>NW_026638769.1:2930000-4197092 GCF_028554395.1 Pezoporus wallicus
ACACTGGGAGGGATTAAGTCATTAAGTTCCTACTAGAAGCTTCACCACTGAAACAGAAGAGGGTCAGGGAAGGTGCTTGCAGGTCTGAGCTCATGATGGGTAGGTAGGCTTATTGCAACTATTGCACTGACTGCCCAAAAACACTCCATCAGGGCCGTGAGGGACCGAACAGGCCTGGGGCACCCCCGCCAGCCGTACTCCGGGGCCTTCTCACCAGAAACCAGGTTTTTTTCACACCAAACTCGCAGGCAGAACAGCCGCAGGCACAGCGGAGGACAAACACCCAGGCCAAGGCCGCCGCCGCCCGGGGTCTCGCCCCCAGCGTTGCGGCTGACCAGTACCCCACCGCGACAACCCCGCTCCCGGCTGGGGCAGTGCCGCCCGAGGGGGCGGAGGCGGGAAGCGCCCACCCTTCTCCCTCCCCACGGCCACACCGCGGCCGGGCACTTCCCCAAGAAGACGGCGGTGGGGCGGACCCGGCAGCACTCTGAGCGTGAGCCCGGCCCTCAGGGTGGACCCCGGCCCAGCCCCGCTCTCACCGTACTCGGTGGGCGCCGGGTCCGGCTGGAAAGAGAAGTGCGCCGCGGACCGGCGGGGCGCGGGCGGGGGCAGGCGGCTCAAGAACCCGCCGCGGCACCGCACCGTCACGGCCACCGCCCCGGAGGGGAGCGCCCCTCGCAGCGCCAGAGCCAGCCCCGCCGCCGCCATCGCCACCGTAGTCAGGGGCCGCCGCAGCCGCCGCGCGTAGTAGAGAGGCGGGGTCCTGGGAGGGCTTCCTCACTGGCCAGCGGCGGATGGAGGACGGGCCAATCAGAAGCCGTTCTGCGGTGGGTGGAGGGGTGGGAGGGCAGGGGAAGGGTTGAGTGCGCCTGCGCGGGAGGCGCGCCGCTGGGCGCGGCCGCGGAGTGGTGAGGGAGGTGAGGGTACGTGCTGGGCACGCGGCTGCCGCGCGTCGGGCGCTGGGGACGGGTCCTGCGCGTGTTGCCGTTGCCGTTGCCGTTGCCGTTGCCGTTGCCGTTGCCGTTGCCGTTGCCGTTGCCGTTGCCGTTGCCGTTGGGTCTGTGTGAGGGGCGTTGGGTCTGTATCCTTCAAGGGCGGCCCCGCAGAATGCGCAGAGCAGGGTAGCGGGTGTTTTTACCGGCCCGATGGTGCTGCGGATACCGGTGTGACAGACACTGGGCGCATTGGGCAGTGCGAAACTGGGCATCGCCTCTCACAGAAGTGTTACAAGCGTGGCTGAAACAAAAGGCTTCACCTTTTCCCATAAACATGCTTTCTTCCACTGGGGGTTTCATATTGCTATCCCAGCAGAGAGAAATACTGAACGAATGTCAGAAATCCTCAAATTCTACCCCAGCAGATGTCCTGGAAGGATAAAAAATGATAGACCTGAAACGGCCTCGCAACTGCGCATCCAACCTCTGCCTCATATTTAATTATTCATCTTTTCCAAGGTCCTTTTTTTCACACTCTTGCTCATACCATAATTAATTTTTTTTTAAGCAATTGAAATGACAGTTTCTTATGTATTCTCTTTATAAGGTTTTATAAAACATTCTGTCTAACGTTCTTAGCAAAGTGACCACCTCACACTCCTTCCCCAGATGCTCCCATTGCCCAGGTGAAGGTTCTTGCTCTACCTTTGCAGCCTTTCTTCCTCCATATGTCCATCACTGACACCTTTCAGTTGCTTCTATTGAAAGGCACCTCTACATCAATCCTTCCACTTTTACCAGTGCTTCACATCTTGTCCATACACATGCTTCTCCATCAACACCTTTCATGCAGCCTCCAACAAATTGTGACAATCCCCTTTCAGTTCTTGTCTGTCTTGATATTATCTCTAAGACTGACCATACTGGATAGCATTTTTACCCTGCTCCAAGAACTCTAATTCCAAAACTTTGCCTCAGAGAAAAAGACTAGAAACTAGAATAATGTATATATGGCATCACCTCTTTCAAATGAGGGGGCTCATGTGTAACCCAGTCTGGAAAGGATCTTATTTTAAACACTGGAATATAAGATTTCGTACTTAGTATGAAATACATATTACTATTATGATTAGATACTCTTTTTTTCTGTCTGACTTCCAAGCCATTATGGAATATCCCGCTTAATGACCACAGGACTGTGGCAGTGAAGACCATTGTTTCATTATGTATCGTGTGAAAAAAAAAAAAAATCATGTTTAATTTATTCATTATTGGGATTTATGCAAGAGAAAAGCCTTTCTTTCTACTGGCTGGGAAGACCAGTCACTTGCTCTTTAACATGTCCTTTATCTTTAGAGACTGCTGACAAAGCACCCAAGATGATAGGATCAAACAAGTTCTTCTGACATGCCTCAGTATATTCCATGGAAGCAAAATACTGATGACTATCTAAAGGACATGAGAATTTTAATACAAGCAGGCTCTCTGATGAAAGAAGAGTATTGCTAAACTCTGACTGTAAACTATGCGATATATTTGGTTTATGTACAGTTAGTTTTGTCATGCTGTATTATTTATAAAATGTGGGCATAACCTTGGTCAGATATTCCAGGAGATGCTTCAGTCTTCAACATGGGCAGAAAAAGGATTCTTCTTGCTGTCTTCATTCAGTGACTGCTGTCTCCTACATCTGGTGACCCATGAAACTTGAAAAGCAAAAGAATGGTTGTGGAGCCCAGTATCCTACAGAAGACATTATGGCATTCATGATGGAAGGGTGGAAAGAAGAAATACCTTCAGTAACACCCATTCAGTTGCTGTTCAAACCTAGGTGAAAGAGAGAAAGTGTCTGGAGATGAGACTTGCCACGTAAATTATCATTGCCTTTTGAGTAGAGAAAGTAGTTTGTCCACATGGCCTTGGGATTTTGCACTGATACTAAAAAGGGAACCCAGGATGAATGGGCAATCAAAAAGGTTTATCCAGATGTATTTTGGCTGACTAGTATGTTAGTGAAGATGAGTCCTAGCATTCATGTCTTTCCAGATCTGATGGGGTCATAATTATATCCATGTTGTTCCTGGTATACATTACCATATTCCAGCAACTTCAATTACATTTTGAAGACAGTTTTCTCATTTGGAAGTTGTTCAGCCACTTAGGGCCACTTCTATTAAATCTATACACCAGACTTTGAAGAGCTGAAATCAGCTACATTCCCCATCTGTGTGTATTAGTCATTATGTGCATCCTTAGTGTTGCTGACAATCATTAAAAAACCCTGGCAGTCATTATTATTATTTCTGAATAATCATGCACAGCAATTAATGAGGATTTGATGATGATTGCAGACCCTACTGACAAGTTTATGCCAGCATTAATCAGATGTAACTCCTTTGAAGTCCATGCTGTTACCTCTGATTGACATGAAGCTAATTGGGAGCAAACTGCAAGTATTGGACTCTGACATGAGCATATGGCTCTATGCCTACTGTTCTACTTCAAAATCTCTCAAAATTTGGACATAGCTTGCAACTGAACCTCGGAGTCCTTCTGAGCTTGCCACGTTTCCCAGTATGTTGCTTTATTTAAATTCTATCTCTGTAGATGAGAAGGCATCCAGGTGATTTCTGTTGCATTTCTTCAAGCGTAGTTTCACTGTTGCTTTCTTATCAATTCTGTCTGTCATGCTGTAGTGTTGCTGTAAGTTTTCCTCACCTCTCTGTGTTTTATTGAAGGAATTCTGTAGCATGTTCTCCACGCCAACAGTCAATTAGCTGATTCATTCCCTCTTAGAGGACCTCCTAGTAAGCACTTCTTTCATGATACTGTGTCTTGGCACTGCAGCTGTTTTCTTGCTTTGTTTGCTGTCTTTTGTTGTTCTCCTCCCCTAATTATGATCTGCTTCATCCTTCTTTTTCTGTAATTTATTGGTAATTTGGATCTGTTTTCTCCTCTGTCCCTACTTCCTCGCTCACGCAAATAGGTTATTTTGCTGGTTAGACTGTCATCTCTTTCTTCAGTACGTATAACTGAGGAACTGTTTTCTAAAGTACACTATGGAAATGAGGAGATGCAGCTTTTGGCCTGGCTGCTTTTATTGTCAGTCCTGTACAGATTAGACATGTTAATGGAAAGGATAGTCTTACCCCTAGGAACAAGTAAGACAAACTGAACAAAAGCAGAGCAGCAGTGGTTTTGAGCAAAGGGACTTAGAAGTGAATGGTTTCATCTTAGGTAGCATAAATGCCTGGTACCATTTTGCAGTTTAGCAGAGAAATTATTTTAGATATTGTTGATAAAAAGCAGTCCAGACCAGGGGCACTACATCCAAGTTGTAGTCTGGCAGAGAGCAGGAGAAAAAAAGGAAAAGGAGCTTTAATAAAGTGATTTTGTATGCATTTGCACATAGCATCAGAAATCATCCACTTACTTCTGCCATATCACCCACGGTGCTTCCCTGTCAGTCTAGAATAGTAACTGTGGCTGTCATCCCCAGTTGCTTCTTAGATTTTTAAACACTTCACCAGAATGATCACACTTGAGTAAAAGACAATCCTATTTTTAAATTATATGAGTTATTCCTAACCTTAAGTGAAGCAGTGCTAGAAACAGCGGTGTCTATCCACAGAGACGTTCTTAAGCTGTTTTTTATAAGGCATTTTGGTATTTCATAATTATGGGAAAACAATCCCACTCTCCACTGTTTAATTCAATTAGTTTTAATTGCTTTGAAAAACCACAGAGCGTATTCTAGACTGTGACTCAGTCTAGAAATACCTGTACAGCAAAATGCTTTCTAATAGTTGCAAGTTCATAATTCCAACACAAAAAAAAAAAAAAAAGTCATAATGAAATCCAGTTTGTACATGGAATAAGAACCACACTTTTTATCTTGAGAATAATTAAATGTAGGAACAATTTATCTGAGAACATGCTGAATTCTCATCACTTCTGTTTTTCAAATAGTAGCTATATTTCTTTGTAGAAGAAGTACTGTAGCTCGAACAAAATTATGATCTTGATACCAAAACTACTGGGTGACATCATGATGAAATAATATTAACACCTCCCATTCTAAAATATCTGTTGCTGTTCATTAATAAGCAAGAACTACCATTTGATTGATTAGGAAAGTATGCCAAAAAATCTCAGATTCAGAAACAAGCAGCGAGATGAATTCTTCACAGATATATATATGTATACATGTTTAAAACTGATGTTATAAACAGTAGTCAAAAAGCAAGTACACAGAAGTCCTGTTGTCATGGTTTAAACTCAGTCAGCCACGCAGTCTCTGTCTCACTCCCCTCCTTCCTCCCCCCCACTTCCAGAGGGATGGGGAGGAGAATCGAAAGAATGTAACTCCCACGGGTTGAGATAAGAACAGTTTAGTAACTAAGGTATAACACAAATCACTGCTGCTACCACCAATGAAAATAATGATAAGGGAAATAACAAGGGAAAAGAATACAACTCAGCACCCACCGACCGATACCCAGCCTGACCAAGAAGTGATCTGCCTTACCTTCTGGGTAACTGCCCCCAGTTCATATAGTGGGCATGATGTGCTGTGGTATGGAATACCTCTTTGGTCAGTTTGGGTCAGGTGTCCTGTCTCTGCTTCCTTCCAGCTTCCCCTCCTCCCTGGCAGAGCATGAGACTCAGAAAGTCCTTGGTCAGAGTAAACATTACTGAGCAGCAACTAAAAACATCGGTGTTATCAGTGCTGTTCCCAGGCTGAAAGTCAAAACACAGCACTGCACCAGCTACTAAGAAGGAGAAGAAAAAATGACTGCTACTGCTGAACCCAGGACACCCATATTCAGAATTCTTGTGATAAAACATATCCATCCAACAGATCATATATAAAACATGCTGGAATGCCTCTCCAATGTTTTGGCAATATACTACAGTATACTGGCCAGCTTATAGTATAGTTGTGTTCAGTCAAAGTTAAAAAAGGGAGAATGAAAAAGTATGATGGGTCAGTAAGTCCCAGGAACCCACTGAGCCAAAGCCTCACTGTTTTCCCATAGTTAGTCATTCCCCTAGAGCACACTGAAGTTCACATTTCTGTTCAATTGAGCCACCTTTATAAAGCATTTTGTCTTCTGTACCTAAGTCTAAAGTGTAATTCTTTATTCTTTCTGCTATTATTTTTATTAGAGGACTATCTGCTTTTTTTATTCAGACCAATATTGTGAGGTCTGAGTTAAATAATAATCATCTGTAAACCTTACCACATGCGCAGGTAGAAGTATGTTAAAGGAGGAGATAAAAAGGAAAATCCACTGTCCATGAATTATCTTTTATCAGAAGATACAGTTTTGTTCAGTTTAGTTGGCTTTAAGTAATGGTCATATGATCTAAAGAAGTTACTTTTGGATCCCATGGGTTCTCTACAGGTTTTCACAGTGTTCTGCCTGCTGCTAGCAGATGCTGCTCTAGAGATAACCATGTACCAAGAAACACATTCTATAGGTTTAAGTAAGTGTATGAGATTCCATTTTCCTTGCCAGACTGACATTGTGCTGCTGATCGGAGTGGGAGTTGTAATCCGTTATGAAAATAATAAATCTCACCCCATAATGTTAATAGTAATTTCTGTAATGTAAACATACGGGATTCATACTCTACCAGCAAGTATATCAATTTCAATGCATCGGTTGCCCATTTATTGAATAGCCAGCAAGGCAATATTGCACAACTCAGTGCAGTATCCAGGCCCACATTTCCTTGCTCTCAAACATGAGGAGATTGAAAAAGAACTGTATTCAAGATGTGAATAATCAAAACTCCCCCAAACTAGATCATACTCTAGGGACACCTATGCTACTAATTTTATAAAAGCAAAACCCCTTACTCAGCTATCAGCTCTCCTATATTTAACCCAAATGGCATATTCTTTTCCTTCTACGTACCTCACCCCTTTAGTTTGACCATCTCTAAAGTTAGAGATGTTCTAGGTTGGTTTTTTTTTTCCTAAGCTAATTGTATTACAAAGTTTTCACATACTGGATCATATTCAGATTTTAATGCTGAAGTCAGTGCTGCACTGGTATCTGCACCCAATGCAGTCAACCCACCTGCAGCCATCTTTAAATAAAGTAGCTGATTGTGGTGATGATTATTATGATTATTATTATTATTTTCTTACTATTTTCTTCATGCTAGAAGAAATTTGTAGGTGTATTTTTAATTAAACTTTTAAAGTGTGGATCTTTTTATATGCTATGACTACAGGTTTTCATTACTACAGTATCCCTGCAAATTCTGGGTTTTTTTCCCATTCAAAGCAGGAATGCTTAACACTCATGCAATTTGTATGGCTCTGGGGAAGCCTAAGATCAGTTCAACATTTTTGTGCCTCATTCAAAAAAAAGAACAACTAAGTTGTGGCAGTGCTGTACATTTATACTTCCTGCTTTTTATATAAAGAATTGTTTCAAGTAGGTATATGACAAAATTCTGCATAAGTGTAATTTAGATGAACAGAATAGCTTGTAGCAGGCTTTCAGAGGCACCCATTGGCAGCACAGGCATTTAATGTAGAAATACAGCTTCTCTAACATGCAGAATTTAAACTAAATAAGGCACTCACTGAGTTAGGATCCCACTGAAAGCCAGTGATAGTAATAATGGTAGTAATTCACATTTTTATCCATAACCTTGATCTTTCTTTAAATATCAAAGTCTATTAGAAGTAGCGTAACTTGAGAAGAGTCTTACTGATTTGTAATTTTTCACGCACACCATTAGGTGGCAGGGAACAATAAAGATTTACTTGAAATGTCATACATATGTTGAAATACAGATCTGTCAGATTGTTCTCTCCACCCTTTTTGAATCAGAATTATTTCCAACTGTGAACTGTCAAGAGCTTTGTGTAGTTAATTATTGAATGACTTACCAACAGGGCTCACAACTTACAGAAAGACTGTTTCAGATTTCATTTCTTTGCAATCTTTTTGTCAAAAGAGAAAATACAATTCATCCTCCTGGGAGATCTCGAAAAATTAAACCTCACCACAGTTGTATCTTTACTTCTAACCTCTACTTCTGCTTCTGGTCAGGCTAAATCTGACTGCTGGAAGTAGCTCCTAGGCCAGGCTAATTCAAGAAGGCATTAGTGGGAGGCAAGAAGCTATTATTCTTTTGGGAATCTTGATTCTAAACTGGTTTTAAGGGGTAGGCTGACAGGTGGGTGTAAAAACACAGCAAACTTATACTGCCAGCAACATTTGTTTCTCTGACTGCTGATTTTAGAATTGCAGAGTGAGAGGGTAGATAGCAAGAATCACAGAGCAAGTCTTGCCCCTTGATAACTCACTCGATGACTGATGAATGGGAAGTTAATTCTGCTACTAGTGGCTTTGTAGGAGTTAGGGATGCTTATGCTTAGCATTTCCCAGAGATGTAGAATCAAGTCCCTGGCAGGAGTCTCCCCTAAGAGATTTGTTCTTATTTCCTAAATTCTTCTAGTGCTATTGGTAGGAGCCATGCCATAGACATTATCACATGTGCTTCACTGGAAAGTCACAGTGCAGTTTTTTCCGTATGTTTACGTAACAAACTCATGCCAAAGAAAGAAGTAGCAATTCCACAAAATATGTTACAGCTGCAGTTCACCATACCCGTTTGTTAAGCTAACACTTGAGAGGAGGAAAAGCACAGGAGGGATGTTTTGTTGATTTGTTATTGACTAGTCTGATATGCAGAGAAATTCAGCTCAATGCAGTTTTAATGTGTCTGAGTGAGTGACAGCAGAGCAACTGAAATCTATTATCCACAGAAAAATGTGTTATAGCAACTTGCGGTGCATCTCTTTTGTTCCATGCAGTTGGGTTTGGAAGAAGGGAGTTCTTTGTTCCCCCCGGTGTTCCCTGAGAACACTGACAGTAAGCACACAAGCTGTAGTCTTAGTATTTGTGAGGTCTACATGTCTACTTGGATTTGGATTCAGTATTTTTTATCTCAGTTGCTGAGTTTCTGTCAGTGTGTTTTATCTGCCCAGTCCAGACAGGGGCAATCCTGTGGGTAACTGTGTATACGAACAGGAATCTTTAATAGTTAAAAATCCCAAGCCCAGTGATAATGCTGGTACCACAGGATAACTTAAGTAACAGATCCTATCAATTTGAATATAGTTACAGAAATATAGAAATACTGCCTGTGGACATCCCAGTCCCATGGCACCATGGCTGTTTGCATAAAACATGGGTCATCTTCAACAAGCCGTTTTTTTCCTTCACAAATAAATCACAGATTTCAGAAAGCTGCCAAATGGATCGAAGCTAATTCAGCATGCTGTCAGCCTCAGCATCTGACAGCAGTCTTAGTCCAAATGGATTAGTGCTACAGTTGATCCATAGATCACCCTGCCCTATTTCTACCTTGTAACTCTCTAGATTAGGGATGTCCTAGTCTAGGAAAGATGCAGTGTAGCCCATAGGAGAGGAGCTGCAGTGTGTAAGGAGGCTGAACTTGGACCCTGTGTGAAACCAGACAAGCGATACTTTTTCTACTGTGCCCTGAGCCATTCAACAGTCAAAAATCACTGTTTTTGAAAGACCTGATGAAAAACGGGAGTCACTAGGCAAGTGTGTTTGTCATGGGGGCTGTGTTCAGTGGGGTTGGTCATGCTCTAGGAAGGACAGGCTGCTGGGAACTTCTGAGTGTCATGCAGTGCAATACATAGTGCAAGCTGTGTACACTTTATAATTTGCCTTTGAAGCCCACAGCAAAACTGTGGCCTCTGCCTTGGTTTTCACATGAAGTGATCTCCACTTGTAAATACTAACAATGCTGCTGTGCTCTCAGCAGCTTGGTGCCTAACAGCACATTGGTTAAAGCTGTTGACTGGGTCTGGGAAAGAGGTGATTTACTTACCTTCGTGGAAAAGGGGGGAACAATCATAAAGATCAAGGTGATCACTTATTGTGCCTTACATTTTTAAAACATAGAAGTTGTATGAAATATTTTGATCTCCAGAAAAAAAAGGTCTTTTTAGTCTGTATGATTCACATGTGGGTTACCAAATGGCTGAAGCCAGGTAAGACTGTTTATCTGTTATCGGGCTGTTTTCCATATGATTTTTTTCATAGTTGTTTGAGAAATGTCAAGAACTGCTTACTCAGCTGGGCCCAAATCCTGTTCCTTTGGTTCTTTCATTGTTTTACAGTCAGATATGAAAGCCTGCCCCAGAAAAGGATAAACATGTTCTGAGATACTGTCATATTTGAGAATGCAAGGACCTAAACAAGATTCAGTCTCACTGCATCCTCCTCAGGAGTTATGGCCACAAACGTCCTTGATTTCTCCTGAGCTGTGTCCAAGAGGACTAAGGTCAGCCCCCTTTGCAGGATTTTGTATCTTCCATCTACTTTCTGAGGTGAATGTAATAAAGACAAGAACATGACAAATTATCTGCTTCAGCAATGAAAAAACCCAAACCCCAATATTAATTTTTATTGCTATTCTGTCTCATCTCCTTTTGTGGAGAGCATCAAACAAAACATTGGTTTTGTTTTTCTTGAACTAAGTAATAAACTGTAAATTTGTAATTTCCAGTACTTTCTTCTGAGAAGCTCCCAGTAAACTAAAACATATTTCAGAATGCAAAGAAGGGATAGCATTTCACTGTAAGATGGAAGGAAAATCCCTCATCTGAACTAACTCAAGTTAATGAATGAGTTTCCTTCGAAAGGGAGTTCTCAGGCCTGACAGTAGAAGCTGGAGAAGTCAAAAAATTCTGGAGAGCAGCAGGACAGTGTGTATTTCCTAGGCATGTGATTACTCTGTGAAGACTCATGATCTATACTATCTTGCTTTGTCTTCCCTGCTAGGCTTATCACATCACCCAGCAATGAGATTAGCGGAAAGAGAGAAGTACGCTTTCTTAGTACACTTTTCTTAGCATGCTGAGAAGTAGGATGAGATAGAAAATAGGGGTGTTTTTGTTCAGTTGTGCAGGATACGGGGATGATTTACATTGCAGTAGATGAATGCCTGGGGTTGTTTTCCTTCAAGTGTGCCAGGAGGTACTACAAGACTTACTGGTGGTTTCATATGTACTGTCAAAGCAACTGCCTACATACAGCTGCACACATTCAGCTTCTTGTGAAACACTGTTACAGACAACACTGAAGGAAAAACTATTCTTGCAAGCAATGTTCTGCCTGCCCAAAACAAACCATCAGCAAGAGTGGTTTATGTAGTAACTTGGAGGAGGAGGTCTGGGGATTTTCATCCTTTAAGGCAGGGATCTAGGAAGAGAACCTGAAGAGAGGAAAAAGTTTGCAGTTGCAAAACAAAAGTAAAAAAGACTCGCTGGTACAAAAGTTGAGAAATGAATCTCCTGTAAAGGAAAAGGATGTGAAAAAGCAAGCAGATGATGGAACAGCAAAAGAGAAGATTAGGGAAGCCAGTTGCAACAGAGGAGAGGAAGCTATGATTGAGATAGCAAAGAGGTGGAGCCTAAGACAGAGCAATGAAGACACACATGAGACTGACATAAACCAGGAAACAAAGCAACCTCCAGGTGTAGGAGAGAACAGATGGAAGCAAATATGAGATTCACCTCTTTACCAGAGATTCATCCCCTGACTCAAACAGATCAAGTGAATGTAATGTTAGGTCAAAACCAAGAGAATGAGATATGGACCAAAAGCTGAAAATTATCAGAGTAAGCATTACAGGAGGGGCTAACAGAAGCAGGTGGATAGGGAACAATCATTGTCTATAAGTATCACAGAATCATAGAATAATTAGGGTTGGAAAGGACCTTAAGATCATCTAGTTCCAACCCCCCTGCCACGGACAGGGACACCTCACACTAAACCATATCACCCAAGGCTCTCTCCAACCTGGCCTTGAACACCGCCAAGGATGGAGCGTTCACAACCTCCCTGGGCAGCCCATTCCAGAGCCTCACCACCCTCACAGTAAAGAACTTCCTCCTCATATCCAATCTAAACTTCCCCTGTTTAAGTTTTAACCTGCTACCCCTTTTCCTATCACTACAGTCCCTAATGAAGAGTCCCTCCCCAGCATCCCTACAGGCCCCCTTCAGATACTGGAAGGCTGCTAGGAGGTCTCCACACAGCCTTCTCTTTCCAGGCTGAACAGCCCCAACTTCCTCAGCCTGTCTTCATACGGGAGGTGCTCCAGTCCCCTGATCAGCACCATGGCCCTCCTCTGGACTTGTTCCAACAGTTCCATGTCCCTTTTATGTTGAGGACGCCAGAACTGCACACAATACTCCAAGTGAGGTCTCAGGAGAGCAGAGTAGAGGGGCAGGATCACCTCCTTCGACCTGCTGGTCACGTTCCTTTTGATGCAGCCCAGGATACGGTTGGCTTTCTGGGCTGCGAGCGCACACTGAAGCTAGATCATGTTCATTTTCTCATCGACCAACACCCCCAAGTCCTTCTCCGCAGGGCTGCTCTGAATCTCTTCTCTGCCCAGCCTGTAGCTGTGCCTGGGATTGCTCCGACCCAGGTGTAGGACCTTGCACTTGTCATGGTTAAACTTCATAAGGTTGGCATGTGCCCACCTCACAAGCGTGTCAAGGTCCCTCTGGATGGCATTCCTTCCCTCCAGCGTATCAGCCAAACCCCACAGCTCGGTGTCATCGGCAAACTTGCTGAGGGTGCACTCAATCCCACTGTCCATGTCAGCGACAAAGACATTGAACAAGACCGGTCCCAACACCGATCCCTGAGGGACACCACTCGTTACTGGTCTCCAGCCGGACATTGAGCCATTGACCACAACTCTTTGTGTGCAGCCATCCAGCCAGTTCTTTATCCACCGAGTGGTCCATCCATCAAATTGATGTCTCTCCAAGTTAGAGACAAGGATGTCATGTGGGACAGTGTCAAACGCTTTGCACAAGTCCAGGTAGATGACATCAACTGCTCTACTCCTGTCCTTCAGTTCCGTAGCCCCATCATAGAAGGCCACCAAATTGGTCAGGCAGGATTTCCGCTTAGTGAAGCCATGCTGGCTGTCACCGAGCACCTTGTTGATTTCCATGTGCCTTAGCATGCCTTCCAGGAGAAGCTGCTCCAAGATTTTGCCAGGCACAGAGGTGAGACTGACTGGTCTGTAATTCCCCGGGTCATCCATTTTCCCCTTCTTGAAAATGGGGGCTGTATTTCCCTTTTTCCAGTCATCGGGAACTTCACCTGACTGCCATGATTTCTCAAATATGATGGCCAGTGGCTTAGCAACTTCATTTGCCAGCTCCTTCGGGCCCCACAGATGGATCTCATCAGGACTCATGGACTTGTGCATGTTCAGATTTTTTAGATGGTCTCCAACCAGTTCCTCTTCTACAGTGGGCCCAAGGTCTTCATTCTCACAGTCCCTGTGTCTGCCTTCCAAGACTTGGAAGACAAGCCTTCTCCAAATCCAGGGTCGCCAGTTCTCCTGATAGCTTCCAGAGAGGGCCCACGTTATCCCTAGTCTGTCTTTTATTTGCGATGTATCTTGGATGACCACCTTGGAGATGATATTTTAATTGAATGAACTGAATTAATTGATATTTGAATTGAATGAATTGAATGTCAATGTTGGTACGAGAAAGGAATTGCATATATTAGTTGTTAATAATCTTGAATTGGAATTAGAAAGTTCCTAACCATTGGATCAGGAGGCTCTACATACTATCCTATTAGGAGCAGAGCATGCAGACACATCCTAGATTATCTTCAGATGGAGCTTGATAAATTTGGGGATGTAATTATATACGAGATTGATATCCATTATGAGAGAGACCAGACTGGATGTTGTAGGAGGACCTTCCTAGTCCCTTCCCTAATCTTATTTTCCTAATAATGATGCTGTTGACTCATGCTTATTGACCATGGCAGGTGCAGACAGACATGTATTTGCCTCACTTTCCAAGCCAACTAAATGCCACCCACATCTGGAATCTGTGTAGCTGGAGTGGCGCAGGGGTGTACCCAAGTTGTTAAATGTGTGCAAATATATAACTTTCAGATCTGAACTGGCTTACTTTTGCCTAACTTGAAGTGTGGGCGAGGGAGTCCCCACCTATCCATACACACTCAGAGGGCTGTGCTGGGTGCTTATGTTCAGTGCCTCAAAAAAGTGTGAAAACTACTTAGGTTAGGACTGTACAAGCTGATATATCAGGGCTGAAGTGATTTGAGATCCCAGAAGAAACATCGTAGCAGCATCTAGTAATCCAGGGTACCGCACTGGCATGCTCACGGGTGCATGCAACATCTTTCTGGTCATGTCTGTACGACAGTGTGGTGTTTGATTTATTGGTGAAGTCTGATTCACCAGCACTGTGTACAACATATCACCAGTAATGATGACTTACATCTTTGATTGCTCTCCCAGTTGTGCTGAGTTCCTAGACAACACTGTGCAGTGGAGGTGATGCCACTGTTTCTCCTAGTAAGAGCATCCCTTCCTTGTTTGTCATGCTCCCAGAAGTTACGTGGCTCCTCGACAAATGTACAGCCCACTGCTCATGCTGCAGTGGCCACAGCCATCTACTGCATCAAGTCATGCTTCAGTACACTGACTGACATTTGGATATTTGGAAACAAATGTTTGTATATATTAGGCATATGACAGATTATTTTTAATTGCTAATAAGGTCTGGTGGGGATAGATCGTTAGACCCTTCACTGCATGGTCATCTCCATAAAGAAGACCTTTATTTTGCAAATTCCTCTTCTGACATCCTGACTACTGTCACAACCACACTAAAATTCCATTCTATGCTCCTAGTAAACATCTATGACTTACATGACTGTGCGTGGCTTGCACTGTTTCTCCTGTAACTGAAATGGGACTATTCTCACGCTACTTGAAACTTTGTATTCTTGGCTCCTAAGACTACCTGCTAGAGATAGATGTGGCCATGTCTTCCTTTGATGAAGGAGTTCTTATCTTAGGTGAGATGTGGAGTGCGTCATCTTGCAACATTTCTGCTACCCCCCCAGGCAGAGAGAGAGCAAGCCCACAGGAAGAATGACAACTTGTACTTTCAAAATCACAACCTCACCTAGGACAACAACTGATAACAAGCCCAAGCAAAACAGAACTACTGACTCACCCTCCTTCTCCTGACCCACTCAAAAAGACTGAGGATATCTGTACAATTAGTAACACTGGCTTCAATGAGATCCTTTTTTTTTTTTTTGTCATAGTGCTTTCATCCAAACCTAAGGCAGGTGTCTAAGAGAAGGGAAGCTTTTCTTCCTCAGAGCATGCTCATGTCTGTTCTGTACAGAGAGAGCGACTTACTTTCAAGGTAGATCCCTCCATAGCAAATGGCATGTTGTTTTTGCCATAGGATTGCTGCCTTAGTGCTTCTTCAGTATCTTCTCTTTTTATTCTTTCCCTGTAATGTGTAGGCTTCCACATTATTTTACTGTGTGATATTGAATATAGCATAGAACACAGAAATACTCATTTTCAGTGGGATTTTCTTAGGTACTCAGGTAGAGCATTTGTTAGCTCTTTAAAAACACTGGTTAATATCTTCAAAGATGTGTCACAAAACAGATATCACAATAATATTGTGATTTCTTTTGACAACGAGGGAATGAAAAGCAGAAAGACTAGAGCCACTGAAAGCTTTCCTGCGCTTCGGATGTGTACAGACTGACTCTTCAGTGCTTGCAGCACTATGCATCAATTTGGATGTTGTGAGTTCTACAAACCGTGCTTCCCCCAGCCCCATGTTGGCCATGACGAAAACAGAAAGCATGTATTCCAGTTAACACTTTTAGCAGCAGATTTATTCTGGGACACATACCACTCTGGAATGCCTGGAGTAATGTCTCTTGACTTTACATGGTTGCCCCACACTCTGTAAGGAGTCATTCATCCAATTTAACTTTAAAGGGCATTGTTTCTATTATTGCAGACCCATTTTAAACCAGGTTCTGCAATGTCGGTGCTGCAACAAAAGCAGCTGAGTCTTAGCAGACAGCAGGCTCCTCCATGGCACAGTCATAACAAAACCCCACAGCAGAGGCAATTGTTTGCCCCATGTAAGGTAGGGAGTCCTGAGAGGAAACCACAGGAGTTTGTAATCAGATTGTTAAAAGAGCTTATGATAACATTCAAAAGGAGGCTAGAGCAAGGTCTCACAAGCAAAATAAATTTACTTTTTCATTCTTGATTTTGCAAATGCAAGTTTCTTCTGACAACTTAAAAATGCTGTCATACAGCAGTCACCAGCTGGGAAAGGAGAGGTGCCTCTGAGTGAAAGCTCTGCCTGGGTTATCAGCAGTGCTAGGTAATTTATTTGGCAAGTCTCCGTCAGCTAAGCTTCCATTCTGTGGTGGCAATACTGTCGTCTTGTGGGCACTAGGGGGGGTGGATGCACATGATTTGCTGGTGGATTTCACAGCAGGACGAGAAATGGTTTACATTCCAGAAGCAGAAGTAATAATTCCTTAAGTGGTGACAAACCTTTCTCTCCTCGTTGTTTTTTAATCTTGTTTGTTTGTTCTTTGGGTAGAAGGGAAAGAGAGAATTTTCCCTTATCTTCCTCTTGCCTTCTGTTATTTTCTGCCTCTCCATTCCTATGCGTTATTCCCCTCCACTTCTAAAGGCTGTCTTGTTCTGTACCTTTCCTTCTTCCAGAGAGAGCTCCTGCTTTTGCTCCTAACCTCTGCTCATGATCCCTCACTTCTCCTGTTCCTGCCTGCCTCTTGTGTCTTCACAGCATCTACGTCATATGCAGCAGCTTAGTTACATTAGGTACAGATTCTTACTCAGTCCTCAGCAAAGCAATGGTATGTCAGCCCCTTTAAACAGTATATCAAGCAAATTATTGCTAATATTTATGCTTTCTTTGTGATGTCTATGAGATAGAGAATGTTTGATTACATAGAGCTTTAGCTAAAGGTGGTTGTTTTTCTTTAACTGCATAAGTACTAAAGATGTGTTTTGTTAAAGGCCTGTTGAAGGACTGAATTTTGCATTCAGAGCACAGTGAGGTGAAGTCCACGCATATCAGATCTTGTGAGAGTTCCCTTTGAAACATAGTATTTGCCTTTGTGGTAGAAGATAACACCATCTTGAAAACTCAAGATGCTGACCAGGATCTTCACTGTGGAGCACTAGGCATTCTTTCCAAACAGCTGGTTGCATAGACACAGAGTAGTCAGCAAATAAAGCATTGTCTTCCAGGTGAGCCAAGCCATGGGAACTTGGTGGCATTGTGCCTTCCAATTCAAAGTTGAATTGAAGCCATTGTATATCTTGAAGATAAAGCCCAAGACCTTGAAGCAGATTTTGATAAGTAAAGCTTTGAGCATAGACTGATGTGCTCTCAGTAGCTTGAAATTCAGGCTACTGAGTCATGAACCTCATCCTGAGTTCAGGTTGTTCGTGAATCACTGGGTAGGCCCTTTGGCTTATGAAGGTAAACTGGACACTACACAGAAATTGGCTCTATTAATAAGCTGCTTCTCTCCCCCTCTCCTGCTTTTTTTTTTTTTGACCTCCCTTTTTGCTCCTGTCTCTAACCACCCATGACAATTTCTCATTTGACATGTTCTGTACTTTTTACCTCTGTCCAAAATTCCTCACTGTTTCCACTGCACTGGGGGTGTTTCTTCCTCTCCCTGCTGTCTCCACGCCAGCAGTGGGAGCACTGAGATCAGAGCATGGATCTTCCTCCCATTCTTATTGCAGAAGCTGCTGCATGCCAGCTGGGTCCTGCTTTTGCAGCCCTGGCCTGTGCTCCACTGTCACTTGTACAAGTGGAGCATTTATAGTAGCCAGAAGTTGGAAGCTGTTGGGACTTGGGCAGTGTTTGAGAGAAACTCGTGTGTCAACTACCATATGGTATTGTCAATACCAAAATAAAGGTTTTGGACGTATACTTCTTGGGTGAATCTTATAAAGAACAGACAAAATGCAAACCTCTTGAACTAATGTTTCCATTAACTAACACAAGCAACTATGAAATACCTTTACCACTTACCACTTGATCTGTGTCAATACTATTGAACCATTTTAACAAAAACTTACTGAAAACTGCTAGCTTGAAGGCTTTCCATGGAAAACATCAGTCCAAAAAGCTGCATTTCTGAAAGGTTTGGGTAGCTTGTAACACAAGAAGGTGAGTTATGTTTACTGTAGAGGTTGTTACTTTCATGATTACTGATACCCAGGGGCTCAGTTGTCTTTCTTGTCTTGTTTGGGGTTTGCTTTCTTCCTCTTATTTTTACAATTTAGTCCTCAGTTACAAAGAGGAGGGGGAGGGAAGGGGAGAAACGTGTGGTACTTGGTCAAAAGTGGTAGGTAGTAAACTCTTTTGTCTTATTTAAACTTCTTTTTCCCTTGGTCGACTTTCTTTTAAAGTCCTTTGAATATCCATCTCTATGTAAATACGTGTTGATGTGTGCATGTATATATATGTGAGTCTTTTTCTTATGGTTTTAGCTTGATTTTCTAAGGAAGTGTGGATTACACTATCATACCCTTTGTCCTCCTTTCTGTGTATCTGCCTGTCAGTCCCTGTTTGGTGAATTTGAGCCCCCTTGGCAAACAAAACTAGAGTGGACCCTCTACTGAAAAAAAAATCAAAAATTAATTTCTCTTTCATGGAAACTTAGAGGAAACTTGGGAGAGGAATGGGACAGAGAAGAGATACAAATAGCTTCCCTTCATGCTGCTAAAGTGTAAACTTAATGGTGATTTTATCCTGATGGATAACCAGTCAGCACACACATAGCTTGGCACCAGCCGCAGCATGTGCTGCCTCTTTTCCAGCCAGCCAGAGAGAAGACAGCGAGAGGTGATGCCACAACACACTTGGAGGTGGAGACGTGGAACTCTTGCAGTGAGAGAGGGATGAACAGATTGTGCACGTCTGTAGGAAACTATATTTCAGCATTTCTGCTGTCCAAGGAACATCTGACATCTGTTTGGAGGGAAATTAGGGTAATTATAGAAGGCTGCGGGGGGGGGGGAGGGCTAAAGGCAAAAAGTCTTAAATACGTAGGAAACTGGGCTACATTAGTTGTGCTGCTTATGATGGTGAATAATGGGAGAAGGATTTAATGCCCACAGTTTACTGCAAGACTTAGGAAAGGAACCTGTAAGAAAGCAATTAGTAAGGGGGTGCTTCATCAAGCAATTACAGCCAAGGGCTAGAGTTTACAGTGGAACAGAAGAGGGTTTGGGATCAGGAAATAACATCCCAAGAGAAGGAAGGATTTATACTGATCTTACCATTGATCAGCTTTTTATGTATGTATTCATCTTCAGCTGGTAAATAATATTTACCACTGCTCTTTTTCCTGAAAGCAAAAACTTCTGTAAAACCAAAGCATATAGTTTTGAAAAGCTATGAAGATGCTCACTAGAAATAATACCAGGCACAACTGGAAAGTATGCTGGTGCCCTTGGACAGTCTTCAAGTATGTTATACTAATGGTTTTCAAAAGCACACAGAATCATAAAAGGCATAGATTTCTCTGCTTTTAATTCTAAAATGTTACAAAATTACTTCATCATACAAAAAATATGTATGGCTTACAAAGATGAATCAATGATTTGTTTGAAATGTGTTTAGCTCATAAAATCCTCTCATCTCTTCAAAAACAGGTAGTTGAGAGCACAGTTGTCATCTGTTTTCAAAGCCAGTCCGGCTTGATATACAGAGTTTCTAGAAGTAATATATTTAGGGTGGCCTCCCCTAGGATGGGCCTGAAGAGCTCTTCAATAACATCTGCATCAATGTCTTGAAGAGAGGCTATTAGCTGAAGAATCCAAGCAAACCTGCTTAGATTTCTGTGGAACATTGTTGAGATAAACTCCATCAAGGCTTGCTGAGCTTCCTGCTGCAGTGTTTGTACATACGGGAGACATTTTAGGGCATGGCATCCTGTCAAAACAAATATCAAAATAATAAATCTTGCGTGAACGCTTTAATTCTGTGCCCTTTGTAATGATGGATTTCTGGCTTTCTAGCTTGTAGTACTACTTTCTCTAAAAAACAATAAAAACATTTTCTAAACAATTTCTAAACATACTTTTTTTGGTATGCATAGTTCAGTCATGTGAAGGAGGATGGTGCAGCATCATAAGCACATTGGAATCCAGCCCATTACATTAAATCCAGATTTGAAATGGTAACAGGAGGTAACTTTGACTTGGTACAGATGGAGAAGAAGCTTTATAGTGTCGTCCACCCACCAGCTGATGCTGAAACTGTAGTCTGAGTACGTGGAAACCTGCCAGTTCTAATCTAAAATAGGGAGGCAATATCAGGAAGATAGAGGTGGTGCTTCAAAGCAGCAAGCAGGCTGGCAGTCTGAAGATATAAGTTTACAGCCTACCCAGCCCTGTCTCCTTCCTCTGCTTGCTAGACTAAGCTGGGGCACTATGGTTCACCCTACTATCTAGATACCTTCATTTGCAGTCTAAAAAGAGCATAAAGGTTCTCTGTGAGATGTATCATGACCCACAGGAGTAGGATAGATAATTGTATTTCCTGTTCTTCTACTCCCATTCCTCAGTCATTTCTGAAGAGGGAGAGGTCTCTGCCCTATGGACACATGGCCTTGAGCTTCAGTCACTTACCTTCCATAGCATGTGACTTCAAACCTTCTGGCTCACTGAGGGTCTTTGTGGTTGCCAGGGGTCAGTTCATCCTCTCCTTCTGGTGGTATCACCTTGTCATGTAGCTCTCATCAACTTCTTCCCTCCTGTCTCCACTGCCTTAGGCTAACACCATCTTTTCTTTCCTAGAATTGCTGCAGCCTGGACAGGGGCCACATGAATCCACAAATTTTGACTCCTGCCTCTCTGACCTCTGATGTTTTCTTTAACCTATCCTCCAACATACACTCCAGGCCCTTTTAGCATCTTTTACAGTGACTGATCCCATATCTCCCTGCTATGGGGTCTGAATAGCTTAGATGGGAACGTCTCAGACAGGATTATCTGTTTAAGTGTGGGAGGTTCTGCCTTCTTGCCTAGTGCCCTGTAGCAGGGCAAAACCAAGCTGGCTGGGGTTTTTTGTCTGTGGCTGACTGCCCTTTGTCAGTGTTTAGCAGCTCTCTTCTCCCTAGACACCACTGCCAGAGAACCCTCAGCAAGGCCGCAACCAGGCTAGCCAGAAATTAAGGGTTTGGAAAAATCATCTTCTCCCACATGATTACCAGCAGCTGCAAGCTGTGAAATGGTTCCAAGTGTTATATTTTTCATGGAAAGGAAGTTGTCAGGATTTTGTACATTCAGGATGAAATTGCAATTATTGCTTATATCCATTCAAATTTGCGTAATTTCCCCCTTTGTTCTTTTTTTTTTTTCTAATCAAACACCAATTTCCATTTCAAATAATGAAAAACTTACTGTTCTGAGATTTGTTGTAATAATATTCAGTCAAACACCTTCCGAGTTGAACTGTAAACCTCTTAAAAGCACCTATTTTAACAGAAGTCCTGTCGCAGTCTTGTTGGAGATAAATACATATATATCACACTCCATGAACATACATGTATGGCACTGATACAATAATGGCAATATTTTTCGTGATTCCCATCTGTTCACTGTGTAGTTCCTATTTTCAGACAAGTGTCAAAAGCAGCAATAGCACTTTCACCTCACTCTGTGCTGTTCATGAATGATGGGACACTTACTCTTTCACAGGTTCTTGCCTGCCCAGATATGGTCAATCAGTAACCCAGACAGAGCCTCCCATGCAGAAGTACTGCATAGATTGTGCTTTAGTGGGGGGACCTACATTCCATGCTGCCTGCCACCGTGTCCCCAGAGGTTTTTTTATGATGGTGAGCACAGTGTCTATGTCACATGAGATCATTTAGGGTACAAGCTAAGCTTTGCCATACTTGCTCATCATGCCTCTTGCCCAAGCGCTGGCCTAGTTGTGCTGATACAGCTGAAATTCTGGGCACCTTGTTGTGGCTGAGCTCTGGACTGCTCTGTGCCTGGTCCTTCCCCTTTGCCTCAGCCAGTTTTAGTGGTCCTAACAGGAATGAAACATTCCTGGTGGAAGCCCACACAAGGTAACCCATGATCCAGGAGAGGGCCTAAAGTCACTGTGGTGCTCCCTGAAATTCTCTTAGAACTGAGGCCTGCAGAATATTAATATTTGGCCAAACATCAAGCTAAAACTAAGCTGAAAATGTGCTGCATGTATATAGAAAACATTTCCTGAGTTTGGTGGAAAGTGTTCATAAACTGTTAAGAATAGTAATTGTGAAATAATAGCTGTACAGGCTTGTTTGCAGCAAAGGAGGTAGGGGAAGGGTAATTTGGGCTGTGTGCAAGCTCTGACTACCTGTTTCAGCCCAGAGTTAGACTGCAACTCTTCATTTCATCTGGAGGCAATTTAGGCTTAGCTGAAGCCCTCCCAGCCTCCTTCTGCAGCCAGAAAATGGGGTCATCCCACCTAAGAACTAGGGAGTCACCTGAAACGCTGGATGTTGTCTGCAGCATGAAGGGCTGCTGGGCCTCTCATACAGCACCCCAGGGAAGGAGAAGGCATTGGAAGGCACAAATCCAGACCATTACATTGCTTCTGTTTCTTTAAGTGAAAATGTATTTTATCCACAGAGATAATAAAAATGCTTGCTTGTTAAACTGTGTAAGCCACTGCAGAGGAGGGATTTCTCCTCTTACCCTCACCCTGGCCATAACCGGTGGGTTTTTCAGCCTGATTTTATTGTGAAAAACTAACTTGTACTGAAAGGAACTCCACTGGTTTGATGCTGCGGCATCAAAAAACAAGACAATACAAACATGTGGATGACATTACATCTCAAGAACCATAATTTAAATCCTATTGGAAACAAATAAAGTCACTACAGCCTTTAAGTAGCCTATAAACCATTCACCACAAGAATTATCATGGAATAACCAAAGCACTCAAATATCCTTTTGGTGCAATCCCAAGTACAGCACTCTGCTGACAGTGCAGCCAACAGCAGTGATTTCAATGGAAGGAGTTGGGGATCTGAGCTGACTGGAGTCAGCAAGTCTTTCCATTTACTTTAGTGGGCTTAGAGCTCATCTTTTAGTGACTCACCCACTCCATGGTGCTCACCTAGGCAACCTTCCTTCCTAGGAGGCTGAACTTGGCACCAGAAGTGAGAGGATGCAATCACCAGTCTGAGTGTGCTCTGTGACTGCTGTCCCAGACTTCAAATGTAGAGGTACTAAAGGATAAATAAATAAATAAAAGCTGTGTCACCTCAACGCAGAATCCTTTTGCCTCACTGATGAAAATCAGATGATATAGATTATGCTATCATCTTCTCCAGTGTTCTTGCTACAGAGGATGTCTTTGTTAAACTGCTTCTAATACATCATATACATACCCATGGACCACCTCTCCTTTGCTGTACTAAGGGTGAGGCTTCTGTACTGGAAATCAATTTGAAGTGACACAGTTAATTCTTTATGACTTAAAATTTGTTTAATAGAAGCTGTTTGGCTTACAGTGGGTGACTATCCAAGGAACCTAAATAAACTACTTCAGGCAGAAAATCATGAAACTGTGGAATATAGATTTTTTTAAAGCACATTTTGCTACATTCATAGGAAAGAATGAAATTAAACATTTGTCTATGAAAATGTCCTTCTATACACATAATGAGCTGTGTGATTTCCTTGAGGACTTACCAGAATTAAAAAGAATAATTCCTTTAAGATAGGCATATTCTTTTGCACTTATGTCCAGGTCCCAGAATTTCCACAATAAACTCTTTATCTTCTGTACTTCTGCGAAAGATGCTCCCAGTGACGAGCTGTCCAGTTCATTGCTAGCTGTCAAAGACTGATTGAGGAGGATCTTTTTCAGTAAGCTAGGGGCTGAAATCTCTCTCAGGTCAAAATCCACCCTGTCTTGTGCCATGCCCAGGACAAAAAGAGGGGCCCAGTTCTGCTGTATGAGGACGAGCTGATCCTCCCAAGGCACATGATAAAAAGAAGGCAAGTTCCTAATGAAATTTAAAGTCTTCAGGAGCACTTCAGAGGCTCTTCTCCACGTGGCTTCTGGCATTTTTAGGACAACTCTTCTGTCTGCACAAGAGCAGCCCATACTTCCTGTGGAGTCATGGGGGCTGCAATACAGCTGGCACTTGGTCTCACTTCCATGCTCTTTGTTAAGGATCTGGTACAGGATGCTCTTTGCATGGTGTGTCTCACACTGACATTTCCCGCATTTCTCGGGTGGGATCTTGGTAGCCATTGAGCCAGAGGTCCCTGTGGAAGGAAGCAGCTCGTGTGGAGCTGTGCATCAACAAGCAGGGAAGAGCATTCCTGCCACGAAGAGAGCCATTGTGTGCTTTTTATGTACACAGGCGGGTGAAAAGTGGCATGACCCTGATCTGTAAAGCAACCTTGAACTTTATTTGCACCATATGAGGTGGGGCTGCAGGCAGCTGGAGTCGCATGAGGCTGCGGTAGCGCCGCGGACCACGGGCCGGCTGCATGGGCACTGCTCACCACCTGCCTGGTGAAGCAAGGCTGTGCCCAGCCTTCTGCCAGTGGCTCTGTGCTGCTGCCGCCACCACTGGCACTTTTACAGCCATATAACACATACAGCCTGCCCCTGAGGGGAAGCCCAGTGAAAACTGCAACGGCATAAAGGAAGAAGGAGCAAGTTGTCGATATTCATATTGATCCACCTGCCTTGCCCGCTAGCTAATGCTCTGGGATGCACAGAAATATTTTTATACTTATGAAAGATGCTGTGCTGGCAGGACCTTGAGTAGACACTTTAATTTCCTGCTGAAAGGAGCTACTTGGAGACACTGGATGTCTGACACTGGATATCTAACACTGCTTTTCACAGACCACTTAACAGTGTGTGTGTACTTTACACTGTAGCTAACAGGATGTGGCTCCTATGTCAAGGAGCTCACAGTTGAAAGTCCCAGGGATGGAAATCCCATACGTAGGAATTACTTAACATTGCTGGGAGATCTGAGAGAAATTTCAAAGAAAGTCAGCTGCTATAGTTCATGACAATGTTATCTCCTGCATTTCGCATACGATAATTTCAAACACAGAACATATGGAATTCTCCCAGACTCACTGTGTAATGAAATGCTCTTCATACAAGCTGTGGAAATAAAACTGATGGAGAAAGAAAGCAAAATGGCAATTTGCACTGTTGTACGTAGGAACTTTTGTAGCAGAGCAAGAGCTACATTACTCTTCAGCCAACATCAGGGAGCATTAAGTAGCAGGAATACAAGGAAATTGACCAGAATAAGAAGAAATCGATAGTTCAAGTGTTTTTTTACTTCGCTCTCTCTTGCTTGCTCTTATACAGGGGAAAATGTTTATTTTTCACCAAGCATAATGTTTATGCATCCCTACCGTCTGGGCTATTAGCATGTCCTCACAAAAACTGAGCATAAAAACAACAGCTCCAAGAGCCACTTCTGTTAGGTCTCAGGCCCCAGGTGTGTAAAGGCCATGCCACCAGATGCATAGCCACAAATTTGTCCTTTGCTACAGTTGGTTGTTTTTTTCCATGCTGGGCCATTTAAAAATTCCCATTTATTTGCCTCTCCGTTATATTTATGTTGCAAAATTTTCCCCTTCTGAGGAGATAAAAATGGAGGAAGAAGTGACTGCTTCAAAGCTGAGCAATTTGAAAGTGTAGTGCTGCTGGGTCAGGGGGCCCAGAGCACTGAACACCTGATGGGATTTTCTTGTTCACCTCTCCATCCATTCAACTGCTGTCTATTGCTAAGGTTTCAAGACATTTTTAGGTTAAATGACACAGCAACAGAGAAGTCCCCAGAAAGTCTCATTCTTCTTATTCTCACTGTAAAATTCCAGCTGGGCAGAGGGTCAATGCAATGAGCTCCAGTTGCAGGGCTAATACTGTCTGAGGTTCTTCATGAGTTACATAGACTGGCTAATGGCTGAGCTTGCTGAAACCATTCTTACCCAGAGATTGCTTGTGAAAAGTAGTTCTGTCTCCTAATTGCAGGTGAGCCTGATGGTGTTTCAGTAATCTTCTACTCCAAGGAAGAAAAATCTTTGACTTCAGCTGAAATCAGCACCATTTCACTGTTCACTATCATTTCACCCTCGTGATTCATGTCATCATTCATAGTTCCTATTAATTGGGCTTGTTAAATTTCTACTCCAGGTTAAATTAGTTCCTTCCCTAGTTTTTTCTCTGAGATCTGCGTCAGTCACATGCAGAGTCCTGATGTCAGTAACAGATGGCATTGGATACCATTTCTATCTGTCATCACTGATTTCCTTCGATTGTCTATATTTCTAAGAAGGAAAAGCAAATGATATTTTTCTAACAGGCATTCCTGGTATATTATAATAGCTTTATGACTGTTTACCAGAAATAGAGAGTAAAGGTTACTGCCACAATACAATTGCTAAGAATATATCATCAGCTTTTTCTGGGAGAATGATTACTTAGAATCATGAGTCAATATGGAATTGCAGGTGAAGTTGACTCTGGTGGTCCTGATCCAAAATTGCCTGAGATGAGCTTTCTGTGTGACCTGATCTTCTCAAATGTAGAGGACCAACAGCTAAAATTCACCTCTATGCTTATATATTAGACTATAGTTATTTTTCTTTCTAAATCTTACTTATAGAATGATTGCCAGCACATGCACTTAGATACCAGGCATCTACAGTCTTGTTGCTACAGTAGTAACACTTCTTTCAAATGTTAAGAAAGTATGCTGTACAAATACGTGCTGTTTAGAGCATGATGCCTTGAGAACAGTGAGACACAGCCACATCAGTGTTATTTTTTCTGCTTTGAATTTATACACCTTTTCAGTAGGAAAGCAAGCACATCCTCACAAATACCTGCTGCCACCATATGCTCTCTGAAGCCATCAGAATTTCTCCCCAGGCACAAGTGCCACCATTTGCACAACAAGAAACTGTATCCTAAGTTCACAAACAAAACTGCTATAGGCAGCTTATGGATATTCACACTATTGCTGGGAACTGCCCTGCTGCAAGCAAGGCTGCCATCTCCATCTCTCCCTTGAGTAATGTTGCTCTGCACATGTGTATGTTACTGTTACAAGTAATAAATACAGATCTTTGTCTTTGCTGTTTAGGAGATTCACCCATAATGCAAACTTTTTCCTAAAATCCCAGTATTTCTCAGGTTTGCAAAAACTGCCTGCTAGCAATAGATGGTCCCATGCTTCTACCCTCTCTGACCAGTGTGTAACAGCAGGGTCAGTGTATCGAAGTCAGCCGGAGCTGAGGGATATTTGTTACTATTAAATACCCAGTGACTTGTGCGCTTTCTTATATATCCTATCGGGTGCAAAAGCATAAGGCATATAGTGATTTTGGCTCTTAGCCCATATCTGCCTAATAGATTACTTGGAAGGCTGAAGAGACTTGTCAGATAGTACAGGAGCTTAAGTGGCCATCTCATCCTTGCCTTGGCAGTAGCCAAATGTGAGTCCTCAAGGAAAAGAGGTACATACATACTGCTCTTCTCATGAGTACTTTTCCTGTCTTCAATCATTTACAACTTATGGAATTCCTGAACATGAGTGATTTTCTCTGTTTATTTCTACCCTATAATCTCATGCAGTCTGCTCCTGAAGCCACATGAACATCCGCATCAGCCTGTGTCAAGGAGCTCTGTGGATGCTGTATGTAAGACAAAACTGGATCAAACATAACATTTGCTGGATTTGATGTCTTGTTGCTGGCACTGGGGAAAAAAAAAAAAAAAGGAATCGGTCAACCCCTTTTCACCTTCTCTGTATCTTGCTTCCTTTTATAAATCTTGATAAGGGTCCCACAGTCATGCTTTGTCCAAACTAAAGAGATGTAGGTTCCAAACCTAGGTGTTTTTCTAGAGTAGTACCGTGCCTTGATCATCTTGTTGCCCTTCTTTGAACCTTTCTTAGACCTACATCTTTTCTAAGATATTCTTTAAGGAGAAGTGGGAAAAGTATCAGAACAGGACATAGTATCTAGGACTCAGGAGAACATGGGTTTTTACAAGGACAGATGAAGTCCTCTGATTTGTCTTTCCCAGAAGTCACTCCTGAATACTGAGACGTTGTTGCCATGAAACATTCACAGCCCCCAAGTTTTACTCCTGAGTGACAGTCATCAGCTCAGAGGCTCTCATCTTAGTGAGAAGTGTAGTTAGGAGTGTTTTATCTTATGTGCATTTTTTGCCATATACATACACTGAGTTATCATTTGACACCTACTTGATGATTTTCCCAACCCTCTTCTGCAATTCTTCCGGCAGCCCTAGTCATCCTCTGCATAAGATGCATTTCTGGAGGAGAAAAATCTGACACTATTTCTTCATATGGGCTACAAGAAAGAAACATCTTCCTAGGAAGCTGACAGCAGCCTTTTTGAGGTCATCCTGTCACACCAGTCTGATACATGCACGTATTGCTTGATTCAGTGATCTCTTATCTCTCTGATCTCCTGTTAAAAAAAAAAAAACAAGCATTTAATTGGTCTATAAACATCTACATGATTTCAGAACAGGATTTTCTCTGAGAGTTTTATACAGAGGGAGGCGCTGGGTGAATCTCATGTCACTGGTACTTTTGAGGACACCTGATTCACTGACAGCCTTAATGATGACAAAAGCAGCTAGTAATAAAACTGATGTCTTTCTAGAAGGGTTCCAGCTCCTACTTACCTTGTGCTGCATACCCTCTTTCTTGAGCAATAAAGGTGTTTGTTTCTAAACTAGAGGAGCCAAGAGCTGCTGTTCAGACTACCTACTTTCACTAGGCAAATAGAGGAAAGTATAACCCCGCAGTTAAAGCCCACTCAGTTTTGAAACAAGCTGTGAAACAGCATCTTTAGCTTATGATCCAACAGGTAATGCCATGGCAAACTACAGTCTGGCCTTACATCCGAAGCAAGGGTATGTAAATTATAAATGCAGTTAATTTAAACATGTTTAGCTTATCTATCTTGAAGGCCCATGGGTGAACTTCTCAAGTGATTGATGTGTCCTTAAAATACTTTACTTGATGAGGGCTGGTAAAATCAACTTCTTTTTGATGATAGCCATTTGAATAGAAGTAGCAAATTAATAGAGGTAGCTGTCCCAGGAGGCCCTCCAGTGAAATGGTGTCTATCGCTGAAACTAAGTCTGTTTTAAGTCTACCTTTGGTGACCAAGCAAGAGAAAAGGCACGTCTGCTTCTAAAGCAACAATGGATTCCATGTATGCAAGTGGATAAAAAACCTGGTTACTAGGCCATTTCTCCCTTGATTAAAGGTTAGGGTTTGTTTTAAAGGGGTGTGAATCTTGAGATATGAGTAAGTTTTAAGCTCCCCAACACCAATCTTTCGATTTCTTCATATTAGAAAAATTGGTGAACTTTTATGAGGGCAAATTGGCGAATTTCTGTAAGGGCACACCTTGGGGGTTGGGATGTAGAGATTGTAAAATAAACTAGAAATGACCTTGTACCAGATTGTGCCATTTTTCTGCAGCTCCCCCACCAAGGAGACGGTGTTTGTACAGTCACCCTTATCAGCACTGGGACAGGCACCATCTGTCATTTTAAATGTAGATAGGTGCACCACTTATTATTGTTCTACAAGTGGAAAATACTGGAAAGCAATGTAGAGAACGGGTACAGTTTTAAAAAAGCAATGTTGGAAAATGTTCCTGGTTGGCAGTTCCACCTCCAGAGTGGCACTGAAAAGTGAGTCCTCCCTTCGGACGCCTTCCCTGCTGAGAGCAGTGGCTGAGATGTAAAATATTCAGTGTAATATGGAGCCCACTATCATACTAAACTTAAGTCTGTCTTATATCACTGAAGGTAAATGTCTAATCTAGTGATTAGCAAGTGAAGTTTAGATGGCAGGTTTGATATGCAGTGTATATCTTTAGTCTTGTCTTTAGACATTTTATTTATGATGGAGTGAGCAAGGGTGTACCAAGTAACCTGTGGTCCAAAAACCTAAGTCTCAGACATTTGCATTTTATTTGAAATATATGAGGGGTGACTAACTTCAACCAGAGGTATAAGACTAATACATTGAATCTTCCCTGTGACAAAATTTAACATGCCCAAACTTCCCTTACTGTTTGCCACAGGATAATTTCTCTATCTGTAACTCTTAAGTTGAATATCTATCTCTTCAGACTGGGGAGAGGGGAAAGAAGAAAGAAGTTTTATCTCAAAATTTGGATTTCCTTACAGCTCGGGCTGCTTAAAAACTGATAGAAAATTCTACATAATTTGGGTTTGATTCTTCCTAAACAGATTAAAAACTGAAGGGAGGGAAATGATGAGAAGATAAATGTTGGCACACTTAATAAGAGCAGATTTTTACAAGGTAAATGTTACTTGCAAATATTCATATGAAGATGTGAGTTGCCCATGGAGACAAAAGTGGCCACAAGACACAAGCACTTCCACACCATTCACTGGCAGTTTGAAAGACATTCAAACCTTCTTCTAGACCTACTTCTGTATGTAGCAAATGAATGCATTACTCATTCAGTATTGAGATTTTGGCATTTCTGAGATCAACTGCTGCTCACTCTGGCATTTATGTTATTCTTGTCTCTCTGAAAAACAGCTCTGAGGTTTTTAGATGCAAGCACATTTGCAAAAAACGTATTTTTGAAAAGAAGCCTGGCTCCATTTGTCTCAAGAAGTCTGCGCTTAAGCACTTTTAAAAAATACTATTTAAGGTCAGTGGAAACTCCATTAAAGTGTTTCAGGGAACCGTCAGATCATTAGAGGAATGGAAATTGAAATGTATGCAATGTAGTGATTTCAAACACATTATAAAACAGTAGGAAAGAAATCAAGTGTGTTCTTTCTTCTTAGTGTAAAATTCCCTTCTGGGACACACACAGTTCAGGAGTGATCCTATCATGCAATATGCCAGTGACTGCTCCCAGCTTGCAGTGGCTAACAAAAGGTATTTTTCCTTAAGAGGAAAATTGTGCCCTCTCAAACTGGCCTTTGAAATGGAGACATACTTTTTTCTCCTCTAGTTACACTTTGAAACACATGTATGAGGAGCATTGTCCTTGAGAGAGCATCTGAGACCAGAGTGTCTGAGACCTATAACTAGGTATCAAACCTATATATCCCTATATACCCCTGAAGGGAACAGACAGCTTAGAATCCAGCCATGTATTTGAAATCATCTTCAGAAAGGCAAGATTCATCTGAAAGCAACTGAGAGTGGTGGAAAATCCAGATCAGTCAATAGAGCTGCAGGGTTTGTGTGAACATGTAGAAGGAAACAAAAGACCAAGAGGAGCATGTGTCTGCAGGCCATTTAGGTTAATGCCCAACAACACTTTAGACTCCCCAATTCCTGTGACAAGATGGTAAGAGCTTCACAGCAGTCCTTTAGGAGGGTACATTCAAACTTGGATGGACTGAAGCATTTATACCTTCAGAACTTGCTTCCCTTTGTAGCTCAGGTCCAACAGTGGCGGTCATGCTGGTCCAAACCTCCTTTTCCTCTCTTCCTGCCCCATATACTTCATGCTTTAGGTCAAGCAGGAAAGTCTCTAGCACTTCCTTCCATCAAGCCAGTACTTGATACCATTGGTTGTGGAGATGTGAATCTCCTTTGGACAGGGCTGGAGGGTTGAGCTGAACAGGTCCCAGCTATTCCCATAACTGGCCAAGACCCCTAACAAGCTCTCAGGTCATTGTAAAATAGAGCTGAACTGGGAAATGGCCATATCCTAGGATACAAATGTTTCATGTGAAACCTCCTATTCTGTGCCCTCACCATGTACCCTGCTAATCTGGTACCCATGAGCCCTGTTTTATACAATATCTTAAGTGTGAACAAATAACATAGCTCATTACTTGATCTCATTTGAGACTAGAGTTGATGGCAACTGCATATGTGGAGGTGACAGTATTTTGGAGGGTACCTCAGCCCAGTTGCCAGCTCAGTGTTTGCAGAGGCTTCTGGGACAAAGGTACTAAGTTTACCCAACAGGTCGCATCCTGGGATAGGAGGCCACCCCCCCAGAGCTTTATGCTCCTGCTGTGTCCCACACAATTCTGCACCCACCAGACTCCTCGGCTTGTCTTACCTGCTTTGGAAAGCAGGAGAAAAGTCATCTGCAGAGAGAAGAAAATTACCTTGAACTTGCTCATCAGTGAAAAGAGAGAGCAGAGCAAAGCTGGACTGCTGAATGTGCAAAAACCTTGTGTCTGGTTCAGAAGAAGGAGTCTCACCAGCTCAAGTGAGACCCTTACCAGGACATTGCAGCAGGGCTCCGTCCAACTCTTCAGGTTATGTGGGACATGGAAATGATGACTGTGCACAGCATGGGTATTTCAGCAATGACAGATAACACCTCTTACTGCAATGTTTTCAAATGAGAGAGAGAAATTATGTTTTTGTCATGGCAGTAATGCTGATTTTTACTGCATGTTAACCTGACTAGTAAGGTCCTGTATACCTTTACATGTGTCAGGACCTGTAGGAGGTGGCTGGAAGAGAAGATCCTGCTCCAGCTCCCTGTCCTACTCAGTCTCACTCACAGCCAGCAGCAACATTTCCCACCCCAGGGCATCCACCAGTGATTTTATTTGCCATGCTCTTGTTTTGAGCATGGGAGCCAGAATCTGTGGCCTGTTCAGTTACAAAAGGTCTGTTTGGAAGGACAGAATTCATGTTTGCTCTGTTTGCTGTCGTGCATGTTAGCATTACTTTGCTAATAAAATATGAACTACGGCAAAGAACAGACTTGTTTTTCAGATCAAAGAGAATAATGGAAAACACAGTGGAAACAAATTTGCAGAATTTTTAGTTTCACACACGTTTTTCTCTTCAGCAACTGTCAACATGAGATGTTCAGTTTATTGCGACTTCAAGCGTCACCTTCAAACCCCCAAAATCTGGAGCAATAATGAAATCAAAACAAATGGGGAAAAATGTAACTCTGTTTTTATTTTAAATGACAAAGCAAGATGTCTCTTCTAAGGCTAAAACAAACAATGTAGAATATATTAAAAGTGCCACATAGATTAGCTAAAAGTATTTATTTTTGTGAGAACTTCTCTACTATATCCACAGCAAGCTGTATGGTTTGAAGAAACAGCAAGCAGAGTCTAGGTGTTCCATAAGCTAGCCTTCCACCCGTTCTGTATGAATTCATGTTTTAGTCTGCAGGGAGGATTAGGAGATTTGAATACAGCATCATATCTAGACCCAAAACACTGTTTGGGGCCGCAAGAGAACAATAAACAATGAGTAGAACATAGAAGATCCCCACCCATCATAATAACAGAAGAGAAAGAAGTCTCTGGAAAACCAAACTTTCTTCTGAAAAATCATCTGAAGACATTTTGGCAGAACAGCATATGCAAAAGTGTTAATGTCATCAAAGTGAATGACTTCACCATTGCAGTAGTGCTGATGTGTTCCATTCCCAGTTTTATTACACCTCTGCCATTTACAGTAAACCCATGAAAAGTGTTTTGATGCCACCTGGTCACGCAACTGCTTTGGTGCTGAAAAGGATAAGGGTGAGATTAAGAGCAAGGTTTTCCTGCATTCTGTTACATATTAAATCCTGACGCTGAAATCTCAACAGATGGAGGTGTTTAGAAGAAGAGAATAACTGAGTAAGCAAACTGAGAAAGCAAATAAAAGAAATCCCTGGAAATGTTCAAGGCCAGGTTGGACGGGGCTTTGAGCAACCTGGTCTAGTGGAAGGTGTCCCTGCCCATAGAATGGGGGTTGGAACTGGATGAGGTTTAAGGTCCCTTCCAACCCAAACCATGAAATTACTGGACAAAATACTATTACTGGTTATTATTTGTCATTGATATTTTTTATTAATAAAACAACAGTTCACTGTCTGAGCTAGGAGTTTACTATGCAAGTTTTAATAACCAAGAAGATAAAAACCAGGAATTCAGGAAGATTCTTTTTTCCCTCTATTTTTCTTTGGTAATAGCAAAATAAATTTTCCATGTGAATAAGACATTTCTATCATGGATGTTCACAAGAAAGCACAAAAGTGCTTGAGTTTTGGATGTACCTCAGCTGCACATAGCTGGTATGATTCAGACATGCTAAAAGAAATAATAGCATTGAAGATACATTAAAATATGCATTACCTTCCCTTAGAATCAACTGTTTTCTGCCACCCTTTCCTTCATGCCTTCTCTGGTGTGTGCCTGGTTATCAGTGGGTGTTTGCAGAGCAGGTAAAACAAGTGGACGTTGACCTTCTTTGGGGTCATCACAAAACAAATAAATATAAGAAGTAAACATACTGTAGCAACTTGCAGGTTCATCCTAGTTCATTTCTCTCCAAAAGCCCCATAACATTGCTAAATGTGAAAGTAAAAACAGAAAGCAGATTAACCCTGATTACCAAATTTCATTATTTCTAAAATACCTGCCGAGATAAACCTTCATGTCCGTGTATCACATGCAACAGCTGCTATTTATAGTAACACAAACAGCAAGAGCAGCAGTGATGAAAAAATACTTCCCTGTTTGTAGAGTATTATGAAGCTTTGCTCTGTCACTCTGTTTCCAACAGTTCTTGTTTTTCACCCCATCACTTGACAAATCCAGGAGTGCTTCTGAGTCCCTGAACATGCAGAGAGGTTAGCTACGACCAGGATGATGACCACACACCTGGTACTTCTTTGCATGAACCCAGTGGCTTTTGGTCTGACCATGATCTCCAGGAGTTTATGGTTTTTTTTCACTCTGCCTTAAAAGTAAACCGAACTTCCCAGATGCAATTGCAGAATCCAAGGACAGAGAATGATATGCAGGTTGACTTCACAATAGAAAACAGTTGATAAGAGACCAGTATGACAGCTGAGTGTAGTTAACCTTTAATTGGGATCCAGCAGCAGCATATGCTTGCTAAATATGCAGTTTCAGAAGCAAAAATATGCATAATCCCAACTTGTGTATTCAACAAGTAAAATTAATGGAAAACATTACTCTCTGGTGTCACATAGATTATAAAGCCACTGTGCAGTGAGTACCTTTCCACACCAAGCCTCAAGTAGGATTGGTTTGATTTTGTCTTTACTTCACACTGTGAAACCAGTGCTTTAATGTCAATTTTGCAAAGACACCAAACTGGGGGGGGGGGAAGGGTGTGGGTGTCAAAATAAAATCATAATTTACACATGCAGCACAAGCAGGCCTCTTTAGTCAGGCTATTACATATGCTTTGCCCTGTTTTAGAGCAGTGCAGGAGAAAGTTCAGGGGCAGCTTTCCCAAGCTAGCATCACCTATGACTGATTCCTTCTTGCTGCATGCCTTACCAGTGATGCAATTCTAATAATAATTTTTCAGTTTATACTCGCAAAAGGCATATGGCAGAGAAAAAACCCAAAGGCAAACTGTGTATCTCCACCTAAATTTATTGACAAAATCCTGCATCCCTTTGTTCCACTGCATGTAAATATTTCAGTTTAAATTAATAAGATTTCCATGCAAAAACGGGGGGGGGGGGGCAAAGGTTATTTTGGGAAGTGCTGCCATATGAGGTGGAGTCAGAAATACAAACCAGGTTTGCAAAGACCGCTCTGCAGCAACACAGATGGAATGTTCATCTCACCGCATCAGAGGTGGTGGGTAGGAGGATCTCCAGTGACAAAGCAAGAACTGATGTGAAAAACGTGCACCAGAGAAAATGGGGTGTAAACGTATTGGAGACTGTCATGTGAAAGAAAAGAAGGATCAAGAGGGATTTACAGGTGAGCACTCCTCATGGCATGGATGGAACAACTGGGCAGGAAAGGAAAAGATCTGAAGACTGAGAAGCAGAGCTGAGCTACCCAGCACCTTGAAGGGAGAGTGCAGAGTTCATAGACAGCTGGAGGAGGGCCTACAGGCTTCCAAAGGTGGTAGAAACAGCCACAAAAGCATACAGTCAAGCCTCAATGCCTTTTTGAACTGTGCAGGTGCCTGCAAATAGTAATCTCTTAGATAATGGTGAACAAGAACAATTTTCTTCTGACACCAATACCAAACTGCTTTGACAAGGACAAGGTGACCCAGAAATGTTCCTGGAGTCAGCGTTCACAGTTCATAGTTTGACTTCTTTACAGAAAATCACTGAGTAGCTAGCCTGACAGAGGAAGGAGATGATGGACACGACAACCTGTGGAGTTGATCCCTGGTATTTCAAACCACAGGTTGTCTTGGAACATGTGAAGCAAGAGACAGTCCTGGTACCACAGACTGACTGGGTCGGCGAGGGACCTTCATGCAGCTTTCCCAGTCTGACAGCCCTGTAAGGGGGAGACACCTGGGTTGTCACCACGGAAAGCCATGGATTTATTCCTATCAATATTCTTTCTCCAAACACATCATAAAAATCAGCCATTGTCCAATTTGCAACCTCTTTAGAGAACACGGATGCACCTCACCCCTGGATGGCACAAGCTCACCAGAATAACTGGCAGACCCAAATCTCACAGCCTGATCACCAACCTCTTTCAACAAAGCTAAAATCTCAGAGAGATAAATATTTGGTGAGCAAGCAGTTGACCTGGTAAGGAGAGGCGTTCATCTTTCCCACCCCTTAGAGCAATGCCAGCCTGCCTAAAGCCTTTTATCCAGGTGAAATTTCATCTGTTGCATGGCAGAGATGAGTCACTGAGAAAGATAAGGTCCTCAACAAGACCATAAATAACAAAAACAAATCTAGGCAGCAATGTCACCCTTGCATTTTAGGCCACTGAATTTGAGCATAAGGAAGTGCAGTGAAGCTGAGGCTCAGAGAAGCCAAGCAGTTTGCCACAGAGCCCATCAGTAGATTTGAGGCTCAGAACCATTTTTCCTGATCTTTGCCTGGTGCCCTGCCAGCCAGGGACCTTTGGAGTCTTGGACTGAGCCACAAATTAAATCTACTCACGCTCTTTCATGCTTTGTAGGGCAAAACACTCCTACTGAAGCTTTATGCATTTGAGAGCCTGTTCTTGTGCTGACAAGCCTGAAGCAGCCCAGCCTCTGAAATATCAACAGAAACACTTTTGGGGCACAACTCCAAGGCCTGTAGCACTTGCCAGAGAAGTACACACCTCCTCCTTTTTATTCTTCCAAGGTAATACGCTTAAGTTTGAAGTACCCCTCAGCATGTTTCCCCCAGGCGGCTCTCTGCAGTGCTTTGAGGCACTCCTGCATGGTTAGCAATTGTCCCTGGCAAGAGCAGACCACTCTTTTGTCCTTTCCAGTTTAGTTAGACCCCCAGTTAACCCTCTCTGGCAAAATTCAGACTCCCTTAAAACCCGCAAGTCCATCAGCCACCCTCAGCATCCCCCTCCTTCAAGTCACAAAACCAAGAGCAGATGGAAGCAGGGAGACTCAAGGTCCTGGGGCTTGCTCATCCTCTGCTGCTCTCAGGAGCTGTGCAATACTAGGTGTACCTGAGCAGCCACATGAAGGTGACCTTTTGGTATAAGGGACTCTTTGCTGAGCAGATGCAGCTGCACCCAGTTCTGGACTCAACCCTGCCTGCAGGGGATGTTGCAGGGGTAATAAACACCACGACTGCATTAGCTTGGTTGCAGCTGGAAGCATCAGAGGCTGAGATTAGAGCAGTGAAGGGAGAGGAAGGATGGGAAAGGAGGGATAGAGAAGAAGGAAGAAGTTCAGCATCTCAGTGGAGGAGGCTTTGCCTGCTAGAGCAACAGCGCAGGGGGCTGCCTGCCTGACCCACCTTGCAATGCTGGGCACAGCAGCTGCCTTCATCTTCCCTGCCCTTCTCAATTGAATGAGTAGTCACCACCCGGGCTCTCCAAGCAAAGGTCACATCTCACAACAGCTCAGAGCTAAGTTACTCCTCATTTCCTCTTTCTTTGAGTCTGTTCACCCACAAAGCTCATCTCCCTGTCTGGAGTTACTGAAAGGGTTGGTATAAGATATGTACCACAACAGAGGGTCTTGTGTGCTAGCACAGGATGCCTATAATCTGGGGGAAGATAAAACAGATCAGATGCAGGCATTCTTAAAAGATAGTGGTAATTTTAAATAAATTAACTGGTTTGTATTTTTTTTTCCTCAAAAAATATTCCTTTAATATGCAGGGAACAGTCAACTATGTGGTTAGGAAAAAATCTGCTATCGCAATACAGTGGTGCCCTCAAGTGGATGCAAAACACTTAGATATGTGCTATATTCCATGTCCTCTTCTTGAGGGTGGTCCCCGCTCTCTGGTTTGCTACCCCAGACTGCAAACCCACCCTAAGAGCCCTTTGCAAGGCCAGAGGCATAAATGCACTTCAGCATTAGAAGTGCCAGACCAGAAGTTTCCCACTTCATAAAAAGAACTTTCTTTTTCAAGAAATGGTTTGATCTACGACAAAACCCAACATGCGCCATGGTTGAGGCATGACCCTCCTGATGCTTGCAAGGAGCAAGCAGAAATCCAAGAGGCTTTGGGGCCCAACCACAGACCCTGTGCCAAAGATCTTGATTCTGCCTCCCCCAGATGCAGCTTGGTTTGCCTTCCTCTGGAATGCAGTGTTTGATGCTGAATTGCCTGACACCAGCCTCACCATCCAGTCAACTCACTGTGCCAGTGGAACACCCTACTTTGCCCTTACTGCTTCACAGGTGGCAAACTACACAGCAGAAGCTTTGCTGGAGCCAACTACTGCCTTCCCAGAAGATTCAAGGGACAGCACAAGCTCAGGGGAGGAAGTTTGGATGAGATGACCTTAGACTAGGACAGAAAGGGGTTCAGGTGTATGGATGCAAGCCATGCAGTGCCCCAGCCCTCAGGAACAGGGAGGGAGCCTGGGGCTGCTCTACCTGCCAGAGCAGACATAGCCACTGAGGCAAAGCTGCTCCCCTGGGGGGTCTGTATCACATAATAAGGGTGAAGGTGCAAGCTGGGGACTGCATGAAGCAGATCTGTGAAACCAGCATGAGTCCTGAGCCAAGTGTGCTGCTTGTCATCAGGAGACACTGCAGCATCTAACTGGAAACAGATGCCAGAATCACAGCTCTTCACAATTACAGCAGAAGATGGGCAGAAAGAGAACAATCTCCAGTCCCTAATATCCTGCCTTGGATACAAGAGTATTGTGAGAGGTAGTGTCAAAAGCCTTGCTTGCTAAAGTCAAGGTAAACGTCACCTCTTCTTCTCCTCTCATCCCCATATCCAATCTTTTCATTATAGAAGGTAATCAGATTGCTCAAGTGTGACTTAATCTTCTGAGCAGCTGTAGAAAGAACTAGAAATATAATACTAGAGCTACAGCAAACTATATTTATTAGAAGGAGCATTCTTAGGTATATAGTGAAATCATGGTCAATAGGAGTCAAGCAGAAACAGCTGTCTAGCAGAGCAGGAAGGAATACAAACTTATTTGAAACAGTAAAATAAGTTCAGAAACAGGTACCTCATTTAGTTCTCCAAATCAGCTACTTTAGAGCACTTCCATGAAGAAATATCCAACACACTGACACAAGTCTTTGTAAAGATTTAACTTTTGAAGGAGTTAAAGAACCTGATTACAGTGAGACATTGAAGAAGTGCATGGGCATTGTACTCCTAAAACACCAGCAGCACGTGGTTCAGCCCAAGGGGGGTGGTTAGAAGTACGTGGACTAGGTACCAATAGGTATCAGTGACCAGCGTGTCTGAGCAGAAACAGTAGGTTTGGTCACAGTGTAGAACCATAACAAACTTTAGGCCTGTTCACTGGCAGACCACTGTTGTCTGACTGTGGACAAAAAACCACATTTACAGTCAATGGCCAGAAGAATTATACCTTTCAGACATCATCAAAAGGCTCTGTATGTTTGAAATCAACAAGTGTAATTTGCAACTCAAATGTCAATCTGGGAGAGATTTGGCAATGTCAGAAGCTTTTCCCTAATGATCCATGAGAAGTGACCTAAAACACAGCTAAGAGCCCAGTGGTGTGTCAATGAAGTATTGTACAGCTCAGACAACAATTACAACAGCTGGAACTCAAAACAAAACCATACCCAAAAGAGGTAGAGCTATGAACACAAAAGATGATGAACATCCTCCTACTGGCATATGAGGAAACAGTCCGTACAGGTAGAAACCTGTTTAAGGGCACCTCAACTCTGACTAATAAAATCGTTTTACATATAGAGACCTAAGAAGGGTAGAAATCATTTTGATTTAGCCTGAAATGAATTAGGTGGATTGAAGACGTTATCAAGACCTGCCAAGTTTATGCCAAAAATACACGCCCATGCAAAGCAGAAAAGAATGGTGGCAGTGGCATACCAGCTCTGATACCAGTGCTGGTATCAGTTTGACATTGACTGGACAATGACTTATTGCTCTAGAACATCATTGCTGACCATAACATACCCCTGGACAGTACCTGACAACATTATGAAGAGAAAACCACCCCACACATTGGCACTGCTTTGTTCTGACCATGACACTGGGACAGTCAAATAACCACAAAGAAAGCAAACCTTCAGTCTGGCTGCTGCTGGTACAGATCTGATTTTGGTATGGTCAAAACCACACACATCAAAGGCTGGCAGTCATTAAATCAAGGACATCCAGGAAGCAGCAGTTACAGCAGAAATGTAACATTAAGCAATTAAAAGAAAATTTTACATATAACCCCCAAAGAAACCAATTTTGTGCCTCAGTTTTCAGTGAGGACCATAATGTCTCCATGGAGCAAAGGCAGGAGGGCCACTGGAACTGAACGTGGTGTTGCACAACTCCATTATTTTGGAATTGGAAGGGCAACTTCATTTGTGCTCAAGGGAAGGCACTGGTCACCATCTCAGAAACATCACTGCACACTTGCCCTAGGCAATTCTTTCCTTAATATCCAGTATTGGTCAAAGACAAGGTATAGACTACATGGATCTGAATTCTGACCCCAACAAGCTGCTCCTTGGTAATTTCAAGTGGATTGGCATGTGAAATTGCAGGTGAGGGAGACACATTTTAAAGTGAATGTTACCTGTCTGAAGACTGCCAAGGTTTAAAAAAAAGCAAAAATGTGCTGAGATATGCAAGACTAATTAGTCTGATCTGAAAACTACATCTAGATTTACAAATATGCAACAATACTAATGCGGGAAGTGACACAAAATACAGCTTGGGCTTGTTAATGACAAATCAGACCCACTATAGAATTTCTTTCCTCTGGACAGTCAGGTGATCAGGAAGTGTTTGCATATATCTTCACATACAGCTTTTGGCACAACATGCTTCTCACTGATTGACATGGGAAAAAGTGAACTATTAAGACAGATGAGAACGTACATCTAATACAACAGTACTAACGTTGGTCTTGCTCATCATGTGGATTTGGATGTCACCTTGCTGGTCATAAGGAAATCAGAAGCCTGCAGAGCTTGGTGCAAAGCAAGACCAGTTTCAGTAGGCTGAAAAGAGGCTCTTAGAGCTCGAGGTTAAGGATCACAACTCACGTTTTTATCAGTGACAAAAAGGTCATTTTATCAGTGACAAATGACCAGCATTCTAATGAAAATTACCATTACCTCTGCCTTTATCGTCCTCAATTCAGGATCAGTAATTCAGGTCTAGGTGGTTGTTTTCATGGGTAGGAGTAAAAATAAGTTGCAATAAACTCAGTTGTACAAGGAGCAGGTCAAGCACCTAGAACTAAAGCCAAAGAATTTCACCTGTGTGCTGTGAGCTTAACAGTCAGAGGTGAAAGAGGGAATTGTTTTTTATTAGTTATTGATCATGACTGCTTAAGCCAATAAAAAAGATGCAGTTTAGGGATTGTACTCTGTGTTCACTGAAAAGACAAGGCGCTGTTAACAATTCCCTCTAAAAGGCATCTGGTGGGACTTCTGAGGGTTTCATTTTCAGTTCATCTTCTCTGAAAGCGGACAACCAGGATGTGCAAAAGGGCAAAGATGGGTTACTGTGTGGGTCAGGAAAATGCTCACAGAAAAGCCTCATTCAGCCAAATGGAAGGCTGGGAGAAAGCAGGAGGGCACCGCATGGTTTCTCACCCTTCCAGGGAGGCTTTCAGCAGCTCACAAGGCAGAACAATGCAGACACAGCACCTCCCTGATCCTGGCTGGACTTCTCTGTTTGTTTTGTTGTGTGCCCCTTGTTTAAAATTGGGTCCATTTGCGGTACCGTAAACACGGTACTGTAGCACGGTTTATGGGCAGAGGGAAGTGGATGCTGCATCTAATCCTGCATTAATACCTTCATCTTTCTTTTATGTTTGTCCTGTGTCAGGGAAAGAAAATTCTTCATTTTTAGACTCATGTTCTAAGGGATGCTTGAGATGAAAAGCAATTAACCTCTGTGATAACTTACCTCAATATAGGCTTCAAGTTATTATTATTATAATTGAAAAATTAAGAGAGAAAGATACAATATTTTGTTTGATCCGAATGAGCAAGTCACCACTTGCAATGACTACTGTTTACTGTAGGCAAGTAAGATAAATAAAGTGTTACAGAAAATGTGCTTGGATGCAGTAGCTTTGGATGCACAGCTCATGCATTAGCAATGTTTATGGATCAATTCATTACACAACCAGTCTTTATGCACATCTCTTCTGGGAGGATAGAGGTTTCCAGACATGGTCAAAAGAAGGATGTCCAACAAGCACAAAAGTTTATTTTCCATTAGTCTTCCATGAACCAGAACCTCCCTGAATTCAAAAACACCCCTGCCCAGAGGCTGAAGGGGCAAGATTTAGTGCTCCAATATAATGAAGGAACACAAAGTGAGGAAACACTGTGGGGCTTTTTTTTTCCCAGCAGGCTTACTCCAGATCCTGAAAGGACTTAAACTTCAGGACATGGAGGCCTCATGCTGGGAACTATGCAGGAGTCTTCGCAGGGTGTACCAGACACTCATCAAAATTGAAATCCAGAGGCATTTCAAAGGAAAACTGTAAACTCCTTGAACTGGCATTTCCCCATGAAACCGCTACCAGAAAGCTTCCAGGTATTGCCCTAGAACAGGGACTGCATGTAGCAAAGTGTGAGGCAAGGCGCTGTGGGAAGGCTGAGCTTATGGGGTAACAATGCAAAGGAAGGGGCTAGTTAAACAAGTTTCACAGGACTGGTTATAGACCTACCCATGTAGAAAAAACCCACCAGAGTGCCAAATTGACTATTGGAACATCACCACCCGCACAGACCTACGCTCCCAGCAGGAATTGCTGCCGGCACTATCAGCAGGCCTAGTGCCAACTATGTCAGTATGTGGTTACAAGCTGAGTTGAGAAAATGATAGTGCATGCACAGGACATAAAGGCAAACCCATAAGAGCAAACCTGCAGACCAAACCTCTAACAAGAGGCTGTTAGAACCTCTGCTCCTACTACAAAGCATGGTAGTTGGCTACTCTGCTACTTGCTTTCCTGTAGCCTTGCTCCCAGCTTGCATCCAGGCAAGTGCCTCTGCTGTGATCCTAGCTTCCAGGTGCCCTTCTGAGGTACAGCGTAAAAGATCTCAGCAGCAAAGTTACCAGACCTGCATGAGTACTTGAGGCAGTGGCTCAGGTAGAAGGTGAAGGTGAGATGCCAGATAACATCATACAGGTATGGTCAAGCTATTGCCAGTTCACAAAACGCCTACTAAACACAATTGCTTTCCAGTTGACACTGATGTACCTGAATAAATGCAATTGAAAGCTGCTTGCAGAAATTGTCATGTTGACAGGCATGGAGATTGAAATCAAGTGTCCTGTACCCAAAGAAACCCGAATGTGGGGTTTTGATGAAGGAATGAAATTGTTGCCACAGTGGGTCAGAGCAAGAGGAGGTGTGCTCTGATACTCTTTTCCAACATGAACCCTTTCAGCAAGGTAAGCAATTCCATTTCTGGCAAAACATCCCAGGCACTTGGGATCAGATACTTAAAGGGAATTCCCAAACCAGAGATTACATCCCCACCACTTCTACTCAGTGCCAAGGATCATCCTAACCTCCTTCAATGCATGTAATCTGTTTCTGAACATGCATATACCTTTGGCTTCCACAATATCCCCCACTAGCTTTATTTCACATGTAATCCATTCGCACACTAAACCCCAGTATCTTCCTTTCATCCATTTGATAATTCTGACGGACCATTTCATCAGCTCCTGGCCCCATGCAATGCTGATTTCTCCCCTCCAGCACTCTGCCACAGTGATAGTTTCCTAAGTGAGTCACACAGCTTGCAGTCTTGTGTGGAAGTGGCTCCATCTCGTTGGACACCTTCACTGTCTCTCTCCATATTCTCTGGTTTTACTAGATCTTTTTCAAGGGCTGCAGGCAACATTCAAACCAAATACATTTCTATAGCAGCACACTGATGTCTTGGTTTGTTCTCTACCATTAATTAATATTCTAATTGACTCCTTTAGTACAAGGGTTGGGCAGATGGTTTCAGAGAACTATGCATACTGCAGAAGATCTTTCCCCAAATACCCTTTGAAGCTGCTTGTGCTACTCGTGTGTTAGGATTCTTTCCTCTCATGTAAATGCCTTTGTGTTCTGCCAATGTAGGCTTTCCTCTGCCATTTCATCAATAATATGAGATTCTTCTACCTGTTTTCCCCACAGGAAGCTCTAAGTTTCATCTTTCTGAACTGACCTGTATCAACAGCCAATCTGCTATTTAACCCTAGGGTCACTTGGAAATGCGCATTACCAGGGCTCCTTGATGCACCTTACTGTTATTTGTCCTTAGGTGAGAATGACCACTTATTCCATAGCTTTCTCCCACCCATTTAGCCTCGAGATTTTTTGCCTTGTCTTGGCATATTAACTTCTCTTAAAAGCTGTTGAAGGACCTTGCATTAGTAGCTTTTGAAAACCCAAATAAATGATATACAAGTATCATGGCTCATGAACTCATTGGAAAGAACTAAGATTTCTAAACATTATCTCTTCACAAAAGATTCTCTCTCAATTCATAAGCCATTCCCTTCATTCTGTTCTCTTTGTATTTCTCCCTTTGATTTATTTATTACAGAAGTCATACTTGGTAGTCCAATTTGCAGGATGCAGCGTTCTTGAAGACCAGTACCCCATTTACTACCTTCCATTTCTGTGTTCCTAAAGCTAATTTAAGAATCACACAGTAAATGTCTAGCACAGCTATTGCAAACTCCTTTAGACTCCTTCAGTCAATACCACCTGGGCCTGGAGTTTATCAACTGCCCTAAAAAGCTGTTACTGGCACATCAATTTCAAATAGTTCCTTGGACTAATCTCTTACAGAGCAAGGCTCTGACATGAAAACTTTCGAGTTCATCTGCTCTGAACACTGATGCAGGTAAACAACTTTGCCTTTCTGTCACAGCCTTCCAAGAGAAGATGGGCAGTAGGAGCAGCAGCAGGAGCATTCTCTAACTCAAGGTGATCAATGTACCAAAAGCCAAGATTTCTTTATGTCTTCATCTGCTCTCCCTAATAGAGATTCTTTGTTCATATTGCCATTGCCCAGACCTCTGCTAAGTCCAAAGATCAGACTGAATGGGAAGTAGGCAGACACTCACCTTTGAGTCAAGCATCCAAGTCCTGATCAAGACTTAAAATTCCTGCTTGGCTCATTACTGAGGTACCTTATTGTCTGTGGGCACTTTCACCTGTAACTCACCGGTGCACTACAGTGCCACCACTGCCTGTGCCAACAGGCGTCACTGGCTTGTCAGAAATGAGCACCTGGCTGCCTCTCACCCAAATCATCATGAATCTGAAAGCCGTCTCAGCAGCTGAGTCCCTTGAAGGGCCCAGGCCACTAGCTGTGTCCAAATTGCACGTAGCAGAGGTGGCCATGGAAGCTGTGCTTTGCATTACAGCGCAAAAGCTAACATGCAGCAGCAGGGTGAAACACATAGGCTGCAGGCCTTCCTCTGCCTGAGGAGCAGAGTTTGGTCAGTGCTTCCTGGTGGAGGGCTCAGGAGTTCCTGCTCTGCACCCCTCAGCCACCATGGGGGGACATCTGCTGCACAGAACTGTGATTCTGTAAATCAGACCCCCATTGTATGAACATCCAAATGCCACGTGGATGATGAATTATATACCTGTTCTAAGTATTTCAGAGCTTGATGCCACTCTGCAATAGCACCATAAAGACCTCCATCCCCCAGTCACCAAATTCAACAAGCTCAGCACAGACTCATGGTACAAAGCAGCTTTCTGCCAGACTGTAAGCAGACAAGGAATGTAAAGAACAAAAACTCAAAGGAGTATTTCACCCTTCACTTGGCAGTCTTAGGTTAATGGTTGAACTCTACTTTAAAGGTCCTTTCCAACCTAAGCTATCCTCTCCAAGACCACACAGGAAGCAAGTTTAAATGCCAAGAACCTAATTCATGTTTCCTTAAATATACTTACTTAGCTGTATCTTAATTGGTTTTCAACAGCTATGTAAAACAGGAAAATAACTGGGTAAGTAGACAAAGTAACAAGCATGTATCCAAAGTTTACTTGCACTTACTTACCACATAATGTGCACAGTAAGTGGGTACAGAAACAGGCCACAGGTCTTTACAATACTGTAAGAATCAAGACCAATGGGCTGATGCTTTAACCTTTTCCTTGTGTTTATTGAAGGTTCAAAATAGTGGCACCACTACTCCTCATTAAATTAGTCATCTCTCTCATTGCAAAGGCACTCTGATTTTAGCAATTCATCTGATTAGAGCTGGCATCTTGGCATTGCATCACTGTTTAGCTACGGATATTCCAGCTGCCAAGGGAGGAATTGAGGTGAGAAGTCAGATTTTTATCACAGGTTTCATTTCAGCAACTCCCATGAGTTGAGAAAGGAGGCTGTATAAAGACTCCTGTTTCTATACAGGTGTACACCTCCATATCCTACAAGGAATCACCCTACAGTGCCTGCTCCATTCCTTAAAGCCTTTATCTTGCGAGAGGATTCCTCTCTTATGTGAAGCACTGAGCAAATAAGGGCATACGTACTCTGCAAATTCACTGACAGACGGACTTTGGCTCTTGCCAGGCGGGCACAGATAACCGAGTTGGGAGGCGATGCACACACCAAGCAGGAAGGGAAGAGTTGAATTACCAGGTTATACTTAGCAGGAACAGGTTGTGTCTTAGTCATAACAGTGTCCAAGACAGAAAAATGATTTAAAAGTATTTGTTTTACCCTTGCTGAGGGAGCAGCAAGACAGTAGGTGTGTAAACAGGATGGAAGCAGCAAATAGCTTTCAGCTCTTGCCACAGCTGATACCTTAGCCTGTCATCCTTGCTCAGGAGCTCAGGAGCAAACTGACTGTGCAAGGTGGACTAAAACTCAGGTTTAGTTCAACTGTTTAATTTTTGAATTTGATGGTCATCACCAGTCCCATAATTAATTACCTGTTTAGCATGAAACCACTACCAGGTGCTTAAAGAACAGAAACCCACAGGAGGGACCAAAAGGGAATGACAATTTAACACCTTACTTTCAGACTCACACCCTGCTATACCCTCTCTACTGTTGAGGATTTAACCATGTTCAGAAGGCTGGATGGAGCACCTTTCCTATGAATACAGGCCAAGAGCACAGTTGTTCAGTCTGGAGAAGGAAGGCTCTAGAGACACTTTAGAGCAGCTTTCCAGTATCTAAAGGGGGGCTTACAAGAGATCTGAAGAGGAACTTTTTACACAGGTATGTAGTGACATGACAAGGAGGAATGGCTTTAAAATAGAAGAGGGCAGATATAAATTAGATACAATGAAGTAGTTCTTTAGCATGAGAGTGGTGAGGCACTGGCACAGGTTGCCCAAGGAAGCTGTGGATGCTCCATTCCCAGTAGTGTTCAAGGGCAGGTTGCACAGGGCTTTGAGCAACCTGGTCCAGTAGAGGATGTCTCTGCCCTGACAGGGAGGTTAGATGAAATGACTAAACCATTCTGTGGTTCCCTTCCCACCCAGCTACTTGTTCAGCAGCAGGAGCTTAGACTGCCTTCAAGAAAGCCAGATGATATACAGATGTCTGACTTTTGCAGGGCCATGGGGGCAGACTTGCAGTGCTCCTTGGGCAAGCCTCCTGAAAGCAGGGAATTACATAAGAGAGCAGGCTCCTCTTGCACTTGCCCAGAACTCAGTTCTGGATGTTGGTACACCAAGTCAGACTATAACACCAGAGCCTCCAAACTTAAGTCTTTGAATTCCAATTACATATACAGCTATTCAGACAAAGTAATGCTATATCCATCTGATAATAAAAGCCATCTCTCTGCAGTTCAGCTTTTCTTAGTGCTAGCTGCCAATTAAACGCTTTCTGGATGACAAGATTAGATTTTAAGGTGTAAGTTTCCAATCCCATTTCAAACAGGTAATTTACTGATGTGTTCTCATTTACCTTTCCGCTCTTGATGCAGTTGTGGTATCTCATATACATGTATCCAGTAACAGTGACCACAGCAGACATCCTGTAATTTAATTAGACATCTTCTCTCTCCATTTACATAGACAACGTCCTGAGCTGTGGCCTTGAGGGTGACAGTAATGGATGATGGATTTTTTGTCATCCCAACAAAGCGCCAGGCAGCAACCCCTGTTACCCAACATTTAATATGTATTTTCTGAATTTTAAAGCTACTCATGCATAACTGTCCTGTACTTTGAAAAGGGTGATGGGTTGCCTGTAAAGCAAAAAACCCAGTACTAATAGACAAAGGGCTGGTAAGCAGCAGCTGCCAGAATAGGTATGCATCCTGTAGCACATCACCGAGGCAGGGAAGGAGTATAAATCAATTGCCTATTTGCAATAGGAAGTTTTTATTTACAAATGGATGACTGATAACAACCCACTGCCTCTCATCAGCCCCAGTCCTCTTTCATAAGCTCCCTCTCATGTCAGCTCTATTTCCTGTGGGTTCTTTAGCAACCATGGAATCAGAGAAAGGGTTGATAAATCTTATACTCCAACAAGAAAAACCCAAGACATGCAGCACTGCTTCTCTGCGTATTCCACACTAACCATAAAAATAATGTGGTGAAAATTAACAACTATAACATGATAATAATGATGCAGAAATATCTCAAGATCTGTAATCTATAGACAAGTAGTTAAGAGACATTTAAAGAATCATAGAATCATGGAATAGTTAGGATTGGAAAGGACCTTAAGATCATCTAGTTCCAACCCCCCTGCCATGGGCAGATACACCTCACACTAAACCATGCCACCCAAGGCTCTGTCCAACCTGGTCTTGAACACTGCCAGGGATGGAGCATTCACAACTTCCCTAGGCAACCCATTCCAGTGCCTCACCACCCTAACAGGAAAGAATTTCCTTCTTATATCCAATCTAAACTTCCCCTGTTTAAGTTTTAACCCATTACCCCTTGTCCTATCACTACAGTCCCTAATGAAGAGTCCCTCCCCAGCATCCCTATAGCCCCCCTTCAGATACTGGAAGGCTGCTATGAGGTCTCCACTCAGCCTTCTCTTCTCCAGGCTGAACAGCTCCAACTTCCTCAGTCTGTCTTCATACAGGAGGTGCTCCAGTCCCCTGATCATCCTCGTGGCCTCCTCTGGACTTGTTCCAACAGTTCCATGTCTTTTTTATGTTGATGACGCCAGAACTGCACACAATACTCCAGGTGAGGTCTCACAAGAGCAGAGTAAAGGGGCAGGATCACCTCCTTCGACCTGCTGGTCACACTCCTTTTGATGCAGCCCAGGATTACGGTTGGCTTTCTGGGCTGCGAGCGCACACTGAAGCTGGCTCATGTTCATTTTCTCATCGACCAACACCCCCAAGTCCTTCTCTGCAGGGCTGCACTGAATCTCTTCTCTGCCCAGCCTGTAGCTGTGCCTGGGATTGCTCCAACCCAGGTGCAGGATCTTGCACTTGGCATGGTTAAACTCCATGAGGTTGGCATCAGCCCACCTCAGAAGCGTATTTCAGTAACACTTCACAAAAAGGTGTTTCTGCAGAGTAAAGATCTTCCTCTGAATAGGCTCATACTTCTCACCTCCCTCCAGAGGAAGCCAGAGGTAGTGTTTCAGTTCCTGCACCATTAAGTAGTCTCCCAGACTGTCAAGAATGAAAGGTGCAGAACAGCAGTAGTTTTTCTTCAGTAGCTTCAAGCTTTAGCATTTATTGTGGAAGTGGGGTACAACTGGTGTATGTGCCCACTGTACTTGAAATATCACTGAACTTCCATGGGAGTAGTGACATTGGGTATTAAAAAAATTCCAGTACATGGAACATATCTTTAAGTTTTTCCCCTAGAAATATGGGATAGCCCCCACTGTTGACTAATTGAGACTCCACAATCCATTTCATCTGACAACAACTAGATAAAAGTTTATCATTCCACGTTTGTCCTTACAAGAGATGTGCTGTTCCTGTGTGTGCCCCAGCACTGAGGTGAGCACACACTCTCTGGCCCCTGCTTCTGCCCTCCTCCGGTGACAGGCTGAGAAGGGCGGATAGCAGGAGGAGTTCCCATCCCTAATCACTATCCCTGTGTAACCCCGAGAACCACTGCTAACCTGAAACAAAGAGGGCCCATGTTGCACAGCCACGGGAACACACCCTGGAATATTTAACACTCTTTTATAAGAGCCAGCTCTGTCACAGCAGGATAGTCATACCTGGCAATTGAAGGTGGGGAGGGCTTAAGAGGTTTTTAAAACACAGACATTAAGCAGAGGCCTGATAAAATTACACAAATACTGTTCTTCATTAAAGAACTCTTTTTTTATTATTTGAAGAGTTAGTTTGCTGCTTTGAATATGAGATAATTGAGAACAAAGTTTCCCACCTAGGAAGAGGTGCTTTTATTAACATTAGCATGCTCTGAAGTCTTTATTTAAAAATCAAAGCAAAAGTCTGGGGAAGAATACAATACTTCCAAGTTTCTTTTACCATTTGACAAAGTGTGCACTATTCTTCTCTCATTCCTCAGTTCTTATAGGGCAGCCAAGTAAAAAAAAAATTGATAAACCAATGGGAGGAAAGATAACAAGAACACACAGAAATTAAGTATTTTCCCAAATATTCCAGGTACTTTTTTATCTTTTAAAGGTGTCAGTAATGAGTGATCCCTTATAAACACTAAGGGAAAGTAGACTACAGCCTGCAGTACAATATGCTTATTACTCTGGGTGTAAGACAAGCTTACCTAGACAAAGCGAAGATAAAAGTATCTCAGCCCTGCTAATACATATGACAAAGGCAGGGTAAATTCACCTTTCACAGGGTCAAAAGGAAAGTTTTCAAGAACAATATTCACATGCTCAGAATATCAACCACAACTACCCAGTGTTTTGTGATGCTCAAAGTTGACCTTCCCGATGGCATAGGGATGACAAAAGTGCTATGAACACGCACCTCCACTGCCAAGGCAGAAAAAACTTCCAGGCACTTGATTTGCACTCCAGTGCTTGGATGCATAATGTCAGGTAGCAAAACCTGGCAGAGTAAACTAGACTACATCCCTTACTCAGAGGCCTTATGGAGATCTTGCAGTACTGTCCCAGTTTCAGATTCACAGGTAACCAGTGGCACCAAGCCACTCAGATTTTTGAGCCTCAATCTTTCACGAGTCACAGAAACAAAAGGTACAGAAATTAACTGGCAGTAACACATCAGTGAAACCTGACATTAAGATCAAAATGGAAAAAAAAACAACTGTGAATCCAGAAAAACTGAAAGAAAAAAATGACTCATAAGGGGGAAGTGACTATTTAAATACATGCTTACAATAAAAGACAAACTTCCCTCAACTTCAGTCTCTGTGAAGCATTACATTATGACATCTTTTCCCAACTGGAGTTATCCAAACTTAAACACAAAATACAGAAGCTATCACAAAGACTTAAAATATTTCAGTGTTCATCTGAAGGTAAGGTAACACGACCCGAGTAATCCAAGAGGCAGAAATTGTCAAGGAAAGTTTCCCTTGTGCTGACCAGCTTTTGCCATCACTGATCAAGAAGTATGTCATACTCTTAACTCACATAGATAAACAATGAAAGAGACACTTTAATAATGAAGTTGGGCTCTTTATAAGCAGGGCTATTATGAATGATAGGCAGACTGTTCAAAATGCTTGATCAATAGAGAGCACTCCATTTTAGAAGGCAAAGGGCAGCATGGCAGCTGTCATGAAACTGAAGGCAAGGGATTTTGTTCCCCAATTTCAAGCTACTGGATATTTTAACATCTTTGAATTAGGTAAATTTAGAATTCTTACACTTGCACCAGAAATTTAACTCTTAAAACAATGCCCAATCAACCCACTAACAATCACATAAAAACCAGTCCTGCTGTTTGGTACATTTTAAAGAGTACTTAGTGCTTTTAAAAATCCAAATTTGTGATCCCTGACCATCATGAATCTTGATGGGTGTTCTATTATTCTGAAGTTTGAAAAATATACTGGATTTTTAGCAGCAGTTTTAATAGAACAAAAGCCATTTGATTCATATAGCTTCAGAACAGCAATTCCACCATGTCATTTAACCACAGGAACACCTCAAAAACTAGGTGACATTTACATGTTTATATCAGCATTGTAACTGACCCCATATAAACAGACATTTGCTGGTAAAGGACAGAAGAGCATAATACCCTGCATTCATACCATAGGAGATATGTCAAAACACACTTGGATTTTTTTTTCATGTACACCAGTTGGCATTTTACAAACTTCTTTGTTTTAGCTTCAGGGGGATAACAGCTTGAAGATTCTCATACAAGTTTTTGTACTCCAAATACTGTTGTGCTTTGGAAGTAACAAAGACCATAATCACCAACTAGTAATTTTCACTGCGGCATGAAAAGAGTGAAACAGCCCACAGTGAAAAAGCATTCACTCAAATTCTTTGTAATGATCTGCAAGTGTTACCAGAAGATACAAAGAACATTTAAAAACGCAAACTTTATGCCGAGTGTCCTTTTAAAAGCTAGCAGCACAAAATATCTTCTGAACAGACCAGACATCTCTGTTGCATCTTGAATGGTAGTACATCATTTTGTGGTCCACGATTTTTGACTCTCATGTTTTGCAAATGCCGATACATCGAGACTTTTACCACTGTTGCACTGTTCATATAAAGTCTGAAAGTTAATCAAAACAGGTGTATCACATATGCATTCAAACTGTATCTTTATAACAAACATTGCCACTTTAAATAAGTCACCATGTACTGAAATATTCCAGACCCCTACTAGAATTTCTGAAAATCAGAAAATGTATACATCCTTAAGACAACTTAGGTGGGAAGAACCAAGCTGGTAAAAAGTTACTAAGCTTTACTTTCAGGCAGTAAGCAGAGGCTCGAATACCTAAATATACAGGGACCGATCTACACATAGTGATGTGCTAAAAATTCAGCGACTTCCAGGAAGTAAGAACAGTTGCAGTCCAAAAGCCTGCACACTAGATCATTTCCACATAATAATGGTTCTTAAATTAGAAGACCTACTAGAGCTTTGGGCAGCTTAAAAGCAAGGCTGCACAGTAAGGACTGTTTTAGCGAGGAGATGCTAGAGCAGTGGGGGACTTGGAAATAAAGCATTACAGATGCAGTAGAAGGTGGAAAAGAAAAAAAAAAATTACCATCAACCTTTCCACCCTTCCCATTCAGAAGGGTGTGAAGATTCTGCATGCTTGTAAACAAAAGCACTACGAGTGCAATTTTTTTCCAGCTGTAGTTAATGCTCTGGTGGATGTATTACTTCAGCTTTCACTATCAAATATCCTAACCTTTGCATGAACATGTAGTCTCACACAAACAATTTACTTACCCTAGCAGCTCTAGAAATAGAGTTGGGAGAATTCAAGCCAACAAGTTGGCCAAGGATACGTTTCATTTCCTCTGTTGTTCCTTTTGCATTTGGAGCACCTGCAATTAATTTACAGTTATGCTAAAGCTGTACACAACTATGTATAAATTACCAGGGCAGTTTGTAAGAGCCTTAAAAATTAAAATACTGAAGTTTTTTCTGAAACACACACAGGCAAACAAAATAGACCATTACACCAACAGGTGGTAAGTGCATGTAAGAGTAAAGCATTTTGTTTTCTTAAACAGAATTATAAATATTATTTAATAAAAGCATACTTGAAAATAAATGTACCTGTTTGACAATGACTTTGAATTTGAACGTAGGGATGCACCAGCAACTCCGAAACAGATATTCTTTGTTTAGGGTTTCTTATTAAACAGCGCTGCAAATGAAGAAAGAGGAAGATGCTTTGCCTATAAATTAAGAGTTTTCCTACTAATTAACAGTGAGTATCTCTAAAGGACCATGTAGATGCATGTCAGAACTACTTACTGCTAAAATTCATACTCAAAGACCCAAATTAACCTAATTGCTTCCAGTAGCAATTATCTTTATTCTAAAGCTTAGAATCCTGTTTTACTCAAGCAACGTTAGAAAAGGTGAAGACCAGAACTTACAACAGCCTTTTATTCCAAATGACAAAGACACAGATTTGAGAGTTAAGGGAGTAAGTTTTTATGGATTTCAGTTTATTATCTGCTGAGCAACACAATAAGGGCTTGAGTAAAAGCATGAACCAAGTTTTAAAAGCAGGCAGATATGCAGGGTGAGGGAAAGGGATGGTCAGTACAAAAGCTACTGTATTTACTTTATGTTGTTCAGCCAAGGGAGTTAAGCCAAACTTTTACCATGGAAACTGTATGAAGCAGTTCTAGCTTAATTCTTTTGGAACAAGGCCTGTCACTACAAGTAGCAGTGAGCATTTAATTATGAAAGAAGTTTCTCAAGCATAACTCAGTTTATGAAAATATGCTTTAAAAAACTTGCCATTATTTGACACAAAATTAATCTTAAGGGACAGTTACCTTTAGCACATCTTGAAGATCCTTCTCAGCAATATCTGGAAATTCTATTTCATAACTAGGATCAACAATAGCATGCATTTTATTCATTGGATTTGTTATACGTTGGAATGGAGTCCTTCCATATGTCATACAGTACAAAATGCATCCCAATGACCACACATCACTTTTGGGACTTATCTAATATAGCAACAACAAGTAAAACCAAACAAAAAAAAAAACACCAAACAAAAAAGATTAGTTCTTACTTAAGGAACTGCCCCTTCAGTTAATTTATCATACAATTACACAGTCATTTCACTTAACCCTGTATGTTAAACATAACAGATCTTGGTAACTATCACACAAAAATTACCAAGACAGCATGCCATTATCTACTAAGAGAGTGATGTGTCTTCATTCACTAATATTCTGCAAGAAACCTATTTTTATCATCTTTGAAAATCACTTTACTTGAACTTAAAATCATGATTAGTTGTTAACAGCAGAATTCTGATTTCAGATTTATGAGTAAATACAAATAAAAGCATTCAGAAACCTGTGAGATATTTCAGCTATGTCCCTGAAATGGGAAGCCAGAGTTCAGTTTCTCTGGGTTTAATGGATTCAGATCCATATTTCAACCACCACCCCTGTGCTATTTGTGACAGAAGGACTTTACACTTCTTCTATTGAAGCTGAAGCACGTTAAGAAAAGCACATAAGGTTGGGGGAGCTGTGAAGAGGGAGGTGGAGAAAGAGGCACACAGGGAACATAATGGTTAGGTTGATTTCTGCTTACATCAGCCAAGCTCCAGAACAAGCCTGCACTTGGCATGCAATTTTTAAGCGTAAAAAAGGCAAAAAAAGTCTCATCCTTAACAAAAGAAATCCATCTATAAACCATTCTATTTTGTATTTAGAAAGACAAGATTGTGATTCACTACATAGTAATACTTCTATTTAGCTGTTAAAAAGTCACTCTTTGAGTGTGCATATGCACATAAGATTTTTTTAAAATACTTTTCCATAAAACTATGTACCCCCCTTAACTGAAGTTTGACTTCCAATGTGAAACTGCTTTCCTTCGGTACTTTCCTCATCATTCACATTCCATTGCCCTTGTGAATTACAAGAAATTCTACAAGACACAGTACTCTGTAGCACAGAAAAATAAGATACCCAGAACTCATACATGTTTCCCCCTAAAACACTAAACTTCATTGCATCATCTTTTAAAAGACCTTATCAGGTAGCACACATTTCTTCCAAAACCTGCCTTTCACTTAAAAGACTTTGAAAGTACGACTATGTTTTGCTTACAATTTTACTGATTAATTCAGCACTTATTTTTCTAAACACTGTCTGTAAAATGTTTTTAGGTAGGGAAAAGAATAAACTTAGCCTTCACTCTCTGCCCATCACTGTGGCATAATGGATCTTCTCTATTCTGGTTTCAGTGGAAGATTTAGAGAAAATTAAGTCTTAAAATACATGGCTGAATCACTTTCTTCTTAACAGAAAGGGAATAGGAGAAAAAAAGATCATGTGTTACCTTAGATCGAGATTTCCCATTTTCTCCACAGGAAGACATATCTTTTATTGCTTCAGGTGGCATATAATTCATTGTGCCAACCTAGGCATAAAAATGTAAAAATATTCAAGTAAAGAATGCACTTAAATTAACTCAATAAAAAGTTAAGATTTTTGTCCCAAAGCACTGAAAAGCATCCTGAACATTTGTTTCCAGTAAGGCTGAAGGCCATTGTTATTCTTTTAGATTAAAACATGTAAAAATTCATATATATGAATATTTATATTCACATATAAAAACCATTCAGCATAAGCATTCAGCATTTATTGAAGTTACTACATTAACATAATCAGCAAGTAGTATAGTAGTATATACACCACAGAGAAGTGTACATTGATTTTCCAGAAGTATTTCACCTGAGAATCTTTAATGATGCTTGTCACATCTGGCTGCATTTGGTTTGCAATGCCAAAGTCAATCAGCTTTAACATACCATCAACTATTAGAAAGTTTGCTGGTTTCAGATCACTGTGAATAATGCCTGTATAAAAAAGAAAAGTTTGAAGTCAACGCAGGTTGTTAGTCCAAGTTACCACTGTGGGCTTTTTTAATGATCAGTTCCCTTACGGGGAACTTGCATACAAACAAGGTGCAGATCAGTTTTAACAGGTCAAAACCAAATTATTCTTTGCAAATTTCACAGGTGTTTCCTTTCTTTTTAAGGAGTTAAGACTTGCATGAGCTTATAGTTTGAATTATTACTTATTCAGATCGGCAGGAACCCCAAAATAACTCCAAGAGACTTGACTTGCATAGTTTCTCTCAGTTAGGGACAGGCTGTATATGTACACAGCCATCCTGAACTGCCATTCTGGAGCAATTCTAAACTCCTGTAGGTTTCTCTTCAATAATCAGCTAAGCAGGTACTTAAAAGAATTACATTGCTTAGATATTTTCTACTTCCTTATCTCAAAGGTACCATTCACTGAGGATTACACGACTGACCTCTCAAACACCCTACTTACATGATTTATTATGAATTTTGGTTATTACCCATATAATCAACCAATCCATCTTCATATTTTGCACAACTGTTTGCTTCAAGGACACACCACAATAGCATGTAGCCTGTGTTTTAGCTATCTTTCTGTATTATTAAATGTTCCAGTGCTCTCGTGCTGTAACGAGGTGATGTTCTCTGCTATATGTGCAGGTCTCTTCGTTTTTTTTCTTACGTAGGAAAAGGATCTAAATCTGCTCTCCTTCATGTTACAAGCCAAACAATACATATGCATGCACTTCAATTACACAGGTAAAGAAGAAAGGAAGACCTGAAGAACTGTGAGAAAAAGCTGATACACTGTATCAAAGTAAAGACAACAGAGCTGTGTATGAAGCTTTGACATTAATGATAGCTTTTCGGAGAGGACGAGTGGCTGAAATTTGAGTTTAATGGAGAATAAGCAGTGTTTAGAGCATACAATGTAGTCTAATACAAAAAAGGATTATTTTCTCACTATTGCAAGGAAATAGAAAGTATTATACAAGGGTAATACCTTGAGATCCCTTTGAGTTTGCAAAATCAGTCTACCTCTGCATCAAGATTTACTTGTCTCACTGAAAATTTTTCATAAGACAATACCCATCTTTGAAGATCACCAAGTTTACACCAAAATTAAAGCAGTGACACCTCCAAAATTTAAACACATCTGCCGTAACCTATACAAATACCTATAATTATTTAATACCATATTCATGGATTGTGTGAACAGCTTCCAGCATATTTTTCCAATAGCTCTTTCGTTCCAATGGATCAATTTTTTTCTTCTTTTTGAGCCAGCTGTTGAGATCAATATTTCCACACTCCATTACCATGTAGATATGACGATCAGTAATTTCACTGAAATTAAATAAATATATTTATGGTAAAATTTAAGGCAACTTCTTTATGTAAAAAGATACAAGTTTAATAAAATTGTTTACTCACTAGCCATAAAGACGGATGATTTTATCACTGTGTTGCTGCAGTTTACTCAAATGAGCAATTTCATTCTTATAGCTCTCAACAGTCTGTTGATCAGCTTCCTCTAGATTCACATACTTGACAGCAAACAGCTGCTTATTTTCATTCAGTACTTGAAACACCTGCAAAACATTATCAGTTAATAGCTTCATTCAATCCTAGTTCTGACTTACTATGGTACTTTACCTCACCATAGCCAGAGGTTCAAAGAAAACACTACCTTATCAAAAGGAAGAAGCAATGCTAAATTTACAAAGAAGTTCATACAAGGCAGCATAAGGAAAAAATTAAGAAAGAAGCCACCAGTTACAACAAACAGTCCTCTATCAGAAACCATCTTGGTACCACATTATATTACACTAGGCATATTTGATCACAAGTCTGAAATGTTCCTAAGATAAAGAACACAAAATAAAACCTCCCACAGAGCTAACAATTTGACCTGCCACCACACATCTATTTCATCACACCAAAGATGACTGATGTTAGACCACATAGCACATTAGAGGCTGAGAGCACCAAGTCTGTTCAGTCTTAAGACAAGAAGGCTAGAGGGAATCTTACTGCTGTCTTCAGCTACTCAAAAGACACGTATGTAAAAGACAGATTCCTCTTAAACCATTGCATTATGAGAGGCAACAGGCATTGCTAATGTCAAGGAAAACTTAAATTAGATATCAGGAAATTTTTTATTATCATGTAGACAAACAGGTGAACAGGTCATCCACAGAGGCTGTGGCATCTCCATCCTTGACAATGCTCAAAACTCAACTGCAAAAGGCCATGAACAACCTGCTCTATTTTGGCCTTGCTTTAAGACCACTGGACTAACTGACATGCATCCTGTCTCATTCTACAACTGTACGCTGCCAACATAGGAAGCTTTTCTTCCCAGAGGTCTCCGCTGACTGGAGCCCATGTTACTCCAATTTACAAGAAGGGCACAAGGGAAGAAACAGGAAACCACACACCTGTTAGCCTAAATTCAGTTCTTTGCAAAATTACAAAGATCATACTGAGTACTCTTGAAAGGCTTTTAAGACAATGCAATCATCAGGCACAGTCAACATGGGTTGACAAGGGGCAAGTCCTTTTAGCCGATTTTATATCCTTCAGTGATAGGGTCACCCACTTAGAGGATGAACAGAAGGCAGCTGGATTTTTCCATGTACTGCAGATTAAGCACTACATAGGCTGTTAGTGAGGATTAATCAATGCATGCGGCAAATTTCCCTTACAGAAATCCTTAGGCTGTGCATGTGGTTAGTAATACAGTCTTCACAGACAGAAGCAATAGGTGAAGCAGAAGTGTGGGAGGCAGAAGAGAAATTTAAGTAACATAAAACTGTGTTGGTTTTTTGTTACAGTTCTCTCTTCTGAACAAGAGATTTTGCCAAAACTGTTACACAAGCTCCTATGGCCTCAAATTTCTTTACAAAAAGCAACTCACCACTTCAGTCACACTTAAACTCCACTTCTCACACAAATTACAGAAGTAACATGGGATGGTCTGTCCAAACCAGGAAAATCAACCTTACAAATCATGTATTTCCCAACATGTAATCACATCACCCTAAACAACAACATCTCAAATTAAGATGTACAGTAATAATGCAGCACATCTTAGAAAAACCAATTTTATTAGGAATTTTAATACTCACTCCACCACAGAAATTATATTCAACACATCTACCTTCAGGCCTTCATGCAGAAGGCAAAAGGAAGTGGGCTCCCACCGTTTCTTACTGATTTAAGTGAAATGTTTTTAAATGCTCTTGACAGTTGGGTGATCACTTTTTCCCCAGATCTGTAGCTTCCATTCAGTGTTCTGACCACATCTGTTCAGGGTTTTGTTAACTGTTCATCCTTTACTTCAATACCACCCCCTTTATCTACTCCCTGGATTTACTTTATTTCTCCACTAAAGTGAGCAGTACTGTGCTTAACATCCTGTAATGATTGAAGAATAGTTTTCAAAATAATACATTAATTCAGTTATTATTGCAGGCTATCTGAAGACTCACATAATACTGCATTGTACCAAATCTAATCTTTGTGCTATGTTTCTTCTGCATCCATGAGGGATAAAGTCTAAGCACAGAATTGAAAAAAAGCCTAGGTTCTCTGGATAAAACACTTTGTACTTGTTAGCACTAGGCAGTCTTTAGATGACTTCAACATGTATGCTTACAATACAACTACTACTATGTAAGTGTATGAGAGATTGTAAAAGGACAGAAAATCATCTTACCTTACTTGAGCCTCCACTACCTATTTGCTTTAATATTGTATAAACTTTTCCTTTGATGGCAAGACATTCATGTGAAGGTACAGAAGCTGGAACCTATATAAATACAGAAAGAAGTAAGAAAATAACTATTGATATACATGCAGCAGGACTTGGTAAAACTACTTTTTAAGTTAGTAAGTTGACTTGGTCTTTCTGAGCAAGATAAAGTGTATAAAGCTAAACTCTAACTGAAAGCTAAATATCATCATAGCTTAAAGTATTCGTATAACGATCATCACTTGGCATCTAACATTGACCTTATAAAAAGATACCAATGCTTTTCATACTGGAAGTCAAGAAAAGGGTCTTCTTTAAGAAGACTTCTCAGTTTATTAGAGACACCTCCCTCTTTACAGGAGGTGTTGGAAACTATCATACCTAGATTATTTAAGAGACTTTCAATCTCAGCATATTTAGAGCTGTACTGCACCTACTATTTTATTTGAAGTTAGCTACTAACTAGTAAACTTCACTGCTGTGAAACTGAAATAGGCTGTATTGCCCACACCTGCTACACCAAGCTGTAGAACAGCCACAAACTTTAAATAAATTAAACCTATCCCCGATTCTGTCTACCTGAACGTACAACCCATCTAAGGTAACCAATTTTGCATAATCTCAGGCCACTACAAATGCATTAAAATGAAGAGTTATGTTCCTTCTTCATTGTTTACCTCCCTCAGACTCATGGTTTTTAAACACAGGCTGTTTCTCTTTATAGATACTCCACTGCAGGGGGTAGTACCACTATAAAAGCATAACAGAACAAAAATAGCCACTCTACTTCTCAGCCTTCTCATATCTTATTTAATGAAACAGACAAAATTTCAGACATAAAGACTTCAGAATTTTAACACAACTGATTTTTCAAGAGCTACCTATTTTAACCTAAACTCAGAATACATATGAAGAATATATGAAGAAACAGTTATCTTGAGAATAAGCAGAGTATTTCAGTTTTTCCCCCAGAAAAAAATGAACAGTACTTTAGATAAAAAAATGCATTCATACATTTAACCTATAAAAGTCTCCAACAAAAACACATACTGAAAAATGGCAGAAAACAGCCTAAAACTGTTACCTGCAAACCAACTTGGTTTTGAAATGGAGTTGCTGGAGTGTGTGATAGGAAATATGGGAGCTGGCTGTAGGGAGTAGAAATTTGACATCCTGGTAGAAAGTTGTTCTTTACAACTGGCGTTCTGAAACTAAAAGAAATTGTGAACAATGTGTGCATTTAGTTGTATTTTTACGTTTTTCTAAGAAAATTTAAGGCTACAGTGCTCCTTAAAAGTTAAACCCTATTTGACTAGCAAAAATCTAAGCCTCTGCTACATTCAATAATCAGCATTAAGACCACTTCAACTTCTTCACTTAGAAGGCCTTTAGAAGTACACTTCAACTATAACATACTTGGGAATTTTTTCTTAACATAGTCACTAATTAAATCCCTATATCCAGATACCAGGTGGATATAGGGATATTCCCCACAAACTGGAAAGTGAAAGCACCATATAACTAGAAGACCGTAAGACAGTTTGCACCACAGTTAGTTTTCTCCAGCTTACTGTTCTTTCCTCAAAACCTTTTTAAATGAAGAAGAATTTTAAGTGAGCATATTGAGACAAACAACTTTGAGGCAATCATGAGAGGATATTTTGAGAGCTGCAGCTATGCTGTATATAAGCAGAAACATCATGTATTTAAAAAAATTAGACTGCAAGAAATCCTTGAATTTTTTTTAATTTGTACCCTTGGTGTATTTACTGTACATTATGTTACCAAATACACTTTTCCCCACCCCTACAGTATGTACATAAAGTGATGATAAGAGCAGAACTGGAAAATAATTCATATGCCTAGGACTTTTTTTGTAGATAATAAAATGATGAACTTTGGAAAAAAAGTCAAAAGCAATGTTCTCACTGAACACAAAAGCACTCAACAATTGTGCATATTAACTATGGGCTGTATATACTGTGTGTAATGATAGCTTAATTAAAAAAAAAATGTATTACCAGAAGTTTGAAAGAAGCAAGAACAGAACCTGTTCAAGGACTGATTTTATCAAGTTCCACTATGAGATGATGTACTTTATTCACTATATTTTAAATTCCACAGCTACAGAGGTCATATCCACAGGAACAGCGGTTACTCATTGCCACTTCACCTATGTGATTCATCCCAGAGACTTATCAAAATAGTAACTGATCATATAATTAGGAGGATTCATCAATGCACACACAGGGGTTTATGCCCTATTTCTGATTACATAGATAAATAAATGCTAGCATTTCCTAACTTGAGTGCTCAATTCCACAAGCACCTAGACTCCTTATGCTTGTTTTTTTAAGCCCACAAACACTTGCATTGTGGGAACTAGACTGATATGCAGTTATCAATCTAAAAAGCCTGTCAACCTCAAGAAAACAAGGCATCCAAAAGACAGGGTCACATAGCAGGTATTAAAGAGGTAAATGTTCTAATAAGGATTTAATAATTTGATGGTATATTTTCAAATGCTGAAAAGCTGACAGGCAAGGCAAAGTTCCCTAAATGCAATCTGAATTTTAAGTCAGGCATTTGATATCGAGTACTGGAAACACTCAGAAACCATCTGCTATCTAAAGAGAAACTTAAATTCTGTTATAAAAACTGCTAAAGTCTTGCCAGAGACTGACTACCATTCATGAGTGTGTAGCTCAAAGAAGTAGCTTACCAGTCCATATAATCCCTGTATCTGGTGCTTGGTGTTCCACAGACATGTAACAGATCACCTTTCTTTGTAACAGCATCTGGCGGTGATAATCCTTTTGAAACGGGATGACCAGATTGTTCAAGGCTTGACTGTTTTCCCTACAGTGGGCAAAGCATGATATTATTCTACACAAGAAGGCACAACTCGGAACAAAGAAATCATTTTTTCAACAGGTGAAGGCTACTGCAGCCAGAAAACCACTACATATTCCTGTTAATTTACCTCTCTATAGCAGCTTGTCTGTGTCACTTCTTGACTTGACCATTTTTTTCTGCTGTTAACACAGTTTAATCTAATCTGATCCAACTGCTTTCTATAGCTTTCACCAGAACTAGATTGCTGCTGTTGACTTTCCAGACTCCTTAGCTCTGGTATCTTCGACTCCTGATGCTGGACTTCATTTTCTGAAGGAAGAAGGAAAAAAAAAAAATCAGATTATTAAAAAGACTTGACATTTAGTACTTGAAAGTTTCTGGCAGATTTCTCACACAGTCTCTAGAAGACTTTTACCTCATTTTTCAAGTCAGAATAAACAAACACCATTGACTTACTGGAATCATGCATTAAAAGGCATTAATGTGATCTTCAGGATTCACATTCAGTTCAGTGTAGTAACATGGCAACTTAGGAAAATTTTAGGATACTAGTAGAAAAATCTTAGGATACTACTGTAACTGTAACAGAGACTCAATTATTACCTTCAACACACAGAACCAAGATTATATTCATAATTTGCACTACAACATCCTGGGGACACGACCCAGGTTTGTAAAGCGCTGATGATAGGCTTATCGCAATACTTCCAATTTTAAGTCTGTTTTCTGAAAATATGGACAACCTATAAGAACTACAAGAACATCACATATTAATAGTTACCTTCTTTGTTCACTGCAAGATTTGTACCATTTTTGGCTTTGAGAGTTACAGTTGAATTGGTAGCTGTTTCTGAGCTGCTCTCATCCAACATCTGCAAATGTAAAGATTTTTTCTGTTTGTTTGAGGACTAAAGAAAACAAAAAGCATCTAAAACTAATCAAAGGTGACCTTAAGCACAGTGTCCGAAAGGCATTTCCTTGTGGTAATTAAGGACTGATGGATCACAAAGCAAATACACTTCAGAAAACAGTTCAGGATAAACAAACAAGTATTACTGATAGTATTTTTAAATCCATCAACATTCTGAAATTCCACCATAAAGTTTCTATAATAAAGAACTAAGTGCTTTCTATTCTTGACTTTATTATGCATAACAGTTTTCAACCATAAAAGCTACAACATTTCTATTCACAACGGATTACTTAACAATAGAAATAAGGTACAATTTTCACTTGAATTGGGAAGAAAAAAAAAAGTAGTGTTATTTTCCAATACCATAGGACAGTCAGGTGGATTTCCTTATACCTGTTTTAAAATAAGATTCCAGTTACCTGCAAGTCTCTCAGGTCATATGAATCACTCCCACTGGATTTTGGTTCTGATAGTGGAAAAGGTGCAATGAAGGCTGTAAGCCTGGAGCCTGATATTTGCCTGTTGAAACACCATTGTTAATTACATTGCATGCCAACATATAATGTAGTGATTACCTTTTGTGAACCAGATTAAAAAGGCAGTTGTACAAAGACTTTTGGCTACAAATTTCAGATATACAGAAAGGCAAATCTACTCTGACAGCCAAGTGAGAAAACAAAAAAAACCCTCGTAGCACTGCCAACATCATTCTAGGAAGTAACAGGCTTGGTTGTCTTCCATAGAAAACAGCAATAAGCTATGGGCTAGGATCCTAAACCCCAATAGTGTGGTATTTTTATATCCTGACAGAAGAATATTATTATGCAAAATACCTTAATAAACTACTTTCAGAGATTCAGAATATCATGCTTTAGTTACCTTCTGAGAGTTTGAGTCTGTGGGTTTTACCCTTTAGCTAGATGTTTCTCCCACGAGTTCCTATTTCAGCATGAATTTAATCACACAGCATTAAGAGAGGAAGAAAGTCAGCATAACAGGCTTGACTGGGGGGAAAAAAGCTCTCCTGTTTACTTTCAGGCTCTGTTACAGTCAGGTAACATGTAGCAGAGTGCTAATTTAATTGGTAGATTCTTCCGCGCTGAACAGTTACTTCACAATTAAACAAGTACAACCACTTTCTTAATATAATCATTATCATGCAATTATGCTAAAAATGAGCATTTAAACATTTTTTGACATTACAAGACCTTGTTGTTAATATTTAGATCAATTTTAACATTAACATCTTACATTCCCACTGTCCAATAAAAACACTGTTGAAAATGAGTATTACAGTGCTTTGTGCTGTAGTTAACCCAGCAACCATACCTCTTCATAACACTAGCTGTAAGTGGTATATCTGTCTTCGCCACATCATCATCAGTTACTAGTTTAACAGGAACCCTCCCAAAGGGGCAGATCTAGGAGGAATTGAAAGTTATCAATTGTGTAAAGCAGAAGTTGGTAAGTTTAAGATTTTGAAACAAAGTGTTACATGTTTTACCTGGTTAGATTTGTTTAGTGGTCTTAATGGATTCTGGTAATTAACTACAGCATCAAGCTCCTGTGATTTTTCCTCCCTGAAAGCAAGAAAAAAGAACACAACATTGTTTAGTTTTGGTTTAAATGATGTTTTGAGAAATTAAAGTTAAGAAATCAAGCCATTACCCAAGCAAAAGTCTGGTAACAGTAGAATTTTCACCACAATCGTTCCTTTTTATGCTTCTGTGATTTCCAAATATGCTCTGAAGTCCAGACTCCTGTGTGCTTGATACTATAGGTAAATTAGTTACGATTATTCAGATAATACTGCAGATTGTATTTATTTCAAGAGAAAAAAACAAAAAAATCCTACAGCTCTTACAAGCTACAGGCTATTGCATTGAAAATGGAACCAAGCACTGAAGGAGTAAGATCAAGAGAGATAAATATATCTGCTTATTAGACAATAGCCGATTATGAATTATCTAAAACAGATAAACATTAGACTTTTTCCAATCCAGAATTAAAACATGCATAAACTCAACCAACATCTTCAGTAACTGCAATTACCTGCTATGTTCTCTTTCTCCTCATCTGAAAGCAACTGCTTTTTTTGTGAATCAAAGTTCTGCAGAGCAGTTTCCAACATTTCTAGTGGAACAGCAGAGCACTCTACAGCTTTCTGAAGGAGCTGCTTACACTTCTTCGCATTTCCTAAGCGGTAAAAAACAGTTACAAATCAAGGAAATAAAAACAGATTAAAGTCTGTAATGAAAAGCCTGAAAAGACAAATGAGCATCTAGTTATTGATTTTAATAAAATGGCTCTGATTCATAAGACACTTTGAACATCAAAAAAGTATCCTAAAATACAGTTTAAAAAAAGTACTGGACCAAAAGTCTATTTTCCATTGGTAGTGAGTTTACCTATAAAAAAACAGAAGTAAACAACACAATATTGAGTCAGATGTATTCACATAGTGTAGAACATAGTATATGATGCATATATAGTACATATAGTACATAGATGTATTCACATAGTGTAGAACAGACTACAGATTAAACAGAAGTTTAATCTCCTTTAATTATTTATCATAGTTAATTTGGGGGATAATTTCTCAGACAGTATATAACAACTTGCATGATACTGACAAAAAAACATGAAGAAAAAACACAAAAACCTCAAAATATACCCATCAAGGCTGCTTCTTTCAAAGAAGAAAACAGCTTCTAAAAGGGAACATGCTTATCTTTCTGGATACAGCAAGCTATTAAAGGAAGGAGATAAACAGAGTGAAACAGATCACTGCTCAAATCACCCACGGAAGGAAGACTAAGACAACACACAAAAATATGATCCTGTGGGTAGGTAGCACAACCCTGCTACCAAGGACCACAGCCACATCCCCTACACACAATAGGACAGAAGTGATATAAGCCCAGGTGAGCTTTGCAGACTAATGAAGCAAAGTATTGAAGACCTATTGTTCTAGATATATTAGAACATAACTCAATCTAGAATAGTCTAGCTAGGGAACTGGAAGAGCAAAGGAAAAAAACCTCAAAGTTTAATAAGACACGGAAAAAGGAAGAAAAGAACAAGTGGTACAAAACTGATCATTTATCACCTCCTACCAACAGGCCAATGTCCAGCGAGTCTCCAAACATCTGCTGCTGAGGAAAGGCTATACCCTAGCAGTTTTTTATTGCTAAGCATGATGCTATATGGTATGAAATACCCCTTTTGTCCCAGCTGCATCCCCTGCCAGCCTCTTGCCGATGCCCAGCCTTCAAGAAGAGAAGAGGCCAAGCAAGAAACAGAAATCCTTGACACCGTGCAAGCACTGTTCAGCAACAGTTAAAACACTGGTGTGTTATCAACACTGTTGTAGTCACAGGTCTAAAACACAGCATCATATAAGAAAATTAATCCCACCCAAACCAGATCCAGTATACCAAGGAACAAGACAAACAGAAAAAAAGTAGGAAACCAGAATCTTATATGAGACACATCACTCTCATATTAGAATGGCTGGCCTAAAACATTGTATGGCACTATACAGCAAAGACTTATCATTCTATTTTACATCCTGACAAACTGCCCCCCAGCTGGAACAGGGCAGGAATGACACCGTCAAAGTCAGTCCACAACATTTATGAAGCAAAGAAGATATGAACCATGTCCACTGTCCCAGCATGAATGTTCAACAATGGAATAGGAAACAGAAGAATCAATCGAAATCCAATTGCTACCTGAGTAGCAGAGGGAAAAATTTAACTGGACCAAATTACAGCACATTTTGGTTTAATTACAAAAAAAAATAACAAATAAAAACAAACAAACAAGCAAATAAAAAAAAATACCACAAAAAACCCACAACAACATAGACCCAACACATCTCCAGTTAGAAGATTCTTTGGAATGAGACAATTTCTTCCACAAGCAAGTGGAAAGTATATAAAGGAAAATTACCATCCAAATTTGAGCATCATTTTTCAAACGCAGCAAGAGCCTTACACATAACTTCCACCATGAGATCAAAGATGAAAAAGAAATCACTAATTTTCATCTTATCTCTAAAAAGAAAAAAAGAAAACACTACCAAGAACTGGGCTTAAAAACATATTCCTGCTAAACTTCAATCAAAAAAGAAAATGCAGATTTTTCTTTTCTGATTCAAAACCAGTTTCTTTGCAAACTATTTAACAGTGCAGAAGTTTAAAACAAGAAAACCCAGAACACCAAACAAGTTTATCTACGTACCTTGTGACAGCTCAAACTGTGCAAAAGCCACATGCACAAAAGCAAATTTCTTGCAGTTCAGTTTGGCCAGATGAAATTGGTCCCGTGCCTCCTCTGGATCTTGAAGACTGTAAAGACAGCACATGAAGGTGGAGAGCCTGAGTAAGAAGGATGAAGTTCTACATGCTAGGTGATGGTTTTAGGTAATTCCAGAAAAGCAATCCATCTATAACTGAAGTTTTCCTTTTCCTTAGAGTCATCAGTAAAGTACAAATAAGCAAGGAGTCTTAAATTAATCTCTGAAAGATACTTTTCCAAACCCAGAATGTGCTCAACCGGAAGATTAAGTGTCACAACTTCGTTTGCAAAACATAGATATTTTTCTTCAGAACACCCACCTGTAGCCCTTCCAGGTTACATGCCGACACTATCCAGAGCAAAAACTCTGTTATTCTAGATGTATCCACTCCTATACTAAGGAGGTTGCAAGACAGAAGAACAGGGAGGAGATTACTTTAGATACAGGAAGTGTGGAAAAGTGTATCTCACCAGTCAGAAGAAACATTATATACACTTAGTTATATCCTGCAGCAATATGGACACGGTTTCCAACCCATTATAATAAATCAATACTGAACTCCAAAATTTTGCGAACAGTTACAAACTTTTCTACATTGCAAAGAGCTTCTTCAGCTGCACCCAAACTGTCAGATTCCCTTAGCAGAGATGTAGGTCACTGAAGGAAGGTGTTTGTTGGTACATCTGTACTACCATACCTATAGAAAACTAGTACATGGGCATTCACCCAACACCTAATCCTTGATAGAGTTCCATGGGAACACTAACTCCTTCGAAGATGTACAGAATTCACACCCTTTTTTGTCATACTCTTAGGTAACAGTCTTATTAAAATTTGTTAGCAAAGGTGAATTTGAGCCTGTTTTCTGCAGACACACCAGAAGCAGCAGTAGCAGACATGGTATACTTCAAAAACAGATTGTGCCACAAAATCCAGACAAGATACTTCATATTTAACAGTTTTACTAAACTTTAACTCTAGTTTTGCATTCAGCTATAGCTGGCACAGGAGGACAACTGAGATGCTTGCATCACAGTACAACATTTAAATATTCTAGAGGATCTGCAGCTTAAGTAAATACTAGCCAAGATACAAAAGGCCTGGATCCATATCATTATGAAATAACAGATTAACGTCATGTTTCATTGGACTCCCTTCCCCCTTTTAATACAAAGAAAAAAAAACACTTATTAGTAAAATCCACAACCAAGAAATAAATTAATTTCTTCCAGAATTCCACCCTGGTTCAACAGGCAAAGGCAACACATAGAAGTGGGGACAGCAAAAAATTTATACAATAGCTTAAAAAAAAATACAAGACAAATACAATACAAGGCTAAAGAGAATGTGTTTCCAGTAGAATTCTCTGGAATTAAGAACAACAAAAGCCTCAGTTTAGGCATGTTACTGAACTCCAGTAAGCTCTGATCATCCAAACCAATTGGACAGGCACAGAATAATTCATCTGCAGCCAAGTCAGAGTAACAGAAATTAAGCTGTAACATTAATTACATTCACTTTCAAAAAGCAGGTTAAAAAATCAAGTTCCTGTATATAGCAGCAATAACTTGGATAAGAATATGTACACAAGACCTAAATGTTAGCAACAGGCATCAAGTGCCACACACTTGGTGGCACTGTGCTACAGCCAGAAGCATTGCATGAAAACAGGCCTGGCATGGTTAATGTGCAATACAGATAAACACAGATGCAGCTGCCTGTTCACGTACATTTAATGATTCTTTAAACAAACTCAGTATCATACTAGGTCAAGAGGTTTTGGCATAATCAGACTGCAGCTAGAGAAGATACCAGAACGGTATAGGTCCAATGCGAACAATGGAATAGTCCAGCTTTGATCAGAAGAAAAGTGCTGATGCCAATAGATGCTAAAATCTCAAGCCATTGTCACTGCTTCTGAAGATCTTGACACTGACTTGTTTTTTCTGTTCAGTGAAATATTTCACAGAACAAACAAGTCTAATGAAAAGCACTTTTCCCACCAAAGGGAGTATCATGAGAGCACCTATGTATCAAAGCGTTACTCCACTTGCAATAGCTTAAAAAAAAAATATTGGAAGCACTCTAAGGAGTCATGAGATGAGAGGACTTTAACAGAAACTAAAATTGAGCAGAGACAAAATAGATAGTACTAGACAAACAGGCACAGAGAAGGCAAGTATGAAACACCAGGGAAAAACCAAACACCAAGGAAGTTACAAGTAATAAGTAAACATGCCAAACACGGAAGATCCAACTAACTACTCACTGAATAACATTAATCTCCAAAAGCTACAGACATGCAACACTGCTGTTCTTTTTTAGACTTGATCAGTCAAAAACCATTTCATGTTCTGGAGTTATACATGTGAGAAAGACTAGCTATATTCACTGGAAGATCACCTGCTCAACCATAATTTTTAAGGATTGCTGCAAGTTAAAACACAGCTCTTCATCAAAATACTTGCTGTAATATTTCAAGTGACGAAAGAACTGCTTACCAAAGAATCAAGTTATAACCCTGTCCAAAATTATGTCGGAAAATGTCTGAACAACCCACACTGTTCAAACTTGGACTGAATAAAGCAATAAATGACCACAACCAAAACTAATTTTATAAGTGTGGAATTACTCAATGATGTTCCAAGACATTCTTCCTACCCTAAGGCAGCTAGTTTAGCGTAGCTAGGATTAGTCTTAGGTAAGGGATAAAGCAGACAAGATATGCATAAGACCACTAAGGTCTGACTAGATGGATTAGATAATAGCAAGTATTCTGCCTCACACACAAATCACATAGAACACCACAGGGAAACTAATGCTAACTTACCACATACACAGTTTAATACACAGATTATAGTTACCAAAAGTTATATCAGATTTTATCAACACAGTTTTTTTTTGAGCTCAAGTATAAAGCTGAAAAAAAGTCTCATACTATTTCTCTATATACCTCACACACAGAACCCCCCAAAGGAGTGTTAGTGTCTCTAAATCAAATAACTCTGAACAATTATGTTTATGAGCATATATTAAAAAATGCAAGTATTCTGGAGATGACAGATAAGCGATGAGTCAAAACCAGTCAAGAGTTTGAAGAAGCCAATATGAAAACATCCACATAAAATACTTTGTTGCACAAATCACTAATGAGAACAAGCCATTTTTATCAGCTTCTAATAAAATACAGAATTCTTAATAATGAGTTCTCAAATTGAACATTCATACTTACGCTTTCAACTCGGCAAATCTCACAAGGATGCGAGCATAGCTCTCATTTTGACTGTACTTTTCTGCAGGTAATGCAGTCACAGCTTGACTGTAGCGACCAATGAGTCTATTTAGGAGGCTAACATCCTTCTGAGGAATACCCTTTTTCTCTAGCCTAAGCAAAAAACACAGCCAATCTTCCGGATTATTTGTCGTCATCATTATCTGATTAACAGTTCCCGAGTTATCTGACAGAAAAACGACAAAGGAGATGGATTAAAACTCCAGTAACTATTAACAGAGGAAAACACTTTTTATATGCTTTCATTCAAGATGAGTAGTGACTTTAAATATTAGAGCACTACAGTTAAAGAAACAAGGGGAGATGAAATGTATTGTGTGATCATTCATATTGAAGAAATGCTAAACCTTAAAGTATTTTGGTTAACGGTTCTTTCACTCAGTCTAGGCTAAGATTTATGGACCACTCAGTGGATAAAGCCACACACACAGAGCTGTGTTCAATGGCTCAATGTCCAGCTGGAGACCACTAACAAGAGATGTCCCTCAGGGATCAGTGTTGGGACTGGTCTTTTTCAACATCCTTGTCGGTGACATAGACAGTGGGATTGAGCGCGCCCTCAGCAAGTTTGCCGATGACACCAAGCTGCGTGGTTCGGTTGATACACTGGAAGGAAGGAATGCCATCCAGAGGGACCTTGACACACTTGGGAGGTGGGCTGAGTTTAACCATGCCAAGTGCAATGTCCTACACCTGGGTCAGAGCAATCCCAGGCACAGCTACAGGTTGGGCGGAGAAGAGATTCAGAGCAGCCCTGCAGAGAAGGACTTGGGGGTGTTGGTTGATGAGAAAATGAACATGAGCCGGCTTCAGTGTGTGCTTGCAGCCCAGAAAGCCAACTGTATCCTGGGCTGCATCAAAAGAAGCGTGACCAGCAGGTCAAAGGAGGTGATCCTGCCCCTCTACTCTGCTCTCCTGAGACCTCACCTGGAGTACTGTGTGCAGTTCTGGTGTCCTCAACATAAAAGGGACAAGTGAACTGTTGGAACAAGTCCAGAGGAGGGCCACGAGGATGATCAGGGGACTGGAGCACCTCCCGTATGAAGATATGCTGAGGAGGCTGTTCAGCCTGGAGAAAAGAAGGCTGAGTGGAGACCTCATAGCAGCCTTCCAGTATCTGAAGGGGGGCTATAGGGATGCTGGGGAGGGACTCTTCATTAGGGACTGTAGTGATAGGACAAGGGGTAACAGGTTAAAACTTAAACAGGGGAAGTTTAGACTGGATATAGGGAAGAAGTTCTTTAGTGTGAGGATGGTGAGGCACAGGAACAGGTTGCCCAGGGAAGCTGTGAATGCTCCATCCCTGGCAGTGTTCAAGACCAGGCTGGACAGAGCCTTGGGTGGCATGGTTTAGCGCAAGGTGTCCCTGCCCATGGCAGGGGTGTTGGAACTAGATGATCTTAAGGTCCTTTCCAACTCTAACTATTCCATGATTCCAATATGCGTTGCGTAAGTGACAACAGAGTAACAAAACACACATACCTGTTGTGTCAGCTGAGATTTTAGTACAGTTAAGCTCATCTGTGATATTATCTTCATTTCTGTATTTGCTTTTCAAGTCTCTAACTCTACTCATGATTGAAGCAATTTGTGGCAATCCTCTTTCACTTAGGTCCCCCTCCTCCATCTGTGGCATAAAGTTAAAAAAAAAACAAAACATGAAGTTACTGAAGAATCCTGTTATAGCTTACCTTAACTGGAATTATCATGGGAAAGCCTCTCATTTTGCAGCTTGAGAATCAATCACATTATGCAACAAATATTCTATTAAGGCTTTGTCAATGTAGTTATACAAGTAAATGTCTCCACAGAAGCCAACGTAAATGAGCTATTAAATGCTATTGTGATGTGCTTGCAATAATTTATTAAGATGGCAATTTAAATCTAAGTTTGCAATTGAGTCTCAATACATCATAGCACAGTGGTATTCAAGACTGATCTGTTGAATATGAGGGTTTAACTTTTCCGATTAACGCAGACTAGCAAAGACACAACAAATAAAACTATACTGAAATGATAATTACCCAGCACTTTGTTAGAAAACTTAAAAGCTCCACCAGTGAATAAATGCTGAAAGCCACTGGTACAGTAAAATGCCTGCTGGGCATAAACATCAAGCTTAAAGATTTTTACCCAATAGAGCTTGTGAAAACACACACACTTGGCAATATCAACAAATGCAGCACAGCCAAGCACCTGAGAGGAAAAAATGTCATTTTTCTCACATTTGATACTTTCACCTTTCCAGCTCACATCCCCTTCCCATCACAATAATCTATTAATATACTAAAACACATTAACACAATTCTTTACGTATTCCTTACTGCATATACACATCTGGCAATCTATTATAGAAATATAGCTACATCCCACGTGATGTGGCCAAATCTGCAGACCAAAAGCAAACAAATTTTTATATCGTGTATCTTTTTCTGCCTACACAGAAAGTCTTTCGCATTTTCATAAAAGACACTAATCACAGCTTTTTCCATGTTAATCAATGTCCCATACATCTAATGAACAAGGGAATTCTAATATTAAAAACTGTGGTGAATTAAGTACATATCCAGGGTAATTGGCTTCCCAATTACGTGAAGCTGAACCCAGAAACAGGGAAGGTAACTCTGTACAGATCAAACAGGTTCAAAAAAAATCAAGTTTATTTTTACAGTAAATTGTTGTTCTTTGTTCCTTTTGTACTCAGGTATAACAACTCAATGAAAAGTTGATGGAAGGCCCAGAAAGATTAGATCTGATTTAGATGAATGATTGATAGCAATGTAATTGAGTGGGATAAAAAAGTTCCTCCATCTCTAATTCCACTATCTAAAAAATAAAGTTGGCACCACTTCCAGTAAGTCTCACAATAAGTTTAGAGCATTAGCCATCTCAAGTTTACATTTCTTTAAAATGGAGCAGACTCCTAGCTTTCCCCAAGCAGAGACCATAAACCAGAAAGACTGTCATCTTTACAGAACTTGCTTTTATACAGCAGGAGCAAGAATATTTCATGTTCGTCCTAGAACTAGTACTAGAAACTGCCATCAAGAACATTAAGTCTGATCTTGTCTAGAACTGCTGCTTTAGTAGGTTCAAAACATGGTGGCTTTTGTGTAGTCTGCCAAATGCACCATTAGTATTACCACTACTAAACGGTCTTAGGAGCACTTTAACAGCGACTGGAGCCTGGCGAGATGTTGAAGACATGACTGTAAATATCTTTGCAGAAAAGCAAAAAATGCATTAAGTTATGGAAATGGTTCCTTCCTTCCTTCACAAAATGAAATATTTTCAGTGGTCTAAGACATGCAGAAGCAAACATCCCCCAAATACAGCTGTAAGCAAGCCCTACACAGACAAAAAAAAAACCCACCAATATGAAAGCTAGAAACAGCATGCTAAATCAGTACTATCTGAAATACAACTTATGCTTCACTGAGCTGAGACTTAAAAGTCAGCTTCTCCAGAACTTGAAGCACCAAGACTATCAAGAGAAATTTACCTCATGTTTAGTGATACTGTGATCTCTCATTACAGCTGTAATTACTAAGAGTTCCCAGTGGTATTTTATTTTTTTTTAAACACAATATTTATATTTTCCTCACCAATGTAAAAAGTTCATTATTCTTTTTCCAAATGATAGCTTGTCAAACATAGTAGGCAAAAAAAAACAAACAACCAAACAAAAAAACAACCAAACAAAACCACCCTGCAACATTTTCTGCATAAATTTGATCTTAACTTTTATCAGTATGCATCAGACTTACATTTCTGGTGTGCTGCTTAACTATTCAAGGTTCAATGTGTACTATACGGAAAAAACTCTCCTGAAGAATGGATATGCCTTGTCAAAAAGGTAAGGTGAATGCAGGTCAGACTATGTCAGATGATCCCAAGAATCCAGCAAAGGCAAGAAATGTAGCTCTCCATCCTGAAGTTCATCTGTATAAGAAATGGACTGGTTAGACACTGAAAAGTAAGTGAATCTCAGTAAAGCCTGAAAGCTTGCCTAAACTTCATGAAATCCCAGAAATATAATTATCATTAAAACTATTCCTTGTCAGTAATAAAAACAGAACAAAAAAGCTTAAAGATAATTTTTACACTGAGTGCAAGCACTTCCAAGTGTGTCTGCTTATTATGAGGCTCAGATAAACAATACACTAAACGCATATTCAGCTGTGTATTGGCATGATTTGCAACTAACATCTCTACTCATGCCAAAGTTTAACTGTAAGCAAGTATTCAGTCTTATTTTGACTTAATCTGCTGCATCCTTACTTTTAGAAAAGCATTTGCTGTGAATCATCTGTGTAAAGTGCATTCAAAATCTGACAAGACAGCAAAGACCTAAACCAGCAACATGCCACTGTATATGCACTCAATAGGAACTGAGCTTCAAGTGCAATAGCTCCATGGCAGCACACTCAAGATCTAGAAACCAGTACAGGAAAGGAGGTTGGGGGCAAGGAATCAAGGATCAGGGAGAACATCAGGAAGATACAGAACTACCTCTAAGAAAGTGTAGTAGTTTAAGTAACTTCAACCCCCACCCCTCCACACAGACCCACTAAAAATGGAGCCAAGGGACAAAGACTAATTAGCAGTCTGTTTTAAACAAAGCAGCATTACAGATTAGCCATAGAAGTCCATGCTGGGTGACACCCAAGAATATTAATTGATAATAAATAAAGATAATAACATCCAGTCTTGAAATACTGGATTTGCAGTGTTACAATATTTGTTCAGTTTCAGAATGGAGCCAAATGCAGTCTTCCCTCATATGCAGACTTTGAGAAAGTGTAAAAATACCTTTCTATTACTGAAAAAAGGTACACTCTTCCTGCCCCTGAAATCTACCTATATTGTGAATCTCTACCCAAGGAGGTGTAAAGGACAGCAAACGAAGTAGATGTCCACAAGCTTGCCCAGCCTCTTTTCTCTCCAAGTGAATAGATTAACCTAGTTAAAGACATTAATATTAGCCTATTCACTATATTTTCCTTATACCCCCACACCATTGTGGCTACACTGTTAGCTTAAATATTTGTTTAGATCTGCTCCTATGGTCTGATTAGAAACTTAACATGAGCCAGAATAGCTAGGGTTGGAAAGGACCTTAAGATCATCTAGTTCCAACACCCCTGCCATGGGCAGGGACACCTCACGCTAAATCATGCCACCCAAGGCTCTGTCCAACCTGGCCTTGAACACTGCCAGGGATGGAGCATTCACAGCTTCCCTGGGCAACCCATTCCAGTGCCTCACCATCCTCACACTAAAGAACTTCTTCCCTATATCCAGTCTAAACTTCCCCTGTTTAAGTTTTAACCTGTTACCCCTTGTCCTATCACTACAGTCCCTAATGAAGAGTCCCTCCCCAGCATCCCTATAGCCCCCCTTCAGGCACTGGAAGGCTGCTATGAGGTCTCCACTCAGCCTTCTCTTCTCCAGGCTGAGCAGCCTCCTCAGCATATCTTCATACGGGAGGTGCTCCAGTTCCCTAATCATCCTCATGGCCCTTCTCTGGACTTGTTCCAACAGTTCACTTGTCCCTTTTATGTTGAGGACACCAGAACTGCACACAATACTCCAGGTGAGGTCTCAGGAGAGCAGAGTAGAGGGGCAGGATCACCTCCTTCGACCTGCTGGTCACGCTTCTTTTGATGCAGCCCAGGATACAGTTGGCTTTCTGGGCTGCAAGCACACACTGAAGCTGGCTCATGTTCACTTTCTCATCAACCAACACCCCCAAGTCCTTCCCCACAGGGCTGCTCTGAAACTTTTCTCCGCCCAACCGGTAGCTGTGCCTGGGATTGCTCTGACCCAGGTGTAGGACATTGCACTTGGCATGGTTAAACTTCATAAGGTTGCCATCAGCCCGCCTCACAGGCGTGTCAAGGTCCCTCTGGATGGCATTCCTTCCCTCCAGGGTATCAACCAAACCACACAGCTTGGTGTCATCGGCAGACTTGCTGAGGGCGCGCTCAATCCCACTGTCCATGTCAGAAACAAAGATGTTGAACAAGACCAGTCCCAACACTGATCCCTGAGGGACACCACTCGTTACTGGTCTCCAGCCGGACATTGAGCCATTGACCACAACTCTTTGCGTGCGGCCATCCAGCCAGTTCTTTATCCACCGAGTGTTCCATCCATCAAATTGATGTCTCTCCAATTTAGAGACAAGGATATCGTGTCGGACAGTGTCAAACGCTTTGCACAAGTCCAGGTAGATGACATCAACTGCTCTACCCCTGTCCTTCAGTTCCGTAGCCCCATCAGAGAGGGCCACCAAATTGGTCAGGCAGGATTTCCCACTAGTGAAGCCATGCTGACTGTCACCAAGCACCTTGTTGATTTTCATGTGCCTTAGCATGCCTTCCAGGAGAAGCTGCTCCAAGACTTTGCCAGGCATAGAGGTGAGACTGACTGCTCTGTAATTCCCCAGTTCATCCATTTTCCCCTTCTTGAAAATGGGGGCTATATTTCCCTTTTTCCAGTCATCAGGAACTTCACCTGACTGCCATGATTTTTCAAACATGATGGCCAGTGTCTTAGCAACTTCATTTGCCAGCTCCTTCAGGACCCGCGGATGGATTTCATCAGGTCCCATGGACTTGCATACATTCAGGATCTTAAGATGGCCTTGAACCAGATCCTCTCCTACAGTGGGCCTAAGGTATTCACAGTCCCTGCATCTGCCTTCCAAGACTTGGGTGGTGCAGTCAGAGCATTTGCCAGTGAAGACCAAGGCAAAGAAGTCATTAAGAACCTCAGTCTTCTCCAAATCCAGGGCAGCCAGTTCTCCTGAGAGCTTCCGGAGAGGGCCCACATTGTCCCTAGTCTGTCTTTTATTTGCAGTGTACCTACAGAATACCTGTTATCTTTAACATCCTTATCAGAGTTTAATTCTAACTGGGCCTCAGCTTTCCTAACCTGGTCCCCAGCTTCCCGGACAACATCCCTGTATTCTTCCCAGGCTGTCTGTCCTTGCTTCCACCTTTTATAAGCCTCTTTTTTTTTCCTTCAAAGTTTCCTCAGCCGCTTCTTATGCATCCAAGGAGGTCTCCTGGCCCTCCTGCTGCACTTCCTTCTAGCTGGGATGCAACACTCCTGAGCTTGCAGTAGGTGATCCTTGAACATCAATCAACAGTCTTGGGCCCCCCTGCCCTCTAGGGCTATTTCCCATGGAAACTTACTAAGCAGGTTCCTGAAGAAGCCAAAGCCTGCCCTCTAAAATCCCACATTTGCTTACTCCAGACAGATGTTAAATAACGGTTACCGGAAAAATCAAGCTAAAGCTTCCCATAAGCAGACATCAAAGTCTAAATTCAGATGAGTGGCAAAGCCCTCCAAATCATCTCCATCTCCCCTCATGCCCCATATGACACCCTGATTACAAGACTTGGTCACAAGATTATTAGCCAGCTATCTAATAAGACAGACTTCGTAACTCACTTCTAAGCTGTTCCCTAGTGCAGCCGTTAGTGGAATTCCCCTTTATCCAGCAACCATTTCCCAAAATAATAAGAAACATGGTGTTTCTAAAGCTTTTACACAGGCTTTAAAAAAAAAACATAAACCCCATATATGTACATAATCCTTCACTGGTTTTGTTTAGAAGTCTTAAAGCATAAATCAGGATTTTGTTAACTGGAAACAAAAATGTCAAACATTGGGGGAAGAATCATTATCTTAAAAGTTTGCCACATTATGAAAAGAAATAGGGGAAAAAAAATAAATTCCAGTGTTAACCGTGAAAAAGCTAAGACTCAAAGATACAAACCAGGGCTAATCAGAAAGAGGTTGAACAGCAGAGAAGTAGGTGAGCTACTGTGGCATAAACAAAATAGGCTTGGTTTGGGCAGGTAAGTTACCAAGAGGCAGAAAAGGCTAACAGAGCAGCACACAATTTTAAGTTCTGAAAGCTTATGTAAAGATATAAGCTTAAGGATATAGCCAAGCAGCAACAAGAAAAAAAAACAGGTAGTTTTAATTTAGGGTATCATTTCAGGAATACCCGTTGTTCTATCACCTGCACTAGGTGAAGGTGAATGAGTACCCATGCCAAGATTCTTCTCTCCTTGCCCACATGGCCTCTCCTATATCCAAAATAGCTTGCATAAGTTAATATCAACCTCAGTTCTGCTTCATTCTATTTATGGAAAGCGCTGCTCCTCAGCCTAAATGAGGATAACTCTCACAATGCTTTGATATCCTCATCCTCTTGTATGTTGCCAAGCCTGCAACCAACTGTATTATCCAGAATTTCTTCTGCGTTTAGTTTCATAGCATACTGAACCTAAATAAGTTAAAAAAAAAAAAACAAACAAAAACACAAAAAACAAACCCAAACCCAGAAGAACCAACCCACTATCGAAACCCCTCATGAAACCCAGGTTAACCAAAAACAAAGAAACTCCGAGAGGAAGACGGTGAGCAGTAGTAGGAAGAGCCTGAGAAGCGACACCAAGTCTCCTCCTCCTCAGGGGCGGAAAGCCCAGCGGAACCGCAGGCCCCGTTCTCCACCGCAGCCCACCCCGCATGCCGGGGCGGGAGACTCACGTGCCCGCCCCACGCACCGCCGCTCCCCGAGGTGCAGCGCTGGCCTCCCGGCGGCTGCACGGGCCGGAGCGGAGGGCGGGGCAGGCGCAAGGCTTGCCTTGCGGGCACCGTCGCCACAGGCTACCCAGGGCGTGCTCCTCCGCCGAACGCACACCTCCGTTCCCCCTACGAACCGCTCCGCTTCCTTCCCCGTCCTTCCGCAGCCCCCGGCCCGGCAACACTTACCCTCTCCACCGCCGCTTACGCGGCTGCTCCTTCACAAGCCAAACTAGTACCCGCGCGCCGCTCTCAGTTTGAATATCACGGGCGCTCAAAGAGCTCACTTCCCATTGGTCAGAAAGGCTCAAGGGGCGGGGAGGAATTAAGCGCTGATTGGTAAGAAAAAAGACAAACAGCAAAGGCTGCGGCTATTGGAGGGAGGTGTGGTGGAGTGTTGTCTACGGGGGCAGGTGCTCCTTCCTATGCATCGTTTCCCAGCGGAGTGGGGCGGTGTGCGCAGGCGGGGTGCAGAGCGCAGCCGTTAGCTGTCCCAGGGAGCAGGGGAGCGGTTCGGTTAGCTCAGTAGCCCGTTTCTGCCGGGAGAAGAGAGCCTGGGTGGGGTTGTAGCGGTGCTCCGCAGGGCACCGGCCGCGCCTTGCTGTCCGGCTCGTGCCGGAGGGGCGCGGGAAGGCCTTCTCTCAGCGGTGGTGGCGGGTTTTTCTCGACTGTCTGGCTGGCCGCAGGCCTCTTTCCCCTGGAGGTCTTCGCGGAGCGGGGAGACGAAGCTCCCGCTACAACGTGGGACAGGGGCGGCAGAAGCAGCGCCTGATTCACGCCGTCCGGGCAGCTGGCATAGCTCCATCGTTATACCCGATTCCATAGGGGTGGAAAGGGAAGCGTGAGCTACCCGCGTTCAGTTCTTGATTATACAAGTGCAGAGCACAGAAACGGTATAATGTGAACTTACTTAAAATGTGTTTGAAAATATTTCCGTCTTAAGCGATATCTGGATAAGTTTTGAGCTTCATTTAGCTGTGACAGAATATCAGGACTGTATGTCCTGATCGCCTCCTTAAGACGGTGTCTTTCCACTACCTTTTTCTCAGACGGATTCTTCATAAGCTGATCCGAAATCTGCAGTCGGTCTAAAGCTACTAACAGCAGCTCTTTCTCTGAGCTGGCCTTTCTCGGGGTCGGATTATAGTAATGCAAATGCACTGGGGAGAACAGCTTCTAAGTTTGCATTCTGGCTGTGCATACTAATTTCTGTGTTCTTTACAGTGATATGGTTCTTCTGATGCTTATGTTGTCAAAATAATCTTAACACTATAAAAAATGTGAGATGTGTATATAAATATATATATAAGCCTTACTAATTTGATAAATTGCTACCCATTATCATTCCATGCACATAATGCGTATGATGTATTAAGAATATTATACTTACACTGGTCTGTCATTGAAATTTATCTTACTCATCTTCATTCATCTGAAATTTAACTATCTTGTATAATGTAGTGATTTATGATCACTCTACAGTCAAGGAAAAGAGACATTCCAAGAGAGAAATTCAGTCCATCCACCTATTTTAGAATGCAGTAGATGATCCCATGGACATGTCTGTTTCTTTACTAAGAATAAAGCAATTATAACTTTCAGCTACAAGTAAGTGAGATGATTTTTTTTTGTGTGCATTGCCTTGTTCATCCTTGCATATACATATTTGGGGGAGATTTGACAGTTTTGTTGTATTGGAGCTTTGATGCTCCATTAGAATCTAATTCTAGTGAAAATTGAAAGAGGTAGTGCAAGTTCCGTGAATCTGCTCTGCTTCCGTCTCCACTTGAGGGACACAGACTATTTATCAGCAGAGGTTTTGGTGGGGTCAAAGAACAAGAAAGTTGCATTGTTCTAGTGAGTGAATAATGGTGCAAGGAGTTGTCATTTAATTTCTGTGGCTATGGTGAGAAATTGGGATACCACATAGAATCCTGGCAAAATCAAAATGAATGGGAGAAAGAAGACGAGGTAGACGTACGCGCATCTGTGCATTTTACAGCCCACAAAATGCTGATTTAGAAATTGGCTAATCAACAGATCCCAAAAAGGAAGTGTCAGTAAGAAGTGATTGAGCTGTTCATTTTGGAAGGATACCTTGAGGATTGGCTTGAACGGATGTATTTTGAGTACTGTATTGGTAATACAAAATGGCTGCTGATAAAGTTGATACTAAGATGGTGTTAAGGCTGTGAGCAAATGGTTGGACTGTTGACTAGGTCCCAGCCTGAGATTAAGCAGATGGAGGAGTCATGGAAATCTTGAGCATGTGATGAGAAATTGCTGAATGTAACATTGTGAGAAGCTGGTGAAAGCTACAGATCACACTGTGAAAGGTGGCTGGATCTCACGTGGTTATGAGGGACTACGTGAAGAAAAGGCAAAGTTCACAGGTATTTGAAGTGGAATATTTTGAAAAGTGAAGTATGATTGTACAACACCAGGAGCACCTCCATAACCACGCCACCACTGTAGTAACAGAATACCATCACTGCTTTAGTAACAGTGCTAGCCATACCAGATTTAAATATAGATTTATCAAAACTATGGGACCAGCAGTGAAGAAGAGATTAGAGGCAGGTTCTGTATTTGAGAGACCTGGAGCAGAAAAAGGGAGGCACAAGGGCAGTGAAAAAAGCACCGAGAAATGGGAAAAGAGGTGATAAGCTCTGGAAAGAAATGCATATGTTTTACTGCTTTTCATAGTTAAGGTAGAGCTTGTAGTACAGTATGTTATATTTAGCATAACTTACTCTGACCCTTAGTAGAGCTACTACATGAAAACTTCTAAACTGTACTAAGAGATCAGGCTGGATAATCCAGTGGTTCTTTCCACCTTGAACTTCACGAATCCACAAGACTCTTGGAGAGACATATCCTCGGTGTTCAATAATTAACCAGCATTCTTTATCGCTTGGAAAGTATGGGTCTCATCTTAAAAATGTTTCTTTCAGTCAGATTTGCTTCTTCATAGCATCTGCTTCTTGGCCAGAGGAATAATTTCCGATTAATCTTCTTACCCTTTGTATAAATCTATGGTTCTTGTTTCTCCACATTATGTTCTTTTTCTTTGTTCTTTCTGCTTTGCTGCTTAAGGAATACTGGTCTCAAATAATATCCAAAATCTGTCAAGTGAGACTTGCTTAATCTGGATATAAACCTTTGCTATTTGCTAGAATATAGCTAGCAGTTATGTGAGAGTGAGCTGTGAAGAAGATCACAGAATTGTTCAGGTTGGAAAAGACCCTTAAGATCATTGAGTCCAACCATTAACCTAACACTGCCAAGTCTACCACTAAACCCATGTCCCTAAGTGCTGCTTTCAGCTGGGATAGAGTTAACTTCCTTCTTAGTAGCTGGTACAGTGCTGTTTTGGCTTTTATCTGAGAATAATGCTGATAACCCACCGATGTTTTAGTTGTTGTTCAGTAATGCTTACTCCGATCAAGGACTTTTCAATCTCATGTTCTGCCAGTGAGGAGGACCACAAGAAGCCAGGAGGGAGCAGAGATAGGACACCTGACCTAAACTAGCCAAAGGGGTATTCCAGAGCACATACCACATCATGCACAGTATATAAACTGGGGGACTTGGCGCCAGGAGGGACTTACTGCTGCTCAGGAGCAGGCTGGGTATCGGTCAGCAGGGGTGAGCAGTTGTGTTGGGCATCACTTGTCTTTCTGGGGTTTTATTCCTCTCTTTTTGTTGTCTTACTTTTCATTACAATTATTATTTTTATTTTAATTATTAAACTGGTCTTACCTTAACCCATGGGTTTTACCTTTTTTTTTTTTTTTTTTTTTTTTTTTTTAATTTGATTCTCCTCTCCATTCTACTGGGGGAGCAGGCAGCAGTATGCTGCTTAGTTGCCAGCTGGGGTTAAACCACAACAGTCCTTTTGGGCACCCAACATGGGTCATGAAGGGTTGAGATAAAGACAGATCTGACCAGAGCATGTTACAACAAATTTGTTGTAGGCATTCATTAAATTAGTTCAGTAGTCACTGGCACAATGTTGACTTGCTTGCTCTCAAAGTTGTTGTGCTTGTTCTTAACAGTTGTATTATGTAATACCTTGCTGTTCCCTGTTGTGCGTTTATCACTTGTGGGAACTGGGTTATGGTTATCATGTTGTTATACTGTGTAACACTGGTTTATGATACAATGGAATTGCTGGGCGACAAAATAATCCGGTGTTTGTCCTCGGTGTTGCCGTCGACTCCGTACTTCGGGAGCCATCTATCGGAAACTATTTATAATTGCACCTTTTCTCCTCGGAGCCCATGGTGGAGATACTTCCCTTCATGACCTGGGGAGGGAAAGAAAGGTTAAAAAACCTTAAGCCTAGAGGCACGGGTACATGAACTGCAAGGAAATACAACAACAAGTGGGGGTTCTTCCATGAGAGTTGTTGCTTCAGTCTCCAGTGTTAGTTTCCCAGAAAGACTGGAGTTGTTGATCTTACTCCTGATCAGCAATTCTAATCCATTTATACAAGAGGCATGTGGAGAATTTTAAAGGGAGCCCTGCCCCCAGCCAGCTGGAGGAGAGGGACAACCAGGTTTATCTGGCTATGGATCAGGTGGAATGTAAGGCTATAGTAGACACTGGTGCAATGTACCGTAATACCATCAAGAGACAGAACCTATTTGTATTTCTGGAGTGATAGGGGAATCTCAAGAGCTGACTGTACTGAAGGCTGAAGTAAGCCTGACTAGGAAGGGGCGGCAAAAGCACCCCATTGTGACTGGTCCAGAGGCTCCATAAATCTCAGGAGAAGGTATTTCAAGGACCCCAAAACATACTAGTGAGCTTTCGGTATAGCTGCCTTGCAGACAGAAGAAATTAAGCCACTGTCGACCTTGCTTGGGCTTTTGGAGGACCCTTCTGTTATGGAGCTGCTGAAGGCCAAAGAGCAACAGGTGCTGATCAGTGATGCATTGGCAGCAATACTGCACCAACCAAGACTCCCTGATTCCCATCCATAAGCTGAGTCACCCTTTAATAGCCCCATGTGGCCAGTGTAAAAGTCCAGCAGAAAGTGGAGGAATCCTAGAAGCCATTATGACTTAGGCCAGAGGGCAAAGATTTTTGACAATGCACATCCCAAATTACAGTCTGATTATAAGCCCTCTCTGTCACCAGAGAAGGAGATGACACATGCTGAGGAGGCCCTACTGTACAATAAACTACCAAAAAGTGGGAAGCAATATGCCTTGTTTGTTTATGAGTCCTACGGTATTGTAGAAGAGCATCAGAGATGGAAGGCAGCTGTGTGGAGCTGCAGGAGAGGGTGAATCGAGTCAGTTTGCTGAAGTGAAAGCCATCCAGCTGGCCTTGGACATTGCTGAATGAGAAAAATGGCCAGTACTTTATACTGACTCATGGATGGTGGCAAATGCCCTGTGGGGGTGGTTGCAGCAGTGGAAGCAGAGCAACTGGCAATGCAGAGGTAAACCCATATGGGCTGCTGCACTGTGGCAAGATACTGATGCCCAGGTGCAGAACCTGGTGGTGAAGGTACACCATGTAGATGCTCATGTACCCAAGAGTTGGGGCCACTGAGGAACATCAGAACAACAAACAGGTGGATCAGGCTTCTATGAATGTGTCCTGGCTTCAGCTGGGATAGAGTTAGTTTTCATCTTAGTAACTCGTGCAGTGCTGTGTTTTGGTTTTAGTCTGAGAACAATGCTGGTAACATACTGATGTTTTAGTTGTTGCTCAGTAATGCTTACTCTGACCAAGGGCTTTTCAGTCTCATGCTCTGTCAGTGAGGAGGGGCACAAGAAGCTGGGAGGGAGCAGAGACAGGACACCTGACCCAAACTAGCCGAAGGGGTCTTCCATAGCACATACCACATCATGCCCAGTATATAAACTGGAGTGAATTACTTGGAAGGCCCAGATTACTGCTTGGGTTGGGCTGGGTATTGGCCTGCTCCTGTGTCTTTAAGTTTTCTTTCTTGAAGAATGTCCAGCCTTCCTGGACTGCTTTGCCCTTCAGCACTGCCTCACAAGGGATTTTGGCAACCAGGATCCTCAACAGGCCAAAGTCTGCCCTCCAGAAATCCAAGGTAACAGTTCTACTGACTCCCCTCTTTACTTCTCTGAGAATCAAAAAGATAGGGTTAGTTATAGTTCTTTTATAATAAGGATATGTCTTTACTCATGGAGTGGTGCAGTGTCGCATTTTTCATTATTACAATCTGAGATAACTGCTATCATTAAGCTTTTGGGTACTGTTGAAAAAAAATCAAAGCAGGAGGTTAGGATTAATTTTACCACCTCTGAACTATCTGAAAGATAGATAGCCAGAGCTAGTGATCCATGTTCCCTTCATAGATAGCACAGGGGAAACCATCTAACTCTACCTCCTTTCAGACCACAGAGGAGGTGAGGGACTCTCTGGAGGTGTCTTCCTTCCTCTCACTGACTATTGAGGGAATCTCTGCAGCTATCTTAGTCTAAATGCATAACTTGCAGTCAATTAAATATGGTAAAGTGAATTGCTTCCTTTGACAAGCAATGCCATTTCTCCTCATAGAATCATAGAATAGTTAGGGTTGGAAAGGACCTTAAGATCATCTAGTTCCAACCCCCATCATCCTTTCCTCTGCTGTATCTCCCGACCTGTTACTAGCTTCCTGCCTTCATTGGTATACTTCTTCACTGGATGATATGTATTTTGTTTTAAAGTTAAAAACTAAATGGCTTTAACTCAACTGATCAGCTGCTTTCCAGATTTTAACTTACCCTCCTTGGAAGTAGCAGGACAGCCTGTATATCTCAATGATGGATTGCTACACAGTCCAAACACCCATATTAATCCTTTAAGTGCCTTTTCATTTGCAGATATTTTTGTGTGCATTGCCTGCCCATCAGAATACCTTGAAAATATCTGAGAATTCTGGTTTTAGCACCTTTGTAAGACTGAGAACTCTTATTCACATCTTCTACTGGAAAAGTAAGGCATGGGAAAGTGAGTGGCACACCTTAAGTCATACAAGATGCCAAAACCAAATCTAGTGATCAACGCTAGAGATCCTGGTAACAATTCCAGCACGTTAAAAACTTTCTCATTTGAGGATTTCTTTGGCACTCAATAGCTGCACTAATCTTTGAGGAAAAGTACATATATATCCATGGTGATATCTGTAGACCTATTATAGTGTCAGTCTCTACAGCTTGGCACTGAGTACAACAAACAGTAAATGACTGCTCACCTGCATACTCTGTAGTTAGGAACCTGACATGGATGACTTTGCAACTGGAGTTATCCTGTGTTTTGTTCTGTTATCTGGCTATACAGGAAATCCATGATGATATGAGAGTTGTGGTGCCTTCTGTAGGAAGATAATACCCAGCTGAACATATCGATTTCATTAGATCCAGCTGGTGCTGTTCAGCAGCTTGCTTCATATGTGGCCAAACTGAATTACAGACTTATGTGGGCTGGAAATAGCTAGAAAAGAACAGAGTTGAGAAATCATGTGAATAGCCTGTTGTGCAGGTTCACAACCTTGGGTCATGCTGGATCCATAGGTTCTGTTAGATGTCCATGTCAAAACAGCAGAATAAAGCATATTTTTCAGATATGTATCTTTTGGAAATTTCATTTTGAGTGTCCACCCTATAGCAGCTAAACGTGGTGCACTTGCCATGTTCACTGCAGGATATTTTATATACATACATTCTTGAATATTTCAAAAACTGTCAGATAATATTTATTAACTGCAATTAAAATGATCAAACTTGTTACACTGGCTGCTAAACAGTTCATTACTAACATTTTAAATATGAGTTTTGACCTGTAAAAGTGTAGATAATTCCAACTACTATTTCTCTGGTTAAAGCTTTGGCAGAAGTGGCCATTTAAGGGCAATTAGTCAAACAGCTACAAGTTACAACATTTTCTGCCCATATTCTGGTCCAGTTGTACATGGACAAGGTCCAGTTCAGAAAGGACACTATTGCACTGAGACAGTCCTCTGAAACCTTCCTGAGAAAGCAGCACATGCTAGTTTGTGCATAGTGCTCCTCTCTACAGCCCTTAGATTGCATGCGGTTTCTACACAACTATCTTAAGCTTGGCCGGAGAAACTTGAATCTGTTTTCACCACTCCCTTATAAAGCCCTACGACACTGCAGTGTATGTTTTAATGAAAATAAGGGGTGTGGGCAGAGGGATATCATCTGGGAATGCCTTACAGTTTAAGAAATCTGAGACTTGAGTTTACTCAACACCTGTTCTTGACATCTTTCCTCATAAATGACTGACTTGAGACTTTGCCAATGTTAAGTTTTGGAGAAAATTGGATTATCAGAAAGAACTCAGTAAAAGTAGTTTAACTTGGGCAGCTCAAAGTAACAAATTTAAGACTGTGCATGGGTGAAAGATGAACTTTTTCTTGATACCAGATCATGGCCTAAAGTTATTACAACATGTTACCATTGTTCAGTGCATTATTTCAAGGAGCATTTCATGGAGTATTTCAAAGTGTAGAAGGCCATAATGTGATAACGTGCATCAGTCATTTTAACATTTGCCTTTCAAAAGAAGTGTAACAGACATCTAAACAGCAATAACCATTATAGCTATAGTTTGACATACAGCTGTAGTATCTTCTGTGTCTAAAAAAAAACCAACAAAAAAAAAAAAACAACAAAAAACCATAAATACCAAAACACATTTTTTTTATTATCAGATCATAGGGCCCTGCAGAGAAAATAGGGTTCAGATTTGCTGCTGCTAATTCACCAGTCTGTGTGACTTTGTGGGGTCTTTAGAAGGTTGAGAGATCTATAAAATACTGGGCATGCTGCTCCACAGACTCTATAACTGTTGAAACCATTGTGGTTGTTAAGAATCTACTTTGATGACAACTTTACCCTAACCAGTGAAAGCAAGAAAAGTTAACACATAATTGTGAATTTGATCCTGAAAATGTGATGGCAAGATCTAGGTTTGGGTAATCTAAATGCTACTTGTAACCAGAAGAGAATGAAGTGATTTGTAAATATTTAACCAAGAAGTCAGTTCTTATCAGACTGGTTTCATGTGCAGCTTCTATAAGCACATGTAACTGTGATATTTAGTAACAGAAAAAAAAAAAAAAAACAAACAGCTGAAGGATTGATTTCCAGAAATCATCTGCTGGGAAAAAGAGTAAACCTAAGGAGATTGAAAGTCTTTGAGAATGACTACATCCAAGAAGGCACAATCAAGGTCCAACAGTCTAGGCAGGGTCAGACCTTCAGACACTAAATCCAATACATGGGAACATTTCCTCTGCCCCTCAGGAGTATGACCCCATATCTGTGCCACCTCTTACTTGCCAACTACTTCTTCAACAATTTTTAAGAACTCAGCTGATGAAAAGCTAATAGGGAAAAGGCTTGTATTTTGTTTACAAGAAAAGCAAATGAAAGTGAAATGTCATCTAACTGGCATTTAGCTAAGGCTCAGGGCTTTACTTTGTTTGCTTCTTCCTTATCTATGAAAACTGGTGATAATAATGGATTTGTAATCATTGCAGTTCCTCATGTGGAAGATATTATTACAAGTATGTAAATGCAACTATTGTTATTATTGCATAAATAATAATAGATTTGTTCTGAAATTAAGTGTCCCCTCATGAATAGTAGAAGTATGGTTCAAAATTTATTTAAATACGCAATCATTAATACTCCACCCTCTGAATTATCAGTGCATCCAAACAATGTATTATGCCACAGAGATTGCACTTCTGACCCATCTTTATATTTATTGATGACCTTAAGAAGGAAATAAAATAGAAAATAAATATCAGTGAAATTAATAAGTGAATGGGAAGAGTTGAAATAGGAGTAATTTATAAGAACGTTAGGAGAATAGAACCAGAAGAGAAAATGAAATTATATATGAAAAAAGAAGTTAAATGCAGGCATTCAAAAAGAATGACTAAGTGGCAATCAGTAATGCTGCAAGGGAAATAGAGGTGCTGTTACACAAGGATGTATGTCATAACTGCCCCTGAAAACAATTGCCATTTTAAGCAATTAAGGACTTTGTCAGAGTTCTCAAGAATCTTGCTTTTCACCCTTACCTCTTTTCTCCCTCTTTTGTTGAAGATTACTACTTCCATAATGCAGATAGGGAATGCAGTGCACTTCTTCAATCCCAGTGAAAGCAGGATGCTTGACTGAAATGCGCAGCTGAAATATGCGTTCCTTTTGATGCACTCAGCTACAGGGAAAATAACCTCAGGCAGTGTGATGAATGGAGCCTTTCAAACTGTTTCTCCTCCTTTCGCAGCAGCATGATCAAAACATCGAGGCCAGTTACTCTCAAAATCATTTCCTACATCTGGAAATAGATCAATTTATTTCTACCTTGAAAGTTCTCACTTTTTTTTTTTTTCTGATAATAATGAGAAAATAACTCAAATGTTAGCAATATGCAGCATTTGACGTTTGTCTCAACGTTTGTTGAGACCTAATGCGTCTCAACGCACTAGTGAGAGATTCCAGTGGCATGAAGCATTCATCTAATCATTTCAACAGGAGATTTTCATGTGGTAAATGAACTGTGAGCATGCACAAACCACAACTACACCACAAATTAATGCTAACAAAGCAGCCTGTCATTTCAGCTAGGATGGCAGGGATATAAATTCACATACCTTTGCTGCTAGAATTAACAGAGAGATCAGACTTTCCAGTCTTCTTTTTCTTAACCGCCCTGGAAAGACTGCATCAAAAGCATCACTGCGGCTTCTGATTACCACATTATCACAAAGTTATTACGTTATCATAAAGTTATTTACAAATTGGAAAGAGTTTAGGAAAAAAAATAAAGAGTTTAAAAGATTCAGGCAGTTGGTAAAAAATAACATAGACAAAAATGCATTAATTTTATTTATGAAGCCAGACAAGAAGTAACCATGTACTGTAGTTTTTAGTTGGACTGATAATTAAAATTACATGCATAAGGAACAGATTCTAGTACTGTACAGATAGGTTAGCTTTGTGTTGCACCATCTTGTTGTTAATGTTGAGCACTCTTTGGGGGTAGATTGTAATTACTATTCATCAGTATTGTTGGGAAAGTGAACCCTGTTATTTCAAATCATATAGGAAATGGGGATTAATCAGACCTTGCCAGAGAGGAAGACAGAGCTTGAGATACAAACTGTTGCAGTCTTAGAGAAATACCTGCTGGTGGATACTGCTTAAGCCGAAGTTACGCACATTGTTTTTTAATTACCCATACAGTTAAATAATCCCATCAGCACCCTCCACAAAATGCATAGAGTGTAGAAACCTTTTTCTTTGATTTCCTCTGTTGTGAAATTATTTTTCGCAATTTATTTTGTTCTAAATAGCCAGTAGTTCCCTTGAGTTGAAGTTTGTGGTTTGATTTTTAATGTTTTGAGAACATTAATAAATATTTTCTCTGCAAGTTTTTGAAGTGTGATAGATTTTAAATTAAGGCTTTGTTTCTGTTTAATGAAAAAAAAAGAAAACGTTGGTCAAGTGAAGAATAAGCATCTAAGGAAACCAGGTGCTGCTTTGGCTGGTTTTGGGATGCACCCGAGGAAATAGGTATAAAAAGCTTTTTTGTTTTCTTAATATGAGACTAGTAAAAATGGTAAGATTTCAATATCAGGGATTGTTTCCATTGCTGGAATAAAAAAAAAAAAAAAAAAATTTTAAACTTCAGCATAAGAAAACCAAGCAGAAATTTAAGAGTGGGCATAAAATTGATTGAAATTCTGTTTCTGTAAAGCATGAAGGAAATTAAAATTGAAAAGAAAGAGAAAATCTGTTCCCCAATACTAAGTTTTTTTTTAAAAAAAGGCTAAAATCATGATTGTGGATGATGTATTCCCACAAAAGGAACTGACTTTTCAAGCTGAAATTGCGATTCAAGATGACACAATGAAGTGAAGCTGGTGGAAACTGTTACTAGGCAGATTGCCCAGAAGGGAGCCTCAGGAGATACTTAGAAGACAAAAAGGGATCTAAGCCTGCCAAACATGAGGTGCATTTTAAGATCTTATTACTAGGAATAAATATGTAACTGATTTTTATCACAGCTGTAAATAGCAGCACAAGAGCCAAAAGATCCACCTCAGGATATTTAGAACTCTTTAGAGTTCTTAATTTTAGCTCACCTTAAATGAGCTAACCTGGTTATTGAAAGCAGTCCAAGAGGAGCAACAGAGAATAATGTGGGCTCCCATACATTGCTGAGCACTGTTGAGCTGAGAAGCTGTGCTCTATTCTGCACATGCTGCCACTGTTGCTTCTGGTACCCAAATAGCAATTTTTAAGGAATACCTGTAATATATAGCATAGTAGAGACTACTGCCTGATACAAGGTATTGCTTGCTCCATAAGAATCTAATTTAAGAGATGATCATGATTTTGTACAGAGCCATATTCTCTATTCTGTCCTGACAGGTTTGCAAGAAGGTTGATAATGAAAAATGAAGTTACTACCTCGGAAATCAGATCTTACATGCTGAGCTGCAGTCTTCTCTATTTGATGGGGTAAGAAAGCCATAGAAAATTAGGAAAAGAAACATGGCTTGGGTAGCAAACTGTACTGATGTTAACTTACTGCAGCAGCACCTCCTCCCAGGGTTTCTCAAGGAAGGAAGTTACTTGAAAAGTAACCCATAGATTAATGGCACAAAAGAACCAACCACCAAGAGTGATTTAATCAAAGGTATGAGAACTAAAATTAGGAATTAGTAAATGTCCAGACACATAATATTGATAAAAAAAAAAAAGATTAGAAGGCTTTGTCCACCCTGCTTTCCATTGGGTGTGTGAGCAGCATAAATAGACATGCACATGTTACTTTAATCCAGTAAGCAGAGGTAACATAGCAGTCAAGACATAGCAGCATGTGGGCCAGTAACCAATGTATTCTGTATTCATTGTAAGGCCCTGGCTACTGCTGATGTTATGATTATCAGCGCTGTTGTTAACTCAGCTACCCAGATTACAGCCCACGTAGTGGTAATTACCAATGCTGTTGGAGAGCCAGTGTGTGGAGAGGCCAGTGGAGACAGTGGGGTATGCTACCCAGAGGGCTAAACTTGGCAAAGCAACTCCAGACTCAGTGGAAGGGCTGATCTACTTGCTGTAGTCCTGCAGTAACCCTTGTTTTCACTGTGCATGAAATAGGTACCTAGAGGTAAGACAAATCTATTTGAAAAGAAAGATATGAGAATAACCGCTTATTCCGTACTTAGAGTGTATCACAAGAGCACTTGTCCCCAGGGAGAAAAATACAAGAATAAAGGAAGGGGAGACATCACGGCAGTGCACTTTTCTGATGCTGTCTAGGGGAGAAACCACACCGGTTGTCCAGTTTATTACCTTATTCCCTTGGAAAGTCTGAATCCAAAATTGATGACACCTTAGGGGACCTTAATACCACTGTTGTGAGCAAATCATCTTAATATTGCTGATACTAAATCCTGCAAAACTGAAGTACAGTCACAGGTAGGCAAAAAATTTGATATTTCAACCCTACCTGTGCTAGCGTTTCATATATACTAGGAAAATTTGATTATTAGCTACAGTAATCACTTGGCAGGACATTGGCACTTTCAGCCTCATTCTCAGCGAAGAGGTTCCTTATGCTCATGTAGCCAAAGGGCGCTCCGGTGTATGCTTCTGTACACTCTCCATGAAAAGTGGTTTGAAATGAAGTATCTTGAATGCCAAAAAGCTATTAATACTGAAATCCACCAGGATTTCAAGTATTAATAAATGCATAAAGTACTAAAGACGTTGAAGATGGCCTGAGCGTTAAACAAAGTAGCAGCAAAGATCAAGGACTGAGCTAGCATAAAGGAGAAGTATGCAGAGAAGATGACTAGGGTATATTCGAATTAGCAATTAATCTGACCTATTAATGAGCAATGCAAAGGAAGACTACCCTACAGATGTTGACAGTGGTTTCAACAGATTATCGTTTCTGTAAAGAGAATAGAGATAAAGCCTACATCTGAGTGTTTGCAGGTATTCCCACCTACTCAGCCACTAATACAGACATGTCTCATTTCTCAGTACCAGTGCTTTCATACAAAAATGTAAAATAATACTTTCAAGAAGCCTTAGAAAAGAAGATTACAAATAAAAGTTGTCTTATTCACCAGTGTTATTCCTTCCAAAAATAAATCATAATTTACAGTAATAGAGACTAAATTTTTAAAACTGATCAGAGCAAGAGTAGTGAATTATTCACTGCAGCAATGCAAATCCAACATAATCAAAGTGGATAAGGAGGAAAACTTTTGTTCTTCATGTTAAACTGAAAAAAAAAGCATTCACAGTTAAACAAATCCAGTGCCTTATAACTTACATTATTCTGAGTGCTCTATGAAATAGAGTCCTATTTTGTCAAAAAACAAAAGTTCCTGCTGTCTTTCTGAAGTCCATGGCAGCTGAATATCTGATTTATTGCATTTCTTCACAAAAAATACAAAGCACCTTAAAAAAATCTGTTGAGTTCTCAGCTAATGTTAGAAAGACATAGGAAAATTTTCTCACATACCAAACTGTTATGCTCCACATTGACTGTTTCACTGGATTCTGACTTCCCATGTCTAAAAATCCCACAATGTTTTGTACTAGGAGGCCTGAAGACTGGCAGAGCAACCAATAACACATGTGGGTTTGCCCTAGTCTTTATCTTACATGTCTTCTGAGAAGAAACCATATTAATACCAGGAAAGTAAACTGCAGAGATAAATGCATCAGCCATTAACTGCAGGCTAAATTAGGGTATGCAATTGCAATTACAATGCATCAGGTCTCCCATAATTGCCAGTGTTACCATGCATTACTGGTTTAATCTCCAAAGAATGTGGCAAATAGATCACCCCTCACTGAACTCACTTTTACCACAAGGTGAGAGTAGGCAGATACTCATTGGTGGCTGACATGTGGGGACTTCAGATCCCTAGATTACTGCCTAGCAGTCTGTCTATTTGCTGTTCTCCTAAGTCTGATTGCTTATGCGGCAGGAACAGTAACTGCATTTGAGAAGAGTAATTATTTGCATTCAGAAAACCTGCAGAATGTAGCTTGAAATGGGAAGGTGAATTTCAAGACTCATCCACAAAGTAAAACCCTTCCCTGTTTATTTACAGAGATAGCATATTAGCCTGTGATTTTATAAAGGTAGCTACATATTAATGATTGCAGAATCAAATGACTTTAAATGAAATACTTTCTAATAGTATCTATGGAAAGATTTTCAGGTTGATCTTTTTATATAAAGTACTCTTTTGGGGGGGAAATGTGTTACAGAATGCCCTGGAAAAGCCAGCAAAGACATCTTCTTGGAGTGCTTGGATGTTTGAAGAGATAATCATTCTATTTTCTTTTTTTTCTGGCAATGCAAGACTTCTTTAACTCATCAGGTCTACCAAACAGCCTGTTCTATACTAGTTTTGCAACTTGGAAGCAGGATCAAGACGTTGCCTTTTTTTTTAACTCCCCAACCAGGGACACAAATGTAAAAACCAAGAGAATACAGCCAAGAAATTAAATGACAGTATATGGAAAAAATCTAAAATCAAGTACTTAAAGCTACTGAAGGTAGTGGCATACCTAAGAACAGAGAAAACAATTAGATTTATAAGGTACGTGCTTCACTAGACCCCAAGGAGTACTGCTGTATTGTACTGTAGAGAGGCAGCCATGCTAACCTGGAGCTGCACTAACAAACATGGTAGCAGCAGAACCATTTGGCCCTGACGCCATTCATATCCCCTTTTACAACCCAGTTACAGTGCATCACTTTATTCATTTGTCTACAGCTTCCCACTGGCAAGTCAGGCAAGTCTGAAATAGGTTGGACCTTTCACATTTTTATTTTAAAATGTGGTTGTCTGTGAATTTTAAGTGTAACTGAAGTGTGCAATTTATAAATAATGTGTCTAGTGCCTCACAGCATTATTGTGAAGCTGCAGTGTCTCACTAAAATGCCAGCAATAATCAGCTGTCCTCAATAAGGCCAAGGACAGGAAGAATGGCTGAAACATCTTTAGTGAATATATTTTGTTTCCCACATGATTAAAATAGGCAAATTTCTTCAATTAAGAGGTCTTTCCTGCAAAGGTATTTTCCAGCTGGTTGGTCCTCCGCACTTGTGGATGCATCCCATCAGGTCCAGAGCATATGTCCAGTTTATTTAACTAGTCCCTAACATGATCCTTGTCCACCAAGGGAAAGTCTTCCTTGCCCCAGAACCTTGATGTACCCTGGAAAACTCTGAGATATATATGTATTTTTTAAGGACAGCAAACGTAAAACTATGATGGTATTGCAAAAGAAAATTATTCAGTCCGTGTGTATAAAAAGAATGGAATTATGTCCATTTTTTTGTCATTGTTGGCTAGTTATTTGTGCATGTACATAACTCTGCATTCTTAACAATGTAGTTTGACTATGAGGCTTATTTTGTCCTAAATAAATTTTCCAGAACTATAAAATGCATTGTCATGTTTATTTTATTAGCTATTTTTTGCTTCCTAAATTACTTGCCATATGCTGTATAGGGGCTGTAATTCATATGACAGTCCTGTTTCTACCACTATGCACCTTAGTCCTATTTCTTCTCTAGTCCATCTGTGGAATGGTAAATTTGCTAAAGACAACTTTAAAATGAGACTTTTGAGAGGCAGTTTTCTCATAAGCGTCCATTCTGTTGAACAGTGAATGTATAACTGTTGCAAGACCTACACAAAATTTTGTATCATAAGGAGCAAAACCAAAGAATAAAGTAAGCTACATTACAAAATTACTCAAAGAGGTTCAAGAACTCCAGAATAGTTCTAAAGGAATAAACTGAATATTCAGTTACAATTCCCTTTTAACATATTTCTAAGAAAGGTGGTTGTATTGCACTCATAGAAGAGTAACAGAATGGTTTGGGTTGGAAGGGACCTTAAAAATCATCCAGTTCCAACCCCCCTGCCAGGGGCATGGACACTTCCACTAGACCAGGTTGCTCCAAGCCCCATCCAACCTGGTCTTGAACACATCTGGGGATGGGGCAGCCACAGTTTCTCTGGGCAACCTGTGCCAGTGTCTCACTACCCTCACAGGGAAATGCTTCTTAAAAAGCTGCAGTTCAGCTTTACCCATTCCTTACCTCTTTGATGACATCTCAAAAGGGCATAGTTCTGGTGACTGGTTGTCCTGGGTTCAGCAGTAGCAGTCATGTTTTTCCTTTGTGTTAGCTGGTGCAGTGCTGTGTTTTGACTTCCAGCCTGAGAACAGTGTTGGTGAAGTCAATGTTTTCAGTTGTTGCTAAGTGATGTTTACCCTGACCAAGGACTTTGTGAGGCTCATGCTCTGCCAGGGAGGAGGGGAAGCCGGGAGGAAGCAGAGACGGGGCGCCTGACCCGGGCTAGCCAGGGAGGTATTCCATACCACAGCACGTCATGCCCGGGGTGGGGGGTAACTGGGAGTTACCCGGAAGGACACGGGCTTCCGGGTGGAACTCGTCTTCTTGGCCGGTGGTATCGTATTCTCTTCCCTTGTTATTTTCCCTTATCATTGTTGTAGTTGATAGTAGCGGTGGTGATTTGTGTTGTACATTGGTTGCTGGACTGTTCTTGTCTCAACCCGTGGGAGTTGCATTTTTTCGATCCTCCTCCCCGTTCCTCCGGGAGTGGGGGAGAACCCCGGTGGGGGGGGGGGGCACGGACCTCGATTGTTGTCAGCTCGGCACCACTCACTGGGAGTGAGTGAACAAGTTACCTGACTGGGTTTAAACCACGACAGTTATTTTTTGGCGCCCAACGTGGGGCACAAGGGGTTGAGATAAGAACAGATCTGACTGGATTGATAGTCACTCGTCACAATGCTGATTTATTGGCTCTCAAGGTTGTTCCTCTTGATCTCACAGTTTCAGTATATCATATCTTACGTCCATCCGGTATTTGCTGTATTAGTGTTTTTCAAGTGTGGGGCTTGGGCTAAGGTTTTTGTCCCATTGTACTTTATGGTAATGACTTGTAATACAATAGAATCATTGATCATGAAACTGATCTGGCTTATGTTCCCAGTGTGGTCACCACCTTTATACTTTGGGAGGTATATGATGGAGGTGCTTAGCAATTACACATCTTTTTTCTCCTTCTCAGGTGCTCAACCTGTGAAGGAGACATTCTTTTACCCTCCCAGTCGTCCCCCCAGACTATTTACATTTGAGAGTTTTGAATTTTTTGAATGGCATTTTAATGCTGTTGAGACTTGTTTGCTGATGGTGATGGGAATCACCATGCTAACACGCATACAGAGTGTGTTTTGCCCACTACTGATTTCAAGAGTTAAGCAGAGTCAGGTTTGGGTCTTGTCTGGGGTCAAACGACAATGTAGGAGGACCGAGAGATTTTTCCAGAGGCTGGACAGCCATGAGTGGCAGGGTGTGTGGGATAGTATGGGCAAGTATCTAGGTCAGTGGGCCCCTCCAGTACTTTGGAATTTCACTACCGAACAACTGCAAAATCCAGAAGAATTAGTAAAACACTTAAATGAGGTGTGTGGTCATTCTGGCCATACCAGAGATGGACAAATCACGGCAACGTGCTGGGGCTTGGCCTATGCTTACAGGGCCTTGTTCAACACTATCCAGCACCTTCAAAAGGAAAAGAATGTCGGCGGATCTGAGGGCAAAGCAACAGTCGCTACTCAAACTTTGGCTGTAATGAACAGCACAGCTACCCCAGCGGCAAGTACAGCAGCTGCTCAAACTTCAACTGCAACAGACAGCACGGTTACCCCAGCTCCAAGCACAGCAGCTACACCACCCCCAGCAACAAGTACAGTTGCTACTCAAACCACAGTGATAATCACTGCAGCCAAAACAGAGGACCACTTTGTACCAATATCGGTTGCCCCTGTACGCAAGAGAACAAGTAAAAAGGAGGCAAAAAGGGTGAAGCGAGATGAAGAACCAATGAATTCACCACCCGGTCCAGAATCTGATCAGGAGTCATCATCACATGACGAAGAAGAAGAAGAAGAGGTAACTTCTCGACCTCGGACCTCAACCGAGCTGCGGAATATGCGAAAAGATTTTACCCGTCAACCAGGGGAGCACATCATCACCTGGTTACTCCGATGCTGGGACAATGGGGCCGATGGTCACGAACTAGAAGGTACAGAAGCCAAGCAGCTGGGTTCACTTGCTAGAGAAAGGGGAATTGACAAAGCAATTGCAAGAGAGAAAAAGTCCCTCAGCCTTTGGAGGCGGCTCTTGGCAGCTGTGAAAGAAAGGTTTCCGTACAAGGACGATGTTACGAGTCGTTCGGCCAAGTGGACTACTATAGACAAAGGCATCCAGTCTCTGAGGGAATCGGCCATCGTAGAGATGATCTATCACATCAAGCCGAATAACGGGGATACACCTATAGATCCAGATGAAGTTGAATGTACACGACCCATGTGGCGAAAACTTACACGGAATGCACCGTCATCATATGCCCATTCATTGGCAACAGTAACCTGGAATGACATAGTACCACTAACAGTGGATGAAATGGTTCATAAACTCCGAGAGTTCGAAGACAATCTCACTCCTTCCATCATCTCAGCTGTGAAAAAACTGTCCCAGGACCTCGACAAATTGAGGGACGATGTATCTGATTTATCCAGCTCCTCACGTGTACCAACACACGTCTCAGCTATTAACAAAAGGCGTCCTATTGTTCGAGAGAGGAGATACAGAAGGTATACGCCACGGGGTACCCTATGGTTTTACCTGCTGGATCACGGAGAAGACATGACAAAGTGGGATGGAAAACCTACTTCAGCTTTGGAGGAACGGGTGAGTGAACTGAAGAGGGGAGCAAGGGCCAAGACTGATCGTCCCATGAGAGCTACGGCTTCAGTCTCTGGTGAGCAGTTTCCCAGATGGAATGGAAGAGCTGATTTTACTTCAGCTCCTGTGATAACGAAGAATAATCCCTCTCACCACGACTTAAGTGTCCAATGCTGTGACGACCATTAGAGGGCCCTGCCTCCAGCCAGGTGGAGGTAGAAGACAATCGGATTTACTGGACTGTGTGGATCAGATGGCCTGGCACATCAGTCCCACAGAAGTATAAGGCTCTAGTAGATACCGGTGCACAGTGTACCCTGATGCCATCAAGCTGTCAAGGGGTGGAACCGATCTATATTTCTGGAGTAACAGGAGGATCCCAAGAGTTGACTGTGCTGGAGGCTGAAATCAGCCTGACTGGGAGGGAGTGGCAAAAGCACCCTATTGTGACTGGTCCAGAGGCTCCATGCATCCTCGGCATAGACTACCTCAAGAGAGGGTACTTCAAAGACCCAAAAGGGTACCTGGTGGGCTTTTGGTATTGCTGCTTTGGAGACTGAGGAAATTGAGCAGCTGTCCACCTTGCCTGGTCTCTCAGAAGATCCCTCTGCTGTGGGGTTGCTGAAAGTTGAAGAACAACAAGTGCCAATTGCGACCACAACAGTGCACCGGCGGCAATATCGCACCAACCGAGACTCCCTGATTCCCATCCATCAGCTGATCCGTAGACTGGAGAGTCAGGGGGTGATCAGCAGGACCCGCTCACCCTTTAATAGCCCCATATGGCCAGTGCGAAAGTCTAATGGAGAATGGAGACTAACAGTAGACTATTGTGGCCTGAATGAAGTCACACCACCATTGAGTGCTGCCGTACCGGACATGCTAGAACTTCAGTATGAACTAGAGTCAAAAGCAGCCAAGTGGTATGCCACGATTGATATTGCCAATGCATTTTTCTCCATTCCTTTGGCAGCAGAGTGCAGGCCACAGTTTGCTTTTACTTGGAGGGGTGTCCAGTTCACTTGGAACCGACTGCCCCAGGGGTGGAAACACAGCCCTACCATTTGCCACGGACTGATCCAGACTGCACTGGAACAGGGGCAAGCTCCAGAACACCTGCAATACATTGATGACATTATTGTGTGGGGCGATACAGCGGAAGAAGTCTTTGAGAAAGGGAGGAAAATAATCCAAATCCTGCTGAAAGCCGGTTTTGCCATAAAATGGAGTAAGGTCAAGGGACCTGCACAGGAGATTCAATTTTTGGGAATAAAATGGCAAGATGGACGTAGACAGATCCCCACAGATGTGATCAACAAGATAACGGCAATGTCTCCACCAACTAATAAGAAAGAAACGCAAGCTTTCTTGGGTGCAGTGGGGTTCTGGAGAATGCACATCCCAAATTACAGTTCGATTGTAAGCCCTCTCTATCATGTGACCCGGAAGAAGAATGATTTTAAATGGGGCCCTGAGCAGCAACAAGCCTTTGAGCAAATTAAACGCGAGATAGTTCATGCAGTAGCCCTTGGACCAGTCCGGACCGGGCCAGATGTAAAAAATGTGCTGTACACTGCAGCTGGGGAGAACGGTCCTACCTGGAGCCTCTGGCAGAAAGCTCCAGGGGAGACTCGAGGTCGACCCCTCGGCTTTTGGAGTCGGGGATACAAAGGATCTGAGGCCAGCTATACCCCAACTGAGAAAGAGATACTGGCAGCGTATGAAGGGGTTCGAGCTGCTTCGGAAGTGATTGGCACTGAAGCACAGCTCCTTCTGGCACCCCGGTTGCCCGTGCTGGGCTGGATGTTCAAAGGCAGGGTCTCCTCTACACATCATGCAACTGATGCTACATGGAGTAAATGGGCTGCACTAATTACACAACGAACTCGAATAGGAAATCCCAGTCGTCCAGGCATTCTAGAAGTCATCATGGACTGGCCAGAGGGCAAAGATTTTGGAATGTCACCAGAGGAGGAGGTGGTGCGTGCTGAAGAGGCCCCACCATATAATAAACTGTCAGAAAGTGAAAAGCAGTATGCCTTGTTTACGGACGGCTCTTGCCGTATTGTGGGAAAGCATCGGAGATGGAAGGCAGCTGTATGGAGTCCTGGACGACAAGTTGCAGAAACTGCTGAAGGAGAGGGTGAATCGAGTCAGTTTGCCGAGGTGAAAGCCATCCAGCTGGCCCTGGACATTGCTGAACGAGAAAAGTGGCCAGTACTTTATCTCTATACTGACTCATGGATGGTGGCAAATGCCCTGTGGGGGTGGTTGAAGCAATGGAAGCGGAGCAACTGGCAACGCAGAGGTAAGCCCATCTGGAAAGATGTGGAAAGATATTGCTGCCCGGGTGCAGAACCTGGTGGTGAAGGTACATCATGTAGATGCCCATGTACCCAAGAGTTGTGCCACTGAGGAACACCAGAACAACCAACAAGTGGATAAAGCGGCTAAGATTGAAGTGGCTCAGATGGACTTAGATTGGCAACATAAAGGTGAATTATTTTTGGCCCGGTGGTCCCATGACACTTCAGGCCATCAGGGCAGAGATGCAACATATAGATGGGCCCGTGACCGAGGGGTGGACTTAACAATGGACACTATTGCCCAGGTTATTCATGAGTGTGAAACATGTGCTGCAATTAAACAAGCCAAGCGGTTAAAGCCTCTTTGGTATGGAGGACAATGGTTGAAGTATAAATATGGGGAGGCCTGGCAGATTGACTATATCACACTGCCACCAACCCGCCAAGGCAAGCGCCATGTGCTTACCATGGTGGAAGCAACCACCGGGTGGCTGGAAACATACGCTGTGCCCCATGCCACTGCCCGGAACACCATCCTGGGCCTTGAGAAACAGATTTTGTGGCGACACGGCACCCCAGAGAGAATTGAGTCAGACAGTGGGACTCATTTCCGGAATAACCTTATAGATATTTGGGCCAAAGAGCATGGCATTGAGTGGGTATATCACATCCCCTACCATGCACCAGCCTCTGGGAAAATCGAACGGTACAATGGGCTGTTAAAAACTACACTGAGAGCGATGGGTGGGGGAACTTTCAAGCATTGGGATACACATTTACCAAAGGCCACCTGGTTGGTCAACACCAGAGGATCTGCCAACAGGGCTGGCCCAGCCCAGTCAGAACTTTTATATATTGTAGAGGGGGACAAAGTTCCCGTGGTGCATATGAAGAATTTGCTGGGGAAGACAGTCTGGGTTATTCCTGCTTCAGGTAAAGGCAAACCCACTCGTGGGATTGCTTTTGCTCAGGGACCTGGATATACTTGGTGGGTAATGCGGGAAGATGGGGAAGTCCGATGTATACCTCAAGGGGATTTGATTTTAGGGGAAAACAGCCAGTGAACTCAATTGTATGCCGTTGCCTGCTGTGTAATGCTTTTATAGCCCATCAACTAGATGTCTCCAGGTCACCAGCGACTGGCCCTGACTTCCCTCCAGCCATCATCCCAACAGAGAATGAACTTTGAACATTATGGACCGAATGGACTCGGCAGCATTATAGGGATTGGTTCATGCACTAAGAAATGATCTTTCCCTCTTGGTCTGTATGTATATGGATGTATATATATGGGAGAGCGATGGTGTATTGAAAATGTGGGATCTGAGCACGACGTGAATGGTATGGAATAAGGGGTGGATAATGTCCTGGGTTCAGCAGTAGCAGTCATGTTTTTCCTTTGTGTTAGCTGGTGCAGTGCTGTGTTTTGACTTCCAGCCTGAGAACAGTGTTGGTGAAGTCAATGTTTTCAGTTGTTGCTAAGTGATGTTTACCCTGACCAAGGACTTTGTGAGGCTCATGCTCTGCCAGGGAGGAGGGGAAGCCGGGAGGAAGCAGAGACGGGGCGGCTGACCTGGGCTAGCCGGGGAGGTATTCCATAGCACAGCACGTCATGCCCGGGGTGGGGGGTGACTGGGAGTTACCCGGAAGGACACGGGCTTTCAGGTGGGACTCGTTTTCTTGGCCGGTGGTATCGTATTCTCTTCCCTTGTTATTTTCCCTTATCATTGTTGTAGTTGATAGTAGCGGTGGTGATTTGTGTTGTACATTGGTTGCTGGACTGTTCTTGTCTCAACCCGTGGGAGTTGCATTTTTTCGATCCTCCTCCCCGTTCCTCCAGGAGTGGGGGAGAACCCTGGGGGGGGGGGGGGGGGACCCGGACCTCGATTGTTGTCAGCTCGGCACCACTCACTGGGAGTGAGTGAACAAGTTACCTGACTGGGTTTAAACCACGACACTGGTGAATAACGCTGAAGAGACTCAACATTAGAGAGAGACATATATGCAAATGATTTTGGTTGTTTAACAAGATTCTGAAAGTTATCGTAATGGAACTGTAATAGCATACCTTTTTTCCTTACTTCACGAAAACGTGTACTTGTCTGTAACAACACTTGTTATCCTGAAGCCTTGTCCAATAACTTCACCACTAGTTAACCTTTTTTCCTTTTTTCACACTAAATTCTCATCAGCTTTCCATGCACACTCTTACCTGATGCCTATCTCTTGGCATTATTTTGGTAACATTCATAAATCTTGAACAATCCCATCCTCTTTGGGAGAATTCCTTCCAATTTCCACATAGCAAAATTACACTTATTCTTTCTGTCTTCACATAATTTTTCCCAAACAGAAGGTCCATCCATTTCCTCACCTGCATCTGTCTTATTTGCATCAAGGTGCAGCTCTATGGCCACATGAGTCAGTCCTGTTCCCTTTCTTAATGAATTTGTGAGAGCAGCACCATACAAAGTCAGGCACTGAAATGACACCTCTGGGTTATAGGACAAGTCTTCAAATATCCCTGAAATAGCAGCTGTCTGTAATTGGACTTACCAAGTGTCAGTAGTCATCAGTTGTACTCAAATGCATATTATTTGCCCATCATATGAACACATGGAAAATGAATTTCTGAGGCTACTATTCCATTATTCTCAAGTGGTACTCAACATATGTATGTGTGTATATAGGAAATAGCAGCAAAGATATATTGCCACGTTGTTGAAGAGATGTTTACCTTTGTGACAACAGAGACTTTACTCTCTTACCGACAAAGTAATCAATAAAGCATGCGATTTCACTGTTGGAATCCCATTGACCTGCTCCTATCATGATGTGAAACCTAACGACTGCAGGATGATGGAAGAACATGCAGGCTACAGTGAAAATGTCACTGTGCAGGGGAACACCAGGATGCAGCCCTGGCCATGTCTCTGCAGCATGCCACAGCTTATGTAGTGAACATTTGCATACTTCTTATGTTATCATCTCATTATCTGAGAAGATAATGGCAGGCTCTGCTCACATATACTATCCCAGTACACACTCAGCTTGTAAATCTGGCATGCACAGACAGAAATCCTATCTCCTCCCTTTGAGGTAAGGGGAGGCAACCTGGGAAAATGAGGAATACCTCCTGCTCCCACATCTCTTATTGCAGGGTGATACTGTTTAGGAATGAAGGAATGCCAGGTGACCAGGGGTCATGTTGTGTGTTGTGTACTGGTGTGCTATGCATATCCATATCCTGTTATGGACTGATATGATGTGTATTAAAGACTTCTGGTTTTACAGAATTTTAAGAGACTCTACTGAAAATAAAAGCTTTGGGTGAAACAGCATGTTTCTCCTTCAATTTCCAAGAATATAACCCCAATTTTAGGGTACTCTGCCAATATAACAACGAAATCAAACGTATGTGCAAAAATAAAAGTACATGCAGAACAACTGAAACTATTTTTAATAGAAGAGGGAAATAATGTCCTCCTCTTGTCTAGTCAAAAATTAAAGCCTGGTTAGGATTTGCTATCAACATGACATGCTTTTATTCCTATCTGAAATAGTGTGCATTTGGAAGTCTTTAAAGCTAAAGTAATCTGGGCCAAAATAAACAAACAGAAACGATGTTAAGAATTTATTTTTCTTTATTAACTACTAAAAATGTTTAATAACTGGAAAACTGAGGGAGGACTTACTAGGGAAAATAATAATACAATATAGTATGTCATCATGATCTTGTTACCAGAAATCGTTTCACTATTGCTTCATTCCCATGATGAATGGTCCTGGAATACATTACTATTGGAGACTGAAAAAAAAAGACAAACTATGGAAAGATAAGCATAATTCCACCTGTTAATGCCAAGGAGATTTCTTCATTACTTGGTGACTCAACAGCCTATTATGGGCTTTAACACTGAAAACATGAACTTGTTGCCCACCTGCAATTCCACCCATATGAAGTGTTCTGAGGTGTCGCTTGCTAACTAAAGGGAAAATTCAGGCAAGCATGAAAAGAAGCTCAACTATGAGAGGAATTCCAACAATTGTATCATACACCCTTCTCCTGTCAGCCAGAAAAAGCTTGCTAAGAAATTACATGAGCCAAAGACTGTAACTGTACTGGGTTCTTCAGTCCATTCATTTGGGACAATTTTTCAGTGTTAGTTAATCTGTCTCAGCCTACAGCTAGGATAGAGCTACAGAAATACTGGAAGAGAAGGGTACTCTTCCTTACTATACCTGCATCTCTTATATCTCTGCAAATTGCAAAAACAATTTAAAAGAGGCCTTAGTTGTATGTTTAAATCACTTCCCTTCCATCCTCTGTAGATTACTAGATTAAGGTAAAAAAGGATTGTTGCAAGATAAATACTTATTTCTCCCACCTTTATACAATGCCAAATACAATCCCTAGCTGTAAAACAGTAATAAATCCAGTGCAGAAAGCTGGATACTGGAGTCAAATTTAGGAGTCTCTTTCTGTTCTGTTACAATTCACCCATGACAAGAGTAAAAAGGATCCATGGACCTTCTTCTGGCCACAGATCATTCTCCAAGACATGTCCACAGCTTTTACTTTGTCCAGCACTTGTAGCATTCAGCAGAACACCTTCCAGTGCAGCCACTTCCAGAGGCTGATCTTGAGACCCATGGTCATTGTGTTCTGTTCTCCTTCCTCTTTGCCCTTAACATGCAACCTCTCAGTTACTTTCACCTGTATCATCCAGGAAAAGGATGAGAAAACTTCTGTTCATAGTTATGTCACCGTAGGCAATGGTGGCTGAAGGAGTTGGCTGTTAGTTGCTCACACCAGCAGTTAACTCAAACCATAGCATGACCCAGATAGCAGCAGAAAGGTGACCTGGCATATTTTGTTGGCTGGCATATTAGCAATGAACTGTGGAGGAAATGGAGAGGGCCATATGGAAATGGAGAGTGAAACATCATACAAATTGACAACACATCAGGAAGTTATTCATACATGGGAGAATGACAAAAAAAAAGGAGAATGAAAGCATAAAGGGAATTGTGTGAATAATACTTTGAGATTACTTCAGCAACGTTTGAAGTATTCATGTGTTTGCGGCTTCCATATGGCAAAGCAGAGAGGTAGCCACACCACACGATCTGTCCTGCAGCTCTGGCAATGCACACAATGATGATAGTAGGTTTGGACATGAAACTTACTGATGGTGTGAACAAAACCTGGCATCAGTAGAAGCCTACTTGCCCACTAATAAATTGGCATCGGGGAGTGTTCCACAATCCTGAATTGAAATCATCTATACTAGCAAGTTAAAATGTTCCCTGTCCTACTTTCAGCCTGAACCAACTAACCTTCCCAGCTGTTGTCCAGGGTGTAGGACCTCAACACTCTAAGCCCTTCTTCATAGCAGAGGTGCTCCAGCCAGGTGCTCTGGTCATCTTCCTGACCCTCCTCTGGACTCACTCCAACAGGTCCATGTGCCTCTTGTGTTGGGGACCCCAGAGCTGGATGCAGTACTGCAGGTGGGGCCTCACGAGAGCAGAGTAGAGGGGAGAATCACCTCCCTTGACCTGCTGGTCACACTCCTTTTGATGCAGCCCAGCATATGGTTGGCTTTCTGGGCTGCAAGAGCACATTGCCAGGTCATGTCCAATATTTCGTCCACCAGTACTCCCATGTCCTCCACATGGCTTCCCTCAGACCATGATTCCTTGCTGAAAGGTTGGATTCTGTAGAGTCAAAATACATGAATCGTACAGACAAACGTCTCAAGTATGTAGAAAAGGTATTCGATCTTGCCCTGTTGTTCTGTCCTTAGTCTGGCTACGTCTGTACCAAGTTTAATGTACGACTGATGTGAACACATCGGGAATTACCCTGCGCACACCACACCTCAACCTATTTACTTTGAATAAGTGGCAGCAAGTACCATATTGATTTGGGAGCCACACCTTATGATTATCTTATCTTTGGGCTACAACCGTGAGGCATCCTCTGGTATTTACGTTTATGTGGCTGGTTTTCTGTGCAACCTGGGACATCTTATTTAAGCATGCTAAAACTGCATTTCTTCATCTCTAAATTGGGCACAATTCTTTCCTCAGGGGATTGTTAAGAAGCCACATTAATTAATGGTTATAAGAAGAGGAGATCCTGGGGTGAATGAAATAGATACATGAAAAGCATTCTTATTATTCATAATAGGACAGCACATTCCGTTTATATGTACGTAGAGAATATACACACTGTACACACTGGCTCAAGACAGATGAAGTTTACCTAAACTATATATAGGGTGGGATTAATTTTCTTTAGTCATTTAACACTTAGGTATTTCACCTAGTCACTGTTTTAGGCTCTTAGTATTATCGGTAGAGACAGAAAATCTCAGGCAATGGCTTGTTTTATTTAAGGGTGTTTGAATGTGTCTTCCTCTCCAAGTGTCTGTATTCCTCCCCACTGCTGATGAAACCTAAAGCAGTTCATAGAAGATATGCAGGTGCACAAGGTAGTGAGATTAAGCACAGACTTACCATTTTGCTCAATCAACTGCTGCTATGTATTATTTATTCATAAGAATAAGGCTAAGATATCACATATATAAGATTATAATATACGTTGTACCCACCATGTCCTTTAAGTTGGACAGCCAGATAACAAAAATTCTATAAGCTATTATTGCCCATGTGGGTTGTTATTACACTGTGCTATTAGTGTACAGACACAACACAGGAGAACCATCTGGAAACTCCGAGTCCTGCAGGCACGAGCTCATGTTTCTTCATTGAATGCATGGCAAGCCTTAACCACAGAAATCGAATACGCAGCAAGAATCTACTTAAACTTAACATCAAAGCTGAGTTCATGTATGCAAAAAGGAAAGGAGGAGTAGGAAGAGGTGAAAAAGGTGGAATCACCTCCGATACCTGTTTAAACAGCAGCAAGATCAATGATTCATTATTACAGGTCACTGTACCTACACAGGAGTATTTTCTTGGCAGTCTCTATGCATAACATGGACCAGATGCCATTTTCTCTAGCCTCACCTCTCATATAAATGGATGTTTCAGCTGCTTCTTGACACAATAACAAGTGGGTCTGAGGACCATGTCCTCTGTGCTGCAGCCACTGAACAGTTCTGGGCTGGCATTGTGTTATGCATGGACCTGCACCTTGGTGGAATTATCTGGTGTTCTCCCTTACCCCTGCATCAACAAAAGAGAGGAGATAGACTTTGTAATAAGATACTGTCCTAAGGGGCATTGTTCTTTAGATACAAATATTGTACTGTGTAAAATTATAAAAATATTAGAAGTATGATTTCCTTTCTGCAGTTAAATAACCTCTGTGGCATTTGAATACACCCTGGAGCTAGACCTATACCTACAGATACTCCTTTCTAGACCATGCTGGTAGAATGAATGCTACTGTATACCATATGTACCTCTATTAACTTTTGGCTGCATGATAGCCATTTTCATGTTCAGAGTTAATTCTTCATTATTACTAGGTATTTTTCCTTACCCAGTGTCTGATGTATGTTGTTATATTGCATTATATCAACTTCTTTTTCTTTCTTTAACACACTTTAACAACTGATCTTTTAGAAGGATTGTAGAAAATACAGATAAACTGAGTCATTGTAGAAAATACAGATAAACTGTAGTTTTTCTGACATACTAAGAATTTTGAATATCAAAGAAACTATTTTTCTTCCCCAGAAGGTTATGCCAGTAAGTAGCTACAGCCTGAACTTATTCCATGCTTTTTTTAATTCCCTTTTTAATGTTTCAGACAGGGTTCTTTGGTGCTGAAAGAGACAGATTGTTCTGTCATTTGGGGGGTGCCCATAAAACTCATTTCAAAGACAGATCAAATGGTCACAGATTTCTAGCAGCTAGGGAAGTCTATTGGAGAACTACCAGTCATTGGCTTCTCCTGTTGTTACTTTCTGTTCTGCTGTTGGTTTCTACCAGACACAGCCTACCTTTTCTTGAACATTTTCACATTCTTACAATAAATACAATGTTTAATCTTGTTCCAGGAGTTGCAGATTCCATTCCCTTTCATTAGGTGTCAATCTAAATGGGACATACAGGCAGTTTATTCAGAATTGAATAGAATAGAATGGAATAGAATGGAGTAGAAGCAGCTCCTCCCTTGTGCTGCTGGCTACACTCTTGCTATCACAGCTCAGTATGTATTTGACCACCTTTGCTGCAAAGGCACACCGCTGACTCATATCCAGCTTGCTGTGCAGAACGACCCCAGGCCTATTTTTGCAAAGCTGCTTTCTGGCTCAGTCCCCACCCCGTACTGTGGCATGGTTCTATTCCATGCCAGATGCAGGACTGCATTTTCCCCTGTTGAATTTCATAGAATGTTTGTCAGCCCATTCCTCCAGCTTGTCAAGGTAACTCCAATGGCAGCCATATCATCCAGCACAATGACTTCTCCCCCAAACTGGATGTCATCTGTGAACCTGTGAAGGGCACATGCTGTTCCACTGTCAAAGCCATGTATGGAGATGTTAAACAATTTGATCCCAATAGGAATGCCAAATGAATTCCTATAAACAGCACTATGACACTTCCAGCCTGTTATTCCAGCCTTTGTTTTACTCACTTTGTAATTCATGAAGCTAGTCTCTATCTCTCCAAAGATGCTGCAAGAGACAGAATAAAAAGCTTGCAAAAGTGAAGGTAAATGACATCCACTGCTCTGCCCTAATCTTCAGATCCAGTCATTACATTGTAGAAGGCAATTAGGTTGGTCAAGCACAATTTGTACTTGTTTTTTTCCCTATCACTTTCTTCTCTCTTATGTGCCTGGATATGGTTTACAGAAGGATTTACTTCATAATCTTCACAAGGACTGAAGAAAATTGGCCTGTATCTCCCCAGCTCTTCTCCCTTGGCTTTCTGGAAGATGGGTGTGACATTTGCTTCTGCAGTCATTGGGAACTTCTGATCATTGCAATCTTTTGAACAGATAAAGATCAGCTTTGCAGGGATATCAGCCATGCACCCTGCTTGGCTATGTGTTCAGGTTACTTAAGTAATCCCTTAAGTCTTCCTCTAACCTTGGCTGTATTCCTCCAAACACATGGGAAGCCTGAGAACAGACCTAGCCACAAAAGACTGGGGCATGGACACCTCAGCCTTTCTATCTCCTTCATCACTAGGTCACTTGTCCACTTGGCCTTAGTCTTCCTCTTGCTGCTTTTGTTCCAATAGAAGTCCTTCTTGTACCCCTTCATGTCCTTCACCAGATTTTACTCTGGCTAAGCTTTTTCTTTTCTAGTTTAACCTCTACATGCCTGTGCATTCCTTCTTTACTCTCTTGAACAGCCTATTCCTGCTTCCATCTCCCATAGGCTTCCTTTTTCCACGTAAACCCAGTCAAAAGTTCACCATTTAGCAGTTTGGTCTCCTCATACGTCCCAGCATGCCCTGCATACAGAAGTGCATGCTTCTCATGCTTAGAGAAAGTTATTCCTAAATATCAATACATATACCCCCTCTCTCCTGGGCTCCTTTGTCTTTCAAAGCAGCAGCTCCTGGGAACCGTACTACAAAGTTCTCTCTATTGAAGCTCAGAGTCATTATTGCCACTTGTCTCTTTTGCTTTCCATCTTTAAATCCTATGGCTTTTAGTATGACTACAGCAAAGAAGACCAGTTCTTTTGTTATTAGAATCAGCTAGGCAGAAATAAAAGAAAAAAAATATAATTATTCAACAAGTTTATTAAAAAAAATTAAAGATTGTTTTCATGTTGACACGTATTAATAAATTGATCCTCAAAGTATAATAATAATTATTAAGTTAATACGATTATTAATTAATATTAATTAATATAAATATTTGATTGTGCTCTTTTAGGGCAAGATCTTTTTCCTCCCTCACATTTTCAGTTGCCCCTTTCTCAATGAAAAGGCAAGTATTATATTTCTGTTAGTGTTTCTGCCTGCAAATGACATAAAATAGGTGTCTGTAAAGACTCTACGGAAGTCCAAAGAGTTCTGTTCATTTATACTGAGCTGAGGATCTCTTCAGACTGTAGCTTCATGAATTGCTGACGTAATACAGATACAGAACTACTGTTCTGTGTCCATGAGAGCCTCCATTCCTATGATTTTTGGACAGGTATTACAGTATCTGGTTGGGGTTTGTCATTCAGGCATACTTTAATATTGTCTCTAACATATAGATCTTCCAGTGACAAGGCTTCTCAGGTTTTGGTTTTAAGAATCCTGTTCCATTACATAGATAAGACCTAAAATTTTTAGACAAGACCTGAGGCAAAATAAGGACTTGTGGCTAGACTGGGGTTGATGAAATGTGCATGGCAGATAAAATGTGCATATTTTGTGTACCTACTCATATGCAATAGCTTCCTTCTAAAAAGCACAACCGTTTAGGGTGTCACCTTCCCTTCTGGGAGTCCATTTAGCTGCCATGTAGAGCTGTGACTCTTACCTGGATGACAAGTACCTTCATTCCCACTGGAGCTTTGCAATCCTGGCAAAAATCTTGAGTATTAATTGCCTCTTACAGTAAGAATGGATGTCTCACAGGCTAACACCAAGCCCAGCATCACAACACCCTGAAACGGGCAGTGCAATCCCCAGCAGGAAGCACAGTGCACCTGTACAGCAGCCCTCTCTGGGGATTTCCCTGCCTTTTCCAAGTCTGAAGAGAGGGATTTATGTCAACTTGGGCTGAGTGCGGACAGGAGCTTGTAGAAGACAATTTCAAAGTCCTTTACAAGGTAATGGCTGTTTTTCTGATTTCAACATATTCTTGGTATTAGCTTCTTCTCTAGTTCTGTTGTTTTAAAGCACCATTGTGTTATACACACACAACTACTACAAAATTTTCTGTTGAGAACCCTGCCGAGTAAAAAGCTTTGGAGCAGCCGCTTAATGAAAATGTACAAGAAAACTCTCACACATTTTGTGAGAAATTTGGAGTTTCACTATTCCTAGTGTAGGAAATGTTATGTTTTAGAAGTAATATGTGTCTTGCTTACAACTCCCTAGTGGATCTTCAGATTCTTTCCAAGTGGGGGCCTGAGGCTCATGCCTTAACCAGTCATGTCTGAATATGGCACTGGAAAGATCAGTGCACGAAGGTTTTATACCAATGAGTGGACAAGATTTAGTTAACTTAAGGGAGATCCCAACATTTCTGCTCTATTCCATTCCAGAGAGCAGGAACTGGCATTGCATTTCTCCAGGCTTGATTTCACCATACATAAAATGAACTGAATAATACCCATTTATCTCAGCAGGTTGTTAATATGGCTAACCTGTTGTGTATAAATATATAACCCTGTGGCAAATTCTTCCACATGATCTTCTGAGGACAGGACAACAGGAGCCTCTAATAACGACTGGCACTCGGGCCCTGTCCATCAAGGGCATCCAGATCTACAGAATATCCCGCTGGCAGAGTAAAAGGGAGTGTGTGCCAGGTCACACTGGTTCAGAGGCTCAGAGGGTTACACAGCCTTTATGCAACTCCTTTACCACAATTTTGTCCTCCACACACCACACAGATAAAGGGTATGCCCAGCACCATTGTTACCACCCATACTTGCACAGTTACAGCCAGAGACAGCATAATAGCACAGAGCTTGCAAAATCAACGCCCTTCCACCTTACTGTATTGCTATAAGTGGCTTCTGCAGGGGACAATGCCCTACATTTCAGGCCATTACTAGCGCAGAAGCAAAGGTGCAAAATCATCCCTACAAACAGCTACACGCCTTCTGGAGGCTGACACACCCAGTGAAGTGGGTGCAGCAGCAGTGACACACACCTATGGAAAAGGCTGGATTTGGTAGTTAGCGACATGCTGCAGATCTGACTATACATGTTGCTGTCATTTCAACATAGTGCCCTCAAAACATCAGCTGATAGTTTGGCACAGCTGTTCCCCAGCATGTACACATATGAAGCCCTCATTGCAAAAGCATGCTTACCACACCTCACAAATGATAGATGCTGTGACAGATATCACTGCAGATAAAAACCTTAGCTGTGTAAAAGTATGAGAAACCATGTAAGAAAAGTATCAGTAAAGCAGAATGAGATGGTGTGCATACAGGTTTTTATCATCCTTGTATCCACGAAAAGCTCATTTTTAAAAGGAAGGTGAAACACAGATAAAGCTATGAATGTGTACCTGCTGGGTACACAACACATCTCATATACTGCATATACACATCAGCTTCTTGGTTAGGGTGAAATCTCTCACAGAGGAATCACTTATAAATGAGTGGAGCTGGGAAGCACAGGATTAATGGCTCCTCTTCTGGACCATCACAGAACAGCATCAGCTTAAATTGGATGCAGCCCAGCACTGCAGGACAGCACTACCTCCAGTTGCTGTCCAGATTTGCAGTAAATGGGGTTAGTTCTACAGTTTAAAACCTGTAAACATAATGATCTGGAGTCAAACCATAGTTATATTTACTTGGGAATAAAACAATGTAGTTTGGGAGGAACTGGTCTACCACTCCCCTGGTCTTCTTCTCAGGACCAAATTTTTGGGTAGAAAGATGGAGAAGAAATGTCAATACGTATATAGAGTCCTGTGGAAACAGAAGTTGTATTTACCTCACTAGGAATTCTCTCTGCTGGACGTCTGGCCCTTGAGCATTTAAACTCAAGGGATCTTAAACATATTTTAATTCTGGTATTTCAGATAAAACCACAGCAAAAATGGCTGATGTTCAAAACATGAAGTTGGTACAGACCAGAAATCAAATTCAGTGCTGATGCTCGCAGATGCAAGTGAGGTAACACCTAGTGGAAACTTACAACAAAGGTATGTTTTGGCCAAAGCCTGCACTGACTATTAACATCTCTGAATACTTTCTGATGCACTATTTGGTGCACTTGCATTTGCAAACATTATATTTGGGTTGGAAAAACACTGTTTTGATGCAGTTGAATGTATGAAAGGACAGATGGCATCTAGCAGATGGTTTAGAAGACAAAAGAGCTGGATCTGTTTCAGATCCTAAGGAAGCCTCCCCGTGCAAAAGCTGTGTAATCCCTGTGTGCCTGAGTTACCCCACCTCAAATTATGGAGTTAACAACATGTTACGTAATAAACAAAAAAAAAATTAATTAGTGCTGAAAGACACATTGTTGGTTGCAATGTTATTATTTTTAGAAAATTATGGTTGTTTGAAAACAGCTTCTTTTAAGCATGTATGGTTTAAAGATGCCTTAAACCACCCTCTGTACTGAAGCAGATAGCATTTGTACTATTGCATATGCATACACTTAAGCCTGTACTTATTGATTCAAAGATCAGACAGGCTTTTTTGGCACAGCCAGCAGTCTTTATAAAGCATATCAGCTAGAAAGCTTCAGTGCAAGGAGCATATAAATTTGACAGGCTGTGAAAGAAATCCCATACGCTGCAAATTGATGTGTTAACTTATTTCATCATTTTCCCTCTTCAAACATTAATGGAACAAAATGAAAAAAAAATGATAGTTTAATTAAAACATTTCTAAAGTTCTTCTAAACAGTTTAGATTTGGTCATGCTTAATGCATATAATAATTTGTATGCCTTCTTTACTGGTAAGTGAACGGTTCGCCCTTTACCAAAGGGCACCTTTTTGTATCACCAAAAAGTGGTAAAAAACACCTTTTTCTATGGTTTAACATTAACATCTTCTGTCAAACGCACTTTATTGTTTCCCACCAGGAAAGTTCCTGGTTGTGGTGATTCTCTTTGTAGCAAGGCAAAGTTCTTTTACTGCTGTTTTTGTCTTCTGGTGAGCTACCTGGAGGGATCGCTGGTGGCAGAATACAAAGCTCTGACAGCTTTGTTTTCTACCACACTTCATAGGTATTATTCAACATACCTGTATTTCATTTTTCCCCTCAGAACAATCTCATTACTAACCTGAAGCAAAACCTGAGTGGGAATATTTTCAATTAGTGCAGAAGCATCTGCTTATTCATCAAACATTATAGCAGAAAATGCTTCACTGAAATTCATTAATTAATGATTTTTTGTAACATTTCTATTGCTTTTATTTGTGTCATTAAGAAGTAGAAAATGGCTTCGAATAGTTCTGAAATGAGATATCTCACTGTTGTTTGTTGGTTTTTGTTGGTTTTTTTTTTTTATGAAAGGTCTGAAAGGAATACTAACAGGTATCTGGAATGGGAACTGGGAGGAGACCTTCCTTGGGGCAGACTGCCCACAACTTCCTGTAACCTTCTACACCTTTCCTGAAGCACATAGACTCACCTCCTGCCAGCACAAGCACCTTGGAGCACCAGAATGGCCAGAGCACAGCTGGGAAATTATGTGTTCCTCTGGGATCACTGCCACAGGCCTGCCTTTTCCAAGCAGGAATTTGCCTATCTGAGATGGCCAGGTGTTAGAAACATGTAGATCACCAAGTAGAAGATGACAACATTAGCTCATTAATGACATTTAAGCATCATATTTTTCTGACTACTATGCTGCAGATTTCCTTGGAGGCTGCATCAGTGGATGCCTTCCTCCTGCTCTCTTTAAGCAGAAGACATGGGCTTCAGCTTTCCTAGAACCAGCACATCCTGCTGCATGCACAAACGTAGGAAACTCTTGAGATGCCTTTGGAAGCCCTCAGACACAGACCTAAGTTTAAAAGCATGTCTGCATACTTGCAGGCTGAAAGTTAAACTAATGACAATAGTTTGTCATAAACTTCAATTTTTTTAAAGCCAATGTCAAAGTACAGATGTTATTCTGGTTAGATTGTTCATCCTCTCCCTGTTCTCCAAGTTTGCAGCTTTGCTGCAGCTCTGCTGCAGCTCGTCTCAAGCATTAATTGCTTTGTAAAATTATCTATGTACAATCATATTGCCAATATAAAGGAACTAATTGCAATCAAGAAAAGTTATCTAATATGAAATAGATAAACCAGTAAACCTGCTCATACATATATTTTATAAACAAAAATTGTTGGTGTCAATTGTGCAAAAAAGAATTCCATAGAATAAATAAATAATAATTTTAATAAATTAGTAAGCATATCTAGGCTATAATATAAATAATTACTATGAATATGTATTAATATTGTTCATATGTCTTGTTCCTTTTGCTCTTTGGTAGACTGTGGCTCTTTACTCCTTAGGTTGACAATACTTTGCTTATTCCACATCTTCCCTGACTTCAGGGGTGGCAGGGTAGTGAGATCCTTTGTCACGCTGATTCATTCAGCACCCCATTCCGTTTCAAATAGGTGGCTATGGAAAACAGCCATACATTAGTTTCAGGATTATGGCTCATTCTTATGGTTTCATTTTGATTTAAGTGATAATGTTGAAGTTCTGAAGCTGTGCTTTAGAAATGACAACCACATGGGAAGTTTCTAACGGCCCGACAATATGCTGTAGTGCTTTAATCTGAAGGAGGCACAGGAACCACAGGTAACACTATGCTGTCCACCTGCAAACCTTGGGAAGGAGGTTGGTGTTTGCCTTGCCATACCCAGTGACAGATTGTTTCAGAGCTCTCGCCAGACCTCCTGCCATGATCAGTGCCATTGAAATAAAATGTAATTCAATTCTATAATTCATGCAGACTTCTGATTGATTCTTCTCTTGTGAGAGTAGCAACTGTCCACACATCAGCCTGTGGTAATCTTGCTTCGGCTCTGACTTTCAGGTAGCACTGGGATAAGTTGGACTATCCTGTCCATCCAGGCCTCCAGAGGTTGACATAGCTCCTCTTCCTTTTTCCAGTGCAGGTGATCCTTCCTCTGAAACACCTGCTGGTTTCCAAGCACCAGATGCAGCATCTCTGCTCACCATAGAGTAACTATCAAAGAGCGTAACTCTCATCTTCATAGGGCTGGGATCGCAGCAGCCAGGACAGTCCAGGAGCTGAGTGGAGGGCAACACCCAGGAGCTGTGATCACCAAGGAGCTGTGATCACCAAGTGACAAGTGACACAGGTGCTGCTGCACTGGGGGAGGGAGAGGTAGGTACTGTCTGATCTGCTGTCTTCAGGAGGAAAGCCTACATCCAGGTGGAGCAGCTCCCCTCCTGTCCCTCAGTGGGGAAACTGATCCCAAGGGTGTCATGCAGCCATCCACACCATGTGGATCATGGACAGCAAGGATGAGAGACAGGCTGGCAGGAGGAGATAAGAGGCAAAGGGTGTGAGGAGCAGCTGGTGCACCCACACCATGCAGAGGGTTTACTGGGGTTGAAACAGAGGGTGCAGAATGGTTGAGCCAGGACTGCACCAAAGGCTCTGCTACCCATTGCCACAGAACCTACTTCTCCTGCAGCCCCCAGCAACAGCCTGGGCAAACGAACCTCCCTGCATCATAGAATCATAGAATCATTAGGGTTGGAAAGGACCTTAAGATCATCTAGTTCCAACCCCCTGCCGTGGGCAGGGACACCTCACACTAAACCATGTCACCCAAGGCCTCGTCCAACCTGGTCTTGAACACTGCCAGGGATGGAGCATTCACAACCTCCCTGGGCAACCCATTCCAGTGCCTCACCACCCTAACAGGAAAGAATTTCCTTCTTATATCCAACCTAAACTTCCCCCGTTTAAGTTTTAACCTGTTACCCCTTGTCCTGTCACTACAGTCTCTTATGAATGAAGTAACATAAAGGCTTTGGCCCAGGAGGTGGAGGAGACAGTGTGCGAAAGATACCTTGGTGGCACCTGGAGGAGGCTGGGCAAGTTGCTGGTGAGGAAAACGCCACCATCCGTTTCTGGTGGGGTTGGGAGATTGCGAGATACCGTTGCCATTACGGGTTTTATCAGTGCTGGGAGGGGAAGGGATTTTAGCACGGCAGTCAGCTGAAGGGCCGACACCTCAGCATGACCGCTTGAGGTAAAGTGAGCGCTACTCACGCCGATGCCTTGGCCGGTCCACCAAGGGGGAGTGACAGGGGGAGCAGAGAAGAAGAAAAATAGAAGCTGCTAAGAAGAGAAAAGGAATAAAGGAAATAAAAGATGACTGAAATGTTTATCCCCCGTCTGGTCAGATCTCCTTTAAAACAAAAGGCACACGAGGACAATAAGCACCTCTTTCTCACCCCAACCGCACACTGAGGGCGCAGAAAGCTCCCGCAGGGAGGCTCCGAGCCTTCTCCGCACCTGCTCCCCTCGCCCTCCCGCATTGCGCCTGCGCGGTGGGGCCCGGCCACGCGCGCCCGGCGGGCAGCCGCCGGCGGGCAGAGAGGGGGTGGTCACGTGACGCGAGCGCACCGCACCGCACCGCGCTGCGGAACCGTGGCCTCTGCCTCCTGCCATTCTTTCCCTCCCTCCCTCCATCCATCCCTCCCTTTCCCGCCTCCGCTCCCTCCTCCCTGCCTGCGGGGCGCGGGAGCTGGTGACGGGAGCGAGGCGGAGTCTGGAGGGAAGATACCGAGAGATAGAGATTTAAATCACATCCCCGGCTGTAGAAGGGTAGCAGCAGCAGCAGCCCCGGCGCAGAGGCACGGACGCACGCGCCGATGACAGGTCTGCCGGCTCCGCCGCTGCTGCTGCTGCTCACCATGGGTGCCGCCGCCGCCGCCGCAGAGCCCCCCCGCGCCATCGGCCTGATGTCCAGCGTGGTGAACGACACCCTCGAGTTCTACCGCTGGACCTGGAGCATCCGAGGTAACGCGCCAGTGCGGCCCCGCCATCATCGCCATCGCCCGTGCCTGGCGCCCCCCGCCCCGCTGTCACTGAAGCGCTGCGGTTCAAAATGGCTCCGTCTCCCGGGAGACGCGGCGCGCTCCGAGGGGGGCTGAGGCGGCGGGCGGTCCCCGGCCCGGGGCTACGGCGAGCGGCCGGGCGCCTCCGCACCGGCCTCTCGTCCCTGTGGGTGTGCTCTGGTGCTTTGTGTGTTTTATCTCCTTAATCCCGTGTAACGGCCCGGGGTGCTGGGGCATCTCTTCATGGCAAGGTGAGGGTGTCCCCCTGGGCTGGACTTGGCGAAGTCGGTTTCCCGGAGCCGTCGCTCCTCGGTTTCCCCTCTTTGCAGTGTGCCTTGGGGTGCTCATACGGGAGTTTCATGTCGCGAGGCCCTCTCATAATTCCCGCTGGAGCTCAGACAGCCTTTGGCTTCTGTGGCAGGTGGGAGTCCTGTGACAGCATCGCGTGGAGCTCAGCGAACTAAATGAGGAAGCGGTTGTTACCGTGAATGCAGACGCCTTTCTTTTATATTAAGTGTTTTGGGTCGGTTCTGCTGTTTTCTATTTTTAATGTGCTTCGTTTATGTATTGGCACCCCATGGCTGCAGTGTGGAAGATGCTGAAGGAGTATCTTGGAATATGGAGAAATGTGAAAAAGCAGCACTTAGTGCTGGGACAGCAAATGAGATACTAACTTGCTACGATGACCAATAGCTCTGGAAGTGTTGGTCAGCATGAATGACTCTCTCCCTAGTCAAAAGAAACAAGTGCGGTAGAGTCGCAGCTTTCGTAGTCATGGTTGTGAGTAGCTGTGGGCAATTAACAGAAGAATCGCTTCTCTGGATGTGTTCTTAGCTCTTCAGTTGCCCACACAGTGATGAGGTCTAGGTTCTTTTGATTTAAACCTAGAAGTACATGGAGCAGAACTCTGGAGTGAATGTAACTGTGAACGTATTTTGCGGTAGTATGATAAGTGAGAATGTAGGGCCTTCGATACAGCCAGGAATCTCACTGCATCGGCAGTCTTTTCTTTTCCACCCCCCTCCCTTCTGCCATCTGTCAGTTAATAAATTAATCTTATGGTATAGATGGAGTTCACTTTTCTCCACAATTTGCCTTCCCAGCTTATCTTCTAGTTTTTGCCATATTATGAAAAATAAGCCTTCGTGCATATTTTTTGATTCTGTATTTCAAACGTGCCAGGATATGAGATGAAATAAAAATGCTTGCAGCAGCACTGCAATGTAATCTGCCAGTGTTTGCTCTCTTTCTCTGCCTCTTGCAACATACGATTGGTCATAGACTGACAGGTAATGCATGAAAAGATGCTGTTGTGGCCAGTCAGTAGCATTTTCAGACAGATATAAAAATAGGTGTGTGTACAGAGTTGATATCTGTAAGTATTACTTGATTTGTCTGGAAAAAGACTTCAAGTTCTGATATATTTCCAGAACTTCAAACATGTTATTTAAGTTTGTGTATAAACAGCATTTGTTGTAGGCAAAAATGATTAGACAAGAAAAAGAGGAACGAAAAGCCAAGTTTATGTAAGGGATGTAAAGATACAGAAGTTACAGTAGTACTACATATAGAACAAACTTATTTCTTCATCCTGCTTCTTTGGAGAATGTTACACAATAGTAGGATGATACTATGGTGGCATCTAAAATATGCTCAAGTCTTTTACTAATATACTTATGCATAGTTTTAAACTTTTCCTCTAAGTTCAGTAGTGTTGCTGTTCACTTCATTACAGTGGAATCCTGCGTTATCAGTTGCATTTTGCATAAGAGGTGAAGAGTTTCTTGTTCAGGTCCCTGCAAGGATAGTTCTGGGTAGAGCCTAGGTTGCATCAAAAGCACGTTACTGTTCTTATTTATACCCAGTAGTATGTAAAACAAGGTCCTCTGGTAGTTATTACAGTCAAGTACAGATAGGGGAAAATACATTATCACACAAATAAGTTACAAGGTAGATTTTTGAGGCAGTGCTGCATTGCTATTTAATGAAATCGTATCTTAAGTTCTAAGTTCTGCTTAAATACCTGCTCAGTTTACTGCATTTCTACATGTGTCTTCATTCAGAAAAAAATATTTTTTCTGAAAGTCTATTTGCCATCTGAGTAAATGTATGTTAAAATCCTGAACTCATGTAATTCAGCTTTGTGTCAAGAACTATGGCAGTGATGTTGCTCAACAGAAAACACAAATTATGGTGTGCAAGACCATTGCCTAATGTTCAATATCATTAAATAAAAAACTATACCACGCAGCAAAGTTGCTCAACAAATGATGCCATGCAATAGCATTACACAATAAATCATACTGAAACACTACTACACAGCAAAATTACACAATAAAATGTGAAGAAACTTTATTCCCACTACAACTCCTACACAAAACCTTCTCATTCATATAAACCCAAATTTACTCATTCTCTCCAGTTCTCCCTTCAATTTTTTATTGGACACCCATGTCTGTGTTTAGCCCTGTTCTCTGTATTCAGCAGGATGGTCCTGCCAGTAGGTGTTTCCTATTGCTACCCTGTGCTCCTATGATGAGACTTGTGTAGAACTGTGCCAGAACATCCCACCGAGTCTTGTGATGCTTTATTTTGGTTCTGTAAAGATTCAGTCTTTTTCCTCCCCTGCTTTGTGCTGTTTAAAAAGCAACTGACCTTTTCTGAGACCAAAAAGAACCCCAAAAGACTTGAGTATCTGATGAGCCTAACTGGGTTGTTTGTTGGGGTTTTTTAATGATACCACAATTTTTGTATCATTAAGCATTGCTATCTAAAGCTGATTTGTTTGTTGTTTTGTTTTTTTAACTTTTGAATTTGGGTATAATAACAGTATTCCATGACTTTTTCTGCATATGTATTATCAAATATATTCTCAGCCTTAGCTTAATATTTTATGTGTTAATTTTTTGAAAAATTACTTTTTTTTCCCCTCTCCTTCCTTGGCTACTTTTTTTTGACTACCCCTTTCATGAAAACCTGAAATCTGTTGTAACTATATATTCACCTGAAAAGGCTGAAGGAAAGCATTTAGGAATCCATACATTTCAAGGACAGACAGAAAGACAAAAATATGGTCTTAGTGGTCATCGGGAGGAAAAAAAAGGTGGTCGATGGAGCAGTTCCTATGAGAAAACATGATCAAGGAATTCCATGCCATTATTTCTGTAAGGGTATGGGACCGCTTACGTGTAATAGGTAGGGCAGTGCTTCCTTTTTTCACTCGGCTCGTGTAGCTGATTGGGGTTAGATCTGCCAGAAAGGATTAAGGGCATGATTAGATGACTGAGCAAGTGACTTAAAGGGAGGTTCCAGGCTGAGTCCAGGGGAACTATTAAGATGAATAACTCAGGATACAATCCAGGAAAGAAGAATGTGGAAATCTCAAAACATGGGAGTGAAGAGACATTTGCAATTGGGGAGGGGGACTAGGAGGCTGTGGCTTTAAAAGGATAGGTTTGTGAAACTGTATTGAAAAGAGTTACTGTAGAGGAACTAGTTAATTTGAATGTATTGAGCTAAAAAAAAACAAAGGCTTTACAGACTTTGAGTGAGAATGGGTGTTCTTGGACCTCCAAGTTGAAAGGAGGCAGGGCCATCCCCAGCCACGTGGGACTGCTTTGGAACAGCAACTATTTACAGCTGTTGCAGTTAATAAGATTACAGACTTTTTCCATCAGGAGGAAAGGAGAGAGGAGAAAGATGCAAACTTTCACTTTAGTGGTAGAATAGTCTTCGACGTATTATTTTGTTCAGGAGCCATGTCAGTCATAGCTTTTATCAGTTGGGTCAGAATAAGGCAGTGAGGATGGGGAAGAGGGGAAACTTACATCTTCTCTCCTTAAAAGTGAATCAGTGGAGGAGCTTCCATGAGAACTCAAATTGCCATAAAAGTTTTTGTCCAGAAGATCTTGGGACTAAGTTAAGAATGGTTAGGAAATTTAGGTTCGGTTTCTTTTTCAGTCCAGGAAACAGAAGGAGAAGCAGACACATGGTTTCTGCATGGGATAACAAAGGAGGGAAAAAGAAACAAAGTGTGGTCAAAGGATCCTGAATTTTTATCCTTGAGGAAAGTTCACTGGGGTGGTTAGTAGAACAGTCTGAGTGCAAGTACTACCTTGTATTTGAGGATTTGTGCCAAAGCTGGAAGCAAATAGAATCCAGATGAAAGTTCTTCTGAGGGTGATGATGGGGAGAGAGTACAAAAGGTGAGACAAAGGTTCATGAAGTCTGTTTCGCAGAAACAAATCGGAATGTGTTCGTAAGCTTCTGGAGTTCTGGCTGAACATCAGACTTGATGATTTGGCATGATGCCTGTCTTGCAGATAAACTGGTCCCTCAAGAAGAAAATTGGTTTTGATCTGGTTTTATCTGACCACATCTGGATAAAGCACAAGGATTAGACAGGAAGAAACACACCAGAAAATGGGGTCACTAGTGTAACTGGGTTAGGCTGTCTTGTGGCAAAAAACCTGTGGCAGAAGCAGCACTTGGAGAAACTGATTACAGAAGAATGTTAAAGGCTAGATTATGAGCCTACTCTCAACCACACAGAGCACTAGGAGCATCCAACTTCACTTGTTTCATTAAGCATCCCACTTAACTGCCTGCCAGTGGAGGGAGGGACTTTATTTGTGAAGAAAAACCAGCTGTTGGTATTGAAGACAGTTTGCTGAGTGTTTAAGGGAAATTCTACCGACATTTTGTCACCAGAAGATTTTTATCAGACTGTGGAACTCAAAAGACATAATCAGAACAAAACAGATACCAAGCACCTTTGGCAATGAAGACATTGTTTGAAAAGTACAGTACTGAAGTAGAAAGGTCTACTTAGAGATTTTTTTTGATCATCAGGCTCCAAGAATTCAAGTCTGAGGGAGAAGCCTGAAGCAAACCTAATGCTGCGGACAAGGAGCCAAGTTGTGAATGGAAGACTCTTTTCTAAAATGATGGAGTTGTAGGTGTTCATGTGCAACTCTCATCATGGAAATTCTTCAAAGAGCACCAGCAAGAATGTGATATGAACTTCTATGTGAACAGTAATCAGCAGACGTTCCAGAATCAAAAGGAAATGTTTGGACAACATGGCAAGAACATAATTTCTGAAAATCCTTTTTAAGGCTGTGTAGATAGCACGTCTTGAAATCTTTGGAGAAAGTAAGATATTACTAATATTCTTAAGGCAGATTCCATGGAGCAAGGTTGCAAAACTGCTTTATACAGAATTTAACCAAGCTGATTGCGTTATTCTACGACCTACTGCAGAAGGCCAAATTAATAGATGTTTAAAATTACTGTAGTAGAGTTCTTGCAGATCATGTTTCTCAGCTCAGGCTGCATGCCATTAGTGAGGTGCAAATCAGAATGTGGTCTTGGAGCCACATACTACAACAAAAGGTGAAGGATTCTTGACCAGTTGAAATATTTGTAGCATGAAGCAGATGCATTCTTCCTGGGGACTGCACTGGTTATGGTAAATTGTTTGAGCACAGAGGTTTAACAGTTGTTCTTAGATCTCTAGTTGGACAAACATGACTAGAAGTTGATCATGGTAGTCATTCTGTATTTATGCTGTGCTTGGGGTGAAGAGACATGTAGCAGGGCTGTGGTTATAGCTATGGAAGACAAGAAGAGGTTGCATTCAATTCATTTCCTGGTTGCTATCCTGTGCAACCAGGAAAGGTTATCAAAGTTTTCGTAAGGACAGTTGGTAGAGGAAGATGTAGGAAACGTAGAATGTAGTTCCTTTTAAAGTCTTCTAGATCAGGAGCCATGAGGAGTGGGTGAGGTTTGACTCTGCTCTTTCCTTTGCCAGTCCAGACAGGTTTTTGGAGTTACTCTATTCACAAGGAAAGGATTAAGGGAGCACTTAAATAAAAGGTGAGTGAATGGAGAGGCTTCAACTGTGAGACAACTTTTGGAGGAAGAATTTGCTAGGATGCAGGACTGGGAGTTGGGGGCAAGGCTGTTGTGTGTACTGAAGAGTTTTTGAGGTAAGGCAAATGGGGCTAAACATGAATGTCCTGAAAAAGTGGAGGTAAACGAGAGTCTGTTTAGCTAAAAATAATTGGCCATAAAAAGAATTGAGATTTTTTGTTTTTTTAAAGAGTGTTGGTGTGAGTGGAGTGTGGCTGGAGGACGGAAGTTGGGACAGTGGACTTTTAAGGGCAGATCAGATCCATGAAGTAGGGCTACTCTGACAGTAAACTGTTATATGACAAGGCTTTGCTTTCTCAGGCTGTATTCAAAAACAAGCTTGAAGCTACCACTCCATTTCATAAGGAACTCTTGTGTGGGGGACTATCTTGACTGACCCCTCCTTTAGGAAGATGCAGATGTGGAATACGTAGCTTCTGGGTCTTGCTTAGGTGGCAGGTGAGTACAACTGTGCTCAGTGTTGTAAAAAGTGCTTCTGAGTGTATGGACTTCAAGGTCTTGTGGCATTTTAAGGACATAAATTAAGGCAGCTCTGAAATCAAGGTCTGCTGAGACTTAGGTGTCAGCTCTGTGGGGATTTTCAGGACTGTACCCTAGGCTGTAGGTAAAGCAGTAAGTAGCTCCAAGGCAAGCCTAGAGATGAATTAAATGCAACATGTTGAATGCAACCCTAATCCTTATTCCTTGATTTAGGGAGCAAATTTATCTAGTGGGTCTAGGTAACACTTTAAAGCAATTAACTTCCATTGTGTGTGCTTGGATCTCAAGATAAGCATGAGCTAGTTTGCCTTTGTCTCATGGAAGGTGAGGGGGAATAAGTTACATGAATTTGGTTTGCGTTTGATGAAAGATAATGGCACATTTGTGGGCATTAACTGCTCTTGGTCGTGTCAGGTTAACTTGCTTATGTGCCTGCAACTCAAATCCTTTCTTCATGTACTTGAATAATTTCAGTGGTTTGATCATTAACTCCTGCCCAGAGTATTCTGTCTCTCTGTGGCATTGTATCTGGTTGTACCCTGAGATTCTTCCCTAGTTTCACTCCATCTATTCACCTTCCACATGTATTCCTCAGTTATATAATCGTGGACTTCTGACTAGTTGTTTTATTTCCACTTTCTTATTCCTCTTCGGTTTGTGCAGTATCTCAAAAGTATCTTCTTCCTGCTCTTGTAGTTATGCTTCAGACTGCATTCTTGTCCATGGTGTTTTTACTTATCATCTCCTTGTTCCCTCTCCCAATTATAGTAAGTATGAGAGATTGTTTTATTGGTTTCTGAATGCTCACAGAGTGTTGCTGGAAGAAGGGAATTTGTAACCCATTTCTTTCACCTTTTGTGTTTAAGACAAGATTTTATGTCCTTCTACCCCTAGAGCATCTTTGTAACACCTTGTTTTTAAATGTTTTAAGATACTCTAAATGGGGAAGAAAAAAAAAAGGAAATACAAGTGATAAATTGGGCTGTAAGTATGAGACTTAATATTGTCTGGATTTGCATTTAATATTTAGTGGTTTACCAAGAACAGATGTGCCCAATAGAAATACTTACACATAGAGTACCCCAAAATGTTTTCGTATTTAGGTCAGGTTTTTTTCTGTTCTGTCTAACTTGGTTTCAGCAATCCATGAGTTTTCACTCAAGAGTGAGAATGCAGAAACCATTGGAGAAGCGTAGGTATGGGAGCCATATGTTACCATGAAAGGTAACATGACCGTAGAAGTGAAGAGATGTAATTGTAGCATTCATTAGGGTATGGCATTATCTAGCTGCCAAACTGATGATTTTGCTTCTGTATACCTAATGAGTGAAAGATTCAGGCACTGATCATTCTGGTCATCTTTGGGGGCTAAGAACATTTTCTCATTCAGTTCATATTTTAAAAATCAACATTTCAAAAGTAGGTTTTTGTTTGTTTGTTTGTTTTGGTTTTTTTTTGTGGTGTTTGTTTTTTGTCATCCTCTCTACCCCACCAGATTTGCCATTTGTAAAAATGTTGAAGGCACATTGAGGAATTAAGTTCTAAATGTTTTGTGGTGTTTATTTTTCTTTGGAGGCTTTGTCTGATGTACTGGTGTTAAGCTACCAGAAGACCTAATGCACCTTACAACTGTAAATTTTACTTCTGCCCCTGAACCTTACATAGGAGTAAATATATTCCAATAACTCCTTTTGTAGTTTTCACTGGAAACAGAAATAACAGAAATCCCACTTCATCTTTCTGTAAAACCAAATTGATGAGCAGCATCTTCATGCTGATGCAATCAGAAAAAAACAGGTAGTTCATCAGAGATTTCTGTGCAGCTCCTTGCAGATGTTCTCAAGTAACTGGTATATCCTGTTAGGACAACAGCAATACAAGTGGTTTTACACTTGCTGTGTAGTTAAGCATTGATATCCTTCAGCTGTGTTAGCAAATTAGGAAGACATGTATCTGTGTTGAACTTGCTGTCCCATGTATGCTGAGTATGTAACACATCTCTACAGTGAATAAGGCCTTGCAGTTATTATTAAACTTATTAATAATCCTCCACGTTTTTCAAGAATGTTAGCTTTGAGAAGATTTATTTTTGTGGTCACCTACTTCAGCATTACAGAACCCTGAATGGTACTAGATGGCCAGTAGTCTAATCTGTTATTGCACCGTTGAATGTGCATAAATCCTGTGTTTGCATTACTGCTTACTGATATCCCTGCAATTATTTTCATAGTACCCTCTGCTTTTTGGGGAAGTAATGACATCTCCAGTCTGAGCTCACAAATACAGTTTTGGCTAAGACCCCAAAAGTTTGAACAAAAATTTCAATAAAGAAAACACTATAGGAGAAATTTTGTTGAAGTGTATTTTATGGAGCACTTTTCTTTCTAAAGAAATACAAAGACATGGGCTGGATCACCTATTACTGCAGCTAGTTCATAGAAGTGCATCCCATGGCTTTGGGGTTTTTTTTTGCTTGTTTATCTGTTCTGCCTACCTGTTTACTCCATAACTTGTAACATTTAAGAAAAGGCATGTAGGTTTCACTGGACTGGGAATTCATCTTGCTTCCGTACTGCTTGCAAAAGTAAGATCTGACAAATGGAAGAATGCTACGAGCCTGAAGGGCGTATTACCTTGCAAATCTTGTGTAAGCTTCAGTGAGGATTATATTTTTATTATTCCTTGAAGCAGAGTATTTGCATTGTCCTTACAAATAATTATGATCAACAGAGGAGGTAAATAAAAAATAACTTGAATGAGGTAATCTCTTAGACTTGAAAATCCTGAGACTAGATGGTGAATTGAAATGGCTCCTGAACTTCATAATAATTTCATTATTATCCTTGTCTTGAAACAAGTGTATCCTGAATTGCTGTGTACAGGCACAAAGACAGTATAGTATCAGTGACTGAACGATGGGAGTCCCAAGAAGACTGGAATGCTAGTTAGAATAACAGGAATACTAGTTAAAATAAATTAGGCCTCTTAACGGCAAATTGGGATTAGGCATTCCCGTTACTTTAATGGGAGTTTATGAAACACATGCATATTACACAGGTGTTTAGTAGCTGTAGGGGATGTTCTTAGCTGTGTGGTATTTTGATTTTATGTTGCATATGTTGTTTAGTCAATAAACAGCCAATTACAAAGCCCTGGCATTTAAAACAAAGCCACAGTTGGTTATAGGCAGTACCTGTTAGTCTTGTCTGTAGTTCCTTGGAGCTGGCATCTTATTTCTGAGTGCAGCAGGATCTGTTCAGCTTCATCTGCAAACTTTTAAGTAGGGTTAGTTCTGTTTTTCAGAGTACATGCTTTCATTATTCACTGTGCTTGAGACCGTATATTGCATCTCAGCTTGGTGTTTTATAACTTGTTAAAATGACAATGCTTTGTCATAAAATTTTGATGTCTCCTGGTATTGGTGCAAACAAATTAGTTTGTTCTTGGTTAGTTAAAGCTTGAGGATTGACAAAATACTTAACTAAGATATTTCCATTCATTCCTGAAGGTCAAAGTAAGCATGTTTTCCTTCTACTGTTCTGTATTTAAAAAAATAAATTAAAAAAATGCTTAGATCAGGCCAGCTCTTGTGCTTTTCTGTGCTAGATTTTGGAAACTTTTGCGTGTATAGCATCATGTGCATGTCATCCTTAGCTTTACCCATAACATTCCCGCCTCTTTCTGATCTTGCCAGTCATAACTACCACTGATGACATGACATCATTGTGGTACTACACAGTTTTTCTGTGAGGGAAATTGTCAGGTACTTGATTGGTATAGTTAATTTTCCTTGTCAAGCAAGTTCAAGGGCTGATATAACTGTTTGTAAAATATCTAGAGAAGAAATAAGGGTGAAAGATCTTCAGTCTAGCAGAGAAAATTATCACAAATTGGTTGAAGTTTAATCCTTATTCCTTGATTTAGGGAGCAAATTTATCTAGTGGGTCTAGGTAACACTTTACAGCAAGCTGTTGTGTGTTCTACTGGGTTTTCTGCCTCTGAAAAGATGTGTCCTTTAGTAAAATGGGAAATTCTTGTAAGGAAGATCTCTTAGCTAGAACTGGTTAAGAGAAGTTTTTGTAGGCCTTTGTTTTGTAGATTATTGCAATGTTCCTGAGTTAGGTATAGGAATCTTTGACCCTGTCAGACTCCTTAGAAATACCCATAGACTGCAGACATTGCCAAGTATGATAGAAGAGATAAAGGTGAGGAAGAAGCATAAACTGGACATTCCTTAGGTACCAGTCCTTTTGCTTTCCTGCATCAATCTGTCTGCACAGTCCCTCCTAGGAGGACATAGACTTCCAACTGAAGCAGAAGTGAGGTTATAGGCCTGTTATTTTAGCTGATGTTGTAGCTTCAGTCCTCTATTGTAAGATTTCTCATAAACTTGATAAACTGTGATAATTGAGGATTAGAGTGCAATATGTACAATGAATATTTAAAGTGCAATGAAACATCAAAGCAAACAAGTTAATTCAAATACCGGAGACCTTTAAAAGTATCATTCATTTTGGGCCATATAAACTGCTCTAGTAAAATGGTAATAAGTGAATAGAAAACTTAAAAATCTGTAGGTATTCAATCCAAAGATGTACGGCCTTTCAATTTTGACTCTGCAATGGTACTGCTCAAAATCTTCAGTTGCAGGTTGTGCAACCCATGTAACTAGCTGAGTACTAATTTATAGCTTCTGCTTTTTTCCTAGTTGCATGTTCTGAGGGTTCAGTTAGTCAATGACTGAGCTTTGTCTTGGAATCTACAAACTGGTAGCAAATTCTCATGCATTATTTTATTTAGTTTAAAAGCCTGGGTCTAATGAAGATGCTTATTCACATTTGCTTCCAACTGAGCCAGTCTGCAGTGGTGGTATAGCCACAGTGGACCTTATGCACCTGTAAATATTTGCAGGACTGAGCCATTATTTCTGATAAAAATGCAGAAAGAGAAGTATGTTGTGTAGAATATTAATCCATAACCAGAAAGAGAAAGGGCAGGGGGAGGCACTAAAATACTGCAAAGGAATCTGATTGGAAGCTTTGTAAACATTTAAAGTGTGTGATATTGTTTCTCACACATTTTCTTCTATGATGCATGTTTTCATTTTATAATACCCTTCCATTATAGTGCTATTGGAACTAACAAGATATAGGAGATTCTTAGACAATTAAACTAGTGTAGTTTTGTCATGCACTGCACCAGCTACTAGGAAGGAGAAGAATAACTGTTACAGCTGAACCCGGGACAGGTCCATAAAACAGTCTTCCAGTTAGATAGCACTGGTTTACCTTATAATTTGGAATTAAAATTTTTCTCACTTAAAAAAGTCTTTCTTGAGATGAGGCTTTGAGAGTACTTCTTTTTAAAATAAACAGCATGATCTGCAGAGAGCTCTCACTGTTAACAGCCACTTTTAAACAGTCACCGCAATTTCTGCAGTGTCTTTAGAAATGTAATTGGACAGATGGATGTGCTGGATTGGCACTGTAAGTGTCTTTGCGCTGAGAATAGTATCAATAGCTATTAATAACTTTGAAAGGCTTTCCAGATAAATTAGTGAGTAGCGACTTTATAGCCAAGGAATACATATGTTGTTAAAGTAAAAATAAAGACTAAGTATTGATTTTGAATCTGATCTTGATCCGAAATGCAGGTAATTTCACAGGTCATATATTTTAGTTATGTAATGTTTTCTTTAAAACTAATCTTAAAAGCAGAGATCATCACCATTATACTGTTTCAGGATTTCTGATGAATCTAGGAACAACTGTGCTATGCATCTGTTTGCTTATTTTTAAAGTTTGTACTTGAGGAAATTAAAAATAATAAATCATAGGCTCAATAATACATAGGAAATGTAACATCTCAGATCCTCTCTACTGGAAAGAAAATGCTGAACCACATTAAACAGAAGTATTTGCATAGTAATACATGGTATGTTTCACAGAAGTTTATTGTGGGTTTTAACTATAGATCACCATCAGTGCAGCCTTACTTACCAAAATTTATCTTCATTTGTCTTCCATATTTCAATGTAGGTTAATTATGTCCTCTTTGGACATTATGAGATATTCAGTCCTTTTCACTGGTCCTGCTCTTCTTTCTTTGGAAGAAGAAATCTGAGGCGCTCATGTGTTTCCTGTTAAATGCCTCATGTGAAGAATTAGATCCTGCAAGGGCAGGTGCTTCAGGACATTTTAAATTATTTATTATTTATATACATATATGAAATATAGGTGTTTTTCCTGTCTTTGCAATGTGAAACTTTAAAATGTATATACACAAAATGGCAGGAAAACCTTGTGTATATAAATATTTCATATTCTTCCCTTATATAACAGTAATTTCCTAGCAGAAGCATGTTAGCAGGTGCCTTATTCTGCTTTGGATTCATGTTTACTATTGACTGCAACCTCAAATATTTGTTGTGAAGCTTTTCCCACCTTATCAAAAAAGAAAACACTATACTGCAGTTTGTGCTATCACAACAGACATTTTCTTTGTGATTGAATTAGAATCTGGGTCTTAGGATTTGAAAGACAACCACATTAATCTCCTGAAAGATTCAGTCAGTCTCTGTCAATTCTAATCAGGTAAAGACACTGGGCGTTTTGCTTCAAAGCAGTTGGAGGGATTTTTTAATTCGGGGATCTGGCCTTTTTATTTCAAGCTTATTTCACCTTTCAGGTAATAATGTACCCATTGCATGCAAAGTACTGCAGGATTTGATACACTCATATGTCCCCTTAAGCTAGCACACTTTTCTGTAATTTGTAAAAATCATTTGTGTTCATCAGCTCCAGCTAGTAAAGAGAACACAAAATTACGCTGGTTTTGCTGGAACAGGGTTGGGGATGGCAGGGATGAGGGTATTGGAGTAGCCTGGGAGGTTTGTCACTTAAGAAGATGACTTGAGAGTGAATTTATCTTGGTTCGAAGGAGGGTATCCAAAAAAAAGTTTGGAACAAGGGTCTGCATTTAACTGTGTTTTCTGTGTAGAACATGGACAAGCAGGCTTGCCTAGTAAACTGAAATTAAATTGGTTTTGTAATGCTTTCTGTGCAGTAAAAATAGTGAATGGCACTGATTTGAAGCTGAGTAAGTGAGTTACTTTGCATTATGCAGGTGAAATCTTGTGATGACCAAGTTTCTAAATCTACCAAATTTTGGGATAACAGCATGTTTTACTGGTGCCACACTATTAGTAAAAATAATCATGTGTTGAGTCTCCTAAATGCCCTTAAAATAAATGCAAGGTGTTGTTTTTAGCACAGTAGGAATTAGAATAAACTTTTGACTATTGACATGCTTTTTGGCCAGGATGTACTCCAGAACTGAATTGCCGACTACATTCCCTCATACAGGTAGGTCATAGCTTCCTACTTTCAGCAGTGGGTGATAACATTCAGCTACTGGGCAGAATTCTAATCTTCTTCCCTTCTCATGTTTTTCATATTGTCACTTTAGCATTCAGGATACCATGAAACACTGGGTTAGAAAATAGAAGGTAGATTCTCTTATATGTCCTTGCCTCTTTATACTGTTTAGCGCAAGAGTGTTTGGGAAAGTAAGTGGGTCTCTTGCCTCACATACTCTTAACTCTTTGCATGCTACAGTGTCTGAAGTGACACCATTCTGCTTGCTTAGTGTAGATGAGTCTTTGCCCATTACTTTGTTACAGGCGGATGATGAGGTTCTCCAGTCCTCTTGTCTCCTAAGTGGTGTATTATTTTCAAATTTGGATTGGTAGAGCTAAAAGCAACCAGGAACTAAAGTGTAAGGAAGATAATAGTGTAATGATTGCAGTGTAGCTGTGTGATTTCAGGTTACATAGTAGTATTCTGTGATGTCTGGAAAATTGGGCTGTGCCTTTACATCTCAAGACACTAGCATAAAACAAATGTTCTCATACTTTACAGACAGTACATTAAATTGTAATAGAAGTGTTTGTTCCAGGGACTTGTTGAAAAGTAACTGTCTTCTCTGTGTTTCATCAGTTCTGTTTCAGTGCCTGTGTTTCTACAGCCAATCTGAGGGTTTTTTTCTGCTTCTCTCTACTTCTTGCCCTGTGTAACCTTTGGTTTCTGCTGGTGGCTGTGGTCACAGGGGTGACTCCTGTCATCCTGGCTGTGTAAGCCTTTATGGAGGTTTCCATGCATTAGGATGACTTCCCCCTTCTGATATTAATAGCTGTAATGGAAGCAGCTAGGCTGATTTCTCTTTCTCCTTTTTCAGTTCTTTTTAGGCCTCCTAGCATCTTGCTTGCAGTATGCAGATCAAGTGTCTGAGCAAGAAGAGTTAGTGCCTTGCACGCTGTATATCTTTCTGTATATCGTGATATGTGCTGTTCATTAGAAATAGAGTCTCATGAAATCTGCTTCTAAAATGAGGTTCTAATTTATGATCTTAAGGGCAACTAAGGACTTCAGTTGCCCTTAAGGGGCTTTCTAACCTGTTAGGATATCTGGGAACAGGAATTAATTTATGGTAGAGGGTTTTTTTTCACTGTCTTTGGATTATAGTTCTCCAAAAGAAATTTTTCCTCTAGGTAAGTCTTTGGGCAACTGCACTGCTATTCGTGAGTTTGCCCACAAATGACTGAAGGCAGGTGTTCTAGATGTCTGAGGTTCCCAATGAGCCCTGTGGTGCAATTTCCATCTGAACTCCAACTAGCCTAAGTGTCTGGAAAATAATCTTGTTAGTATTGTACAGCTGTGCAGTATCTTAAGTATTGATAGTTATGGATTAGTTACCTTTTTGTCTCTTACTGTAGCTACACATTAGCCTTCATATGGGTGGGGGGGACACTGAATAAGGAGGTGTCACTATAGTCTCTCCCTTCCCTCTTCTGTAGCAGAGACATCTTCTAATCTTAGATGCCACTGGCTCATCAGGCTGAAAGTGGTTTGGTGTTTGGTTTTTTTTCTTTTGGTACAGATCCAGAACTTAATACAGCATATTCTGAGCCCTAGAATATGTGTAACTCTGGATCCTGTGAGTGACCGGACACTGGAGGTAAAAAACTTTGTGTCCCATATGGCACCACAGATTACTGTAACTAGAACCATCCCTTTAAACTCTTAGTTGTGTTCCAGTAACATTGTTAGTATTCTATCTGAAACATGAGGCTGACCTACATCATATAGCTAAGGCGCTTGGTTATCAGCATACCACCTGTATAAAATTAATAGAAGGCTTTCTAGTGCCGAATTTTAAACTAATAAAAGATATTAATTTTATCAGGTTTGCCAAATTTGTGTATCTTTCATTTGCAGTGGTGTTGAATATTTGGTTGCATTACTGCTGCAGTGACTGTTCATCATAAGCAAAATCAGATTTTAGGGAATTAGTGGGTTGGGTTGTAATTGGGCTCATGTGATTCTGTTTCCTTTGTTGTTTTGGACTGTAGAACTGGGCAACAGAATTTGCATGACATTATGAGCCTCTGTGTAAGCTAATGTGATACAGTGTTGTTTTGGTTTGTTGTTTGTTTGTTGGGGTTTTTTTAATTATTTTCTTTAACCTTCCTAGAAAGAACGAGTGTATTGTTTTTCTACTGTCTCATGCAGCTATTCCAGGAGAGAATAATACTTGACAAATGCAATGCATAAAATGATGGTGAAATATATTTTTTTCAGCCCTTGTTGACTCCTTCTGTTTGCTTCACTCCCCCCAGACAAACGTGTTGATGATTGGCCTTTGATGCAGTCTCCGTTTCCAACACTGACTATAAGCACTATTTATCTCCTCACTGTCTGGCTGGGCCCCAAATGGATGAAGACAAGAGAGCCCTTCCAGTTACGTTTCCTGTTGGTTGTTTACAACTTTGGAATGGTTCTACTCAACTTCTTCATTTTCAAAGAGGTGTGTATACCGTTTCACAGGAGGGAATTCCAATTTAAGTCTGAGGGTGTCTACAGATTGCAATATGAAAGTAATCTTACATGTTTATGATTATTGACAGGGAATGTTTTGCACAGATTTCTATAAAGCTGAGTTGCCTTTGATGTACTTTCGTAGCTAGGTACATGTGTTTGAGAATAAATGCACTAAATGAGTCTATAGAGAAAATTTGTGTACTAGCTATTCCAAGATCTTTTTAGGTTTATGTTAGTGTAGACACTGGACAGATTAACTAAAACCCGTAGAGGTTTAATGCTTGCAACTGATTTTTTTTTTTTCAACTTTTTAACAATCCTAAAGGGTGTCAGAATGTATCTTGTTAGAAATTGAGCTGTTTGTTGATGCCTTCAGTGTGCTAATAAATTTTAGAACATCAGACAACCATTGTAGTGAGGAAAAGTAGTATCTCATCTAGTTATGTTTTAGAATAAGAATAAAAATGAAGTATATCTTTAAAAGTAAAATGATCCAGTCTTCTAATTTGTTTTGCAGCACTCTGTTTTAATAAATTCCAATGTTGCTGCATTTTCACTTTGTTAAGTTTTCTGTGCAGAGGAAATGACTAGTAACAGTGCAGTGGATCAGCTCTTTAGCAGTAGCTAAAGTTCGGTAATCATTATTCAAGAATAGCTCCCCAAAATATATCTGATGCTAAGGAGTAGTATATGCTGCTGTGACTTTGCTTATGTAGATTGTGATTCTTCTTCCTGAAAGACCTCAGATCATAAATTTGAAAATCCGTTTCCAGAAGTAACCAAATGAATGGAGCAGTTAAAATTACAGCGTTGCAGAGCTCTTTCTTTCTGGCTGGTCTGTTCTATACTTTTGCCAGGAAAGCATGGCAAAATATGATGATCTGCATAGTGACCTTTCCCCAGATCTTCTATAATAAAATAATTAACTGATTTCAGCATTTTTTCAAGACATGGATCAGTCATCATTTTGTCTAAATCGTTTCCTTACACTACTCAACTAAGTAATAAAATGCTACAGGAACAACAGAATCTAATGCTGACACCCAAGAATAGTTGTGGGAATGGATGAAATCCAATCATCTTCACAAGTTAAAACTGAAACACCTCTGAAATGAACTCTGCAGTTTTTGCCATGCCTGTACTTTTCGCATATTCTTTTAATTTGGTTTGTTTTATCCAGAAGCTGAATTATACCACACTTAAGATCAGTTAATTTTCAAACCTTTGTTGCTTATAGCGTAACACTTGAGTTTGTATGGCATTTCCAAATTGCCAAATTAATATAAAAATGAATGGGACTGCAAATAGGTATTTGCTGCTGATAGCCTGGAAGCTTTTAATTTTAGACACAGACAGGTTCTAGTTTCCTGCTATTTAACATGGTAGGTGGTTGTTACATGGATGTTAAGGCTATAGATACACCACTTATAGGAAATGTCTTTTCCTGATCTTAGAGATTGATAGGAGGAAGGTGTCTGAGTTTCAACTGTTCCCTTTAACCAGGCATCTTCTGCTTCAGTCAACATGAGGTTTACAATACCAGTGTGCCACTGTTGTAATTCACATGACTTAAATGATATGCAGTTTGTATTTTGTGAATGACTGTAAAGTTTCCAGCTATTGCTGCGAAGAGAATTTGGCTGTGAAATGCCTTTAAATGTTATTCAAATAAGTATCCTGAAGGCAAGCTGTATTGTTTGTCTGTAATAATTTATGTTAAAAAAGTCCATAAAACACTGCTAGGTTGTGTAGTCCAAGACTCCCTTATGTTGGACTCAAATTCAGATTAAAATTAGAAGCAAATCCTGCTTAGAACATGCAGAAATTCCAAATGTGTAGTCCCTATTTTGCCACAAAATCTTGAATTTCTTGTTTTACTTTGAGGCAGTCTAGTGAAGTCAATTTACTGCCTTTTGCCAAATGAACCTTGGTCAAATTACCCGGTAGTTAACAGTAGAGTTGGTTAGTTTCTGTAACAGTGTGGACTGAACTGTTTCCTGCTCTCCTCTGGTCCTACATACGTGCCTGTGTCTGACCACACTGGAAGGTAATAGTGTTACAGCAGTTTGCAGGTGGGCTCAAATGATACAGAAGTAGTTCAGTGTCTTTCTTGGGGTCATTTCTTTGGACCATTCTTTCACTTCTCTAATTTAACAGACATACAACAAAAAAGTCCAGAGTTTCCCAAGGTTTTGTATGTTGGTTTTATCTGGATAGCACTTGTCTCTGCATCTGATGATCAGGGGACTGGAGCGCCTCCCGTATGAAGACAGGCTGAGAAAATTGGGGCTGTTCAGCCTGGAGAAGAGAAGGCTGCGTGGAGACCTCATAGCAGCCTTCCGGTATCTGAAGGGGGCCTGTAAGGATGCTGGAGAGGGACTCTTCATTAGAGACTGTAGTGATAGGACAAGGGGTAACGGGTTAAAACTTAAACAGGGGAAGCTTAGATTGGATATAAGGAAGAAATTCTTTCCTGCTAGGGTGGTGAGGCCCTGGAACGGGTTGCCCAAGGAAGTTGTGAATGCTTCATCCCTGGTGGGGTTCAAGGTGAGGTTGGACAGAGCCTTGGGTGGCATGGTTTAGTGTGAGGTGTCCCTGCCCATGGAGGGGGGTTGGAACTAGGTGATCTTAAGGTCCTTTCCAACCCTAACTATTTTATGGTTCTGTGATTCTATGAATGAAGAACAGGTTCCCTACTGCACCCCTACTGCTGTCTACAAGATTGAGATACTGAAGTAAACTCAAGTTCAATCTAAATAAGAAGGAAATCAGGTTAGCGGTAAGAATAGTCAGTGCTGACCCATGTTTATTTTGAAGATTTTTTTTTTTTTACCCTTCTTTAGTTTCACAGCTCACAATTTACAGGTTATGTCTGCTCCACTTCTGTCTTTAACAGAAGCATTCAAGAATGACAGGGTGGAATGACATTTGTGAATGTCAAGATTAGAAGCATTACAGTATTACTTGTACAGTTCTAGGCAAGTGCTGTTCTTTCCAATGGGACCTTGCTCAAATATCAAGTTTATCTTCTGTTCAGGTTATTGCAATGCACTTTATTTGGAGTGGCCCTACAGGAGCACTTCATGTGCTTTAGGCCATTTCTGTTGGCATGAAATAGGAACCTTTTCTTCATTCGGTTTCTCTCAATATGTTTTATGGGTGCTCAGCACTGGCTGTTCAGGCTTTGTTTTTTTTTTGGGTTTTGACTGGTATACTTTTTTATATGTATATATAATATAAGAATAGTAAATCCAAATTATCTAATCTTTGTCTCTTGGAGACACTTGTCTCAAGTCCATCACAGGAATAGTGGTTCTGTCATTCATAGTGAAAATATTAAGATATTTTATGTCTGTGGAGCTAGAGCTATCAGAAAGAATATTTGGGTTTGAATAGCTTAAGGTCATACTGGAATTCTTACATACTTGTACAGAGCTCTGAGCAGGTAACATGCAGGGAAAAGTGTGTACTTTCTTTTTAATTTACAAGAAAAAAATGGGCACTGTCTAAAAACGTGTTGTTAGAACTTCAGTAGTATTCTCAGGATTGAGAAGGATATTTTCTGTTCAGATAAGTTTGATGTAGCAAGAAATTTGCTAATAATTGTTATGAGTGTTTTATGTAGCATCTTTCCTCTCATGTATGACTTTAATACTTTCAGCTGTTTTTGTCGTCAAGAGCTCGAGGATACAGCTATGTCTGCCAGACTGTGGATTATTCAGATAATGTTTATGAAGTTAGGGTGAGTATATCTTTTTTGTATTTGTATATGAATGTGTAATGTATAGCACTACATGATGGTTTAAGTCTTGTCTGAAGATAGTCCTTCTGGAGTTCTGATGTCAGCCCATGACTGTATCTCATTATATTCTCACAGGTCAGCTCAGGTATGACTACATTGCACATAGCAGGTATAAGCAAAGTGCATTAGGTGTAACTGCATTAACTTTCATCTGACTGCTAGAAGCAAGGATGGTCTTAAAGATACCATCCTTGGCTTCATCTGCAGTTGTACAATCCAGGATAAACGTTGTATACATACCTTGGTTCCTAGACCATGTTGAAGTTTACAATACCAGGCTAACCGCAATAAAGGTGTGGTGTTCTAGCTTGATCAAAGCAAGTAGGATTTGTCAGCGTGTACTGTGGTTGCACTTCACTCATACTGTTGAAGCAACTTTTTGTCTCCTTTACCCATGTTTGGCTTCCTGAGGTTTTGCTGGCTTCTGGCAAGTGTATTATCAGTATGTTTCATTGTAGAAGCTTGGATTTCAAATGTGTGGCTTTTGGAAAGCATTCAAATTAAAATCAAAGTGCAGATGCTTGATAATCCACAGTGCTGTCGATTAGCTCATGTACTAAACCTTATATTTCGACAGCTGACACTTGGGAATCTCTCAGCTTTTCTTGCAAGTTTCACCTACAGATTAGAACATGTTCTTGAAAAGGCAATGAAAGTGTCTTATAGCCTAAATACATTTCATATTCATAGCACATTTCAAAATGGTATTCATGGGTAGTATTACTCAAAACTTACGCATGCGGCAGGGGTGGTGGTGAGAAGAATAGATTCAATTCTTACACATTATGTATAATGTCTGATATTGCAAAAAAACTATGTCTGGATTTTTTTGCCTTATGGTAGTCAGCTGTCTTTCACCTTCACCAATACTGTTCACTCACTATTTCTGTCATTAGAATACTTCTGTTAATAATTTTGTTAAAAAAAATAATCTATCCAAGTGTAACCCTCAAGAGGTTTTGTTGTTTTTTTTTCAATAGATGAGCAAAATAAAATGTTGTAGTCAGCTGGATGACACTGAGGACTGGTGCGGCATATATTGAAGGAATTTTTATATTAGTAAAGCATAAGATGTAATAACATTTAATATGTGAAAAGTCTGTTTCACAGACTCACTTTTGGGTGCACTTGTTTGTGGGATGCTGTGGAGTGTTCAGACCTGCTCAAAATAATTATCTCCTGTTTTGTTCGTTATGAACAAACAAAGCACTGTTATGCAATGAAATAAAGTAAAAATGACCTGCACAATGTACTTATTGCATGTGGTATGTCCAGAAAAGAAAGGTTGCTCTAGCAATGTCTACTCTTCAGACTTCCTGACTTTTTTCAGTTTTTCGCACGCTTGTGGATCCTCATAAACTGTGTTTATAAAGTTTTAAGTTGTAACATGTTCAGTTTGCACCTGAGAGAATTGAGGAAGCAGGCAAAATTGAATTCTCTCAAAATGTTGCAGCAACTGTATAGTATGTTATACATACTATATCATATATACCTATATCATATGCATACTATATCATATAGATAGGTGGGTATATATCATATATATATATACCCATCTACCCTGGAAGTTCTTTGGAATGAATTCCCAAGTTAGGTAAATAAGTTTCAAGTAGAAAACACCTTGTACCTTGCCTGACTAAAGAGTCTGGGATACATTTCTGGTATGTGTTACAGTGTATCATGCCCTGTGTTTCGGTGGTATGTTGTTGAGTTCTGGTACTGTAGGACTGAAAAAAACACCCAAACCTGCTCAAGATTCCTTTACCATCATTTTTGTTATATAAATCTGCAAAAGCAATTTTAAAATGCTTTGCAATACTCCTTTGGAAATTCCAGTGTTTGGAGTGAACAATTTCCTGACTCTGTCTAACTTAAAGCATGTTACTGTCTGTGAATAGTTACTTTTGCCCTCTGCTCATGTTTCTGTGTCCTTGTTTCCCAGGTCAAGGTTCATCTAGTGTTTCTGGAGAACTGAGAATTAGGAATCTGGAACTGTATGAATTAGTTCCTGCTTTTAAGTGTGCTGATTGCAATCGTAAAGCTGAGCTATGGTTGCCTTCTGTATTGTAATTGTAATTCTGCATTGTTTGTATTTGTCTAGGGCATGAGTAGTTCCTTTTTTATGAAATAAATAATAATTTACTCCTGCGAAAAGGGTACTTGAATTAACAAAGTAGACTTCATGGTCCTGTAAGCAAAATTTTTAACTGAAGCATGGAAAAGAGTTCTTTTTAAAAGCCACTTAGTTTTCATGTAACAGTTAGCTCCGAAGTAGTACCTGTCCCCTCAGACCCCTTCCAACCTGAAATGAGGAAGAAGGATGCAGAAATGGAGGCCCATCTTAAAACAAGCCTCTGTTCAAAAACCCTGCAGCAGGGAGAGGTCATGGAATTGGACCTCTTATTGACCCCCTTAATCCTAGGCTGTAATGTAATCTTTCTGTGCCATCTGGTGTTTTAACAGACTTAGATTGGTGACTATGAAAATTGCCAGAAAAGGTGTGGTCGTGACTAGCATTATTCATTTCAGGAATATGCCTTTCAATGTATACTTTCTCTTAAGCTAAATCTTTTTCTTTCATGCTTTGCCCAAAGAAGGGCTACAGGTTAGGTCCTAACTTTTGATGCTTTGCATCCTAACTTTTGATGCTTTGCAGAAATTTAATAGTAACATCTGCTCCTGACATATTTTACATATTGGTGTATTTTCTGTTTTATTTCTGCTGTCTGCCAGTGATTGCATGCATGACCTCAGGCAAATGACCTAACATCTGTTTCATTTTTTTTCAGAATCTATAAGCATTGGGAATACTGAAATAGATCATCAGTGCACAAAACCTATCAAGTTTGAGAATAAATGACAGTAACACTAGATTATAGGAATACAGCAAAGGAGCTGTCAGGCAAAAAACTATACAGGAACACAAAAATCAATTGATATAATCCTGCAAAGAGATCTAGACTATTTTTAAGTGATGGGAAGCATTTTAATCAAAAGTTCAACTGATTTTAATCCATGGGCTGCAATTGCATTCTGCGAAAAGCAGGTAGAATTCAGAAGAGGAGGAAGTGTATGAAATTATTTGTCCGGGAACATACTGTAGTGATATGAGAAGGAGTAATGAGTTCAAACTTAAACAGGGGAAGTTCAGGTCAGAAGTAAGGAAGAAGTTCTTTACTGTGAGGGTGTTGAGACACTGGAACAGGCTGAAGTGGTAACTCCTGGCAGTGTTCAAGGCCAGGTTGGACAGAACCTTGGGTGACATGGTCTAGGGTGAAGCATCCCTGCACATGGCAGGGAGTTGTAAGTAGATGATCTTAAGGTCCTTTCCAACCCTAACCATTCTATGATTCTGTGATATGGTGAACCTGTGGCAGCTTGGGCATAAAACATATGGGATTTTGTTGGATTTTTCTCCACTTACATTTTTGCTATATGTTGTACAGTAAATTGGCTATTTGCTTATTGGCTATTTGGGTTATTGTTCCACTTTAACAAAATGCACATCAGCTTTATAAGAGATTTTATGAAAGTTTTCTTGTAAATGACCTATTGATTCTTTAAAATTTTCTCAGAAGGAAACCTTCAAAGAGCTTTGGTACAGTAGTAGTGGCTTGTTGTCTAATGGATACAGTGCAGAGTGTTTATTGTTAACTCATGAGAGGAAAAGATGCTTATCTTAATTTAAGAGATGCAGCTTTAGCAGCGATCTGTAAAAGATGCTGGGCTGTTATGCTAATCCATGGGTGTGAGACAAAGTCTTGATGTGGGTGTTATTAAATACCTGACTACCTGTCCCAGAGGCAGAACTGGACTGGATATTGAGCAACATTATATATATGGTCTTTGCAGATTGCCTGTGTCTTGGGAACTCCAAGATCTGTGGGAGTCACTTTTCTCTCATTAAACCTCCCTCCAATTTTGACACATAATTAGTATCATTATAAAAAAAAAGTCAAAATCTGCCTCTTCTCCCTGAAACCTGAAGTAGGGTAAATCATATCCAGAGTGTGAGAAGAGTGTTCATTAATGAATACATAAAACTCTGCAGTTTGTCAACAGTAAGTTGTCCAGCCCCGTTGGGAAACTGCAGAGTCTGCAATGCAGATCTGCAGTGTTCTTCTGCTCCCATGCTGCTTTTTTGCTTCTGCTGTAATCTATCTTAAAACATTCACCAGTCCAGATATGGCTGTGACGAACTTACTCTGAGGTGAGACACATTCATTTCTCACCAGTTTGGAAAGGTGGAGGAAAACGCCATGCAGGGCTGTAGCATTCCTCTATACTGCTTGTTCTCTCAATTCCCCTTTCTCTCACTTGCCTAACAGTATGTATGTATTTGAGAAGGGAAGCTACTGTCTCCCCTGGGGATTGAGGGGGTGGCAGAGTTATTTCACACAATGTTAAGGTAAGGAAGTCCAATTTGCCATCAGATGAGTCCTGAAAGACCAGGTAAACGTCTTACAAATAAGTGTCTTGTGACATTGCCTGCTGTCCTTGTCCTTTTTCCTCTTTCATTCTCTGTATGAGTCATGTGGGATATGGTCTGGTCCCACCCTTGTGTAACAAGCTAGATGACTTATTATGCCAGGAACTAGACTACTTGTTATGCTTTGGGATCTGGAAGGGAGTCCCTACCATCACCATACCCCCATATCATAGTATTAACAAATTGCTATGCAGAGCTTCTGGGCTTTACCTGGTAGAACAATATCCTGATTTCAGCAGGAAGCATGTTTATGTTGCATCTTGGGCAAGATTCACTGTGATGGGTGGATTAGGAAAAGAATTTTGGGTGTGTAGCATTACCCTGTTGGGTAGATGTGTTATATCTCTGCAGCTTGTGTGGATCCTATGGTCTCAGTTGTCCTACTCCCCAGGTGGCACAGAGCCACTGGGAAATGTTGCTTTCCAGAGGGGATTACTGAGCATGCGAGAAGCAGCTGAGGGGGAATATTGCTCTAAGGGAAGTGAAATCTATACCATACCTAGCTTGTAAGTGATTTGGTATCTTCTCACCCACATGCCTGTGGTGCTGAAAGAATTTTATACAAGGTTTCAACATTTGCAACTTTGTTTTATCTTAATGTTTCTGCTTCTTTGTTCTGACCACATCAAAGTGTGGCCTCATTAATAGGGAAAGCCCTGTGGTGGTCTTCCCCTGCAGTTTAGGATAGATGGTTAAGGCACACGTTCCCTATTTAACTGGTAAACTGTTCAGAGATGGCAAAGTTTTTAATTATGTTAGCTCTTTTTTACGGTCGTGATTTGTGAGCAGTAGGTTCAGCACGATACTTCCATATCCAGACCAGGTGAATGGAGTATTGTTTTTGTTGTTCTCATACTGTCAGATGTTTGTTGACTCCACCTCAAACTTTACCAGGATTTGGGGAAGGAAGAGGTATCCTTCTCTTGCAGTCTATAGGTGAGAGAACTTTATTCCATTCGGCTTGGAATCACTAAAACTTCTGTGTTTTTTTCTCATTGCAGATAGCTGCTGCTTTATGGTGGTATTATGTCTCTAAAGGAATCGAATATTTGGATACAGTATTCTTCATCCTGAGGAAGAAATTTAACCAAATTAGTTTTCTTCATGTCTATCACCATTTTACCATGTTCACCTTGTGGTGGATTGGTATTAAGTGGGTTGCAGGTGGACAAGGTGAGTTCCCTTCTCCTTTTGACTGGACACAGGGTTGAATTACTAAGTTCTTATAGACTTAACGTTATAATATACAAAATTGATTAAATACTACTAAAGCAGTGCAGTGGCTTCATTGTGTAGTCTTCCTCTGTGAGAAAGGTGGGGAGGGAAAGATAACAGAGCAATAATCTAGTGAAATGCAGTATTTTGGTTTGTTTTGGTTTTTTGTTTTTTTTTTTTCCTCACGGACATCAATTGCAAGCCTGAAGTTCTGTCTTCTGAATTATCCTTGTTCTGTGTGAAACAGAAGGATGAACGTGTCTTGTCTAACTTGAGATTTGCACATACAGAGAACTGCAAAATCTAATTTTGGGCCACAATCTGTGTGCAAATATAATGAAGTTAATGGAGTTGTTATTTTGGTATTTTATATGAGTTTGGGGTTTGCTTGCTTTCTCATAAAGAAGCATGTATAAAATTCTGAAACCTTCCCTTGAAGGTGAACCAATCAATCTGTCAACATTTAAAACATAATGACACAAGTCTATAATTATCAACCTTTCTCATTTCCTTGCTTCCTTTCTAAAGCAGCCATTGAAGAATCTTATTGCATTATATTTGTCACATCCTTCTTTGCCTGCATTGTACCCTTGTTCCAGTTGTTTTGCCTTGTCTCTCTGAAATTATAAGCTCTAAAAAGCTGAGAGTTCAGGAAAAAGACCTGGGCCTGAGTTTGTAATGTACTTCATAGGCTTAAGACACGGAAAATAACATGTAATGAACATCACACCAAACTAATATTTTGGGGTTTGCTTGGTTTTGGGTTTAGTTTTGTTTTTTTTTTTCTCCAAAACATACTTACTGCATGGGGGGGGGTTATGTTTTCATTTACGATAGATAAATTGTACTGAGTGGTTGCTTATATGCAAAAGAAGAAATATTTAAAACGAGCATCTGTGTCTATCTTTGAATTTTTCCCAAGTAATCTGCAGGATGCAGGTCCTCAGCCAGATATTTCATGATCTTTATTGACTACTACACCCAAAATATGTTTGTTGGAGACTGGATGCTTACTTGCAGTCTTACTTAGAAATTCCCTCTATCTCTCTCCCTTGTTGCTTTTTCAAACATTTCATGCTAAATATCATCAGCTTTCAATACAACAGTTGCAACTGTTTCCAAATTTATTTCAGGTTTTGTTGTTCTTACACTACCTCTTAGTTTCTAGCCCCTGCAAAAAGGAAAGCAACTGTTGCTCTTCTGAGTTTATGTAGCGCTGCTGCACAAATGTGGCTAGATCTATGTTCTTCTGTGTTCTAGTTGTTTACATGTTGCTTACATAGACAGATCTATTGTAAACTAGACCCTATTATAACTAACTGGGGCTAGACCACATGGACATCTGAGCTTCCTGATGTCAGCAGCTATTGTTTGTATTGCTCTAATCTTATATGATAGAGCCTTTTTGAGCTCTCTGGCAGTGTAAGAATAATTTAACAAGATATAATTTGTTTCTGTTAAATGGCTGCTAATCTGGACGGAGTAAAGAGATCTTAATGCGAATGAGAGCTGTCATCTTCATTTCCAGCATGGATAATTCTGGAAAAAGTTACACATTTATGTATTTAAGGATGCTGGATACTTTAAGTCATAAATAAGGAAACCAAAGATGAGCACTTCAGCCAAACTCACTTGGCAATGCCCTTAGATGTCTTAGAACCACAAGTGAAGTTCTGCTTTGTATGGTTTGTTGTTTTGGTTTGTTTTTTTTTGTTGTTTCAGTTTATTTTTTGCCTATTTAATCGAACTTCCACATGAGTTTCTTGGCTTCTTGCTGAGAAGTGGACCTTGTTCATTTAAGTTTAGTTTAGAAGGTTAAAGTTCAGAACCTGCTACTTTATACTTTACATTGTCAAATACAGCTTTTAATAATCCCCTAGCAAAACAATTCAGCTATGCTACAATAACTAATATGGAATCCATATGATTTGTATCTGTTCAAAAAAAATCTTATGAAAAGCTTTTGTATAAGTAGCTCCAGGAAAAATGTGATACACTAATTGCATGAACAGCTGTTTGTCTCAGCACATGTTGGCAGTCGGGTCTATACTATACTACTGAATATTTCAAAGATAGAATCCTAGCATGTCCTGTGCTTTATAACTTTTACTATCACATCAATAATACAAGAAAAGACAACTTTTTTTCTTTCCCCAAAATTATGTTGCAATCTTTCCTTCTGTTTCTGGACAGCTTTTTTCGGAGCTCAGATGAATGCATTTATTCATGTCATTATGTACATGTATTATGGATTAGCTGCCTGTGGCCCTAAATTTCAAAAATACCTGTGGTGGAAACGATACTTGACCATATTGCAATTGGTAAGTAAAACTTTTCCCGTTATGTTAAAGGTATTGCCTCTGAATGGACTTCCATTTGCAGAGCTTTGGAACAGATGCTGCTTTTTCCAAAAGTATCTTGCTGTCTGATACTCACAGCTCAATTTAGAATACTTCCAGGAGATGGAATTATTTATTTAATTTCTCAAAAAATATGCAGCATAGAGTTGTATAAGTGAAGTCTAATATTACTCAACTGATTGTTTCAACTGAATTGCAAAAAATTGTTCAAAAGGTAGACAAAATCCAGATCTCTTAATGTCTTCTTGTTTTCCTATTATTAAAAACTGGTGCCAGGTACTACAATAAATTTGATGTACCTGGTCAAGCATATGTGTGTGTGCATGATGTGACAGCAAATTACAGCTTCCCTACTGCCTCCCAGTTTAACAGTGTTCATAACTTAATGCATCAGTATGTATTGGTACAGTCAGACCTACAAAATATAGGTAAACCTTCCTGATTCTATATTTTCTGTCTTCTAGGTGCAGTTCCATGTGACTATTGGCCACACAGCCTTGTCTATTTATATCGATTGTCCTTTCCCTAAGTGGATGCACTGGGGTGTAATTTTCTATGCTGTCACCTTCATTTTCCTCTTTGGTAACTTCTACTATCGGACATATAAGATGCCCAAGGAACCTGTAAAGAATGGCAAAATAGCAAATGGTGCTGTTGCGAATGGAGTAAGCAAACCAGAAAATAATGCAGTGGTGGAAAATGGAAAAAAGCAGAAAAAGGGAAAAGCAAAAGGAGAATAACTTGATCCAGGCCTTAACCGTTGTTGGCAGTGAGGAACCTCCAGTTTGGCTTATAAAAGAAAGAAAAACACTATCTGTACCAATTAACCTTAGGTTACTGAGGAGCTAGAACACAGATATTTTCATTATTTATGAAGATTGCTTTAAGAACAACACTAAAGTTGAATTTCTATTGTAATCATGTCATTACCATGCATATGGTCTCTGTAAACTTGTAGACTGCTGGTGTTGGTGAATGTAAGGAAGAATTGCAGTTGATTCCATGTTTAGCAGTCCAGAAGTTAATACTACCGTTGATGCAGGCAGTTTTGTTGGCACCCACATTTCTTTGGGGAAGGGAGGGGAAGGAAGTACCATTTGGATACTTGTGTTTTCTTTCCAGAAAATTATTAAATTTCAAATCATGACATATTAAATTTCAAATTATTACATATTATCTAACCAGAATGCGCAACTTTTCTTGTCCTCCTTCAAGAGTATCTTCAGACATGTTATGTTTTATGTGCTGTCAGAACAGTGTTTGACTTTTCAGACATTACTTGATTTAATTGAGTGTCTGTTACAGTTTGGTTTGTTGGTTTTGTTTTGTTTTTCTTATTTTGTTTTGGGTTGTTTTTTTTTGGTTGTGTTTATTTCTTTTTTTTTTTCCTTGTGTGGAAATATACCTACCTCTTCATCTGCTGAAAAGAATATTGAGCATTAAATAACTGGTTTCTGAAATATGGAGTCCTCTCATATAAATATCAGTTAACACTAATTCAGGAGAAAATACGGCTTCCTGTGGGAGTAAAAGGGATTTTTGGCAGTATTGTTCAAGTTATCAAGAACTCTTTTCAATATAAACTTTAATTTTGTAGTGGTACTTTTAGTATAGCTAAGTGAAGAAAATATTTTAAGAATGAATGTACAGATTTGAACCAATACATCGTTTGAAGCAAGCAGTGAAAGTAGACCTGCTGCTCATTGTCTGTGACCTGCTGAAACCTGTGGTGCTGACTGATACTGAAAATGGTAAGATAATATTGTGGTGGAGAGAAAACAACAATATGCAGTTCCTTTTAGAAGTGCTGTGTGTATGTGTAGTCATGCTAACTACAAGACAGTCACTTGGGAGAGAGAATATGGCTAAAAAGTCTTAAGTAACATCAAACAAAATGTTGAAAATGCTACTACTGCTTGATACTCATCAAAACTGTATTTGATTAGATTTTTGCAGACAAGGTATTGTTAGTAGTCAGGCCACCATTTTAATGTGAATGTCAGAGATGGGCTTCTGAAACTATTCCCAAAATATTCACAGCTGTTTTCAACCTCATTGGCAATGTAATTGTGCTAATCATTCTTTAGTCAAAAACTGCTAAAATAAGTAGAAGTCTTTCAGATGGCTTTTCATCTTACATGATACATTAATGGACTTCTTACTGTTCCCTTTGTGAAGAAAATATAGAAAGAGTTATTCTTGTAAATAATATTTTCTGAGAGATGTGTCTCTAGCTGCTCAGCATGTAATGAGCATAAGACAGGGGTGGAATTGGTAAACATATCCTGAATTCCAGCGTTCCTTGCTCCTCACTCCAAGAGCTGCATTGTTGCTGTTCTTTCCAGCTCTAGTGAAAAATACATTCAGAGTGACAAACTTGCATCTATCAAGTGACACAGTTGTTGCAGGAAAAAAGTACATGGGGCTGTAGGTGTACAGTGTGTGACATGTTTCATAGTTTTTGCATCTTGATTATCCATTTGTCTGTTTACGATATGCAAACAGGTCACATCATCTGTCTCAGGTTTGTCTCTTATCTCTATACAAACCCTGCTTAAACACAAAAACCAGGTCCCAGAAAAAAAAAGCTTGGATATACTCTGTTGTATTCAGAAATAATTCCTAATGCTGGAGTTGATTCAGCTGGAAAGTAATTCATAATCACCACTACTGTGGATTTTATGGCAGAATATAGGATTGGGAAAAAATGCCTCTGAATTGTAGTGCATGTGACCATTAAGTCTCCTACCTACTCTATCTTGTGATTCTTCCAGTGTTTGTACTGATGCTTTTTGCATCTGTATAAGTCTCTATTTATGTAGTGTGGCATGGGAAAGAGGGATAGTGATCTGCCCTTCCTTCTTGGACAAATGCCACTACCCTTAACCAAGCCAAAACGCTGTTTGACTGGGTAACTTTGGAATGGTTAAAGGAGCAAATAACCACAAAGCAAACTAGCACACCTACTGCTCCAAGGTAATGGCTGGTATGAATACTCTTACCATACTGTAAATTCAAGGTAGCTTACCCCACTAATCAAAGGGTTGCTTCTTGCTATTTGCCATGGGATGTGGACAGCTAACTTGTAAATCTGTATCACTCCTTGTATTGTGTTAAATTGGTTGGTTGCTCTTTCTTTCAGTAAGCCGGATCAGATAAACTGGTACTCTTAAACTGATCTAGCTCTGAAAGAGCACACTGAGAAGTGTTCCAGTACAGTTACAATTATGTCTTTGCTGCATTTTGTAAAGTAAGAATCATATCTTGCATGTTGGCAGATGCTTAAACAATCTTCTCTCCCCTCATCATGCATGGAAACTGCTTGAAGTTGGTAACAGCTTGAACCGTATTGGCAGAACTTGGGTAGAATCCTACCCTCAAACTCTGGGGCACTTGGTAACTTTCAAGAAAAAAATGAAATGACACATTGTGTTACATATGCATCATGTTGTCTGGCCCTTGTGGGGAAAACCAGTTGGAGAGATTGGCATTTCATGGGAAAAAAAATCAGTTGATAAATTGCTGGGACACTGCTGGTTTGAATCCATCTCTGCAATATAGCTTTTCTGGGTCTATTTATGATATAATTGATTGCTCACAAGACCTGAGTCCTGTTCTGATCTTGAATATTATGGCCTTATTAAATATGCTTTTTTGTAGGCATTGTCTTGAGTGCAATATTTCTGTTTCTGACTATGCAGCCAGACTCAGAATACAGGGCTGAACTTGTACAGGTTTTTTTTATTTTCCAAAATTTGAGGCAATGATGCACGTGAGAGATGCTGCCAGATTCATCAAAGTCATCACTGAGTCCAAGGCACCTCAGGATTTTGCCATGAAAATAATAGAGTATGAGTATAAATGTTTGCTATACACAGAGCTGAAATTTAAATCAAAAAAATCTACTTTGCATGGGCTTTTTTGTTTTGCTTTCCAAAATTATTCCAGTTTATTTAAAACTGAAACTCAAACCGTTTGGAACTTTTCTGTCTTTGCCAATGAAAGATAATTTTTTGCTAACAGTTCTGAAGCTCTTTCACCAGAGTCTCGTAATTATTTGATGCCATATAAGTAGTAGCATTTCATTTAGCCTCATCTCTAGCACTGAGAGTTGTTTGGTTCTTCTAGCACTTTGTAAGTGTAAAATAAATACAAATTATATATGTGTATATATATGTGTACACATATGTTGTGTGTGTATATAATATATGGATTCTTAGCAGATTCTTTCAATATGTGCAGTAAATTATATTTAATGTGAAGTTGGCAGGAGCTGATAGAACAGTTCCTACAGCTAGACCAGTAAAATGAAGCAGTTTTCATTGATCCATAGATCAAATATCAGTCTTGCAGACATAAATAGTGTCTGTCAGTCATTTTAGACATAGGATAGCAAACAAACCAAAGCTCTTTCTCCCAATGTAAAAAATACTTTGAGGCATCAGTTGTAAATTCTGAGGTAGTTCAGAGGATCTGAGGAATTAGGCTGTTTTATAGTAGTGATCATTATAGGAAACAGTATGAGTAAAGATGCTCCAGGTAAGTCTTTGCAGTCATGGCAGTCAAATTCTCTGACCAGAGCACTTTTTAAATAACTGTTTCTCTGTAGGTTCAAAGGCATGGCTGATTTGATCACATGACCATTAACCACTTCCAGCTCTAAATCAGGAGAAAAGGATGAAGGCAAAATAAAAAAAGCTGCACATTTTTCTTTTCAGGTTAACCTTAGGGCATGATTCTTCAGAGTAAGCACATGGCCTCCATCTGCTGGGGAGGCAGGTAAGAAAGGAGTAAATAGCTGTTATGCTGAAAGGTCTCATTCCTGATGTAGACTATGAACACACTTGCTATCTCTTGAAAACTTGAGTAAAATTGTTCACGGTGCATAAACTTAAACCTTGCATGAAGTTAGTGGGGGATGAGTGTCATAATGTTTAAACAGGCATTTAAAATGAGATTTGTTTCTGTTAAAACTAAGGAAAAGGGAGAGCTTGTTAAGTATCTGAGTAGTCTATTTATCTTGGCTAGAAGCACAAACCAACTTTGCACCTAAAACAAGTCACCCATTTGACATCTCATTGCTTTGCAGCCTGGTAAGTCGGCCTCTTTGCTAGCGTAAGCAGTTGGAGCTCCATGGAAATCAGTGGGGTGGTTCCCATTTACCTCAGCAGAGTATGTTTAACCCTAAAGAACAGAGGAAATGCTTGCTCTCTGCCAGTATCCCAGGGGGATGAGGGAAATGTATGGTTCAGGATGCTGCTTTTGCATAAGGTGTTCATGCTTTTGTAAACAATAAAAATAAACGTTACTTTTTTTCATACTGTTTGAGTTTGGTTTTATACATTCCACAGAATGTCTTTCGTGTCCCATCTTGCTTCAAGATGCTTACTGATTTTACAGTGTTGAGCAGGTTGTGTTGATGTAATCTGTTATGTAGCCCAAAAGTTTGAGGGGGAAAGAAAAAAGGTTTTTTTGGCACATTCTCCCATTTTAAGGTCATGGGAACTTTCTAATTGTGCCTGTTGCCCAAGAGTGGTAGTCCAGTGGATTTGAATTCACCCTTAGGCAATTGACTGAAAATAGGATGTCCACTTAAAAAAAACAAGTCTCCTGGAATATATTCTGGCTGTATAGCACATGTATTGGCATCAGATTTGATCCAAAGGCAATATTAAGCCTGGAATATCCTGAAAGTGTCAAATGGAGCTGGCTTTTGCTTCTATCCTAGTATGGCTTGCGCCTTGGATATGTGGGAGAGGGAGGGAGGGAAGGATCAGCAAAGCGAAAAATGAATGTAATGCCTGAATATTATACTTTCAGCTAAGAAACCTTCTCAGTCAGTCTTCTGTTTTGGAAAGATTGTGGCAAGAGACTCTGTGTGCTGTAGTCAAGGCCACAAATTGTTTGGTACTAACAGTTAGGAATACAATTAGCTTCCGCTGGACACCGGGTTGTGTTAAGGTGATGTCTCATCCCCGAGAATCTGGAGCACTTTAGGCAGTAGGTGTAATTCACAGTTACATGTTGCTGTATACAGTTTCTTCATAGCTTGTCCGCCAAGTGTGATCTCTGTAATCAACCTTATAATATTGAGTTGCACCCATGTTACACTCCTAGCACCTAAGTGCAAGTAGCTACACCAGATGTCAAGTAGTAGAGAATCAAGTCTGCCATCATAGCAAAGTGTGGTATGGTCAATTATCTCTTGCATAATTTACAGCTGTTGCTTCAATCTGTTGCTTACACCCTCCCTTGAGTGAGAGAATACACTAAGTGTTCAGAGCAGGATTTGTCGTCGGATGGTTAACTGGTGGTAGGCATGCTGTCTAGGCATCTTTTCTGTAATATTTATTCCACATCAATAATTAAAAATAAGCACTTGTGACAGGGGCATAACCAGAGCAACTGTGTCTCCTGTTAATACAAAAGCTGTCAAGAACAAGGATAGAAATTATGAGGGCTAGAGAGGGTGGTGACCAGCAACTTTCTTAAATATTTATAAAAACATCATACTTCCAAAAAGGTCTGGTTAGATGAGGCTTTGAGCAACCTGATCTAGTGGAAGATATCCCCCTGCTGCAGGGAGGTTGGGACAAGATGAGCTTTGAAGGTCCCTTCCAACCCAAACCATTCTGTGGTCAAGTTAGGTTCATCAGGTGATTGGGTAGAATAAGACTGGATCCTGTTTTTCATCTTCAGTTTTCTTTATTGTATTACCTGCTTGTTAAAATACAGGAAATTGCAGTAGGGGAAAGGCTTTTATTACCTGTTTGTTTGCTCAGCTCAAAGCACTGGTGTTACCATATGAGAGTGGGTGAATGTGGGCTTTAATCCTAGATGCAGTTGAAGCATGTACTTGAAGACCGTATTGATGGCAGTACTTTCTATGGACTAGTGCCTTTTGGCGTCTTTTTATGCTTGAGGCTTCTGGGTAGCCTCATGAATGCACACACTTCTATGGATTGCCTGATGCAGTGACCAGTCAGAGACTTTGTGTTTGATTTAATAAGAAAGATACTTATTGGTGGGCAAGATTATGGCTCCTGTGGTCATCGTGGTGCCAGTTGTCCAGGGCCTGATAAGTGCATGCTGGTCTGATAGTACTGAAACAGTGCTGGCAGTTCCTGCCAGAACACCAGGCAGTCAGTGCCACTTTGAGGGGAAAAAAAAAGCTCTTTGCATTTTGATTCAATATATTGCAATTGATCTGAGGTCGTGCAGTGTAGCTGGTATATGTCAGTTCTATGTTAGGTATGTTTTAGTCTGCTAAATGGGAAGAAATTTTTGGTTCTTGAAATGATTCAAAGGTAAATGTTGTCTATCCCTATCTTTAGATTGAGGACCATTATTCTTGCAGTGGTATCATCTTCTTTAGTGAGAAAACCACCTTTATGCTGGTATCTTTTGGAGCGTGTTTATCAGAGAAAACTAAAGAAATAAAAGAAGTAATTGGGCAAAAAAGCTAGAGAACATGGAGTATGTGTTCTAGTTTTTGCCCTTGCCTCTAGATGTTGCAGGAGTTAAATGACTATAACTTACTGCTGTGTATTTATTATTTATAGATGCTGTAACAGTATGCAAGTAGTGTACTTGTGCATAAGTACATTCTGAAGTACATAAAAATTGCTTTGTCTTAAATTACATTAGAGAGCTGTTTATCTAACCACAAATGCTTGTAGTGGAAGTAATGACAGGCATCATAGTCCTGCATTGGCAGGACCCAAATAATGAATATTTACTCTCTATTATCTGATTAATAATCTTCTCCAGAGCTTCTGTGGAACTTCTTACGTAACCCAGCTCTGTGAAGGTGAAAATTGCTGTGTAACTGCTAAAGCCTCCATTTAGCAAAGCTCCTCTCACTGCTTTGTTTCTTCTTTTCTTTTTTGTAAAAGAGTCTTCAGGTCAGGTGCTTGCTCACTAAATTATTCCAGAGTGAGGTTTACTTCACACGAAGATCCTGTAGTAGTTGCAAGTGAGTAAAATGTTAAAATGGACTCTGCGGTGTTGTATAGCCGAGGGTCTCAAGTCCATGGCATCACTCGGTACACTGGCTTTGCTTCAAATGCCAGTCCTGGGCTTAGGGCACAGCAGCCGGGGTCCATCCAGCCCATTCCTTGCTGGACAGTAGATTCTCACCTGGTACTTGGTATCTGACCGGGTTTCCACACATTTGGCAGAAGAGGTGGGAGAAGTGCTTAGGTCAAAAAGGACAATATTTCTGCAGTTCTGCGTACTCTGAGAATGCCAGACTTGGCAGGGGGTGTTGTAATATTTTCTGCTGACAGCCTAAGGTACAGAGCTTGAAGAAAATACAGCTCTGGATTCAGTACTCGGAGAAAGCCTAGCATGCTTTTCATGTCTTCGTAGTTGCTTGACATAAACCAAATGTGCTGGAAATATGAAATACTCCAGTTCAATGGTGAGGGGTTGGAGAAACCCTAACTTCTAGGGTTTAGTCAGAAAATGGGCCTTTATGTAGTAGCTGTTCTTTTACTGAGAACTTCCCTTTCTTTCCCCTCTTGGCTCACTCTTAACCACTCTGCATGCCTTTCTGCTCTGCTAGGGTGGCTCCTTGGATGAAGATTGCTGTGTGTGTTCAGGAAATAATTTACTGCTGTGCTTTGTCAGTGGGTCATTTAAAGTGCCTTCTTTTACAGTCAGATGCTGAAGAGCAGCCACACAGTCTGGATAGTAACTATATTTGGCGTATAATGATCTCAAAGCAGCTCTATGAGACTGAGTGTTCAGGATACAATCAGCTAGAAGAAGGAACAGCGTTTAGTACATTTTGTCTTCCTGCTTAACAAATACAGGGCTACAAGGACAAACTCTAGTTTTGTATTCTATGACATGAAGGCATATTATACACTTATAAGCAGAGCTTGCAGCTGCAAGAGATAGGTTACTGTGCTATAAAGTCACTTTGTTAGAGATTTTATACTGAGCTATTCTCTTCTGTGATCAGAGTTTAATAAAAAAACCCACAGATTTTCATTTAAATCTGACTTTTGGGGGGTTTATTTCAAAGTCAGGTACAAATATTTTTCTTGGGTAAAAGTCCTTATCCTGACTTTTTAATGCTTTTTGGTGTTCTCTAGGTGCAGTTTCACTTATTTCAGTAAGAGTTTTCAGTAGGTAAGGACACTGCATGATGTTAACAGTGTTTATAAAAGCCTGTGTACCATCTAGACCTCACATTGCACATGAAGCTATTCAGAGAATAATAGAGAACTACCAAAACTTTTTTTTTTAACTTTATAATGAAGGTTTAATTACTTTAGTAAAACGCTAGGAGAGGTGACAATGTATTTTTCATGGGGATTAGGGACATATGCCGTGTTACAAACAGATGCACAAAACATTAGTGGTTTGCTTACTTTTGAATTGCAAGGATACTGAAAATACCACATTTTAGCCAGAAAAGTGATTTTGGGCTCTGTTCTCAGCTTAAGTTTTGGTGTAGCAGTTTTGGCAGCGTAACATCTTGAAGCAACGTGGTTCTTTTTTGTTTGTTCAAACAGGCACAGAATGCCGTACAGTACCTCCTTCACTGAGCAAAACTCCCTTTGTAAGCATAATGCTAGACACCAAGGTTAGCTATCAGCATTGTTATCAACAGCTGAACAGTGTATTCTGATCTGAACTATAAATTTATCAACAACGAAACTGGTCAGAAAGTAGATAGAGTCAACAGCTTTTTTCCAGCTCTGTAGCTAGGCCAGGGTATAGAGATACGTGCCATTGTTAGCTGCAAAAGCCAGGATTAGGAACCAGGAATTTGGAAAAAAAAAAAAACAAACCAAAACCACAGCTTTTTTTGTGTCCTAAATCCTTGATTTAAATAAATATATTTGTTTTATTTTTTTAAGTTATTGCATTCAACACAACTTTGTCATCTCTTTCTTCAGCATTGAGGAATAGAGTGAAGAAAAAATTCCTGTAGGGTGCTCCCTGAGGTTATTACTTACTGTTCTTTTTGCACCCTCTGCTATTTTAGTAGCAGAAGCAGCCAAGTTAAGAAATGTCCTCATTACTGCTTACTAATGCTATTTATTTAAAAAAAAATCAGTATCAGGTTTTAAAGCCCCAGCTGAAATCTGTTTGTTGCTTAAATAGGTTGCCTTTAGGGTTCTGAAGAATGCTTTAGAAAAGAGATTTATGATACACTCAAACTGAGATGGGGGGGTGAGCCAATTGTATTTCTTGATTTCTTTTTTTCAGCTGTTATAATGCAGGTTTAACATTTGGGCCAGAATTTCAGTTCCTGAAGCTGGAAATTCAGGAGCAGAATCAGCATTTTTTGTTAGCAAGGAGGAATAAATAAGCACCCAGCAGGATAACCCTGGCATGCTGTGGAAGGGGAAAGAATTAGGAGCCATAGTAATTGTTGGTCCTGACTGCCTATTAAAATCACGTTCTCATCACTGGCCATTCCAGTTTCTTGGGACTGGCTTACCTCTGGGGATTTACTGGATTGACTGAGCAACAATTTAAATAAGAAAATAAAAATAACAGGTGCTGAATTTCTGCTCCAGTTGATTTAGTGGGGGTGGTGAAAACTCCCATAGCTGGAAACTGCCTCCACTTGCACAACGTTTTTTAAGTGAATTTAGCAGGTTTCTTGCAACCTGTGAACTGTTATCAGATTGTGCTACATGGGGATGGATACAGGTGAGTGGTGTTGAAGGCGCAGCCAGCTGGATGACGCATTTCACTGCAGTGTTTCTTTGGGAAACCTTGGAGCCTTTCCTAACTGCTGGAGTTTTGGCATCAGTAGTTAGGGCGTTCCTGCAGCTCCACCTCCTTGGCTTTAAAAATTTAACTGATGGGCAATCTTAAAATGGCTTTTCTGGTGTCCTGCTGCCACCAAAAACAAAAGCTGCTCTTTCAGGAGCTTCTCAGCATCAGTAAAAGGCCACTCACTGCTGTTCAGCTTAGGGGTGTTTTTTTACCTTAACATGGAAAGGAGGCTACAAGACAAGGGCTATAGTTTACCTGGAATGGCTACTGTGCTGTTTAACTGCAGGAGGTTTGTATGTTTTCCAGTGGCTACAGGCAAGGATGAGAGAGGACTGAACAAGTTTCTTCTGCAGTGTGGTGTCATCCCTTAACAATAGCGTTATCCCTCCTGGCAGCGCTATAAAGTAAGGAGATGATTTATTCCAAAAGAAAAAGTGAGGTACGTAATTTGTGCTAGTGCTAGTTCTTTGTTAATAGTTTTTTACAGTTAAGAAAGAAGACGTTTACAAAGTGGTTGGAATACTTGGTAAATAACCTGAAACAAGACTTGCAAGGACTTGGGTAGGGATGACTCTCGCCTTTGATCCTGCGATTGCCACAGCCACAGCACACTAATACAAGGCTGCTGCTGCTGCACCTGCAAGCTCTGTATAGGACTTGTCATACTGAGGGGCTGGAAGTGAGGTCCCCTGCCACTGTGTCCTCCCTGAGCACCATGGCACAGAGGAACACTAAGAAGAAACACTAGGAAGTGGCAGAGCTTTTGCTCTCCTGCTCATCCCCAGAGCAGCCTGAATCTTCTCGTGCAATGAATATCCTGCAAGGCGTGACTTGTACTGTCACAGCTTTCATTGTTTCTTGTCTGGGATAAGAGACCAAATTCATTTGCGCAGCATTACATAGGAGTTTTGCTGAATGCAGATCCCAGTATCTTATCATTAATAACAAAATCTTTTTCATTTGGAATGTAATTTGCTTACATCATTAAAAAAATCTAGATAAGTGTTTTCTAACAGCTGAAAAGCAGTGATGTGGAAATATTCATAATTGCTTGAAATGGAGCTAAAATTATTTTGCATGTATCACAACAACAGTTGTGTTAACCACACCATCAGAAACTGTTTACTTTTGCTACATGTGTCTAGATCTACCCACCCAGACACCCATGTTATTGAAATTAAGATGTTGTGCTTTTCACTTCCATTTTGAAGGTGCATGCATTTTAACTAATGCTGTCTATACAGGCTGTGTTCTGTATTTCTAAGGTTAAAATAAAACTTATCAGTTGCTGCTGGATTTTTCTGCAGCTCTCACAAAGTAAATTGTAAAGCCCCCAATATCTTTCTGCTGTTACTCATGAGCAGTCCCAGATTCCTCAGTTTAGCTGTTTGTACACAAGCCCTAAAGTCAGCTTTGGTTGGTCAGCTGAACAAGGCCAACTCTTCCTTGGCTTTGACTACCTCTGAGCCACAAGAGGGAGATTTTTGTATCCTAGAACTGCTTGGTCTTGTGTCTCCAGAGCACAGTGCTGGTGATCAGCTTTTACAGTGGTATTACATACGTATTTTATCACCCTCTTATAGAGGCTAATGATGTGACTATACCCTAGCCAGCAGCAAAAAGAAATGCTACAACTAGAACTCAGCCCAACGTTTGAAATGCAACAGCTTGGGGATGAGCCTGTGATGCCTTCCTGAAAGACTCATCCCTGCAGTGAGGTCTGACCCCTTCCCCTCATACCAAGGCTGAGTGTCCCCATGCTGGTGGCAGTCACCTCTCTGCTCCACTCCTTCTGTTGTTTCCCAGTTCCCAGCCTAACCCTCCCTTTGTGCCTGTTGTTTATGGAAAGGATTGACCAATCTGGCTCCTATCACAGAGTTGCTGGCTAAGGCAGGAAAACATGCCAAAACTTCACCAAGCAACAAGGAAACACGAGCTGGTTCGGTCTTGGTGTCGCGCAGGCTGCCTCTGAAGAGTGCTGGCTGTGCAAGGCAGGCCTGCCCCTCACCTGCTGACAGCCTTGCGTTATCTCCCTGCCATCCTTCCCATCGGCTCATTTTGCTTGGCTCTACCGCTGACTCAGTCTATTAAATGGGCGTCTTATTTCATTGCAAACCCGAGCTGATTAATTACATGTAGTTAGGAAAAAAAAATGCAGGGCAGCTGTAGAAGGGGGTGGTGATGCAATGGAGGCGCAAACAGAAAAGTTGTCACTTCTGAAAAGGAAGAGAAAAGGATTAAGGAGCGAAATGTAACCAGAAGAGCTGCTCTGCATAATCAATCAGTCACCAGAGGCATCGGGAAAGCGTGGCTGCACAGGCCCGCACTATGGGAAGTGCTGGCCACCTGGCCTCCCAGCGCCCTAGAGCTCCCCTCGCAGGGATGCAGAGCTCCGTGTTCCACTAAAACAGTAATCACTGCCGCCCGCGCTAATAAAAAAAGACAAATTGTGATGCCGTTGAGGAAAGGTTTTAAAGGCTCTTTGAAATGGCAAGCGGCTGGGCTGGTGCAGTGGATCCAGCGGGGGAAAAGGGCAGGGAGGGTATGGAAGCATGGTGCTTCCTTCCCCTGCCCAGTAGTAAAGCAGGGGGAGGAGGTGCCCGCACATCCTGACTTTCTGTTTAAGTCAGCATCATCACTCTGCAGCCTAATCAGGAAAGGGCAAAGCAGCCCTTGCTGGGGGGAGCCGGAAGAGTTCCCTGTGGCTTGGTGCCTCAACTCGCCCGTGGGGAGGGAGGACACAGCTCCATCCCTGTGCGGGAGTAATCGCGGGGGGAAGCGTGAGGCATGAGCGCGGTGAGTAAGGCAGGGGAGGAGAGCGACTTCCCACTGCCAGCCCTGTGTGCCAGGGAGCAGGGCTGGGAACGCCTCTCTTTCAACAGAAGGCTCTGAGAACACACAGGGAAAAAGCCTTTTAAAAGCCGTATGAGCATTTTGGGTCCGAGACAAAGAGTGGGTGGTGTGGTTTAAGACACTGGGAACATCATTAGACAAGCATGCGAATCACTTGCGTGGCCTTTTGCAAAGGGGAAAGCAAGAGGTGTCACACTGAAATTGCTCATGCCCTTTGAAGTGCTAGCTAAGCCAAATTACTTTTTGCTATATGTGTTTGTTACTTGTGTTTGAAATCATGCAGAAAAACTCACTTCTGTTTGCTCAGTAAAACCGCTGCCTCTTCAGTGCTTGAGCTGGCATATCTTTCTGTGGTGGGTTGAGCTTGGCCGGATGCCAGGCACCCACCAAACCCCCTCTCCAACTGGACAAGGGCAAAGAAAATATAACAGAAGTCTCATGGGTCCAGATAAAAGCAGGCAGAGATCATTTACCACTTATCACGGGCAAAAGAGACACCACTCAGGGAAATTCATTTATTGCCAGTTAACACCAAAGTAGGATAACGAGAAATAAAACAAAATCTTAAAACGCACACATACACACACACCCCTTTTTCCCAGGCTCATCTGCACTCCCAATTTTCTCTACCTCCTCTCCAGTAAGTGGTGCAGGGGAATAGGGAATGGGGGTTGCTGTCAGTTTAGCAGAGATTGCTTCTGAAGCAACTTTTTCCTCACTCTCTTTCCCTGCTCCAGCATGGTGTCCCTCCCATGGGAGATAGTCTGCATGAACTTCTCAAGTGTGAGTCCTCCCTACAGGGTGCAGTTCTTCAGGAACGCACTGCTCCAGCATGGGTCCTCCCCTGGGGCCACGAGTCCTCCAGCAAACCTGCTCCAGCACGGGCTCCTCTCTTTATGGGGCCACAGGTCCTGCCTGGAGCCTTTTTCAGTGTGGGCTTCCCACGGGGTCACAGCCTCCTTTGGGCACATCCCCCTGCTCTTGTGTGGGGTCCTCCATGAGCTGCAGGTGGATTTCTGCTTCACCATGGACCTCCATGGGCTGCAGGGGACAGCCTGCCTCACCATGGGCTGCACCATGGGCTGCAGGGGAATCTCTGCTCCAGTGCCTTGAGCAGCTGCTAGCCTCCTTCTGCACTGACCTTGGTGTCTGCAGAGCTGTTTCTCTCACATATTTTCACTCCTCTCTTCAGCTGCACTCACACATAGGGCTTTTTCCCCCTTCTTAAATACGTTATCCCAGAGGCGCTACCACCGTCACCCATGGTCATCACCATCACACCATGCCCAGCAGCAGGTCTGTCTCATAGCTGGCTGGAATGGGCTCTATCGTGGGGCAGCTTCTGGTGGCACCTTCTGACAGAAGGACCCTGGTAGCCCCCTTGCTACCAAAACCTTGCCAGGCAAACCCACTGTTTTCCAACGCCATAGGAAACTCTCTGAAGCCTAGTAAGTAAGGGAAAGGGGGAAAACTCCTTTCTTATCCACCACTAAAGTCTAAAGGCCAAGCCCATAGACTAGCTAACTCTAGAGAGGCCACACAAGCCTTCTGTGTGGCAGATGCATACTCACGGAGTGTGTTTGAAAAGCCAAGGCTGTGTGTGCCACAGTGGCCCATTCATTATAAAAAACCACTTTTAGCATTTGATGATGTTCTTCCTGCGGTCTCACACTGTCTGGTGCGTGTCTCAGAGCCCTGGCTAAACCACATCGAGAGATGATACAGCCTTTGAATGCATTATTAGTAGACCGAGGTGACTCACTGCTTGCAAAACAGCAGTGCTATCACTGTCTCGTTCAGCGGAGAGCACAGGTTCTTTGTCACAGAGAAGCCAGCAAGGAAAATGTACATCATCAGGTGCTGGGTGCATCCCTCAGGGGCAGCACCGCAGCCTGGCATCAATGGAGAAGCTTCAAAGCAATTAGAAAATCAGTGGATTAGGGACTGTCAAACTAAAGAAATGGTTACACACTTCCTGCAGTTTTTACTTCAGGGTTGTTTGGGGTTTTTTTGTATATTTTTTTTAAAAAGAACTTTTTTTCAATAATGTAGTTGAGTTGTATCTTGTATCTCTTCCTGTAGCTCGCCCTTGCCTCTTTTTTAATGCTTTCACCTATCTTACTGTGTGATACACCACAGTTTTACATAGAATTGTAGAACAATTTAGCCTGGGAGATGTCTCTGCGGACTTCCTGGTCTAATGCCCTGCTCAGGTCAGGACCAATTCCCAGCCACTGAGAAGCTCCTCAGATAACCCCTGCCCATTACAGAATATATGTCCTCACCAAACGCTCACCCTTCAGAAACCTTGACAGGGGCAGAGGGTAGCTGGAGGTGTCTCAGCAGCTATAGTGGAGGGTATAGGCTATGGAGAATCTGAACTAGGAAGTTAGAGAGAGAGTCCAAGGCTCAGCTGGCCCATCTTTTACCTACATGTATATAGAGGGAGTCTGGTTTTCTCGTAAACTGTGATAAACAGACAGCTGCTTGCTGGAAATAATGGTGATTCCCAGCAAAACCCCAAAACTCCACCTATCAGGGCGGTTTTGGAAATTGAGCCTTGAACAGTGTCCAAGAACAGTGTGTGAGGTCCAGCTTCAGGAGCCATGGCCAAAAGTGCCGTTGAAATGACAACATTGAAAAAGGAGGTAATCTTATAAGATACCGGCAGGAGAGGTCCAGAAGCCTTTTAATCTGGGAGAGGTGCTCTGTTTTTTATGGCATATCCAGCAGACCAGCATGGAGCTTGTGCTCATGGAGAGAGATGAGATGTGCAAAGGGCAAAGGCTGATGGGTGTCCCTGAAAAACAGCAGACAGCAGCTGCAGCAGCTCGCTGCTATAGGGGAGAAGTGGTAAAGACATATAGTATATTTCAGTTATGCATTTAGAAAGAAGCAGGATGGTATATTCAAGCCAAAGAAGAGAAGTGATATTTTTGCTGTTAAGTGAGGACATTAAAAATCTGTATTAGACATAGATAGGCTTTAATCTTGCTACACACTCAGGAGGCCTGGAAGATCAGCCTAGGAGATAATTGGCCCACTCATCTTCATTTTGAATGCATCCTGGTGTACCAGTGAAATTCCTGAAGCCTTACAGAATATTAGCATTAAGCCACTGTTAAAAAGGCATAAAGATGATCCTGGTAATTGTATGACATTTAGTTTGACATCAACCCAAGGCAAACTGATGAGACTGCTGACAGAGGGATTGGACTGATAGATGACAGGAACAGAAACTGATGCTGCTCGGTGTGATGAAGAGGAGAAAGGCATGGTTTGGGGTTTTTTTTCTGCATGGAGGCTATTTGTCTGCACTCTGTGTGGGCAGATACTTGGTTTTCTGTTAATCTTTTGGTTTGGTGCCATACAACATGTTAGTGAAAATGTTAATGTTGTATCAGAAAGGGCCAATAATGCTGGAGAGGAAGCAGAAGAGATAAAAAGAGAAACAGCAGAGGAGACACCAAGGTCAGAGGAGGAGAAGAAAGGGTCTGGGCAAGGAGATACTCCAGGAGCTGGAACAGATATCCACCACACTGTTGAGGACACACACCAGAGCAGGTTTACGTTTAAGGACTGCAGCCCATGGAGGACCCCATGATGGAGCAGGGGAAAAACATGAGGAAGAAGGAGTGCTATGGACAGATCCCAGCTTCCATTCCCCATCCCCTTGTGCAGCCCGGGAGGAGGAGAAGATAGAGGAGTTGGGAATAAAGCTGGACCTGGAAAAAGCAGGAGAAGAAAGGTACCATTTTAATGTTTATCTTTGTTTCTCACCACCTGAATGTATTTGGCAACAAATCAGAATCTTTTTCAGTCAAGTCTGTTTTGCCTGTGATGATAACTGGCAAGTGAGCTCCTGTCCTCACCTTGACACAGGACCTTTCTCACACTATTTTGTGAGGAGGCAGTGTATGGGGGCCAGTTTGGCTGCTTATGAAGACCAACCTGCCACATACAGTTCATGGGAAGCAAAAAGCGAATGCATTAGCTGATTTAAAACAAAACAAAAGCCAGATGATTAATAAAGCTAAGAAAAAAAGGATAAGGAGGCAAATCAAGGGGATATAGTCTTGCTCCTCCCAGGTGCTCCCTGCCATGATTTCCAGCCTGTCCTTGGATGCTGTAATTTGTAGGCCCAATGCCACCTCAGGCTGTTCCAAAACCTGACAATGAATGCTATTGGCAGGTTGAGTTCTTGCTGTAGGTACATTTTGCCCTTGTGCACGTCTACTAGTTGAAAAAACTCAGGCAGTTTCTCCCTGAAGTATTGATTTTTAATCTTGTTTGCCCTTCATTTTGATTTAACTAAAGAGAGGGAACTCTTTAAGAGTTTGCAGCTGTTAGCATGTGCTGTACTTACTGTAATCCATCCCCTGTGTATATTAACAGTAAACACAAGGCTTTCCAGAGCTGCTGCTGTCTCCGAAGACCAGTGAAGAGCTGAGCTCTGTTTTCCAAAAACATCCACTAGAGGGTACTCAATGACCTTCTAGCGAAGGCAGGTTTACAGCCTGCGAGAGGAAAGCCAAGATGTCACCGGTGGTTGCATTAACAATAGTAGGGCACAAAACAGCACCAGAAAGCACAGCAAGGAAGCTTTTAGGTGTAAGAAACGTTGGACTAGCTTAAATCCAGTAGGAACGTGTCTGCACCACGGCTCCAGCCACTCCAAACCACCAGGTGGAAATGGGACAGTGGGAAATGGGGGTTTGGTGGCCCTTTCCCAGGGAGCGGAGTGAGGACCATGAGCCCGTGTGTGGCCCCTCTCTGGGACTGGAGTGTAGGTCTGGCTGGGACAACAGTTGGCACCCCGAGACAGCAGAGTGCTGGATTTTCTTCCTTTTCTTCCTGCTTTTGCTCTGGGGTGACCCCTGTGCTACCTGGTCTGCATGACTGAGATGTTCTGGAAAGAAAAATGTGCATTTTGCTGTACTGCTGGCCATTGAGAGAGCTGATGTGGGATACTGGGCTGTAAACCACCACCTCATAAAACAATAGTGATTGCTATTCCACAGCTATCTAGTTTTGTTGTGCTAATCACTCGTGATCATTTTAAACGGGCAGCTGATGGCTGTCCTTTGTAGGCTGGCTAGAAAATGAGACCATTTTACCGTGCAGGGAAGTCAAAACATCCGCAGAGGCTTTATAAACCCGGCAAATCCCCTGGTCGCAAATTTCTGTTCACATTATTATTCCAAGCTTTTATTTCCCCATTAACTGCTACGAAGGGCATGTAAAACTCTGGGCATGGTCTCAGAAAGGCTGGCCCTGCAAGGAAATGCCGTTCATCCTTTGCCTTCCGCTTCAAAAAAAATCAATAATAAGCATCTTATTTCAGCGTTGAAAGAGACGATTTTTACTGTCTCTCCAGCAGGGCACCTGAGTTACTGACCTTGAGCTCTAATCAGGGGGTTTGAACGTTCTCGCCAGGCTTAGAGCCGCGGCGAAGAAAACATAATTAAATCAGTAGGGGGCACGTTTGCTTTAAAATACCCCAGGATTACCTGCCGTGTGCCGGGTTTCTGCCGGGCGCAGCGCAGCGCAGCGCTGCCCGCCAGCGCTGAGTGTAAAGAAAGCTCTAATGTGGTTTTCTCAGTTAACCTGTTCAGCTCTGAGCTGCCCGACAGGGAAACCTCAGGTGTTATCAGCGTAGCTCGGATCCTCTGCCCCAGCAGTGGGCAGCCCTGCAGGGTGTTGTTTTACCCATCCTGGAGTCCTTTTTTCTTCTTTCCCTGAATGTCCCAGTTTCCTGTGGGCAGCCCAAGCTTCCACTGCTTTGCCATTAGCCTGCAGTGTGCTGAAGAAGTGCTGAATCACATCTGCCTGCGGCCATAGGTCATGGGCACCAAGCAAAAAGTCCTGGTGGGCTGCAGGAGGCTTGACTGAAACCCTGAAATCCATCCTAGCAATGAGCAAATGGGAAGACAAAACTGACGCAAACATAAACAAGGGTGCAACATGTAAGTGCCACTTCTGGAAGCAGCAAGAAGAAAATCTGGGGGTAGTTAGAACAACACAGGGACTGCTACACCAGAGGAGATCCTAGAGAAGACCTTCAAACTTTGACTCAGGTTCTTGAAAACTCAAGTTCACCTTCAGTCTTCGATCATTACAGAAGGTGATTTTCTCCTTGGCATCAACGATTGCACATAGATTTGGGGGCTCAGACTGACTGCATTTGTTTTGTATTGCTATGAAAGTTAGCAATGAAGACACTACTGTGTGAGTCAATCAAAGTTCAGAATACAGCATAACCTTCAATATGTAGCTCATCATGGCTTATAAAACAGCATATTAGGGTTTTTTAACAATTACACGCTCTCTTTTTGTTTGATCCAAATTCCCAGCCTTCACTTCAGTGCACTTCTCCAGGCCTTTAATTAGGTCTCTTTGCTTCAGCACCTAGTAACCATTCATGTACATCTCCCCCATCCCAGATTTCTAATACCTCAGAAAATTCAATGGGGTTGGTAAGGGGCCTGTTTGGCCTTTGTTTCACAGGTCAGAGTGACAATATGATAGATATTCCAGTTTCTCCTAAGATGCTGTCAGGATTTCTGCATGCTCAAGCAGACTTCCAGAAGATGAAGTACTTCAGCTTTGCTGCTTCCCCAGTGCAAACACAGGTGTGGGTTAAGGCCACCCACCTTCTTCTGATCTCAGGGATAAAGCATGTGCTCTGAACTGGGTGCACATTACTATGACTGCCAGTTGCTAGAAAACTTGGTGGTGCATCTAGAGTTATTAAATACTGAGAAAAAAATAGTAAATATACAAATGTGTTCCATTTGAGAAATATTTTCCAACCATATTTAATGAAAAGGCAGCACTGATAGAAGCCAGGCTTCAAAAGCCCTGCTTTTTCTTTCTCCCAGCCTCCCCAGCCAATGCACATGTGACTCCCCTTCTGCACACACATGTGCCAAGGACTTCTTTGATCTGAACATGTAGGTCTGTGTCTCCTGCCAAGACTGCAGACCAGGCAGAGGGATGCTTATGTTTGCCCACATCCCTCTGACACTTCACAGTAGATGTATGTGTTAAATGGGTTGATTGGGGTGGATTGTTCAAAGTGATGTGGTGTGAGCCGACTGAAGAAGCAGTGGCACAGGAAGAGTCAATGATCAACACTGGCAACTTACTGCCTGGGTATCCCCAAAAGGGAGAAGGAAGAGGATAAATGTGTGTATATAAAAATAAATATACATATATGTGTGCGTGTATATATATATACACACATATATATGTGCATAAATATGTGTATATATGTATATGTGTATATGTATGTATATATTATATACATATATATGTGTGTATCTACATATACACACCCCGTATAACCTGGGTACCCTCTAAAAGAGGGATGCTGCGTCCAAGCTGTCTATGGGAGCAGTGCCACTGAGAGTAGCAGGGATTAGCCAGGATACTTCCCAGCAGTGTCTGTGCTTGTTGGGGAGAGCACACACTGGTCCAGACTCCAGCAAGGTTGTTAAGCTGGAGCGAATCCCAGACTTTACGTTATGGGGCTCACACAGCTTAGAGGTTCACCCCTGTCTGTGATTGCTCCATCTGAGCCACCAACTGGCAGGTCAGGACAAGAGATCTGGGAGCTAGAAACCAAAAGGAGAAGCAGCATGGCAGAGAGGGGAGTTCAGCAGGCTGTCTCATGAGGGCTGCTTCTGGGTTTGGAGCCCTGCAGGAGACCTGCATCCCCTCAGATATATTTTGTCTCATTTTTTAAATCCGAGGCTGTTTAGCTTGCACTCAACTCATCATATGCACCCGTTGGGCTAAATTTCTGAAGCAAAACAAGTGATATTACAGCAGAGATGAGTTTCTTGCTTTACTAGATTATGTCGTCATATTGATGTATGGATGCTGAAGAACACATCTGTCTTGATTTACTCATTACAAGTGGGCAACACTCTCTTTGTTTTCCAAATTCTCAGCAACATAGGCCATTAATTAAAATTATGGCTCTCTCAAGTGCTATTTTAATTGCGTTTCAATTCCAACTTAAAGGGCCAGGAAATAATAAAGCTGGGTATTATGTACACTTTGAAATGCTGAGAGATGTAGGGGGAATACACAACTCCTGCAATTATTTTGCTCTCCCACACTGCTCAATTCCTGAGCATGCCATTTGTTTGATTAATGAATGTTATCTTTGTCTGCAAAAATCGACAATTTCAATATTGTTTTCCATCAGAAACTATTTGTTCCTTGCTTGTGGATTAAGGAGAAAGTTCTTTAGCACCTCTCCCACATGCTGGCCACATCATTAATCAGAGCAACCTCTCCTGACCTGGAAGGAAGGGAGCTGTAACGTGCACACCACATGCACATTGCTCAGTCACTCTGCCTGCTCATTCCTGTCTGTATTACTCTGTTGCTTGCCCTGCACCTCTTCCCAGTGACCCTTTCTTGGCTTTCTCTTCTCACCCTCCGTTTTCCTCTCCCCCTCCTCCGTTTTGGTGGGTGTGCTGTGTGGGAAGCCCGTGTGCCCGTTCAGGGCAGCCTTTGGTGTTGCAGGGCAGCTTGGCCAGCCAGTGGATGGCAAAGGCTTGGTGCTGCATCAGCCTCAGTAACAGGGTAGGGGTTCACACCTCAAACTGCCAAACCTAGTAGAAGCACTAATACCCTCACTTTCATGTTCAGCTTGCTGGCATTACAAGCCACATTGCTCATGGTCCTCATGCCGACTGCTCCTGCCTTGTGATACGTGGATAGACTCCACAACTCGTTAAAGTTTTAAAGTAGGTATGCTTTTATTCAGCGCTGAGAAGCCTGGGGGATAGCTCCTCCAAAGGCATGCGTACCTCAGTGTTGTTTCCCTCTACATTTATTCTCTAAACTTATATATATTCATAAGGTTGCACAATGCGCCTATACATATTCATGTCCTATCCCTGCTTCATATTATAATGAGCTAGAAGGTCCTTTGTGCCTGTGCAGTGTGTGTGTGTGTGTCCAGTCATGGGTGAGGGTCTCAAGGTGAAGTAAATGAGCCTTCCTCTTGTGAGTAGGGGTCTTCAAGATAAAGTAAATGAGTCTTCCTGGAGCCTGAACTTTTAACCTCTAGCCATCACACATGCTCTTTAGGAGTCTGGTCAAAGTCCAAACCACAAAGCTGGTCTTCACTGGAACTAAGTGACTGTTCCTCCCCCTTATCAGTCTGTTTCTTCCCCTTATCAGTCTGTTTCTTCCCCTTATCAGACTGTTTCTCCCCCTTATCAATAGCCTGTTGTCCTGGTACTGCATGGCAAGCTTGACAGGTATTTGCAAACAATGCTTTCTGTTAAACAGGAAAAATTCCTCTCTCCCCTCTTGCACAATCCCCTTGCACAACCCCTTGTACAACCCCCCTGTACATTGGTCAACCCTCTGCATCACTTGTGGACTCCAGGAACCACTGCAGAGGGGACATCTTCGCAGGGAGATGAGAAGCCACGGAGCTGAGTGGCAAGACCTGAATGTCACTCATTTCATGCCCACTCTTCCACGGGGATATCCTGTCCAAGCAGCTTGTCTTATTCCCACTCAGCATTTATCAGCAGAGCTTTAAACTCTCCTCTCTCAGTTCGATACTGTCTTATAAGAGGTTTCTCTTGATAGCTGATCATGTTGTGATCTAGCAGCTGCATCCTGCTTCTGCCGGTGATGGTCACGCTGACTCCATCAGAAACACCTCCTGTCAGCATTTCTTTCCACAAACCACTTTCCTTTCTTAGCAGGAAAAAGTCAGAGCAAAATTGTAAGATTGAAAGCTTTTTTAATGTTCCCATTAATCTTCTTACTAGAGGTACTGAAAATATGTATTTTTTGAAATACAGGAAGAACTTTCTAATAAGGAAGTCTGTTTCTGTTTCTGTAGCACTTGTTTTTACAGCCTCACTTCTTTCCACTTGGCCAATGCAAATGGGCTGGAGCCCACCCTCAGCCCCAGCCCATCTCCACAATTGGGTTTCCTGGGCTGGAGCAAAGCCATACTCTCTGCTCGTAAATGTAGCAGAGGATGGCTTGCTGAGCAGTTTCTATTCTTCCAAGGAAGTGCTTTTGGCTTCAGGAGGCCTCTCGTTGTTTCTGAGCTCTTTCAGAGATTTGGTGAATAATCCGGGTTCATGACACGGTGCTGCTGACATGGATAGTAGTTGTGTTTCAGCTGCAGCTTGCCTTTGTGAATTCAGTCCTCAGCCTTCCTCTTCCCCAATTCCAATATGTCACTAATGGTATTTCACAGCTCCACAAAGGGACAATGGTTCACAAAGAGTTTCAAGAAGTTGAAGGTTTTAGAGGCTGCAGAGGCACATACATTTAAAGCTAGTTTAAAGTTAGTTTAAAGTTAGTATACAAGTATATATTTGTGGGAGCCGTAGTTGTTGCAGAAGTCACTATTTCTTGCTCTGTATTCATGCCTTTCCAAACATACCTCCTCACATGTGCTGAGCATGGCACACATCTTTGCCTATTGATTTCATGTCTGTATATATGAAAATTAGGATTCCTAAATCATCAGGATAGGTTTTTCTTTATTAACTGTTAGCCTCAGAGTGGTCTATTTAGATGCAGTTCATTCTGCATGCTCATATATTTTATGCCACTTCTAGGAATATATAGATTAATCCTGTGTTTAAGAGTGCAGCTGGTATCAAAAACAATGAGCACATGAAAAGACCACTGACTTTGACAAGAAGAATCTATGTGATTCACATATGAACAGCTGAAAGGGGCAGTGCCTTGTGCCTGCCCTACCCTCCTATTATTGAACGTCAGACATGCTTATCACATGCAAATGGTGAGGTTAACAGATTTCATACCAAGACCCCTAAATCCTCACCCTGGGACTTCTCATTTTCCATTTGATTCACAGACCTTTGAACCATTTTGGCATTACTTTTTCGTTGTTGATGTAAATCCAGTTGCAACAGATGCTTCTTTAATTTACATGGTGTAATAGTTTTGCTGCTTATTTCATCACTTGTTTCATAATATTTGGTCCAATCTTACACCTATCTGCTACACATTAAAGCTTATCCCCTTCACTGGAGAAGAGCATTCCTGACTTAGCAGCAGAATTCTGATTTATTGAGAACTCCTCTCCCTCTTTTATCAAGATGAGCAAGAGTCAGCTACTACAGAAAACAGCACTTCTAGTACTTAGTAGATGGTCTGAATTTGTCCAGTATTTCTTTAAATATTTCTGTAAGACAAGTAGGAGGGGGAAGCTTGGTCTCATTAATTGGTACACTGAAATGTTCATGGATAAGCTCCTGAGGGAAGAATTGCAGGATGTGGGTTATTTATAGCAGCATTCACCTGTCTATGCCGAACGGAAAGCACTTGTGATAGACAACAGTTGACAAATAGAAATTTGAGCAATTACGTGGAGCCAAGGAAACCTGTTCTGTGCCAAATTACGAATCACACCACGGGGACAGGTCTGAGGGAGCAGTTGCACTGGCTAAGAGAAGGCCAAAGAACTCTAATTACATAACAATCACATCAAATCCAGGTTTTTATCTCCCCTCAGACCCACATCAATATGAGAAAGGGAAGTTCTTGGAATATTTAACTCAGCATCAAGCATTTAATATGTATTACACGTCCAGGGAGTCTTTCTTAAGAACTTAAAACCAGTGCTAATTTGGACAAACTAAACTTGTTTCTGAATCAGTGTTATACTCCCTTTCACATGCTGCCTCTTAACTCAGTAACATGTCATCCCAAATCCTTTCCTAGTACAGTGTCTCTGGGCAGGGTTGATTGCTTCAGTCAGATATTGATGTGTGTTATGGTTAAATTGCTTGAGCCTCAGCTACATAGATGATAAGATTTACTGAAAGCACATTTTAGGTCAATGATTATCCATAACTTAGCAGCTGACTTACTGAAGACACCAGCTATACTGCCTTCAGGCTGTCATTTGACAAAGGTTCCCTTTGATGGCTCCCATCTACCCTGTCTCTCAGCACTCACATCACCTCCTCAGTTTTGCCTTTGCAGACCATAAGGTGACCCTGGTCTGGGTCTTAAATAAATCTTCTTTAATGGACTACACAACAGAGCCTCCTATTGCTGCAGTACCTCTGCTCATTTATGTTTCACCCAGACAAGACCACCACAGGATAAGGAAGTATCTTCTCAGAAAGATGCACTGATTTTTAGAGTTAAGAGGTTGACTTATAAAAAGTCATCAGCTTCAAGGTTAGTTGAGGGAGACCAGGAGACCCTTTTGCAATGGTGGGGCACCATACTTTGCCTGTTTCTTTCTTTTGAGTGCCCATGCACCTCAAGTGAAGACTGCAGCCATCAAAACGTGCCGCTGCAGAAACGAACTCCTCCAGGAGCTCTCTTGAAACAGTGTCAAGGAATGGAACTATTTCAAAACAGTTCCTTAGGTCTTATGACAGGAGACAGTGTTACCTATTTCTAGTCCCAAAAGTCTTTGGGTATCTTATTTTTTAAGCTCCTAAAGCTTGCTATGCTTGCTGGGTGGTGATAAAATGGGCAAGGAAAAGACAAGTGAAATATTTGGACAGACAAGCTTCTGTGAAGCACAGTTGTAATGACAGATGATGGAGGTTGGCAATAAGGTTAAAAATCATGGATTTCAACAAAGTACTGGATTTCTACTTAAACCCAAAGGATTTGTTATAAGAAGTACTTGCAACCTCCAATAGCCTCTTCAAAAACCTCTGTCATAGCCTGACTGCATGCATGGGTATTTTATTAATGATGATGCATGGTCCCTTAGTGTTTAGGGTTACCAGACTCATGAGAAACACTGTAGACAACCCAGGGAAGGTCCTTGCCCCAAAGATTTTGGATGAGCTGTGCACGGTGGGACAGAAGGTGGCTGCAAGGCTGTGTAAAGAGACACAAAAGCAGAAGACAGGTTCTGCAGCTGCAAAAAAAAGCCACTCCAAACCCTTGCCTTGGAGACATCTTGGTACTGCAGCTGTGACCGTGAAAGCAAGCTAAGGCTTTGAGGGAGAATAACGTGGTAGAAGGATGAGAGGATTTTGTGGGCTGAGATTTATTTATTTGAACTTTTCTTTGTTCAGAACTTACCCCAAAGCAATCTAATATCCTGTGGAATAATGGCCCACTCACCTCAGCTCCTTCCGATACATGAGAACATTGAGAACAAAGACAGCATCTTAAAGGGTATTTGTTACTGTTGCTGTAATGGAGCTAAAAAATTAACAGGAAAGACATTAGAGATGCTGCTTGATAACATAATTCTTCAAGTTTGCTTTAGTAGCTGTACAAACCAGGGTAGTGAGGTAATTGCAACAGCCAGCAAGTCTGATTCAGTGTCCAAAAAATGGCAAGATTTGTTCAGAAAAAATAACTCTAAAACACATTTTGTCAAGTAATTGATTATGAAACGTGTTTTGGTTGTATATAAACTATATTAAAGGAAAAATTTTGAAACACCTGGAAGGGACAAAGCTGTGATTATCTCTAGTGGCAGCTAATGCATACCCTAAGAGAAGACAGAAAAAATTGAGACAGGACATTTTGTGCTATTTTATGTCTCTTTTTCTCAGCAAAACAAACCAATACATATAAATAAGCAGCTGGTCTCCCCCCCCCCCCCCCCCCCCCCCCCAGTAAGTAAACAGATTTTTCCAACTATCAGGAAGATGATGTGAAATAATTATGATGTCTGTAATCTAGGAATGAGCAAAACCACCAATTACCATAGCAAGACACTTCAAATGCCATCTTTTGGGAAATCTTACATTTCTAAATAATGTTGTCTAATTAGAATCTGTCTGTCACTGAGCTCTATGCACAAAAAACTAAATATTAAAAGCAATGAAGTGTCTGGACTCCAAATGTGAGAGGACCCATAAAGTGAGGATGTGGATGTGTTTCTGGAAAGCAGAGCATTTTATAATAGTAGCATAGCGCCGAGTTATGCTGATTTCTGGGTTCCTGTTTTCAATTTGAAGTGTCTTTCCCATTATTCCTCATACGTACTGTCTTCACGGAGAGATGGCAATTCACTCCATGTCTCTGACAATACCATGCCATAGTCAAACTGGCTGCTATGGGACAAAGTTAAGTTTTAGCATCTTCCACATCAGAAAGCACAGGGTTTAGATTTCCAGAAATGTGGAGCAGTTGTGCCTCAGTCTCTGCAGTCCAGGGATAAAAGGGCCGTATTCACACAGCTCATGCCTAGGTCTAACTCATGTCTAACTCAACTTTCTCAGCAGCCTCCATCAACAATAAGGGTGGAATACAGCAATAGTGTCTACATCAGTCATTCCTATCGTTAACAGCGGCTCTGTTGCAGGTGGTCTGAACATGTCCCTTTGTGACTGCCAGGTATTTCATAGTTATTTCTCTCCTAGTTAACAAAGCAAGATACTTGAAAACAAGAATTAGGATTTCAGCTCTCCATTGGTTTGCTTTTGCTCAGTTGTTTGGGGTCTTGCTCCAGATGACGGGGACGCCATCTCCTCCAACCAATAATCTAATTCGTTGCTGTGGTGCAAGCTGCTGGAGTTACAAGGAAGATGGAGATCTCCCCATTGGTTTCACTGCGGTGCTGATCCCCAGGCTCCAGAAGCTGCAGTCCTAGCCCAATGCCTTGACATGTCAGAGAAGACAAAGAATAATGCACAGCTAGAGCATCTTTTGCTGACTTTAGGTGGGGAAGGATTTTGCCAATCCCCTGCTATTTGAGGAGCTGGGGGGAGGTAGGGGAGGGGGGGTACATACACACTTGAGCAAACCTTACCGCAGTTTCCTTCTCGCCCCTCCTGCCCCACTGGAAGCTCGCCTCGGGCCAGCCCTCGGCAGGCAGCAGTTTGTGTTTGTCACAGTGTGCCTCAGAAGGGCTGGAAGCAAGGCCAGCAGTGCCTCTCCACTGCTGCAGGCATGTTGTGAAGATGTGTTAATTAATGTTTGTGAAGCAGTCGCAACATGGGGCGATGAATGCCACAGGAAAAAGAAGCATTAGGAAATCAGCATTTGAGAACACGGTTTGGCTAGCGTGTGGTAAATGAGGCCTGGGGCCACACGTTTGACAACGAGGAAAACACAGCACTGAGCAGCTTGCTCCCAAAGCAGGGCTAGCGCTTCCGCAGCTCCCAGCCAGGAAGCAGCCCCGCGGGAAAAGCCAAGCAGGGGCTGGTGATGAACACACTCCAAGGGCCCGGCACGGGCTGCAGCGCCATCCCAGCGGGTGGGTGCTCTTAATGCAGTTCTGTGTGTGTGCGGCTCTGTGTGTGTGAGAGAGATATTATTGTCCAAGGAGAAGTAAAACCAAGTGTGCTGAACTGAAGCTCTCGACCTCCTGATCCCCATGAGCCAGGGGATGGTGCCAGATGGCGCTGGAAGTCCTCAGCAAGGTCTGGTGCTGGGATTTTCTGTATCCTCGCTCACATCAGGGCTTACACAGCCGTAAGCGCTATTGGAAACAAATACGAGAGAAGGTAATTTCAGTCCTTATCCTGTAACTAGTCTTTTGCTTGCTGAAGGGATTGAGTGTAGAAATGTATTTTAGCAGAAAAATGTATTTCTGCGATGAAGAGAGCTTGTGGTGAGTTAATCATGCTAACAGCATACTTTGTACTATCGCCCAGCAGCGTTAGTCTAACTACCGTAGCATCTCATTAGACTTGGAGCTCTCCCTAGGAAATACTGTTTGCACGAAGAAGGGGAGAAGGAGAAGTGCTGTGACTGCAGCGAGCCAGATGTCCTGATTTACCTTCCATGGACATTTGGATATATAAATGGTCAAGAAACTGCAGTATGAATGCCTCCGAGCTTTATTCATAAGACTAATGTGAAAACCACATTTCAAATCAGCAAGGGGAGGAGGGGGAACGGTCTAATTTAAGTCATGAAAGAGCACTGATTTGTTTCCACATGGAGCTAGCACTCGAAGGAATGTTCCTTCCCGCTGGCACCCTAGTAGCGGTGAGGAGGGATGTTAATGGCACACAAATATACCTTCTCAGGCAAACAGATTTAAATCCCATGAAGCTGGCTTTCATGAGGAATGCTGAGAGAGCAATAACAAATGATTCTATTAGTATGAATGCAGTCAGCTTGTGTTATTTATAATGTAAATATCATCCGAGTATAAAAATTGCCTCATCGGCAGAACAGAGGTAAAATTTCCATTCATCATGGTTTAAAATAGCCTAATCATAGAATATGTAGTTGGTAACCATAAATGAAAGGTTTTCTTAATATAAAAATGATTAATAATGGGCAGGTATCTGTTACATATTTTCCTATTGATGGAAAACATAAATACTTTGTCTCAAACATAAAAACTCTGATTGTATAAAAAAGTGTTTACATTAATCTACCAAATATTTTCTTTTTATTCCTGCAGGGATTAGGGCCTTTAAAAGGACATAAAGGAAATATGATTACATCTTATCTGCCTGAAGAATAAAACACACTGCAAGAGCCATACATGCACTTAAGTTTTCATGCTGTAATGGACTACAGCCCCAGGGGCTTGAACTGCCCCACTCCAAGGTGGGAGACGTGACCTGCAGCTCCAGTCCTCAAACACCAGCACCATTTTCACTGGGGATGCTCATTTTATTTTATCACACAGATGATACTCTTCCAACGTAGTCAGTCAGTGGAAGAGTAGCCAGGAAGCGAAAGGAAGAGCTTTTCCAGGTGCAATGCCTTGGAAATACCTGGAACTTTAAGTTTGAAACAATAAAAATATCTCCCTCCCAAAGGCTTCATGGGTGTTTGAATGTAGGGCTGAGCAGCTGACGTAACCCCCAAAGCACAGGTGCCCAACAGCCTGTCCTCAGCCCGTGCCCTTCCATTCCTCCTGCTTCCTACAACAGCCAATCTTCCGATGGGGAGCATGTGTGAGCCACAAGCAGCCTGACGCCACTAAGCTGCACAGGGCTTTATCTTCCCACCTCATCCATGAGAGGATTTTCAAATGAGGCATTGCCCCACCTGCCTTGTCTGCAAGGTCCTACCGACCCAAGGGCTTTTCTCAGAACCTCTTGGCTGAGCCAAACAGAAGATGCAGGTGCTCACCTGGCATTCAGAAGTGTGGTTTTATAACCCGTGTTTCCTCAGTTCAGTGCTGAAAATACCTGGTCCACCAGTCACTGGCTAGGGTGGATATTCCCAACTGAGCACACACTGCCATGCATTAGGGACCACTGACACAGAACATGTCCAACTGGAATATAGTGCCAAGCCCAATGCAGTATGATTCGTGTGTCATGATTCAAATTATCCCATGAAAAGTAAATTCATAAGTCATTGCATGTAAAGCAGTTTATGTACTTACTTACCTCATCCTTTCTATATATTGTTTAAATTCTGCTTTGAAAGCAGATGGCTTTCTGCACTCAGCTGGAAGTTACTCCAGAATTTATATCCTATGTAGTTAGAGAGCTTTCATTTCCTACTGTAAGTTTACTCATGACCAGTTTATATCACTTGTTCTTGTGCCCATAGTGTCTATAGCTCAAGTAGCTCCATCCTTTCTGCTTATCCCGTCCCGCCCTTGCAGTGTCCGAATTCAGTAAACACATCCCCTCTCTACCTTATTTGTGTTACGTAAAGCAAGTCAAGCTGCTCCAATGGCATGAAGTAAGCATGAGGGGAAAGAGAATCTCATAGCCCTTTTCTGACCCTGCTCCACTTTAACTTTGTCTTTCATGAACATGTGTGCTGGTTTTGGCATCTTAACTAATTATTCTCATAAATGGGCAACAAAGTTTGACAGAAACCATGAGTATCACCCAAACCCAGATTGCTCACACAAATCACTCTGAATTATTTAAATTCCAAATAATGCTCAGGAACAGCGAGCTATTATCCCAAATTCATGTCAGAATAAAACAGCCCTTAACACTGCTGTAACAGCTGTAACAGCTGGATGTGAGCAGTGACACCATCCTTAGCCTACTCAACACTTACGGGGCTTGCTCGTACAAACTGCCATGACTTGTAATTCTGCCTTCTGTGCCGTCAGGTCTCCCACTAGTTCACAGGACTCAGCACAGCACAGCAGACAAGAAAGGGAGGCTGGTACTGACATGAGTAAAAGTGTCAGAGAGAAATGCCTACTCCTCTTTTGGAACACTTTCCTTCCCCTGATCGGTTCTCAGAAGATGTGGGAGGCTGTAAGGAAACTCTCCTGCCACCAGGCATTGCACCTGCATTTTAGAAACACATCTCACATTCCCCTTGCGCCACCAGGATTATGCTGAGCCCCCAAGCCCAACGCTGTTCTGTAGGCAGCACAAGGATGCACTTGGTGATGCCACTACATCCTTGAGGGGACGACAGGACCCTGGAGACACCTGAACCTCCCTCTGCTGCATCAGCTCCCTGTGCTGGTGTGGAAGGACAAGAGGACCCTTGTCCTCCCACAAGGGGGACAGAAGTTGGGAGTTTGTCAGGGATCTGACCTGCAATTCCTAACTCAAAGTTTATCTAAATCTACTTTATTGAGGGGCTCATTATTACCGAAACAAAAAATAGTTCAACTAGTTGGGTTTTTTTCATACAACCATGTCATCCAACACTTCAGATTTTCTACAAGCAGAAGGATAGCTGGGTTTATCTTGGTTGCTAAGTTTACATTATATTTATCATATCAGAATGTACTTAATGAAGAGCTTTATATAAAATGTCCCTACGCAAAAGGCTCCACTTAACCAGGTGTGAAAAGGTTGCTGCCAGAAAGCAAAAAAAGAACATTATAGTGTTTTATAAGGTCAGAGCTGTGACTGCCAGCACCTCCTAGCAGAATGAGGATGTATAGCCAGGCCCTTACTCTTCAATAACCTCTCTGAGATCTAGAAACAGATTGTTCCTCTAACCTATTGGGTAGCCTAGAAAATAGTAAGTACATTGTTGATATGACTTCTGGACACACTAGAAGGACCACCTTCCAATGCCCAGGGATGCCTCAGCACTTTATAGGTATCTGTATTGTGCCAGCTACTGTAGTGAGGGGGAGCAGAAAAAAAAGAAGGTTTAAGTATTAGAAGGCTCAGATAAACATGTTCCTGGATATTTTTTCTTATGAGTATAGTCTGAGAGAATAATCTGTACACGTGAGAGTGAGAAAGGCAGCCTATAACCCCTATTCCCTACAACCCTGCAACTACAGATGTAAAGGATATAATTTTAAACACAGCATGAATGAGTATGGTACAAAAAATATTTTTCGGTTTGGCTAAACTTGTTCCGTATGAGGACTCACACAAACACTGCCTAACTTCCAGTAGATAGAGCTTCACGGCAAATATTTGCTCCCCAGATACATGTGTGCACACCTTTGCCACCTGCTTTTGGGACACTGACAATTATAGCATCCTTTCTGCTAATAACTCTTATCAGCAGCTCAGGTGTGCTCCTGCCTGAGGCTGAAGAAGCTCCTGAACACCCACTGCCTCAGCAGATGGGGAATTCTCTTGGCATTTCACCCCCAAGCCTGGCCCAGAGGCATTTCAGAGCACACCAGCTGCTTCGAGCCCCTGCAGAACTCCACTGCAGAGGTCCTGGTACCAGAGGAAACTGCCCTTCCCCATGCCTGGTTCCCCTGCTGAATAAAAAGGGCCTGAAACACCAGACATGTATTGGCTTTTTGGTAAATGCTTAAACCAGGAAGAGCTTCCAGTGCTGGCCTGCCCCAGATTACATCCCTGGGTCAATACTGCATGGAGGCATAGATATTATCTCCAGTGGTTGTTTAAAGGGGATGTGAAACACACACATCCTCAATGCATCAGCTGCTTGTCTAAGGTATCATACCCTCTGTCTCCTCCTTACCTAGATGAGTAGCAAACAGTTGATTTGCTAGTCTTCACATAAGAAGCCAAGAAGCTAATGTTTATCAAGCAAACTTGTATATGCTATTTTCCTGCTTTCCAAAGGTGTTCCTGTATGTACTATGATTAATTCTGCTTCTGCAATTCGAAAATTAGAGTTTAGTTGTGGAATTTATCCAAATGAAGAGAAAAAAATGGGCTTTGAACTGAGGCTATTGTATTATTGCAACTGAAGTGGAAAAATACTTGGTTTCATTGTGTTGGTAAGGACAGCAAGGTTTGGCTACAAGTCTTCCAGGTAAAAGGAGCCCTACACTCTTCTAAAATTTTCTGATCTTTCTTTTGCTTCTCTCACTAGGGAAAAAAAACAAAAACAAAAACAAAAGAAACCTTGGAAATTCAAAAAGCACATCTAAATCACAGTGAAATGAGGCACAGATTTGCTGCCCCTTATAGGGTTGGTCAGTGGGAAACAGCTGAAATAGTACTATTTGGAATAAAAATTGGTGTTGAAATAAGCACTATGGAGTAAACTTTCCTCCTTATTTAACTACCTCAGAAAAAAGAGACTTTACAAGACGGGTGCTGTCTTTGAAATAAATCCAGGCTCCAGCATTGCTATTTCTTTGTGACTTTGCAATGAGAAACCCTCAGAGGAGCACCCAGAGAAACAGTCTGACTGTTTTCCAGCAGTGATAACACATGCTAATAAAGCAGAGCTCACGGTGAAATGCTGAGAGCAGGTTGTATCCCCTGCTTTCATGAAAGGTACCTCTCAATCATGCAGCTGACTTACTTTCATGCTGCTTTATCTGTGGCAGTCAACTAAAAATCATGCAAAATGGATTAGACAAAGAGAGAAGCATAGACCCAGCCTGAGAAGTAACTTCTCAAGTTGTTGGGTGAGAAATGGAAGATAGACAAAACTGTAAATGACAACTGGATTTAAAATTTCAAGTTGTAATTGTAATTGATGAATTCACTTGGAAAATGGAGAAGACCTTGAGGGAATCATCCTCCAGAGAACAAAGAGAAGAGTGACCCAGCAAGACTACAGGTCTGAGAGGGCTACCAGAAGATAAAGACAAGTGCAGGAGGATGCAAATACTAAATGTCTAAAAGACTCTCACAAAGGGAGGACTAGCAACTCTTTAGAAGACGAGGTTGAAAGGGAGTAGGGATGGTGGCAAGGACACAAGTTTGGAATGGCCAGAGGTTCATTTAAGCATCATAAATCATAGCAGATGGCTGTACCTGCCTACTGAGAAATGCTCAATCTCCCTATTAGATGCATGTACAGGGGACCTACAAGAAGCTGTGATTTTTAGTGGTGACTGGGCGAGTTGGCATGGAGGGAAGGGTTGAAGTTTGCTACTGGCACAAAATTTATTCTCTCTCCAAAGGTGAACAGACTAAGAAAAAGCAATGAAGCAATGATTTTAAATTAGGAAGGAAGTTGGAACTCCACTAAAACACTGAATAAATCTTGCCCAAATCTTTACCAAATCCAGCTTAAAAACTCAAGCATTCCTGGGTCCTAACATACATAAATCTGTCCTTGTTTTCCACTTCCCACCATGCTGGTTTCTCATTTCTGTGTTAGATGATAAATAGAGTATGACTTCATTTCACAAAAGCATGATATTTTGTCCTTAGGATAAACTGAGACACTTGGTAGTGTAAAGACTTAACAAAAGTCCTTCAAAACATCATAGACTGTGGCTATTTTGTCACTCTCTGAAGAAGCAGTTGACCTCCAAAATCACCTGGGAATGGAGAAACCAAGAAGGGAAACAAGTGGCCTCAAGCAGGCAAAGACATTTGGGGTGGGAATTTCACAAGCTAGCATCACAGTGAAAAGAAATGCATCTTGTAGGAAACACCAGGAGGTGGCAATAAACTCCAGAATGCCCCAGTAGAGCCACAGAAGTGTGGTAGTCAACTCTGCATGGTCAGGGCAACACAGGGCAACAGACATAGCTGACGGATTCATTCCACCAAACTCCTGCAAGTGTGAAGTTCATACCTTTGTGATAATTTGTGTTCCCTGAAGAAGACTGTAACAAATGCAAATGTAAGAATGTTTAATTTATTTTTTTTTACTTTATTTACAGGGACAAACCCACTTCAAAACCAGAAAAAAGAGTCCAAGTTGGAAAATGTTTCTGAGGAGAAATTCTAATCCATTTTGATCAACTGCACCAAAAAAGAAAGTACACATGAAGGAAAAAAATCCAACTATCCTGTAATTCCTTCCTTTCATCCTAGGAAGATAAAATGTATATTGAACATACATGATGATAACAGAGCATTGAACCTTTAATACGGTAACAGCTTGCTGCTACAGGAATGTCACAAGGAATGAGGAATTGTCTCAAATGCTCACATACAAATATCTGTCCATAGTACGGTGCCAATTTAAAATAAATGCAATGTGGAGCATACTAATAACATTAAATGATTATAGCAAAAAAATCACACTGAATTACTGAGAAAAAATGTGTAAGATTCTGTTAAGGTTAAATGCAGATGGTCCTTGTGGGAATCAGCACAGATGGAAAGAGGTGTGGTCAGTTAAATCCTGACAGAGCAGAATCCGGTGAGGGATATAAAGTGAATAGCTTCTTCAAGTGTACCCACAGCAAGAGAAAGGTGGGGTACATGTGGGGCTGCTGGTGAATCAGACAGGAGACCTGGTGAAAGAGGACATGGGAAAAGCTAAGGTCAATGAGTTCTTTCTTTAGGCTTTACTGATAAATCCAGCCTTCAGGAACCACAGGTCCCTAAGGCCAGTGGGAAAATCCAGAGCATCCTCCTGTGAAGGAGTTTGAGGTTAGAAAATGTTTAAAGACACTGGATGTGCACAAGTCCATGGGACCTGATGTGGTGCACCCACAAGTGCTGAGAGCACTGGCTAATGTCTTTGCAAGGCCAGTCTTGACCATCTTTGGAAGATGATGGCAACTGGGAGAGGTTCCTCAGGGCTGGAAGAAAACAAATGTTAGTCCTGTCTTCAAGAAGGATGAGAAGGAGGATCCAGAGAAATACAGGGCGGTCAGCTGCATCTCAGTCCCTGGGAAACTGATGCAAAAAGCCAAGGTACTTAATGCCTTCTTTGTCTTTCCCAGTAAAACCAAACTTTAGAAATCTCTGTGGTTGGATGTGGCTTCCTCCTGGAAGGGAAAAGGAAGTATGGAATACCTAATATTACACCAAGTAAATGGTCACTATAGCATCCACATCTGGTATAAATAAATAGTTAAAGTAAGGAAACAAAAGGAGCATGTATGCAACAGCATCGTATCATACTGCGTTTTCAAGATAGAGGCATAATTCTTTCTCCCTCTATCCAGCCACCCTCCTCTGACTGGTTCACACACAGATTCATATAAATTTTTAAAATCTAAATATAATGTAATGTATAGAAATCTTTGTGCTTCGGGACATTCAGCGAGCGCCTTGGGAAAGAAATCCCTTCTCTTTATCTGAATTTAGTGTTATTAGTTCTGCTTGAAAATGCACATTGTTTCCTACAATGGTTATTTGCCTTTTTTATTTTGTCAGACTCTCCAAATTAAGTGTAGATCATCATCATCATCATCACATCTAAATGCTCATGCAGCCAAGACAGCAACACATCTCTGACTGATGCAGTAGCTATAAATTTGAGTGGGGCCAACACTCCGCCTCTGCACGGTCTGAGACCCTCTGAAATTTGTGTGGACTGAGATGACCCCTGGGCAAGGTCAGCAGGATCTCAGCCTCCTGCTTCCCAACCAGCTTAACCAATAAGCAGATTACAGATGCACTTGGAGAGTTTCTGATTGCTTAACCCAATGAGACCCTTTCTGCATTTTGCACTCCCAGGCCCACACTGATGTTCAAGACTACAGAGACGATTGCGTTCTTCAGAAGATGGTGCTCAGCACTGTACCATTATCTGCCAGAACTGATCATTAATGGGGAACAGTCCCGCATTATTATTTACCAGCCAGCTCATAAATGATGAACACTACTCTGGCACTTTCTAAATGCATGCATGTTTCGTCATCATTCATTGTAAAGACGAAAAGCCAAGTTAACCATGTATCTGTCAACAAATATTTCACCTTAACTACCAATGTATTACGAAATGCCTGTTAAACACAAAGATGTTTTTTCAGCAACAAAAAGGATGTTCAAAGCCTCATGCAAAATTTCTTTATTTTTAGAATACCTTTTATCATATTTATGTTTTAGAATTGGTGATATCACTATGATTTTTCCAAACTGCAGTTTTACCTATCTGTTTATGAGGATGGAAGTCCTAATGGGAAACTGCAACAGTGTGCCAGATCGCACCTTAGTCGTTTCCAAAAGGTCCCAGCTCTGTGCCCTCCCACACCACGTCTTACTGCTGTGCAGTTCTGCCTGTTTGGTCTACCTCTTCCTATGGGCAGAGACCCCTCCCACCAGACCCAGTTGCTCAAAGCCCTGTCCAACCTGGCCTTGAACACTGCCAGGGATGGGGCAGCCACAGCTTCTCTGGGCAGTCTGTGCCAGTGCCTCAGCACTCTCACAGCGAAGAACTTCCTAATATCTAATCTAAATCTACCCCCTTTCCGTTTAAAGCCCTTATCCTATCACTACATGCCCTTGTAAAAAGTCCTTCTCCAGATTTCTTGTAGCCCCCCTTCAGGCACTGGAAGCTGCTGTAAGGTCTCCCCTCAGCCTTTCCTTCTCCAGGTTGAACAACCCCAGTTCTCTCAGCCTGTCTCCACCGGAGAGGTGCTCGAGCCATCTGTTCATCACTTCGTCACATTACTTAACTGATGGGGCTAATGCAATGTTCCTTTGTAAATACCTGAGAAAGATACTTTCTATTTGCAGTTATTTTCCTCTAAGGTGATAAATCATTTATTGTAGTAATTTTAGTAGGAACACAAGCTTTGGGTGACAGCTCTTGTCCCTGCAGCTGCTCAGTTACCTCCTCAGCCACTGGCTGTGAATTGAAGACAAACAGGTACAAGAAGCTGAAAACAGGACACTATTATTAGGACAGCCAATGTGAAAAGGTAGAGGAAAATACAGAAGAAACCTGGGCTTCCTTTGAAAAGAGTGCACCAAGAAAAAACAGGCAGTGATGTTTCACTTCCCAAGCGTGGGTGAACAAGACTATTTGTATTTCTATTTCTATCATTTATAAATCACTTTATAAAAGGAGTTAGCCAGTGGGAAAGGAGTCACTTGCTCCGTTGCTTGATCTTCCCAACACCCAAACCAGGTGACATGCCAGTTGAGTAGGAAAGTTTGAGTGAGTGTTGTCCTTTGATGTGGTGTCAATAAAGACCTGATTATGGTCTTGCCTGGTCTCCATTTCATAGGAAGTGTTCTTAAAGGTTATCACTGCTCATGTGAGTGTTATTTCTGCTAAGCATTGTGCCTCTCCTGCTCCTTCCCACTGCTGCGGCTGCATCACCAGTAATCTTAAAAAGGTCATTCTGTATTTTTAGTGATTTACTGTGGTAACAAACTGTAGTCAAGGGTAGTATTTATAGGGGTAGTTAGAAGGAGAGTAATTAAAGTTAATTTTGGGAAGAAAATGGTCCCATTGCTTTGAAAAATAAAAGCAAGTCCATGCAGCTGTAACTGCTTTGGAAGGTTTACTCCCACTTTAAAAGCAGATGTCTCTGATGTCATTTAATGTTGAATAAACCAGAATAGCTGGATGATATTGGAAATATGCTGTAAGGACAGATGTCAGCCAGATTGGTTTAGTTCATATAAAGTATTTACAAACTCCAGAGGGTTATGGCCTCTTTTAGTTAAATAGAGTCTGTAACACACACTGCTTACCATTCATGAAATGCTGTTTGTTAAAAGCAGCTATTTAGGGAATGTTGACATTGTCCCATTCCCTGACTTTCTTGTCCATCTTTCAAGAGCAATTCACGGATGCCCTGTTTTTTTTTTTTCATATGCAAAATCAGGCACAACCGTGTTAGTACTTTATTAGCAATAAGTATAATTTCAGTCAAAAATAAATCCGGTCCTTTGCAGAGGGAAGCACACTCATGATGGAGTTTGGGGGTTCCATATTAGCACTCAGAAGCTGGGATCTTTGCTGCCCACAGGTGACTCAATGGCATGTAACAAAAGTCAGTCACTGCATGGTGAAGATCTGTGATTCCAGGTGCTATGCAGAGGTATTTCTGCATCTGTCAGGAGTCTGATTTGCTGCAAAATGTCCTTCCTTAGGCCACTTTCGGATTTAAGGTGTTTATTTGAAGAAGATAATGATACATGGGGTCTAATAATGAACCAACTTTGAGATACAGGTATGCCAGTTGAAATGAACATTGAATATTTTACAAACTTACATTTGTTGTGATCAATGCAATGTAAATATACAGGTTTGGAGAAAATCCCTTGAGCACAGCTGAGTCTTCCAAAGCTCTTGTAAGACCAAATTTGGCTTTGATTGGCCTTTCATGTTACGCTGAAATGAGTTTTTCTCTCCAAACGATAATCCCTGCTAAATGACTTCAAGCAGACCTTTCCCTCATTTCCCTCAAAATCTTGTCTCCCAGTGCCTGTATTAAAGTTTTGGGTAATTGTAGTAGAACAAGGAAGAAAATGCGTCCCTGGACATCTTGGAGCTGTGGCAAATGAGGCATGAGAGGTCATGGGATAGAATATGGAAATTAGATAACTTTCCACAGAAGACAGGCTCTGGGTGGTTTAGATACCCATATGCCTGCTTTCAGGCAGCTGTGCTGAGCCTTCCCTAGATGTCCATTTGCAGTAATGGGAACTTTGATACCTTGCTCACATAAGAACATGCATTTAGATAACCTAAATGGAACTATATCACATCCTATTGTTTATATGTTTTATAAACTGGATAAAATTACACAAAGTCAAAGGATGCCTTCAGTTGTTATGCTGCAATTAATGCCGACAGTATGATGACATTTATTGAGTCATAAAACCAGCCGATGAGGTAGGGACTTAGAGGGTATTTATAGAGTCACAATGGTCTTGATGACTCCATTAACGTTGAAGGGTTACAACCAATATTTAAACAATTGAAAATGGTGCTACTTATGTCTTGTGGCTTCTATTGCCATGGTGTGCTTCAACAGAATTTGTACTTCAGGTGACGTGGGCTCTAAGAAAGCATTGCTACTTTCAAAGTGTACCTGTAACATCTGCTGGTCACTTTGACTGTCCAGCCAAGCCAGCAGGCAGGGACACCACTGCCCACAAGCTTTTGTTTTCAGTGACTGCTTCCTTGAACCCAGCAATAAGGAGGGCTAACTTTACCCCACGGATTTTGGTGAACTTGTGTCACTCGATACAGCTCTGGTTTGACTGCTCAGAAACACGTCTGGCAAAAGCATCACGTTTTAAAAGGGGCCTATCTAATCTCAGCCTAATTTGCTGTCTGAAAACAGCAGCACTGAAATTCTCAGAGGGGTTTATCCCATTCCTGTGCAAGGAGGAAGAGGCATTTCGTTCCATCTTTCCCCTAGCAGCACAGAGCTCCTGTCAGCCTCAGCAAAAGAGCTGCTTCCCTGGAGAAAGCACTCCTTGGTAACTAAATATTGCTGTGGAGCACCAGCCCTTGTAAAACCAGCTTAAAGTTGCATTTTTATTTTAAAAATATAGGCAACAAATATTTCACTCTGCATATCATCATTGATCCGTAATTCAGCTTCTCTCTGATCTATTTCTAGGCAAAGTAGGGATGAAAATAGCACTTTATATAACCCTGATGAAAGCATCTGTCAAGTAGTGGGAAAGAAAGAAGTACGAGAGACTTGTTAATAAAACAGTAAAAATACCCAGAGACACAGCATTACAATGTGGGAGCCTGGTGCTCTAATTAAACCATCTGCTTTTAAAATTGGTGTCCTATAGTGACCAGCTTAAAAGCTGGGGCATCCCTATGTGGCACCAAGCTGAGATTCCTGGACCCGGCTCCATCAGCCTTTCCCTGGGCCGGAAGGCATCATCCTCCACACCAGCTATCTCAGATGGTGTGAAACAGCCCCTAAATCCATCATCCTCATGCAGGAGCACTCCAAAGAGTGCTTCCTGTGCCAGAAGAGTGTTGTCATATGAGGTGGGTGCATTTCTGCCTTGTCCATACATCTCCTTCAGCAGGATCCATGCTGGAACACTATCTGACAGTCAATCATTTTGTAAAGTAATCCTTCTCTTTCCACCCACTGGGAAACTTCCCTTGGTCCAAGGACAGAAGTTACTGGCTGGTTTATAAAGTGAAATGATAAAGATCTGGGGGGTTTGTCCCAGGGAACAACTGGAAGAACTTTGCAAGCTTATAGCTTTGTGAAGAAGTCAATCCCTGTGTCATCCAGCTCTACTGGAACACCATCAGGTGTCCACTGCCTGGTTTATTTTCCAGACATAACACAGCTTTATTGCAGATGAACAGGTTTTCCCACTTCCTTCCCATTGTGATTGTCTGCTGTTCCTGGCATGGTGTGCAAGGGGAGCAAAAAAGGCCACCTCTAACATCACAGGCATGGGGACCATATTTACTGATTACCTCTTGCTACTGGACATTCTTCATCAATAAAATAAAATAAAATTAAAATAAAATAAAAAAAAAATATATAATAAGCCACTGAGGTCCACTGCTTGAAAAAGCAAATGGGTAGGACCCCCCCCCCCCCCCCCCAGCTTCAAAGGAAGCAGTAATAGGGGTAGCTGGGGGGGCACTTCTCAGCCAGCATGTAGAGCTGCTGGGAAGCAGTGGCACAGGTTACACCTACTGCATTACCTGCCGTCACTGACCTCAGCCCTTTAAATCCATGCTGAAAGCATGGGAAAAGCTAATTAAATGCAACGCTTCATTAAAATCCCTTTAAAAAAAAATTATTAGCTTTGTGCAAAACAGTTTATTCATCCATTTACTGTTGTGCTCAGTCTGTTTATGAAGGTAGCCTGTTCAGTAAGGCAGGAAAACTAAGGTGTGCAGTAATCTGCTGATCCTGGGAAACTGCCATTGAGTGCCAGTTCAGCACGGTCTAAGCAGGGCAATGAGCTGTTGCACATGTGCTCAGCCACACTGAGAGGAATCACAGGACACCAGGTTGGAAGCAACCTCCAGAATCACCTGCTCAGATCTTTCTTGGCAACAACAGTGTAGACTACATGGCTGAGCACCCCATCCAGCTGAATCTTAAAAGTGTTCAAAGTTGGGGAATCCACCACTTCCCTGTGGAGATTATTCCAATGGCTGATTGTACTCATTGTGAAAATTCTTCCTCTCGTGTCCAGTCAGAATCTCTCTGGGAGTAACTTGTGCCATTACCCCATGTCTTTTCCATGTGACTCCTTGTAAAAAGGAAGTTCCATCTTCTTTGTACCAACCCTTCACTGGAACACGGTGATAAGGTCTCCTCTGAGACTATTTAGGATGAACAAACCCAGTTCTCTCAGCCTTTCCTCACATGTCAGGCTTCCCATCCTTCGATCATCTTTGTGGCCCTTCTCTGGACCCTCTTCCGCCCCTCCACTTCTTTTTTGTATAGTGGGGACCAAAACTGAACACAGTATTCCAAGTGTGGCCTGACAAGTGCTGAGTAGAGTTGGATAATGACTTCTTTATCTCTGTTAGTGATGACCTTGTTGATGCAAAAGCAGCTCCTCGGCTTGAAGTGATTACTGACCACCTCCTGGGGCCACCTCCTGGTGCAAAAGGAGCCAGCCCAGCCCAAAGAGCTGCAAACAATTCAAACTAATCCCACTAAAGCTTTCTAGAAATGGTATGAATTGCTGCTTCAGCCTCTTCAGTTGTTTTCTACATCTGCAAAAGCTTGGTGCTGGCAGAAAGACACAGAGAAAGTGGCTTGTCTATAACAGCTTTCATCTTCATCCTCATTAGCTGTGCCAGGGAGAGGAGCCTACAGTGAAAATGTCTCTAAAATGAAAGCAAATTTCCCAGGTGCCTCTCTCTCATTTTCTTTAATTTAAAAGCAGGTTTACCTTGCATTAACAGCGGCTTGAGCAACGTATTCTTTATAGGCAGGAATAAAGTATTCATAATACAAATGGATGACGACAGGATCCTGTAACACTCCTGGTTGCTCCTCCAACCAGAGGGACCCCATCCAGCTCCCCAGCCCAGCAGAGCTGGGCAGCAGATGTGCCCTGCGGCAGGGCTCATACCGTATAGTGCCCAGCAGCACCTCACAGCCTCCTCATGACACCACGCTCAGCGCCCATGGACCCCGGCATTGGAGCTGTGGGGCTCTGCTGGTGCCTGCCCTCCCTCAGCAAGTCAAGTAAAGCCCATGGCCTCATGGTCGTGGTGGGTGATGGCAGCTGCCTGTGTGCTCCCCATTAGGAAATGTCCATCGCTGCCAGTTGTTCTGGTTGGTCTCAGATTTTTTGTGTTTGCTGGGGAGAAGAAGATGAGAAGGCCCTCGTAGATGATTAATACAGAGTTTAGGTCATATGTAACCCTGAGAGGATGTTGAGCAGGTAAAGAAGATCCTGTAAAGTTACAATGATTAAAATTCTCCCCAGTCTTTAGCTGGGAAAAACTGCTGAAGTGGTCATCATTTCATATTTAATTCTCAGTGATTTTAGGACATATGCAACAGTGTTTTTCTGATTATTATTAACCATAAAAGCAGCTGTCCCATTGGGATTTGGAGACCATAAAGTCCATAGTACTCCTTGGGGCAGTGATGCTCCATGGGGTTTCGGCTAACAGGGTGAGAGGCATTTTCAGCGGGGTGGTGCTTTGTAATGACAATTGATAATCCTGGAAAGAAGATAACCAAGATGTTTCTTACATTTCCCCTTATCAAATACCCCAAAATATCCCCAAATATCTCCATAACCACTCGGCTGGTGACACAAGGCAGGGAGACCAACGTGAAGTTAGGGAGTGTGGCAAAGGCACGGAGGTTGCATCTGAAGACACAGAGGGTGTAAAGAGAAAAGACTGGAAAACACACTGATAAACATGCTGGAAGTCCAGCTAGGACGGTATAACAAGGGAGAGAATTCAGTTGAGAGCAGGTTGGAGCGGGCACCACAAGAGTGATTCTGGGGGTGAACACAGTGATTTCGGCTTGATGTGCAGGAAAGGCAGGCAGCAGGATGCCAAGAGGGGTGATAGCAAGAGCCGGCAAAGGAGCAGGGAAGGGAGAGCCTGAGCCCCATGCACAGACAGCAGGCAGCATGTGGCTGCTGAAGGGCAGGAGGAAGGCTCTGTACATGCTCTGGGAAAAGCAGCCATTGCCCTTATCCTGCTTGCCACAGCACACACAAATAAAGCCGGGACTGCAACAGGCTCCTCACAACAGGGTTTTATGCTAGGGTAACTGCTGTCTGCCATGGAGAGTCATGTTCCTTGTTCAAATCTGTAGGGAATTAGGATTTACCTTTACTGATTTCTTTTAGTATGTATGCCCATACATTAAACTGAAATGAATTTTAGGAGCATACTCATGGCCTTTCCAAGATCTGCATTCCACTCCACACCTGGTGTAAGTTGGAGGAGCACATCCCCGGCTATTGATTTTTCTGACACCTTTGAATTAATTGAAGGTTAAAGTCTGTCAAGAGAATGTTTAATTCATGCATTTAGCAAGTTCTTTCATCTGCCCACACAATATGCCCAAGAAATATGGTAAATTGGAGCAATAGCTCAGTCAGGATGAAAATGAGAAACTGTTAAATTTCAACGCTTCTGCCAAGATGAGAAAGCAAGTATCAGGATCATCTCTAAACCATGAATTCTGCTAGCTGAAATAATTAAAGAGCTCCTTCTGGGCTTGCTTCGTGGAGTTAACCCATACTGTTGCACAGAGGAGATTTCCTCATCCCAGGGCTCTCAGTTGCCCCTGGACATCAGTGGCACCAGTGACAGAACTGGACTTTGCCCTGGCTCAGCCACTTCTTCCACCTTAGTGTCACCAAGGCAGTAGAGAAAACCACCACGGAAGCACATACGCCAGGTAATTCCTGCGAGGGAGACTTATGAAAGGACAGCAAAAGTAACGGAGGTAAGCTGGACATGAATAAACTTCAACTGGAATTCGGAAGAAAGTTCATTCTTTAGTGCAGGAGCAGCGGGATTTTGAGACAACCTTCCACATGGCAGAGCAAAGCCAGGAAAAAAATCCCACAGGAAAAGAATTTCAACCCAGACCCAGTTTGGTGCTTTTAGCTACAATTGGTGGTTTTATGAAACAGACTCTGTGACGACAGAAATGCACAGGATTTTCCTCCGTAACCCACGAGATCCCCTCTAGGTTGACTATTTAATGCAGACCATGAAATCTCATTGCACAAAAATGCCACCACCCCTGTAAGTTTCTGTAGGTCTAATTGGGTTTGATGGATACCCGTGCTTTGCTTAGAGCAAGAATGCTCCAGAGAACATGAAATGGCCACTTAGGGCCGAAGCATTATAGTCTGGCTGGAGCAGTACTGATGCTACAGCAATTTACCTTAATGACTCAAGAGCATATCTCACGGCGATGCTGTGTAGCTGTCCTGACCTAAAAGCCCTCTCATGGCTTAAACTCAAATTTATGCCACTCACAGAAGACATCTGAAAGAAAAAAGCGTATCCAACAAATCCAGGAAGAAAACCAGAAGGATTTAAAACTATGACAACCCAGAGATGAAAATGTGTTGAAGGAAAATTACACCAGAGGAGCCAATGATTACAGAGGTCTCATAGCAGGAAGACCATTAGGTCAGGGGTCAGCAGTGAAAGCCATCATCAGCCAGTACTTGGGTGCAGCACTGGCCCCTCCACTGGTGTGTGCTCAGGGGGCTACAGACATCTTAGCAAGCAGCTTTGCTGTCTCTGGAGATGTCATATGGCCATGTCACCGCTGCAGATGGGTAATGTCACCAAAGGGCTCCATAAGGGCCATTCCCAGCAGAGACAAGTCATTTGGCAACATCTTAAAGAGAACAATATGTGTATGTTGGCAAAGGAAGCCGGGGCAGAAAGAACAGGACGCCTGTCCAGATAGAGCTTTAATTAGACAATTGATAAATGATAAATGTTATGTATTTGAAACACATCAGTATGCTGTTCATGTCATGCTTAGGAGTGATTCATCTTTCTCACTTCTCACATACGAAAGGCTGGTCAGTACATCAACCATCTCTGCCTCTTCACACCTACATTCTTCCCGCCTCCTTGCTTTAAGGATATAAAACTGCGAAATTAAGAGAAGCTAAGGAAAACAGAAGGGAAGAGCTGCTAGCAATGCTTCACCCCTGGCTGCAGGCTCCACAAGATGGATTTTGCAGATGGAGTTTCAAGGACAAACTGGTGTTTATGTGCTGTGAGGCCAGGAGCTTCATGGCAGCTGTACCCACAGCATCTCCAGTGCTGTGTGTGCCATCCGTGCAGCTTTGCCCTTGTGGAAGAGAAGATGGCACATGAACTGGCAGGGAAGGAAGAAAATTGGCTGAAGTTATTTTGGAGATGCAAAAGCCATCAAATCTGGTAATTATCGTTTTCCTACCAGGAAGGCATGAGCTGGAAGTGTTTAATGACAAGGAAGGGTGAGCTAGCAGCAGCTGGAGAAGCAGCTTGGGACAGACTGGAGATGCTGTCTTCAGCAAACCTCACCTCCTACAGCACGGTGTTTTCCTCCTGGCCTTGGCCACACATCCTTGATCATCCTCTGCAGGTTTCTCTCCTGCCAGCACTGATCTGCTTCCTACTCCTTTGGTCTCACACCTGTGGAACAAATCCCTTCTGCATAGGTGCACCGTCCCTCTGGGAGGCAGAGGGAAAAGCAGTTGAGGCTTTTGTTTGGCAGCCAGGGCTGGAAGTCCTGATATGGTGTCTTCACAGAGAGGTATCTGCAAAAGCGTGCTGATCCTCATTGCTGCTCGTTCAAATGAATGAGGCAAAACCGACAAGTTACTGGTGATTGTTTCCCTTTTGGTTCCCAGCAGAATAACTTGGTCTGCCAAGTTTATTTCTGGAAGGTGCTGTAGTGCAGACATGTAGGCTCAGCTCTTGTTTTACACACTCTGATGTTCATTGATTTCAGTGGAATTGCTCTTGATCCCCGAAGAGGTGCAAAGAAAAGGTAAGTGCATTTACTGTGCAGCATAGCTACGGGAGGTGGTGCCTGGGTCTGAAGGAGGGGTATGATCCTTGGGGCTCAAGAGGCACAGAATCAGTGTGCTGTTTATTCCTGTTATGTGAAAATACCTTCTCTCTCAAGCAGCAGATAGCCTTCTAAACACAATACTGCAGGGCAGTAGCAGACCTTTTCTTTAGGCTGTTAGTTCCTTAATCCTGTGAATTTCTAACGTTTCCCAAATTCATCAGGGGATTGAATTGCATGCAGTGGTCACCTTTAAAGTAATCAGTGGATGGAGGACCTGCAGCCAGAGCTAAGTTTGCCTGTGCCACACCATGCAGCCTGGGGGAGGTTACTTCAGGTGACAGCATGAAAGCACCTTCAGTGACAGTTTGGTTGAAGTTTCCGGAATGAAGAAGTCAGGCCCTTCTGGAACCTAAAAAGCAAATCAAGTTAATGGTCCAGTTGAGAAAAACCTTCTCAAAGCCCAGACTGACTGCTTGGGGTGGGAATGAGAAGGTGTAGTAAGACTGGTAGACACAAATGTGTGCAAACACAGCAATGACTTTCAAGCATTTTGCTCACTGATGCTCCTCTGGCTCAGGGAAAACACACAGAGCTGGGATGGATGGGAAGATGACAGCTAGTGGCAAAGCATCCTGACCATGCTGCCTCTGCCTGCTGACTGCCCTCAGAGTCCTCTCTGGCAGCCGTGTAGGAAGAATGGCAGCACCACGAGTTTACACACAGAGCACAGGAGGGATGCTACTCAAGCAGTGATACAGAACATCTCTTCACCTTCCTCTCTGGAAATCAAGACATTTCCACCCACCCCTGCAGCAAAATTTGCCTGCTTCTACCCACTGTGACACAGCTGCTACAGCTCCGCTCAGTTCAGAGAACTGCTGCTACCGATCCTACATCAGCTGAGGATCTCATTTCAAGGATTTCAGGCTTGCCTTCCACATCTCCTTTACTCATTCTGTCTTAGAGCAGGTGGCACAGAGCACCTTGCTCCAGGGTGCAGAAGAATGGGTAGAGCTTTGTAAGCAGTGCACACTCTAGAGATAATGGACGAGTTTCAGACAGGTATTAAAAACCACGTATTAGCCTGTTAATCAAGGGAAGTCTGTCATGATGCAAATGTGTACCTTTGGTTAGCCACTGACTGGGTAAAACATATTTAAATACCTTCTATGTATCGGCAAAGTGAGCAGGCAAACCAGAAACTCACATTCCTTTCAGACAAGAAAAAGCAGCGCTCCTGAAGGTTTTAACCCTAGAAGCAAAACTTTCAGGTGTGAAAACGTCCTGGGCCCTCTGTCCAAGCCACCCCAAGGTACCTGTCATTTTTTTTTTATCAGCTAACCCCAGTGCAAAAATGGGAGACAATAAAACATCCCTTTTTTGGTTTGGTTTGAGTTGGGTTTTTTCTTTACTACTATTTACCTGGGGAGGACCTAGACCCTAACCTGATAGGCGTCCTACACATTGCAATTCCCACTGAGCCACCAGGATCAAAGCCACTTAGCATCTTAAGAGAATCAGGCTCACCCCTCCTAGGAGAGGAGCTGTGCAGTGCTCCCGCCTGCAGTCTGCGGGAACCAGGCTGTCACTAGAGGGAGCTGCAGCAAGAATAAAGACTCGCATTTTGTCCTTCGGCACACACAACACAGTCCACGCGTCTCTTTTGAGTTACAATTTTTATTAGACGAACATGGTTTCAGTATATAACGTGTACACGGCCTAGGATGCAACATGCTCCCTCCCCCAATGAGTTACAAAACATTGATGCCATGAAGGTGAACAGCGACTCTGCATTTGTGACCTCACGGGGTGTGACAAAAGGCCAGGAACAGGAGCTTTGCACACAGGTGGGTCTGCACAGGACAGGGTGAAGCACATTAGGAAGAGGTAAAGAATAGGAAGAAGAGAGCAAGCTGGATCTGCCCTGGCTGAAGGACTGCTATCATGAAGCTGTTCTCCATTTCCCCTCCCAAATTCCTTAGGGAGCAGGAGGATGGTGGCTAGGCCATGATGCAGCTGGAGTCCCATGGGGAGCAGAACTGTGTGGCTGCACACATGCACTGCCAGCCAAGGGCCCCTGTGAGAACCACTGCTCAGGGTGCTGTGGGCCATTCTGCACCATGTCTTCCACTCCTGCCCTCTGCGCAGGGGAAACAGGTGGGGCTTCCTCCTACTCCTCCCACTGCTTGTGCCAGGATCTAGTGAAATCAGTAGACAATTCTGATTAGGCAAGTGCAAATACCTAATGGGATATAGCACTTGCCTGGTGATGCCCACTCTTGCACTCCTGTAAAATGCCACAAGGCACTGCCTACAATCTCATGGTCCTACTTCTGAATCATGGTATTCCCTGAACTGGACTCCCTAAGTAAATGGCCTGATGGGGAGACAGGGTAGGGAAGAGATCCAAGAAAGCCACTGAAAGCTTAGGAGCTCCACTTCATTTCAGCAATAGCACTTGGGCTGCTCAACTCTCAAATCAGATAGATAGTTATTTTAAAGTGTAAACATGGATTTAGGGACTTTACTCCAGGTCCGTTTCCCCTTTGGTTCAAGACAGTTAACAAAAAGGAAAAGGAAAGAAAAATACAAAAAGCCACACTAAGACAAATCCAGAGTCCAGCAGACTCACCAAAAACTGTTTCAGTCTTACAAAGCATGTGTCCTTTGACTCAGGCCTCAAAAACAATGTACTGTGTTATTAAAAAAATAGCAATATAGAAACTACCCCTTTCTTAGTTCAAAGTTTAAGCACATGTAAGAAGACCCTACAGAAACAGTCCTCTTTCTGACAAGGCACTATCCAGTAGCATGTGGCACAAACAAAAACACCTCTATCAAAGCCACTGATACAGTGAATGTGTGCATGGATGTCAGCCCACACAGCAACTTCAGCTAGGTACAAAGGGTTACAGTTTAATTCACACTACTCTCCCTTTTAAAAACACAGGGTAGTTACAAGTATTAGCTAAAAATTGGGATCATTTGGTTCTCATATGCATATGCAAGTATTTTAAACAGAATAAAGGATTTGTTATTCCTTTCAATAAATGGCTCTATTTTCCACAGACCTTTTCAGTTACCTGATAGCTACATTTCATTATTACAAAACTGGTTTTAAAAAATCCCACATCATTTTGTGTAACAAACTAGAACTCTACTTGCTTTAATTACAAAAATAAGGCTGTCGCACAACAGACCAAATTCACATTCAAGCAATGTATATACTTTTTTTTTCCTTCTAAACTAGCCACTTAAAATTCAAATGCTCTAAGGGACTTACACTGCCAATCCATGCAAGCAAGCAGGATACCTTTGGAGCTAATGTTGTCCTTCGTACAACCGATTATGCCCACACGCGTGCTCTGAAATAAGCTAGGTTTACCTACCTACCTCTCCACTGAACAGGAGGCTTCTATTCTACAATTATCAAGAGGAGTTTTGTGAAACTAATTTAATCCCTGGAGAAATCAGTGTGGTTTTGCCTTTCACATCAGTAAACCTGCGATTTTCCCCAGGATTACTCCTGTGTATATACTTATACACTTACCTAATCTTTCGAAACTGGGACTTCAGGCAGTTCTCAAAGTTTACAATGTATCAAGTACATGATAAATCCAGGATGGCTTCTCTGTAATCAACTGTGTAATTATGTAAAATTATATCTATATTCATTTGAAAATATACATGTTTTCTTTTAAGTTTGTTTTTAGGAATAGTTACATTGAACTTGGTGAAGATAACAACAACCAGCTCCACCCCATGTCACATTCCCTTCCTATAACGAGCTTCAAGTCTCATTAAAGTGTGCGACTGGTGACAAGAACATCACAATAACTTACAACAGATAACATAATTCTTTAAAATGCACATGCATACATATATGTACATATGTACATATATATGTATGTATATGCATGTTATCAGCTCACATTCAGGATTCCTGTAGAGAAGGTGCTGCAGCTAAGATTTTGACTAGTAAACACAACCATGGACTCGAAATATGTGTGTGCTCCATCTAACCCTTTCACTGAGCAGAGGAGGCACCAGAGGATCCAAAGTGAAACTGATCTATGGATGGACTCCTTTAACATCTCCGTTTTCAAAGTTTTCTCGCCTTTGTACTAGAGGGAAAAGCCACACAACTGTAAGCAGTTTGTAGCTGAGACAACAAGAACAAGAAGGTAACCTGTTCTTCACTGTAACAACTGGCAGTCATGAACATTGTTCATGTCATGACTGTAGTTGTAAGCTGTTGTCCAGAACCTGAGAGGCTACAGTTCTATTGTTCAGCATCTTCAGCAGGGACCTGGATGATGACCTAGTGGGCACCCTCAGCAAGGCTGTGAATGATACCTGAACCTGGTTGGTGGAGCTGGCAGAGCTTCAGCTCAGTGGCATCCCAATAACCTTGAGGACTGGGCTAACAGAAACCTCAGGAAGTTTGCTAAAGACAGGTAGAAATTTCTGCCTGGGGGTGACGAAGCATCAGTATGGGGTCGAGGTGACTGACAGAATAATACTCCTGCTAAAGGGACCTGGGGATTTTAACGAAAGCCAGGTTTATCATAAGCCAGCAATGTACTCACTGCAGAAAGGGGAAAGCATGTAGTGCGCTACTTCAGAAGTGTGGCCTGCAGGCTGAGGAAAGTTGTTATCCCCCTGGCCACATCTGTAATATTGGTTTGGGATCTTCTCCCAGTTCATGAAGGATGTGAACAAACTGGAATGAATAGCCTTCCACCAAAGCACAACAGCCAGGGACCTAAAGCACACAGCCTGTGAGGAGAGGCTGAGGAAGACGGTTTTGTTCGCTCTCATAAGAAGAAGGCTGATGGATAATCTAATAGTAGCTTATGACTAATTTGAGATACTAAAAGGTTGGTGCCAATCTCTTTCTGTGAGTGCCAGAAAACATAGCAAAGGCAACAGCCACAAATTACAGCCTTGGAGCTGAAGCTGGACATTAAAGGAAAGTTTTCAGCAGGAAAGTGCTACAGCACTGGCACAGGTTACCTAGGGGGTTACAAGGTCTTCATAGTTGGATATTTTTAACACTCTGCTAGACAAACCCATATCTGATTCGACCTAGTGTGGTGTTAGCCTGGATTTTGACAGTTCTGGGCCAGATGACCTCCAGCTGTCCCTTCCAACTAACATGTCTCAGATGCCATGATGACTGATTTTAACAGAACATGTTAAACATTTGTTGCACAGGCAGTGTCGCTTTCTGACACTTTTTAAGAGTCTGGCTTCCTTCAAGCCACACAGTCTGAGTAATGCTGTGATTGCAAAGAAGCTTTTCCACATAATGGTTGTCTTTTTTTACCCAAAGACATAAGGACATTTATTGGAATGACACTACCCTGTCATTATGAAATCACTTCAGTAAAAGCTACATTATAGCATAGCTGTTATTTTCATAGCCAGACTTGATTCAAAATGCATAATGAAGTTTGACTTTCATCTATAATGTATTTTGGAATGGTTATTGGCAAGTCACAGGCCTAAATGTGCCTATGTGCATCAACGCAGTCCCACTGGAATGATCTCCATGTCCTTTACTTGACTCCTGCTCCTCAACCAAGCTGACCATTGTGGCTTCATCCAGCAGAGCACACACTCAGCTTTCTCACTGTCTTTGAGGCACCTCCACATTTCTACACCCGGGGATACAACCAGGATAACAGCTAGGTGAGTTAGGTGTGCTCTTGTTCCATGATAAAGAGTTTAACCATCCATGGGACTAAGCCCTGGCTTTGAAAGTATCTCCTGACTCTCATGTGGCTAATGGTGGAGCTGTGTGTTATTGAAGGTAAACTCCAGGATTTGGCAAAATTTCATTTTAAGATTGTCTAACTATAGAGCTCCAACTATGGATGTTAAGTTTTCTCAGTTAAGCAATACCTTAATATTATCATTAGCTGTGAGATCTCTTCTTCTGAACTACTCAGTATTTTCCATCAAACGTTTTTCTGCACATTTCACCTCCACTTGGAACCATGTCAAAATATTTCACTTTGGCACCTTCTCCATAATAACAACTTTTTGAACAGTCAGTTGCAATGTGCATCATTAAACAAATGGAGTTTTCATGAACATGGTTAGCAGCCCATGTCTCTTACAATAAACATGATCTAGCATAAACATCACTATAAATAAATGTAGAGCAAAACCACAGCAGTTATTGGCTTACATGGAGACCTTAAGATTGACAATTTTTACCTTCTAGATCATAACCAGCACAAACATTCTAATAATCACCAGCGTTTTAATTATCATGAGGAGCTAACTTCAACTACAGTAGCTGGAAGAATTAAAAAAGGTGAAAAATCTGACTACATAAGTATATCCATGAACAACAGAAGCCCTACTCTTCCACTCCTTATTCTCAAACACAGGTGTCTGTTAGAATATCAGTGCTAGCTGCAAAAGCAATCCAAAGACAAAAGTGAAACATCAACAATAAGTATTTTTAAAAAGGAAGATGAGTAGCCCAGCCTTAATCCCGTTTCATATGTGTTATTAAGTCTGCATTATTGGAGAGCACCGTCTCACAGCAAGCAGACTACTACTAATGATCATGTTTGCTCTATCACAGTGACCCATTGGGAAAGATGTTGTGTGCTGAAGAACAGGGTCATTCATCCAGGAGATGTGCTTGTCCATACTTCAGGTAAGTTTTCTATGGTTCTGACTCCTATTTGAAAGAAAAGAGGAAAAGAAAAAGATCATTAATGCTTCTCTCCCATGTCTGTGACCTGTGCATGCCCCTAACCCTGGTCCTAACACAGCAGTTGAGGATTCATCACTGAAGTACTACCAGACTGAATCAGTGATCTGGCCAAGTTTATAATGTCTAGAACAGGTAGGAAGAGAGCTGCATCGAAGCTATTTCTGATTGCAGTAGCACATCAGCTTTTTCCTAGGGCTAGTTCTTCAAGCTACGAAGTGAGGCAGGCTGTCAAAATAACCAGCTTTTGCAGTGCCCTGCTGAGGTTTTCCCCCCACTCCTGTCCCTCATGGAGTCCAGAAATAAATGAATTCCTGGCAGAAAAGGAACTGTATACAGGAGCTACCTTCCAGGCCTGAAGCAGTACTACTACCAAACACAGCGTATCTATAGTAGTCAAGGGAAGAAAAATCTTCCCCTATGTGTCTGACCTACTGTCAAAAGGTGCACCATACAGTCTCTTCGAATAAGCATCCAGGCTTCCATATGGCAATAAAATGTCGTCTATCATACTGCCCTCAACAGAAAGATGTTATCTGGTTTTGTGTCCTGACCTGTATATATGTATTTATTAAAACTGAATTCTTTCCCAAAAAGGTGATGTAACTCCTGACTGCTTCAGCATTTCAGCATTATTTTTTTTTTAAAGCACATCAATGCCTAATGAATAAATGGCCTGGTTGAGCCATTAAGTCAGGCTGGCCCCATAAAATGATGTTTTGATGGCATGAACTGCAGATATTCCAGTGACTAAGATCCTACTTCTGTCTCCTGTAATAGTTAAGTAAGTTGCTTTCAACTTAGATTGATAATGTGAAGGAGACTATTCATTAAACTTCATCTATCTGCTGCCTCAGGTTAACTCCCCTGTATATGCTTGGTTTCATTCAAAATGCTTTGCTTTTCATGGCAACTGTTTCAATTACCTCATTAGCATGAAGCTGATATGGACAAGGTATAGATCAGGGCAGCTGTACATCAAATACACAGAGTTCTTTTGGTTCAAAGAAAATTCAATCTCACTTTATTTCAAAAACTCCATGAAAAACCTACACCAACCTTTGATGCCAAAGTAGGTTTCAGTCTGAGGAAGGAGAAGACAGTGTTGCTCTCCTTTGATTCAAAAAATCCATCATAATCCTAGAGAGGAAAAAAAAGATGAGTCAACATTTGTATTCATGTTTTCCTGATTATCATACCACACCATGCTTTAGTCTAAAGGGCGATAATGCTAAGGAAAATACTGATACCTACCCATATTCTCCTATGCAAATCTAAAAGCTATTTTAAACTATAAAGGTATCACCAACCACAGTGGCAAAGAAAAGCACAAAAATTCTTTAACTTACACCACCTTTCACTACTTTATTTGATAGGAAAATATAAATGTGGACTTGCATTAAAAGGATATCTATTGTGGTACATTTTAACGGTATTCAAGTGCCTAACAACACAAATAAGTTTCTGACTGTGTTTGCAATTTGCATTTTAGCAAACAAAATACTTCATAACATGCAAACCAAGAAGTCCTAAGGCAGCTGAACTCCTTATTTCTTGTGTGGTGGAACAGAGACTTCATCAGCAATCATATCTCAGCCTTGGACAACCACATAGTTAAATATAAAATGTTACCATAAAGAAACTCCTTGTTTAGAAAGATAAAAAACAATCTTCATTAACATGATCAAGTTCGTTTTAGATTTCATTTGCTTAACATCAGATTCTGACGTCAAAGTGTTACTATTGCTTTTACTGATTTATTGCATTGGGCACCTGCTACTCTTCTATCATAAGATGAGCTGACAATATTCAGTTTTCAAGGGAAAAAGAGAAAACCGGAGCAGTTTAGTAAACGGATGTGGCATATGGCAAGGAGCCAGGAAGTTTCAGGTCCTCTTCACGGTTTGGCAAAGATTTCCTGTATGACCACTAGCAAACAATAAAGCACCCAGTTCAGACTCCTTTCCTCCACCACACAACTGCAGAGCTGAAACATTAATCCTTATTTAACCACTTCTGACATGTAAAATACTCTGTAAATGTCAGGAAATTTCAGGTATGTGCTCATCACTACATAGTAATTATCTCTAAATTCTAAGATTAGTAGTCATGCTTAACTTGAAAGCATTCAACAAGAGAAATGCCTTTAAACATTGACTGCGCACCTACATGCTTTCAATACAGAATAGTAACAGGCAGCCCTGGAGCCACAGCAAGCTTTCCATCTGTGTAACAGACATTCCCAATGCACCTCTGACCCACAAAGTTAGCACTTCTTTGGCTCCTAAGCTCTCATCTCATACTTTTTGAGAGCTCATCTCACAGTTACAGTTTCAGGTGCCTTCCCCTCCATTTTTCCCCAGCAGCAGCCGCTTTGCCCACTTGTCACTTTCCACTCCCGCCTTCTCTTCAACATGTAACTTCACAAATTACCCCACAATCACGGGGTTGTGCTAATTGAAAAGCAGAAATCTTTCTCTGACCTGGCTATTCTTGGAAGGCTGTCATGGGATATGCAAAGGTTAGGAACCTTCTATCTTCCATCCAGAGTTTACTTATGCCTAGCCAATAACCACTTGTGGTTACATATTGGCTTCTCAGATCCTAAGCAAGAAGCAAAAATGGTCTGGGCAAGCATTCTGCTTCCCAATATTCCTCTGGGTCTTCACAATGCAGTGTGAATCCCTGATTAGCCCTTCATCCCACTTGCCAGGCACAGTTATAAGATATATCAAATTATATCTTTGCAGAAGGATGGTTGGTATTTTGTGAAATAACTTTGTAAGGAAAGTGTGTGCTTGCAGATGAAGACTTTAGTTCTCTTTGTTCCCTTTTTTTTTCTCTCCACCAACATAAAATAAAAGATTGTTTGGACAGCAAAGTCATAGTCAACATAGCAAAGATAATAGACCTCCCGCAAGATCCATAACCATCCTCGAGATGTGCAGAATTTCTCTTAAAACCTTTACAGTGCACTAGCCAAATATGCTTTACTAGCATCTCCAAAATGATACACTGCTATACCAATATGCACACAACTGCTCTAGCAAAGTGATACTTCGCAGCTTCATAATCATTCAAATACCCTCACCCCAGAAAAAGCAGAGCAGCGCAGAGGCAGTTTCCCTACCTATCCCTCTATAATAAGAGTATCAGCTCTGAAAGACACAGAGAGGCCAGCAGGAGTGTATGGTGGTCATCAGGCCTCAGAAAAACTAGCTGAAATCAGTAGAAAGAGTAAACCTTCTTAAGATGGCTTTTTGTCGTCATCTTAAAACATGGCAAAGCGCTGTGCTATAGACTAGGGCAATAAATCAGTATTCCAGGACTAAGCTTTCTGTCTACTGATTCTTCCAGCTTTCATACACATGTATATCTATGTACATATATAGAGAGAGTGCACACACATTTCTTCTGTGTGGTTTTCAGTTCCATGGTTGTCTCCATGTGTGATACATCATTTCCAATGAATACCACCTACCCATTCCACATTATGGGAAGAGCCAAGTTTATTTGCTTTCACTGACAGGAGGATGAAACATATCAAGGAATAAAACAGTTCTGGTGCAAAGGAAGGTAGAATCTCCTGCAATTTTCAGCATCATAGACTGAAAAACAGACTTTGCAGACAGATGCTGCTTATCATTATGAGCACAGAACTACTACCATTACTGTTTAAAATGCTAACATATTAGACACAGTTTTAAGTTTCCTCACTGTTAATTTTAGGTATGATATGTTCTACCTAAGTTTGAAATTAAACATATAATTAAACAGAGGAAATAGTCACTCTTACATCAACTTAAAAAATCATTAACAGTGATGAACTGATGCTAATTTCATAAGTAACATAAATTTATAATTAATAACCAGAAAGTAAATCCACATAAAATAGACAGATGTCACAACTAAGCCATGGCATAAGCTGAAATAGTACTGAAAGCAACCCCAACAGTGCCATGAATTAAAAAAAGACAATGTAACGATTGAGTACCTAGAGGAGTAGTAAGTAATACTGAAGCTCTGCAGAAGGATGTTTGAGTAAGCCCTTAACCTCTATAAACAAGACTTGAAAAACTGTACATATGGTGTTAAACCTGAAAAAGGTCCAGTGTGATTCTGCTAAGCAGATGAAAAGCCATGAAGGACACAAGCTATATAAGGTACCACATGTGAAGACGGCACGTGATCTAACTGAGAAATAACCTTAATTTTCTCCACTGGGTTCATCTACAAGTAAATCACACTGTCTCCGGAGTTGGATGTAGGAGAGCAGTGGTTGAGTACAACCAACAGCAAGAAGAACAGCACACACACCTTTAATATCAGGGCAGGATAAATTGCCTCAAGATGCTCATGACAGCCCTGTAAACTATCGGCAGCCAACCTGTGGGCAGGCAGCTATTGTGAGCTTTTCTGCAGCAGTTTGACACAAGACAGACATCATTCTCACATCCACCAGGAGCACCCTTTCCTCCTATGCACACAGGCAGTTTTCATGAACCCTCAGACACCTCTCTGTCTCAGTGCTTTGTCTGAGGAAGGCTCTTTGGTTTTTTGGGTGAGTGATCTCAACACCATTTTCAAGTTCTGGGGTTGTCCTGACAAATCTTAATCCCAGAAGTTCAATTAGCTCTAAACCACTGCTACTCTAAGTCCATGGGTTTTTCACTCTTTGATAGTAAATTGGAAAGAAAAACAGAGCAGGGAAGGATTCACAGCCTGAAAATAATGTCATAAGAAATAAGGCTGCATTCCTATCTCTGACAAAGACTTTGTGACTCTGCTAATCCGCCAATATTTGTTAATACGTGTTTACCTTAACCTCTGCAAAGCAATTTAAAAGACTTTCTAATGCTAAAAAGCTTTCTGAAAGTAACAGTTATCAATTTTTACTCCCAGAAGTACCCGGGACTGATTTAGCACAGGGTTTTTTTTTCACTAATTATCAAACCTGGATTCACTTACTGAAAAAATTGTGAAGATTGCACAGTGAGCTAAAATGAGGAAGTATATGTTTGAAAGAGCACAAATCCCAGTGGACTGATTCATTTGAAAAGGAGCAGAATATTTATTACCACAACAGATAATCCACTAAAAGCAACTCCCTAAAGTTTTGAAATATCTGCATTGCAAAACATATCAAAATGCTATTGACACTTTCTTACTTTCATAGGGAACAGGGGGGAAAAGCACCATGATTTTAGATAAAGCAGCAGTGAAATTCTGAATAGAAGAATTTTCCTACTAATCATTGCAATAAAAACATATGATCTCAAAATAATCACATGTGGGAAAAAATGTTAGCAAAATGCATAATAGTCCCATAAAAGGTGAAGAAATCACTTTAGTAGGTTAGTTTCTTAAGAGATTTTTGAGAAGCATGATCTCAAGGAACACGATCTCAAGGATTCATCAGCTGTGCCTTGGTATGTGGTAGGAGTTCAAAGTGGGCATCCCTGGCTTTCCTGCTCCAGCCGAGGTAACAGATGTTCCAAAAACATCCTGCCTTTGACCTTACTTTCATAAGGAGAGAAAGTCTGTGCAGAGTTGGATGACATGTAAAGACACTAAATCCATGTGTGAGGACAAGAAAATTCTTGTCTCGCATAAAGAACATTCCACTGCTACCAGCAGTAGATGCAGAGGTTCAAGAAGAAAAATGGTGCAAAGCTCAGTGGAAGCTGAGAGCTTTGTACCCAGTCAAGAACCCAACTTGGTTGCAAGCCAATGGGTTCCACTTAGAAAAACTCAGTGTGACACTCTGCCTCCCACAGAGGAAGAACACCACCATCTGCTGGTTTTGGCAAGGCAGTGGTTCCCTGTTTCTGCACCAGGTTCTACCACCAGCAGCAAGCTACTACAATCCCTCTGTCACTGTTCCAGGCAGCCAGCAGGCACTTCAGCTTTGCTGGGATCAGCTGAGCAGTGCTGTCTCGCCCCTGTGCAAGGAAGTGGCTCCCACTGAGGCCCTGGAGGCACTCAGAAAGCAGCTGTTAACCTAAAAATACATGAGCATGGCAAACTGCCACCCACTGCCAGACTTCAAAAGGCAACTGTGTGCACAAATATCATTTTGACCATATCGTTTTGAATGATGATCCTTGGTGCTTTCCAGAGCTGCTCATTACACATCATTAACATACAAAATTCTGGCAACATCAGTAGCTGATTAAGGCTACTAAAACTAAGGGGACATAGAGAAAGTAGACATAGAGACATCAGTGACACAGAGATATTCAATCCCTCTGGAAAAGCTGAAAAGCCAGAAATCATAGGATCATAGAATCATAGAATAGTTAGGGTTGGAAAGGACCTTAAGATCATCTATCAGGTGATATACCACAAAGACGAAGGTATGAAAGGTTACCGAGAATGAAAAATGCCAGTTAGGAGGAAAAAAAGGTATCTCAGGATGGTGTGATGGGATAGAGAATTGACAGGAGTACAAATAAAGTTAAGCAAAAAGCTATTTTAAGTCAGAGAAGGCTTCTGAACAGGATAACAGGCATCTGACTGCTTCAGGCCTGGCTCCTCACCTTTAAGGTCAATGGCAGCTTGATCACCTACCGAGTAGTGTGAGCAAGATACAGCCCCTCAGTTTTACCACCAGAATGGTTACAGTATTAAATATATACTCTAAAAGCTACCATGGAATGGATTAGCTCTTGCTTTGTTGAAAATAAACAGAGCTAGCTGTACTGGTTTCAACAGCTCACCTACAGACAAGCAAAATGTTCCTGGACTTACGTGGCATAAAGATCTGCTTTCCCTGCTCCTACTGAGTGACTCCAAACCAGGATAAAGAGGCAGACTGTAGTTGAAAAAGGCCTTCAGGAGCAAAGTTACCCCAGGTAGTAATGGGAGGAAGGCTGTGATGCTCACTGTGGTGGCAGGACAGTTGGTACTAGATGCAAAGCTCAGTGGGCCCATGGGAGCACATTGCCAGAGCATAAGAAAGATGCAAAGTGCTTACATGGCTTCACCAGAAGGCTGGAGTTCACAAGAGAGAAAGGCAGTAAGAATTACTAAATACATTAAAGTGATATTTGTTTCAGAAAAATAACTACAGTCAGGGAAAACTCTCAACAAAGTATTTCATAAGCTTGACTTGCTTGGAGTCTTTTCTAGGCACATGCTTATGGCCACTGCTGCTACAAAACTGGGCTAGATGGACCTTCAGTCTCACACATTTATACACTTCTATTATCTTAAGGTGTATCTTACACAAAGTTTTAATATAACCAGCAAAGTTATGTTCTATGTTTAGTTAGTACACTGGTAAAAGAAAAAAAAAAGAAAGAAAAAAAAAGGCAAAAAAGATAGCTTAGATAGCTTTGTTTGCAAAATCTGAATCCTTGCAGTTTATCCTGAAAATAAAAGGTGCCATGGCAGCTTTGCACCTCTTTAAAGTAGATTAATCAAAAACAGGAGAACTCTCTTAATGTCTAAGATACGCAGAAATCCCAACAGCCATCCACTCCCCAAATGCTACAGTAAACTAAGGGCAGCTTAGTCTTTGACACAGTACCCAAGTATTCACGAAATCTGGACTTAACTCCTCATTACAACACAAATGTCTTACATCCTTCTGGCATTCACGGGGGATTTATGAGAATTCACTCCAGTAGGAAAACTGTTGGTCTTTGGGAATTCTCTTCTCTTTAGAAATCCCACTTCCAGGGTAGCTTCTCCTTTCAGCAACAACTGCCAAGTTCACAAAGTTCCAGTTGGCAGTAGATGTACCCCAAATGTGATGTGGAGGCCTTAAGGGTGCTGTATTCCTGGTGCTGGGAAATGAGATCACTGTACTGGTGTGATCACAGACACAGCCAAATTAATTTATTTGGCCCAGCACTTTGTTAAGCAGGTACACTGAGGCTTGTTCAAACAAACACTGTCACAACTGGGAGAATCTATTTGCTGCACACCAAAGTTGAAATTGGCAGTACTACAGATCAGCATAAATAATTCTTTGTGCTTCAAGGAGCATAACACCAGTGCGATGGCACTGGGTCAAAGTAAAACATTAACACAAAGTAGATTTTACTTACAATTAGCAATTACACTGTCTACCTATTACTGCAACTGTGATTAGGAGAACATTGTATCTAATAAAGTTTCAAAGACAGTAACTGTGAATAAATTTCCTCTCAGTAAATTTCTTTAAATGAGCAAGTTGGCTTTGTTGCCATTTGCTTTTAGTTTGCAACGAAAGAGTGAGGTTGTTAAACAAACCCTTATTGCTTACCACACCAAGAAGCAGAAAACCAATCCTTAACACACCAAAAAGCAGAAAAACAAGGAACCCACCCAAATTTAGCTTGCACTGCTTTTCGTACAGATTTTTTAAAATGCACTAATTATTGAACTTTTAATATATTATTATGATATCTCAATTCTCATAAAAGGGGCAAAGTAATTGGTCTTACAAGTAATGGTGGTGAACTTACAATTTAGAAGCATCGAATCAGCACTTTGCTGCTGAATTAATACTGTATGCCAGTAAAAATGAGCTGTTAGCATCCTTCCTGAAAAAGGGAGTTGAGTGCTCTGAAAGAGATGACATTCATTTACTGATCTGATTAGGATTACAGTGGAAAACTCTTACTCAGCACAGCTCTCCTTGGAGAATGACTGTGTGTGCACGTGTGAATCTTTTAAAATATTATATAAATACACAAAAACATGATCTTGTCTGCACATCACAGGACAATTTAAACATGACAGTTTTCAATTACCCAACCTTCTGGTAGGATCTCTGATCATGATTTTTAAAGAGCTTATAGAATTGACTCTACAAAGCAACCTGTTACTCCTCTCCTAAGGGCCAGATGTTTATTTCAGTAATCTCTCTAGTTGTAGGCTTCCAGAAAGGCTTTAATAAAAGGAAGCAGATGTCAGCCACAGCTCTATTCTTTGGACAGTACATGACAAATGCAGGCTGAATGTGATGTCTGCCATTCATTCAGCAATCTTCATGGTACACAGGCATCAACTATCTAAGAACCAATATCCCTCAGCTCTAAGACAGGGAGTCCAAGTGCACAAGGGCTTCCCCTAGCCTTTTAACTTAGACATGTTGTAAGGTAGCTGTAACTTTACAAGGGACATGACAACCACATGTTGGTTGGTTTTCGTCTTAAAGTGGTTTACTCATACTAATATTAGGTTTAGGGATTTCCACCTTCCATTTGTTTATGAATTAGACTCTGACAGAATTAGACTCTGACAGAATTATCTTTCAACATTTCCTTTGTTTTCTGTGGATCCTTTGGAGAAGAACAGAAATGAGAAACTACTAAAGAAGAAAGCCACACTAATTGCAATGGTACTGCAATGTATTATACCATCTTTACTTATAAATTGATTATAACTTTGAATATATCTTCAAAATGTTTCTTAGAAGACAATCGTATTAGCATGATTACAAGTACAACAGTGGTACTTTGAATTACTTATTTTATCCTTGTTATCTGACAACAGCCATGGTCTTCTCTAGATATTGTTCCAAAATACTGCTACATCCATATTGTGTGCCCCCCCAGATATTACTGACACTTAGGAATCTTTCTATCTTTTCCTCATATATCCCATATATCATATTTACCATATTTTAGTAGAATGTACCCTATATAAAATACTTTAACCAAACTAGTTATGACACCTTCAGAAATAAACTATTTTTTTCAAGAAAGTATGACACAATAGGAAGTTTCCATTCCATGCAAAGAATTAGGATCCCAAACAAACTTGTTAGTAATTTTGTCACACTCAGCGATGATCCCTAAGTTTTGCAGACCATCAATGTCAGAAACATAAAAACCAAAAAAGAAAAAAATTTCAGTGTTTTCTATAACATCCCATAAAGGTGACAATTCTAATTTTAGACTGGTCACCTTTAAGTCTTTTAAAGTACATAAACACCCTACATTACTATATTTAGGAAATAGAGAGTCTGCAAACAGAGTAAGGTATCTCCAGAGATGTATCAAATCTTTGTCAGCTATCATCTTTATATGCTGGGGTGGTTTACAAAATACCTTCTGGCTACTTCACTTTGAAACAGCTATTCATGAAGTTTAGAATGCTGAGGAAAGTTCAAATAAAAACTGTGTTGCTCAATGGGCACATACTGTCTCCACTAAGCGGGTAAACAGCAGCACTGTAACACATTACTGAATCAGTTCTAACTGCTCTGAGGAGGATAAAATTTTGGGATTATTTTATTTTTACTGAGTTGCTGAGTTTCTATGTTTTTAGGCCCTAACACTGGTCAGGCTCACTAGTCTACACTTTGCCTCTGGTACCACACTCCCCTTTATTAAGCACATATCGCATGGAACTAAATCTCTTTACCTCAGGACACAGAAAAGCAGTGTGCAAAAGCATAGGCACAGCTTATAAATTAGAACCATGCAGACCTTGTGAATGGTCTGAACAGTTTCTTGCCAACATGGAGGAAACACATGGGAAGGGTTTGCTTGCCAGCACCACCACTGCTTTCTGTATTTCTTGCTTGAGAAAATGACTTAATCAAAAAGTGCTGCGTAACTAGCCTCAGGCCACTCACATTCAGCCTAGGGTCTGCAGATGCCTGTGAGCCACAAACTACTTCAATACAACTACAAAAGGAAATTAAGAACAATTTCAAGGAAACAGCTTAAACTTGCCATATAGGAAATGATGGGAAAATAATTTTGCTCATGGGAAAAATTATAAATCAAGAAAGTTTTGGCATCATCAATCATTAACGGCTGTTAATGAACTCTGAGTAACTCAGACGAACTTCTATCTAGTGAGATTATTCCTCTTCTAAAGACAGATCCAGACCACCAAGACACTCAGTGAGTCAGGTGAGACATCTCCAAGGGTGCAGGGAACTGAAAGTAGACTGACTGAATACCAAATTAGCCCCACAGCTGCATTAGTTTCTGAAGGAAACACACTACAGAAGGTGTTCTAAAGTGAATTCTGCTAAGTTGCTTGAGAATCGAGAGAGAGAGAGTTCAAGCTCTCTGTATCTGCAGGGACAAGAATAATGATAAACCCCCCATTGCAGGCCAGGGCAGAAACTCTGAGGTAGCCTCTATCCAGATTTCTTAAATCCTCTCTTTCCCCTTCTTTCTCTTATCAGTGTGTGTTGGTACTGATCTGTCATTTGACACATAGGGAAAAGGAAGAATAAAAAATGTGTATGATGTGTAGGATCTTTAAAAACCAACAGAAGAGTCTGATACTTAACAGTGCAAATGAATCAGTGCCACAGTAGTTGCCTGTGTGCTAAATAGTTTCTCAAGAACACTGCACCTCTTTCAGCAGCCTATTTTCTTTCCTGTCTATAGGCCTTCACTTTTTTGATGGAGTTGATACCCATGTATTAAATTTCAGGGAAGAACAATAAATACCACGTATCTCTGTCTCTACTGCTGCCAATAGGCACTCTATCAGGGTTTACCCTAACACTCTAAACCATATGAGCAGCTTCCAAGGAAAAAAAAAAGAGAGAGGGAGCAACAGCCTGCTATGCTATGTAAATATTTTCCCTTCAGCTCAATCTCTCACCTAGAAAGACATTTCCTTTTAATTTGGTTGGCCTAAATTTCAGGCAATCTCACATTAGAGGCAGATTTCTGTGTATGAAACTGTCACTGTTTCAAAGTGCTACCTTGAAGAGCTATAAGGTTAAAGTTAGGGTGCAGTTTCGCTAAGGAAGTGGAGACTTCCAATCTTCTGAAAGATCCAGGAGTCACTGTAGATTTCAGAGAAAGCAGAAGAGGGAGGTGTGAGGCACAGATCAGATTTCAGACATCATTTTTCCAACATTTCTTGCTTTCTGCTTTAAGAGCTTTCCATGTCCAATGTTCTGGCTACCGCAGATCCTGTTTGGATACATGTACCTATGGCTCCTCACCTACCATGAGAAGAAGATAGAGCCCTAGACAGGATTTCCAGATTCCACCACCAAAGCCACATCCCCAAAATTTAGGCATTTCAGGGCCTAGCATCATGCTGTATTCCCATTGTGAATCTGGCCCTAATGCACCAATCTGCAGTAATCTCTCCATCTGTCTGGATTTTCCACGGTCTGTATTAAAAAGGTAACAGTAGCTAATAAGTAAGTAAGGGTAAGTAATTATTTATTCATTCTTTTAAGTAGTCTTTAAACTGCAGGACACATAATAGTTAGTACTATTCTGGGTCCTACCAGCCGTACTTTAGAAAAATATGAGTAACTTTCTTGCAAAACCACTGATCCAGCTGTGTAAAACAAATTCACAATGGGAGGTAAAGCATTTAGAATATTTTCTGTAACGGAAGTAAAGGATTTAGTTAGTGAAAACTTAGCAAACGAACTGCAGTCTTCATGTTTTTACTGGGTCCAGCTGGGATGGAGTGAACTTGTTTCACAGCGAGCTCTATGGTACTGTGTTTTGGATATGTGACTAAAATAGTGTTGATAACACACCAATGTTTTGGCTATTGCCAAGCAGTGCTTGCACAGCACCAAGGCCTTCCCTGTTTCTCACTCTGTTCCCCCCTGCCACCTTCAGAGAGCAGGCTGAGAGTGGGTAAGAGGTGGGGGGGAGACACAGCTGGGACAGATGACCCCAACTGGGCAAGGGGGTGTTCTATACCATATAAAATCATGCTCATAAAAAAACTGGGGAATGTTTGTCTTCCAAGGTAGCCACTGCTTGGAGACTGACTGTGCACCAATCTGGTTTTGGGAGATGGTGAGTGATTGCATTTTCATCACTTGGGTTTTTTCCCCTTCCTTCACTTTTTAATATGTCTTTATCTCAACTCATGAATTCTCTTGGTTTTGCTCTTCCTGTTTTCTTCACTGCTTGTGGAGTGGTCCAGAGCAAGCAGCTCTATGGTTGCTGCCTGGGGTTAACCCCCACAGTCCCTTCTGGCTCACGAACAGGGACTTAAAAAGATTCAAGATAATGGCAGGTTTGATCAGAGTGTGCTAGACTGATTTACAACTGTTACAGCTGTGTCCCAGTTTTGTCTGGGATAGAGTTAATTTTCTTCCTAGTAGATGGTGAAGTGCTGTGTTTTGGCTTTAGTCTGAGAACAATGCTGTAACACACCCATGTTTTAATTGTTGCTAAGTAGCACTTACCCTGATCAAGGACTTCTTAGTCTCTAGTGCTCTGCCAGTGAGGAGGGGCACAGGAAGCTGGGAGAAAGCAGAGACAGGACATCTGACCCAGATTAGCCAAAGGGGTATTCCATACCACAGCACGTCCTGCCCAGTATATATACATGACGGAGGGAGTCACCCAGTGGGCCCAGGTCATTGCTCAGGTCAGGCTGGGTAGCAGTCAGTGGATGGTGAGCAACTGTATTGTGCATCACTTGGTTTTTTTTTTATTGAGCTTTCATTATTAAATATAGTATAACAATCAATTATAATTAATAGTTCTTATATTTTATGTTATTTCAATTATTAAACTGTTCTTATCTCAACCCATTTTTTTTACCTCTTTTTTCTGATTCTCCTCCCCATCCCACTGCAGGGGGGCAGTGGGAGCAAGCACATAACTGCATGGTACTTAGTTGCCAGCTGGGGTTAAACCACAACCTGTTCAGCTGTTATTTGGCAAGCTGTTACTTTGTGTTGCTGGTCATGATGCTGACTCATTTGTTCTTGATGCCAATTTGGTTTTTCCCTCAGTTGCTCTATTGCTTGCTCCTTTTCTTTCTGTACATCAGACTTGAGAGGTCTTTAATGGCTGTTCTCAGCTTTTGCTGTTTGCTGTGTTGCTTATCACTTTCTTTTGGTTTGCCTGGGAGAGCCATGATAAAAGCATTGGCCTTGAGCCTAGTCTGGTATTTGGCCCCTGCACTGCCGCAATCCCAGTACCCTGGGAACCACCTTGTGGAGACAATTAGCAATTACACCTTTCTCCTCCAGGACCCACTTTGTGGAAGAAGCGAAGAATGGCATCTTCTTCTCCAGGACAGAGGTTTCCACCCTTGCTGCAATGGCCCTTCAGTTTCTTGAACATCCCAATTTACCCAGAAAGTTGTATTGGTGTTTGCACCAACACTGATTTTGGCTTTTCATAAGGCTGGCCAACCAGCTGAGAATGCCACGCAGGAATGTTCCCTGAGGCAAACAATTCCTGGGTGGCAAGGAGTGTGGGAGAATTTGGGCAGATGTGTAGAGCAGTTTTCACCTTCAGTGGTTTGGGACTTCAGTCCAGAAGACATGGAATCCTGTTGAACTGGCAGATCACTTGAAAGAAGGATGCCTTGCACATACCATAAACACACAACCTCCAGCACTGTGTTGGGGCCTGTGGTAAGCCTATGGCTATGCTTAAAGGAATAAGAGTTTTTGGATCTGACAACAAACAGACACTGTGAGGGCCTTTGGATCTGAGGACACAGAAACAGACACCAGATAAATCAGATATCCAACCCTCAATTACAACAGTTGTTCCTGCAGTTAAGAAGAAAAAACAGAAGCGCAGGTTGACTCAGTTAGTAAAGGAGATAAAAGCTTCTCCTGAGGGAGAGCAGGAAGAAGAAATCACGGACTGGCCAGAAGGCAGACATTTTGAAGCATTGCCTAAGGAGGTGACTCATGCTAAATAGGCCTCACTGTATAACAGATTACTAGAAAACGAAAAACAATATGCTCTATTTACTGATGAGTTCTGACATATTGTGGGAAAGCACCTGAAGTAGAAAGATGATGTGTGGAGTCCCACGAGACAAGACACGGAAATTGTCACAGGCAAAGGTGAACTGAGTCTGCTTGCAGAAGTGAAGGCCACCCAGCTGACCACAGACATTGCCCAAAGAGAAAAATGGCCAGTACTGTATTTATACACTGCCTCACTGATGGTGGCAAACACCCTGTGGGGGTAGCTGAAACAACAAAAGCAAAGTAACTCACAACACAAAGGTAAGCCCATCTGGGCTGCTGCACTGTGGCAAGACATTGCTGCCCAGGTAAAGAAACTTGTAAAAGTACTTCATGTAGATACTCACTTCCCCAAGAACCATGCCACCAAAGAACATGGAAACAAGGAGCAGATAGACCAGGTTGCCAGAAATGAAAAGACAAAAGTGGAGCTTGAACCTAAGGACTGGGAAACTAAGGGCCAGTTATTGATAGTTCAGTGGGCCCATGACACATCAGGATACCTAGGAAGAAATGGGATATACAGATGGGCTCATGATTGAGGGGTGGAACTGACCATCAAAGCCATTGAACAGGTTATCCATCAATCCAAAACATGTGCCATGAATAAACAAGACAAGTAGGTATAGCCACTGCTGTGGAGAACAGCTGCTGGGAGGGAGTGTGGGTTGCTCTTCCCTCAGGAAAAAGCAAACCCATTTGTGGGGTTCCTTTGCTCAAGGGCACTTGGTGATAAATGAGGAAGATAGGGAAACACAGTGTGCACCTCAAGGAGATTTAACCCTGGGAGAAAATAATCCATAATTTGAGTTGTATGTCATAGCTGTGTGACAAAGTACAACAGCAGGAGCCACTAAAACTAACCAAGGATGAGCCTTGTAAGGAACCAGGCAAGACACAACTGGCTTTAATGCAACCCAACACACTCAACCTAAAACATCCAATCCAACCCAACCCGATGCAACCCAACACACCAGCTCCTTCCTATTAAGGCTCTGCTTGTCCATTTTTTTTATTTTTTTTTTTATCTTATCCAAATTATCTCCACTTTTCTTTATGCAAAGTGCATGAGTTCCCTCTTGGAAAGTGCACTAGCTGCTAACATTTCCTTACTCTTACACAGCACTAACTAGAGCAAGGTAACTAGTAATTTCAGATTTACACTACCGTAAGTTACAAGAGCATGTTCATGTGCCTGAGTCATCTGATACGTGTACTCTCTTCTCATACACTTAGAATGTTATAGCACTGTCACTAAGATGAAACAAAAGACTGAAAAATCATTAAAGTATGTAAATCATGATAGTGTCAGTGCTATGACATAGTGCTGGATTATCAGTAAAATGATTTGTGTTCTTGTGTGCTCACAGCTCTTCTCTTGTTCTCAGGAAATAAAAATGGTTCTTGCTGAGTACTGTATTTCAAAATCCATTCACAGAAATAGTTACTGAAAAATTGTGGACTGCATCTCAGAAGACTGAGAAAAGGAGATAGATTAATTATCATATTGGAGATTACATTGACTCAGAAAAAATCCAAGGTCTTGTTCACACTTCAAAATATAGAATCTGTCTGCTGGTACCAGAGGATCCCTCCCCCTGTGTGGTACAAGGTGTTTTGTGAACCAGTAAGCATTGGTCATCTTTTTGTAGCTCTCCCCTCTTACACCAGCTATTACATGCTCAGATGGCTGATGCCAATCAATTTTGCATACTTACTGACAACACCGCAGAAAAACTTCCTCTTTATTGCAGTCACATTCTGAAAAGTGATTATTTCAAATGGTAATGTCTTAGTCAGAAAAACATATTCTGTGATAATAACCCTGCATGCATTTCTGATGTTTCCTAGTAAAGGGAATATTGGGAGAGTTAAAAGAAAAAACAAAACAGAAAACCTATTAATGCTTTACTATACTGAAAACAGTATAGCTATGAACATGACATTGAGTCACTGCTCATATGCTTCTGAACATGTTCATGTTATTTCTCTATTGAAATAACATGAACAAAATAAAAAGTGTACTTATTTTGCTTCGCCTTGTTTAGCCCTCATACATTAGGAGGAACAGCAGTGGATCTGAACAGTCTGCACTGTCAATCAGTCTGTATTGTTAGTAGCAATGTATGAGATGGAATAAGTACATAGGCAGTTTCCTGGTGAGACTTCAGAACTGGCAGGCAGAAAAAACAGACAGCGTGTCTTGATAGAACAAATTGGATTAGAAATTGCAGGACACAAATCAGGAATGATAAGCTAGAATTTTCCCTAACTCAACTAACAGAAAACTCAATAGTTATTTTTTTCACTTTAAGTTATTTAATAGTGATTTATTTTATTTTTTTTTAGATAAAGTTTTCCTAGTTTGTGAAGATAAACATATGAAAACACTAACTGTGGAAATGATAGAGACGAGATGTACAGTCTGCTGACTTCATCTAATTGTGTTATTTTAACCCCCTTTCCAGCACTGACCTCCTTTGCCTCCTGACTAATGTTTTGCCTCTACTTTATTACCCAAGAACTTCATTAACTAATGCAGCAGTCTAACTGATGAATGTTGGAGATCCTGCACATACTTCTTCCTTTATACCAGAAAACACAGTTTCTTTCAAAGCATGTTTGCTCTTTATAGACATCCATGCAGCCAGTGAGGTCTAATAATAGGATTAACTCTGCTCAACCAAAAAGGCTATCAGCTGAGCAGAGAGATTAAGGAGATCGCCTCACATGTTGCATGACATCTTTCTTGCTAATTCCAAACAGCAATTTCTAGGACTAGTTAAAACATACTATGAAGACAAGCTGAAAAGGTAAGAGACAACAGCTTAAAACATTGTATTTCCCAGGCAAACTAAAATCACACAGAACAATGTAAATACTGTTATTTGTAAGTAAGGGGCAGCTCCATAAGTGAGGGTCAAAACCCCTTCCATGTCCCAGATACATCTCTTTAATTGACATTTCTTACCTGGAAGTAGGAAGATATGAGTTATACTGCTGAGGTAAACAAGGCCAATATAAAGCATATGGGAGGGATGTTAAATACCTCACTTCAAGAAGCCAGTTAGCTGCTACACCATACCCAATCTGTTTGTTGCAGAGGATCCCAAATCACTTCTTACATGCTTCCTACACTAAACTAACAATTGCACTGCATTTGAGAGGTTCTTAGCAGATGCGAACGATCCATCAGACAGAAACAGCTTTGTTACAGCTCTGTTGAGTCTGACAGGGACAAAGTTAAAACCAGCTTGGATGTATCTTCATCACATTGTAGTCAGAAACCCACATTTACTCTGTTACAGCTATTATAATTACAGAGACCCTCTTTCCTGTTTCATTCTCCCACTGAATTCTCAAACCTGACTCAGTCACTTACTGATGCAGCCAGGGCAGCACATCAAACCTCCCTGACTCTAACAGCTACCTCAAACCTGCCTCCTAAAGGATGTAGGTCACGTGGTTGAAGTATGAAAAGATGCAGCAAGGCAAAGAGGACCCACCTGTGGTTTTTTTACAACATTTTGTTCAAAGGTGAGTAGAAGTTCTGAGAAGATTCTCCCAGACTACAACACTGCCCGAGACTCATACTGTGTAAGCGGCATAGTAAAACATCCATATGGTGCCATTCTTAACATACTAAAGGCTACCCCTCCAGCTTGCACTGGATGGAGAAGTTATTGTAGCTTACAACATCAGAGAAACCAGCCCATCCATCAATCTGTTGTCAGATTCACAGGCTCTCATGCTTAACAGTTTTTCAGCAGAGGAAGACAAGTCTCAAGCTGCTTTGCTTTGGGGAAAAATTAAGCTATTCTACAATTCAAACAGCAAATAGTTTTCATTTATCCTAGAGACTCTGCATAAAGGCTCTGTGAGCGTAAATGAAATTTACACTATGATGCATCTGAGAAGAAGGTTAATTACAATGACAGTATAACTCAATCTAGCCAGTGTTCCCATTTACTGTTCCAAAGATTGCCTTCCGAATCTTCATGCTTGGACTAGACCCAAGTAGCAAGAAAACCATAAATCTCCCACTTAGAGTATTCTCACAAGGGACTTTACCATCAACAGGTGGTACACAAAGCATATGACATTACAAATTTGCACATTTGTGGAGGGAATCCATTACCTGAAGACAACCTTAGTATTTACAGATGCATGATCTGTATTTTCACTGTATGATCATTACTTGATTCTATTGCCACAAACTGTCACCATTAATTCAGATGCTACGAGAGATAACTCACCGGCAAGACCCAGCTTTTCAAATGGCTGTATACTAATATATCATCCAATCATGGTTAGTATATCTTACTAATAAATGGTGTATACTAATATATCATCCAATGACAACCACAATAGCTACTTACTCCACAGTACCGATCATCACTGAATATCTGTGGTGGTAGTGGATTGCCTTGTGCAGGCTGCCTATCCTCAGGAATATTTTTATACATCCATTGTCTTTTCTCCTCTGACATTGTGATATCCACTTCTTCAAACTCTATGCGGTTGGCTTCCAGAAACCTCACCACATCTTGTTGCCTCTTCTTTATCTAGACAGAAAGAAGGAAGAAAGAAAAAAAAACAATATTCAGGGCAAGCCCACCATAGCCCAGACATGCTTACAAACCTGAAGACATTCCTCCTCTCCCGTCCCACTTTCATGGGATGGGAAGTCACAAACTCAGAAACACAAAGGAGAAAATACTTTTCTTCAGTTTTAAGTTTATAGAAGTTGAACACTGCTGTTTCTTTACAAGTTGGCAAAGGTTATACTTCTTCACCTCATTTCTAGAAGGTCTCTCTTTATTTCAACTGCAGGAATTTCAGCCTTTACCTTCTAAAGATGCTCCAAAAAAAAAAATAAAAATGTATATAACTCCTACTTCCAAAGTAGGAGTTAAAAGAGGCAGCTGCTTTTCCAGGTCATTAGGTGCTATGTTTTCCTAAATATACAGGCACCTAGAAATGCAAGGTAAGCAACATGGCAAGTCCCAGGAGAATCTACTCCTCTAAGTGTTCATTGAGGTAAACATGTCAGTACATCTGAAAAAAGAACACCCAGGCCACACACATTTTTGTTTTCCTAGACACCTCAGCAGTTCCCTGAGCAGGGCTTGTTGAATCTCTAATTAAGAGTGTCTGTCTGCATTATACACAGGCCTAAAAACTAGCATGAACTCATCTCCTGAAAATTTACTTCTTTGCAAAAAAAAAACAAAACACATGAGGTTTGTACTGTGGGGGTTCTGCCCCTCAAATTGATTATCATCTTCATAGAAAACCCTAACAGAGGCAGAACAGTGGCAGTTTTTAGCCACTGTTAAGTGTTAAGCTAAGATCAACCCTTAAGAGCTAGCGGGCTTCAAGCAGATGCACCCAGGTGAAGACTACTTCTGCCTCAAATCAGACTTTATATCAAGATAGCAACATTTCAAATGAAAGTCTGTAGGGGCTGAGGAAAGCTACCTGGGCTCAACTAGCTAGATCTGCTCTGCATTTTCTTCAGCCCACACTGTATTTTTTGCATCTACTTAACAAAATTAATTCTTTCAGAAAGGAACTATAAATTATATGCTATATTTCTTACAGCTATAATCAAGGGTATTATTTGAAGAAAAAAGATACAGCTTTAATAATTTTACAGTATTCCTGGAGTGTCAGAATCACGCAGTTGCTGACTGGCATAGAGCCCAGGTGGATGAATCATGCCTGTGGGCATCATATGACCTAGATACTATTTGGAAATCAGAGGATTTTTAAAGTGCATGTGCTAGTTGTTCTTGTCACACAGCCTAGTCTGTCTATCTAAATGTACAAAAAGTTATGCACAGAAGTACATAACTTTTGGAGGTAATGCTGATGAAATCACTGTTTCCTTGAAATAAGAAGGTAGCCATCCCAAGAAACTGCAAAGCTCTTACATGATCCCTGTCCTTCTGAAGAAGTGGGCTGCATAGGAAGTTTATGTCTCAGTGTCTTATTCTTTTTCCTTTTATTTATAAACTGGTGGGGTTTTTTAGGCATACGTGAAAGGATCACTTTTCCATATAGAAGGCAGCTTCTAAAATACTGTGCAAATAATGCATTATCAATAACAGCAAAATCACTGCATCATCATAGCTGCCAGCATTGAAGACAACATACCTTTTATTATCTCCCCAAAAATTGCAGACAAATTCTGTTGTCAGTGTAGAAAATATTTTCCACTGCCTTTCACCAAAAAAGCTGCAAGAAAGGCCCAAAAGAGACAGAGATTTTCTTAACACAAATATTAAGTATTTGTTCAAACAGAAATGAAGTATCTAAAATGACGTGTGGGAGAGGACATTTCCTTATAGTGTAATACTGCTAAAACCAGCATGAATTCCCTCCTGCCCTGGTCAGAGCAACTAGCAAACTACACAGTGCCTGGGCCAGCCCTCTGGCCCTGAGGCCAGATAGCATCATCTGGCCAAGTCTATTAAACCTGTAGCCTCTTGGAGTGGCTGCATGCAAACTGGGAATGAACCCTGGCACACTGTGTCATCTAAATCATGGCCACAAACTGTTTGTGAGGCTGTAAATTAGCCTTGGCCAAAGCTGCCTGTGCTGGCAATCATTCTTCTAACAGTTTCATAGTACCAGAGTGTGCCATTGCTCAGACCCAGGCCATGTACCAGTGCATATATATCTACACATACCCATTTCCATCTGCTGTCTTCCATTAATCTGTACCCTGGGCACAAGTTTAACTTATATTTAATCAGATCCTTAATATTTCACTGTTCACACCATAAGAATTCTCCCACAACTCCATGTTTCCTAGTATTTCCTTTTTTATAAAACTAATTAAGATGTTGAAGTGGAATAAATTGTGGGTTTGGCTTTGTTTTAGCCAGAAGCCTTGCAATTCTCCATATGACATCTGCATGAGTTATCAGCTGTGGATGTGCCAGCTGCACAAATTTAAACAAAATGCCCTAAAAATTTTTAGCCAAAAATGTAGCATCTCCTCCTCCCAAAATGGTTTGATTCAAGCCTGTAAACTGAAACAACAGCATTAGTTACATTTAAAATCCTATTAAATTATGCCTTGTTGTTTAAGATGGATGATCAGAGCATCTGCCACAACAGAAGCCAGCTGACTATTCCCCAAGCAAACCACAGGACCTTTGTCTTCCCCTGCAACTGGATCTGTGCCGCAGGAGTGCGTCAGCCTCACAATCCTGACTGCAGCTCTCATCTGTGGTTACTCTGAGCTCTAAGAGCCTCCAGCATTAAACCACATGAAACACTGAGCAAAGACAACATGGCATAAAGAGCAGCATCAGTTCTGCCTTCCCCACTAGACTATGCAGAGGACCTGGGCTCCTCTCAAGTGCCCAGTGGAGAAAAATATATCCTCATTGGACAAACAATGGAGGTGGATACTTCAGTCCCCTTTATGAAACTCAGCCTTGTACCTTGCTGCTTCTGAGGTTTCCAGAGAGGGATGCAACTGACAGGAACCTGAACAGAGTATTCATATAATCAGAGGTACCTTGTTCAGGAAAACTTGGTTCATGGCTATTCATATGCCACTTTTGGAAAGCATCTGTATTATTACAGGATAAACTGCTTCATCATCAAAATATTTGGGGTTTAAAATTTGAAGACAATGTGAGATACACCATCAAAATATATATCCATCGTGAAGTTTCAGAGGAAAATCTTTACATAATATGATTCTAATATATCTTTAATACAGTGAAGAAAACTCTGAGAAAGCTAACAGTCCACTATTATAATTCAGTGTTTGACTCCCATATTTTTAGCAGGGTAATTGTTTTCTGAACGCCATTTCTTTGGGTTTGGTTTTACTCTTAATATCTATTTCTATTCATAAAATTAAGACAGGAAAAATGCTCAGAGACATCTTCATTTTATCCCTGTTAGGATTAAAAAGCACCAAAGTAGTATGTCCATTTTGATATACAAACCTGCTAAAATATGCTAATCACTTATTCAGTAGTCCAGTTTATAAAGAAAGTCTATTGTAGCTAAAGCAAACTTTCTTTCTGCCTTAGTTTTCATTTCTTTATACTGATTTCCAACAGGTAACAGGAGGATACACTTCAGACTCCTTTGGAGAAATATTTCAAAGACCTACTCAGGTCTGGCCAGCTGGGACCACTGGGACTACCTGTTCTCACCTCCAGCATCCCTGAATTAATTCCTCTTAGAAGTAAAGAGTTTATTTGGATTTTCCCCCAGGCTCCATTCCTGAACTGACAATAACATAGAATCTGCTAGTCTTTGTAAATTGTTCCCATAGTTAATTGTCTCCACTCTAAAATATTTGCTTGCTTCTGTGGAGAATTCACCTCACTTCTACTGAAAGCTCTTCTGTAACAAGATTTCTGTTTCCTATACAACTAATATGGGGGAGAAATGGATCCCCCAGCTAATCTGAACAGTGATCTCCACTAACAAGATAAACACTATTGCTCATTTCACAGCAGAATGACAAAATGAGGACCATCATAAAACATGATCAGACTGGAGCAGAAGTTCAGCAAAATCAGATCACATCCTCTATCAGAAAGTCCCTGGAAGTTTCTTACCACTTCCAACAGGTCACAATTTCTTTTTTTTTTTTTTTTTCCTCTCTATGTTTCCCAAACCTGCTTTCAGAAGATGCTCTGTACTAGAAAGGCTTGCCTACTGATAGCTACTGAACCAGAGCATATCATGTGGTCTCTCTGTTGCTAAATGGCATCAGCATTTCATTATTCTATACTATCTGAAGCAAGATATACAACAGACTGCAAAAATCTCTCTAGTCCAGGATTTATCTAACTCAGATAGGATAAAAGAATATTATTTCTACTGTACTACAGTAGAAGCAAGATGACCCAAGCAGCAGTACTACTAGGAACTGTGAAACAGCCATGATTAAAGAGAACATCTCTGCCTTATTTCATTAGCCCAGTTAATATAAACAGGACAAAGCAGACACATTCTCAGTTTCAAACTCTTCACAGTGTCAGCAGGCATGTTGCCAAGTGTCTGGTGCCCACACAGTGTATGCAGGAGGTTGGACTTCTCTGGACTCTAACCCCTACCTTGTGGTGATAAAGCATTCTCTTGGCTTCAGTCCTCTTGATTGCAAGTGGAGGGACTGACAGCAGGTACCTTTCAGTGCATTGGCTGATGAGTGATATCTGTAACACTCAAAGTCCTATAAGCTCTTCATCCTGGAACCAAAGGCACCAAACAGCCCACTCATTTCAGACAGATCCCAAGAATAAATAGCCTGCTTTCTAATACAAAATCTCACCCCAAAACGTATTCAAACCACACATGCTGAGAACAAGGCCTTATGATGAATATCTTCCAAGCTAGCTTGTCAGACCACAAACACATTTTAGAAGCCTGACATTTAAAGAAAAAAGCAAATACAGGATCCATGCCTAAGTCCACCTCAAAGACTTGTTTCACAGACTGGCATATGCCTATCTAGACCTGTGCCTCTAAAGACAGAGATGGTCCTTCAATTTCCCTTCCTTCCTTTTCAATCTTGTTACTCTTTCCTCACACTTACCCTTACTCCAGAACTACAGCAGCCACATTATGCGCTCACTGACTCAGCTGAAAAACTGAATGTATTGCTTTTGGCAGGGGCACCTTTAGGGTGCAGTTTGATGATACAGCTAAACAGATCTCACTGCTGCTGGCTTTCACTAGGATGACACAATATTCGTCCTGCCAAGCAGCTCCTGCAGCTTTCCCAGCACAAACATAATGCAGGAACCAAGGGAACAAGGGAAGAAGCACCAGTATCGTCAGCACCACAATCTTATCAGTTTATATCAGTAGCAAAACTGCATCCTAAGAAAATGGCTCAGCAGAAGCTGAAGCATGATCAGCTTTGAAATATGAACTGCATAAACAGCATTGCTGTTACATAAACATGAGCTCCAGCTCACTCCCACAGTGGAGCTCCCAAACGGGAGCCTCTGCCTTTGCACGTCATGCAAACATAACCAAAGGGACTGTTTCAGTGTAAAATGCAGATGTAGTATAGTTACTGCAGAGAATTAGTAATCTTCATTTCTCATACAGATGAGGCTTGACACATATTTCCAGATATTAAGGAGACACTATGAACTAATAAAGAGATGTAAGCCCTAACCACATCAAATGAACAGAACCATAAACAGCTTTTACTGCAAACCTACACATCCCTTCCCTAGAAAAGCAAGGAGGCAGTGCCTCTTACAAACACACTAAGCAGCATCTCCATTCTTTTCTTCTGTTTCCAGAGTTTTTGCTCTCATACACAAACAATCTCACACTTTCGCAAGGTTGACATGCAAATCCTCATGGTCTTGTTACACTTGCAACCTGTAGTGACAAAGACTTTTTGCCAAATTACTCTTTCTTTGCCTGGCTTAGGGAGGAAGAACACAACTGACCCCTGGCAATTTCTATTCCAGAGGGATGGCAGTACTGTGACACACCTTTACAAAGATTCATATGTTTAACTCATTGCTCTTGGCACAGAAAAATACAACTCAGTTATGTACACAGGGAAAAAGGAGATGAGAAGCAGTGATGAGGTGAAGGAGGGCAATAACAAAGAAATATTGAAAATAAGAAAAAAAAAATCAGCATTGCATAATTATTCCCAACATTCCCAAATGGCTACCAGTCATAGCAAATACTGCATTACATGTGATACAACAACAAAAGTCTCCTCAGAACAGATCTCCAAATATCAAACCCATCTTCAATGCTTTGTCCTCAAGAAAATGTTCCAATATCCTAAAAACTGACCACAGAACTTTCCAATCTGAAGAGAAACAAACTGTCTCTGAGCAGTGGCCACACGCAGCCTGCAGTGCCCTGGTGTCCTGCCAGTCACAATATTCCGCTTGCATACAGAGATATAATTAAGGACACGCCATATGAAATACTGGATTGAACTGAGAGGGCAATCTGTTCAGTTTTGTGTAAAATAAGTTTGCAGGTCCTCGGGAGCTGCTACGACACTGCTTAGCCAGGCAATATGCACACCTTTACCTCTAGGCAATATATGTATGGTATCTTTGAAAGACTCCACTAGTTAAGAAATTTAACTAAAATTTGAGCCAGGTTTGTTTTTTAAGACTCCTAATCACAAGCAGTTAGTAAAGGAAAACATATTATTTTCTTTTTCTATAAAGCTACAAAAGACAATAAACTGCCCCATGCCCAATGCCTGCTAACCTCTTATTTTCTTTGTCAGATGTTGCACTATGCTAAAATTAATTTAAATCTATTTCTGTGAATTTATTTCTCTTACAAGCTGAAAGGAAAAGTTTCTTATTTAAGATAATTTGTAAGAAACTGTTGTTCTTTGTATGAGTAACAAGGTAACATTCAAAACCAGGAATGAGTCTTTAGTAACTACAAACACATGTAGCATTTGTGTATATATAGATATATCTATTTATAGATATATCTATCACCGCACAAAACAAGAGATGCTACCAAGTAAAGCTCAGGGCTTTACTTGGCAGTATTTCAGTAAGCATAAAGGGAAAAGGAGAGGCAGAAATGGAACAAACAAAAAAAAAGGGAAAGACCAAGAAAGAGAAGATTCCACAGAAATATCAGCTACAGGCAGTGACATGCAGGGCACCTTTGAGCTGCACGAAGCTGGAAGCCTCTGAAGTCACTCCCAAGCCTACTTCTTTTGATTTCATCTGTATTTCAGTAAACAAGGCTTGCCAATGATGTACACAAATGAAGTAAGCACGCCTATGGTAATATTCTTGCAGGAGAAACAATGCGTCCTACAGTGTTGAAAATCCACTTAGATGTGAGTCTCTGACAGAGTAGAGATGCTAAGAGACCCAAATGCTGGCTCACTACTTCCCATCAAAAGAATAAGAATCCCACTGAAGCTGGATCTTTCTTCCAGTTATTGATGTGAATTTGTATTCTGTTGCATCAATATGAAACCAAAACACTGGCACTGCTTGTAGAAATAAAAAAATAGCTAAAACAATGTGAAACTCGGAGACTGCAACAGGAACTGAACCAGAACTTGGAAGTCCCACTGAATGTAGAGGCAGGCAGCTCCAAATCAGAGACCTTGGCAGATGAGCAGCCAGAAGAGTCCATGCAGGCTGTGAAATGCAGTGAGAGGATTCCCAGCCTAACCTGGCAAGCAGCAGATGACTGCCAGACTTAAGGTCAGGATGTACTGCTGGTTGTTCTAGTAGGGAAGCTTGCAAAACTTACTGCTAGTTTGGATCATAGCCTACAGGAAGAGCTCAACTCTCTGGAATTATACTATCCTGAAAACTTTTACATTTCTATTTGACAAAAATGCATGCTTGAAATTATATTTGTGCTATACAGATACAGCATCTTTCCTAGTCATAGATATTTTCTTGTGAGGACACTGGGAATGTGTACTGGTTCTTCTTTGGCTGGAACTCTAGCTAAAATAAAGTGCAGTTTAACACAGCATGCTGGTACTTTATTCTGGTTTTAAAGATGTCTCAGCCAACAGTGAGCCAAGAAGTTTCAAAATTATTACAATTATGTGCTAGGACTTTTTTTTTTTTTTTTTTGTTCTTAAAACCAAGTTTGGGATCCTAGTGGCTAGCACAAAAGACAACAGAAACTCTGAACAGCCTGGAAGATCTCAGGGATTCATAAAGTGTGGTGTCAGCTATCAAAAACTTCTGATGGAACCACCCCACCAGGCTAGAATAATTCATTCCAAAAGACTAACAATTCAAAGCCTAGCTGGCAGCTAACTTTTTCAACAGATAGATGTTTTTGTTTACAATTTACCATATGTTTCAGTAGTTTGAGAGAGTGGTTAAAAAGAAAGCGTTATTTTCATGCATTTTTCCAGCAGAAACTTCTCAAAGATGCCAGAGAATAATTTAAATTTCCTATTTAGCATTCTACATTTAACTCCTGCTCGTACTATTCCCTTTTGTTAAAGTGGCATATTTATAGCAACTATTTTGCATCATGAAAGAAACCCTTTCAACAAGCAACATCTACCTTCCTTTTCAAAATGTATACTACACATAAATACAAGTATGATAACTGCAGCCTTTATTAATTCAGCTACTCTTTAGTACCTCCTAATTAAATGCAATGTTCTCTGATCTCCATGTTATATTATGTTTATTCATACATTTATTCCTTTTGATTTCTCTAAGTTATTTGATTCTGAAGAATATTTTTTCTTTCTCAGTAAAGTCTCAGTTCAGCAAGGCAGCTGAGAACTGTCAAGTTCTGAACCATTGGAAACTCAGTAGTCAGTCCTGCAGAGATGAACAGAAAGCTGATCTTTGAATCTCACAGTTCTCTCTGCAGAGTTAGGAGGGGGGAATATTTTGGTGTGTTGCACATTGAAGTCCAATACTGCGATAGCTGAAAATATGCAGGAATTTAGAAATACCACTTTGTGAATGTGAAGCAAGCTTGGTTGGTAGAAATTACGATTTTGTGGAGGGACGAAAAATAGGATAACTATGGTTTGTTTCTTTTTTGAAACGTGTTAAATACTTGGTAATTGTTTAACGTTCACTGAAATAGCACTGAAGAGAGTAATTTTATAACAAGGTTTTGAAAAGTAAGCAAATGCCATAATACTCCTATGAGTCAGCCGTGTGCTCTGGCATCCCAGAGGGCAAACTGCATCTTGGGGTGCATCAAGCACAGCACAACCAGACAGTCAAAAAGCGGATTATCCCACTGGGTTCAGCACTGATGCAGGCTCGCCTTGAGTTCTGGTCCCCACAATTTAAGCATGTGAAGGTCCCTGAATGCATCCAGAGGAGGGCAACAAAGCTGGTGACAGGGCTGTAAGGAATGTCCAGCGAGGAGCAGCTGAGGAATCTGGATTGTCTAGTTTACAGACAACGAGGCTGAGAGGTGACCTCACTGCTCTATACAGTTTCATGAGGATGGAAAGTGAGGTGGTGAGCTCTTCTACCTGGTATCCAGTGATAGGACACATGATAGCTGTTCAGACTTGACATGAGAAAGCATTTCTTTACCAAGATGGTTGCCAAACACTGGAACAGGCTTCCTAGAGAGGCGGTCGATGCCCCAAGCCTGTCAGTGTTAAAGAGGCATATGCGCAATGCCCGTAATATCATGCTTTCACCTTTGGTGAGCCCTGAAGTGATCAGGCAGTTGGACTAGATGATCGTTGTAGGTTCCCTCCAACTGAAATATTCTATTCTATTCTGAGTTCTGCAAAGAAAAAAGTTTAAAAGCGAAAAATCTCCCTAGCAAGAAATTCACACACATTCCCTATTATGTAACATGTTTATCACCTAAACTTTTAAGATGAAAACACACAACTGTCTTTATTTTTTTTGTGACATGGTGAGTCAGCAGAGCACTGAAAGTGTTGTGAACTGGTTTTATGTACTTATCAGTCACATTGTTCTGTCACACTGAATAAAGTAACTCCAGCTGAATTTTCTTGTACTTACTGCAAATGAGATAAAAAAGCAAATCTCTTGGTAGCAAAAAAATAGGTCACGTTTCTTCCTTCTCATTAGCTTTGAGCATCAAAGCCCAGTGGCACTGGAATATTTAGCTATTAGAATGGATAAAACCACCTAGCAGCCCGTGAGACTGAATCAGTAATTAGCCTTGTTTCTTCTGGGTGGGTCTCTGTTCCATTGGCACAAGATGTAAGTCCTTCTGCTCATCTCCTACCCTACCCATGAGGCTGCACCCTCCATATTTTGTCACTATGGACTCACAGCTCAACACCCAGTTACACCTGACTGTGGATCCAGCTATTTCTGAAACAAGAGCTAGCTGATGAATTATGGAACCATGTAATAGTTAGGGTTGGAACCCCCTGTGCAATAAACAGGAACATCTTCAACTAGATCAGGTTTCTCAGAGCCCCAGCCCACCTGACCTTGAATGTTTCCAGGGATGGGGCATCTACCACCACTCTGGGCAACCTGTGCCACTGTTTCACCAGCCTTATTGTATAAAATTTATTCCTTCTGTCTAACCTAAATCTACACTCTTCCAGTTTAAAGCCATTCCCCTTGTCCTATCCCTACATGTCCTTGAAAAGATTCTTTCTCTAGTTTTCTTGTAGGTCCCCTTTAGGTACTGGAAGGCTCCTCTAAGGCCTCCCTGGAGCCTTATCATCTCCAGTGTGGAGAAGAATGTTATGAAGAATGAAGAGTGTGGCGCTGTAAAAAGTCACCTGCAGCAGCCTCCTTGCAGCATGGTAACATTTTTAAGAGACATTAAGGAAAGCTTCAAGGCTGCAGTACAGCCTAGCCCAACAGTGGCAAACTGGGCTTCATGGAGAACTCTGATCTTATATAAACATGCAGGCATATCCATATTTCTCCCATAAAGCTACTAAGATCTCCCCATACATTTGAGAGAATTATAAGACCTCTTGGACACGTGGAAACCTAAGCCTTCCCCTAAAAAGGACTATGCTTGCATTTATTTGTTTTCTGATCCTGAAGTATCGGAGATATGATTCCAGTAGAATTTGAAAAACAAATTTGTGAACTAAAGCTCTCAATACTTTCACTATTTTCTCATGACAGCTACAATCCGCACAGCACAGCTGTGTCAGTCTGCCAACCACAGATACACACACCCTGATAATGCACTTTAAAATAACAGCAGTAACAGCAGCACAAGTCATTCAGAATTTGTTGTGCTCAGTTTTACAGATATTTACAGGTTTTCCCAGCAGTATATGGAACAGCAACAGAAAAATGCATCTGAGGCTCTAGACAAATGTCATTTTTCAGATAAAATTGGACTATATTACTGCAAAGTTCTATCAGTACAGTTTTATAAAGCTAGGATGATGGATTTTGTTGATATAATTCTCTAAACCAGGGCTGACTGCCACTGCTATTATTCAGATCAAAAACAAAATTACCTTTGACTCAACTGAGAGCAGGATGAAGCTTCTAACTTTATTAACAGATGTCAATGGTATTTCTCTTCCAACAAATGCAACTATATCCATGTAGTTTGTGTGTTCTTGCAGCTCCGTATGTGCAAATTATCACTTCTTTGGTATTTCTGCAGCTCAATTTCTTAGTGACTGGCTGCATCCCCAAACACAGCAGCATTCTCATTTTATCCCATAAACTGCAGACACATCTCCTGTAAGGTCAACAGGAGTCACCTCCACAAAGCCAAAGGTATTGCTGAATATCATGCTGAATAATCTCATAGATTTTCAGACTCCCCTGGGGTATGATGCTGGGAATCTTTACAAGAAAAATACACCTTGCTGCAAGCAAACCATTTTTACCACATAGGAGGGGATTGCTCGCACATAGGGGCCTTCATGGCAGCTCTCTTCTCTGATCAAAGACTAGTTTTCTAACTCCTTTCTAATTTTAGCTTCCTAGCAGGATCCTACTGAAGAATGTGACGCTGTCTAAATCCTTCAAATGCCACTCCTGTCTCTGCTTCTATATAAACATATTAGATCGCTCAATTAGAGATACTCCAGGAGATATCTTATGAGATGTAGATCCAGATCAAAGGTTTAATGCATACTTGAATTGCGTTTCTTTAGATTAAAGAGGGATAATTTCATGAACCCTGCAGCAATGTAATGAGAGGTTTCAGTTGCTGAAGCTTTATTGTTCATCAGATCAAAGGAAGCTTTCTTTCAAATGAAGACAACAAAAAGTTCACTTGCCTTTCTTGGGAAAACACAGACCCCAATTCCATGATTAAGAAACCAGTCATTAACTGACTTGTAATGTTACTATTAAATTGTTCTAAATAATTATTCATAAAGATTTTCATAGCACAGAAAATAAAAAAACTTGTGAAAGTTGTGACAGAATTTCCACCATTAAATTCTGATGATTTTTTCTTTTGAGTCATGTTCTTTTGCTTCAGCTGAGATCTATCCAGTGAATTCAGAGGACTGGTGTTACAGAGCAGACTGGTGAAAAGGACATTATCTTTATTTCTCTTTTGAGAATGCAAAAATCAGTGGTTTATTTTCACCAGGTGATAATTAGATTCTACTGGTGATTCTGAGGTTAAGAAACATATATGTACACTATATATACTACATAAATATACATATAAATATATGTACCATCTACATATGTATATTCAAACAAAAGGCATATGCAAATGTCACTCCCAGGCATTAACTTATGCAAGTTTATTTCTTGCAGTAAAATGAGAAACATCTCGCACATTGTCTTACCAGGAATGGTGGGGATTAGTTATCCAGAGGGAAAAGAGCAAAACCAGCAACAAATCCTGAAACTCTTAACTGTTAATACAAGTTCTATCCTACCCAAATGAGACAGGCAACAACGGAAGGGCATGCTGTTATTGGTTAATTAATGTGAGTCACTGAATATCCTGCGTCTCCTAAGAGCTTCTCTTCATAAAACAGCTAGCAAGACAGTTACTCCCTTTTCTCTGTGGCAAATTCAATTACCTTATACTTAAGTACAATATTAAATTTAGACTAAATAAGCTGTTTACTGTTGTAAAATCCAGCTGTTTTTCCTCTTTTCCCACTGAGATAGAAATAACTTGTTTTAAGAAGGTCCCTCATCACTATAGCTCTTATCACCCCAAAAGAAGGATAGCCACATGCTTTAGACTCAGCCCCTCCCGAGTTGTGAGAAATAACTTACAACACACCTGAATGGAAGGACTGCCACAGCCTTGAACAGAAGAATCAAAAGATTTTACCCCAAAATACTTCACAGATAGAGGCCTAAACCCCAAGAAAGCAGGTTTTGTATCCACTTTCTCTTGCTAGGGACAAACTATGTTAAATGAGTTGCCTGCATAATGTTTATCCCAGTCACCCCTTCTTCCCAGTCAAAGCATCTGAAGTTCACTAACAACTTTGAGTCATTCCCTGATCAGGTCAAATTCTGCTCACCTACATGAGTCCCACTGAAGTGAATATGATGTTTGTTTTCAGAAATGAGAGTCAACAGTGACTCAGGTTTCTGAACTGACTCCATCTGCCCATCCAGCAAGTGCTGGCTAAGCAATGTACCAACCCCAAGAGGGAGGATTATGGAAACAACCTCATGGCTACAGAGGAAGTCAGAACCTCTTCCAAGCTTTTGGAGCTAACTGCAGACTGTTTTCATTGACAGTCACAGCTAAGAAACACTACCATGACTTCCACATTTCCATTCACCTCACCAAGAATGAGGTGAGGACCTGCAAAATGTTAACTAACTTCTGTAAAACTTATCAAAACATTAAGCTGGTAAAAACCACTGGCATACTGGAATATGCTCATGGGTTTGGATACAGTAGATTTCCACCAAGAACAGATCACAAGGACTACAGCATTTCTGTGTTTATTACTCTTATCAAGCTTTCACACTGCAAGAAAAACAAAGATTGCGGTATTTTCTTCTGGATAGACTCCCTTAGGAGGCCAGCACTTGAGGCTGCAGGTGAGGAAACTGCTGCTCTTTGTGTACTTGCTAATAAAATGATACACTCTGAGTTACCAGCTTAGTGACAATTCTTTACCTCCAAGTTGCATTCAGATTGCTACAGACAAAAGCAATCCTGATTTTATTATATAAAGAGCTTCCTTAAAAGATGAATTTTTTCCACAAATACTTATTTCTTCTACATTTCCTTCTTTGGATAAACAGAAGTATAAACAGCCTGAAATAATTAAACTGGAAAATTGATTGTACATAAGAGTACCAGAGTGAATCTAACAGACATCAACTGAAACATGTTGCATTATAGACTTAATTTTTTATTTTAATTAATCAAAATCAAAAGCATTCATATAGCAAGTGAAATGGACTTATTCAGCAGTATACTTCACCTTTGACAAGACTATTAGAAGCAGAATACTCAATATATCAGTTAAAATATTGAAATTTTTTAAAGCTCTTACAAGTACTAAGAAAGGTAATTTGAGTAAATATTGTCCCATACTTTGGCAGGTTTTATGGGGCTTTGACTATCAGGTAACTGACTAGTTCAATTTCACATTTACTGGTATGTCTTCATTGGTTTTTTTAATTTTATCTATCGGTCCTTAAATTTAAGACATGGGGAAGTATTCAGGAGCAGAAGAGAGAAACGTTATTTGTTTCTAGCCTACCTGTCCACCAGAATTGTGGAGATTCAGGAAATTCAGCTCTCTTGCCCAGAGTTTGGCCTGGAAGTCATGCAACTGGTACTTCCTTGCTAAGGTTTGCCCAAGAACAGAGGCTTAGGCATCCAGTACAACACTTCTACCAGCATTCTAGCTATTTCATTTTAGATAGAACCTTATATCCCAAGATTCATTTCTCCTTACTGCTAATGAGGACATGTTATGTTTGCAGACAGTACTCAAGTGATTCCAAGTTGGTGTCAGCAGCAGTATTGTACTGCTTACATGCATGAACAGATTTAGAATAATACACATTATTAAAGTCCTGAACTCATTCACATAGGAGACAACATTTAGGTATAATAGTGGAAGCCACCTGGCCTGGATAAAAGCCCAGTCAGTCAATAAAGACGTTTCCACCAATTTCAGCAAGCTTTACTATACTAGATATTACATCTCAGTAAATTATGGCAGACCATAGGATTCACATTAGTCAGGCAGTGATTTCAATTCAGCATCTTCTTTTTCTCTTTTTTTGCCCAAATAAGACTTCTTGGGAAAAAAAAAACAATAATAATAATCTAGAGATGAAGTGAGTATCTGACCTCGGTTTACAGAAACATTGCTGACCAGACTTTGGGAAAGCAGTTCTGTGATGCCCAGATGTAATGGCATTGAGTCATTATCATTTAGCTGAGCAACCTTTGTAGTGATAAAAAAACAGATGCCAAGCCTGCAATAGGCTGCATATGGAAAACATGCTGCTTTCAGTTTGAATTTACCAGGTTAAAGCTGCTGGTACCAAGATCTCCAGTTCAGTAGCACTGAAGCAAGCAGCTGAAGTGACCAAATGTGTTACAGCACGAGAGCTGCCTGCCTTGCCCCTCTGCTGGAGTCTCTCTGCAGGATCAGTGTTGGCACAGAATAATGTGACAATGGCAACCAGAAATGTGGCAGTTTATATGTTTATATAATTTATATGTTGGTGTACTAGTGCCAGACAACAAAATGGGGACAACCAAAGAATGACATATTCTTTATTCCCCGCCTAACCCCCTGGGTTGTACCCTCTAGAAAACAGACAGGTGAGTTACGTGCCCAAATTAATTTTCCTTTCACAAACCGATGTGGAAAATAAAAGTAATCCAAAAGCAATTTGTACTAATAAATTACATGCAAGTTAGATATAGATTTTTTTTTTCACTGATGTCATCAAATTCAGCTTTCTGTGATCTCCAGTGATCACTGACACTATGACTAGGGTTAGGAAAAAAAGGATTTCTAGGCTTTGATGGTATGGATGGAAGATTAAGGAGAATAGGTCACCATCAGTGAAGTATGTCTATTGAATGGAATGGCTTTGCACTTCAACACTGCTGTAATCTATAGAAAAACAGAGGGGCTAAATCTTGAATGAAAATGTCATTATTAGAGACATTGAATCATGCACAAAGCAGACCAGCACATGGAGAGTCAAAATGCACACTTTAACACATGCTCAGGAGCCCAGTCAGAACAATAACTCCTTTGAAGTTCTATTACAGCTATGATTGTAATCAGAGGTCAGTAACCGTCCTACTGCTCATGATACCATGTAGTCTAAAGTGTGCTTTTCAAGGTAGCATTATTTCTGACATAATCTACCTGCCAAGAAGAAATGTAAATATTTGGAAAGCACTAGAGCACACAAGTGTGTGTTAGTTAGGTACTGAATACCATGCAAATATGGTCTAAATTCCACCTACATCCTTGTGACTAGGGTTCTCACCCAGCTCCCTCCTGAACACATTCCTTAAGCTACCTCAACTGCTGTTCTATGGCTCTTATTTCCCTCCATCACAAGGATGTGACTAGAATTAAGATTTTTTTGGAATACAGACTTGAGAGCTAGATCCTCAGAGGGTCCTTAAGGTGAAAAACACCTGAAGACTTTAGTGCTGACCTCCTTGCCTCATAGAATTCACAGTTGCTAGTAGGGCTCTCCGGCTCCGTCTGCCACTTGAGCCCTGCAAAACAGGCCTGACAGAAACCAGCAAAGATGAGTATGAGTCACCTGACCTGACAATCAGAAACTTGAGTAAGGATGACAGAACTGATTCTGTCAAAGGGACTACATCCAGAAAATCCCCAGATCTCTCCTACAGGCATCTCCCATAGGCATCTCATACAGGCATCTCACAGATCTCTCATATAGACAATATAATTGCTCATGTCTGAGACACAGATACATGACATGTCCTGTTACTGGGTGAGGGTCCAACTATCTCCATCTAGTACCACTATCTCCATACTATCTCCAACAGTACCACTGCTGTTGTTACAGCCCTACTCTGTAGGTGCACAATCAAAAGCAACACCGTCTTCACCAAGTGAAGGGACACAGTATTATCTTCATGTGAGATTCATAAAATGGGCTTTTAGGATCCAATCCAACAGGTGTATCCTCAGCATGCTGGCAGATGGTAGACAATACTGGGGTCATGCATTTAAAATACTATTATTTCCCACATGCATATTGCAGGATCTTCTAACTGTAAAGATTATTGTCATGTTTCTGAAAAGCTAACTTTCCTGCTGCTCTGATCTGATCTTACAAACTTCTAATATTAAAAAAAAAAACCACATTACAATGTTTATAATTTACAAAGCTTAATATTTTATATCATAGGTAGCTGAATTTCCACTGATTGCATGCAACAAGTTGTAAATCCCTCCACATGACCACCATAACTAACACAGTTTTCACAAAAGGGTGCAGAGAGGCAAAACAACCTGTTAGCTGGCAGATATTCTAAAAGTGACATATTTTAAGTTAATTTATTCCACACCTCCCAGCAAGACACACATTCTTCCTGAGAAGTGCTAAGAGAAACATAGCATTGTTGAGTTACAATGACATTGTACAAACAAGGGTGGAGTTGAAATTCATGATTATCACTAGGAGACAAGCTTAGCCTTAAGTATGCAAGCATTGTATTTGTCTTCATTACATTATCCAGCAACACCTGAACCAAACAAACATGACTGTAATTATTCTGACATTCTGATGTTTTATGCTGTAATTGAAAGTCATTCCAGGTAGCAAAAATTCCAACTCATTTGACTTCCATAACATGCTTAAATAAAAACAGAGTTTATGTTTAGTCTCATAAAACAAATATTTGCCATAGAAAACAATTTATCTGCACCTATCTTATCAAGCTTCCTCATAAAAAATATATAATTCCCTTCTGTAGCAACAGTCAAACTCCAAGTTTTGGTCATTTAAATAGTCTATTCTTTTCAGGCTGGTACTCTCACTAGTTAGAGTAGATTCTACCTGCTGTTCCATTACTGCAGTAACTAACCTCCCTTTATTATCCGTTCTGCTTAACAGATGATGCTCCAAGGCAATAAATCATTACCACAGAGGAGAAAGCACAAGCAAGACAGTTGTTTCAAGTTTCTCCATTATTTGAAAGCTCTTCAATTATATCCTCCTTACCTGATCTTCAGTCCTCTGACTGTAAGAGGACTGAAGTCTACTCTGGTTTGACATTTCTAGATAACTGTAGGAATTCCGGGCATAGGGTTACTTAGCTCATGCTACCTGTTTCCTGTCACAGGTAGAGCTGCTTTAAAACACGGAAAAAAAAACATTTAACCGAGTCAATGCATAGCACAGTAGCACAAGTGTAAATCTGTATTGATAGACTGAAAATGTGAAACCGATCAAATTAAGAGTTACCTTGGAATGATTTGTTGAAAAATGAGGGCATAAACTATTTCCTGAAAACAGTGAAGCACGGCTAAGGGAAAAGAGTGAAAGGTAATTTTAAAGTAGCCTTTCTTCTCAGCACAAAAGAACACAGATTGTCCTTATCAGGGAGGAGTTGCAAATCTTGTCTCCACAGTCCCACAAAGAAGTGCTTGGAATTCGAGACACAGCTTACCAACCACCAGTAGAAATTCAGGTCAGAAAAAGTATGAGACAGTAAGGCTTGTAGAAACGTGCCTGCCTGCCCATGCAGAGGCTTCCCATTGTGATTCAATTGGATCTGCCTAATACATGCTTAAAACAACACGAGGTTATTCAGAAATGTGCACATACATAAAATACCTTTATCTTCCCTTCCCACAAGAAGGTCTCAAGAACTTGTCTACAGCATCTTTATGGGTAAACTCACATTACAGCTTCCCTAAACACTGAAGGTGAATGTTTTCATTCCAGCAACAATTAGGTGTTCAGACCTGTGAGCTCTTTAAAGCTCATGAGGCATTTATATTCACAACTTTTATTTTAAAAAACAACAGAAATAGTAAGTACCATTAACCTCTCAAGGGTCTAAGAACCTTCAGAAGTGAGGAAGGTGCTGCAGGGAGAAGTCCAAGACCAAATGATGGGAAGGTTCACAATATTCTTGGCTCCTTCTCATCCAGTCCAATTATTTCCTTTCTATTCCCCAGAATGACACCCAAAACATTTTATGCACTGAACTCTTAGAATTATGTATGACTATTATGCATATTCATCTTCCTTAGCACAGAATAAATTACACCAAGTATAGGGATCAATAACTATTTTAAATGTTTCCAACGAAAGTTATATTTATGCGAATTGAAGCCTGCGCTGACTACACAACCAGTGTATTTCTCAGCAATGTTTCAGCCAAATGTCTATCATTTGACTTGGGCATTCTGAAGATTTCCAAAGGAGTCATATTTGCCAAACCAAAAGCTTGCTCTAGAGACTAGATGGACTTTTCATTTTAAAGCACAGAGTAATTCGACATAAGTATTTCTAGTAACATTAGGAAAGTGAATCGAGTCACCATGGCACTGCTTTTAGTTTACAAGCAAATCCTACATATAGAAAGTTTTGGTCAATTACAGCAGGTCAGACACTAATCTCAGCCACATCCACTCACAAGCAGTTAGCTTACAATTTGACTCAAGCTGACCTAGAGGTGTAAATTAAACCATGGATTTTGACACTCTTTTTAGCAGGAGACGGAGTAGGATCTATAAGGGACACACATTTCTCTAGACAGGGAAATCATCCTGTCCCATGAATTGCACAGGATCCCAAAAAGTAGCTGATGTAGTTGTGCTGAAGGCTGGAGAAGATGACAAGGAATTACATGACTCACTTTTTGTTGCATTTTACTAGAATGTAGCTCGAGGAGGATGACAGTAAGTTTACAACTTCCATTTTTTAGAGATGTATGATACAGTAACCACCTTTTTCTCCAGATGAGTATAGCCAGCTGATAGTGCTTTTTTCTTTGTCTTTTTTTTTTTTTAATCATTCAGCTTTGATGTACACACACCCCATGCAAACCCAAAATCAAAAATCTTTGATGATGTGACACTGAGAACAACAGGAACTCAGCCCATACTGAAAGCTCATGAATGCTGCAATGAAACAGATGAATCAAAACTGACACAAAAAAGATGTCACAGCTTTGGCCCGGTGTGACAGTACCTTCAGTCACTAAACTATCTATTATTCTCTGTCTAGGCAGTACTCGGACACACTGCTGCCTAGATGAAGTTGACTATCACCATATGCAAATTGTTAGCCATACTATATGTCATATTTGTGTTGTCCAACCCAGAAAAAAAGACAGCAAATGAACTGATGTGCAAATTAAACTGCTTCTCATCCTCAAATTTGGTTTGTTGGGTTAACAGATAGTGAAGAGGGTTATACTGCTGCTCTTAATCGGACATGTATCTTGCAGGCAGAGAGAGGGGAAAGAGTGCAGAAAAAACCTCCCATCAATAAGCTATTTAGAGACTGGAGATATGGGTGAGCTAATAATGTGGCCTTTTTCCTCCCCTTCAATAAAAACAAAATATAAAACTATGCATTATTGTTCAAGCTATGGGGCATGAAACAGAAACTAAACCTAACAATACTGCGTTACCACAGTGTGAAACAATTGCCCATGCAGGAAAGAAGATGTTTCTATTATGGATGTTTGATGAACATGGATTATAGAGTTCTGAAGACACTCTGTGTTTACTCAGTTGGCTACTGAAATGGATAATTAGTTTTTATTAGCTGTAATGCAGCCACTAAGCATTTTGAACACTTCATGCCAAAACATATCAGAACACATACCTGTCACCACGCCACTGAACTGAAAACTAGTATTGTGCAGTAAAAAGCTGAAGAAAGTAAAGACACAATAAACCTTCAGACTGGAAAATATACTGCTACATCCTTCCGCAATGCAAAAGTGCCACTGCCTTCATTGCTGAAGCATAAAGAATAGCAATTATATCCAAATCCTTCTGATGTTTACCATTAAAGGACAAATTCAGTAGAATGCTTACACTTAGATTGCCTTCACAGAAATCAGAACTGTCACTTTATATAAAACATATGGATGTTCACAGCTCACATGCAGAAGTAATTCAACAAAAGAAAGCTGTAAGAACTTCAATTAAGCAGAGGATGCAGGGATGCCTTTCAAAACCGAGTTTGGAAGGAGCTGTACCTTTCCCAAAGTATTTCTTAGTGCAGAGAAGTGCTAGGGGTGAAGTCTGTCCCTCGGCTCTCCTTCTGTTTATTTTTGAACCTGCGGTAGTTGGCACGCACGGAGGTACCGCACCTGCCTGCGCCGAGGCGCTGAACCCCGCTCCTGAGCGGGCAAGTTTAGCCCTGTTTCATCACCTTTAAGACCCTTTAAACACACCCAGTGTTTGTCCCCCACAAAGAGGTTTCAGAGGGGCTTGCTTTGCCAAAGGCAGTTTACGAACAAGTTAATCTCTGGCTGCCTTTCGGGGCAGGGGGGAGCAGTCATTTCCACCACCACTGCACACGCAACCCCTGCAAATTCAGACCCGCGTTTCACAACAGCCGACTGCCTGGATCCCAGGTCCTCGCCGCCGTGCAGGGCGAGCTCTAGGAGCCGAGGGCAGGTTCGCCAGCCGCAGGGACGGCGAGCGCCGGCTGGCAACCACCACCAGCACCGCAACCACCACCAGCACCGCAACCACCACCTCCACAACCCCCACCGGCCGGCTTCGCCCCGGCCCCTGGGGCTCAGCCCCGGCTGCGGCGGCCCCGCGCCCCTCTCATCTCCCTTCTTCCCCGCCGCTCGCCCCCACTCACAGCCACGGAGCCCGAGGAGGAGGCGACGAAGACGCGGATCACCATCTTCACCTCATGTGCCGCGCCACCGGACGGGACGGGGCAGCGAGGCTGCGGGGACACCGCTCCCCCACAGGGATCGGGACGGGGAGGAGGAGGAGGCCGCTGCGCTCCACCCCACTGCCCCCGAGGGCGGCCGCTGTCCGCAGCACCCCGTCCCCAGCGGCGGCAGCCTCTCTCAGGCGAGCCGGGTCCGGGTCCGGGTCCGGCTCCTCACTGACAGGAGGCAGGCGATAACGGCGAGAGGCGGGAAAGGTGGTGGCGGCGCGCAGGGGCCGACGGGCGCTGTAGTTCTTCCCGGGCGGGGCACAGCCCGCCGCGCCGCCCTGCCCCACCGGCACGGCGCCGGCAAGACGGCAGCTGCGTGCTTCGAGCCGGGCTGCTCAGTGCTACCGCGGCGTTTGGGAGGCTGCGGAGGGGCTTGTGCGCACTCCAGGTGCGCTGCCCGCAGGTCGAGGTGACCCCAACGCACGATGAGCAACGTCCACTGAGTCGTGCCCTCCCCCGTTAGGGCTGCTCCCCCCCTCACAGCTCGGGCCGCCTGGCTGTTCCCAGCGCTCCTACCCTATGTGCAGCCACTCCCTGTGCTCCGCCATGCTTGGGTCTGGACCCCCTGGCTGCCACTTACAGGGGAGAAGGGGTGGAAAACGTTGCCGTTCCGGAAAGGCTACATAGGTATATTCCTGTCAGGGCAGGTGAAAGGGACAATGCAAGGGATGTTAGGCCATTGCGCAAGAGGGCTCTTCTGCACCATACATCTCAAAGGAGTCAAACAGCGCTATTTGCACTCCCTGGTATAGAAGTACAGCTGTCAATATTGACAGCTGTGGAACAGATGTTATTAATCAACAGGATAAGCCGACAACCCCAAATAACCCTTCCCCAGTCAGCTCATCTGCAAGTGACCAAAGAGAATCCCTACATCCTCATCAGCTTTTGGGGCCTGTCTTTATTTAAAGACTCAGAACCACATAGCTGGCAGCCTTATATGTGCTACCACAGTAATAACCCTCATCCTCTTGCTACCCTACAGGCAGCCCAATGGTTACTCTCTCCTTCTGCCTAACTCTCCCTTCCCACCGTTTCATCCCAATGGCAAAGTGTGTGGTGCCAGCTTCCTTCACATCTTTGCATCGCCACCACTATCACTGAACTTCCATTGTCCTCACTAAGCACAGACCTCAACTCACTGCCAAATACACCCTTAAAGCTTTCTTTACATTTTAATATTGATCATTTATGTTGAAATCCTGCAGGCCTCACAGAAGGTACCTAGCAAAAGCCATAAAAAAATTATCAGAATTCTCAGTGTTCATTTGAGTTTGATTTCTAACTTGTGGAGGTCACTCAGAGGTTTCCACTGACTTCACTGTCCTCTGGAGCAGAGCTCACTATCAAGTCCAATCCTGTAATGGGAATTCAGTTACTAGTCTTTCAAAGATCTATAACAATGTATTACTTTGCTTTCCTGAGAGTGCTTGTTGAAAAAAGTAAACCTCATTGGAGAAAACTTAGGTACAAAGGTTAGGGTTTTCTGGCTTCAGTGATCCTGTCTTCATCTGAGCGCAACTCTTGCTATGGGAACCACAAACAGAAGACCAAGAAGTGTTTATTGGTTAATTGCTGCTGAACAACCAGCACAGGAGGCAAACATTTATTTTATGTTGGTTTGTAAGGTAACTCCAAGCAACTTGTTAAAATTCTGTGATAGGTGAGTAATTATAGGAATGTGCTGGAAAATCCCCATTACCTTACTCGGTGAATTTCCTTTACACTGCAGGATTATTTCTGGCAACGTATTTTCTTGTGCTTCTCTCAGTTTTCTTTGAAAGACAGAGGTGTTTCCTTCCCACTTACTTCCCTATTTACTCTCTACTAAAAAATATTGGGTTTAATATTCTAATTTGGCCATACTGTTATTATATGAAACAAATAGAAGGGCAACTCACTGCAGCTCATTGTATTTGATTCTCTCAGAGCATTGATAAATAATATTAAATTATAATATTAATAACTCCTGCCTTTTAATATATTTCTTAAATATAGCAAAACAGAAAAAGAGAAAGCAAAGTCTGATTCTGAAGTGTGCTGAACATCTTTAACTCTCACCAAACAGAAGAGTATGCTCCTACCTCTCAGAGGCAGCCTTGAAACATAACCAACAACTAGAGAAACCATGTGGCTTCTCAGTAACAACTTTGATGTAGTGTGGGCATTGAGAATCCAGACTGCTTTTTTTATTTCTATCTTTTGCTAGTGTTTCCATACGCACAAAGAAGCTAGATCTGACATGGAAGCGATCCATAAGTTAGGAAAAAGAAATATTACACTGAGAAGTTGAAGATTTCAAAGCTTGTAGAGCAGCTTCTTACTTTACATTGTTCCTAAGCAGAGAACTATTAGTCTGTGTAGGGTAAAACCTATCGGACATTGCCATGTGACATTTTGCACTTTAACATGTTGTACAGGTGAAGACTGTCCATCACCTTCTGTCCTGCAGCTGCTGTTTGCAAATGTCCTGAGGCCATACCTCTAACTCCATTTCTGTTCTACATTTCTAGAGGCTTGAAGTCCAAATTGTAAAACATTTAGCTAAGTAGAAAAGAAAGTAATAAATTAAAAAATCATTAAAATTATTTATGAGCAGTTTTCCATGTTTACAGGGGGTACAGAAACACTGCAATCTAAGACTGGAGGTGAAAATACGGATTTATGGAGGGTAGGGGGATAGTTTCTAAACATTTCATGGTAAGAATGATTCACTGTTATGCCAGATCTTCATGGAAGATTAAACAGAACTTTACTGCTGCTAAGGTAACAAAGAATATACAAAAACACAGTTCGAGAGTTTGTGAAAATAGAAGCACAACCTTGGACAGAGAAGATTCTAATTTTGATAAAAGATTATTTGTATAGCAAGATGCAACAGGCATAGGAGGAAAACTCTGAAGAAATAGAATACTATGTTAAGGACTGAAAAAGTGGTTAAGATGGCTTCATCTCTCACCTGAAAGGAGCAGTCTGTCTGACACATTTCAGAAGTTTTCTGGTCTCTGGCTTGTTACTACCCATCAGTTATTTCTCTGGGTTCTGTGAAACATTGCTATGAAGCAGTAAATTCACACAGACCTTGCAATAATCTACATACCTAAAGGGGTCTTCAGCACTTCTTAAAAATTCTAAGTACCAAAACAAGTCAAAAATCACTGGTTTAGAGTGTCATTAAAAGCTCTGACAGTCCTGAGCAATCTTCCTTGGTAGAATTGTGATTGTCATGCCAGGGAGCAGCTAAAAATGATAAATAATAGAGAAAACAGAATATTTCAACTTCAATAGACCTATCAAGTATCATCAGCTGATCTCACGTTGCAGATCCCAGGAGAAAGTGGATAACTTAAAGGCTCCAAAACATACCAAATGGCCAAAGTAACATAAGTATAGGATTGTTCCACTTTTTAAGTCACAGCACTCACTGTGGTGGCTGATAGCCTATAAATATCTTGGCTACACACAACCTGAAAGCATATAAGATGATGCTGTTTGGAGCCTGATTCTCTACATACACTCTAGAAGCCACTATATAATCAAGATGTTATTTTAATCACAGAAGGAATGTCCAAGGTACACTCCTTCAGTTATGCATTAATGCCTAGTTGTGCATACTACTACGACTCCTCCTATACGCAGAGGTCCTAATACAACAGGTCAAACAGCTCCTAGTCACCCTTTCCCTTGCAAAAATGGTTTTGGAGGTCTTGTAGATCACACCGAAGTCTTCCAGTAGCAAATTCAGTTTCACACAGGACTCTGTTCTTTCCAGAACTTTCACTGTGGTCAGAGGTTTACATTCAGAGCATTTCACAGCATTCTCCATGGTCAGATTTTAGAGATAACATCCTAACATAAAGCTTTTTTTTCTTTTTACTTGAATTATTGAAGTGCTACAAAGCATAGGTATTACAGCAGACCCTTAGAAAGAGACAGCGCTGGGACAGTTTTGAGAAGGGTTTTGATTCTTGAATTCACAAATTTATGGGAAGTTGAAGAAAGCAGAAAGGTATGGCTGTTCTTGATTTCAGAGTGCTGAGTAAACCTTCCTTTATGCCATTTTAATCTAAACATGCCTAGGTGATTGGAAAGCTGTGTAAGAGTCCATTCTTCTCAGCTGCTGCCCTTTAGTTGAAGCATGACTAGTTGTCAGTATCTGTGGCTGCTTTGATTCCCTCTCTGAATTCCTAATACTAAGAACCTTTGAAAATAAAAACTTTTTCCTGTGAAACACTTTATCTGATGTAGCTCAGTCATCTGACTGAACCCAGAAGTAATAACAACTTCCACACTCTGTATTAAATAAGTCATCATTCCTTAAACTTACAGCTACATTGTGTAAGAAGTGCCAGAGTTCATTTTCTACTCATGCCTTTAAAGATGCCACCATTGCTGTAGCTGATCATTCTGACTGAGGAGCAGGAATCCACAAAGGTTTCAATCAGTGTCCAGCCTTCTATCCTGCCTGCTCTTTCAACCCAAGCTATTGTAAATTAATCAGGCCCAATACTGTGAAGCCCAGCAGGTTTGCATTTCTTGATGAAATCAAACTTCTGAGCAGATTTATTCTCTCTCTTTTTTTTATTTTTAAACATTGCAATTTAGGGCAAGGGTTCATCCTTGTTTCTGCTAAGTTGAACAACCTTTCATAATCTATATTAATGCCGAGGGATGAGGGATGAAAGCCCCCACAAATCTCATTTCCCATCAGCAGTTCCAATGAAACTTAAATTACTGAGCACTCAAGATGTGAAGTGCACTCAGGGAGCAGTCATAGAGCATTACATTCCTGCCAAACCTTTTCTGGGGGACCTTCTGCCAAGCTCTTGGAAAAACAATCTACCACCACATTCATTTTGGCTGGTTTCCAGCTGGTTTTCCATGTCTGTCCAGTTTCACTCTGACAAGGCACTTTAGAAGATTCACTTCTTGCAGGATTCCGGAGAATTGGGCCAGCAATGATACTTGCGTATGCAAGGACAAAGAGCAAACAACTTTGTGGAGAATAAGAAGCAGCTGAGTACATGAATACTGTAAGCTTTCCTGAAGTGTATGCACCAAATGAACTAAGAATAGTTATTATTTTTATAGTACTTAGGAATTTTCACAGAACAGAGGTGGGGGGAAATCTCAGACTTGGAAATCTGGGGTAAATTTGAAGATAAAGGTTATATGTACACTGCATTTCAAGCCCACAAACAGAGGCCACATTCACATTGTGGGGCACAAGACTGTACTTGGGCACAGGTTTGAGCTGACTTTTACAAACCAGCAGGGAAGAGACACTGACCCACACTAATCATCATCCCAGAGCCAAAGGTGTCCACATACACAGTGCGGGTGACCCACGCATTTTGTGATGGCCCCTGCCCTGTCGCAGGTGTATCCCATCTTTCTGAAGAAGATGCTTAATTGGCAGACCCCTTCCCTGCAGACAGGATGTGCAGATGGCATGAATTTAACTCTATAAAAGCAGAGCAGATGGCTGCAGCCAACCTATTGGCATCCTTCTAAACCAGGGGAGTGCTGCCCTTACGACATCACAGGCTGCATGGGCAATGGCCATGGAGAACGAAGGGCTGAGGAAAGCATGTGGGTCCTTTTTTCCAAACTGGAGAGGGGACTGGTGGAGGGAGAAGGCAGAAAACACACAAGTGGCAGCAGGCATTAGGGATGTGATGTGCTGCAGACAGGTTGTATTGACCTACATGGGAAATGATTACAATTTCATGAGCTCATGAGAACAGAGAGGAACCTCTCCTGCCTGGAGAGAAGTGGAAGAGACGTGGACTCACAGTAGGAGCACACTGGATAGAAATGAGCTGCCTGGCCTGGCATCACCAGGTCAGGGTAAATACAACTTGTGAAACTAATACACTGAGCAGTGGCGTAGCGTACACAGGAGGCAATATAAGCCAGGCTAAACCTGCAGCTAAATAAATAAGAAACCATACAATATCTGAAGCAATGAGTAGACAAGCCATTGCCCTTCCATGCATCTTGTTATAATCTCAACCCAGGCTCTTTTGTGCTAAGCATGTATCTGTCAAAGCAGATACACTTTTTGTATTATTTGGTAAAGTAACCTTGAAAATTTGGTAACATTATTTATTCCTTTCAGATTTGTAGCAGTTTGTTACATTTTGCATTTCCATGACCTGTTTTTCGCACCATGTTTTCCCAGGTCAGCCATTCAGTGAGCTATTACTCCACCTCAGAGCTATCTGAGATTTATTTTCTACCGCCATAAAGGTACTGGGGAGGTAGTGGTTGGGAAGTAATATTTTCTATAGAGGACTCATTAACCTATAACTGTTGTTCAATTCTAAAATGTAAAGTGGTGAAAATGCGAAGTGGCATTTTTAGCGTTTCCGAAAAGTTAGCTACAAAACCCAATACTGTTTGGTCATGTTTGACCTTACCAGCCCTTCTCTGCAGCCAAAATGACATTCTTTGTGCCCATGTTTGCCACTGGGAGAACTGATGGTTGACACAGTAAGTATATATTACTTTGGTCAGTGAAGTCATAGCTTAGGGCAGCTTCCAGACTATTCTGAGCATGACTTTGATGGTAAGATAAAAAAATTAATTCAGCCCACTTTATTTAATTAATTGGAAAAGGTTAGTGAAAGACACACAAGTGGTTTTCACCAGAAATCTGTAAAACAAAGAAAGGAGAAGTTAAGAGAGGTTACCAAAATTAATATTGCTGCAAGAAATGTTATTTCCTCCATTCATCAAAATCATCTTCTTAAGAGATATACCTTCCATTTCACTAAGCAATGGGCATATCGTGCATCTAGCAGGGTCAAGTCTGCTGTTGTACTAACGGCATGGCAAGGGTATGCACGTCAAAGCTGCTATTGATTCCTTCTAAATGCATCTGGACTGAACTAGAATTACTTTCAGAATAGCAGGTATGAAATAACTAATGAGGTTTTGGCCAAGCATCTTGCTAAACCTAACAGCAACCTTTTGCTCTCAGAGTCTTTTGGGGATGAATTTGAGTGCAGAATATGACCCTGGGTTATGTCAGAATGTTAAAGATTGGAATAAATTTTGAAAGAAAAAAAAAATATCAAGGATGTTGTCTGGCCACTAGAAATAAACCTAAAATCTTAGGGTTTACAAGAGCAATGCATGCAAACTGGCTTATTTTAGACAGTATACGTGCCTCAGTAATAACCTGTTTCATCCATGAGTTGGTCAGCATAGGCTGCTCTTAGAGAACTCCTGAAAAAGAAGATACAATTTAAAAAAAACTATCTTTTAAGGAATTATTTCCTTGTTTAAAGAAAATTGTCTTTTGACCACAAATGGACAAATACGATACCACAGCTGTATCAGACCCTTAGCGGGTCAATATCTGTGATGCCCAGTCTACTTTCTACACTTAAAAAAAAAAAACTAAATAAATTCTATTTAAAATATCAGGAGATAACTTTGATAACAGTTTTACATCAGGAGATAACAGTTTTATATCAGGAGATAACAGTTTTTAATGTGATGACTGCAGTCTAGAAAAGTGGCACTGGGAGCACCCTTAGCAAACCTCTGAGTTTTGCAGCTGACCTAGTGTGTAGCAAGTATAGAATCACAGAATCATATGTATCTTGTATATCATGTGTATCTTCTTTAAAGCAATTTCTGACAGACAGCCTCTCAATATTTCTTTTAGGATCTTTCAATTTTGTCACTCACTAGGATGCAGTCCTTAAGCATGGCAATAATTGTTTGTTGTGGTTTTCATACCTACAGGCATCTTCTCCATCTAACTCAGATTCAGTTTTACCTGTGGTATTTTCATTCTGTCTCCATGTTGCTGTCACTTCCAAGCTTGGGTTGTCTCATCTGTTTATCTGAAAGCTGCATCTAGATGTTGAACCAGTGAGACTGATTTTGATGGGACATGGATATAATGAAGATCACAGTTGATGACGTAGTTTCTCTCATAGTCTGGAATTCATGTATTAAGAATAAACCCTTCAGGGATTCAGAACAAATTTCTCGTGAGGCTGATCAAAAACAGTGCCATGAACTTCCCCAGGAACTAAGGGCTATTTATACTTCTCAGTACAAGTTACATTAACAAATAAATAAAACCGAGTGAACTGGGTTACAATATTTCTCCTATGTTTGGAGTTTGCTGAATTCCAATGGAGATGGGAACCTTTGTCTGTGAAGCAAATCTTTTTCATCTGCCGCAATGGAAATTCATGTCTTGCTCTAATGTGGGAAATGAAAGCTGTTCCCAAATGGATTTAGTGCCACAGAGCTGGTTCACCTGCAGAAGCAGCTCTCTTATCTACAAAATATTTGTATGTATTTATTAAATTGGAATGGTACCTGCCTACATAAGACATTTTATGATATGTACATTCTTTGGAGATTTAGGAGACTAGAGAAGAAAACAAAAACACTGCATATAGTCTTAATCTTGGCTCCCCACTCTCTGGTTCCTTCTCTGACCTTGGAAGTTTTTGTAGTATCAATTTACAGCATTTTCAAAAATATTAGTTCTTTTCTAAAGGTTTTGCTTTCCTGATTATTTTTTTTTAACTAAATAAACATTGCTTATTTTAATTAAAAAAAAAAAAAAGAGAGAAAGAGTTTGTTTTAGTTATAATGAATGATTCATAGTTCTTGTGGATCATCCAGGGACGCCATTCATCGTTAATGATTAATATGAAGTAATAAAACATGAAACATTTGAAAGTCAACAGTGATGTCTCTGAAGGTACATCTTTGACAGAAATTGCTGACAGCATCAGAAACCCTCCCTCTACAAATATATATTCAAACACAGTAATTTCTCTGTTTATTTTTTCTCCTTTTGCCTTCTCTCCCTTGCACCTGCTGTATGTGCAGTTCCAGATTAATATTCTAGCAAGATGACAGGTTATCTAATTTAATTTAACATTTAAATTTAACATTTTTCTTTCTTAGTTCCCCCCCCCCCCCTTTTTTTTTTTTTTTTGCTAAGTTTTAGCCTGCAGTGATTATTTGCATGGAAAGAAATTCTCTTCAAAGTCTATATTTAGCCTGATATATCGGATTAGAAATGTAAGCCAATCATGCAATGAGGTTAATTTTAAATCCTGTGGAAATTGTACCACTCTATTCAGTTTTCTCAGCACTGGCACCCATCTTGCTTGACATCATATGACTTTTAATTCCAGTGTCTAATGTAACTTCCCACCAAAAGGAGTAGAGGCAATCCCCTTAAAACCGGCATTTTAGAATTTATAAGGAGAAGAAGCCTGAGCAGATTTTTTTGTTTAAAGCTGATGCTCTGAGGGCTGTGATTGTGTTTAAAAGTATGCAAAGAATTAATAGAAAAATCATGGAGAAAAAAAAAAATGCAGAAACTTGGGCTGGTTCTCCATTTCCTACCACAAGCAATTCTTACTTAAGGGTCACCCACCGATAGTGGTAGACCTGTGTTTTAGCCAGTGCTGTATTTATTATATTTAGCCAACACCAATATCAGTTAATGCTGGGTTTAAGTTCTAAAGTTGCCTTAACTGCGTCCTTCCACCTCAGTCTGTCCCCATTTCCTCTTCCCCCCACCCTCCGCAAACATTTTGAATTTATGTTTTGTTTTGTTTTCAAATAATATTGCTGTTTTCTTGGCAGTGTCTGTGTAGGGATGACTAGCACATTCATTATCCCCATCAAATCTATTTATATCTATAGGTTAAAATTCAGCTTGTGATTACTGAGCTGCAGACGGAGCTCCTCGAACAGCAAAAGGAGTCCACGTATCCGTGTCAGGCGCTGTCGGAGCCACAGTGAAGAAGGGCCTGAGAGGATCTGTCCTTACAGAGTCTTTATCCCTCTGACCTTAGAGAGGTGTCAAAAAGAGGCAAAGACTGCTACCTCACCTGTGTATTAGTGTCGGGGCTTTTGGCAGACTCAAGAGAATCCCGATTATCCAGGGGTTTTTGCAAGGTGACATGAATTTTACAAGTAACTGAAGAGAGAGCATGTTGAGTGGATGTCGTTGTCAAACTTCCAATGAATGATGGACAAAATACTAAAAAGATGTATTTTTAAAGTATGGAACATACAGGGTAGGAGTTCTTTTTAAAATGTGTTTTTCCAGTAGAACTCATTAAACATAGAGGGCAGTTCCACTCTAACCTATAAACTTCTGCATGATTTGCTATAGGGATATTTTTGTTTTCTAGGGCATGGGCTGGCTTGAATATTTAATTTCTTAAGTGCATGAACAGAAGCTGGAGTAAGGGTTTTAGAAAAGAAGGAAGGACCAGACAATCAGAAAGTATGTCCTCCACCAATGCCATAAGCAGTGCAGGACAGTCCCATTTCTGGGTAGGACTTCACTGGATTTCCTAATGGCTCCAGATGGACATGAGGGTGTCTCCTCATGGAGTGCTGCAGAATCAGGCTAAACCAAACATATTTAATATGATCTCGGACAGCTAAGCTGCTTATCAGTGTGTGTCAGATAATACATTATACAGCTGAGTGGCTAATAGACTAAACAGGGAAAGGCTGATGACAGGGCATTTTCAGTTGCTTCGGATTATATTCCCCCCTTAGGAATGACACTGTGAACTTGGCAGGCAAAGGAAAGATTTTCAGCTTCCTGTTTTTCCAGAAAACATGATGAAAATATATATAAATATTGTCTTCTGTGTGCAAAAAAAATGAGCAATCGTAAAAGCTGTCATGTTTTAAAAATCTTTATATGAATGGATCCTAGCCAGGAATAAGGAGTTAATAATTAGATACACGTATTGTTACAGAAAATCAGCCAAACAGTAAGAAATCTTTAGTTTGGTTCTGAAATTTCAGGTTTCAGTTTCAAAAAGGGTTTCCAATCTACAAAAGAGCAAATGGAATATCAGTGTTGCTGAAAAGATACCTGCATACAATCATAAAGGTGTGCACAAGCCTGCAGTGATACCTGTGCAGCCTGCAGCCTAAGAAGGATCAGGATTTCACGTTTGTAACTATCACCATAAATGAAATTAACAGAACGAAGAAGCTAACAGTGTTTGCATGAAAATAAAGTAGTGGTTTTATTTGCCATATTTATACTTTCTGTTTCTGTTTTTGGAAACTGTGCTTATTTACTTAAGCCATCCCAGACACCGGAACTCTGCCTCCTTCACTGTTAAACAGTGACTATGGCCAGTGCCATGGCTTTCCCCTTGCTCAGCTAGCATTCTCCCCAGTGACCCCCATGAACAGTTCAGGAGGCAGTGCAGGCCAGGGTGCACTGCTGGTTTGGATACAGCTGCACAGTTTCAGAATGACAGACTCACAGACTAATGCAGTTTGGAAGGGACTTCTGGAGGTCATTGGTCAGACAATCTGCCCAGAGCAGGGACAACTAGATTAAGGTGCTCAGGGCTGTGTGCAGTCAAGTTTTGGGTATCTTCAAGGACAGAAACAGGACTTTTCTAAGCAGCATGCTCCAGTGTTTGACCACCCTCGAGGTGAACAGTTTTTTTCCTAACATCTGGTCAGTATTCCCCATGCTGCAGTCTGTGTCCAGCTGCCTCTCATCCTTCCAGCAGGCACCTTGGAGAAGAGGCTGGATCCATCTTCTCCACACCCGCCCAGCAGGTAACTGTGGATAGCAGTAAGTTCTCTTGGAAGCATCTCTTCTCCAGGCTGAGCAAACCCAGCAGGCTGGGCTGGGTCAGGGATGGGATAAACCCAGACCCTGGGGTCCCCGTGCCTGTGGATGAGCGGAGAGGTCCCTCTGCATGTCAGTGCCCCCGGCACAACACAAGCAACTGAAAGCAGCTCTTGATGGTAAGGGTTGGCCCTGGCTGCAAACCCTCCACAGCACATTTGAAGTTCCCTGACCCCAATCACTCCAAATCACCCCAAATGGAGTGATCACCAGAGTCACTCTTGACTGCACAGGCGTGGAGTTAGCCCCAACCTCGGCAGCCAAACCCCAGGAATGGGACTGTATACCCAAAGCACTAACAAATTCCATCCCCTTGTCCAGCTCAGTACTAAACACATGAAACAATTCTGGCTCCAGTATCCACCCTGAGGGATACCTCCAGCCACCAGCAGCCAGCTGGACTTTTTACTGCAATCACAAACTTTTGAGTCTGACAGTTTTCACCCACCTTATCAAGCTTCCATCTTTCAGTGTCCAACGGAGGCTAACAGAGTTAAAAGCATGGAAGTGGGCAGCTGTGCCACCAAGATGCTCCAATCATGGTCTGGTTCACCACTACAGACGCAGAGTCCCAGCCTACAGCCCAGACCCTGAATGCACACTGAGCCAGCTCTCCTGCTGCCTAGAGGCATCAGTGCTGAACCAAGGTGATGCCATTCCCCACTAGTGCAGTAAGATGTGAGGCTGAGGTGTTAAAAATAGTTTAGAGGACTCATGGATGTGTTTTCTACTAATGAGACCGCACCCTTGCACTGCCGTGCAAGCCTCTCCATGTACACTGGCTGGTGCCCGTACACGTACCAATTTCAAGGAAAGATAAAGCAGACAAAAAGGTTTACTTGTCAAGCGGGATGAAAGGAAACAGCGCAGCACGCAAGCCGGGGTCAGAAGGCACATGGGCGGATTCAAAGACGCGACAGAGGTGTTCCAAATCCCTCCACCGCCTTTAAGGGCTGGGTTTGCTCCCTCGGAAGCGGGCAGGCCAGCTCGCTGCCTCTGCCGGGGCTGAAGCCCCACCTAGAGCATCGCCGCGCTACTGCGCCCGCCGCAAAAACCCGTCCATCGCCTCCAAGGAAGAGGGGAAGGGTTAAGGAACTGAACGCAAACAGGTCTGCAAAGGCAGCCCTGCGCTTCGCTGCGGGGCGGGCTGCAGCGGTACTCCCGCGAGCTGAAATTCAGGCTTTGCACAGAAAAAGTTAGCAGTGAACCAATATTTGCGGACGATAAATGTAATCGCTTGGGTAACTACAGGCAGCGTTAGCCAGCAAGTGTCATCAAGCAAACTAATAGAAATACCTATACGGGGTACTAATAACAGGATTGACAGATTACAGATTTATCAGCATCAGTCAACACGGTTTCCCAGGAACTCAGACTGCCAAACAAATTTGATACTCTTTTAATGAGCTTAAGCATTAGACTGATAATGAAGATTGTGGTTGAAATAGTGTCTTCATCAGACATTTGACATAATCTTGCATTAAAAAATAACTTTAAACAAAATCAATGTAACACATTAAAGGATAATTTTTAGAACCGGTTAACAACTAAGTCATAAAAATAGATTGCAGTTGGAGTGCTTTCATTCCAAGGGATTGCATATTTTGTGAGCTTATAGAAGGATCTGTTTTGGCACAAATTTTTCAATACATTCATCAATGTCCTTGATGAAAACATAGCATTACTGCATGGAAAGTGTGCATGTATGACATACAAATAACTAATGTGGAAAACAACAAAGGCAACAGCTCTGTTACACAGACTGACTGATCATTTGTTGAGATTAAAAAATGGTCGGTTTTGTTAGTGCAGATGCGAACCCAAACACAAAATCATACACCTAAGAACCAAAGCATCATCAGATTTCTCAATTTGCAGCCAAGTCCTAAAATGCAGTAGGACATGCAGAAAGAACCCCATCAGAAGAACAGGAGTTAGTCAGCAGCAATTGGGTGCTGATGCCACAGTGAAAAATCCTACGCAAAACACTGCATACATGAGAAGTCAAATGATGAAGTATCTTATTAGGACCGGTGTCATCAGCCCCAGTGCTCCTTGCACACTAATAAACATTCTGGTGTCACAGAATCACAGAATGGCTGAGGTTGCAGGAACCTCTGGAGATTGCCTGGTTCAACCCCCACCTGCTCAAGCAGGCTCAGAATAGATTGAGCAGTACTGTGTCCAGTCATGTTTCCATTATCTCCAAAGACAGAAATTCCACAGCTTCCCTGGGCAAACTTTTTGATCACCTGCACAGTAAAAAGTGTTTTCTTATGTTTAAATGGAATTTCATGTCTTTCAAAATGTGCCCATTACTTCTTGTGAGCATCGTTTAGTTCCTTTTACTTTACTCCCCCCATGAGGGCCACCGATGAGGCCACCATCTGCTTTCTCTTCTTTAGGCTGAACAGTCCCAACTTACTCAGCCTCAACTCATACAGCAGATTTCTCAACCTCTTAAATCACCCTCACTGTACCCACTCCAGTACGTCCATGCCTCTCTTGTACTGGGGAGCCCAGAACTGGTTCCAGCACGTTCAACAAGCCCCACCAGTGCTGAGCAGAGGGGAAGGGCCACCTGCCTCCAGCTCACAGAGGTCCCTCCCCTGCAGCCCCAGGTGCCCTGCAGCCCTAGGTGCCTTGTGGCTGCCTTTGCCACAGGCGTGCATTGCTGGCTCAGGTTAATGCTCATTCATGATGCATGATGTGCCCTACACACCCTCAGTTACATGTCATGTTCAAGTGATTGGTACCTAATTATCTCACAGGCCCAGGTTCCCAGCTATCCTTGGCACATGGAGGCTCGTCCAGACTGGAAATTTTCTTGGAGCTAGGATCCAGTTAAAACCAAGGGGTTAGCACATTTCAGCATCCTGCTTTTGAGAACTACTGCAGCCTGCTTCAGCACAATTATTTCACCAAGTGACAGTCACATTCAACCATGCCTTACAGGTTGTTCTTACAGTGTAATGAAGACACAACCCCTCAGTTCCATTAAAACATTTCTATGTTAATTTAGCGGAATACAATTCCTCCTTCCCCAGAAGAACAGTTCAGTCACCAGTGAAGACCAGTTTGACTGAAAATACCAGATTTACTCTGGAGTACCTGAGATACAGCCACTTCACCTCCTTCTGTAGGCTCTTATAAGAGCAGTTACCTGCAGCAGCAGGAGAGACCAGACAGCTGGGGCACTCACAACTTAAAATTCCCACATTTATTCCTCAGTTCATCCAGATAAAAACATGCCCTTTCACTGTTAAAAATGCAAACTTTCTTGCTTGGAACTAGATCAAACTTTTAACCACTAAGGTTCATTGCACCTTTTTACTGCTAAACAAAAAGCCATCTACCATAAGGAACAACAGAACTCACTATCAATCAATCTCTCAACCTCTTATTGCCTTGAATCTTCTCTTTCATGTCTGTTCCTGTAACATTGAGTTTTATGGACCCCCAGTGATTCTTGGAATGTGTTTGTGAAGCCTTTTGAGGTTTCCAACACCTTTCTTCAAATGCGGACACCACAACTGCCTACCTTATTTCAGTTGACAGGTTTCCCCGGGGCCCAGAAAGATGTGATGCCACTTTCCTCTCCAAACTGGTATTTCCTGGTAGTAGCCATGGAATGAACTGGACTAAACACCAACAATCAATGCCTCCAATGATTGTTTTACTACTTGAACCAAAATGGATTTAAAGCCCCAGTGAAAAACTGACCCTTCTCCAGTTCTAGAACTGCAGTAAAATTGAGATCCCAAAAGGTGCGGGACAGAAAGAAAGGAGCAGAATCTGCTCTGTGGTACAGGTGAAATCTGCAGGCCCAGTTCCAATGCTTTCTTGAGGAAGCATCCCCACCACCACCTTCTCCCATCTTCTAGTAACTGGCTCACCATGTTTCAGATGGAGTATCCAACAGGGAGGCAGTTCATGTCACTGTGCTGGGCTACAAAGAAGGCTCCCCATGTGGTGACCAGAAAGAGATAAAGCAAGTAAGAGTAAAGCCTACTTCACCACTCTGTTTGGATGGGCATCTCTCCCTTTTTTTTGGTGATATGGGTTTTTCAGAGGGCTAGCCCCTCAAGCCTCACATTAGCCTTTGTAAACATTCTTCATGCAGTCCTTCAATATGTCTGAGCAAGCCCAGGATTTTTCTTAAACCACCTGAAATATCCCTCCCGTTTGCTCACCTGCAGCCCAGCACTGGTTCAGTCACTGTCCTTGCTTTTCTGCCAGCTACACAGCAATTGATCTCACTATTTACTAAGTCTTTAGAGAGGGTTGACAGTTTCAGTTATAAAAACAGGAAGGGGAAAACATCCAGAAAGCAGTCTTCATCAATCAAAGCATCCTTGAAGCACAGTATGGAGGCACAACAAGAATAATAGAATATTCTAGCTTTTTTATTGAAAAAAAAAAAAGTTAAACTACTGCGAATCCTGAGAGGATGAAAAGGACGTTGGTTTAACGTTACTTAATTCCAGTCAAGAGAATTCCAGTAAGCTGATGCATACACTGCAAGAGTTTATACACCTCAAGCTGTAAAAGACTTACCCTAAATAGGCTTTTGACAAATTAAGGTAATAAAGTCAAGAATGCTTACTGTCCTGATAGTGGTGCCCAAGCTTCCCAGGGCATGTGTTCTGCTCAGAGGCTTCTCAGCCTTCCCAGTGACGGGCAGCTCAGGATATGTCTCATGGAGAAGTAACTTCAGTCTACCTCTGCCTGACTTGGGAGGCACATCCATAAATCTGAGAACCCCAATTTCAACTCCCTCCTCTGAGTGCACACAAATCCCTACCTCCTCCCTGCCCAAAGTCTGTGATGTGTAAGACTGTGGGCTGAGATGCTGGTACTTCTCCCCCTCTCACTGAAAGTGTTCCATCCATTTTGCATTAAAAAAAAACAACAAATTTGATGACATGATCAGGCACCTAGAAGCAGTGTGAGTTGTGTAGTGTTAGATCTCTTTCTAATACTAATAATCAAGATGTGTTTATATTTTGAATGAAGATTGTTTTAAGGGGAAGATTTTTATTTATCCCTATACAATACTTGTATACCTTGTATACAAGGCATACCTGCATATGCTTTTAAAGCAGTTGCATTCAACACTAAAGCCAAATTTATTTTCATATAACATCCATTCTCTTTACTGGTTTTAAAGATACATCTGACCTTATTTCCATACAACATAATTTATATTACTAAACTCTACAGAAACAGAACAAAATTTATTTGCCATCCAAGCAATGGAAATGAATTTTAAAGCCAGAAGAGATGGATGTGCAGAAGCAACACACATTTCTTTTGATTAAAGAATATGTCAAAATTATTTGGTCACTGCATTTCGTTTTTGTCAAAGACTAATCCAGATATTGTGAATATGAATTTGTAGATTATGCAAAAGCAGCAGAAACAAGTCCACAGATACGATGTTTGTCCTTCAAAAAGTGGTTTTCTGGAAAAGCATTACTAAAGCCTTCCAAGAACAAATGCAGTATTTAACATAAAACGCCAGATCCTGAACAATATGCGTGAAATTTTCCTTCCAGATGTATATGTCTTCTGGAGAAAGATGTCCTTAACTGGAATGTCTCCTTCAAATAATATTTTCTTCTTGTCTCCTCAGGATCTTCTCCACCTTCCCAGGCTTTACCAGACATTTTTGGTATTGAAATTGCTTACAAAATACTTGTTGATAGCCCATAATCAGTAACAGCCCTGTTTTAATTTGGGACCTTGTTAAAATACACCCATATCCACAACCTGAGCAGTTAAAGCTTCATATTGTAATAATGGAGCATCTTTTTTTATTAGGTGGGAGTTTTAATTCATCACATTGTTAATTATATTCCTGTGATTCACCAGCAACCACTTTTGCTATTCACCTAATCTTTCTCCACTGGGTGGCTGTGAGTTCCAAATCCAAGCAGGTGTACTAACACAAAGAATTTGGACAAATTCATAAAATCTCTGAAAACTAGTGGCGTGAAGCATACACAAGTGTTTCTTTCATTGCACTGGATTTTCCCCTTAACATCTCAGTGCTTCACAGACTTGGAAAATTGTATTGCTAAAAACAGTCCCCCATGAATAATGCCCTATGCGCTTCTTTCATACATCTCCAAGTTCAGCTGAGTTCACGGGAGCCCATTCTCCATTGCCTGTCAGAGAAACAAAAGGGGCATCAGTAACACCACAGCAGTTCCAATGCCACCACAGTCAGAGAATGCTCAAGCGAATCCCCTTTAGCTGCAACTAGCCATAGTATAGGTGACACTAACAGACATTCTTTCAAAGAATTCTGATACCAAATTGTAAAGGTGAGCTGTCACTTTTCAGCAGAGGACTCGGGAGCACTTGTGAAAAGAAACAGTGAAAAGACTTCAGGTCACTTCAGAGTCCAGGGCATGGGAGATAAGCATTAAAAGTGATCTTGGGCTTCTCATTTCTCAAGGTAGGAGAGCATGCAGTAAGAAAAGCAGCCAGCTGCCAACAAAACTACAGCTTATTTTGGCAAATGCATTAAAAAGTACAAGGAGACCATGAATATCTATAGAACCAAAACAGACTGGGATTTAATTTTATTTGCATTACAATTTAAAATATTTTTATATGATTGCAGATAATTGAGAGCAGAGGGAAGTATGTGCTCATACACAATATAACTTTTATGCAGGAGAATATTCCAACATACTTTAAGGAAAAAACCTTCAGCTGGAAGGAACTACATCCATGCTCATGCTCTAACACAGAGATCTTAGTCGCATCGTAGACTGCCTTCATAGCAGTGGAGGGAGAGGACAAATATCTACCTCACCACTGAAAACAGCATCCAGAACTGGCTCCCTTGACTACCCAGATCTGCAGAACTGCTCTGGGCCAAAATCTCTTTAGAATAAATTCCTGGACATTGAACAGAGCTTTTCTGCAGGTGCAGATGGAAGATACTACCTCTGGTGTGCGTGTATAAATGTTCACGCATCTGTTCCCACGTGCAAGGTAGTATCACATAGCCTGTTCAGAGGGAAAACATTAGACAGTGTGAAGGCTGAAGGAGCCAAAAGGAATCTTCTTTGACATTTTGTACTCTATCTGCTGGCTTCAACCAGTCTTTGATCCTTTGCAGAGATTGAGTGTCTAAGTCTGAACCTCACAATGAAGTTTCACACCTTGGCATACTCACGGTTAAAGCCAGCAGTATGTCAGCTCCCTCACTTATATCACCATGCGCTTTTTAAGTCCCCACTTCTTCAGGAAGTCATGGTATTGAAAGCAATACCATAAAGATTTTCCCTTCCTAATTTGAACACCATCTTTGTTCTGGCAATTCAGGGAGTGTTTTATACATCACATTAGATACGGTTATTGTAATAGTTCCCATCCTGCATGCCACAGACATTGCTATGGCACAGTGGAAATCAATAGCATTTTTCCTACACGCCAGGGATTTCCCATCGATATTTTGTGTAACAATTAAAATGAGCACAGGTTCCATGCAGCTGAATGAGCCCAAAGGCTTTATCTCTGTTGGTACCTCTGGGAATACCAAACCACATGACACTATGACCTGCTTTAGCTATTGAAGGTTTCCTCGCTCCTTTCTGAAGCAGCCCTCTCCTCAGTTAAGCTCTGAGGCTATGGCACTTCCTTTTGAGCCTTCTACTTCCCACTTCAGCATTTGAATGAAGTATTCTGTTTCAACAACCTTCCCATCCAAGCAAGCAGTTAAGACATCAGACTTGCTTTACACAGACAGTAGAGAATTGCAGAACATTATTTCTTGCTCAGGTGATTCAGCTATTTGTCCAGTCCAAGGGAATCTGAAACAGGGGGTTATGGAGTCTCCTACATTGGAGATATTCAAGGCCCGCCTGGACAAGTTCCTGTGTGATGTACTCTAGGTTACCCTGCTCTTGCAGGGGGGTTGGACTAGATGATCTTTTGAAGTCCCTTCCAACCCTTGGAATTCTGTGATTCTGTGATTTATCTGCACTGTATTGACTCTTATGTGGAGGACAACACCTGAAATCCCTAATCATAGGTTTTAGATTAACACACTTTCATCAATTAATCTGCACAATGTCCGCCCTGGATGGAGCAGTTGATGGAGAAGTCTGACAAGATGTCATTTGTTCTGAACAAGAGGCCTGTATTCAATACAATTCAATACCTATATGCAATACCTGTATTAAACATGCATACTGCAGGAATTCAACACCTGTAACACCTGTATCACCTATATTCAGTAACTAACAATTAGCTAGTTCCTAACCAAGTCCCAAATGGTTCGTCATGACAATTAGTCTACAAATTATCAACACAAAAAAAGTCTCTTCCACATTTTGTAAAGCTTTCTCCTGTTGGTTTTATTGTTTCAGGCCGGGGTTTTTAATAGCTTTTTCTGCTTATAATTTTCCTAGCTACAATGGGCACAGAGATGGATTATGAATCCCTTTCATCCTATTTACAGCAGCAACAGCATTTCAGATTCCAGCCTGGCTTGCTGCCAGATACAAGCAATCCATTTCCTCCAGTTGCAAGCAATAAAATTATTCTGTCTTTGTCATTCTGCGTTTCCCTGCATCTTTTTGAAGGACATCACTGATTCTCTGCCACTGTTGTTGGGCTGAATTATATGCTTTAGCTGTTTAGCACAAGGGTGAGTGATACAAAGCCACAGAGGGATGAATTAAAAATATTACGCACAGGAGTTTTTATTGTTTGGTTTGGGTTTTTTTTAAACCAATTTCAAAATAGTAATGCAAATAACACAAAAATATAAGGCGCAATTAGAGAGACAATCGAAAGCAGGGAATTCACAGTCTGGTTGTTGGGGGTTTTTGCATGCCTCATGCCTATTTCCTGGGACTTTAGGATCAAAAAATTAAAAGCTCATTCAGCCTGTGTTGTGGTTTAAGCCCAGCCGGTAGCTCCCATGTCAGGTCTATGTCCCTCAGGTGCTTTCCTGCTTCTGAAATCCCTGTTTCTGTGTCCTCTTCTTTTACAGGAGTTTAAGCTAACATGTTTAGGATTGCATTCTAGCCTACCCAGGTACACTACATTTTCAAGAACTCTGATTAAGCATATTCAAAGCTCTTGTGCACAGTGCCAGCTCTGAGAATCTCTCAATTCTGACTTTTTTTGTTTTCTATTGAAATGGATACCATTTTTCCCAGAATTTATATTCTGGTGAGATGGCAATTTTTCAATTTCAAGTGCATTAAAACTGTATTTTCTCACCTATTTCCTTGTATTTTATTGTGAAGATGGTGAGGGTTTTTTGCCTGAAAATATTACCTTAGTTGACAGAACTGGTACCTTGTCGTTTCCTCCTGTTCTTTTATTTTCATTGAGTGGTCACTCAGTGTTGATTCTGAACATTCAGGACTGTGGAGAGATGGCTCTGTCCACTGCAAATCTGTTTCCCTCTCAGGAACATCCCATTTATGCCTTCCAGTGCAGGCAGGTTATAACTTTTGGATTAAATGTTCTCTGCTTTACCCTTCTCCACCCGAATTCTTATGTCACTTTCATCAGTAAGTTAATTGAGGCAAACAGGATCTGTTGTTTGTCCATTTTTCCCTTCCTCTCTCCAGAAAGAAAATAGCAGTGACTTTGAATAACAGAAGCCAAGGTTTGGAAACGCTCTTATTTCTTTGTAGAATAAAACACAACAGCCTTGTTAATTTGGACCTGCCTTTGGACTCAAGTTTATTTGCTAGCTGCAGGCAGTACTTCTATGCTTCTGTCAGTATAATCCATTTTGCTTTTAATTCTGGGGTATATTATAATCTGACACTATTCCTTTTGGTTTGCTTTTTTCTTTCCTCTTGGCTTCAGGTAGTTTTGCTTTTAAATTACCTCACACATAGAGTGCACACAGATAGATGGATGGATATGCATAAAACCTGTCATACATTGGTTATTCACCTATCTTCCCATCCTACTTAAAGAGTATTTTTGTTTCCTTTTGCTCTCACCCCTATCAGTCATTATTCCCAGATGTTCCTCTGTCCCAAAGCCTCATTCCCAAACGGCAGATGACAGTAACTGCCCCATGTCACCTAAGGCTTCCCTCAACCCCACTCCTCAGAGGAGTTACAAGAAGGGCAGCTCAATATCACGTGGTGGGTGTTAGTAGATTGCTGCTTTCACCCCTGGGCATCTCTCTGGCCACAGAATCATAGGCTGGAAAAGACCTTTAAGACCAACCAGGCCAACCATTACCCAGGACTGCCAAGGCCACCACTAAACCACGTCACTGAGGGCCTTATCTACATGTTATTTAACACTTCCAGGACAGTGATTCCACCCCTTCCCTGGAAAACCTGTTCCAATGACCGAGCACCTTCTCAGTGAAGAATCTGTTATTAATATCCAATCTAAACCTCCCCTGGTACAGCTTGAGGCCATTACCTCTTGTCCTATCACTTGTTACTTGGGAGAAGAGACCGACCGCCACCTGCCTACAACCTCCTTTCAGGTAGCTGTAGAGGTCCCCCTGAGCCTTCTCTTCTCCAGACTAAACGCCCCCAGTTCCCTCAGCTGTTCCTCATCAGACTTGTGCTCCAGACCCTTCACCAGCTTTGTTGTCCATCTCTGGCCCTGCTCCATCACCTCAATGTCTTTCTTGTAGTGAGGGGCTCAGAAATGAACACAGGATTTGAGGTGCAGCCTCGCCAGCGCCGGGTGCAGGGGAATGATGACGTCCCAGGCCCTGATAGGTATGATTTTGCACTAACGCCTGCTTCGACACGCGTCTCTACAAAACTAGACTGGTGTCGCCAGCAGTCTCGGAGCCTGTAAGAGGGGCGGAGCGGGAGCGCGAGTGCACCACGCGACTGAAGACAACACCTAACCCGCTCCGCCGCCGCCAGAGCATCACGGGAATGATGCGTCGCCCGAGAGCCCGCCCCTAAACGTCTCCGGGGCAGAGTCTCAACCAATCAGCAGCCGGGGTGTAGCTTCTCACCAATGGGCTCTGGTTGTCCCTCGGCCACCGCCTGCTGTTCTACCAATCAGCCGCAGCGTGCCGCCGCAGGTAGCCAATGGCTGATGAGGAGAGCCCGCCTCCTTTGTCCTCTCCGTTGCTGGGGCAGCCGCTGTCAATAGCCCCCGCGCGCCGCGGCGGCCCCTTTAAGAGTACCGTGGCAACGGCCACCGCGTCCGGCAGGGAGGTACCGGCAGCAGCGGGGGAGGGGATGCGCCTGGGGCTGTGGGAGCGGGTCTGGGCCCGGGCTTAGCCTTCTGGGGAGCGCGTGGTGCTCGATCCCGACGTGCCGCGAGAGTCGGCCCCGGGGATGGCGTCTGTGCACCCGGGCACCCAACGGCGGGGTGGGGCCGCGGAGGAGGGGTGTTGTCCCCCGCACCGGTGAGTGTCGGGCAGCAGGCCTTCCGAAAAGCGGTGTACGCGGAGCCGCAAGTGATCAGTGCCTTCCTGAGAAGTCGTTTGTTGTAGAGTTCCTGCATTTAAAACGTACTCTCACGTGCAGGTAGTTGTTTTAAAAGTGTTCATTAAAATAATAGATTTGATATGTACTTCTCCCCAGTGCAGGAGAGTCGCTTTTTCACACTTTGGGAATGGCTGAGTTGAACTAGGTAAATCCATACTCAGCAGAGGCATAGGTGGGAATATGAACGAGGGCATGGGCCTCCTTGATTTAGGATTAAGAAACATCGTATCTTCTCCTAATTGTAGGACTGGCCTGCATGTTACCTGTTCGGACTGCTGTTTTCTCATCTCTGACCGGGGCTTACAGCAGCCTTTTCATTTTCAGATCTGCTGCTGAAAGTAGCTCTGAAATATTACTGTCAGATATGTTTAATATTGGCTTTTAAAACCATAGAGCATTTTAACTCACCAAAAGCTGATAAACCTAGAGGAAATACATATAGTTAAGTCAGCAGGTGCAGAAAGATTCCCTAATAAGTATTTGCTCCTCAGTAAAGCCTCATAGGTGAATACGTTTTGATGTGATACAAGTAAGTCTCTTTTCTGGTGTTTGGATGTGAAAAATATGGGTAGAGGGAGAGGAGGGAGACAAAGTTATAGTTAATTTAAAGTAATTCTTTCTTCTTTTATAAGTTCAGCACATTAATAGTTTGGATTCATGCTTTTGTATTTGTCTGAAGCTGGCTCTTTCTTGTGCTGTCCCTCTCTTAGAAGAGGTGGAAAAACTGATTGGACCGTTAGAGGTCAGCATTTGTACTCGGGAAGTATCATGTGGTGACCAGTAAAAGCATCTTGCTTCCTCTGGTATCAGAAGGGTGTTGAGACTGAAAAGAATTTGAAAAGTTTCATAAGGCTTGTATTACAGAAGTAAGCTCTGGGTGTTCTGTGAGGGAAGAATTACTGAGTAATTTTCCTTTCTCTCTATCGCTTAATATCTGTAATCCAGTAGTTCGATTTCTATTTCTGTGATTGACATAGGAGTGATAGGGGGACAGTATTCTGTCACCACTGGTGATATTTTGTGTTCTCTGTTTTGCCTGTCATATCCTTTGCAGTGACCTACAGCTTGACTGTTTTCTTGTGATAATGAGCATGTTTTCAATACAAGATATGTAAGTAATAGCAATAGATAGAAGTGAAAGAGTATGAAATTATGAAAACAAAACTATTTCTGAAGTTTGTACAAGTCCCAGATTTACTTCAGCCATTCTGTACTGATGCATTAGGCTTCCAAAAGCATGTGTGGCATATTTGAGGGAGGAGCTTGGGGTTTTGGTGGTGGTGGAGTTTAGTAGACCCACTGCTAACCCACTGCTAATGTTTGACTCCTCAGAAGCTTATTAAACAAACCAGGAGAAAATAGATATCTTTGTGGCTCTTACTCACACAAGTTGAACTTCCTTTATAATCAGCTCAGACTAGTTGGTAACAACTGAAAAGTCAATGAAACAAAGTGTTTCATAGGCTAAGTGAAGTAAAACTCAAATACCCCAGTGATTAATTTGTTCTCATGATGTACATTCTTTATGTTAATAAAATTACGTAATAAAGAGGTTGAAAACTGAGCTTGGCAAGTCTTGATGGGCAAAGGTTTCTTATTTTGTGTAGAAAATTCAATACTATTACCAATTTCTAAAACTGAAAACCATTTGAGGATTCAGAAAATGGTTTTGGCCATCCCTCAAAGGAGATTTTTACTGGTTCACCTTTTCCAATTTGTTTTCAGTCCATTGCTTTTCAAAGTGCTTCCAGAACGCATCAGAAATTACTGTTCATAGATGTTGCTGTATGTCAAAATGATGCTTAGGAAAATATCCTCAAAAGCAGGGAATATCCAGTTCTTACAATTTGTCTGTTTTAAATACAATGAGTTATGAAAAGCAGTCTTCAAAAAGATTGTTGCCTCTTCAGTGAGCACTTATGGGACTATAAAATAACTGATCAGCTTTAAGACAGTAGGTGAAAGTGAGTGTTCTTGTTTTATATCTATAATTAGACATACTGATGATTGAACTGTAGGCATATATGTTTTTCCCTAAAGGCAGTCACATTTGTTTTCTTTCAAATTTCCTTTCTTTTCAAGAAAAAGTCTGCATAATGATTTCTTTCTGTTCTTCTGTGTCCTGAAGGCAGACAAAATCTGGGTGTATCTTGGCTACATCTACACTGTTGAAGATATTTGTCCTATAGAGTAATCTCTGCCTCCACACAGGGCTAGGTTAACGCCTGTAGATGTGGTGGTGCCTCTAACAGTGATGTGCCCACTCCAGGAGTCAAGGACTCCTCTGGATGGCACATGTGGCCCTGGGATAGCCTTGCATCCGAGTAACAGATGAGGTTGCTTGAATTCTGCCACTTTGTTTTGTTCAGCATGTTGTTATGAGCAAAATGGGGAATACATTTCAGATGCAGAGCCAGTAATTGTTATTTTAATTAAAATCTGAATTGTCTAAGCAAGGACTTGTTTCAGATACTAACACAGTTCAAGCTATGTACAATTTCAGTGCTAAAGATGCAAACCTGGTGTTATATTAACCCACTCACTTTCCCTCTGGGACCTGACTTGCTTCAACTTTACAGGGGGGTTACATCGACATCCCAAATCCTTCCAAGGCAAGAAGAGGATGGTCATGGTTTCTTCTTTCTTGCTCTGGTCCATTTGGGTTCATTTTTATATGCTTATTAACACACTGTGCACCTTACTTTTTATTCTGTTTTATTCTGGTTTAGTCTACTCATTGATTCATGGTTCCACATTACACCTGAATTTACTACATGTGGTGTGCTTTACATGTGTTGAGTACTTGTTCTTTTTTCTATGCGTCTATAAGGCTGGTTTTACCTAGCTCCCAAGACTGCATCCATTGATGACCAGCACAGGTGAGATGTTACAGCTTAGGGGCCCAGTATTGTCCTGCAGTTTGCTTTCCCACCCCTCCAGTCACCCCTCCTTTACCCCTCTATGCTGCATTTTTGCAAGAGTTGTAGATACTTTGCATAGAATAAGTACATGTTATTACTGTCTGTTATAAATGTAGCATTAGATGCTAGACAATTAAATATATTAGTTTATATTTTAGTTTGTATTTTTTGCATTCCCTGACAGTCTCCTGTAGAGACAGAGCTGAAGCAGTGTTTGTCAGTGCACCCTCTAGAGAGCAGGTTGTTTCCAGAACTCTGCCTGTATTTCAGTTGGGCTTGTGCTCTTCAAGGAGCAAAATAATACACATTCTGCACAGATGTCTGTGAAGCTGGGACTTAGGATTGAGCTGTCTGGGAGCAGAGTTGCACCCCAGTATGTTCTGGTATTCCTACATGATCTAAGCTTTGTGCTCAAGAACATGTCTGAGGGTCTTAAAGACAAACAAGATAAGACAGTTATGGTTAGGGATATACTTAAGAAATACATTTAATAACTGCATTAGTTTAGAAGAAAAACAGTTGTTACCTATCATTTGAATGTTCACAATAACTGATAATATTTAGGTGCTTAGAAACCATTATTTTGGAAAGTTATTCCCTAAGTAAAGAAAAAATACTCTCTTCCAAATAATTCAGTATTAATTTCCCAGCAACTTCCCAGTTTAGAATTCTGTCAGGCTATTTATTCCTCTAATTCCTTCTGTATAGATTATGAAGGCAAATGGATTCCAGTCACTGGAGACTGTTCTGCTAACAGTGAACTGGGCCAGAAAGCTTGAATTTGTAATGAAAATTGTCTTGGCAGCTGACATTTCTGATCTGCTTGGCTATGCAATTCTGCATATATAGACAGTAGAAGGCTGAGAAGCATGCTAAGTTTATTTTACTGGGAAATAATACAGTGAAAATTTTACAGCTCATTTACAGGTATGTGATATGCCCTGCAGTATAAAGGAGTTTTGATTAAAAGCTGCTCAATTTTTTGTGTGTAGTTTGCTTTACCATTTAGAAATGGGCTGGGAGCTTATGTCATTCAACAGGCAGAATTACTGGGCTCTGATGCAAGTCCTGTTTATACATCCATTAAAACACTGATGTTTTGAAGTTGGACTGAAGGAAGATAGATGTTGAAATAAGCTTGAGCACTGTGAAGAGTGGAGGGAGAGACAAAAGACATAAAAAACCCTAATAAAAAAGATATAAAAGAACCCCAAAGGCTACATTTGCATTTTCCTATAAAGCACATGACACCAATGCGTGTACTCCTGCCAGTTCCTGAAGGCATGAAACACTAGGTGTTGTAAGGTACAAAAGTGTTTTCTAGGGCAGAGACTGTGATTGGCAGTTAGGGACAGAATGTCCTCCAGACACATGGGACAACTGATTTTCAAACCCATTATTTGACATCATTGGAGTGTCAGAAATTGAGATATGGAAGATTTAGTAAAATTCTGCAAATACCTCAATTCTAGTAACATGAATAAATTGTTAATTCTTTTGGTTAAAAAGTTTTCAAATGTCTTTAATTTGGTTTCCTGAGTAGCATCGAACTTTCACTTCTGTTTTGATTTCCAAATACTTCTTTTCCCCTCTTTATAACCTGGGAGTAATTTCTTATTCTGTATTTAGGTGTGTTAATTTACTGATTTCTCCTTCAGGGAAGAAGTGCCTCAAACCTCTGAGTGTAATACTAGTGGTATTCCTAGAGTGGTGTCTGTCACATTTCATATAAATAATGAGGCTAATGCAGTCCAGCATGTAGGATAGGGCTATAGGAGTCTTGTGTAATTTACAGTTTTTTACTTTTTGTAACTAAACAGCAAAATAATTCTCACTTTCCTTTTTCTCTCTCTAAATTGTTACAGAAAAATGCATTCAGAATTATAACTACTGCTTGTTGAACCAAACTGCAAAGATCTCATGTTTTGGAGGTGAAGATGATAAACCCAAGGAGATAATCCAGCTGCTGCCATTGTACAACTGAAAGATCCTTTGTGTCAAAATGAGCAGTCTTTGAGAAAAATCTGGAAAGCCATTAAATCTGAGAAATGGGAGAAAGACTAAGGAGCCCAGATTCTGAATATGACAGGAAATCAGATGGAGATAAAAATAGTGACTCTTATTATTCAGATGAAGGTAGTGCATCTCATTCATCTGGTCAGTCACCAACACTAACATCTACAAGCCAAGAAAAAAAAGATCCCAAAACACAAACTTCAGACAGCCTTGTGCACTACCAAGGTAGGTAGAGAACAGAAACTGCTGCTTTGTAACTGCCTCCAAGAGTAAATTATCTTTGAAAACTGAAAGAAAAGTGGGAAACTATCATTAGGAGAATCTACAAATAAGGTTCATGTGAATTATGCTACAGATGGCAGGTAAACTGCAACTCTGTGTTGAAAACTGAAATTAACCTATTCCTGAATAAGGAGGATTTTTGGTGATTTTCAGAGTGATTCGTGTATTTCTTAACAAGTAGCCGTGGCTCGTACGCTAGCGTTTTGTTGAAACATGCTGATGCACTCCTTTTGTCTTTGACAAAAAGCTTGAGGCCAAGGACCCAGAGGATGGCCTTAATCTGCAGCCTGTAAAAGAGAGATGATTGTTAAAATTTCTCTGACAAAATACCCTAAAGATATCTCTCTTGTGGAAGTCTAATTGACCAAGCTTTACAGTGTAATAGTGTGTACTTTCAACAAATAAACAAAGACCACTAATGGAGTAAGAGAGAGAAAATACATTTGGTGAAAATTAGGTTCATGTGGAAATTCAGAAGTCCTTACTTGAGGGTGAAGTATCTGATTTGAGATGAAATAGCTCCACTTTGAGCTCCCTGACACACACCTCACCTACATAAGGTGCTTTTTTGATTGAGAATGTGGGGAAGTGAACATCCCTACAAAAAGGGAGAGAATGGTTATAGAGATCCTGGGCTGAAGTAGGGATGCGAGGCCTTTCTGACCCACTTTGGAAGCTTGTTCTAAATAACTGCACATGTTTTCTGGTGAAGTCAGAGCATATTCTCTATATATGTGTATAGAGTACTCTATTTTATTCATAAGTGCTTGATAATATCTGAATCATTTGTTCAACTTTATGATCTAGAGTGTACCAGAAGGTCAGACCTTCAATCTAGAATTTGCCCAGGGAGTGTAACTCTTCAGATTCTTGATAGTGTTGGTGTCATGGTGCAGCTGGTATTTTGCCAAGCTTCTCTACGTTGAGAAGCAGCATCTTCTCAATAGTAGGCATGAGTCAGCTGTCTGGAAAACAAAACGTGCAGCTCCACTGTGCCATTTAATTTGAAGGGGGCAAGTGAATGACTAGTTCTTTGATTATTTGGCCAGAATTGAACACAACTATTACATGAAGGTGTTGTGAATGTCATGTTGTTCTTGAAAGACACTATTCCCCAATTTAAGTAAATGGTCAAAAGTGCAGACTTGCTATGGGAATTTTCTGTCTGTTCTGTCCTAAGTGTGGATAAGTTTTCGAATGGTCTGCAAGTCTAGGGTTAATGGGAATTCCCTTAGTGATAGGAGTCACATCATTTCTGCAGTGCATGTATTAGATAATCTTTTCACACCTGAATGTGACATGAGTGTTCTTTGTAAAGGAGAAAAACACCCCAGAACCCCAAAATATAAACCAAACAACATCGTAGAACCAAAATACACCAACCTTCTTTTGTTTGACCAAGCTGTGGAAAAAATGAGCATCAAGCAGAAAAGGAATTAGTGTTTGTGGAAAATGTTTAGAGGAAATTATAAGAAGATATTTAAAGCTGTTATTTTTGCTGTAAAGTATTCTCTGTAGAATAGAAACTATTCTATTCTGTTGGTGAAACTATTTGGTAAGCACCAAAGGGGAGGAAGAATTTGCTGTCACACTCACTGTCTATGTAGAAGTAACTGCACTACTGCCAAGTTTCACCTTTCAAGCCTAAATTATAAGCTGCAGCTGCTGCTGTTCAGTTCTGCTAAACGCTGACGTACCTTAATAAATTACGTATTCTATATATTCAGTTGTTTTAAGAGGTATTTTGGGTAGATTACATGCTTTATTCTTTGAGTGTGGCTTGAGAGGCAAATAAGATAAAACCAAAATGTTTAGCTTTTATCTATGGGATTAATAATAATATCAAATAGGAATGCAAGTGATGCATAATAGTAGTCAAATAAGGATACTGTGTGAAAATAACGTGTGATACAAGAATAAATTATTCAGGGGAGAACTGAATTTTCATGGGATTTGTAATTTTGCTTTGGAGGCTTTCTGCACTGAGCCTTTGAAATCTGCTGTTTTGTCTGTAAGCATGGCAGCTGGATTTGAAAATACTGCTGCATTTGTCTGAGAGAATTACATCTTGCATAAGACACAACGAGCTAACACTCAGCTAATTGGTAGCATTTTAAAAGCATTTGATAATATTGTATGCAGAAGAATATAGTATTTAAATATTTTAATAAACAATTTCAAACGTTCACAAAACATGACTGTTATTTCTGATACAATTTGCAGATGATTACTTTACAATGGTCCTGTATTGATGGCTGTAAATATTATCTCTTCCAGTAGATCACAGACATAAATTACCATTTTTTTTTTATCTATGAGAAGGAGCATAAGTCTGTTGTATACGTGCCTTTTATTGTCTGGTTGGAAAGCTGCAGTCTCTGTTAAGTACAATTATAAAATTGTTTCAGGCAGAGCTTTATTCAAAGCAGGATGTCTGAATAGACAAACTGCATTGTCTTAAACATGCTTTTTATTTTTCCTCTCTTAGCCACAAAGAAATTGGATTCCAAATATGCACCAAGCAAAAGAGGGATACGGTGGGGTTTCCGTTCACAGAGCTGCACAAGGGATTCTCCTGCGAAAGATATAGATCTTGTTACAAAAAAAGTTCTTTCTGCTAGGCTGCTGAAAATCAATGAGCTCCGAAATGAACTGACTGAACTCCACATCAAACTAGATGAGCTGCAGAAAGAAAACAGGGTACTGAAGAGGCTTCAGCACAGGCAGGAGAAAGCCTTGAATAAGTTTGAAGATACAGAAAACGAAATCTCTCAGCTTCTTGCTCGGCACAACAATGAGATTAGAATATTAAGGGAGCGTCTACGGAAATCTCAAGAGAGAGAACGTGCGACTGAAAGACGGCTGAAAGATTCGGAAGATGAACTGTACAGAACAAAAACTGCCTTGCAGAAACTGAAAAAGCTGTCTGCAGATAAGCACCTTGCTGAGAGAGATGACCTGGCAAAGAAACTCGCCTATGCAGGGAGCAGGCTAGAAGACAGTGAAAAAAGAATTAAGGTGAGCCGACTTTGTTTTCGTAAGGAATTCTGCAACAGGTTGCCATCATGAGTTTCATGAATTGTGTTTTTTTACAGTTGTGTACTAAATAGAAAATCATTCTTTTTTGCATTTTTTCTTTTTTAGCAGGTAGGTAGCATCAAGTAAATTTCCAAGGTGATGATATAGTTACATACTTGGTAGCTGGGCATTCAAATTGCTGTTTAAAAATGAAGCATATTTTGTCAATATATACTATGGGCTTGTGCTTTTACATGTTTTTATAACTAGTAATAATGTTTCAGAAATGCATGCAGCTGTCAGAAAACTCTGTGCAATCTCATTTTTCTTCTTGGAGGGGAAGCATTTGTTTAAAAAAAAAATCTGGGTATTTAGGGAGCTGTACACTAAAATTCAAAGAAAAATATAGATAGTTATTCTTTTTCAGTTTTGTTAACTGCATTCATGTGGTGTTTGATTGTCCATTACTCTGCACATCTGAGAAGTGAGTTGAACAAAATTACAGCAATTTTTTTGATACCCAAATGAGCTTTAGAACATTTTCTGGGCATCCATTTTAAGAATTTTGTGCAATATATTTTAATTTTGTTCAGCAAAAATGTTTACATTTTTGTAAATGTCTAAACACGTCTAGATTGTAAATGTGTAAAAAATCATCTTGTTTAAACATAATTGTGTTAGGACTACGAAACTGTTGGTAGTTGTATACAATACTATTTTTAGGTAAAATTATGTTGGTCATTAAAATGGTGTTGCAGTTTGGTGTATATATTAGTAATTAAACCTAAATCATATTACAGAGATAATTTATCTGGAAATCCAAAGGATTAAGCTGCAAACTAAGCTTTCATAAAATAAATCCCAAAATACCAAGATATAAACTGCTGAGTTACCCAAATCACTTCACCCCATAGTGTCACCATCTGGCATCTGTAGTTTTATGATCAGGTATTTTAGCATTTGTAGTACTGGATAATGTTAAAATTAATCATGCTCTAAAAAGTAAGGGATTTTCTTCTACATTTTTTTTCCTTCTATCATCATCACAGGTTCACTTAAAACAGCTATTGCAAGATAAGGGTGTGTAAAGGAAATCACAATCACAAATTTAGTCCTAGTAGAAAGGTTAAAAATTATTTCTTGTATTCTTCCTTCTAATCTTGTACTTTCAGGGAGGTATTTTTTTTTTCTTAACCATCAGTCTGAGATTTGTCTGGGAGATCTGGAGGTCCACTGTGCCAAGAGCTTTGCAGAAAGTAGTCTGTGTTCACATTATCTCCTCAAATCACCTCTCAGTGCTCCAGAAGGATGAGCTGCAGCATCTGCAGGTGCTTTGTCTGCCTCCTCAAAGTTGGGATTAAGGATTTTAATGTATTCAGTGTTACAGTAATGCTGGAGTCGATATCAGGATCCAAGACATTGGTTTACTGTAATTTTATTGAAGTAATGTAAAATTACTCTTTTAAAGTAATTCAATTACTAAAAAAATACTATTGTGTTTTAATTGAAGGATCTGGAAAAAAGTCTTGAATTAAGTAGTAGCAGTTTTCAACGAGAGTTACAATCAAAGAAAAAAAAGATCTCTGAGGCTCAAGAAATAAACAGAGTTCTCCAAGAAGAGCTTCATCAACTAAATCAGAAGCTGAAGGTAAAATGTGAAGCAATACAAGTTGCTAACCATGTTCTGACATTTTATCTTTGGAAGTATCTACAGCCAGGTTTGAATAGTTTACTAGGGACTGCACTCTCTGATATGTACTTAATTATATCCCACATGTGAGTTCTTTTTGTGCTTTAAATTGAAATGTTCTCTGCTCTGACCCTACAGTCTCTATGTTAATCGTTATTGTTAGCACTAGCTAAGAAAAACAAGATCGAGTACATGGCCAAGCATTGAGATTAAACCACAAGATCTACTGGACAAATAGGTTTTGAAGGCTTGAATTTAAAATTAAGTTTGCAGGCATATGAAGTACTTTATGTTGCTAATGTACTTGCATTACAGTAGGTTTGTGTAAAGGTTAATTTAATGTATTTGTGTGTTGCTAAATTTGTGCAAAGGTTTATTTGCATCCCCCCTACCCTGTTGTTGCCCAAATTCTGAATGTAAGGACTGCAAATGTTATGTTCTACCTAGTTAGTTATCTTTAGGGAAAAAAACAAGACAAGTAACATTGCTAGCATCAAAATACTTAAGTCTACAATACTGAAAATTCAGTTGTGCAATATATATATACATTGTCTCATTCATGTCTATGGAAGCATTAGCATTTAGTTTTATTTTCACTGCACATATGCTGCTTTTTTTTCCTTTTTTTTTTCGTACCACCCTCTAATATTTTGCTAATGACTTTTCTCTCTGCTTGCTTGTAGCATAAGCCAGGATAGGAATGTGATTGTTCTCCTTGAAATGTTGGATGTAACTATTGATTGCCTTACTCTGTTTCTATTTGCAACATGTGTTTTAATTTATTATGCAGCTTGGCTAATGACTTGTAAATGAAATGTTAGTAACTCAGTGTTATATCTTTCTCTTTCATTCACAGGAAAAAGAAAGAGAACTTGAAGCAAAAAATATATATGCTAATCGTATGTTGAAGCTATCACCAAGAAAAGACATTGATATGATACAGAGAAAGAGAGGTAACTTCTGTAAAGCAAATAAAGGCAGAAAAATTAATAGTGACTCTTCAAATTAGTCTACTAAATTCTGTCATTCATCCATTCAGTGACTGACTCTACTACTGCTTGTTAAAGAATGTGTACTTTTTTGCTCTGCTTTCAACACAGCACTGATTACAAAAAAGAGCACATTGTTTGTTTGATTCTTTGGTAACTGAAGCAGAACTAAAACCCGGAACTTCATCAAATAGCATCCTTAACTCCTTTCATAGCAGATACTCCTTGGGTGAAGGAGGAGGGGGAGATTGTTTAGTAAATTCTCTAATAGATCATAGATAATGTCTACATAGCAATAATTCCAGAGTCCTTAAAAATAGTAACTTCACTGCTATGAATATTTTGGGGTTTATTTCCTTTTTGCTAATTCAAATTTACTGTCTGTCAGATGAGCTATAGTCATTTTTTCTCTCAAGAAGTACATATGTCCCAGAACATAATCTAAAAGTATCAGTGCAGTGATTTCTTCTAGTGTGACAAGCAGCCTCAAGCCTTATGCTACCGACATAAATATGTGTGTGTATGTATGTGTGTCTGTGTGTGTGCTTAGACTATTTTCATTGGATCAGTAGAATCTGCTTGTCAGAAGAAGCAGGAATTTATGGGGCTGGTTTAAATATTTAATGCCAGCATTTCAAACAGTTTGCCTGCTGCTCATTTTATGATGGATACTCTACTATTATTCTATTTTAGGTTCAGATTTTTTAAATGTCATTCCACAGAGGTAAGTGTATGTATTGCGAAGATGCAAAGAATTGAATTTTAATTTTACGAGTTTGCTTCTCTACATGTAGCTTCTGTGAAAAGCAGTAAGAGGAGTGAGATATTTTGTGGGGATTTTTTGACAGATAGAAAGTATACTGTAATGCTGCTGTAAAGTTACTTTAGAAGTAGCTTTAAGGTGTTTTTATTATTTTTCAGGATAAGTTATGCATGCAATTTTTTTGAAATTAGCTTTTACAGATGCTGAAAACAACTATGTGCTACTTGTCAATATTTTCCACTTCCATTGGCTCCAAGACATTCTTTTATGTTTGCTGCAAATCATAACAAATGAGAGATAGGTATATAGTAGGACAAGTGATTTAATCGGTTTGTATTTTCTACAGCCAGCAATCAAAATAATAAGACGGGAGCACAGTTCACAAAAGGAGTACAGACCAGTGGATACTTCTCCCCAGTAGAATTACTTCCGGAATCGGAACTTGTCCGTGGTGGCACAGTAAGCAAGAAAGAAGGGATTCTTCCTAAAATAGTGAGTGCCGTTAGAATCTGAGACTTGCTCTTTATAACTGAATGGTTAATGCAGAGCTTATATTTTAGAAAATATGTGTAAATATACAAATGTGAATATGTAGACAATATAATCTAGAAAGCATTCTGCTCAGCTTCCAAAAATGTCATACTCCATTTTTGTGACAGTTCATCATAATCTATCCCTTGCTGGTAACCATTAGCGCTCAATTTGTTTCTTTTTCTGCCACTGACATTTTTTTGAAGTTTTGAAAACTTCATTTTGGTTTTCTCTCCTTTTCTTCATTTCTAATGCTTGTTTGAGCAATCTGTTACAACAGCCTTGTCTCTCTTTTTGCTTTGTTCTTAATTATGGCTTCTTGCTTCTTTTATTTTCCAGATTTATTTCACAATGCATAAATCTAACACTTCCTCTTATTGTCACAGTGCTGGTATTTCTTCTGTCATTTTTCCAGCTTTGTGAATATGGTTGGATTTTTGTTGTTTTTCCATTTCTCTTTTTATTATAAAATAGTACCATTAAAAGTATTGCTAATACTTCTGTGACCTCAGGCTAAAATCAGAGAGATTTGTAAGGTATTACAATTCAGAATGACACAGATTCTGATACAAATTGTACAAATTCTGATTGCATAAGTCTAGGACTATTAGTCAGAAATAATGCTCTGATGATGGTCCTGACTGGCTTCCTGGTAGGACTGAAGCTTTTTCATGGCTGTTTCTTTCCTATATTCTTTCTTTCAAAATCCTTTCACTAATTATGGATGTAGTTTAACATATGTGTTCTCAACATATAGTTTGATGTGTGAGTTACACAACCACACAATTGGTACCAAATGCACATCATGGAGTCCAACTGTATGTCATCTTGTAAACCTCTCTAGTTCATGTGTGGCTGTTGCTTTAACGTATATTAGATCTGGGCTGCTTGTGCTTTCATCTGTTTTCTAAGTAAGTCAAGTATTTTAAATACTTGGACACAATTTCTTTATGAAATTTTTTTCTGTTTTTTTTTTTTTACATGATTATAATAGGAATTATACTCTTGTACTTGAAGGGAAAAAGTTGTTTTGGCCGATAGTCATGTTTTCTTTGTTCATTAAGTAGGAACTATTTCTCAAATTTCTTAGAAGTGTATTTTAATCTAGAAGCTTATTTTGCTCTAAAATAGGCACAAACTGCAAAGTTAGTATCCAAATGTTGGATTATGCTGGCTCTCCATTACTAGTAGTGGTTTTTTACTGCTGACATTAGTATCTTTTCTGCAGCTTCCTTCCATTTAAATGTGTGTGTATACTCACTAGCTGAATTTTTCAGCCAAGATTAAAAATTTCTCTTTCACTGTTTGTTAATTAACTCTCCATAACTTCAAGTACCACTGTGAAACTGTCTGAATCTACAACCCACTCATTCGAGTATAATGATCAGATCGTGGAAATGGAGGGTAACTAACTGCTTGCTTATTAAAAGAATAAGGTGGTGGGGTCTAGCCTTCTCTTTAAGCCCGTGAAAAAGAAAACATCTGACTCCTAAAGAGAACTATCCTGACACAGTGATAATTTTGCTTTACAACATAGGAGCTGCAACTTTCCTGAAATCTGGAATACAGTTGATTATCTATGCCTTTTGGTTTGGGTGCATAAAGCTGCACTATCAGTAGTAAGGTTGCAGGGTCAAAGCCCTGGTTGTCAAAGCTGATTTATCTTAGAAAACTTGCTTGGTTTTGTGTTTAGCAGTAAGAATGTGATTTTAGAGTGACATGGAAGTTCATATGATTTTGCTTGTTTGTTTATTTTATTGATTGTTTTCCCCCATCAGTTTCAGTTTTGTATTCATTTATTTCAGGAAAAAGAAACTGAAGACAGAGGATGGAAGGAGAAAGCAGACCTCAACAAACAAGACCAGGACAGGGAAACAGAAGAGAAACTGAAGTGTTTTCAGGGAATACAGGTTTTAGAGGAGAGGATTCAAAAACTTCCTGATGGTAAGGAAAAACAGGCAACTGGAGGCTGGAAAATATGCCATAGAATACTAATCAAGTAAGGCTGCTAGTTTCTTGTGAGAAATGATTTTGCAGAGATCACTACAGTGGAAAATTATTTTCAGTTACATTATGCAAAGAGAATCAGAAAGAAATGCAGGATGTAGAATAATGTGTGCCCTGTACTGAGCTGCAATTAAGTATGCAGCAGCAAAAAATGCTGTCCACAAAAAAGTACTGAAGCCTGAGATTTTGCTTTACAAAACAAGGATGACATGGCAGGTAAATGCTGTTTTTATCTCTGACTTGCTAGATGTTATGGAGGTAGGCAGTAGATTTTTACTATAGTAGAATAAATCTTCTTTCCTGGTCTGTTTTTTTCAGTGCATATCTACTTTCTTGTATCATTTGCAATTTTAGTTTCTCTTTTCACTTTGGTTAAGTGAATAATTTAGTGTGACTATTTGAGAAATTTCTGTTGTTATATTTTAATTTTTTTTTTCATTTGACTTCACAACATCTTAATGACTTACATTTGTAAGTCTCTTAATCTAAAGTATATTTTAGGTGGACTGCATCCTGTCATGTTAAAATACTTTCTTTGATTATAATTAAAGAACAGTAACATTTATGCTCAATGACAAGGAAGAGTTATAAAAATCTATACCTGTTTTCAGAGAGAAATTCTGTGAAAAATCTTCTACCTCCGGTGGCATCAGTGCACAGCTCACATATGCTTTTGAAAAAATATTTAATATATTAAAAAATTTTAAAAAAGTATTTAATATATTAATTGAACTGATCCTGTTATTTCTCTAAGCTTGTTCTGAAGTACAACAGAAAACATGGAACTTTGTGAAAATTATCAGTCAGAAATTTGGATGAAGTGTCCAAGGCATGCCAGTATGGTGAAGGGGCCAAGTAGTCCTATTCAACTTTTGGCCAAACACATGCCTCCTGTCTTGACAGAAAAATATTTTGAAGAGAGAAATATTTGAGAAGCTTTCCCTTTTTTCGTACACATAAGTATTTGCAGGTTCTATCTAGAAGTTTATTACTGTTTTTCAACTTTGTCCCTTTTTAGCCATACAAACTGACATTTGGTATTTGCACAGACACTCACTGAATTCAAATGGTGATGCAAAGAACACTGATGTAAAGATGTTTTCTGATTGCAGCAGGTGCAGTATAGTTTAAATTGTTAACTACTTGAAGGAGGTAAGGATTTATCTATGACTCTGTGGCCTGAAAGCTTCACAGAAGTAGTTCCCATTGTAGGGAAATCACCCAAACACAGATCCCAGTGTTTTTGGGTGGTTCTGACAAAGAAAAATAAAGTGCTGTGCAAGTCAGAACTATTACGATCACTGATGTTGATTTTCATTTTCACTCAAACCCAGGAAATGGGAAGGCAACTGGCAGGAGTTAAATTCCTCTGAAAATGCTGGAACGTGGGTAATGTCCTAATCCCTTTGTTAGATGGCTGTAAACGTTTATATCTTAGCAGAGAACCTGTTTTGAATTTAGCTGTAATTTCTGAAGAATTGATTTTTGCAGTAGGAAAACCACATGACACATAGAGGAGCAAATTGAAAGTTCAATGGCTTTTGCTTGCAGTATTCCAAAATAATCTTTTGAAGGCATTTTGAAACTAGAACATTTTCAATAATGTTTAAATATTTCTTGCAGAGCGGGAAAAGGAAGAATATGACACAATGAAAAAAGAAAGTGGCTTTTTATTGGATAAAGAAGAGAAAACAAAGATGGAGACAGAAATCCAGAAACCTGAAGTCAAGAGAGAGAGCACTGAAATGCTGGAAGAGTGGCAAAAAAGAGAGTTCTTGCTTGCTAAACTGCAAGAAATTGACAGAGAAACTCAAAATGTAACAAACATGAAATCTGTTTCCAAAGCACCACTCATAAATACACCAAGGAAATCTGATTTCCTGGAGAAAAAAGAAAAAGCTGATCAATTCTTTGGGATTCCTGGAAAGGTTACAAATGGATTTCCGGCAGATAACAGCCACAATGATGCCACAAGAGCACAAGGGGAGAAGCAACGAAATCCAAGGACCACAGATTTAGATGGTGAGCTAACATTTGGTAGTTATGTACCTTCCTTTGGGAAAGGATCAGGGAGGCCGAGTTGGCTTACTCAAAAAAGTGTCAACTTAGAAGAAAAAGTTAAGGAAAATGCAGATTTCAATCTTAAGAAGGAAAAGTCCAGTTTAATGGAACAACTCTTTGGAAGCAGTGCCAGTACCAATGTTCTTTCTAAAAGTAACAATACACCATTGGACATAGACTGGGACTCCAGTAATACTCTTCTTGCTGATAAAAAAAGTAAAGTCACAGTAAAAGAAGACTATGAGCTTTTTGGTGAAGGAAGAAACCGAAACAGACACCATTTGCAACACACTACAGTAAAGCCAGGAGTTCAGACCCTTGGTTCTTTAGAAGATGAAATGGAAGACATAATCTTACAGTGATCATATTTTTATATGTTTCATATTTAAATGCTGTAAAAATAATTTCATGTAATATTTATTAGGTACAGATTTTAAACATTTCAGATATATTGTGAAGTCTTGTGAAGGAATAATTTACATAAATGCGTATATATAGAGAGGAAAGATGCACTTTGATAGAACAACCTAGGAACAGCCATGCAGGAAATTTCTTCAAAATATGATGTCCAAATACAGACCATGGAGATGTAGCAGTGACTGTTCTGGCAGAAGAACAGGGAAGGTGTCCTGAGGGACTTTGGTAGATGAGGTAGGCACCAGCTGGCCACTTCAGTCATCTGAGAAGATGCTCTTGCCCCAGCTTGGGCTCCATCCAGACTGTCACTTGCCTTGTGGCACTGTCTGCTTGTGCAGCTGTGGGCCACGGTCCCAGAGGCTCAGAGTCAGAAAGCTGGTTCGGGTGCCATAGGAAGGGAAGGACTTGCAAAGGTTCACACTCACTTGTACCCTTTGCTCATACTCTCTTTTACACCCTTCATGCTCCCTCTCACTCTTGTGCACTTGCTCGCTTCCCTTCTCACCTCCCACCCCTTTCTTCTTGCTCACTCTCACTCTGTCTCGTGCCATCGCTCTCTTAAATTTTTGAGGCTTGCTGATGGTGTGATGGTATGTTAAGTAAAAGGGTACTTCTCTCAAGGGAGCATTAGTATTTGTTGCAGAATGTGTTGACTAAGAAAGGCAGGGAGTTTTTATGTGGCAGTCCTGGCATTTGCAGGAGCTACTAGATGGGCATCTCTGGCTAGCCGGCATGTGTTTGGGGTTTTACCTGTAGGCTGCTCACAGGACACTGGCATACTTCTTTTAGGCCTCTGATACTTTCTTTCTCGGGCATTTGGAGAGCATTTTAACTGTGTCGGGAGAAGGCATAAGTGTAACAGCAGTGTCACAGGATGGATAGAAGGGATGTACCTACTGCAAAGGCTCAGGTAGAAAGAGAATATTCTACACAGCAATTATGTTTTCTCAGAAGAACATCAACAGAAACACTATTAACTCAGGAACAGCTGATCTCCCTTCTGCATAGGTTTTCTGTAGTACTAAATTTGTATCTAAATTTGTACTTCCAAATTTGTCTAACTCTCCTCATATGTTCAGATTATATTTATTATATAATGTCATTTTTGTAATTTCTGAATTTTCTATGTAAAATTCCGATCATTACTAAGTCAGTTTTTAACAAAATGGTTTTATTAAATGAATTGAGTGAAATTTGTGTGTGTGGATCATCTTTACCACAAAGTTCTGGCATTTTATATCATGTTTCTGATCTGGGGGGGCGGGAGGGATGGTGCCATGCCATGTACACAAATTAAGAAGGTAGACAGTGAAGCATTTAGCAGAGGCATTCCAGAAAATAAGCTGAAGGTCGTTCTTTTCTAGAACAACAGATTTTGCAATGCCTCTGATATGCTCCCTATGGGCCTGATTGAAAACATACTAAAACACAGAAAATTCTCCTCATGATTTCAAGATGCTTTGAGTCAAGATTTCTCTGCACACAATGGCTCTTCTGAAATGCAGACAGTGATGTCTGCATCGTGCAATAACTTTGCTTGCTCCCCCATTCAGAAAGAAAATTAGTGACAGGTCCAGACCCAGACTGTTCTCACTAGGTGCTTGGTAACTCATGTCCACCTGCTTGCTTAACAGTCACAGTTACTATATGATGTGATAATATTGCAGGATTACAGATAACATTACAGAATTTAGCTGGTTCAGTTTGCTTGCAGGTGGTTAGAATATCAGGGCAATGGTGACCAGCAACAGTGACTCTAACTGTGTGTGTTCCTCTTCCGCAGTGACTACTTTGGGGGAATACTGTGGTGTGAGAGGTAGGAGAAGGCTGCAGGTAAACACTGTGGCTGTGTGTGAGTGTCCGGTTACTTGTCTTAACTTTCTTGTCCTACCTGTGGGTGGCTGCTGCCCTTGTAGAAGGCAGCACTGAAGATGCTGCTGGGGCAGGATGTTTGTTTTATTTCCCTGTGGTTGAGGATTCTAAGGCATGGAACAAAGATGTAGCTGCTGCGGTTATTAAGGATCATATGGCATATGGAGGGTTGGGTTTTGTTTCTTTGCAAGCCAACCCATTAACATCTGGCAAATTCTAACTTTGATGCTGAACTGACATGCCCTGCTGTTTCAATTACAAGTATAGTTTCTAATCTGTTCCATATTATCAGCCACTTCTTACGTTCACAAATGTTCACATCCTGCTACCAGACTCTTCCTGAAGCAAATCCTGCGGGGGGACTTGCACAAAAAAGGTATATCTACATTAGGAAGGTGAAAATTAATTGATCTGCTGAGAACAGTATCACAGGTACAGTTTCCCTCTTCCCCTCGTTGCTGTCTATCCATACAGCTTATTTTCTTTTGCTTGCTGCACTGTTTAGTTTTGGAGTTACTTGTATGTGAATATTATTACACTTAAACTGTATAAAGCTAGCTCTTTGAGAGGGAATCTGCTATTTTGGGGAAAAGGGGGAACCTTTGAGTCCTAACACAGAAACACAGAATGGTTTGGGTTGGAAGGGACCTGAAACATCATCCAGTTCCAACCCCCATGCCATGGGCAGGGACACCTTCCACCGGACCAGGTTGCCCAAAGCTCCATCCAACCTAGTCTCGAACACTGCCAGGGGTGGGGCAGCCACAGCTTCTCTGGGTAACCTGTGCAAGTGCCTCAGCACCCTCAAAGGGAAGAACTTCCTAATATCTAATGTGAATCTCCCCTCTTTCAGTTTAAAGCCATTCTCCCTTGTCCTGTTAATACGTGCCCTTGTAAAAAGTCCTTCTCCAGCTTTCTTGTAGGCCCTCTGTAAGAAGTGTTTTTGTTGTTGAGGAGCAGTTTTATACTGACTGGAAGCAAATTTTGCAGGGTCTTCAAAAGGTCCATGGATCTTATAATATCCCCAGCAGTCCTCTTGACGCCTCTTCACAACTACTGTCACCGGATAGCCTGCACATTGCATTTCTTGGTGTTTAATACCAGTTGACTGCCTGCAAAGAAATCCATCTTTTGTGGTAAAAAAGTGAGTCACAAACGCTTCGATGATGATGATTTGTGTATGACTTGATGTTTGTGTCCAGCTGTAGATTCTTTTTGTTGGATGTTCAGCTCATGTGGCTGTTACATTTGTTGTGTTTTGCCTTCCTTCTGAACCACCAAAGGCGGTGGGTAAAATTCCTCCATTCCAGCAAGAACGGATCATTAAAGTTTGATTCCCAAATATTCCACTGCGTTAGTGGAATATTTGGGAAGATTGTTACTGCCCTGGGAAAACTGGTCTTCCAGTTTTGACCCCCAGAACATCAGTGTGGGAGAAGCATATGAGAAAGGTGTTCAGGTGTCAGGGCTCACCTGGCAGACAAAACAGGAAGTTTTAAGAACGAAGATGGTTCTCTTTAGAGTGGAGGTGAACAGTGGAGGGTAGTGGATCTTGCATAATCTAGGAGAAGAGATGTAAGCTGTAGGAAGAGGACTTGGGATGCACTTCACAGCTCTGAACTGAAGCCTGAAGAGCACTACAGTGGTAAGAACTGGGAAATGCTTAAACGTATTGAATGTTTTTCTCAGATCTGTGATATCTTTGGGCTAGTTAAAGGGTAAAAATGAAAAAGTTTTTTTCAGGACCCTAATAAATCCTGTGTTGCTGATTTTGCTTTGCATGCCTAAAGAAAGAGGTGAATTGCAAATCCATAATGCTTCCAAAATAGGAACGCTTGGAGTGGATGTGCTTAGGCTGCTTGGTAGCCTCAGGTGTGTTGCTGGTCCTAAGAAGGTCTAATTGAGCTAGCCCAGAGCCTATCTGCATTGTCAGGAGAGGCAAAAGGATATCTGATCTGGCAGTCAGGAAGTAGGAATTCATTCAGGGGCAGATGGCTACAAGAGCATCATCAGGGCTTTTGCTGATGCCTGTGCTCTAGGTAGTGCTTCGGGTGAGCCTGCGCTGTCCAAGAAAACAGTGATAAATCCTGCACAGTGCTCTAAAGCAGAGACCAGCAAAAAAGGACACAGGAGAAGCGAGCGCCTTCAGGAGAGCAGCTGCAGGAGGGGAGGGTTTGTTCCCCGAGTTGCATGGCTTCACTGAGCCTGACCTCCTCTTGTTGCGAGATGACAACCTGAAGCACAAGAGATGCCGCGGTGACACTGCTCATTTATAACAGTCCCTTTTGTTAGATCGGATATAACATGGCTCCTGTTCCGAATTATCTCTTTGGTTAGCTGCAAAGTTTTGATGTCCGCGGGAAGAGAACAATCGAATCAGTGTGTGCTGTCAGCCGGGACCGTGGCTGCTGTGGGGAGTTGCTAGGATACCTCTCTGAAAGGTACGATTCATGTGATTAACCACCAACCCAGTTTGCATGAGAAACACTTCTGTCTTTGTTTTGGGCTGGCATCAACTGTGCATCGGATGTGTATGTGTGTTCAGAGCAAGCTACAGGTTGACTGTCATGTGTGTCTCTTCCCTGCTTTTGGAATGCAAAAAAATCCCTGTTCTCCATCACAAGGAATCCAGAGCAGTTATAGTCATAATTTCAGTAATCTGCAAAATTAGCATTGCTTCCAGGGGGGAACATGAGCCACAGAGAACCATCTGGGAAGGGAAGGTTTGACTTTGGATATGAATTTCAGGCATATAACTGAGGCTTAACTTTGTATCTGGGAAGATGCAACAGATTATTTCCTCTTCTATGCACTATTTTCTTTCCCTGCTCGGCACGGAGGGTTGGATGATATGACCTGTCAAGGTCCCAGCCAAAGCTATTCTATGATTCTGTCATCATCCCACTGGCATCAATGCTTCCTTTCAGCAGAAGTCCTCTGCACAAAGCTCCTTCATGCTACTTGCACAAAGTTGCCTCAGACCCCTCTTGTGTGTCCATCTGTTTTTGAGTATGGCAGTATTGTATTCAGGATGCAAATCCTAACTCTTTCTCCACAATAGCTGCTTCAGACATGCTCATCCTTCCAATGCCCTTTTTTCCTCCCTGTTTCCTCAAACATTTTGTTCAAATTCTGTCTTCAGGACCTTTTGCTGTCATTTCTGTGAATCTTCCCTTGTCCCTCAAGCCTCTTTCTTCTCTTTCCCTCTGACTTTCATTAACTCCTCTTGCTGCTTCCACTGTTTGTTTCCTCTTGATGGACCATCATTCAATCATTCTGTCTAGAAAGCTGGCTTTGGAAATGCCCTTTGAGTCCTTTAGAAGCTGCCCATGATTTTCACATCTGTCCTGCTTCACCTCTGGGAGTCATTAGGATTTCCTCAATGTCCTTTCTCACCTTCTTTGATCTGCCAAGGTCTCCAACCTGTTCTTTACCTTCCCACCATCTCCCCTCAAAAGCTTGTCTTTGTTTAACCTGGGTATAGGCCACCCCTTCTAACCCCAAAAGCTACACATTGCTGTGCTAGGATCTTGATGACCCGGTGACCTGGGTGCTTCTTACAGCCATTCTGCTGCTCCTTCTGCTGCTCCCACGTCCTGCACCTTCCCAGTCATTCACCCTTTATACCAGTCATCTTGTTGCCATTACTGTTCTCTACACCGTGATACATGAGGAGTCTATGGGACTGGGGCTATGTATGTGCTGCTGTGTTTTGCAAAGCTTCTAATGAGCTGTTAGCTTCACAGTTTGCCGCTTAATAATTGTCATCATAGCAAGGATAGATAACCCAGGTGCTGTAATGCACTAGAGATCAGTTAATTACTAGTATTCAGCATGAAGAAATCACGTTTGGATTGGCAAAGGCCACAAACTGAGATCCCATACCTGACCTTCCCCTTGCCGTAAAGCTAAATCTGGCTTTAAATTCTCAGTTGAAACATGCACAAAACTAAGCCTTAAACTGTCTGTGTGAACCAAGCACCTGAGCCCTGGGGAATGATTTTTATTTAACTAGCAAGCATTTGTTTTCCTGTATGCAGTTTTCCTTGTCCCGTAACCTATCATGTAGAGGAACAGCAACAGCACATGGGTTTCAGAGACATTTTTGTTTCAGCATACTCTCTAAACCTATTAGCCTAATGCCACCAGTGTGGAAACCCCGAGGAAATGAGAGGGACAAAAGGCCTTCTTCGAGTCACACTGGTCCACGGTGGAAGTTAGACTAGAAATTTCCCCTTTCTCATTCATTATAAGGCACCACCCCCATTTTTGTGTGCGTCTAGGCATCCTCTATCCAAATCTTAGATATTCTAATGGAAAAGGCATTCAACCAGCCTTCAGTCCTGGAATGAGGTGCAGCGTGTAATTTATTCTGTGGAAGAAATGCTTAAAGCTAGGATGAAAATGTTCCCAATAATATTCTAATGTCTTCTAAGGATACAGCATCTCTGACTTTTTGTTTGTTTGTTTCTAGTGAATATATGCTGGCATGTGGATGTAACTTTTGTAAGCAAAGGAAGTAACTTTGCTTTAACTGATAAATCACAGAATCCTCGTGATACTGTACCTGCAATCCAGGGGGCGGAAAAAGCACAGTTAAAGCATGAGCAACATTTACACATTCACTGGAAATATTTAATTCTAAGCAATATTAATATTTTCATATTTGTTTATTAATATTTATTAATATAATCTTTTCCATTATAAATTACAGTCTGAGATCTAGAGTTCCTCCAAAAACAAATCAAATAAAGTCTCATTTTAATGCGTGGCAATCGCAAAGCCTGGGAATTATTGTCCTGACTTTCTGAGTAGAAAGCCTTGCAGTGCCTGTTCAATTCAATGCAAGATTAATCTTCCTGGGCAGCAGGCTGTTGTCCTGAAATACTGTACACCCATGTGCAAGATCTGCACATCAGTCCGCTGTAGACTCAATGGCTCTTTTCTTGATTTGGCCACCTGATGTTATTTGGTGCAGTCGGCCAGAGACTGGAAGTTTGAAAGAAAGTATGTGCTATTGTTCAAGGTACTTCATATTTCTTGAAAGAGGGTAGGTTGAATTTTATAAGTGAATCACAGAGTAATTGCAGACTCCTTCCTGTTGGCTAAAGCTGAGACAAAAGCCTGCATATAGAGCTCTAGTTCCTCTCTGGTGCTTGTTTATTCACACACTTGATTCCTGAACAGCCCTTTATGACCCTGCTGCTGTTTTGTGTTATTTAGCTCAGGATAAAGCTTTATGAAATATATCGTGGCCTACTTTCACTTGTGCAGACTGTCCTGCTAGTTCGATGTAGCTTCCTTTTCTGAGACATGATCCGAGGTCCTGCTCTCAACGTTTACGGATGTTTTGGGACAAGGATGCCTTCTTACCCTGGACAATAAATGTAAGAAAATACCTGAACTTTGCACAGGCTGTCTTTCCCAGATTCCGGAGGGACAGTAAGGAGTCTGTCTTTTGTCAGCTTATCGATTATTTAAATTACTGCTCAGAAATAGATCATGGGTTATTCAGTGGGGGTGTGGGCAGTGGGTACAACAGCTGTCAAGAGCTCCTGTGTATCACATGCGTTTCCTTTAGAGGGCACCATTGACTTCCATGAACTCTCTACTTGCTGTTAATGAGGCTTGTTACCCACATCTGGACATCTGAGGTCTAGTTGAGTATTTTTTGCTCTAAATGTTTGGGATGCTGTGGGTTAGTGCACGTTATCTCCTGTATGCAAATATTTGACATAAAATGCACCTTGCAACAGACTTCTCAGGTCTTGGCTTTGATGATTTTCTTAGTTACCAAGCAAAATGCTGGAAGGAATATACACTCCAAGATGCTGAACTCTGCCTTCTAACAGAGCATTTAAGAGGCTTGGAAGGCTCAGCTTCAAGTCATAGAGGCCAGCGTACAAGTGAGCCTTCACTTTCACTGTGTGGTCTCAGAGATGCAGGTTTTCCCATCCTGTGTGACTGGCTCTACAGATATCCTGGATTCTCCTTCTCTATGTCTTTACTCATTTTCCACAGAAATGATGGTTCTGCAGCCAGATGTATCACTCCATCTCTCTCTCACTTTCTATTCTTGTATGTAATAGCCAAACTGGACAGGATGTGTGGTCATCTCCCTTGATAAAGTGATCCCAAAAGGATGCAGCTTTAGGATGTCAATGGGTGACATGAGAAAGTTGCTTTTAGATTTCTTAGTCTATTTTTCTGCTTCTTATTTTTTAATGAAGAAGCACAGAGATCAGGGAAGTATAGAAAGTACCTACCATGGTCTCCCAGCTTGAGGCAATGCACCGTTCAAGGGAAGTCCACAGTGATGTAAGCAGGATAATCACGTAAATAACTGTCTGATCCGCAACATAAAATGAGCTTAGTTTTAGAAGTGAACCCTCAAAAGGATGTATCTCATTTGTCCAGATAGTTATTGTAATTTCATGGAGATGAGGGAGCATCCAACAAAATGGTCATTCAGCTGCTTACCTTCTCTCTCACTCCTTATTGTGATTGTTTATATACTCTTCAGTGCAATTGCATCAACATGGTCCTGATAATGTGGGCTTATATTTTATAGTTACACAGTTAATTAACCACAGAGCTGAAGCAAGCCCATCTCTTAACACTGCAGATGACTGGGGACTATTCAGTGCATTTGCAGCCTCTCAGCCAAATCTTTGATCATGCTCATAACACTGGCTTCTTTATTGGCATAAAAGGTACCTATAGCCTGCAGCAGGAGCAGGCTGATGGCACAGGCAGGGTGAGAGGACTGGGTTGAAGGAAGAAGAAAAGCTCAGATGAAAGTGGAAAAGCCATTCTGTGATGGCTTGCAAAGGGTTTTTGCAAGCACCATGAAGCACTCGTAGGGCAGCAGCAACAGGGGAAGGCAGCCCAACAGATGTCCCTAGGTATCTCCCTATGAATGTCACCAACCCATTGCTTCCACTCCTGCCACAGGTCACTTTCATTACACCCAGCAGATTAAACTTCCTGCATGGACCTGGTATTCAGGAAACTCAGCATAAATTTATCTTGTGTTAGTGGGACCCACTGTTATGCCCTGATCCCCAAAAGCTTTGCAACCTCACTCTTGTATCTAGAAATCTCTTCTAGAATGTTATAAAATGTATTGTTATTATTAGTATTAGTTAAATGAGCAGAACCAAGTTGGAAAAAACTTGGTTCTACCAAACTTGTAGTTTATTTGGGTAGTCCTCTGTGGCAGGCATGTTTACATCTCTGTGATCCTAAACCTCAGGGAATTGCATTTCATTTCAGGGCTCCCGAGGCTCTGCAAATCCCAAGAGATTTTTAGCTTTGATTTAAAAAAAAACAAGGTGTTGTTTTCCTACGGTTGTGGAGAAAACCCTGAAAGATAGAGGCTAGAGTCCTCAGAGAAACAGAAATAGAACTACAAACTATGGTTAAGAAAGTAAATTTAATAAATAAAAATGAGTGATAAAATAATGGGTTCCAAATGCGTATTTCACATCGTACTTTCTTTCTTAAAAGAATACCTTCATTTTCCTGACAGACAGAAGGTGACAGTTCATGATTTTGGATTTGTTCAGGAAAACAGTTCTTCAAGTCTCCATTAAGATGACTGTTCAGGCTGGTTTGTGCTGTTACACTGAAGGCTGTATTCTTCCTAAATAAGAGAAAAATTGCCCAATTCGATCCAATCCAATTAAATAAGGATATATTATCAGTATCTCAGCCTTACCGAAGAACAAGTACACAGAACTGCCTCTTCCAGAGCTGCTGAGGATGTCTGCCTCCCAGGTAACTTAGAGCTGGCTGAGCCACCCAGTACCCACATGGCCCAGTTCTAGACTTGGAGCACTGTGTTTTAATCTCAGTTCATATGGGAGCCAGTGGGGCCGGCGACAACATCTCTGTAACCACAACTTCTTTGCTCCTCCCTCTTCTAAAAGACAAGAGCAGTGATGTGTCTCAGAGGGATATTAGTTAGCTTACAAGTATTCGTAGCCCTTTCTGAGATCTTCTTCCTGTCACAGTTCAAGAGTCTGAGACACCTCAGAGTTGAGATCATTCCAGTGAAGTACAACCTGAATTTGAACTAAATCAGTTACCTATTGATTTAAGAAGTTTTCACCTGCTGTTTCAAAACTATCTGTAAAACACCTCACTCTTAAACCAAGTTCAAGAGCACACAGGCACCTGATCTGCAGGGAAAGCAATGGACAGTAGGTCCTGAAATACCCATGAGGCCATAAGCCTGTCAGACTGCAGCAGTTTGCAACACTTCACCTGCTTCAGCCTAAGAAAGGTTTTCTCCAAAGGTGTGTGCTCCTGATTATATTCTAGAAATGTAGCTGAAGGATGTTGAGTAAGCCAGAGGTATAAATGTAGTTCTAGCAGAACTAAATACATCCAAGAAAGACTGGTCTGTGCGAGTTATCAGAAAGATCCTCAGATGCAAAATGTTTGGCATGAGGCACCAAAGGAAAGACCATAGCATGGTCACAGAGCTTATCCTGATCATTGTAGTCTTTCCTGAAGGTTTTGGACAGTGATCAAGGACAACTACTGCTCTCAATCACTGCTGTCACTGTGTTTACTTAGTTTCAGCTCATGTTAGCACTTGTAACTGGGCTGGGCTCAGTACCAGGGCTTGCTGGGGTTTCTGCATTCCCATAGTTTGTGAGGAACCACCAGTGTGGTGGGGTTTTTACATATATATATATATATATATATATAACGTAAAATCATCTAATTTCTGAAAAATTAAGTTCACTTCTCATTTTCCTCTACACTACCAGTAACATCCTGTGTACCTGATACACAGCTTCTTCCCCTTCCTGTTTCCAATGGTACACCATCTAAGCCCCCTCTTGGTTCACACCACTTACTACCATTGGTTGTAAATGTGATGGTAAAGAGACTTCTGTTGCAGCCATCCTGTTACTGCAGTTACTCCAAAAGATTTAGCTATTGACTGAATGGAAGCATTGGACAAAATGCTGTACGCTGTTCAGAGGGTTCAGGTTCCTTCAGGTATTGTTGTACTCTGTGACTTCTGGCTTTTATAAGGGAAAAGAAATGGCTGGTTGCTATGACTTCAAGAAGTCCGTTGCTTTAAAGCAGTGCCAGAGTCACATCTTTTTTTTATCTTTTCAAGCCTTCCATGTCTTTCTCTCTCATTTTAGACATTCTCCAGTTCATCTCAATCCTGACACTGTGCCCCACTGCAGCCATGCAAAACCCCAGAGCACTCCAGCCTCCTAACACTTATTTCCCTCTTTTTCAAAAGTTCATATTTCTGTTCCATTTTATGACCTTCATATAACTTTCATACAACGGTCAGATGCACTCACTCCTAGCCTCTGGCCTCTATTTCACTGTAACAGCCAAGAAGTAGAAAGGATCTCTTCATCATGAAACCCAGCCCTGCACTCAGACAAGTAAACATCATATAATCCTTGATTTAAGCTCATTTAGCTCAGTCTTAGCATAAGTTAACTTTTGTGCCCTGTGCTTCCTTCTACAAAGCTGTTCTTACTGCTTTGGAAAGCCTCTGATTTTCAAAATTACCCTGATGGTATTTTTCTGGTTCTCCACTGGCTCTGAGGTATTTGTGAAAGGAGCTACTCTTGCTTTGCTTTTTGATGCTGAACAAGTCAGGCTCCCCTTAGCTCATCTGGAAACATAGGCGCTGTAGCCCCTTTACTGTCCTTTTACCCTCCATGTTTGTATGCAGCCCTCTGCTTAGGAACCTGTCAGGCAGCTGTAAATTGGTGCTAGAATCAGTATTGAGTTTAAATTGATACATGGATGTGAGCAGCTTCAAAGCTTAAGGGAGCTAGGACCAAGGCACATGATGTGCCTCATCTCTTAATAATTATTATTTATTATTGCTTATAGTAGTTTGCTCAAAACACTAATGAAAATGTGGCTACAGCTCCAAAAAGCTGATAGCTTGGTTAGAAGCTACGTTAAAGTTACAGGATTCAAATATATAATAATAAATTTGTTATCCAGTGTATTGCTGATAACTGATGGGACCTATAGATTAAACCTCCAACATACAGCCACAACCCCTGGTTTTTTTCAGCTTCCTAGGCTAACTGCCTTTCACACCTAGCTAACATGAGGACAAAGCTGATATGAATGCAAATGAGGCTGATATGATGAGGGGCAATTTCCCATTATTTCTGTTGAGGCCAGAAAGGTTATTTTTCATGTAACTGATGTAAAACAGAGAGTTCTTAGAAGCCCTCGCTCTTAGTGAGGCATACTTTAGGCTTGCACTGAAGCTTCATGACTAGCTCACCATCTCCTGTGACTCCTTAACTTCTTTTCCTTGGGGCATAGTCTCTGCTCACAGAAGCACAAATGTTCTTTTCCCAAGTAAATAACTTTTTGGCTTTACTGTAAATGAATTTTGTTTGCTTGTTTGTTCTCATTTTATTGCATCTGCTGGAGGGAAGACCAGTCCTTTTTAATATTTAACAGTCCTCACATTTTTGCTTTATGTGCAAAATTTACCAGCAGTTTTACCATAGAATCATAGAATGGTTTGAGTTGGAAGGGACCTTAAAGATCATCTAGTTCTAACCACCTGCTACAGGCAGGGACACCTTCCAGTAAATCAGGTTGCTCAAAGCCCCATCCAATCTGGCTTTGAACACTGCCAGGGATGGGGCAGCCACAGCTTCTCTGGGCAACCTGTGCCAGTGTCTCACTGCCTTCATAGTGAAGAATTTCTTCCTTATAACTAACCTAATCTCCCCTCTGTCAGTTTAAAGCCATTCCCTGTTGTCCTGTCACTACAGGCCCTTGTAAAAAGTCCCTCTCCAGATTTCTTGCTGACCCGTTTAGGCACTGGAAGCTGCTCTAAAGTCTCCGCAGAGCCTTCTCTTCTCCATGCTGAGCAAGCCCAGCTTTCTTAGCCTGTCTTCGTAGCAGAGGTGTTCCAGCCCTCAGAGCATCTTTATGGTCGTCCTCTGGACTCACTCGAGCAGTTCCACATCCCTCTTGTGTTGAGGCCCCCAAAGCCAAACACAGTACTGCAGGTTGGGCCTCACAAGATTAGAGTAGAGAGGCAGAATCAGCTCTCTTGACCTCCTCGTCACACTCCTTTGGATGCAGCTCAGGATACAACTGGATTTCCATTTCACTGATAAAAGTTAAATAATATGAAGAAATATGGCAGCACACTAAAAGGGAACTTCCTTAGTGAGGATTCTTTAGGTATGCTTAAGTTTGAGATCAGTCAGTTAACTGGTTTTATCATCTACCATTTTGGTGATGATTCAGCAGAAATATAATCTATAATAATTAAAATTTCATGTATATATACATACATTTCATATATTTGATTTGCATTCATGTATTTACCAATCAAATCTGTGACATGATCAAAACGGGACTGATTTGCTTTGGAAATTATTTGGTTTTATCTTCTTACTGGTATTGATTGTACATCTCTCCTTTTATTTCTTTAATGATGAAATCCCATATCTGCTCTTTTGTTATATTTACTAGAACTGATACCAGGTTGCCAGAAGTATGGTTCATTTCGTAATCCCTTTAATGGCTTTTGCGTTCTTGTATGTAGCTATGTTTATTTTCTCCTTCCTTCTCCCACTAAATGCACTTTTACATGCCAAAAAGTGTATGTCAAAAGATAGTTGCTGTTGGCATACACGAGCCACTTTGTGACAGGATCAGACTACCAAGGTGTTTTTCTATAATCAGACAAAGAAATGTGAGTGAAGCCTCCAGAACAGACAGAGCAATATGTATTTGTATACTGAGTCCATCTATTTCCAGGGAGCATCCTTCAGTGATGAAGAGAATTAATTCCCTTTGTTTCTCTTCATCTTGTGGACACAATCATTGCTGCTGTGCTTTTACACTGATGCTTCTCCACCTTGACATACTCTTCTCTCTTCATTAATTTTGGTGACTGCTGCTCTCGTTTCTGTTCTTGGCATCCTTTGTTGTTATTTACGGAGTAGAAAGGTCAGTTTGCCCTTTTGAGACTTTGTAAATCCTGGCAAGACCCCATTAGTTTATCTGAGAAAACAGTTGGGATCTCATTGCTTTTCTCATCAACCCACAGTGAAGTTTCCCTTCCCCATATAAATGCCTCAGCCACCTGATACAACTGGAGCTAGAGATGGGTAAGAAACGGTTTCCCCTTGCTGGAAAAGTATTTGAGTTTTCAAACATTCTTCTATCATGTTGTGTGACAGTTACCTCCTGGAATGTGTTCTGCTGATGGACCCAGCTCGTGTGGACAAGGACAAACCAGCACCCTTCCAGATCTACTGGAAAAAGAGAGAGTTGTATACTGGAGTCAGGCACAAATACCTGTGGGCTAATTTAGCAGCTGCAACAACCAAATGAGACAACTCTCATTGCAGAACAAATGCTTCCTTCTACAGAGAGATACCTTCCTTGTTCTTCCCCAGCTTCCAGACCTCTCCCTTCCTGCTTCTCCTTCTGTTTCTCAAAAACCTTAACATGATTTTCAGGCCATCCTTGTCACCCGCTTCTCTTTCTGGGATGCTCCAGTGGAGCTCTGCTCTTGCTTCTTTTCTCTCATGTGTAGCTGCTGGCTGATCCCATAAATAGCAAATTATCTCTATGCAGGTGACAAAGCTGATTTAACATCTGGACCTCTCTCCTCTGTTCAATCCAGGCCTATCTTTCTGGCATGTCTTCAACAATTATCAGCTCCTAGAGTGCCTAGTGCAGATCTTGGCCAAGCCTCTCCCAGGCTCTTTTCTTCATGGGGGAGGATTGAGCTGGCCATCCCATGCTGCAGGCAGTCAGGGCCCTAGAACTGGGATATGCTTCAAGTCATGCCTCTCATCCTCAGACTCCTCCTGTAACTTGCATAAATATAGATGTAGGCACGTCAAACATCATATGTATCAAATACATTTATTTGTGGCATAACTCTTCTAGGAGATGCAGTTTTGCTCTCCGCCACTTACCCGGAGCTCCTGCCCGGGCCCACACAGATACCTGCAGCATCCTTTTCTCTGGCCTCAAATTAGCTGTGCCCTAGCAACGGTAATCGGAGGGTGGCTTTTGCATTAATTCAGTCTCCTACCATCTGCTTTAGACCACGGAGGGCCAGTAGCATCCTTTTGTCCCAGGAAGGCCATCTGATGCGAATGGAAGGGCTCTGACCCTCAATGGCAAAGCCAGGAGGGAAGTCACGAGCAGATACCAAATGTGACTGCCATTTTTTTTCTGAGTCCATTACATACAACAAGACACCTCCGCATTTTCTGACCACTTACAAAAAAATCTTAGTGCCAGTTCTGTGCAACGAAGTGGTAATGGCATGGATCAGGCAGGGCTGGAAGGTGCTCATTGCTCTTGAGCAGTGGGGAGGCTGGGGAAGGGCAGGCAGAGGAGCACCAGGGGACTGATGCTGCTGTGAATTACAGGAGTTCCTCAGCCTGAGGATTTCCTCCAGGGTCAGCTGAGTAAGGATGGCTGCCTGGACAGCACTGGTTTCTAACAGATGTTTTCAAGGGCAGTTTGAACACTTATTGGATAACACAATTGACTGGTCAGATAGCATTGCTTGGGTTTGGAAAAGGTGAAAATCCAAATTCAGGCTCTTAAGCTAAGCAATGCCACTAACAAGCAAGTAATGGCTTTTTCATTCTGGCTTTGTGCATCATGCAATGAGGTCTTGATCCATGACTACAACTCCTAAGCTATAAAGTAATACAAATAATTAATAATAATAATGAGTTGGGATTCATTACGTGTCTTGCACTGCAGAAAATCCCCTGTGAGCAGTTACTGCCTGTGAGAATATTTCATGTCTGGCTGCAATTTGAAAATGTAGTGCAAGTGACAGCGTAATAAACCAAAGAACTTCATCAACTTCTAATTGAAATTAATGAGAACTGAACTACTGCATTGTGCATAAAAGAAGACTCCTTCCCCAGCCTTAAAAGCAGTTGACTCCAAGGGTGACATCGCTCAGTTTGAATTATCTTTTTTTCTACCTCAAACATCATTTTTATTGCAGAAAACTTGTCTTATTTCAGATAGACAACAAAAATCACATTGACTAAGAAGTCAGACTTTTCTCTCAATTCCTGCAGAACTGTTTTTCCTATATATGTATCAGATCAGTAAAAAACTATGGCCATCTGTATTTTGGATGACTAGGAACTGAAAACACATTCCTTACCTACAGGACCAGTTTCTACTATACTACTTCAGAAATTCATGCATAGACCAAATCTTAATGAAAAAAAGACCCTATTATTTCAAGGTCATTTTATACCTCTGTGACAGAGGTATGAAGGTGAGAAACAACACCATGCGAAAGCACAGTGCACTGAGGCATGTCAATGTGTTCGTCAAAATGTCTGTGGAAGCCCCTTTCCCATCCCCTGGCGGCAGAAATTAATAACAGAGGTGGTTGGTACTGGTCATTGCATTTTATTACCATGCCATAACACAGGCAAATATGATTCCCCATGCTGACATTTGTCACCATTTCACAGTACCATTTCACAGACCCCTAAGAATTGCAATGGGGCACAGCCCAAGCCGCTCAGCTCAAGGTTACTGAAGTATTCCTTGTTTTCATAATCACATGTAATATTTACTTTTCCAATAGCATTTTTGCCATGAACCCTGCTAAAACTAGAATTAATCTATTCTTTGCACAGCTCTGCAGAGCTTTAAGAATGTTGAACTTGCTGTAAGCTTTAGCACAGCCATTTACATCCTTCCACACTACTATATGGCAGCTGTTTGTGTTACATCTTGTGGGTCATTTGTGAAGAGAAGAGTCGTTATGATGTACTGGACTTGCAGACAGCAGGCACAAATCAGAAGAACTGTACTTGGAGGCATATCATTAAATTTCAACAAACAGCTTTACTGAAGAAGTCATTCTTCCTATGAGATCACTAAAGCTGCCATTGCTCATAAACTATTTAAAAGACCTGAATAAAGGGATACTTAAAATTTTCAGTTGATAAGACTTAATGTTGTGTCTTCTTGTTCCTTTGTTTCTTATTCTCCTACTTAATAGGATTTTTTTTTCTCAGTGCCAAAAAAATCTCTGCTCATGGACACCTACTTTCAGGATTATTGGGGAAACAGGATATTTAAATACTAGCTCTAATACCTACAGAGAGACGTAAAGATCTCTGAGATTTTTGATGGCTGCAACATAAATGGATGGTTAGCTTGTGACAAAGCATGCCACATGAGCTGAGTTCAAGCGACTGTCAGTCTGTACCTCAGATATTGTTGTTTTATTTCTTTTCATCCTAGGTATATATACTACTTCTAACAATTGTTGTTTTTCATATACCATCATCCTGCACCCTGGGTCCAATTCAAAGACTGTGAAGTCAATGGAGATTATTCTAAGCAAAGATAAAAAAGTTTCTCCAGAAACAGGAAACAGCTTGTAATGTTTTATTCTATTTTATTTTATCCAAATGCAAAGACATAAAAACTATAACTTATGTAACTTTTCTGAAAATGTGATTAGTCTTCACCTTCCAGAGACTTAGAAAGCAGTGCCCAGAGTCTGCATATTCTTCTCCAAAATGTTTACCCTCTTGGAACTAGAAACACCATGTCAAAATCCCATCTTTCATAATGGAATTTACTACTTCTTGGCAGAGAAGGATGCTTTCTCCAGCAGTATTATGCACTAACAAGGCATGAATCAATTTACATTTTAATTGTAGGGGAGCCAGTACCATCAAATGGTGAAAGTGCTTTTACTTTACCTGAACTCACAGTCATTGGACACTTCCCAGTAGATTTGCCTTTACGGCAACACTTACTTACTTTTACTATGACATCCCTTGAGTACTCAGCATCCATGAAGATTAATAAATTCTTCCCAAACTGTGCTAAATTCATTGCCAATGAATCTTCTTTCACTACATGGAATTCTAAAAAGACGGTTTATTTTAAGCTTTTAACAGACTGTTGTAGTTAATTGTGTATATCAGGCAAAAGGCTTGGTTGCTAAGAAAATCTTTGGCATGTTTCCATGGGATTTGTGTGTTATTGACAGAAAAAGCACCAAATGATAGGAAATGCATCTGTTAATTTGAATAGTTAAACAAAAAAGAGAATAGAACAGTTTTCTGCCCAACTTCTGAGTTAATGCAAGCCGAGGCCAAAAATAACACAGATCTGTCAGTTTATAGATACTTGTCTTTAAAGATCTGATTTAAAAAAAAATTACACCCCCATTTTTGTGCATATAGAACATATGGTTGTCAGTGGCTGCCCTTACACTGCTGCACAGAGGTTCCCGGGATGAGCTCAAAGTAAAAATATGTTATTTGCAGAAACACCCTGCGTGCTTGCTCCTTCCAGAAATCTCAGTTGCATTTACATTAATGTTCTGCACTGTGCAGTTGTCTGCCATGTGATCAGACAGGGCTTTCTCCATAGTTTTTCCAGCTGTCCCTATTGCTGTGGTCCAGAAGAGGGAGAGAAAAGATGGCCTGAGACAGGGAGAGAAGACAAAAGCTGAACCTCCCTTAAAATTCCTTGATACTGCTTGCCTCAAAAACAGACACAGCAGTAGGCGTCCAGGGCTTTAGCTGAATGAAGTCTGCCTGGAGGAACAGATGCCTAGTACTGGGTCATATCCTGGAGCTCAAAATGCAGCCAGGGAAGTTCTGCCACGTACAAGGTGGACACAGCCAGTGGTAGAAACAGCCAGGATCCCAGCAGGAACATACAGCCCTGTACAGGCCACGGTTTAAAGACTGACTGTGCAGTACATACTTAGTCCACTTCAAAACGTCTGTATTTTATATTTACAGAGAGACTGGAGTCACCTGGCAATCAAGATCAAGCAATGGGATTACATCCTATTGATACATTCCCAGAAACTGTAATTTCAGTTGCTCTGTATTTAGACCTTGGCTATGCTCCATAATCACTACATGACCTGATAACTTATGATTTTGAAGAATGAATGAGTCCCATAGGTCTACAGGCCAAATAAAACAGTGGATGTATTGTGAGAGGATATATTATTTAGCAGGATATCAGAGTTCAATAAAGTAGTGTAGTGGCCAAGGAGCCTATTCAGAGAGTAGTTTCCAGGCACACTGAGAACATGGATCTCGAGTGCAAGGTTCAGAAAATCCTGTGGAAAGTGAATTATTCTATGAGACGATGATGATTTTTTTCTTTTTAATTCTTTAATTCATGTTGGGTTTAGGTATAATTTTTTTATGTCTGAACAAGGAAAATCGACCCTACAGCTGAAGCCTACATCCATGTATGGCATATGTGTTGCTCAGTAATTGCCTCCTACAGTGTTTATTTTCCTGGTGAGACAAATCTTGATTTTTGGTTTTCTCATTTAAATGCTTCTTATTTCAGTTTAAATACAGGAAGATTTTATAGATTGAAGAACAGGTTCATGCTTCTGATTACCTTTGAGCTGATTAAGCAGCAAAACATTATTGGACAATGAGGGAATCTTATTGGAGGTAAGAAAATTGAGAACGTCAGACTCTCTGATATAATTCAATAACAGCACTGGAGAGAATTATTCATTTGCTGGGAGATAAGTAGTCAGGCCTTTTCTGTTTTCCTTCTGCTTCTGTTATTCTACTCACGCCGAGACTTCGGGCAAGTCCTCCTAACTTCTTGGTTTTTCAGTCTTCCCTTTCTGCAAAGCAACAAATCAAGCTGCTTTGCTGGAATGCTGCAGGAATGGATGTAGTGCTTTACAAATACCTAACAAGCTCTACTTTTTTGCTAAGAGGCAGAATATATAAAAATACATATATATACATAATATTTGCCAATGTTCTTGGGTTTTTTCAAGACATGGCAATAAGAAAATAAACTTAAAAGCTACTATGACATACCTCATTGAGTGTCAGAGGTTTGTATCAAATATTTGATTCAAGGTTCTCTGTCTTTTAAAGCAGCACTGAGGCAAGGCACATTTGTTTAGCCTGCATATCCCTAGAAAGAAATCAGATATACATTTTTTAAAGCACCTTCATTTGCTTATGAGAAGAATATCTCTCTGCAATACTTGATACAGAAGATGTTTTGTGCCTGCATAACATATGCACAGAGCATATGTTTTAATTTTAGATCAGTACAATATTTCAAATTTAAACAAATTAGCCCAAGGCATGAAGAACTATCATACTTTTGGGTTTTTTTTCTGTTTTTTAATACATGCCAGATTGTAGAGAGGCATTACTGATGAAAAGGGCAATCATATACCTGAGCGTATTTTATTTACTCCTCATTAAGGACACAATATACCTCTTTTTTTTTTTTCATTTAGATTTTCATGTAGTGAAAAAAAAAATTACTGGTAATGATCTTACCTTGTTATTTCTTCACATATTTTTGTAATCATTGTTTTAAGGGCTTTTTGTGTTGAAGGTGCCATTCAAGCTTTGTTATTCAGAACTATTCCTCTTAAAGTTGTCCAGTTTCCATGTTTCATAACCAGGGAATACAGACATGGCCCTGAACTATTTCAAAGATAGCTGCTAAAGATAACTTAAAGATAAAAGCAAGTCAGAACGTTTAAATTTACCATTCAGGAGTCCACATTTTTAATCCTGTGAAATGGTACCTATTCATTTTTAATCCTGTGAAATGGTATCTATTACGTATATTGAACATGTACTCCAATAAGCCCTCTTTCTCCCACAGAAGGCTTAGCTTAATATGGGATGCTGTTTCTCCAATTGTAAACATTCTATGGCAGTGGAACCACCAAAGGTGATTGCATCACTTGTTATATAAAATTTCAAACTTAATTCACAAGTCAGAAGTGTCCTGAAAATCCTCTAACTGAAGGGAAATTCAGTAGCCAATATTCTTGCATGTTATTGGATACTCAGCTTTTGCAAACAATTGTGTAAGCCATTTGAATAGAAACAATGAACAGACTGCTTAAATGGCCATTGCTAGAAGAACATTTAATATGAGCCCAGATTTAACATCCATATGAAGCAATACCTCTAAACCTCCTTCTAAAATTTATTTGGGTGTTCCTTACTCTGTCCACAAGGACTCTTTCATCACCGGCAGGGCTGCCTAAAGGGCCCTCATGCCGTATATCTTCTATTTACCTGACCTGCTCTTATGAACCTTCCTCAGCCTGTCTGAAGTGCAAGTATCTGTGATGGCTTGAGCAGAATTAATTTAGGTCTTTGCCAACTTGTCTGTTGTTCTCAGGAATGGCTTATTAGCAGCTCAGATGGGAGGCTGAGGAAGATGGAAAGGTCTGGTGCAAAAAGGTAGGGAAAGGGAGAGAAAGGGAGGTGTGTGTATTGAGGGGTCATGCAAAGCAGAATGAGGGTGGGAGAAGCTAGCTAAGGAGTGAAAGCTCTGTGGTTGGCTCAGCTGGGACAGGAGGCAGATGTGTCCATGGTGAGGTAGCTCAGAAAGGGATCCAAAGCATGAACTTGGTGAAACTTGCTTTCAGGCACTTGTTACATTCAGTGCAGCAGCAGGTAGTGCTAACATACAGGAGATGGTGAGTACAACATGTACGGCTGTAATCCCACCCTTTCCTGGTTTCCATCCCTCAAGCAGAGATGCATGCACCCATAGCTTACTCTCTGCAGGCAGACTCTTAACACTCCTTTCACTCAAAGAACATCTCTCTTCATTTATCGTCCAAAGAGAAGGCCATGGGGCTCACCTTTTACAATCATCCAACAGTGAGAAACCGAAATCAAGCACTGGTTCCAGGTGTCTCTCTGGCCTGAGAGAATTAAAACTCCAATCACTCCTTTTAGGAGCTTCCAGCCCTGTATGGATAAGGAAATATTTGATGTACCATTTTCTGGAAATCTTCTATTTCCTTATAGCAGCACGCGAGTACCCTCCTGTGTGGTTCATGTTTCTGCAGTGAGCACAGCAGGGTTCTGTAGGGAGCCCAGTCATGTTAGCTTGCCTTCAGTACGTGTTGACAATGTCTGCCAGACAAACCCCCGGTCAGGGACAAACGCGGCCTCTTCCCTGGATGATCTTGTAGTTGGGCAGACACCAAACTGCTGAGCTTTTGTTTGAAGTAGGGCCACTGTCAAAATAAACTGGAGTGTATCTTAGGCATATAAGGAACTGAAAAGCATTAAAGGATTGAAACGTTCCCTGGATTAGACAGAGCAGATTCAGATCCTAAATTCTGTATGAATCTTCTTTTAATTTCACCTCTTTTTTGTCTGTTTGGTTTTGAGTTCTCATCCTAAAAGTTTTGCCAGCCATCATATAAAGATGCTGTTATGGAGCAAAGAAGTGGGATTCTGTGTCCAGCTCTCAGACTAATTGACTGCCTAATTTGTGTTTCAGAACAAGTGCAAGTCTTCATTTTTTTATTGAGAGATGCGTCAGTGCTGCAAAATAAACTTTTCATATGGGCTGCTGTGGACCTACTCTTGATTTATGACATTATACTAGAAGCTGAGTCAAGCTAATATTGTTCACTGGATATGAAGAGAACAAATTTTAAGTGCTCTGGGGAAGCACTTTTCCATTTTGAATTTTATATGAAAACCAACAGAGTCTACTTCTACTTTTTCCAGTGGAGATGAGAGGGTAATCTACTGCAGCTATGGGAGGTCAAAAGTAGCCCGTGTTTTAAACAGTCATTTCTTAACATGGGAGTTAGTCACTTTCTCGTATCTCTTTGTTTCTTGGTTATAGTTAATCTTAAAAAGAAGAATGCTTTAAAATTTAAATTAACTATAAAATCTATAAAAATATAGCATCAAGCATCCCAAACCAGGCACTTGACAATTACATTTATTACTGCACACTGACTGAACAAGATACTGCATTAGATACAGAAGGACAATTGACATCAAACAGGCACTCTACATAAAATGTAACAATATGCATTAGAGAGGAAAGGCATTTGGGGGGCATTTGATTAATGTACTTTTAATTGGACTTTCTTGCCTCATTGGTTTTATTCTCTCAATTTAGCTCAAGCTGCTCAAATACATAAATAGCCAAAGCACCTACTATAATTAACAAAACACACTGTTTGCAAATTACCAGATTTCTCAGACTGTGCATAAACAAATAGTATATTATGCAAATGCTGTTGAACTACAGAAATATAAACAGGCAAAGAAAGTCTAATACTCACTAAAAAAAAACCCACAAAGCCTGACGTCCTCCTCATTGAAAGCTGTTATTTGGGACACTTGATCTTTTTGGTCCTGTATTTCATTAAAAATTTGTAGGATGTTCTGCCAGTGCAGTTCAATTTTGAGTGTACTAATTTGACTGTACTAAGTTATGTCCCTCATGTGATGCTCCCTGATCATATAAAGAATATGTGAGGCCATATTTGTTTCACAAAATTTAAGCAACAAAACTGAAAAGCAAATATATATTGAACAAAGAATGCCTACAGCAAAGAAACCCAACACAAAATGTTGGCTTCTACTGCTACATATGACTTTTAAAAGATTCTGGGATTTTTAAGAATCCCATGGTATGCACTATACATCTAGGATGTAATTCAAAAGACTACTTAAAGTGCACAATTGCTCATAAGACAGATTAAACATTTAACAACTGAGAAAACTATGTAGGTAATTCGGATTTGATACTTACATTCTCAGCAAATGTGAATGACATCTGGCAATAAAGCACATGGATAGAAATTTCATAGAGTATAAGCTGAGTGAACAATTTGTTGCATGAATATTTGGAAGGAAAAGAGCAGACTGGAAAATGTGCATCTTCCACGTCTGAGCAGTCAAATCTTTGCACAGGATTTAAGAACCAGTTAGTATAATATTGAATATCTTTTTAGAGAATTTGCACTTCAAATACTTTTCAGTTACCATACTAAAACCCCCCAAAGAGCTCTTCCTCGGTAAATCCTCTGTAATTTGCGTTTTAGACTATGTACATTTCTACCCTGGGAGCACCACCTACTGTTGAACATCTACATGTACAGTGTATGGGGGAACTCCTACCAGGTTGATAGTCCTTTCCAAGTTTAGATTAGAATACACAGCTTTTCCTTGAAAACAAACATTGAAAGTTAGAGACAGATTCTGCAAGTCACCTGCATAATATATGAGCCAAGAGGGAAAAATGTGACCCTTTTCCTCCCATTAGGTAAATATTGATTCAGGAAGACTCAAATATTGGATTTATTACATATTTACTACTCTCCATCCCTTCTTCACTACACTTTGCCACAGAGAAGTGTCAAATTATTATTTACTTTTTCTTTATAATGCTTTTCTATTTTACCTCACAAATTCAGTCACATAGGCTTGAGTAATTGTGAAAATGCATACAGTTTCCCTCATTAAGCACTCACAAATCATTTTACAAACATTCTTGCGGTCCTTTCATGTTGTTTACTTCACAGTTGCACAAAGCTAATAGTAGCTAAGATGTTTCCCATTTTTTTCATTGGGAAAGAGGATTTTTTGAGCTGGTACTCAATTTGCAATGGGGGTATTTCCAGGGAATGCTTAGGTGACTTGCAGACTGACTGGGCACTGGGTGGTCATTACTGCCCCAAAGCAAAAGGTTCTGGAACACACATGCTTAGATAAAAAATTAATTATAGAAGGGGAGGAATTTAAATTGAATCTACCTAGCTACGTTGCTGAGGAAAACAGTAGTGATGTGAAGTAAATGTCCATTAGGAGGTAATAGCTGGAGTATGCTCCACCACTGCTGTCCCTATGCTGAACATGTAAAACCGCCGTCAGTCAGGAAATTCCTTTGGGAAAACTGCTCTTCCTGCTTTCCAAATTAATTACATTAAATGTGGTGAATTACATTAAGAAACAGGAGCATGGAGGAAAGGTTGGAGGATTTTATTTCCATGCTACCAAAAAGTTTCAATGAGCTGTTTTCATGGAGGTGCACAGTGTAACTGAATTTCCCATACTATTTTCTTCTCTAGCTGGGATAAATATGATAAAGACTTGGAGCTTTTATTTTAAATGCATTTTATTATTTATTATATATTTTAAAATAATTTAAATTTATTTAAAATAAATTTTCAAGAAAAAGTCCTCCTTCTCATGAGCTGAAAGGATACAGAATCCTGAATGATTGCCTGTAATATGCATTCAATACACATATCAGCACTGATGTTCCTCAGATTTGTAGTTATAACCTCTTCAGACTCAGATTTTTTCAATAGCATTGCATCTGTACACCTAAGATAGATGTTCCTCAATGGTCCAACATCCTTTAAGCTGAGCACAGGACAACAAATTCATATTAAGTATTTATGAAATATTAAAAGTCTAAATGCTGGTTATCTCTGTTATCTGTGTCTGTTATCTCCACATCCAGCTATCTATCTTCTTTAGCAAGAAAAAAATGAAAAAATAAAAGCTTTTCTTTAGTATTCTCTGAGCTCTTCAGTTCCATGTCTTGTGTCCGAGGAAGATGGTATAGGCTAGTTTTACTTGTGTGTGCCTCCAAAATTTCCCAGATTCTGAAAGCCTTCTGAAAAACAAATCATTCTGCTTGCTGTGATTTGGGTTTTTTTTTAGTGTACATGTTTGGTTTGAATTCAGATTGCCATAGCTATTTCCTATTGCAAATAATCACTTTTATCAGTAAACCTTTCAATTAATTTATTCATTGCTTCACTTTGTGGTAGAAGCAGCTCAGTATGCTGAAGAACTCTGATTTTATATATATATATATATATTTAAGTTCGCCATTACTTTTCTGAACTCTGAATGGTGGGAGGCTGAATCTAAAGTCACCATTGAAATGTATGTCACTGTAGTTACTTAACGTTTACCAATATCATTGTAGCATAGTCACTACATGAAGGTGAATTAACTCAGTCAAGTTAATGAGTAGAATTTCACAGTGTTTATCGCTATATGTATACTAAGGTTTGCCATTTCAGTGGTCAGTCATTTCAAGCTATGGATGTCCTAAAGTTATGGCATTAATCTTACATTATGAATTTTTTCTTCTAAAGTTAATGAACATTCAGGAGAAAGGAACAGAATTAAATATTTCAAATATCCTCTCAGCACATTTGGAAATCAGACTGTTCCTGCTAAAAGTGTTTTAAAAGCATTCGAACACTAACAGTTTTCTTGACAAACCTGAACAAGCCCTAGAAATATTTCCTTGTAAGAAGTCTCCAGTTTCTCTACGCATAGGTCCATCCTGCAAGCACAGGCAAGTATTACTACTGTGTTCAGTGTAATGATTCAATGGTCATAGAAATCAGAAGCAGTGGAGAGAGTGGATGAAAATCCACCTCCACTGAAGATAATGCACTGACTTCAGTGAGACAGGATTTCACTCAAAGCGTAAGAAATGTTTTTTAACTATATGGTCTATGCATCTGCAATACCTGAGGGAAAAGCAATATTCTAACCATAGAGCTAATTTGTGTCATCAGAACTGTTTAAAGAATATTGCTGTTTCAGTTAATGACTTGTAACAACTATACCCAGCTGTTAAAACCAAAACCAAACTCGAAAAGCATCTGTGATGAGAGATCAATCATTTCATGGCACCTAATTGAGATGTAGCCAATTAGAACGATAAACAAGAACACACAGATTTTCACATCGCATCAACAATTCGTCTTTCACGATATATAGCTTTGATTATAAGCAACAGGACAGATTCCCCCATTCTCAAGTGTTGCCCACATTTTTTGTCCCATGGATGTACAATGTCCTGAAGTGCATGTTCAACTAACTTGAAAAGCAATCTATGCTGCTGTCTGCCTTAGTCTCTTTGTTAGTTATTGCTTACAAACCTTTTTGTGTGATCTTCAAACATCATTAGCATCAGAATTTTGTTGCAAGTCTGGGCCCTGCAGCTGAACCCATTAGCACCTACAAAAAGCCCCAGGTGATACCCCACTGGTGATACCAAAGGTATGACTACATTTGGACACTGTGGGTTAAATAGTTTATCATTCTTTTATTACATATCATGTACATATCAGTATATTTTAGATGTGTACAGTTTCTCAAAGTGTAGCACATACCAACTTAAGTGGTTGTTTATTCTATTACCTTTATAGATTAAACATGAAAGCTCATTAAAAAAACAAAACAGCAATATACTAGGGTTCAATCTTTTTTCAGTAAAACCCTCTTAGCTAGTATTGATTATATTCCCCTCTTTTAATTCTTAATGAATCAAGTCCTGTATCAGTCATTCCAATAATTTGACCAGGATTGATATCAGGCTGTCAGAACTGTAATTAGATGGGTCATCCTGTTTGGCTTTAATGTAAAAACTGGTCACACTCTTCTAAACTTGATATAACTAGATTATTTTCATTCTCTTCAATTAAAAAAGAATAAATCATTAGCTATGCGATTACTTGCTGTAAATCAGAATTGTTTCAAAGTAATTTCACAAAGCTGTAGAGTATTAAAGTATCACAATTACTCAGGTTTACTTGTGGCCCACAGAAGCATCCAGGAAGGATGCTCTCCATGCTTAGACTGACAAGGACTTGGCTGTAGCTTCACTTCACAGCCTTAGTAAATATAATCATTCGTGGCTGTTCGTGTGGCTGTTAAGGCAACCTCATCAAGTAGAGAGACTTGTCTCCTCAGTCTAGTCAGAGTAGGGCCAATCCCCACAGGCACATTTCCAAACTGCAATCCAGCTGCTCCCACAGCTATGCTTGGCTGCTGAGCAGAAATCAGAAGTTATCTCAGACTCCTGGTCTTGAACACACACTGCTTATAATATTACAAATCATAGAATCATTTGCATTGGAAAAGACCCTTAAGAGCATGTCCAACCATTAACCTAATACTGTCAAGTCCACCACTAAACCATTAAACTCTAACTGCCACATCTACACGTCTTTTAAACACCTCCAGGGATGGTGACTGCACCACTTCCCTGGGCAGCCTGTTCCAATGCTTGACAAGACTAACCCTTTCAGTGAAGAAATTTTTCATAATATCCAATCTAAACCTCCTCTGCAACTTGAGGCTGTTCTGTCCTATTACTTCTTACTTGGGAAAAGAGACTGGCACCCACCTTGCCACAACCTCCCTTCAGGTAGTTGTAGAAAGTGATCAGGTCTCCCCTGAGTCTACAGGGGAGACTTGTCCATGCTAAAAAAACCTCAGGTCTCTTAGCTACTCCTCACAGGACTTGTGCTCTAGACCCTTCTTTGGACCCACTCCAGCACCTCCATGCCTTTCTTGTAGTGAGGGGCCCAGAATCAACCACAATATTCAAGGTGTAGCCCCACCAATGCTGAATACAGGGGGATGATCACTGCCCTGGCCCTGCTGGCTGTGCTATTTCTGATACAGGCTAGGATGCCATTGGCCTTCTTGGCTGCCTGGGCACAAGCTGGCTCATGTTCAGTGGCTGTCAATCAGCATCCCTGGGTCCTTTTCCACCAAGCAGCTTTCCAGCCACTCTTCCCCAAGCCTGTAGCATTGCACGGGGTTGTTGTGGCCAAAGTGCAGGACCTGGCACTGAGCCTTGCTGAACCTCAACAATATGGTGTAAGATGTATTCTGAAAAACTGTATCTCATACTAGCACTTTACAAGTGTGTGCATGACTTTCAGGCTCCTGCATTGCTACCGTCCTTCTAGGTATGAGCACAAGAAATGGATGATAGCAGTGGTTCACCTAGCCCTGTACTGCAGTCACTGACTGCAGCAGGAGAGGCTGTTTAGAGAATATTCAGGAGCCTTGCCACCTTCTGAGTTCATTTCCTCACACATCACCATAAGCCACACTCATTGCATCAGAGGGTACATCCCTGCTCATTTTCCTTATTGTTTATCAATTCATTGGCCATGAATTTGTCCATCCACTTTTGAAGCTGCTGATACAATCTGCCCCCACGGCTCCCTGTGGCAACACTTTACAGAAGTTCACTATCCACTGAGTAAAAATGTACTTTCTTATATGTGTTTTAAAACACTCTATCTCTAATTTCAGTGAACTTCCCTAGTTTCAGTATTGCAGGTTTTGGTGAACAACAGTTCAGTTTCACTTCACCTACATTTTTTTAAATTCCCCTTTGCTTTTTTCTCTCCAGACTGAAGAGTCCTGTATTTTTGCAGTATATCTAGCCCCTGGAAATGGAAGAATGGAAGGTTTTAAGCCCGTCATCCTCTGTTTCGTTCCGTTTCCCACTCCAGAATGGCCATCCTTTCCTCTCATCCAAGTGTGATGGCAATACAGATAGTACCATGCTACTAGAGGTGAGTGGGAGGCAGGGACTGATAAAGACATTTGACTTTGCCTATAGTTATGGAACAGCCCTGTCGTTGACAAGGCTCTTGCATGTATCCCAAGTTCTGTACCTAAGCCCTGCAAACAGCTATACCCACAAGACTGCTATTCTCACAGGATTTGTGAAAAAGCAGTTCATTAAACACATAATGTTGACATATGCATGAGTGAGAGGCTCAGTGCACTCTTTCTCCATCCACACTCAGATTGCCAGGGCTGGAAGTTTCTCGTGGTGATGCTGGTGTAAAGCAGTTTCTCCAAGGATGACACTGAATGCTAGTGAGACTCCTCAGCAATAGATCATCTTTTGAAAGTCCACCTGTTGAAGATGGATGTGCCTCTTTGTCTTTATGATTTTTTAAACTGCTAGTGCTTAAAACTGTCTGACATGTACTTAGTAATATGTATTTGGCCAATTTTCTGCTTGCCAGTCTGGAAAATCAACACAGAGTCATCATTCAGTATTGAGCTTGGTACACAGCTAATGTGAAGGGAAAACACAGGACTGTTAACAAAGACAAAGAGCATGAGCCAACATTATTTCCTTCAAGCTTCATTCAGCAGAATTGCCCTGTGGAGCACATTATTCCCAAAAGCACTTTGAAAATGAGTGGGTGAACATCCTCTATCACTCTGTAATACTTGTTAAAAAACAACAATGCTGCTGGGAGGGATGGAGAGCATGGAGGGTATAGCTAGAGGACTGACACTCCTGACCAAAGGACAACACAATTACAAAAATTACACTTCTTAGTAAGTTTTTTGGAAAATAAATGAACAGTTTAAGTGGGTGAAAAGCTGGACAGAGCCTGGCCCAAGTTTACAGCTGAAACATATGCCCATGGAAAACAGAGTCTGTCCAAGTAAAATACTCTGCCTGTATCTGTCAGTGGATCTGTAGTACATCATTTACAAAAGCAAGAGTCTTACAAATATTTCCTTAATGGTTTCCTTAATTATTCTAATTAATGAGAGTCTAGTAGGTTGCTTCTTCAGTCACTGGTGAACTCAAATGTTGTGTTTCTATTCCTGCCTTTTCTTCAGGAATCCTGTAAGACAAGAAGTCAAGTATACAAACAGTGATGAGGAAGTGGCCAGTGACTGGAATTTGGAGGAAAACAATTAATAAAAGAATTTTCATGATTAAAATGTGGGTACAGTGCTGGAAAAAAAACACTTCTCCCAAGTGAAAATGATTTACTGTCTTACTGCCTGGCATGATCAGTTGTGTCCTTTTTTTGCTGATCCTAGTGACAGGAGAACATATATTTGATAGAGCCTTTTCATTCAGTATATACTGAGCTGTAACCTCACATTTTGAAAACAACAGAGAATAATGTATTACTAGTCAATCTAATATCAAATGATGAGCAAACAATTCAGGAATAAACTAAAGTCCCACTGAACCCAAGTAGCTGCTTAAGCTGAACCAGCTATGAAAGTATAATTATGTTTGGAGAGTTCATCTTGCCTTTCTGAATAAGTCTAAATATTTATTTCACAAATCTGTTCATATGTTACTGGGGGCTTTTTAGCTTCCCTAAGTCAATTAATGCAATATGACATGAGAGTATGTGCAGCATCACAGTGCCATAACACTGGAGACTCAAGTTCCATGCTTTCTTTGTTAATGCAGCTCTAGAAAGAATACTCTGACATGTTATAGACTACTAGATCATCATTGCTTTGCAATGAAACCCTAGTTGTCTGAATCAGTTAGGTGATATTGAGGATTTGCAGCTAATTGCAAATCAATACAGAAGTGGAAGATAATAGTGGAAGAAGTAGCTTGTTAGAGGAGAACTTTGAGTCACAGATTTTCAAATACTGGGCTTCTATGTGTAATTAATCTTTCTCCTCCTGATGTGAAGCAGGTATCTGCTGTGAAATAATACTATCCATTTTTTTTTTCTTTAGAAAAAAAAAATCATGGTGGGAGTCAAAAGAAAGTTATTAAGAGATGTTAACAAGGTGGTTCAATGGGCTTTATTCAGAACATGCCAGCAGAATTCTTTTTGCTTGAAAAGACAATGCTCTGAGTCCCTAAAAATCACACACTTTAACTGTACAATCTGATCCAATCAACAGTGCTATATGCATGAAAAATGCTCCCAAAATCCATGATGCTGACGGGGTTTCATTACACTTATCACCTTAGAGAACCTGCCCACTGAGGTTCATTTATAGTTGATTAGCTTAGGCATGGAAGAGAAACATGATTATATCTGCACTCAGCCCAAAAACATTAGCAGCGTTGATGCTGTTAGTTCAAAAAGAAATTATCTGTAAACAAAAATCTCTATGATCTGATCACTAATGTCAAGAGAACACAAGTAAGCGTAGCTGTAATTTTAGAGCAGGCAACAGCGCTCTACAGCTCACTAGCTAAATTATTTTCCTTTTAATGTCAAACCGAATGTGCTGTTAAAGGATGTTCAACACAGTAACAGAGAATTGCATTAACTCTGCATAGCAAAGGCTGAGCCTCCCAACGAAGGAGGATAGCAATAGCCAAGAGCTAGAAATCTATCCCAGGGAACTCTTTCTGCCTGTATCTCTCCACCTCAGTGAGAGCTTTTGAATTTTAATCTCTTGGCCTCCATTTTACATACTTTCTGACTACAGAAATAAGGCAGGAAATGTATTTCTCTCCTTACAGTCTGTCTCACGATGTGCTGCACATGGCTCATTCCAGACCCCAGATATAATACATATACATAGAGACCCACATCAGTTTTCATTTCTCTCTTTTCCTTTCATAATTTCCAGTAAAAATATAAAGTGATCCTAGAAGTGAACAGAAGGAAACCACTTAATTTCTGCAGGACAGGAGGAAACACTCAGCAATCTTTTCTCTTCTTCTCAGGTTTATGTGTACAGCATTGCCAAAGTTGGAGACTTTCTGTGAGGCATCAGCTTCTAGAATTGAACTGAGATGTTGCAGGTGTTCTTTTTTTTGTAATGTACATTTCTTATATTAGTACAGAGAAGTCTTGAAAGCAAGATCTGAATGCATGCAGCAGTCTTAAAGCCATCAAGACAGAGAAGAGAAGGGGGCATCCTGTATGTTCAAATTCAACATGGAGCACATGATACATGAGAACAGGCTGAGAGATGTGGGGTTGCTGAGCCTGAAAAGAAGGCTTAGAGGACTGCCAGGGGTTTATAGACAGGATAGGATCAAAGTAGTCAGAAATGAGAGGCAATAAGCACAAATTGCTACTAAGAAATTCTGGCTGGATATAAGACGAAAATAAAACAAAATCACAGAAGAATGGCCAGGCACTGGACCAGGTTGCCCAGAGTGACTGTGGAATTTCAGTCCCTGGAGATACTCTAAATTCAACTTGACAAAAATCCATGCAACCTAATCTAACTTTGAATTTAGGTCTGCTTTTGAGAAGAAGGTTGAATTCAGTTGACCTTCAGAGATTTTTCCAACCTGAATTATTCTACAGTTCTATTTGTCTCAATTCTTAGTTTGCTAAGCTACACAAGCCAAACTTTTTTGTCTTCTCTCATAAAAAAGGAGCACCTTTAAAATCCTTTTTATTCAAAGGGATAGATTATAATTTTTCCTGTGTCAGTCAAGAATCTATAATGAATGGGGTATAACTCATGTAAATGTCTATAAGAGGTATATTAACCTATTTACAAGTTTATATAAAATAGAAGCTCAGTAGATGGAGACACTTCACACTGAAACGTACACACAGAGTCATGACAAAAGAAGATGGTTTTACTCCATGCAAAGTCAAGGTCAGCCAAGTACAGATGACACCTGCTCTGGCAGTGTGCCATTTCTACCCATGAAGGAGTGAGTCTATTCCTAAAGCAACAGGAAAAAAAAAAAAAATCTTTAGAATAAATAAGGGCAAGTAATTTTTTAGGTATGATGACTGAATCTGAATAGATTCCCTGGAAACTCCTAAAGAAACAGTATTGGCTGTAGCAGCTAGGATGTTATACTAGGAAGTGGTTTCCACTGTGGAACACAGTATGTGAGAAGGGCAGACAAGGAGACAGAATCAGTGAAGAGATGGGTACATCTGTGCTGGCAAATAAGAGCACTGGGACCAATGCTCAGCCCTGAGGGCAGATGACATGGATTTGCAAAGGTCCCCACTACTTAGGGTTAGTCCCCTCTAGAGAAATCAACCATGTCCACACCACAGAGCACTTGCATCAAGTGTTTTCTGTATCCTATATATTGCCTCCAAGAATCCAGGATGTAATTATTAGCTTGTGTCTTTTTTTTTTATTAATTTTTTTATTTTTTATTTTAATCACAAAGTCATAGGATCACAGAACGGTTTGGGTTGGAAGGGTTGGAAGAGAACATAAAGCTCATCTAGTTCCAACTCCTTGCCATGGGCAGGGACACTTTCCACTAGACCAAGTTGCCTTACTGTTCCAGTGCCTTACTACCCTCAGAGTAAAGAACTTCTTCCCTCACCATATCTAACAGAAATCTTTTTTCAGTTTAAAGCCATTCCCCATTGTCCTGTCACTACATGCCCTTGTAGAAAGTCCCTCTCCAGCTTTCTTATACCCTTTAGGTACTGCAAGGCTGCTCTAAGGTCTCCCCAGAGCCTTCTCTTCTCCAGGCTGAACAGCCACAACTCTTTCAGGCTGTCTTCATAGGAGAGGTGTTCCAGACCTCTGATCATCTTTGTGGCCTCCTTTGGACTCACTCCAACAGGTCCACAACCCCTTCTGTTGATGCCAGGGAGCTGAACACAGTACTCCAAGTGGGGTCTCACAAGAGCAAAGTAGATGGGGCCTCTGGGTCTTTTTGCCTGACTTCCTCTTTGTTGGCAGGCGTCACTCCTGAGCTTGAAGGAGATGATCCTTTAATATGTACCAGCTTTCTTGGGCCCTCCTTCCCTCCACAGCTTTATCTCATGGTACTCTACCAAGCAGATCCAGGATTCGCCCACTGGTCACGTGGCCAGCAGCAAACCCTCACTATAAAGTCACCTGTCCCTGCCCTCCCTTTAATCCTGACCCATATGCTCTCAGATGGCTCCTCATCCACCCCCAGGCAGAGCTCCATGAACTTCAGCTGATCCCCAACAGGAAGGGCAATACCCCCTCCTCATCTTCCCTGCCTGCCCTTCCTAAAAAGCCTGTATCTTTCCATTCAAACACTCCAGTCTTAGGAGCCATTCCACGTCTCTGTGATGCCAAGAACTTCCTAGCCCTTCTTACTGGAGTGGCTAGAATTCCTGTTCTTCAGCTGCTCCCCTGCTGATCTGTGATCCCGCTCCAGGCTCTGGCATCTATTGCTCGCACTGGCATCAAACTGGTAGGAGTGGGATGGGTGGAGGTTCCCCTCCCCTGGCAATTTTAGATTAAAGCCCTCTTCACCAGTTTGGCCATGAATTGCTGCACTGGAATTTTATCAACTGTCCAGCTTTTCTAGAATAGCCAAAGGAAAAAAAAAAATAAATGTATTCCCATGGTAGCTGCAACAGCTGTTTTGAGAGTTCACATCACAAAGATCAGGAACAGAATTATGTGTTCCAGTGACAACCAAAAAACCTGCCTAGACTGTAGTGAAGTAGTAGATGCTGGTCCTGAATGTCCGCAAGCAGTTTGAGGCTGCAGGCATCCTCCCAGATGAACTTCAGACCCAGTGGTGCAGAGCATCCACACTGTCCAAAATGAAACCTCCTCAAGCACAGACTTGCTCATGTGCAGAGTGCACAGCACTTGACTTGGGTCTCCATGGGACAGTGCATAGTAAAACGTAATAATAGCTCTGTGTGTGTGTGTTTGTGTATGTGGTAGGATGAGGCTTTAGTTCAAAGTGAATTTAAGGACAGTGCTGGATGGAGCACACCTGAATGCAGTTTTTATAGCAGGATGGCGAAAGCATTTATTGCTTGTTCTAGGGCCTGGCATCAGCCCAGTGGAGTTTAAGGGTGTCTTAAGCATTCTGGGCTAGTGTTGGAGGAATATGAAGGCCCAAGGAACAAAATCTGGCAATTAGAAATCATCTCTGTCTGCAGGGACAGATGATCATCAGAACTGCTCCAGAGAATGGTGGTCTATCCAAAAGAGTTCAGGGACAGCTTTGCGTATGGTACTGACACTTCCTGACACGTCCTGAAATCACATTTGCCTCTTTCAGTGTCATTATCACCTAGGCAACGCATAGTTCTTCTGTGGTCATCTGACGACAACCTATGTAATAGCAGAGACTCCAGTTCTTTGCTCCTAAGTCGACTGCTTTGTACTTGGCATTGTTTAATGCCACTCCATCCTCAAGTTCTTCTTCAATTCCCTTTTATATTCTCTGATTGTTTTATACCCTTGATATTCAAATCCTTTTCTATGCTAATGTTGCCTCTCAACGTTGCATCATCAACAGATTTAATTAGGATATGCACATTTTCCCATGACAACATATACTACATGAAAATATTAAATTAGAGATCAAGACAGACCAAAACTGCTCCTGAAGGAATTTTGCTACATACTTTCCTCTAGGATTATGACTGTGTTTTCAGCATAACTCCTGTCATCTATGTTCTAAGTACCCTCTTTTCACTTCTTATATATATCCTCTTCTTCATAAACTGATGATTCTCTGTGTGGAACAGTGAGTAAGCAACACCCAAATTGATTAAAGCTGTTGTATTTCAAAGGAAAGATAACACAAATATTTTTTTTTTGTCTGAAAAAAATAACTGTGTTATCATAAAATCTACTTTTGGTGAACACAAAACAGGTTTTGTTCCATTTATCCCAGACATACTGGCAAAAAAGCAAGTAAGCTCAGCTTTACTATGTAAGAGCCCCCTTCTTTTCTGGTTCTCTTTTTGTTTATACACCTAAATTAAATTTTACTATTGCATTTATTTCATCTTAATTCATCTTAACTTTTAGCAATTTTTGATTTAGCTCTATACTTTTTGCCCTCCAGGGAGCTGTTCAGTCTTTTTTTCGTATTTCAGTAAGGGTGTCTACTTATTTCTAATATTGTTTGACAGTCTCTAATTGTCCAGTTTATCCTGAACCTTTTCATACCAGTTTTGGGAGAAAAATTACATACTATTTTTTGCAGGTTTGCCTTCAGAAAAATCCAGTTCAAGCATTCCCTTCCCAAAGCACTTCAGTCCAGCCTGCTTCACTATATAGTTTTCCCAGCTTATCAAAGTTTGCCCATTTAGGATTGTCACTGCAGGTAGAGATCACTTTTGTTAATCCTTTCATTTCATGACCATTCTTCACCAAACAACGAAGAGCTCTTTGGTTAATTCTCTTAGTCTAAAAAAATTACAAGCTCTGTTAGTTTTGGCTTTGGTTTATGCGCCCAGATGAATGAGTTTGAACGAAGTTGTTTTACCTGAGGCATCTCCCTTGCATTTGTTTGCAGAGAAGATCAATGAAGTGCCCTTGGCTTTCCTGTCCTACCTGCATGTATAAACACTTGAGTGTTTTACAATATAAGGTCCTGTGGAGGGTGTCATGTAAATGTCTATGTCTGAGATAGTCACTGCAGGTTCCTCTTAGAGTCCTCGAAGAAAAGCAGATATTTTAAAGTTGCAAATCAGAAATAAATAATTCTAGTCCTTCCAGAGACTAATTTTGGATAGGGAGGCTAGACAGCACAGATGTAGGCATCTACACTGCAGATTACTGCTCTTAAAGGAGATGAATCAAACTACTGGTGTGCTTTAACCAGTTTTTTGTGAAACAAACTACTGCACCCATTTAAGTGCTAATGAGGTTGTGGATTCTCTCTGCTACCTATTACCACTGCTGAAGACAGAATACTGGGTGACTAGGACCTGTGATATGATACAGTTTGGCATGTTCTTATTGCAGACATTTTTCAAGATAATTATGCTACTTAGATTTTAGTTCACTGATAATTAATAGTAGTGAGATTCACTTGCTAGATAATAATTAGTATTATCCCTCAATAGTCTTATATATATTAAGTACAAAAGACAATGCTTGCTCAAAATGAAGTGCTACTCTGAATATCTGCCTTAAATTATATATTAGGTTTTGTACAGGATATAATAGTTTTTGGAGACCTCTACACTAGGTAGTGCATACAAGCTGGTGTATGTTCATACAAGGTTATCTACTAAAGATAATTACTCCACTGTCACACACAGCAAAAATGATGCGCTAGCAAACATACGTATGTCTAAAACTGTATAGTTCACTTAAATTTGCATGGCTATAAAAAAAAGTACACAATTGCTTTTTGCACTGAGTCATCCTGATCAGCCTTGTTTTCCTATATTCTCAGTTAAGCAGTTAATAAAAGATCAGAAATTTAACATTACTTCATTCAAACCAGGAATGGCTTTTCCCCTGTCTATACAAAAATTTACTACTGGAAATATTATTCTAACAGCAAATAATGCAATTAAGTATTTGGTTTTGTTTGGTTATTGAACTGTAGGCCCAACATACCTTTTCTGTACATGTATGTCCTGGTTTGTTTCTATATTAATCAGATACGTGAAGTAATAAATTATTTCTAAAGAAATACATAAATTTTGACTGTAAGGCTAAGGAAAGCAGAGCAAAGTGCACTGACTATTATGTAATAATGAAATACCTTGACATCTAGACCACTTTATGATACTATTATATCTTCACGCTGACATATAAAAGAACAATAATACTGATATTAAGCAGTATAAAAGTATCTAGTACTACTGACATTTTGACATAAGAAAGCTTAAGGTGATATACAGGTACTCAGTGCCAAAAGATTACCTGATTTCCACAAGCTCAGCTGAAGAGATAGTCTGGGAAGGGGGAGGTGAATTTCCCCTAGAAGGGGATGTGCAGTGATAGAAGGAAAGAGTACTACTTCCATTTCAGGAACACTAATTGCTGCATCAGAAAAGTTGCTCATGGACTGTTGAACTGTACAGTCATGGCATTTTCCAGGTAATCACATTTCATCAGTTTAGGTCCTTATTGTCCTTCAGCAATATTCATGACAGTATTTGGGTTGTAATATTTGCAGAAAGTACTTATTTTTAAATACTTACTGATTTATTTTTTTTTCCCGTCAATACTGTGTCTGGGTTTTTCCACAATATTATAAGGCCAGCTATCCTCTGGAAATCTCTTGCGATGGACAGTTCTTTAAATCTTTTCTACTTATTGATCAGACAGCAAATTTTTAAAACAGGTAGTAAAAAATGGACAGCAAGTACTATTTGTGGAAAAACAGACTTTCTTTTTACAAACTGTCATGGTTTAAGCCTAGCCAGCAACTCAGAACCATGCAGTGGCTTGCTCACTCCCCCCACTTTCTTCCTCCCCTGGCTCCCGGAGGGATGGAGAGGAGAACTGAATGAATGTAACTCCCACGGGTTGAGATAAGAACAGGCCAGTAACTAAGGTGTAACACAAACCACTGCTGCTACCACTAATAATAATAATGATAAGGGAAATAACAAGGGAAGAGAATACAACCGCTCACTACCCACTGACCGATACCCAGCCCAATTGAGCAGTGATCTAGCCCTTTCAGGTAACTGCCCCCAGTTTATATAGTGGGCATGATGTGCTGTGGTATTGTATACCTCTTTGGTCAGTTTGGGTCAAGTGTCTGTCTCTGCTTCCTCCTGGCTTCCCCTCCTCCCTGGAAGAGCATGAGACTCAGAAAGTCCTTGGTCAGAGTAAACATCACTGAGCAGCAACTAAAAACATCGGTGTTCTCAGCGTTGTTCCCAGGCTGAAAGTCAAAAACAAAGCACTGCACCAGCTACTAAGAAGGAGAAATATGACTGCTACTGCTGAACCCAGGATACAAACACACAGCTAAACCAGTGAGGAATAATTTAATGATTATGGTGAGCATTTACAACCCATTACATAAAAAAAGAGACAGTTGGGGTACAAGCCTAGTTGTAGAAGGCAGTTCTTTGGAATTTGAAAGCTCATAAATTTCCTTTTCTGTAGCTTCTGATGTCAAAATGGCACAAACTTGAATATTACATGGGATGGATGTAGTCAAAACAGATTAGGTTTTATAACTGGTTATATCAAAAAAAAAAAGACTAGCCTGAATTGCTTGGCATTAACAAACAAAACTCAGAAGGTATTTAACATGCACATGCAGCAATTCTATTAGAGACATTACATGCTATTTGCCAGTAAGTGATCTTTGAACATCAGCAGCTAGGGAACTCAACAGTCAGATGCATTAAATTCAGCTGTCAAGTAACATAGTGACTCACAAGAACTTAGAATGAATTTAGGAGGAAAATACCCCAAGTAACTCCAGTTCAGTACATGTATGAGAAAAAGCAGACTCCTGCCCATTGTGGCTATGATCTCAAGAACTAATCTGAAAAACAAGCTCAAGTACTTCACAAAGCTCCTGGTTAAGAAGATAGGAGGCTGAGAGGAACGAAAAAGAATATCTTTTAAAAAATCTCTTTCTTTTGTTTTCTTGTGGCTTAAGATACAGCAAAAGTGCTCTCAGCACCCTGTCAATTACCTTGAAATTTAACTAAACCAAACTTAGCACAGTCAGTTCATGCTGTACTACCAGGTAGCATTATGCATACTCCCCTATTCATCTGTCTGCGTATTACTCCTCCAACCACTCTTCAAAGAGCAACTACCACAGACAGGTGCTGGATGGGGGGGGGGAAAGGCAGCATCCCAGACTCTTCATACAGAATATATTCTCGACCCACCTCTTTTTAATTCTGTCACACCAGATCTAGCAACAGCATGTCTGCAGACTGCAACCTAGGCTCTCTTAGATATTGCAAGTAAAGATATCCTAGGACACAGCTGATTCATGCTATTTTAATTTATCTCACTATGCTAGCTCAGAAGAGCTTTACTGAAGCAGACTCATGTGGATTTACCCCTCATGTCCGAGGATAGAAAATAATAATGGAATTCGTAATTAGAAAAATGCCAGTTTCATTACTTAGGACCTCCATATTGCAGTTCCAGGTAAAAGAACAACTGCTCCATACTCCTAGATGAAAAACCATTTAGATCAAGGCTCAGCAAAGAGCCTTGGACAAATCTGATACATCTATTTAAAGCCATGATGGAGAAGAGCAATTTATCAACATCAGTAAATCCTGATGAATGCCAAGACACACAAGTCTCCTAAATCAAATAAGGGCTTCGACCAGGTTTTGTCTAATAATTGGTTGCTGAAAGCTGAATGTGAGGTAGGACATAATTAATTGGATTCTCCCTCCTCATAGCACAGCACAGCCCTGGAGTGCAGACTGTGAAGTTTTAGGATGTCAAGCAAGAACAGGAAATTAACTTGCAGAAGATACAGGAACAGAATTCTCACCTTCTCCAGCAGGTAAGATCATATGGAACTTCATGGTTTTTTGACTGACCTTTCCAAGCCCCCAAACCTGTTTTGAAACAGAGGAGCTCTTCACTCCATCTGCTATCCCCGACTGTCACAGTTGGCCCAAATACTGTGAAATTTCTGTATATACTTGGCAGATACGAGAAATCTTTATTTGGTTTAGGTACTTAACGATACTTAATTTCACCACAGCAAGGTACTGATCTAGAGATGAAAGAGTTAAGGCATTATTTTGGGCTTGTTAAACAAATGAATGCACTATTTTGGCTTGTGAAACATATCAAGGCTTGCTCTGCCAGGGAACAAATGAGATTTTGCATGACCATGGATTTATGTAATCTTGGGCAAGTCATTTACACTTTTCTTCTCTTTTACCTTTTTTTTTTTCTTTTTTTTTTCTGGGAATACTAGTGCTAGTTTGCAATGAATTTATGGAATACATAAAAATTAAAGTTTATGACTGTGCTGTAATAGTGGAACTATGTAAGTAACCTTCAACTAGAAAGGTGACACTAATATTCCTCCCACATTTCATCAAGGTATGGAGCATGCGGATGAACCTGCAGGACCTGTGGCATCCAGCAGGTATCAATCATAAGTGCAGAGGCAGAGGCATATTTACCTAGCTTTCTGATGTTTCCTTGAGACATTGCTAATACAAGAAAACAAAATGCTAGGGTCTGCACACAATCTGTTTAGGTTTTGCACTGGGATATAAATATCAATAAACACACACATACATGAAGGAAGAATTCACAGGAATAAGCAAGTTTCCTTTCCTTTAGATCAGTTTCTCCTGTGCAGGGGGAAATGGGATTCTGCGAGACTCAATTTCCTTTAATTTGCCAGAAGACAGCTTTCCCTGAGAAACAAGCTTTCAAGCTATCAGGCAGACCAGCTCTAATATTCACCCATCAGTAATCTACTGTAAGGATAACACATTTTAAAAAGAGAAAGGGATGTGATGATCCTTTTACTTCTCAGCATTTTTCATAGTTGTTCTGTTAAAAAGTATTGCTTCTTTGAGACATGTCTTGGTGCAAATACGTAGGTGACTAAGACAGTTGATGCTTTTCAAAACCCACTGGTAAAAACCCCCAAATCTCAGAAACCCTAAATCCCAGGCATCAAGGTAATGATAGCCAATATGCCACTAATTTATCTTTGCTATCTAAAATAGAGGGCTTCCTGTTGTAAAATTGTTAGCCTCACTGCTGTAAGAGATCATCTTGGGGGAGTGGGAGAAACCAGGACGAGAAGAAGCACAAGTAACACAGTCTAACCTTAATGAATGTTGAATTTCCACTGACTTGTGCCAGCAGGCTGTTCATGCCAGAAAAATGGCAGATGATGTACAACATAATTAGTGTCTACCTAGTGGAAGAAAAGACAGATTAAAGAAAATTTATTGAAAGAGTAGCCTGATTATTATCCTATACTTGAGAAAATTCCATGGAACCTGGATCTTGTAGCCACACAATGAGTCACTCAAACTTCATATGTCATCAGCTGCCACAGCCAGCAACAAAGAAGGGCTGCTAGCCATGTTTCCAGAGCCACAGCCTCTGCTGTGAGCTCTGGGGCACTGACATCCTTCCATGGTGGATTTAGTGCAACTTATGATGAGTTTGTTGCCCCTGAACAGGGAACTCCCCGAAAAATGTCTGGAGCTCAGCACTGTGGCTTCCCCCCCATGATTTATATCACCCGTTTCTGGGTTCAGTCAACTGTAGTCGGCGAAATGAACACATTTTAGATTGAGTAAAACATTGTTGAAATGCATCAATACAACTGCTCTCTGTTCAAGTTTATTGTAAGGAACTGCAGAAGGGGCCTCATACCAAAACACAGCCACTTGTTACCAATCTAAACAACTTCATGCCCTGTGAGATCTCGCTCAGGAATTTGAACTATCTGGGTGGAGGGCTGAGATAGGTGGAGTTTCCGTGAGCGCTCCTGTGGACGTGTGCAGGTGGTACAGAAAGAGAGAGAAAGGCAGGGGGAAGAAGCAGGAAAAGAACAGAGAGAATATGTTTCTCGTTTTGGTTTTGGGTTCTGGTTTGTTTTTTTCTTTTTTTCCAGCAGATGCGAGCTTGCTTTGATTGTGCTCCAAGTAGACGCAACTTGTGCTCACGCTATCAGCAAAGGCTTAGTAGCTCAGGCTACTAACCATGGCTACACTGTTTATGGTTTGGAGCTGACTCACGCCCATCCAGAGTAAAGGCTCACAACTGTGCAGTTAAAACCAGAAGAGACCAGAAAAACAATTCCAGCCACAGGCAGAATAAGCAAGTTGTGTTTCCTCAGAAAAGTATACAGGTCTTAGGCTTGTAGCAGGGCACTGTCCATAAAATCAAATTAATATTAGCACTGAGCCATGGGAATTCATGTTGCAGTTCCTGTGCTCCAACCCAGTAATTTAGCACTGGGCCACACATGCTTTCTGGCAAAACTTCTATTCTTGATTTAGAAACCAGAGGACTCTCTTCAGTTACCTACTCCATAAGTGAGCTAATCCTCATTGCTATTAAAAGTTTTGCTGACTTCAGCTTTCAGCTGTGAGATTGCATTTGTCTCATTTTTCTGTTCTCTTCCATGTCATCCATATTGTGTGACATTGGCTACATCCAGCTGATACGTATCAAATCACACACTGATATGCACATTAAAAAAAAAAAGAGATCAATGATTTCAGGCCCCAAACCTGGAGAAGAGATGCCTAAGTCCAAAATGAACACTTCTGCTTATCGTGAAAATACCAGTACAAATCTCTCAGCTTTATTCTGACGTGGTACGTGAAGCATCTCAGCACCTATCTCACAACTCAACCAGCTGAAGCAGCAAAACCATGTTCCTTTATCTGCCTGAGAAGAAAGAGGGAATGTAGTCAGGAATTTGACAATTTCTGCATCTTATAAGAAACAGTCAATGAAAATAATTCATTAACAGTTCTTGGAGCAAAACCTAAAAAACTAGGTCTTTCCACTCCCGGGTAAAGGCCCTAAGGCTGAGGAGCCCAAGATCACATCCTCTTTTCCACTGGGTGGAACTCAAAGATTTTCTGTTCCTCTGGTGCTGGTAAATTATTGGCAGTTGCAGCTCCAACAGGCTGCAGATGTCCAGAAATCCTTGCCAAATGACCACTGATCTCAAGTTTGTAGATCTGTTCCTATTCTTAAAAAGACATTGCTGCCACATGGCCTGAGTTGAGAACCCTCTTATGATGCTGAATGCTTCAGTCCCAGAGCAGAGCTAGAATTACCATCAGCATTAACTAGGCGCAAACAAGCCAAAACATCAGAGCATGCTGATTGAACAATGCATTATTGGTGCTACCTTCCTCTGACACACACAGTGCAGGAACCTGAGCTGACCCTCTACAGGAATTTCATAAATTCTGCATGAGATCAAAGGGATTGCAACTTTCAGTGCTGTGATGTTCACTTGGGTGCAGGCTCCCAAGAAAGATACTGATTTCTTAGCTATGCTGGTTGTATTGAGTTTATCCTGAGGATACATATCATTTCAAGGGCAACAACTCCAGGTCTTTTTGTGTCTTGATACGTCCTATGACTGTGTCAACTCTATACTGCAGCAATCTTCTCCAAGGACAAAAGGATAATAATCCTGCATTTTTAAATTTTGAGAATAATTTAATGAAAGGTTTGGGGTGTTTTTTCCCTTAGTTTCAATAAAGATAGGATTTTATTCTCTGAGTCCCACAGTATGATGGTCAAACCTGGCAATGCTTTTAGTCATGTCTACACTACATAGTGAAGGGTGTTACAGAGGGCTACCAGAGATGACTGAAAGCTGGTTGCTTTACGCTGAAGCATGAAGTACATGCTGTATGTTACAGCACTGCTCAGACACGCTGATTCTGCAACAAAGGCATTACATCTGCATTACAAGGTAACATTAATTCTAACAATTTTTCCCCCATAATTTAGCTGCATACTTAGTTTTAGCTATTTAAAGGCAAACAAAGAAACAGATGAACAGCAGATGTACGAAGTTGTGAGGTGCGACTGAAGCTGTGACCCCATTCATTTCTTCTCTAAGAACCAAGACTAACTTACAGTGAAGAAGCCAGAGAAACCTTAAATCAACAATGTAATTTTTTAATGTGTATCTTACTCTGTATGTAAAACACAACATGTCATATGCAACATGTGTTACAATAATATATTACAATACATATGAGGTAATGTATATTGGATTATATTTTTTATTACATATTATATTCCATGCTTATTTATACATTTTGTATATGTGCGTATATATATATAATTGTATGTATAATATACAATAGTTTACTTCTTCATTTCAGGAAACACTGAAGATAAATGGCACTCAGTAGATCTCCTCCCCTTAAAAGACATATCTGTGTCTTTGGCATATTGAGATACTGTGGCAAAACACTGGGGCCCTTTAACTTTACAGAGTACAACGCAGAAGTGCTTTCAGAGTATATTAGTACAGTGATTTCTTTCAGCAGCTTTGATTTCTTCTCACAGGAGTTAAGAAGAAATTCACTTAATCGGTATACCTAGGCTCAGGTTACCAACTTCTTTAATACTTAACGTCTATATTGGAGACAGTACTTACTACAAACAATCACTGCAACTTCTGCTGGCAATTAGGATGAAGAAAATTAAACCCAGGAGACACACTAGCTGACATACATACAAAGTTGATCCCCACTGGGGTGACTGCCTCACCTACTACAGTATGCCAGAAACATCTCTTAAGGCTTCACATCATCACCATGCTAGAAAATAAAAAAATAATAAAAACGAAGTGGCAGTATGTTTGACACATGTTGTAGACCTCAGAAGTAAAGGCCACACCAGGTACATAGACTCAGCTATGGATACGTGTTTGTTAAAAAATATGAAGAAACAAAGAGATCTTCAGTCAACTCCAGCTAATACTCCTCTCCCTAAAGGTCTCCACTGTTTAAATTCCAAATGCCTAAATCAGCAACTATGGGACCTCTTCAGCTCCCCACTGGAAACACTTTTTACTGTTTTTGCGGACTTCCACTGTTCACCTGGCTGTATATGTTCCCCTAAGATGACAATGCATGCAACAGCTAATACTTTATCATCTGGGAATTAGAAGCAGCAAATGAATTTTTGGGAAGACTGGTTTCTTTTCAGTTCAGGTTGTGACAAGGCATTTACAGAGTTAGCCATAGAGGCTTGTGAACATTTTAAGTATAAAACATATTTTCAAATGTTTTTTGTCTCTGCAGTTGACAGGGAAAGGATCTATAGAAGCATTCTGCTTTGGCCTAACTTCACTTCTACCAAAGACAATGGTTTCATCGTTTTCAGTGGCAGCAGATAGCTGACAGCAAATCTTTGGGAAATCTCACCAATGACATCTCCCCAGTTTGCAGAAGAGGCATGTCATGGTGCTTGGTTTATTTTTGTTTGGTTTTACCTATTTTAGAGTATTAGGAGCTAACCTGTAGCATAAATGGGTGGACTATTTTTCTTCACATATTTGTTTTTACTAGAGGGGATAATTGTAAGGTTAATTCAGGAGAGAAAATTTGCATGTAATGAAAAAAAAAAGAATGGGTGCAAGCATGCTGTAAAGAAAAACATTTTTTTTAAGTGGAGCCGTATCTAAGACACTAAAATTTTTATAAAGGTATCTTAATAGAATATACCAAGCCTGCATACATATACATGTTTTGTTGTGGGTTTTTTCTTTAATAGTGACAAAATTTCACCAACAAAAATTTCAGTACAATAACCACATACCGTCTACTGTACAGAACCAAGCACTCTTCCAACAACAGTTCTATCATGCATTCCTGAACTTTAAGCATTCTTTGAGCATTAATATCTCTAAATCTCCTAAGTGGTTAGGTCTACTTATGAAAAAACAAACTGTTTATTGATGATAATTCTACAACAGCACTCTGGAAATATTTTTTTTAAAGAAGTGTTTAGAAGCTGTAATTTATAAAGTTCATAAAATGATACGATATGTTATCTTTATTTCCTGAGTTTTATTAACTGTTCCTCATGCCTTTGTTGACTGCTATGACTAGATTTTGATATATCAACAAATGTAAGTTATGACTTTGTGGCTGGTTAATATGTTTACTTATTGGTTAATATGTTTACTTACTACATTATCTAGCAGTTGATTCAGGATTTCCTATTTAAGTTACACTGGCTATTCAAAGGCCGTATTTGACAAGGTTTCCACTGCACTGTATTTTTCTCCCCGTCAGCTCAATCAATTATTTATTGACGTATTTATCATGAAATATACATAAAAAAAGGGACAAGCACAGTTAGCCCAGGAAAATATGTGCAAGAAAAATGGAAAGACTTAATTAACATAGATTTACACTACTTTCTTGCTACAAAATAGCTAATAAACTAACGTCTACATCCCTAGTGCAAACTTACAGAAGACTGATGTATATGTAGCATCTAACAGCAGACTTCTATTCAGCAGTGGATGCAGCATTAGTGTAAAGGAGAGACAAGAGCAATCTCACTGCTGTAATCTCATGAATTCTGTGCCAGATCACTGCAGCTACAGTGTGTGTTCCCTTGCATGCTTGCTACCTTTCCAGTTTGAGGCAGATGAATTGACTGCAGAGAAACTGTATGCAAAGATTGAAAAGAGCTAGTAATAGGAAAGGCAGAGGAGGTGCCTGTTTTGTTTAGCTGGTCCAGAATTTCAACAGAACATGACGAGCATTGGCTTGAGCTTTTTAAAGTATCATTAAATGACAAGCTCAGGAATATTATTTTTCCTGTGTTGTAGCAGCACTTTATCATTAGTCAAGATGGACTTTTCACATAGTCAACTAAGATGAGCTTTATACAGTCTCTACACCGAAAAAAAAAAACAAACAGCTTTTACTGAAGTAAATAAATGTATACTCAGCACATGTAGAGAATTTTTTAAACAACTATTATATTTTAGCTGATCCAGGTAGGCCCTTCATAACATTCCCCACACTTAAATACTTACTGATTATTGACAGCATGGGTTAATGCTGTGGAACAGAAATAAGTGAGTAGGTTTTGGGGACTGGGCTTTTTTTTTTTCATTGTACATTAACAAAAGACCTATTGCTTACCTAAACTTGCCCTAAATTTAAACTTGATTTCAAAGCTTAAAAGAAACCCTTCCCTGTTTTTGTCAATCAGCTGTATTATTTCAGAGAAGCGTGACAGCGATGGAAATGCTACTCTATACTATCAGAAAAATATTAATCTAGATTTATGAATCTCCTCCCAATATTTATGAGGTTTTGTAATTTCAAAGGGTGATTCAGAGCCTTAGCAGGATGAAGCACCTCTTATAGCTGCCCAACTCTTTCCATCAATTAAAGAGAATATTCAGGGCAGTTGGGTTTCTATGTTCAGAGAGCTAGGCTGTAGCTAGGCTAAGTGAAGACGCAGCACCCCCTGTTACTCATCACCACCCCCACTGTAGATTTCCACCTCCCAGGTTCTGCCAGTGTAACTTGTCTGATTGCTCCCCAGCCCATGTTGAAATGATCCAGGCCCACCCATTTTCATTGACAGGTCTTTGCAGGTCCAGTTTGGTTTGTCCAAACTAAAATAGAGATTGAGAGAATGAAAGACTGGGCCAGCAGAATTGAGGGCAGCACCTTTCAAAAGATTTTGATGGTCAAGTGGGTGGAGAAGTCCCTTGACTTGCAAAGCTGCAAATGAAATGGGGCATCATTGCAGTTAACTTGACAGCAGGACAACTGCTGCAGTACAATTGCAGACAGGCTGTTCTAGCAGTGACTAAATGAAGTCTGTTACCCCAAGCTACAGATTACTGCCCTGCCTCATTAACTGGAGCTAGCATTTGTCCAAACCCTGCACTGTATTTCTTCCAGACTCAGGGCTATTAAACTGTTTAATTAAATACCTCTAAATACTTGAGCTTCTAACCCAACCACCTTGATAAGTAGTGAACTAGAGTGTGGCCACATGGGTCGGTATATTGACTTGAGAGGAGGCTCTGGCTTCACCTAGTTTGGTGGGAGGTGGAGCAACATGTAAAATCTTTGTTGAACCCTTCTGAAGAGAAGTCAGCTCTACGTTTGCTGGCTTGATACATACCACAATGTGGAAAGCCCTTCAGGGTGCTTCTCTTTTTGCGTTTATTAGCTACTTAATTCTAGAAGGGCTTAGACATGCTAAGAATAAATACGGAAAGAAGTGTATTCAAGTAGGCCTCCTGCATTCAGAAATGAATATTAAATGTCACAGTGGAAGTGTGAGTATATGCTTATAGGCATGTGTTTGTGGGTGCTTCTAGAAAGGATTAGCATAGAATTAAGGACAGAGTTTTGAAGACAGGGCTGCTGTGAGTAAAATGACTCAGAAGAAGGTTTAAGATGATAGCATCACTTCTCTGGAATTCTTGGCTAACGAAGATTAGAAAGGTTCCTCCCTGGCTGTGCATGTTAATTCAAGATTTACCATTTTTAATACTACATTATCTCAAAAGGTGTTATGTTTCTTGGTCCAGCTTCTGTATGCAAGATTAGAAGGTAAGAAGCTGAGACAGGGGAGAAAAAATATGGTAAGAATATTGTTAGTTGTGGCAATTTAGCGTCTATATTAGTACTTAGAAGGCATCATGGCTGAAGGTGTTGCAGAACCTGAGACAGATGAAGGTCTTTGCTTTTGTTCCAGCAAGTCAGGCAAAACAAAGAGCTTGTATAAATAGGTCATAAGTTGCCTCATGGGTTTATATGATAGAGTAAGAAAGCCAAAATGGCAGGTGGTTGCCCGACTCCAGCAATGGGCTGGATAACAATGTACTGTGATTCTCATTTAACTTCAATATGCAATTGTCTCTCCAGGGTGGGTGTTTCTACTGTACTACTACATCAAGGCTTTATGGACTTGTTAGTCATGGAACTCCGAGTCTCCTCAGCTTTTTGTAGCTTTCTATTTTCCTGCAGTCTTTTTTTTTTTAATGAGTCACAGTAAATGTTGTTGCTATCTAACTGGTAAGACTTTTCTCACAGCAATCTCTGATATCTGAGAAGAGTCACCTTACTTGCTCAACAAGCCCTCAAGAATTACCGTCTTAAAGATTTTGTTTGTTCTTGATTCTCTGGAACTGAGGTGGTTCCAGAAAATTCCAGAGAAGCTTCAAAACAAACTTGCTTTGCTTTGGTTGGATAGTTTGAGAAGTCACAAGACTGGGGTGCTGCCATTGACGGATACAGGTTCTTCAGGCAAGGATGGTAAAGAATGGGAGTCACCCTTTATGTAAGATAGTGGCAGGAATGCATGGAGCTCTGCCTGGGGACAGCTGAGAGCTTGTGGGTGGGTTAAAGGGCAGACCTGTGTGGGTGCCATTGGGGTGGATGTCTGCCACAGGTTGCCTGTTCAGGAGGAAATAGATAAGGCCTTCTTCAAACAACTGGAAGAAGCCTCACATTTGCAGGGCCATGTCCTCCTGGCAGACTTGAACCACCCCAGTATCTGCTGGAGGGGTAACACAGCAGGGTGCAAACAATCCAGGAAGCTTCTGGAATGTGTCTATGACAGCTTCCTGGCACAGGTCATTGGGGAGCTGACAACAAAAGGTGCTCAGCTGGATCTGACAGGTCCTCTACTGGTTCTGGCTGGGATGGAGTTAACTTTCTTCACAGGAGCTCATATGGTACTGTGTTTTAGATCTGTGACCAAAACAATGCTGATAGTGCACCAATGTTTTAGCTATTGCTCAACAATAGAGAGAATTGTAGAGAATCAAGGCCTTCTCTGTTTCTTACTCTGCTTCCTTCCTCTCCCCTGTGAATAGGCAGGGAAGGGACAGAAGCAGGCAGATGACCCAAGCTAACCAAAGAGCTGTTCCATGCCCTATAATGTCACTCTCAGCAATAAAAAGGGAGAGGAGGAGGTTTAGGGAGGTTAGGTATCTTTTGTTTGGGAACTGACTAGGCATCAGCCTGCCTGTGGTGATTGCTTTTGCATCACTTGTTTTCTTTCTCTCTTCTTCCATCTCTGTTTTACTTACTAAACAATTTGTATTTCGACCCCCAAGCTTTCAGGCTTTTACTCTTCCTTTCCTCTTCTCCCATCCCACTGTGGTTGAGCAGTGAGTGACTGAGCAGCTGTGTGATGCTTAGCTGCCTACTGAGGTTAACCCATAACACGATCAAACAATGAAGAACTGATTGGTGTTGTGAAGGTCAAGGGCAGTCTTGGCTGCAGTGACCACGAGGTGATGGAGCTCGGGATCCTGTGAGGAAGAAACAAGGCAAAAAGCAGGATCACAACCCAGGATTTCAGAAGAGCAGACTCTGACCTGTGTAGGGGCTTGCTTGGAAGAAACCTGTGGGATATGGTTTGGGAGACAGAGGATGGGTCCAGGAGAGCTGGCTGTTTCTTAAGGATCGTCTCTTTCAGACTGAAGAATCATACAATAGTTAGGGTTGGAAAGGACCTTAAGATCATCTAGTTCCAACCCCCCTGCCACGGGCAGGGACACCTCACACTAAACCATGGCACCCAAGGCTCTGTCCAACCTGGCCTTGAAGACTGCCAGGGATGGAGCATTCAGAACTTCCCTGGGCAACCCATTCCAGTGCCTCACCACCCTAACAGTAAAGAACTTCTTCCTTGTATCCAATCTAAACTTCCCCTGTTTAAGTTTGAACCCATTATCCCTTTTCCTATCACTACAGTCCCTAAAGAAGAGTCCCTCTCCAGCATCCGTATAGGCCCTCTTCAGATACTGGAAGGCTGCTAGGAGGTCTCCACGCAGCCTTCTCTTCTCCAGGATGAACAGCCCCAACCTTCTCAGCCTATCTTCATACGGGAGGGGCTCCAGTCCCCTGATCATCCTCGTGGCCCTCCTCTGGACTTGTTCCAACAGTTCCATGTCCTTTTTATATTGAGGACACCAGAACTGCACACAATACTCCAGTGAGGTCTCACAAGAGCAGAGTAGAGAGGCAGGACCACCTCCTTCGACCTGCTGGTCACACTCCTTTTGATGCAGCCTAGGATACGGTTGGCTTTCTGGGCTGTGAGTGCACACTCTTGGCTCATGTTCATTTTCTCATCAACCAACACCCCCAAGTCCTTCTCTGCAGGGCTGCTCTGAATCTCTTCTCTGCCCAAATGGCAGAGAAGAATGGACTACCTGATGTGCATGAAGGCAAGCAAAGGTGGCAGGATTGCTCCTGACAAAACTGAAACACAAAAAAGAAGCATGTGAGTGGTGGACAGGGACAAATGACATTGGAGAAATAAGAGCCTCTTGCTGAAAGCTCAGGAATAAGGTTAGGAAAGCTGAAGACAGCCTGGAGTTGCATCTGGCAGGGTTGAATTTGACAAGGAACATGAAGAACAACACAAATGGTTCTTCAAGTATATCAGCAGCAAAGGGAAGCCTATGGAAAATGTAGTCCTGCTAATGAATAGGGCAGAACTGATGACAGAGGACACAGAAGAGGATGAGATGCTCGACTGTCATTTTTGCCCCAGTCTTTAGTGGCAAGACTTGTCTGAAGGAATCCCAAGCCCTTGAGACCAGAGGGAAAGTGTGGAGTGAGGAAGACTTGTTCTGGGTGGAAGAGGATCAGGCTAGGGAATATTTAAATGAACTGACCATGCACAAATCCATGAGACCTGATGGGAGACACCAGCAAGTGCTGAAGGCAATGACTGATGTCACTGGAGCCATTCTTGATTATCTTTGAAAGGGTCATGACAACCAGGAAGAGGTTCCAGAAGACTGGAAAAAAAAGCTAATGTCACTCCCGTCTTCAAGGAGGGTTACAGGGTGATCAGCCTTGCCTTGATCCGTCAGAATGTAATGGAGAAAATAATCCTTGAAATGTCTTCAAATGTATTAAGGACAAGAAGATGATTGGGAGGGAATCATTCCTGTCCTGCTTGATAGTCTTCTATGATAATTGGTGGGGAGAGTGGTGGATGTTATTTATCCTGTCTTGAGCAAGGCTTCTGATGCTCTCCCATGACAGCCTTATTAACAAACTGATGAAATATAAGCTAAGTAAGTGAACCTCTTATGATGGAATGAAAACTGGCTGAACTGCCCAGCCAAAGCCTAGCAATAAGTGATTACATGGATGTTGATTAGTGGCCTGAAGTCTTTCTGGAGGCTAGTCCCTACTGATGTACCCCAGGGGTTAAAACTGGAACAATGGATGTTTAACATCTTCATTTATGACTTAGATGATGTAACAGTGTTCTTTCAGGAGGTGTGCAGAAGATACAAAACTGGGATTAGTAGCTGATACACCAGTTGGGTGCACTGCCACCTCTGAAATTTGACCTTGACAGCTGAAGTAGTAAGTAGACAAATCTTACAAAGAGAAATACCAAGCCCCGCCCCTGGGGAGGAATAACTCCCCAGTAGATGCTGGGGGCTGATGGACCGGAAAGCAGCTTGGCAGAAAAGTCCCTGGAATAGTCTTGTTGAACAAGTCAGACACAAGCAGCATTGTGTCATTGTGGCCAATAGTGTTCAGGGCTGCATTAGGAAGAGTGATAACAGATCAAGGGTGGCAATTTCTCTAAGCTGCCCTGGTGAGACATACCTGGAATGCCATGACTTCTGTACTTGGTAGCCCAGAACCAGACATGGACATATCAGAGTCCAGCAAAGGTTGTGAAATAATGAAAGGATCGGAGCATCTGATGTATGAGGTGAGGCAAGGAGAGCTGGAACTGCTGAGTCTGGAGAAGAGAAGGCTCAGCGGGATCTTATCCACGTGTACAAATACCTGATGGGAGAGAGCAAAGAAGCTGCACTGTGGGTCTTCTCAGCAATATTCAGTGGCAGGGCAAGAGGCAATGGGCACAAACTGAACTATGTGAAGTTCTATCTAAATATAGGAAAGCACTGTGAGAGTGGTCAGACAATGGAATAGGTTGCCCATGGAGATTGTGGAGTCTCCACCCTCAAAGATATCTATCCTGGGCTTAAACTATGACAATATCTGAAACCCAACTTGACATAGTTCTAAGCAACCTGCTGTAGTTGACCCTGCTTGTGAGTAGAGGATTAGACCAGATGATCTGCAGAGGTCCCTTCCCACTTCAGTCTGTGATTCTGTGACCTTAACTGTTAACAAATAATGGACTGGTCATAACATGGAAGTGTCCAAAATAATCCAGATTCTCTGGGGTATATGGTGTCAGCCAAATTCTGCTCCAAACTTCCTTGTTGTGGTTCTTCTTGACTTCTATGGAAACTCTGTATACCAGCTGCTCTGTTTCTGCAAATAATCAGCAGAAATTTATGGCAAATATTGAAAATTATTAGATTTCCAAATTCAGCTGTCTAATATGCATGTGAACTGACTGCACTTGTATTGATTAGTACAGTAGAAAAGCTGGCACTGCTGTTTTGTAGTAGCTAGCTACTAAATGTCTCTGTTTTCTGCTATTCTGCACAGTATTTGCACAGAGCACTACTGAATGAAAGTTCAAGAGGTTTAAAATGTGTTTGCAGTGGTTCAAGGTGATAGAGCTATCCCTGAAACAATGGCAGATTGAGCTTCTCAACGGTAAAGCTGACATGCTCCAAAAGTTTGACAGCTTGGAAGCTATCATGGTAGTGGTGGGGTGAATATGGAGTGCTTAAACTCCTTTCTTATTCAGAAGTATACCATAAGACAGTTCTGAAACTATTTTAAATGGTTTATGGGAGCTCCTTCATAGGAGTTGAACTCCTTGACAGGTTTCTTTTCAAAGGTAACTGTCATAAATTATTTTTGCTTGCAATTCTGAAGCACCAGAAATTTCTAAACAGCACCAGATGAATAATAATGAAAATAATTATCAGACTTCAGAGTACCTGTTTTTGAAAGAGTAGAACTAACTAGAAGCGTGTCGATTGCTTAGTTTATGTATCTATAACCTCTTATTGCCACCATTTTGAATTAGTGGCCTACAGTCACATATTCATTTATAAGGAACTGATCACAATAATGTCTCTCTTGACAGTTCCCAGGCTATCTTGGTGGCTCCATATTACAACCATCATCTCTTGGACATGAAATGTGATGTAGGGCTACATTACTTTGATCTGTGTACTTCCTAAATGCTGTTAGAGAAAACTGTAACTTCCAGTTGCATCCCTTATTTAGTTATAAACAGTTGTGAAGTTTAAACAATCTGTAAACTAATTTATATGACAACCAAAAATATGGCCAAAATATGGCTTTTCTACCATAGCCTACATCTTTGGTACAGAATAAGGGAGTGAAGAAAGAAACCAACTGGACTGTTCTACAGAACAGCAGCTTTCCTGAGTAATTTCATCCTGAGGTGCAATATTTCCACTGAACCTGAGTTTGGTTCAATGAGGGGTAGTGGTGGGAGCATCTGTAAATAACTTCCCAGCTGTACCAGTTCTTTCTTTTACTATCTTGCTGCTAAAATTTTGCTTTTCCTTCACACTAGCTCATTAGTTTTAGCTAATTATAAATTAAATGTCAAGAGGATTGCTTTTCCCCTTCCTATAAAACCAGGAAAAACTACTTCAAGCCTACTGGACTTTCTCTCTGCCTGTTCCCAGGATTCTGCTGTTCTGATAGAAGTGTCATCCTCTTCTAGCTGGAAGTTTAAAGAAACTGGACTGACAGCGGAAAGAAGGTGGGGACAATTTTAGAACTGAACTTATGCATAAGCAGGGACAGAACTGGAGAATTGACACAGAGTGCCCAGGGTGATCATGGATCTGTTTTCAGAGATACTCCCAACTTGAGGAGGCCCTCAGCTGCCTTCTCTAACTTAGCAGAAGGTTGTATTTAGTGATCTCTTGAGGTCAACCTCAATTACCCCACGAGTCTTAAAAGGTGAGGGACAAAATCAAAGAGGAACATAATTGAACGAGAAGGAAGGTAGCCATAGAGCTAATCAGAACTTCTACTAGGTGCGTCATCCCTCCCCAGGCTATTTTGGTTTGGAATTAGATGTGAATTTAATCCAACTTTTTGGGTGGCTTAGGAAGAAATCACTGCAGTTGTGTGTAGCTCTCCTGAACAGTATTCATCTGTATTAATGGAGGCCCAGCTCTGGTTTCTTTTGAATGGACAGCCTACAGTGAAGCTGTAGAGACTGCTCCCATCATCCATAAATGATAAAGGATATGTGGGGGAAAATGCTGAAGAAAACAGGGGGAAAAAATGAAATAGGATGAAAGGTTAATCTATAGAGTAATTCCAGTTTATTTCCTTCCTATGTTAATACTGAGGCATGACACTATCACAGTATGCTGCTGCTCCTCACTACATGAGGTAGGATAAACGTTTGATTAGCATGAGCATCTGCTGAAGTTCATGTTTCTGAGTCATCCTATGTGGAACTGTAACACTTCGTACAAGCTACTTAAATGTATGGAAGTAGCATGTGAATAAGTGGGTGTGACTCCCTAGTCTGGGGGTTTACACACTTGACTGGGAGCAAACCCGCCTGGGTTGCTGCCCTCATGAATTATTAGTACAAATTAATTAATGTAAATTCAACAAAGCTGTTGAAATAGCATCAACAGAAGAATGTAAGATCTCCTACTCCAGAGACACTGTAGTTTGTTGTCAAAATAATATTATCGGAGAACAAGAGGTGTAAGTTCAAATACCCTCAGGTAAAGATGAAAATCGGGCCTAAGGCTGCCAAGTACTTGCGTGCATCCTAACCACTTAGCTCTTGGCTAAAAGGCCAACCCCCTGGCAAACCTCCGTTTTCAGTACTGCTGCTTCTGCAGGTGCTCAAGAGGAATCATTTGGTTTCAAGCTGCTAACAAGTCAATCACTTGAAAAATCTTAATAAAAACACACACACAAAACAAGGGGGGGGGGGGGGGGATTTGCTGGCATTTGAACTTCAATTGAGGAACTGATTATACCACCTTGCAATGGAGTGTTTCTCTCAGCACCGTTTTGCCTTGCCAGTGACTTAGCAAGTTGTGTAAAGAGGAGACTTGGAATAAACCCCAGCATCCTTACATCTGAAGGACTGGAGGGTGATTGGATTTGCACAGCAAAATAAGCCCCCCGGATTTAAGAAGGGAGAACACCCACGATGAGGAAAGAATACAGATTTCAGTCGAGGAGGAGAAAATGAAGGGAAAGTTAAAGAGGTTGAAATCGTTCACCTGTACAACGAGCACTGTAGCCTTTTCGGGCAGATGCCGCTCTCCGCACGCAACTAGCTTCATGCGCCCAGACCTCTCCGGTCCGCCTCGCCATCCGCTCCCGAACGAGCCCGGCTGCCGCTGAGCGATAACGGCCAGCAGCCCGGCCCCTGCCTCACGCTCCCTTCAGAACCCGGGGCTAGCCCCAACCGTCCCCGCGCGCCGGCCTCTGACCCGTACGGGCTGCCCCTGATTAGCCCGCTCCCGCCGGAGAGGGGGGGCGCCATGCAGCTGGGGAGCCAATCAGGAGCCGGGGCTGCCCAGCTCTGCCCGCCTCGTCGGCGAGGCGGGCGCTGGCGGTGGGGGCTGCCGGGGCGCCGGGGGCGGCAGGGCGGCGCGGCGGGCACCGGGCGCGGGCACAGCTGCGGGCACTAGCGACGCCGGTGCCGCCGCCGCTGCCGCCACTGCCACCGGGCGGATCCACGCTTCAGCCGGAGCTTCTTTCGTCGCTTTACTTTCGCGGCCCGGAGCAGGGACATTATGCCGAAGAGAAAGGTAAGGCGCCCCGGGCGTGTGATGGGTCCTGCCTCCGCGTCTCCCCCGGGCAGAGCCGGTGGGTGAGCTGCGCGCTGGGGGCCGGGGACGCCCGCTGCTCCGCCGCCGCTGTGCCGTGCCGTAGCTCGCGGATTGCTCCCTCACACGGGTATTTTGCTGCCTGTTGCAAGCCCCCTCCACCCCTCCCAGCACTGCCGCCCCCTGTTTACTTTCCCACTGCCGCGCGGGGCTGCATCGCCCCCGTCCCCGGGGGGTGAAGGCGCGATCACAACTCCAGGCCCCCCTCCTCTCCCTCCGCCACTGGGGAGAAGCGCTGCAGCAGCTGCGGCTTCGCCCCTGGCCCCCGGCGGGCGGAGTTTCCTGCTTGCAAACTCCGCGGAGGGGGGAGCGGCGGGGAAGGGGCAGCCCCCACCCTGGGGCGGCTGGATTTTGCTGCGTCCACCTCTCGCTGTGCCCGGGTGGTGGCTCCGAGGGTAGAAGGGAGGAGGGGAGAGGCAAGCCATGTTTAAAACAAACTACACCCTTCTCCTCGCCTCCCGCGGCAGACCCGTATGTACCAACTCCGGCGCCCAACCGGGCAGGGCCCCCGGGGGCGGGGAGGCGCCTCCTGAGGGGGCGCGCGCGGCCCCCGCCGCCTCCCCGCCGGGCCGGGAGCCCAACGACGAGGGTGAAGGGCCATGGCCGGTGTCTCCCTGTCGCCGTCCGTTTTCCGCTCTGCGGGCATCTCAGGGCGGACAGCCGCCTCGGGAGGGAGCTGCGGGGGGGGGGCGGTTGTGAGACCGAAGGGACAGGAGAAACTTAGGCGGCGGCCCTTCGGCAGCCGGGCTCGCTGTGGTGGGGTTTGGTGGCTTTTCTGTCACTCTCTTCGCTGCGCGGCGTCGTGGCCGCGGGCAGCGGTTGCGGTCTGGCAGAAGGCAGGCTGAGGGCGGGCGGCGGCAGCTGGCCCCCTTCCTGGCGAGCGGCGGAGGGGCGAGCGCCCGGCCCTCGGGGTGCGCACCCGCGGGAGGCCCCGCTGGAGGTGATCCTCGTCAGGAACTCGCCGCCTTGCCTTCTGCAGGCGCCGGGTGAGGACAGCAAGGGGCTTGGCACTGATACACGCAGTGCCAAAAAATCATAGCTGCGGTCATTTAATTGTAACTAGGTCAACCAAAGCAAAGCAGTTTGTGTTTTGGGGGATTTCCCAAATGTCACCTGTGACCTCCTAATACACCCTAATTCAGCACTTTAATAAAAGTTATGATGGCTTCCAGGGAGCTCTGTTCAGCTGTTGTCCTTTTGTTATTCTTCATGAGAGGTGTCAAAGTGTCAAATTGTCGAGTACACTGCTGAATTATTTAATTCATTGTTAAGAACGTGATTCTAGTCCTGAAAATGGATACAGCTCTGGGGCTGACTGTGTTTATTGGGACAGTTGGGCTTGGAGTTATGGAATGCTTTTCCTCTTGCTCTTCTGTCATTGCACCCTCATGTAGGCCTCAGGTAGTGTTTCTGCTGTTTTAGCACCGTTGCTTATCATCACAGAAAAGTTGAAAATCAGCATGTGCCCATTGGACTGTCCACAACTTCTGAAACTTCCAATCCTGTTTCCTTTGCCCTTTTGCGTTCTTATGCTATGGATAACATTTCAGGCTGGCCTGCGTAAGAGGGGGTAGAATTAAAGTCACTCTTGTAGGTTTTTTGTGGTCTGTTGTGAAATGTTTAACAAGAGAAATGATCTTGGAGTAGTAAGTCCACACAAATGAGTCTTCTTTCTAGAAAGATTATAAAAAGGTAATAAAAACATTGCATATGGGATCAGAGCAATGGAAGTGAATTTTAATGGTACAATTTTAATTTCCTTAGCATTGTACAGGTAAATGTTTAAATTAAAAAGATTATACATGAAGTATGGGTTTTGGGTAACATTGGTTCCAGGAAACGTGTGTTATTAATGGCTTTGCTTTTTGAGAAAAAGTGAAATTGCCCCAAGTATTCTACAGTAGTCAATTTTTGCTCCAGAAAAACATCCACAGGGTGAGAAGATAATCATGCAGTGATAGCTGAATGATTACACCAGTCAGCTTCCACATGGAGACAAAACCATCACATGCAGTGCCTAGTCAGTTCTTCTGTTAAAATTTCTAACTTATATAAACCCTTCTAACACTTAAAGTTTTATAAGGAAATAAACTTCAAAAGTCAAAATGAGAAATCTTGACAGTTATGGAGGTAAATAAATAAATCAAATAAATAAATCATATTCCAGAAAGGGCACAAATCCGCCTGTACCTGTTTTTATGGATGCCTTGGTTATCTAAACTGGCTGGTCCTTTCTGTTCGATTTTCTTTTCATGTCTGATTTTTCTTTTTTTTTTTCATCTCCATGTAAGCAAAAGTCAGTTGCTGAGTCCCTGGCCTTATTATTAGTAATATGAACAAAAAAATATAGGGCTGTCTCCCCATGTCTAGAGGGCTGCAGCCCCAGGTATTGGGATGTTGCTACTCATTCCTTGAGGGTTGTGGGGAAAAGGAAAAACTTCATGTGTGTTGAGATGGTGTTAAATACTGTGCTAAAACAAAAAGGTATTGAACTCTGGACTCCTGTCAGATTACTGCATCCTTTATCTGTTGTAATAATATGTTGTGTGAATGTGGCCTTTCACAAGAAGAATGGCATGACAGTGTGGGATAAACCAGAATGCTTGTTGTGGTATTGATAGCAATGAAATGAATTGAGGTGTTTTGTTTTGTCGCTTGCTCAAATTAACTCTTGGGTCATGTTGGAAAACACCTTGACCTTGAAACGGCCCAAACAAAACTGTCTCCATGTCAGCCATAAAAGGATGAAGGTCCATTCCATACCTGATGGTGAGGAGGATCGTGGTACGGTCACAGACACCTGTCTTTATAAGCATACATACATCAGCTTTAATGTGGTCATCATCAAGATGAATGGTACTTAGCCCTTTAAGTAGAATGTGCATCATCTCTGAGGGACCTTAACGGATTGAGTGGTAATTTGTTCAGTACTGGTTGGGGAGCCTCTTAGTTGGGGTTGCACTCCAAAATGACCCAACTTGTTCATTAATCTGATGCTGTGAAACACAGCCTACACCTGACACATTGTTCTGAAAACACTTGGAGTTGAATCAGATGTGAGGACTAAATGTAACTTTTCCAAGTTTTGTTGTTTTAATATCTTTAAATATTGCTGTTGCTTCAGAGCAAATAAAAATATGGTTCAATTAGCCATTTCTGTAGGCTATTCAACACTTCTTTGTAATCAGGAATGTTAGTTTCTGCAATACAGTTGATGCTGTGAAAATGTAATGGAGAACATCTGTGGCAGGTTCCTGTTCTGTTATGCAAATTCATTTTCTTTAAAGTCTGAGTTAGTTATAGTTACTACAGAAAAACAAACCCTCTAAGTATTTTGTTCGGAATGCTGCTTCTGTAGTGGAAGTTAGAAGGTGCAGTATTTCAGAGTTGTCCTATCATGGTGCATTTAGTTACATGATCACATGCTAGATTTTTTTCGTGGGACTCTTACCTGATTGGCAAAACAACTAGTAAGGTCAATCAGTGTGTTTTCTAGTCCTTGGAGTTAAACACATATCCTTACATTTACAAACCTAGAGCTGTTAAATTCTACTTTTCCTTTTTTTTCTTGACCTGAACTCAATTCTCTTTGTGAAATTCTTCTACATGTTTGAGTTGCATTTCTGAAGTGTTATGAATACTCAAAGATAAATGTTGTTCCTCATTCACTGATGGAGGGGTAAAAAATCTGGACAGACATCTTAAGCTGAGAATCCAAGATGAAGGAACCATTCCAACAACTTGGCCATTTACTTCTGTGCCCCGTTTCCCTATCAAGCACCTTCTGCACTCAAGTGGTGCATTTGTTGTTACTTCTCCAAATCTGCTGTCTTGCTTTGTGGTGCGTACGTAGAGGAACTTGCAGTAGTGACCAGTTCTCTAAAATTTTGTTGGAGCAACTTGTATGTGATCAAATACCAATTAACTAATGAAGCTGAGGGTTCTGCAGATGACAGTTCTGTTTGCTGTGGCTCTGAATGTTCGCTGTTGCTCTTTGGTCTGTAGAATGAGGTGTAGATCTTGTGCAAAGAGTAGCAGGTGAGTTTGCGTTCATGGTGCAGGAGTATGAAGTACACTGAAGTGCTGTTCAGCTGCATTTCATGTCCATTTCCATGTTTTAATACTTAAGCTGTGTATCAGTCTGTGTCAGTTCAACGTACCACATGTAACATAGTGGTTATCTTCATTTTGAAGCTACTTGGCAGGAGAGCAGTTCCAGTGATGTTGTGAGGACACTCGCCTTCTTAACTTGTTTCATTACTAGGGTTGGAAGCTCTTTGTGGCAGAGGCATACTTCAGTTTTGCCCAGAACACAACTAACTGCACACATTGGTAGCAGTGGGATGCAGAAATAGGAGAGGTTCCGTATTTTATTTCATCATCTGGAGGTGATTAGTAGGGTAAAGGGGCTCAGTACAAGATCCATATGTGTTGGCTGCTGCCCTCTCCCCACTCCCGTTTTGTTCCACTTCTCCTTCTAGACTTTTGCTTGAACTCCCCATGTTTCATGCTGCTTACTGCTTCCTCCTTTCTCCTTGTGCAACATGAAGACTAAGAGCAGAAGTCAGAGCTATGAAAAGGTAGATCTTTTTCCACTTTTCCTATTAGATCAATCCTAGACCACTTAGTTACTACTGGAAAACAGGGTAGGCAACAGCCAAAGATAGCCTTCTTTGCATCTGCATTGCTGAGGTACCCCTGAATTTGACAGACTCCTGCCTAACCTACCAGCAGAGCCTTCATGTGGGCTTCTACCTTCAACATCCTATGCAGGGACAGGTAAAACGATTGCTTTGTAAACATGCACTTAACTTTCAAGCACAACAAAGAGGTGCCTGAGCAACTTAAAAGATTGCAGAAGTCTGCTACAAGAGAAGAGGAAGTTTTCTCACCGATTTTAGAAATTGTACCACTTGTAATGAATTTGTAACTATTAAGAATTTTAAACCTCGACGTATTTAAAGCAATTGCAAACTGCTTAGGTGGCCTACACCAAGTATCTGTTGTGACCAGACTGACTCAGAGGATCTACATCTTTCACAGAAAGATTAAGTAGAGAAGATCACAGATTTTTATCTGTGCGTGGTACACTTGGATGTAATACAGTGTAGCAGTATTGAGTGGCACAAAGGAAAATCATTCTTGGGAAATGTTGCTATGCCATGTTGCATTAAATGATACTTACAGGGCTGTTAAATTACATGCAGAAATATTCGTCCATGTTTTATATTGAAGATAGTCATAGCTAAAACTATGTCATTATCTCTAACCTGAAGTCTGCTTTTTAGGGTTATGGAGATGAAAAGTTCATTGACCAAGGATTTATAGATCTAAAATATTTCTGATTGCTTTATATGAGTCTGTAAAAAATTTGACCCATTCATTAGCAATTTGTGACAGTGTATATAAATTTTTGTCTTAGACCACACTGAAATACAATTAGACTTCATTAATGGACAACTCTCAGTGAATTGCCAATTAAAAATCATCCTTAGTGGTCCTTGGGTGAATTAAAGCGTGGTACCTGATGAGCTGTAGCCAGTAGTACAATCTACTCTGTAAGTCATCACCTCTGAGTTCATAACTAACCAGGTGTAGGTAATCTTTTTATATACAATAGTTCAACACAGCAAGGGTGGTAATATTGTTTTGTATTCTAGAGTATCAGTATTGTTAAGTTTGAAAAATAAAGAAGTCCTGTGTGTAAATAGGATGTAGCAGGTATAAGCTATCTAGTTTAAGGCTCCTTTTCTTCTGTGTTACTTGAAAAACTTCTCTTTCTGTGCTGTTTTATACCCAAGCAATAGCTGTGAATAGGCCTGGTATGGTCCAAGGTGTATTGTAATTTGAGAGAAACTATATGAAGTTGAATTTTGCTTGACATGATTGCTGTATTGTATTTTGTGCAAAGAGTAAGTAAACCAGAAATTCTTCTTGGAAATTAGCACTTTGTAGGATCGTAATGGCCACCATCTATTTTCTGTTCTTTAGCTGCACTCTATTCCAGCCAAAACCAGCACACACAATGTTTTATCCCATGGCCCAGTAGCCAAAAAGGTGTTTTCATCTGCTGGACTTACATTTTAGGCCATGATCCTCTTAACAGTTGCTTACTTAACAAGTTTGGACATGCGTTTGATTATTTTTTTCTTTATTTAAATCCTGGATCATTTTACTGTTCCAATTTAGACATGTTGCACAGTGACGCAATGATTTTGTGGTAACCTGTTAGAAGGGGGTAGGCTGGGAATGGACAATTGGCTGTATGCAGAAGTAAGATGCTTTTATACCAGTTTTGTTGGCAAAATTGGCAGTGTGAGACTCACAGTTTGGACAATAGTCAAACAGATATTTCAAGATGGCATGTACAGGCCAAAAGAAGCAATTCCAGATACTCATTCCTGTTCTTACTCTGATTTAGTCTGTGGGAGATTGTGCGTGTTTGAGGTAGTTTTTGGCCAGATATGTCTGCTGATCTAGTTTCCTATATCTTGGCACAAAGACTTAAGCTGGTTTATGGGCGGGAATGATTAGATGAGGAAGGGCAGAACTCTTAGCAGCAGTCAGGCATTTATCAGCCTTAGCCAGACCTTCTTTGGTTGTCCTTAACTTAGGGAGAAATTAATTAGAATAATCGGAACAACTTAGTGGTCGGTAAGATTGAGTCCTTGGACTCTTGGGGAGGGAGGAGTCCTTGTATTTTTGTTTTTTTTTTCCCCTTTGCCGTCTTTGGAAATTGCCAATTTTCAGTTAATTACACCTGCAACTTGGAGATACAGCTCCTGTCTTCCTGCAGTAAACAGTGGGTGTACTTGGGAACAGTGAAAGCTGCAAATACAAAATGCTGTGTTCCCTGAGACTGTTGGGATTGGTCTGCAGAAAACAAAAAATTGTGTATGTTCTCATCAACATGGGCTTTGTTGGGACTGTTGGGTGGTTTTGCTTTTGCCACCTAGCTTTCTCTGTTGTCCTAATGCTACCTGAGTGTGGTAGTAGTAGACAGTGCTTCTATAGTTGGCAATCAGCTGTCTAATGACATTTTTACCTCTGCAGTGTTCCATTTCTCTCAAGTAGAGCTGAGGAGAGGTGTTGGTGCTGTGTTTGTAGTATGAAAACATCCTGCATCATTTCTTCCTTATCCTACCTGCACCCTCCTGGAGACATTTTATTTTTCTTTTCTCTTGAAACTGTTTTTAGGTTTCTATGAAGCCCTCTATTCTGGCTGTTGTAGTAGAGCAATACTGCTGTTAACCACAGCTGAAATTATTACCGGGCTGTAAAAGGTCAGTGTACCTAAGGCATTGTATCAGTTTGTGCCTTTGGTACCTACCTCGTAGTTGTGGACCTACTGTCACCGTCTCAGAGGTCTGACGTCCTGTAGCACCAGTTAGTTGAAACAACAGAAAGGTTCCTTTCTAGATTATTGTGGTTTTATCACAGTTATGTCCTCTAGGAGGGGAAGAATTGTACGCCCTTTTTCAGTCATTCAGAATATCATGTTCATTGTCAGAGGTGGCTATTCTCAGGAATTGATTGTTACTGAAAATGGTTGCTGAATCTTTAAGTAGATATTTTTCTTTATTACTGTTTTTTTTTTTCAGATGCACTTTGTGCTGGCTTTGCTTTGCAGATCTGATCAGTTCAATTTAGATGCAGATTTTGGAGCCTCATCTTTAAGATTTTAAAAACTGCCTGTGTATGTTGACTTAGATGAGTTAATCAGCTTTGAAAGGTCAAAGAAATGATGTTATTAGGGATTGGATTTCATCCATCATGTTCTTTGAATCTGTGTTTTTTATTTTATGGTGGCAGTAAAATGATTAAGCAAATATTGGGACAAGAATTTACTTACTACCTAGCTGAATTCTTACGTTTGGTATAAGAGGAAACCAAGCAATTTCAAATGCGCTGTGCTCACTGCTCCCATGGCTGATCTGTATTTTTCAAAATACAGCTGATTACTTTACTTGCTGAAAAAGGAACTGTTTACTTTTAAATTACAATGCTGGGGTGTGTGTGTGTGTGTTGGAGATTGTGGGTTTTGTTTTGTTTTTTTTTTTGTTGTTTTCTTTGTTGTTTTAATCAGAGCCTCTAGAAATTGCTCGTACTTCTTCACTCTGCTATAGGTAGAAGATATCACATTAAAAAATCTGACTACAGGGAAAACAAACTTGGAAGGAAAAATAAAAACCAAACCATTTGTGAGACTTACAAAATATCCCAACAAATACAAATGAATTTTAAATTATATTGGTCAATCTTTGACCTTTTTTTTTCAGTGGGAATACCAAAACCTCAAATCTACAGTGAAGGAATTTCCTCTTCTGGAAAAGCATTTATTTTCCCTGGTTTTGAATATCTAGAAGTACCCAAGGCCTGACTGGGTTTCTGGCTTGCCTGGAATTGCTCACAGAAGCTACCTCTTAAGAATTAAGGAATATAATAAAATGCATTTCCTAAACCTAATGATTTTGCTTAGAACAAGAATGTTTGGTTTTTTATTTTCTTATATATTCTTTGAAAATGCAGTGCATATCAACCAGTCACTCTTTGGCTTGAATCTCTTACCAAGAATGGAGACTTTTCCCTGATGTTTTTTCCCCCTAATTGTATATTAATACCAGGGGATATTTATGGTCTTCATTATATTTAAGATTTTAAGTACCACTTGTCTTTTCAGAGGTTTATGATCTTGACATTCTCCCCAAAAGAATTAGAAAATTAAATATTCTACTCTTAATAGATGTAAGGTGGAGGGATTTAAATCTAAAAATGACATATTGTGTAATACTTCATTGTAATAGTTCTCAACAAAAAGATTACAATATACTCAAAGAATAAAAAGCAGGACTTTTTGTTTGGGTTTTTCTAATGGATTTTTTTTTTAAGAGAGCAAGACAGGTATCACTTTGGTTGGGTATTTAAAGAATCCATCCCTAACAAGATTTATTATGTACTTCACTTGTAGTTTTGTCAGAATTACTTGGTTTTTTTTATTTGGTGGCATACAAGTTTTTTTCCCTGTCCAGGATCAGGCTCTAGGTAGAAAAAAGAAATGAACAGGTGTAGTAGGAAGAATACCTGATTTCTTAAAGCATTTATTAGAGTAAATTAACTTTACTTGTAAAGTTCTTGGCTTGGCAGTGAGCGCTGTTTTATCCGCTGAAAACAGATGAAAGAACTAGCTATAAACAAAGGTTAATGGTAAGATGCTGAAGGAGATAAATGTGGAAACAGTGGTTAGAAGGGTGTTGTAGGAGTTGGCTGATGTTAAATTAGTCAGTATGTAGTCTTCATTAATCTAAACCCAGAAATAAACAGCATTTTAATTACATTTATGAACAGGCACAAAGTTCAGAAGTGCTCTGAAGACAAATAATTAGAAATTCTAGCATGCATAAGGAAACAATTTATTGTATTAAATTTAGTCTAATGTAGAGTCCTACTCAAAGGGAAATGAGGGCAGAAAAAAAAAATAGAAAAATGGTGCAGTAAACCTGGAAAAAGCTTAGGATTTGATATGTGTTCTCTTCTTGCACTGTGGTTTTGTTGCGAGCTTGTATTTTGGTGACGGAAGTTGTTGTAGGAATGACCAAAGCATTACATCGTGGAAATGGCAGCTAGAACAGTGAGCCAGGAAAGTATCTACTGGCAAATCCCATTGCAGGCATCGTATTGAGATGTGGCTGGAACAGAACAGCTTGCAAGGAAGGGAGGAGAGTGCTCAAGTGTTAGGACAGTTAAGGCTTTCTGCCTTTCTAACTTGATAAGCTGGTAGTTAGGATGAAATTGGCATCTGATTTTTCATTCGTTCTTTTGTTTGGGTGTTTTGGTTGCTTTTTTTGTAATTAATGTGGGTATGAAAAGACTAATTTCTGTCCCATCAGAGCCAGGGTGTTGAGTTTCAGCTGGTAATAAGATCCTTCAGAGAATGAGTGGTCTATTTAATTTTATAAGCAACCTTCTGTGCTGACTGTTACTTCTTGCATAGTTGTATTCTCATTCTTCATGCTTTTAAATGTACTCCTTTATAATAGTACAATCCATTCATTTAAGCACAAAATATTTATCCAGAAGCCAGTCACTGCAAGTTTAAATGTACCTTTGGATCTCTTGAACAGGGAGGTGCTTTCACTACTTTGTTATGGTACTCTCATTACATCCTGCTTATATTGCAGGGGGTTGATTAGAAGACTTGAAGCTTTTAGTTTCTTTCGTGGTGCATCTCTACCAGGTAAACCCAGCCTTAAGGACAATTTAAAAAGGAAATTTGCCTGTGTATACTATTAAATGCTTCCTTAAAACATTTACCTAGTTTTCTATTTTCAGTTTAACAGCTCTGTAATGGTGTTGGCATTGCAGATACTGCAGTGTTGTCCTGGTGCAGGGAAGCACTAGTTCTTCTATGTACTTCGCAGCTGGTGAAATGCTGGAACTGTGTATACAAACAAGCTTAATTTTGATATTGCTTTGATAATTTTTTTAATGTTCTCTATACTGTATTCATGTTCCTTTGTTTTGTTCTGTCTTCTCAAATTAATTTTTGTAGGTTGTCCTTTAAAAGGGGTGTGAAAAAAGCAAATAATAAAAAAAAAGAGTTGATTGCTGGTAGGGAATCTGGCATGCAACCTTCCAGGTTAATCTTGTGGTATAAAAGTTATGCAGCTCTGACAGATCTTACAAAGCTTAGCTACAGCTTAATTTACAATCTTATTGCTAACATGTAATGCTAATTGAGTTATGACACAATGTGTGGTCATCTGAACCTAAAACTTGCTATTAGTTTAAATGTGAAAAGCATATTTAGAGTTAGCCAGTCAGCTGCTTTCCTTCTGTGTACCTCTGTGATTGGAGAATTAAAAATAAATCACCATAATCTGTGTCCTTGTTTGCCTTTTTTTTTTGTCTGTCTTGTCTCTTGTAGGTATCCATACACTAAGGCACAAAGGGTCTATAGGGTAGTACACGCATGTGACAGAGTATAGCTGAAGAATTACTGAGGTTGGAGAAGAGACCTTGTCAAGCAGTTCAGCGCTTGCACTGGTCTTTGATTTTGCGGCACAAAACTTGCAGTTTATATAGTACTGCTCCTGACTAGTTTACAATGTGAGGCACAGTATCCAGGGTGTGTTTAAATGTAAGTGGGCTGTCATGTGAAATATGGTGAGCCACAGCATTACACCAAGGAAAACGTGGCAAGGGGGTGGGTTGCTTAGTATGTTTGGTTGCTTTGAAATCAGAGATCCTTCAGTAGTTTGTCACCAGGACAAAAGATGGGGGAAGGATTCCTGTGGAAGAGTTAGAGACAGGTACTTTAAGGTTTTGGTGGTATCTACATAAAAGTCCTGTGACTTCCAGACGCTAGTGCAGACAGTCGCTGCTTGTGGCATGCCACCTTCTGTGGGAACTATGCTTGGCACAAATCCATTTGTGTACGAATCTGTCTGGTCCCTAGAGAGAGGTAAAAGGTACTGCAGAAACTAGCATGAAGATCCAGATCAGCTGGGATTCACTGGGATGTCTAAGCAGGATCGCAGACAGGAAAGGAAGTTTCTCTTCCTCTTTTAACAAATATACTCTAACCATATCTGACATATTTTTTTGATGTGTCTATTGGCTTAAAGTGTCCCAAGCTGCTTGCAACTGCCCTGTGCCACTTCATTCTTGTCTGTTGTACTGGCTCAATTGTTTGTGCAGCTGTGCAGTAAAATGGTTCTGCTGGAGCGGGGAAGACTATATATTTATAATTTGTATATATATTTATAAATTTGTTTAAGCAGCAGACTGTTTTTCAGCTGGATCAATTACCTTATTCATGACATGGCCTTCCACGCAGCTCTGCCAGCATGTGGGGAGCCAAGGCCCTGGGAGGATGAGCACAGCCTCCAAACACCTGGACTTGTAGTGGTTGCAGAGAAGAGGAAGCTGGTCTGAAATGGAAATGAGAGCATGTCAGAACCCCTTGCTGCTTATTCACACTTCTGAGATTATTACTGTGCATGTCCCTTCACAGAGGAAAGTTATGTGGCCTTTGGAATTGCTCTTGGATTTTCTAACCTGGGAGGGAATGCTGGGCTAATTAGCTAACTCAATTGAAGTATGTTGTGTAATGTATCGTAGTATACAGTGGTTGTGGTTGCATTAAGAGTATTTTAATATATTTCCCCCCCTGTGGTTAGCCTCATGAACATTTAAAATCTGTTGTCAAACAATTACATTGGCATCTCAAATCAGGCTGCCCTGTCCGTCATGTAGGAGACTTGGTTTTTACTAGTTCTAAAGAGAGTGGGGTAAATTACTGCATGTTAACTGTGCAGTACTGAAGGGTGAATATTTGCACCTGGGCAATTACTGCAGGGCTATCGGCATGTGGCAGTGCCATCTTGTGATGATTTAGCCCTGTTTCAAAGCTCCTGAAAGGGAAGCAGGTTTAAAAAGCCTGATTGTGGAGTGTCAGCTTCATTTAGTTTCTGGTGGTGTTTTTTAGCCTGGCTTCCAATGGAAATGAATCATGCCATCTTTCTGTCCCTACCCCTGAAAAAATTGGGCCTCGCCGTCACTGTGAAAAAAAAGATTATAAAATTGGAGAGACCTTCCTTATGAATAGGTGCTCAGGTCAGGAAAGATGCCATTCGAGTTCCCCCCTCCCCAGGGAAAGGGTGCAGTGCAAGTTTATTAGACTTGAGAAAATTCATGTGAAACAGGTGTTATAAATTCATGGGCTACAGAAAAGCTATCTCCAGAACCTGCACCATATCATGAGCTGAAGAGGGAAGCTGTAGGAAACAAGACTTCGTTATTGAAGAGGGAAGCTGTAGGAAACAAGACTTCGTTATTGACAGGCATCATGGAACTATTTAGTTTTGTTGTACAAACTACGGCTTTTGATGCTCCCTGCATCGTAGCGTCAAGCTGTAGCGACTCTTAAGTAACTGAAAGGCTTTTAGGAATGCAAACCTGAAACGATCCTGTAGGTGGCTGGTGAGGCTGCAGTAGCATAGGGAACAGCCAGGCTCCATTTTGGATGCCTGACTGTTGCTATTCTGAGTTGCTCTGTGCTGCGCAGTGCTGCTTAACTGCCTGCTGTTTTCTAGCTACTTCGATGATTTTTAAACCAGCTGCTGTCGTGGCATGCTTCCTTTCTGTCAGGAGAGCACACAGTAACAAAGCCATGTTTTATTCTCTGGTGGGGGGTGTCCTTCTCTAAGTATGTTAGAGTCCAGTGCCAGGAGAAGGCAGTGGTCAACTGCTGCACACTAGCCGTTTTTTTTATTCTGCTCCAAACCATAACTGTGTAACAGACATTCCATATCAAGATCTGTGGGTGAGGTTTGGGTTAGGGTTGCAATGGAAAGGCAAAGGGAAAGATAGCTAGCCTGCTCCTTTACTGATTGAAAAACAAAACAGCAAGCAAATTGTCTTCTCTGCTGCCTGCTAAATGCCTTTTTGAAACACATGCCGTTGCTGTAGTTCTCCTCTAACTGCTGCTGCTCGCTGTTTTTCCATGAATCGTTTGCTCTTAGGTGAGAACCCAGTCATTTGCAAAACATGAAGTAATATATCTTGAGTTGTGTAAAAAAAACAAAACCAAAAATCCCCAAATAACCCCAACAAGCAAACCCCCCAAAACAACAGCTCACAAACTTGATTTTACACACACATACCTGTGGTTTAACTAACATTTCTGTAGTACCTCTGAAAAGCTATCTTTGAAATAGTAGGGTTGATACTTTGTTCTTGAGAAGAAATATGTTTGTCCCTAGCTTTCCTGTCGGTGTCTTGGTGTTTTACTGATTTTTGCTGTTCTGATGGAGGAGATGAGATGAAGGAAAGATACCATTAAAGCTTTCAGCTGAGTGAACCTGAGGCGCAAATTGAGTAAATGAGGTAAAAAAAATCACTTATTTCAGTAATGCTGTGCTTTTTTGGTTCATCATATCTCATTACTACTTAGGTTCATGTTTGGGAAGAAACATGTTAAATTTCTCAGAGATTTCAAAAGCCCTATAGAACAAACCTCAGATTTCCAGTTCATACTTTTGTGCTGCCGACTGCTGATGAGATGTAACTCCCACTGGAACCTGCAGATGCTTTAGTTAATTGGCAAGAGAGACCACTGAGGGATGATCTGTGATATGATATGATATGATATATGATATGATATGATATGTATGTACCTGGTGATGATCAGTCCTTGTGTTCTTGTTGGAAAATCTAGAATTACTCTGGTACAGTGTTTCTTGTAAATACTAATGTAAATTTGCCAGACTTCAAGTTACTGAAATGTATGAAAAGAAGACTTAACCATAATCTTCTTGTTGCATGGTTGCTTGTAAGTCTGTAATAAAACCACTGACTTAATATTTTCTTTCAGTCTCCAGAGGGTGCTGAAGGCAAGGATGCAGCAAAAGTAACTAAACAAGAGGCAAGTATTCTTTATTATTTTATTTTTTTAAATGCATTTTGGCATGTAGTTGTTTAAGTGGAGATCTGCAGTCTTGCCCCACTGTTTTCAGAGGGAATAATGACAGTAAACCACATTTGTAACTTATCTAGCATAAATTGCTTTTGGTATACTGAGATTCATGCAGGTTATTAATGCATAAAATAAATTTAAGAAACACTTAGGGCTTTAATAGACAAACTCTGCTGGATCCTGTGACAACAGTGTAAGGTGTTACTGCCTGCAACTGTTGCTCTATCTCTAGCAGGTTGGCAGAAGAAGGTTAATGCGCACACCTAAGCCCGTCTGCTTCAAAACTATTCTTAGCTTAAGTGACTGGTGGAAGGGTGTCTTGAATTAAGATACCAGGCTCTAAACTGGAGCAGCTGACACGTTTGTGTGTTTTATTTGTCTGAATTTATTTTAAGGGCACAGTAACTTATGTCACAGAAGGGAAGGATACCGCTAGTGATACCTTGACCTCTGCAGTAAAGTTTGGTAGTTTGTCACAGCTCTTAATACGAATTTAAAAAACAGGTAGGGAATTATGAGGATTTCATTTTCTTAGGCTGTTATCTTTTGTGCCAGATGAAGTTAAATCAGAACCTTTGAAAGAATAGGTGAATATTCAAATGGATTAATAATTAATTACTCTTCTTCTAAATCTTTGAGCATATTTGAACAGGAAAAAGTAGTCTAATGAAGTTTTACACTTCCTGAATTGAGAAGTTGGTTGTTGCTCAGTCTGGCAGAGAAAGATGGTACAGTGGAAATGTCAAAATATTTCAAACAATAGTAAAGTTTTCAATAAGCTCCAGGAAAAAAAAACGGAGTAAAAAGGAGGTCTAAGAGGAATAGATTCTGATATCTCAGTGTCTTCCTATGGAACTTTCTAGAAGACAAATCAGTTTCTTTTCCATAAAATATGAAAAGGCTGACTAAATCATAGTAAAGTTATAATCTCCTTTGCTCTGAATGAATGTTTTTTTCTGCCCAACTCCAAGAGCCAGAAAAGTTCCTTCTCGTAAAAATTTGAGATCTGATTGCTAGCGTAAGGAAGAAAGACCAAGAATCTTACAGAAATAGGCTCTCTGGAGAGGGCCTGCTGAATGAAGTACCAGAGCTCTTAGTCTTCATTTCAAGGTGAGGTGCTACTGGGGGAGGGAGGGAAACCCGACAACAAAGTAAGATAGTCTCAGTAGATACACCTATAGCTCTTAGTGTGTGAATGAGGAAAATAGTTGTAGGATTAGATTAGAAACTGGGAGCTCTTGGAATAGATAGAATATAAACGGAAAGCGTGGCTTCAGTCTGAACAAAATGAGGCCTCTGTGGATGGCACTGAGGAGATTTTTGAATTATTTTGAACTAAACATCTGAGGGGAGACCGGCATGTTCTTGAGAGTGCCTAGGGTGAAGTCAGAGCTCCCTGTTGTCGTGGAGAGCAGAGGCAAGCGCAGAAGCCATAGAAGTCTGCATCTGAAAATGTAAAGAGCAGCCTTGAGAAATAGAGTGATGTTTAATTCGCATCTATGAAAACAGGCAGTTGAGCCAAAATACAAAAGCTGCAAATCTAAGTCTGGGCAATTCAGAATGTCTGGCTTTAAATGAGGACATTGATAAAATGAGTAACTCAGAAATTTGTGGGGCCGCTGTGACACCAAAGCACAAATTACACAGGGTTGAGAGCTAAGTTGCATTAGTGGTAGAATGGCTTTCTATTATGCGTCTTTAATATTTCTCTAGATTAACTGTATTAATAACTACAGCAGAATCCTTTATGGATTGCCAAGCCATGTATAAATGAGAAGTATGGAGTGTAGAAATTGTGCCAGATGTCATCTGACCACAGTAATTAAAATGGCAGTGGGATGTTAAGGGAGATCAGAGGGGCTCCAAGGACATTGTTAATGGACATTCTGGTTCCCTTTCAGACATTTCGTAAAAGGGATAGGATTGCTTTAGAAAGACAAAGAAGTTAGAACTGTACCTGCCTCCTCTCTGGAGGAACAAATCATAGAACCAGTAAAAAAAATAATCAGCTGTATGTGGTTCTACGTAGTATGGAGGAGCTAGTTAAAAAGACAGTTGTTGGAGAACTATTCTGTAATTGTGGCCATAATAGATTCAGGTTCATCATCCTTGCAAGAATGTAAGTCCAGATAAACTCTGCTGTGGTCAGGTGTGATATCAAGAAAGGGATTTAAAAAAAATAAATAAAGCCTATTAAAAGGAGAAGCAAAAAAGTTTAATGGTTTCAGGTGGCACAGAGGCTCTGTGGTATGCCCTGCTAAAGGCTTGCAGAAACGCATACAGTTTTTCAAAAGCCCCCACTACCCTTCTGCCCCCTCCCCCAGCAACCAAACAGAAAAACCCAGAATGACTTAACAGCAAAAATGGGGAAATGTATTGGCTTTGAAAGGTGTTGTTGTGTTGATGGAAAATAATGAGAAAAGGAGCAAACCCTACAGCACTGTGAATGTGAAGCTGAAAAACAGTAAAGAAACTCCTGCTGTGGAAAATTCTTAGGGAGGTTCTCACAGCAGAGCCGTTTCTCATGGGTGTAGAGTCTGGAGGACGTTCTTTAGTGGAGTGTGAGCGAGAACCAGACAGTATTCCCCAGCATTTGCCAAACTGCTTGCTTTGGCCTCAGCACCAGAGTAACTGAAGGTGATGAAATGCTCCCAGGACTTTACATAAGGGATTCTGGAAAATAAAGCCTGGAGTAGTAGCTTGCAAAAGTAGGGGAGGGTTTGTTTGTTTTGTTGTTTGTTTGTGGGGTTTTTTGGTTGGTTGGGTGGGGTTTTTTAAGTGTATATGGATAAATGTGTAATGAGGGAGTTGACAGATTTTGCAGAGAAGTCATTTTTCAGGCATTTTATTTCTTTGTAGAAGTCAACAGGTCTGAGGATGGCAGCATACCAATTGAGTTTACTTGCATGAAAGAACACTTTTTGATGAGGCTCCCAAAACGGGTTCTTAAAGAAGCTGAACTAGCATGGATTAAATGGATGATCTTCCTAGGAACTGGTAACAAATACACATGTGAGAAAAGAGTGGAGAAGTAGCTAATTTTTATAACGGAGGAGACTTACCAGTGGAATATTGGACAGATTTGTGTTTGGGCTTGTGCTGCTGAATATGTTCATTAGTGATCTAGGAGAAGAGGGACAGAAGTTTCCCCTGCAGTTTGCTCCTCTCTTTCTGACTACCCTGATAAAAAAATCATCAGGGTAGTCAGAAGCCAGAAATAGAGAAGGCTGTTACATCACTGATAACTAGGTGATAAAACGTCAATTGAAACTGATTATGGAGAAATGCAAATGAATACACAGGGGGAGTGATGGTCACCAAATTGGCTGTTCATCAGGGGAGAGATTGTGGAATCAGTGGTTACTAGAAGACATTGGTTCTTCTAAACAAAAGGTAACTAGAATATAGGGAAAAATACTAGAGGACAGAGTGTGAATTAATCAGTGTATCACAAGATTAGTGTGTTGTGTTCCCAGATGTGGGATTAGTAAATGTTCTCCTGACCCTTCCTTATAAGGGTCGTGATAGAATTGAAAGGATACTAAGTATATTGGGACAAAGGATGCAGAGCAAGTTGGGGGAGGGAAAGGGAGAGGACCCAAAACAAACCAAAGCAAAGAGAAAACCACCAGAAACCGAAATGGAAACAAACAAACAAATAAACAAAAAAGCCCAAAGAAAACAAACCACCCAGATTTTCTAGGATTCTTGACTGTCTTGATTTTTCATCTAACAGAGGCGTGATAAAATCATCAGTAACACAGAGCAAGGCAGTTAGGAAATTATTACTCATGAAACTGAAAACAAGAGGAACCTTGTAAAAGGTGAGAAGTTTAAAGGAAAGACAACAGAGGGGGGAAGGTTTTCCTTTTTCTCTTTTCCGCACAGTGCATAATCCTATTAATGGAACTCGCTGCCACAGGATGTTCTGGAAACTGAAAGTATAAATGGGTTCACTAGGTTATTAGACAAATTTATGGAGAAAATGACCCTCAGGGACTAATAAACACATGATGTGGATGTAATACCCAGGTTGGAAAGTTCACAGCTTTAGATTGCCAGAAGCTAGCGCAGTAGGGAAGTGTGCAGCGTTGTTCTGTGTCTGCTCCATTTCATAGCTTTTCCGTAGAAGTTTCCTAGTGGGCCAGTGTCAAACTAACTGTTGGGGTGAGCTGCTAGTTTCTGGGTTAGTACAGTTGCTTGAAGGGGGACAAAAGGGCATCAAAATGTGACTTTTGCTGACCTGACTGTACTTCCCTCCTTAGATAACACAAAATACTTACACACTCTGAATCAGAATTAAAATCATTTAGCCGCTGTGCATTTCTAAAGAACTGGGGGTTTATGCTGCCTTTCTTACGGCAATACAGGCCTTCTATGAAACCAGTCATGGAACAAGAACAGTTTGGGAATGTGGGAGAGAATGAACATATTATCCTCTAAAACAAATAGTTGTTAACAAAATATTCTAGTGCCCAAATGCACTGGAACCAGTTAAGAAAACAGTTTTGTAAAAGAAGGTACCTTGAGCTGGGAGTTCTTTGATTACCTGACCAAGTGAAATGCTTTATTTAACCTCCTGTAGAATAATGCCAGGCCTCAGCATTATTTTACAGCATAAATATTTGATAGCTGAAAATATCTTCAGGTGTTTTTTATAAGACTTCTATTTTAATGAATGCAGGTCTGTGCTATTCACTGCTTTCCACTAAGAATACTTAAGTGGCTTCAATGAATACAAATTACTGCATTCTTCAGATATTAACAGCAGCTTTTTCATGTTGCAAGATGTGTGGAGCCATGTTTTCTTAGCTCAATTTAAATGCGTAATATGTAATTAAGAAGATACATTTGATTCACCTTTTAAGATGTGTTACATTGGATATTTGTCCCAGTTGAGTTGTCCATTTATTTTGGCAGGTTTGTGATGCAGACCAAACTTTAACTGCTTGATAACCATGCTTTGTGACTGGATCATGTGTTCATCTGTTCATCTGTTTTAATGAATACAGAAATACCGTGAACAAACTAATGAGCTTACAACTATTTCTAAGACTTGAGTAATAAATTTATGGAAAAGAACAGATAAATAAAATTGAATAAGGAAGTGTGTTGAAGTGATAAAGAAAGGTGGGAGAAATCAGAGTATCTTTTTTCTTTCCTTTTCAGAATTGGTTAAATAGAAGAAATAATTTCTCCCCCTTGCCCTGCATCTGTCTTTGTGCAGCTGGACTCTCAGATTGAGTGTGTGGGGAACTGAGGAAGTGGAAGGACTTACCTTCATGTTTTGAAATTTTAGCACTCTGATGTCCTCTACGGAAGGATGTTAACTTCATTCTCTTGTTAATCAGATGGCATTTTTTGCCTGCTATTACAAGTAGCATCTGCTAGGTTATAGAAACATCATTCTGAGTCTTTATGAGAAAGGATCGGTGTCCTGTGCGATAGTCAAGCTTGGAGCAGGAAGGGACTTGGAAAATGGGGAGGTATTAAACCATATGGAGATTTAGATGTTATAATATCTGAACAGCTTTTACTGCTGATTTTCACATGACTCTCTCCGTAAAATTTTGTTCAAGGTGAGGAAAAAATGAATTGTGTTTGTCAATAGAGTTGTATTTTGGTAGGGGCGTATTTTATGCTGCCACCGTGAAATGACTGGTATTATATTGCTTTGGATACTGTTTGCTGTCAGCCTATAAAAATGTTTTCTCCTTTTTTTTTCTTTTCTTTTTCTGTAGCCCACAAGACGATCAGCAAGATTGTCAGCTGTAAGTATGTATAACACCTCCTGGTATATACTTTTCTAGGCACATATGGTTTCTCAGACCAAACAGGTTTGTTATATTTGGCTTGATTCACTTTTTATACTTGCTGAGGGATATTAAAGAACTCTAGAGCTGAAGTTAACTGTGCTTTCTTGGTTTCAGTTTTTCAGGTTTCAGCTTGTTCTGACAAAAGATGCATTTCCCCACCTGACCGCAACGCTGTTATGTGCAGTATTGACCTCGTATTATTTTGCAGGCTGATGTTAGTTGTGGAAAAGCAACTACTTCTCCAGGAAGGAGAAGGAGCAGTCCTTCAAGGACCATTTGATGCCCACTGCTAGTATTTGGTTTTAGTTCCTCTTTGTTAGAACATACCTGATTTTATTATTTTTAACAGTAACTGCTTATCTCCATGTTTACTCTTAGAGTGACCCCAAATTGCTTTGCTGGATGGATGAGTGAGCTCATAAGAATGGGTGTGTACAGTGATGAGGTTCCTTTGTGCATTAAGGTTTCTGAGTCTGTTTCTAGATGCAGACTAATGAGCAGGAAGTCAGGGAAGGTGTGTGGTGGGGGAGGCTGGGGTGTGGAGGTGGTTAGCTGGCTTTTGATAATATGTCTAACACATTGTGCAACTAAAAATGTTTTATAGAAACCTGCTCCGCCAAAACCTGAACCCAAACCAAGGAAAACCACCAAGGTAAATACTTTCCTTTTTGATGCCATCATTGTAGCCAATGGTAAACAAGTGTGCTCCTGCTTTGCTCTGCAAACATTTCAGTTCAGAGCGTTTTTGTGAGGCATTGGCTCCCCTGCCCTCCCCGCAGCTCCCTGTTGCCCCCACCCCCCAGGAAAAGAAACAGATCATTCTTTTCTTTCTGTTCCACCCCTTCCTGGCCTCATTACTGGCCCAAACAAAATGTCTTGCCTGTTTGATATGCAGACCATGTAAGTTTGTAGTGAGTTCCATAGTTTAAGAAGAACCTTTACCTTTCCTACACCTTTCCTGGGATGTACAGGTTTGGTGAGTAAGCTGTCCCTGAGGCCTACCAATTTCTGCAGTGGGATTTGGGATTATTCAGTGCCATCCTGTTTCCTTGTCTTGAGGGGCAGTACTTCATTTCACAGTGAGAAACTCTTATCTGTTCTTGAAGCCTGGCCGTTGCTGAGAATGCACAATTATAATTAAAGGTGAAATTAAATGTATTTAAATTGAATGGTTTGTTTTTTCTAGGCCAGTTACAGTCAAATTGAAATCTTATTAGTGTCTGAAATACCTTTTCAGGATTCCTGCATACAGATCATGTACTTCAGAAACTGTAGGTTTATTTGTGCCCAAGGGGAATGTTAAATTAGAGCAATTGTTTTGTCAAGAAAAAAAAAAAAAAAAAGCTGGAAACTGAATCTAACACTCCTCACACTTAAATTTTTTAAATCCTTTTATTGGTATTTCAGTGTGGCAAGTATCAGGATACAGAGTCTGCATGTGAAAGCAAAACTCTGTGACTTCAAGCACTTTATGATTTATGAAATTAAATTACTCATAAAGTCTTGCTGAGTCCATCTTGCTCCCTTTTAAAAGGGGTATTAATAAAGAAGGGAATATGGGAGCTTCTGTAACTTCATGTATGCATTGTAAAATGAGCTCTGTGTTAAGGAGTCAGCCTAAACTGCATGAAAGGCATTTGAAGCTCAATTCAGGTGATTCAAATCCATTACAACGTTATCCTTGGTAGCTTTTTTATACAGTAATCTGTTGGGGTTGTTTTTCCAAACTAACTGAATTTAAGGAGTAAATTTTGAGGAGTATATTCATCTCCGCCTCCTAAACAGAAATCAGAAAGTGTGTACTTTGAACCTGCTTGTAAACAACCAGACCTGGGCATGGATTTGAGATAATTTTTGTTGTTAAAAGTTTGCAAATTATGGGTTTTCTAAGTCAGTTCGTTAGTTTATTGTTTTGTAGGTGAAGAGTCAGGACTCTCATCACCAATAAACTTCTCAGTTAAGCATCATAGCTGCTGTGTAATTTTGAAGGGTGAAAGGAGTCATTCAGGCTGCTCTGGGATTAGGATTACTGGCACTCCCTGTTTACTGCCCCACTCCTGTATGGGGATCACTGGGGAGAGGTGGTTAATGAAAGGAGGCTGGCCTTAATATCCCTGTTCACAGCTACTATTTCCATTTTGAATAGAGAATTTGGAGCAAATGATCACGTAGAAGATCTCTACAGTGTTTACCAAAGCTACTTTAAATACTAATGTAAAATTTTCAATTAAATAACGTCTATGTCCCGTGGTACTTAAAATTCGTAACATATGTCTCTACTAGCGTTAGATCACAAATATAAATATGTACATAGAGAAGCATAAAAAAAAAAGGCAGACTTCAACATACAAATCATTTAAGAGCAGATCTCCAAATGAAACTGTAGCTGTTAAAATAGCCTCTTTTGATAAATTCTCTGCTTTGTGTTGCTGCAGATGGAATTGTATCAGTGTTTGCCTCCCTGGTGTGTTGGTTGGTTCTTTCACTGACACAGAATGAACATCACAGATGTTATCAAACTAACGAAAGAACAGCCAACAAAAATGCTTAATTTTTTAAATCTAATTTAATATTTCATGCTAAAATGTAGTGCTGTTACACCAAGTGTGGTGTTTGTGCTTGGCTGAATAAGCTTTCAATATACTGTAATTGTATTTGTTCATGCAGATATATTGTATATACTTCCCTGTAATACAGCTCAGCTCTACCAAAATGGTCTGAGGAGTTTTTGTATCCCAATAAAGAAGCAGACACCAGCATTTTCCAGAAATTTTGAGAGTCTCTGTATAACTTCTTTTGATATACATTTTCCAGGTAGTCTTTGACTGGTTTTCTGTTTCAGTCCAGCATATGCAGCTTGCCAAGATTTGCTTTTTTAGTTCATATGAAGGTGTTTTTTTTTTCCTAAAGATGTAGGGTGCTGGCTACTCATACAATGTCTATGCCCGTGTTTTTAATCTCCTGTCAGAAGGAACCTGGAACAAAGGCCAGCAAAGGTGCTAAAGGGAAGAAGGATGAAAAGCAAGAAGCTGCAAAGGAAGGTACTACACCATCTGAAAATGGTGAAAATAAAGCTGAAGAGGTACTTTACACACATACCTCCTGCTGATTGAATCAGTGTTTTTTGATTCAGCCTTTCAGACATTGATAGCATGTTCATAATGTTTCTTTTTATTGCCCATAATGTTATTGCAGATTCGCATCTCTCGCTCAACTGTTAGTGTTTGAACATCCAGAGGTGCCCTACCCAGCACACTGTCAGTAAAAGGGCAGATTGAAACAGTGAAAGTTGAGGGTACGGTAGAGCATTCAGCATGTGTGCAGTGCATAGGAACAGATAGTAGTGTGGTGCTTTTCAGTATGAACAGTGGAAGCTGACAGGTAAGGCTTGTATTGCTCTTGAAAAGGTGGGACCAATAATTCAAGAAAAGTGTGTGAATGTACCTGTTCTGATTGTGTAAATGTGAGGTGGACATAGGTTTGAAACTGAGATGTTGCAAATAAGAAATGGAAGGAGCAAGGGTAGTTCGGGTATTTAGGCGTGCAATGGGCAGTTCACTATAGTAATTCGGTTCTTTCTTTCTTCTCTACAGGCTCAGAAAACTGAATCTGTAGGTGACAAGGATGAATGAAATATCATGAAAATTTTGGGTTGATTTTATGTACCTCTTGGACAACTTTTAAAAAATATTTTTATCAAGTATTTTGTAAATGCTAATTTTTTTAGGACTATGATAGTTGACATATTAAACTGTATATGAACATTTCCCTTCTCATAACAGTGCTTTTAGAAATTCCCATTGTTGCCAAGTAATATAAATATCAACTTAATATTGCAAGGTATGTGTAAAATTGGATCAGCATTCCATACACTTGCTTTAAGAAATTAAGTCTTGTGCATATGGTGATGTTTTTACTGTGCGTATTTGAATTTTTCATGCAGTTTTTCTAGAGCAATAATCAGTGGTGCTTTTGTACTTAGGGTTTATGTGATTTTAATGAAACATGGATAGATGTGGCCACCTGCTGACTATCTTGGGTTCTTTTAATGGATTAAAATAAAAGGTCTTCTTGCCTGCAAAACTACAGCCTCCTAATGTTTTCTCTACATCTGAGGAATGCGTTACTCATATTTCAGCTGTTACAAGGAAGACGAAAGGATTTGGCAACAGTTGTTTTGCATGCAGTCTGTTTGCTTTTATGCTGATGTCTGATATGAGAAATACCCACACAGGAGTAGCAGGCTGGGATTTTCAGTGGCCCACAACTTAAGGGACTTATAGATAACATTCTTCATAGATACATTCTTCAGATACACTGTCACAGGGTGAGTAGAATTGTCATATTCTATCAGGTTATTGTGTCCACAATGAGCTATCAATACAGAATGAATTGCTTGATTGATAGAGACATACAGTAACATAAAAGTAGCTTTGTTTCTCCCCTGCTCTCTCTTCATTAACTTGCATTGTATTCTGTAGAAACCTTTCTATCTGCAGCCTCAAATTTAATATAAATAGCAATTGCTGTTCTGCTTCAGCTGAGGACAGTTGTTAATACATTGAAATTGCTGTTAAACAGCGCTATATCTTTGGTACTTAGTAGAAACAGAGCAATGAAAGTTATTTTTGAGGTGATTGTAGTTATATGGTAGATTAGCTAATGATTTTTCAGTGTCCATGTTTCAACTCTGCAGCTCATTCTAAGCGCCTATTATGATTTTTCTCCTTCTCTCTTCTCTAGGGGCCCTGGTATTTCTATTGTTACTCCTGGGATGGGAGGGGTGAGAGAAAAGATGTTCCTCAATAGCATTGATCTGTATTGCTCAAGTGTTGGCCGTCATGTCTGAGGATACCTTTTGCTTGTTAAAGTCAATAAATAAATGACTGTTGCCTGACCTAGTGTTCTATTTATTCTTTGGAAAAAATCTCCAGTTGCCTTTTTAATTAAAACAGAAGAGAAGCCAAGCCTCTCTATACTTAAAAATTGAAGATCGATTACTAAAACTGTATATGCTGACTAGAATAGTAGTTAAGACATGCACTGAGATAAACCCCACTTCTGGTCTTGTGGTAGGCTTACTACAGCCAAATAAAGGGAGGCTCTTGTCAGCATCATGAATTTGTTAGTTTTGGAAGGAAATTTAAACTAATTCTCTGTATTTGGTGATGGAAGGCAGAGAGAGGGCTGTAACAAAACTTGTAGCTTAATGGAGGATAGTAGCCTATGTGGGAAAGTCCATGTTGCTGCTCAGTGATACATATTTGGTAGTCCTGTGCAGTACTGATTTGCTTTCTGATGGACTGTTGAAAGCCAGTTAGTTTAGACACTCTGGGTCACAGGAAGTTGAAACGTCTGAGCTGTTTCACAAAATCATCAAAGCAGTACTTCTAAGCATTTGCCAATTTATGGGTTTATCGTTCCTATGAGGAAGGGTTTTGTGTACTCGCATCATTTTGTGTGGCTAGCTGAGAGATTAGTGGCCTAATCCTATGTAGATAGTTGGAGTTCTTGAAATTACCATTTTAACTTAGCTTTGGCATGAGCATCACAAGGCACTGACATGTTTCTGGACACGCTTCTTTTAGAAGAGCTCCTTCTACTGAATGCCTAAAAGGTGGACAGAAGTGGAGTCCTTAAACTAATCACACAGTGTCCTAACTTAGTCATTTTGGCATAAAATTCTTCTGTTAGTTTGACCAGATTTGGAGATTCAGAGTTCTGTCAGAAGCATTTAACGGCATAAAAACGACTTAGGTGAAGTTTGATGAAACAGACTGTCCTGCTGATCAATGTAAAGTTTCTGTTTTTTTGGAAGTGCTTTGTAAATGCAATGCTTTCCTGTCTTTTTCCTCTATGTGCAAGTGTTCAGAGAAATTTTAAAACACTGTGTTTAAGTTCTAGACCTTTTTCGAAAAAGGGAATGGTTGCACATTCAGGGGTATGTAACTGGAGCCTTCATGGGCAGCTGGTGATCCTGCAGACCACCTTCAGGAAGTATGTAAGTATTTTAGTTGCGAAGTGGCACTTGGAAGTGCCAGGTGCTGTATTTGACCCATGAAGAAACTTGCATCATCAGTGACATTTAGCGACTGGCTGCTTCACACTTGAGTGCAAGGTTTGGAGTGATCCTTAGGAGTGATATGTTCTGAGAGTGGTATGTCCATGTAACAGCTGGGGAGTTCAAGGTACATTAAGAAAATAAATTGGGAAGTTCTTAAAGAAGGCAGGTGCATCAGAAACAAACCCCAATGAATGATTAAAAATAAGTCACTTGAATAGTCACAGCTCCGCCTTCCCTTAGCTTTGTATAATTTCAGTTGTTACTTTCTGCTGCTTCCCTATCCTTAACTGACCTTGGGCTAATTGCGTTTGTCAGTACAAGGTTGCCCTTGGTATTTTGTCTCTTCAAATGGCAAAGGCAGCTTTTTCTGAATGGAGACCCGTGCGAATGAGATGCAGATACCCAAGGGGAATGCTAATGGAAATTGTGCTAAAACAGCAGTGCAAGTTAAGTTGTTTCACTGCATTTTGCGCAACTCTTGAAAGTTTGAGTGGCATTTGGTCTGTTCAGAACTTCAGAAACAGGAAAGTGGAGAAATTGAGAAGGAATAGCAAGTAAATAAAGATCCATTATTAGAATAAATAAATAATGCGAGTTACATTTCTAGTGGAATAGAAAAATCTTTGGTAGTGTTTTGTTTGGTTTTTTTGGTACGTTCAGTTCTTGATTACTTTTTTAAAATGTAATTTCAGAAGGAGAAAATAAGATCACTTAAATGTTTAAGGGAGAGAGCGTGGTTTAAAAGCAAAGCAGTTCTGCAATCCTAAGGTATACATTATGATACCAAAGTCTCCACAGCCCCAATGTTGATTAAATTTCTACTGAAATTACAGCAAATTTACACAACCCTAAAGAGATTACACAACTGAGAAACCAGTGGCCAGCCTGTGTTCTCTGAAAGTAAGCTGTCAGCAAAAGATAAAGGGCAAAATAAGCTGAAATGTGAGGGAATCAAGTCTGTCCTGAATAAATTGCTTTTGACCTGGCTGCCTTACTGGACCTGTATTTTCACATGTATCACTGTATCTGAAGTAGAGCTGGGCAGCTGAGCACTGTCAGACTTAAAGCCACAAGGTAACCCACTGTGTCAATTTATATTAAATAAGTTAGTAAGCTTCTACATTTGAATCAAAGCACAAGAAGGTACAGGAGCCTGTCTGTAAACAAGTCCAGTGGCAAGAACTCTTGTCATCCTCCTAGCTAAAGGTTTATTATCATCCTTTTATTTGTAGGAAAACTTGACCAACACTTCCACTGTTGGTTAAATTGCCATATACGTAGCGGTCAGGAGATGCACTAGAATGTTCAGCGCTGTTAGTTTTTTGTAAAGGCAAGAATTTTCTACTGCTGTTCTCTGTAATAGGGGTACTTTTTGCTTTATTCAGAAAGCCTGAACTTAACTGTAAAGGTGTTATTTGGCTAACTATAGCCAAGTTGCCTTGTCAGATTGCCACCAATTGCCTTCTCTAATGTCCAATTCTACATTTATAATAAATCAGAATGAAACAATCACAGCTTTCCCATAGAAAACAGACAAGGTGAGAAGCAAACTATTTTGTTACATTATTCCCTTTGTGATGAACCACACAAGGAGTTCTATGGTTTTGTGATATGTAACAGGCTAGGACTTAAAAGCATTCGACTAGTAGGGCAAAATACTGCCTTATTCTAAGCACCATTGAAGTGGTTATAAGTGGGTTCTGGTAAGAAATGGCTTAACCAACACCACATTTCAAACTTGTCAGTTGATACTAATTCGCCTTTCTTTTTTTTTCCCAAATGTGAATGGGAAAGTGTATTTGCATACCTGCTAAGATAAGGCTAAGCTGGTAATACAGATTCATGCTCAAAACAGAAACTTGAGTGCGTGAGGCCATTTTGCCTCATTTCCATGCTGCATTTAAGTTACAATGGTATAACTTGTAGGAATTGTTATATCGCTGTTTTGATTCTCGTTAAGAAAGAAATTTCAGACTTGGGGCCTTTAAAAACTGGAATTGTATTGAGTGATTTCAGGTATTAAGCTTTCTGATATGAATCTTCTAATAATGAACAATTTAATGGAAAGCAATATAATTTCAGATGACAATACAGCAAGTGGAAGTACTGATCTTGTCAAAGTGCTCAGCCTATTTCTAAAATGAATAAAAAGTTACTGTAGTTCCTCACAAAATAGAGGTTGTAGAACAAGAACTTCTGCCTTGTCTTGGGCCTAAGTTGGAAGGCCATTCTAAGCTTTGTTTAGAAGAATCAGAGTAAAATACCACAATCACAGAATGGTTTGGGTTGGAAGGGATCTGAAAGCTCATCCAGTTCCAACCCCCCTGCCACGGGCAGGGACACCTTCCACTAGACCAGATTGCTCAAAGCCCTGTCCAACCTGGCCTTGAACACTGGCCAGGGATGGGACAGCCACAGCTTTTCTGGGCAACCCATTCTAGTGCCTCACCACCCTCACGGGAAAGAATTTCTTCCTGATAGCTAATCTACATCTACGCTGCTTTCAGTTTAAAACCATTCCCCCTCATCCTAGCCCTACATTCCCTTGTCAAAAGTCCCTCTCCAGATTTCTCATAGGCCCCCTTTTGGTACTGGAAGCTGCTCTAAGGTCTCCCTGGAGCCTTCTCTTCAGGCTGAACAAGCCCAACTCTCTCAGCCTGTCTTCATAGCAGAGGTGCTCCAGCCCTCTGGTCATCTTCATGGCCCTCTGCACTCGCCCCAACAGGTCCATGTCCTTCTTATGTTGGGGCCCTAAGCTGAACAGTACTCCACGTGGGATCTCGCCAATGGAGCAGAGGGGCCAGGATCATCTCCCTTGACCTGTTGGCTGCGCTCCTTTGGATGCAGCCCAGCATATAGTTGGCTTTCTGGGCTGCAAGTGCACACTGCCAGATCATGTTGAGCTTTTAATCAACCAACACCTCCAGGTGTCGTAAGGATCTGATTCCTTAAAACAACATGAGAAATCATAAGGATATTTATCTATCTCAGGAATATTCTGTAAGAAAGTGAAGGTGTGAACTCTTTAACATGTTTCATAACCTGTGGAGATTAAGAAATTGGTGTATGTATGTCAGTTGCATTGAGAATAACGAGAGACCAAAATTCTTTGCATGTGTAAGCAAGCCTTGACTGTCACTAGATTTATTTCCCCCCCCCGTAAGGTTTTTAATCAGCAGTCCAGTTACTGAGGGTACTTCTTTCGTTGTTGCTCTTTCTGGGGTACACTTGGGGTAAATCTTGTAAGGTTAGGGGATTTTCCTAGTTCCTTGAGGGTGTTTTTGCATTTAAGTATCATTTGTGTGTCAGTGCCAGATTTCCACCAGTAGGATAACTACTGCTTGTGTTGAGCTTCTGAAGTCTTTCAGAAAGTTTTGCCTGCTTCATCTGCCAGGGGAACGAGGTATGTGACAGCTTAAACTATAAAGTCATTCTGAGAGACAGCATGCAGAAGCTGTTTGTTGAGGTTGCCACATCATCTTACACAGATTTACAAATGTGTTACACTCAATCTGGAGAATTAGCAAGTCTCCAGCCAAGCATTGCATTCATGGTGAGAGGGTTCAGTGAGCTCTGACTCTGTTCCAAAGGCAGCAGGAGAGCATCCCTCATCATGTGAATGAAAGTCTACATCAACATTTCAGCTCATTTTAAAATAAGGGCTGAAGATGAAAATTCTGATGCCCCTTTTTTTGGTATGGAGGGGATCACATGGGATAAGCAGTCTGTCTGGCATCAAGGTGTTCCTGGAGCTGGTGAGGCAGTGGAACATGTTGCCTAGAGAAGTTGTGGCTGCCCCGTCCCAGGCTGGACAAAGCTTTGAGCCACCTGGTCTAGTGGAAGGTGTCACTGCCTGTGGCAAGGGATTGGAACTGGATGAGCTTTAAGGTCCTTTTGTGAGAAAGTGAAGTACTTCAATGTCCATTGCCTGGAGGAAGGGTGAGAGGAACTGAGATGGGTGGGAAGAGCTGAGATAAGACTCTTTAGGCCATTATCTCAAGGATTGGTGTATGGAATTGTTGCCCATTATCCCAAGAATTGCTGCAGGTATGTGCAGTTGGAGAGGTGGTCCACCAGGAACATGTAATATGTGACATTAAGAACAGAGATACTCCCCCAACTCATTATAAAAGGGGAAAAGTTAATCACCAGGTAGGACAACTCCAGAAGGACATCCTCCACAGGGACACCCACCTCTGATGGCTACTACAGGCTCTTGGGTACACTGCTCTGATACTGACTATGGACCCTGGAGGACTCCCACCACCTCTGACAACAGCCACAGACCCCAGGGACACCACTGGATCCACGGTGGTGACTACCTCTCTCTCTCTGCATCTTGAATTCTTGCTTCATTTCTGTCTTTTCTCTGATCTGTCCTCTCACTATCCCTTTTTTTATAATAATTTCCTTCTTTATGATAATTGACTTTTGGTAATAAACCAACTGACCAATTATGGTACTTGACGTTTGTGTCTTAATTTCAGTTTTGGGATCAGGAACGAAATGGGTCCAACACTGGGGTTTTCTTCAGTCAGACAGACCCTGACACCTTTCCAACCCAAAACGTTCTGTGGTTCTATGAAATGTACTATCTACATCAGTGTCAATAGGTACCAGCCTTTTAGATAAGGCTGAAGATTGCAAATTAAGATACAGCACCAGGGGAAAGCTTCATGAACCTGGCACCTCTACTGCTACTTTGATACTTCTTTATACAATGGTCATGCATCAGATGGAGATTGCTTGGCCTCAGCAGCCAGAGGTGAGGTGTGGGCCAGGAAGTCAGAACGTGTGTGTAATGACTGCTGCAGGGTTATTCTGATACCAAGCAGCAGAGAAAGGGCATGCTTCCAGGAGGTTGTGTAAGGATAGATTTGGTTGTGGCTTTTTTGGCAGCTGGTTCTGTTAAATGACCACAGTGCTTCAGAAAGCTGGCAATAATTATTCAGAGATAGTGGATGTGGATAATGATAATAGGAATTAATTACAAGAGGCAGTTAGCTCTGTGGTAGTACAGATGCTGTTACGTAGTGTATGAAACACTTCCAATGTTGAGTTGCAAGAGCCAGTTCCAGCAGCAGTTGGATGTAGTTGGTAACCCAAAGGCCAGACAAAAATTAAATTGTATCTCCAAGCAGATGTCACCCTTGGTGATGAAACTGCAAGGGGGGATCAGTGCCACACAGGTTTCAAGTAACTGATGTTAGAACACTTTTTTGGCTCTGTCAAGCCGCTGTCACGTTCACACTTCCGTGATTACAGGGGTGTCTTAAAAGATCCAGCATTTCAAAACTACGTGGAAACAGCAGTAACGCTTCTCATCTGATGAATGCTTCAGTATTAGCGCTGGATTCCCTTTTCTTGGTGGGGTGGTGCTTTAGGTCTCTAGATCCTAAAACATGTTAAGTAGTATGTAAAAAGCAGCCTGCAGCACAAATACTGCCTTCTTACAAAATTGAATGACTGATTCAGTTTATCACTGGTAACAATAGCCTTGTTCTGTATCAACAAGCATGGGAGATACTGACTGTGCCCTGTATTTCATAAAGAATTAGACAATGCTTTTGGCATCATATATCTCTTTACAACAGCGCATCTGTCACATTTAGCAGATTGATGCATTCTATGCTATTCTTGGACCATGAATAAAGGGCTCTGCTTTATATGACTTTTAAAAAAATGGATGTTCCTCCTTGTCCGCAACAGCCCTATTTTTACCAGGTAAGAACAAGACAGCAGGAAACTTTACACCCAAATCTCAATTAAGGATTCTTTTCAGTGCTTTTATGTACTAAACCTTCCTGTTCCCTAGTAAGGTCTGACAAAGCCTTTGATCACGTAACATCTCCTCAATATCCCTCAAGCACTTTTAAATAGATAGGTTGCAAACAACTACAACCGGCTCTCCACTATGTCTAACTATAGGTAGTTACTAGTTCAGACACTGTAAATGTTTGAGACATGCTGTGAATCAACCTGATAGCTGTTAAATTATGTTTACCTCCGTTTAGCGTTACATTGTTTTCTTTCAACTTCTGTGTGGCTTTATACTTTGTATTTTCCAGGTTTAATAACTTTAACATCAACTCTGCAGTGATTTTTAGTTGGGGTCTGAGAAGCTTTTATGATCATTTTAAGCTTCTCAGAGTTTTCTCATTACTTGCTGGACAGAATGAAGAATCAAATAATCGGAGGCTGAGCAAAAATGGACTACTTTGATGTACCAGGATTTGTTGCAAACTAGGCAGGATTTATCTCGGCCTCTAGAACTTCCTAACAAAGGACACCTGTGTTGGACGTGTCCCATATTTTACACCTCACTAAAAAGACGTGATTTTTTAGAAGTAAAGAACAGTGGCAGTCTGTGGTTTGGTTTGTTGCAAAGGCTGTGACTGTTGACAATTAACAGGTGCCAGGGTACAGAACTAGAGCCTTGAGGCCACTGCTTTCACTGTTGAGCTGTCAGTCAGCAGAGACCCAGCGTTCTCCCAGGCAAGCCTGCGCAGGGGTCAGGGGTTAGCTCAGCCCCAGCTGATGATGCAGATGCAGTTGCCCTGTTTTGGTGGCTGAAAGTTTAATAATATGGATACAGCCATTGGCATGAGGCAGCTGGCCTCAGAAACAGCAGGCACTAGTACTGTTCAGTTTACTGATATGGGTAACATTCAGAATTGAGGAATACAAGTACTCTGTATACTGGAATTCAAAATGTTGTTGTCTGTAAATATACCATGACCTGCCCTTCTACGCTGCTGGAAACATCCAACAGGGAATGAACTGAGAGGCACACACACCACCCCAGAGGGAGGATTAAAATCCAAGGGCACTGGCTGCTGGAAAATCTCAAAAATCGGGGCTGGAGGATATGGGAACAGCATGTTTACACTTAATCTGACAGAATCTTCGATGCACTGAGTAGACCATAAATCAAACTCAGCCAATTTCGTCACCCATAGCCATCAATTTTTAAATGCTTTCCTATAGCACAGGTAACTTCTGCAGGTTCATCTACTACTGTCTCACTTTCTCTCTAAACTCCTTGTTCACCCCTTGAAAACCCAACCTAGAAAAACCTGACAGCTAGCAGGCTCTGCAGGAAACTGTTTTGGTAATTTATTAGGCAACTCTTCTGTTTGCACAAAACATACTTTTCAGAATTCTCTGAAACTTAACTATGTCTTGAAATTTAAGCTTTGAGACATAAAGATTAAGTTCTGAGGAAAATGTGATTAGCAGGATCTATGTGATCCTTTCATTCCTCTTGCAGCTCAATAGTTCCCGCCCCGCCCCCCATTCTTCTCAAACCCTATGATTTTTATGAATTGTGTTGGACTACATGGGAGAAACCATGTTTTCTACTTTTATTTCTCAAATTGTGGGAATTTGGTATTTTTCTTTCTTGCTCAGGTCTGGAACAAAGCAAACTCTGAAAACCTCAGCTTTGATTTCTAACATAAAAAACTTAAAACATGGCTCAGCTGCTTCTTAAGAACAAAAATACTCTGCATGCAAGCAAAAAGAATCAGTGTTTCTAGATAAGGACTTTGGAGGGTTCCAGCTCCTCAAATGCTGACAGGCAGGTCTGGCATGACTTGTATTTTAACTACGTGATTCAAAATTTAGTTGGATTTAGGTGGAAAGGTCAATGAATCCTACGCAGTCATTTCTCTTTTAAAGCACTTTCAAACATATATACAAAAAAAAAACCCTCAATAACGTGGACGAAGTAAATGAAGCTTTATTATAACCATAACAACCAACTCTAAAATTAGAACTATGTTAAAAATAAATGTCTCTGTATTTCTTTAAATGCTCAATCTAGTCTTTGTAAGATAATGTGTTTTCTTTACGTTAGTTGATTTTTAGTGTTACTCAGTGCTTTATGAGGACCTCGTGCTTGACCTCATGCTTGACCTCATGCTCACCAACAGGGAAGGGCTCCTTGGAAATGTGACTCTCCAGAGCAGCCTTCGATGCAGCGATCATGAGATGCTCGAATTTGAGATCCTCAGGACAGTGAGAAGAGCGTGCAGCAAGCTCACTGCCCTGGACTTCAAAAGAGCAGACTTTGGCCTCTTCAGGAACCTGCTTAGTAAGGTTCCATGGGATACAGCCCTAGAGGGCAGGGGGGCCCAAGACTCTTGGTTGATATTCAAGGATCACCTGCTACAAGCTCAGGAGTGTTGCATCCCACCCAGAAGGAAGTGCAGCAGGAGGGCCAGGAGACCTCCTTGGACGGAAAAGGAGCTGCTGACAAAAATTCAGATGAAAAAGGAGGCTTATAATAAGTGGAAGCAAGGACAGGTGGCCTGGGAAGAGTACAGGGATGTTGTCTGGGAAGCTAGGGACCAGGTTAGGAAAGCTGAGGCCCAGTTAGAATTAAACTTAGCTAGAGGTATTAAAGATAACAGGAAGGGATTCTACAAGTACACAGCAAATAAAAAACAGACTAGGGAGAACGTAGGCCCCCTCAGGAAGCTCTTGGGAGAACTGGTTACACAGGATTTGGAGAAGGCTGAGGTTCTGAATGAATTCTTTGCTTTGGTCTTCACTGGCAAAGGCTCTGACCAAACCACCCAAGTCTTGGAAGGTAGACACAGGGACTGTGAGAATGAAGACCTTGGGCCCACTGTAGGAGAGGATCTGGTCTGAGACCATCTTAAAAATCTGAATGCGCACAAGTCCATGGGTCCTGATGAAATCCATCCACAGGTCCTGAAGGAGCTGGAGAATGAAGTTGCAAAGCTGCTGGCCATCATATTTGAGAAATCATGGCAGTCAGGTGAAGTTCCCGATGACTGGAAAAAGGGAAATATAACCCCCATTTTCAAGAAGGGGAAAATGGATGACCTGGGGAATTACAGAGCAGTCAGTCTCACCTCTGTGCCTGGCAAAATCTTGGAGCAGATTCTCCTGGAAGGCATGCTAAGGCACATGAAAATCAACAAGGTGCTTGGTGACAGCCAGCATGGCTTCACTAAGGGGAAATCCTGCCTGACCAATTTGGTGGCCTTCTATGATGGGGCTACGGAACTGATGGACAGGGCTAGAGCAGTTGATGTCATCTACCTGGACTTGTGCAAAGCATTCGACACTGTCCCACACGACATCCTTGTCTCTAACTTGGAGAGACATCAATTTGATGGATGGACCACTCGGTGGATAAAGAACTGGCTGGATGGCTGCACACAAAGAGTTGTGGTCAATGGCTCAATGTCCAGCTGGAGACCAGTAACGAGTGGTGTCCCTCAGGGATCGGTGTTGGGACCGGTCATGTTCAACATCTTCGTCGCTGACATGGACAGTGGGATTGAGTGCGCCCTCAGCAAGTTTGCTAATGACACCAAGCTGTGTGGTTTGGTTGATACCCTGGAGGGAAGGAATGCCATCCAGAGGGACCTTGACACACTTGTGAGGTGGGCACATGCCAGCCTCATGAAGTTTAACCACGCCAAGTGCAAGGTCCTACACCTGGGTCGGAGCAATCCCAGGTACAGCTACAGGCTGGGCAGAGAAGAGATTCAGAGCAGCCCTGTGGAGGACTTGGGGGTGTTGGTTGATGAGAAAATGAACATGAGCCGGCTTCAGTGTGTGCTCACAGCCCAGAAAGCCAACCGTATCCTGGGCTGCATCAAAAGGAGCGTGACCAGCAGGTCGAAGGAGGTGATCCTGCCCCTCTACTCTGCCCTCATGAGACCTCACCTGGAGTATTGTGTGCAGTTCTGGTGTCCTCAACATAAAAAGGACATGGAACTGTTGGAACAAGTCCAGAGGAGGCCACGAGGATGATCAGGGGACTGGAGCACCTCCTGTATGAAGATAGGCTGAGGAAGTTGGGGCTGTTCAGCCTGGAGAAGAGAAGGCTGCATGGAGACCTCATAGCAGCCTTCCAGTATCTGAAGGGGGCCTATAGGGATGCTGGGGTGGGACTCTTCATTAGGGACTGTAGTGACAGGACAAGGGGTAACAGATTAAAACTTAAACAGGGGAAGTTTAGACTGGATATAAGGAGGAAATTCTTTCCTGTTAGGGTGGTGAGGCACTGGAATGGGTTGCCCAGGGAGGTTGTGAATGCTCCATCCCTGGCAGTGTTCAAGACCAGGTTGGACGAGGCCTTGGGTGATATGATTTAGTGTAAGGTGTCCCTGCCAATGCAGGGGGTTTGGAACTAGATGATCTTAATGTCCTTTCCAACCCTAATTATTCTATGATTCTATGATTCTATGACCTGACAAAAGGCAATTAGTCAAACTTGATGCTGAAAGATCAAGTTCAATTCGTTTTTTCTTTGATCTCAGAAGTCTGAGCTTCAATAAAATGCACACGTGTGGAAACTAGCAGTTTGCTAATACACCAGAGCTTGTTGCAAGAACACTTATCAATGCGAAGGTGACCCAGTGCTGGGTGAGAATCTGTATAATAGTGTAACTAAAATAACCTTCCCATAATTTTACCGTTCATAATGTAGACATTTAATTCTCCAACAGTAGAAGTTTCTGGGCATCAAGAAGGTTCCCGAACATGTGCAAAACTACCTGTTCTGGCTAGCTTGCAATCCACAAATCTGCTTATCTCGCTTGCATGCTCCACATCCAGAGCACTCTTACCAGACTAGGTCCCAACTAAAGTGGCGGTTGTGCCTTTAGTCTATCAACTTTCTCGTTTTCATCTACTCTGATGCACAGGGGGATCCAACTTCAGCTCAAATTCTTCTACAGGGAAGGGAAAACAGTATTTTGTACCTCTGAAGAGAATGAGCTAGCCACCTGGGTAAATACACTTGAAAGACCCTTCCTCTTAGTCTCTGTTAAATAAGCTGCTCCACTCTGCATGGGAAAACTATACAATAGTTGAGTTTCACTCATTAGGTGTGTTTCAGGTTCACTCATTAGTGTGATCACTCATTAGGAGTGATCACAGTCTTAATCTTGCAGTAGGTCCTCACCTGGGAAAAGGGAGGTGCCTGTGCCAATCTCCATCTTATATTAAGTTAAAAAGAAGGAAGCAAACAAAAACCAGCAGCACATATATGCAAGGTCATTTCTGGTCTAATCACACTTCTTGTCTTGGGTACTCTAAAACCTGTAAAATCAAGAGGTTGATTCTATGATTTTGTATCAGTGGTTATCTTACACAATTTAGCTCTCAGCATGCCACACCTACCTGGCACAGCAAAATTCTTCTACAGTTTCTCTGGGGAAATTGAAAAATACAAAATAACCCTTTCAGGGCACCAAGTAGAAGCTATAGAGGAATACAAAATATTGAGAAATCTGGATCAGCAACCCAGTATTTTCTCAGAAGACTGAACAATAAATGGAGATCAGAATCTCAGTGATGTGTATTTCATGGATGATTGACAAATCACATATGCTGCACAAAGTAGGCACTGTCAGCCAAATGGTTCAATGCTAACAGCACTAAAATCTTTCCTGTAAGTGCAAATATTGGTACTACTCTCACTGCATTATTGCTATTTTGGGGAAAGCAGATATTCCAAATACACAGACATAAAAATACTTCGCAGCTCTAAATGAAATCAAACAGTAGAAGGAAACACTTGGGAAAAACTCAGGATTGTCTTAAAGCTAGCAACAAGGCTGTGCTGGATCAGACTAATGATCTTTCAGGAGTCTTACCTATAGAAGTGTCAGTTCTTCTGGCAACTGCTGAAATCCTTGCTTTAGTGGTTTCTGAGGAAAAAGTAAGGCTGGGATGGCTGTATTTTGTGATGGGGAAAAACATAATTTTTAATTTGAAATTGTTCAACTACTCCAGTTCTTGAAATGTGTCCTAGAGTTTATGAAGATCCTGATTTATCTTCTCTGAAACAGGGAAATTTTGCATGCCATACTTAAATATTACCTCCACCAAATATTTTATTCCATTTCCCTTGGTCCTTAATCCTATTCCTAGAGTATGTTTTTCTTGTTCCTAATATTTTCCTTACGTATCTCTGAACTCTTATTCTCTGAAGATACAGTGACTGACTCAACATTGTATTCCAACAGAAGATGTATCATTATTTTGTTTGACTGGTTTAATGTTAAGAGTCCTAGACAAAAATTACCATATTCTCAATGTTGACTCTGTAATAAATAGAATGGTGGTTTTAAATTATTTACTACCAACTATCCGATATAGATTTTTTCTTACTTTGGTTTAGAAGCCCAGAAGGAACATGACCGACTCATATTATTTCTTCCAATAGATTATTTTGAATGTAATGTCATGAATTTTTACCTACATGGTTCGGCTCAACTCTCCTCTGGGAAGATCTCTCTGATATTTCTTATGGCCTCCTCTGGTTTTATCTAAATTGCACAATAAGTAAACACTGAAATATTCTTCCTTCAGCCTTTCCTGTAATTACACATTAACAAGTGTATCAGGCTGTATCTCTGATAACAGTACAACAGAATCTCTCAAGTTATTACATAGATGTATATCTTTAATAGTCCACTGCATTACCTTCAGTTAAATTCCAAGTTTATACCAAAGCTACTGATAACCAGCCCTGTTCTGAAAAGTCAGATAAATAACCCCTCATCTATATTTCGAAAAGCTGCATTTCTAACCATCTACTATTGTAACAAAAAAAAAATAATCAATCCAAACCCCAAATCACAAGTGGCCCTCAAACTGGGTTAAACAGAAATTCAAAGAAACATTAAAGAAACATTAAGATAGTCACTGAAGGACACTATTAAATTGTTTCTTATGAAACTTCATAATTTATCAATACACATAACATCTGTCACATAAGACTTAAAATAAGTCTTCTCGGACTTAGAACTCTAACATGAAACCAGTAAAACATACCAATGATACACCTCATTTTGAGACTCTTTCGCTCCACGGAGGTTGCCTTTGCATACTGGAATACCTTACCAGGAAGTACAGTAACAGCGAGCATCTTCAAAAGTTTTCTAGAAGCAATAATCTAAGAAAATAATGATCAATATACAAAGCCACATTGTAAACATTCTTTTTTCTGCTCCTATTTTTATAATGGAGCAGCCCTCCTCTTAAAATTATTTTTTTGAAAGCTCTGCTTAAAAAAAAACCCCACATAATCCTGAGAATTCTCAGAAAACTTTGGACATCAAATGGATGTGAAACTGAACATGGCAAATATCCAAGATTCTCTGTGAAGAAAGGCCCAATAGCAAACAATTAAGCATAGCAGTTCAATCATTTTCTCAAAATTCTCAGGATAATTAGGGAATGTATTCAGCACAGAAAATTGTACTGTCAAACTAATCCAGTAAATTTAATCGAAGGTCTTTCACCAAATACAGGAGCACAAATTCAATTGCTTTAAAACAAAACAAAGCAAATCCCAAACAAAACCCCACCATAAACCAGTAGAATTCCTTTATTCAGTAGGAATTACGTAGGCCTAATTTTCAGTTTCTCTTTGTAAGGGAAGTTTTTTGTACTGAAAGATATAATAGTGAAACTGAAAGAGCACCAAGGCTGATTCAATTCATGTTTATTTGGGTAACAACATACTAAAGAGATTTTTAGGGTTATTGGATGAAATTCAACTAGACCTATTTACTGCTCAAAATATAAATGACATCTAGATCTACTTTCAGATGCTTGATAGTAGACATGTGGTTTATTATTTATTTTTATACAAAAATAAATGATGTCGTCCTCAGTGACTTGATTTTGCTTTACTCTTCAACCTGCACATGAGGAGGACACGAGAAACCTGCCTGTCGGAAGCTAATCTTTGCATATGCTTTTGGAAGATGTTAATTTGTCAATGCTGATGGTGGTTTGGGTAACACAGATACCTAATTCTATGCTACTTTTCACAAATAAGGAGAAGCAAGGTAAAGAAGTATTTTGGTTGGAGTGGGAAGGCATCCACAGTCTATGGTAGTAGGTGCACTGAAAAAGGAAAGAAAGGTAAAGAGCAGAAGCATACAGTTCACTATTTAATATCTGATACAGGCAGAATACAGTGGCTAAGCACTCTGTAAAGAACTCCATAGTTGAAAATTCAGGTTAGCACTGGAAGGTGCAGACAGGACGTATTGTTGGCCTGAACCACAAACAAGTGAGTATTTGAAGGAGTTTTGCTGTAAAGGTGCTTAGTTAAATTGCAGACTAAAAGAATTTTGATGTGAAGACACTTAGTTAAATTGTAGGTCATTGTTTAAGACTATAGGATTAGTTTACTCATAGTGGTATTTTATTTTGGCATATTTGGTTCTTTCTGAAGATGTTTAATATATGTGACAATAATAAAAAAGTTGACTGGCCCTCCTAAGTTCCATCACTCACTTCTTGATTATTGGTTGGTTTCAAGTGTAATAATTGACAGTCACAAAAAGGGAAGCATCAAAGGACCAATAATTCTCATGTGAGGTGAAAAAAACCCCACCAAAACCCCCCAAACAAACCACCAGTGAAACCTGAGGGAAGCTTAGTCATTGCTTTATGTTTCTCTCAACCAGCCATCTCCCCCTCCACCCCCCACCAATATCATGCTTCAAATATTTAGCTACATTGTTCAGTTTGAGAATTTACAAACCCTAAATACTTTCCTTGTCTATAAAGAGCAAATTTCACAAGAAACAAAGTATTTCCTTCTTGAAAACTGCTACCATTAAGGTTCGAGTAACACACTTGCTGGTTGCAAGCTGTTAAACCATAAAACTGATATAAACAATTATGAGGGGAAGAAATGTCAGCTTAACTCCCCCCCCCCCGCCCCCCAACTATCAAGATACAGAAAAATCAAGAAGAAACCAAAGATACTACATCAGAAGTAACTAGTAATTCAAGAGAACCAAATGCATGTCTGTATTTGGATACTTACAGTGCTTATGCACTTTTTGGGAAAGGAGAAGAATAAAATATATAAGGCCAAGGTAAGGAAAAAAACACCAACCAACCAACCCTTGGGATGAGTCCATAACTGACTGTAAATTTTATGTATCAGCTTTATTTACAGCAAAACATAGTAAACTTTACTCTTGATTTTTTGTAAAATTATTTTAGTGAACATGTAAATATTCATATTTAGAAGTCACAGTGTAAAAGGACGCAACATTTGCAAAAAGAATATGTAAAACTATTAGATGTTAAACCAATTAAATGATTAAAATTATACGAGGTTTTCTTTTGAACTCAAACAATCGTTATAGCTGAAAAAAGGAAAATAATTCCATTACTACTATAACTTTTTTTCCTCTAATGCAAACCTTTCGGAGTAGAAACACCTCCTAAAAAAGTACTAAATCTCATTAACAAAGCAGAACTGATGTAGTTTTACTTAAGGATAATGGGAGGTGACAAGATCACATGAAAAAAAGGAATTATTTGAAAACAAAACAACCAAGGTAGTAAAAATTCAGAGATGAGGCTATTTTTCTTCACTTGTGTACATAACAAATATCCTCAATTTGACTGCAACAGGGACAAGAAAAAAAAAACAACAAAACAACAAAAAATCAACAGCCTTTAAAACATCTCTGAAGAAATAATGGAATATTTGTTACTGCTGTAGGAATTCTTAAACTTATTCTAATGCACACTACCAAACAATAATTCTGCATCTTCTCCAGTGACCTGTATGATTTCCACATTTAGCCACAAATAAACAAAAATCCCCATCAGGTTTCACCTGTCAGGGGAGGTGGAATGTATGTTTGTAAAACCTGTTTATTAAATATTATTTTAGTACCTCGGTGCTCGAGCTCAGGTCAGGCACTGGGGTTCCATTTTGCTCAGTGCTTCACAATAGTTAAAGACAATCCTTATTTTGCAGTCAAAACACCACTAACATCTTGATTCTGTGGGCTGTATTTTAAACTGCATCAGGAAAAGTTGAGTTGCCAAAAGAACAGGGAAGTTCAGTATACTCTGATAGTTTTCCTCTATTTTCAGACTCTTTAACTATTACAATTTCTGTATTCCTCAGTTGATAGTTTTAGTGATGCCATACAGAAGTATATTTATGTAAGCATCAAGGGAAATTAAAATGTTAATCACATTATTCATGTAGCCCTTTGTTGTGAGAACCACCTATGAGAGATACTACAATATGTATTTTACATAGCTAATAAAAGACAAGCCACTTTATGTTTTAAATCTTTATTAGATGGTAAATATTATTTCATTGCCACTTCAATTATGTGATGTGTGGATTTAAAATACAGCTGAAACACGGAGCAGTTATTGTTAGAAAAACTGGGAAAAGGGAGACACACATACATTTTTAAATACATAACGTGAGCCTGGCTACAGACAAAGTGATCAAACCCATGCAAGAGTTTATATCTTAAAAAAACATTTGTCCTACAAAACACATTTACTCTGACGATTACAACAGACATGCTGGATTATGATTTCAATGATTTTTTGAACATTTGATAACAGTACGTCAAAATGCACAGCAACACAGCATCTGCCACATCAATCTGATTTTTCTCACTTTTTAGAACACGACTTCATGGAAATACCTGACATTTCAGCCTCCCTTCTCTAACCTTCCACGGATATGTTTGTGCAATAAAGCTGAAGCGTGGTCGCAGCAGCTTTCTCACCGTGCCAAGCACAAAGCTCAAGCAGCAGGCTTGTACACCAACCTCAGAGCCTTGGAAACATACATGTAAAAATGCTCAACTCAGCCTCCCCTCAGCTGCACAGAAAGATGCTTTAAATCGAATTTTGTTAAAAGTTATGCAGTTGGGAGCTTTAGGGTCTCTACATACACAGCATTATTTGTCTAATTCCTATATAATTTCAAACATACTTTCGGCTTTGCCTCACGAGTCACATTAGTTAGTAAACGGGGCAAAATAATACTAAAAAATGACGGCTTCTCCTGTTTACACCGATCCCTGCTACATTCACTCTTATTGTCCACAAACATGTTGGCTCTGGCAAGGCCCAAACTCGACCTGAAAAAGCATAGATGCATTGCAAACCATAAAGTAATTATGCTCCTTTATACCCCTTCCTTGTCGGACACAGATTTGTTTTTTAAAGGTAGTTATTAGTAGTAACGATAGTTACCTTTAAACAAAGCAAAAATTACTTGCTTTGGTTTTATTTTCTTTTCCTTTATGACTGCAAGCAGCAAATAAAAAGATACAGCACGAATCAGAACGTTTACTCGGTATCGTCAAGCTAACAAGCATTAAATAAACCAATGTTTTAATCTCTAATCAGGCCCTGTACAATGTTGCAGCCTTTCAGGAACCTTCGGTACGTTATTGATCCACTAGTGAATTACCTCCAGTCCAGCCATAGGTTGCAGGCATCATCATCCTTCGCTTGTCCTCGCGTTGACAACACTCCTTTTGCCATCGCTCCTAGAGGCCGCAAGATTCGTCAGTCCGGCGTGTCTGATGTGGTTGGCGGCAAGAACAACGAATAAACCGGTTACTAGCTGTTTGAGTTTTTTTTTTAAGGGAAGTTCTGAAACGGAGTACCCTGCGAGCTCTTCACCCTCCGTGGCAGAGACATGGCCCCAAACAGAGCTGCCGCCTGACGAACAACCACGTTTCAGGTTGTCTGGGGCTTGCTGGGACTCCCACTCCCCCCAAACATAAGGCAAGAACCCGGACCCGGGCACTATGTTGCAAGAACAAGACCCAAAAACGCGTGACATTGGCACTTACGCGCAGATGCCAAACCCGCCGCACCCCAAGGCCCCGCCGAGCGCCGAAAGAGCCCGGGGCTGCCGGAGCCTCGCGCCCGGGAGGGGCCTGGTTACGGGGCTAGGGGAGCCTCAGCGGGTGGAGGAGGGGGGCTGAGAGGAGGGCCAGGCTTCCTCAGCCCGCCTCCCCAGCGGGGCCGCACTCCCCAGGGGCATTTTTGGCTTCGTTCGCTTCCCTTTTCTGCAACACTGCAACTCGGTAACTTCCAGGCCCGCCGCCGCCGCGAATCGCCGCTGCCCCTTCTCAGCCCCTCCTCCCCGTGCGTCGTATCCCTCCGCGCTCCGGCCGCCCGCACCTCGCAGAGAAAGCGCCTTTCAGCAAGCAGCCCGCCGCCTTCCCGCCCGCCCCGCCTCTGCCGCTCCGACATCTTCTGCCTCAGCCCGCCCGCTAATAAACACGTAGCGCTTGCTCTCGCCCCTTCTCCCCTCAGCCGGGCAGCGGCGGAGGCCGCCGCGGCGGCGGGGCAGGGGCAGAAGAACGCGGCTCCCCCCTCCCTTTCCCCGCCTGGCCGCCGCCGCCGGGCGCTGGGGACTGAGGGGTGCAAGGAGCTGAGGGAGGAGGGGCTGCGCGCGCGGCGCGGAGCGGAGAGAGGCGCCGGGAAGGCTGAGGCGGGGGGCGCGGAGGAGGAGGGAACTCTTTCTCCGTGCGGAGGGATCGCGCTCGCGCTGGCTGGCGGCCGCGGCGGTAGCAGCGGCGGCAGCAGCAGCAGCAGCGGCGTCGGCGTTGGCGGCGGGTCGGTGTGAGTTGTTTCCTCCTCCTGCCCGTGGGTTGAATGGTGGAGCCGACACTCTTCCTGGTGAACGAACAGTGACAGCTACCGGGCGGGCGGGTGCGTTTCGCTAGGACCCTACGCTGCCGCGGGAGCGCGGCCCGAACCTCCCTCCCTCCTTTTACTCCCCCCCCCCCCCCCCCCCCCCCCCCCTCCCGGTTTTCGCCTCGCCATGTCCGGGGACGGCGGCAGCAGGCACACGGCGGAGCTGCGAGCGGGTGAGTGAGTGCCGCGGAAGCCACCGTGCAGGGCGGCGGGAGCCTGAGAGGGTCGGCGGGGAGGGGGAAGAAAGAAAAGCCAGCGGGGAAGGGGCGAGCTGCAGCCTTCACCGCCTCTCCTCTACCCGCAGAGCTCTACTTCCTCATCGCTCGCTTTTTGGAGGACGGACCCTGCCAGCAAGCGGCTCAGGTAGGGATGGAGGGATGGAGGGAGGCAGGGATGGCGCCGCCGGGCCTGGCGGGGAGGGGGCGGCCGGGCAGGGCGGCGGAACGGGCTCTTCTTTTTCCGTATTTTCTTCGTTCTAAAATCCACATCCCTTTTCTCAATACATTCTCGCATCCCTTTTGTTGCTGCAGGTCCTGATCCGAGAAGTGGCGGAGAAAGAGGTAAGCGGTGCCGCGCACCCGGCTCTCGCCCCGCCTGCGGCCTCCCTCCCCCTTCCCTCTCTCTCTCCTTCTTCCCCCGCCCCATCCCGGGGCCCTGCCGCTGCCGGGGGGCTGCTCGGGGGAGGGGAGCCACTCACGGGGCGTCCTCTCTGCCCTCCCCTAGCTGCTGCCCAAGCGGACCGACTGGACGGGCAAGGAGCATCCCCGTAGCTACGAGAACCTGGTAAGCAGCCGGCGCGGCGGGCAAAGTTGGGTGGATTTTCTTTTCCCCTCGCTCTCCCTGAGCAGCCCTAGGAAAAAATTGAATTTCCCGCAAAAAGAAAATTACAACTTAAAAAAAAACCGCAAAAAACAAACTTGAGAAATTTTTTTAAATTTTATTTTTTTAACATAACCTCATCCTCGTCCTTCCCTTTCCCCCCCTATCCCGGGGGCAGCCGCGGGGTCCCGCCGGTGTAGCCTGCGCGGGGTAAATAACAACAAGCACCCAAGCCCCGGCGCGGCCTCGCCGGCTGCAAACAGAGGTACGTCATGGACGCGGCGCGGGCGGGCGAGAGCGAGCGGCGCGGGGCGGGGCCAGCGCGGGGAGCGAGCGAGCGAGCGGGCGGGCGGGCGGCCGAGGCCGCGCCGCCGGCAGGAGGGGGCGCTCTCCTCCGCATAGAGCCGCGCCGTCCGCACGCACAATGGCTCCGCGCTGCCGCGCACCGACCCGTGGTGAGGCAGCGGAAGGGGTCGGGGCCCGGGCCGCTGTGTTGAGGAGGCCTTTATTCCCCTTCGCCCTGCTGTTCACGGGTTGGGATCGACACGGCGGTTTGGGTTTGGTGTGTCCTTTCTGGTGCGGTGTGTGCCCGCGTTTCGTATTGCTTTTGAAGCTTGTATACAGTGTATCTGGTGTGTAGGAATAACTGGTTCACAGGTTGACATCACAAACTTAAGTGGTGTCGTTGTCCACCCCACACCTCCCCCTTGGTTTTTTTTTTTATTTTCCCCTAATTCCCCGTGTGTGCTTTTCATCTCTGGTGCGCATCAGTGATTTAAAAGTGTTGTCTGCGCGAGTGGTATAGCTCTTGCTAGCTGAGAGGGGCCTGGATATATTTTTCTTTAATATACCATGAACTGCAGTAGTTGGGGAAACGGCAATTAAGGTGCCTGAATTGTGTTTGTTAGCAACTCGTTGCTGGTATTATTTTTGTTACAGGTGCGCTGTTGTGCAATTTAGTCTCTGGATTTCTGAATAAGATTTCAGAGGAAAATTGAGCCATGTTTGTAATATGCGTCAAAGCAAGATTTCCCTTTGGGATTTCTGGTTGGTTATGGCAGTTCTGAGCTCCAGTACTTCTGAGACTTAGACCAGAGAACTTTTGAGCTTGCACAAAAGGAAACAGAGCAGTTCCCATCAGTAATGCATCCAGTAAATACTACTGGCATATACATTATCTTAGTTATATTATTAATGTTACAGTATGACTCATAGGTATTTATTACAGTTGGAACAGGTTTATTTACTGCATTAGTTTTCTCTGGAGCAAGAGGTAGATTGGCTCAGGCACTTTAATGCATGTGTTGTGGAAGAATTGATAGCAGCTGACTTGCTGAAAACTGATTCGTACATACCAATAGTTCTCAATTTTCCTGAAATCAACCATCAAGAAATTCAACTGTGAATTTCAGAGTGCTGGTACTTTTGCATTATATACTGTGCTTTACCTATCTATTTATAAGGTCATATTATTTATTTCAGGTAATAGTCAGAAGTTGGTTGGCAAAACTTCCCATGTTTCTTGCGGTTTTGTTTTTTTTTTCCAATAAACTATGAAGAATTGCAGGTGTACTCCTAGTGTAGAATGGATTTGGGTTTCTTCTGTATAGTCAGAGTATGAAAGGATGTGACAAAAGAGAAAGTGAGAAAAAAGGGAGTTTGAAGTAAGAAGACTTGATGAGAAATAAATTCATTCAGACCCTTATTTCCAAGAAACATGTCATGTTTGTTGGAATGTTGGTATTCAGTTGTAATAGATATGTAATGAGGTAAGATGTACTTACTCAAAATTTGGACTTGATCGTGGGTACAGGTATCAGGCAGTGTGATGCTGACAAGCACCTTTCTGTTTTCACAGTCTTCAGTTCCTAACAGAGTTTCCTTCCCTTTGTCCCTACCTACATGTTGGGGGGGGGGGGGGAGAAACTGGTTACTTTGTTCTTGATGCTTTTCTCCATCCTCTCTCTGCTGTTGCTTCAGTTGTCAAAGATTCATAAACTTTGTACTACTTTACATTTTAGGCTTGTGAAAGCTGTCACGGAAGTGTATTTGCAGTGTGGCAGTTACATTTCATACGAAAGAGATGTTTTTCACAATGTCTTGTTTCATTAAACAAAAAATTTGCTTATTTCAAACCAAGGAACCTGTTAAGGTAGAGGGTGATGATAAGCTAATTTTCTGTTTCTACATTTTTATTATCTTTTTATTATTATTTAAATCTTTTTCCCAGCTTTAAGATGCTGCTTCTTTTTTCTGGAGACAGCATTTTCTGTCATGTTGGTACCACTTCTCAGACTTGAAAGCCTTGAGCTTTCACTAAACTTCATAGAAGGAGCTGAAGGGAGAAAAGCTAAGAAATAAAAATACCAGTAAATGTAGTGTTGGATGTCTGACTTTTGCTCTTGGAGGGAATAAAGGCTCTGTGTAACATGGGTGGAATTTAATCCCAGGATCTGTCTTGTTGGTTGCAAAATCATGTCTTTTATTATACATCTATTAAGGTGCATATCTTTTAAAAGGATGATGTTTTTCCTGGTTCTGTCCTTGTTTTGAAAACACTTACTTAGGAATTCCTATTAGAACTAACTTTCTGTTATTAGACTAAAATTCACAGCCGTAGATACTTTATTTCTGTCACTTAATTCATGCAAATAATGTTAAATCCCATGCAATTTTCATCTTGTAAATTATTTTCATTTTTCTGTTTGGTCAGTGAAAGTAAATGTTTCATCATCTTACAAGCTAACACTGTGCTCTGCATCCTTGTAATGCTACAGGAAAATAAATATGTTCAGAAATGCTATTATAATACAGTTTACATTCTGAAGTGATCTTTTTTGAATTCAGAAGTATACTGTTTCTCTAATACACTTTTCTACAGCCACCATTTGTCATATATATAAACCGCTTGAATCTCACTTTGAGAGTGTGGTCTCATTTCAGAGCACCAGTCTCATTTTTGTGTGTCAGTATGAAGGTTTCTATTTGTGTGATAACAAAACAGTTTCCGAGAACTAAGTACGCCGGTAGGTCAGTCTCAGTCTGTGTGTATCAAGGTTGGTGAGACTCTCCAGCAGCAGATCTCGGGATGTTTTGCATTCTCTTGCATTAGTTGAGACTTTTTAATGGTAAGCCAGCTGTTTTTGTCTTCTTTTTGAAAGACTGAGGATTTCTCATGATGGGGGACAAAAATCGAGGAGTTTTATGAGTTAACAGCTCACTTCGGGAGAGCCTGCGAATTGTTTACAGATTGTGGTTAAAGATGTTGTTTAAGTGTTGTGTGGTTAGGCTTTAAAGCACCTTTGCTAGGGCCTTGACACATGCACGAGCTGTGCATCATCATTTGACTCTAGGGTAATTGTTTTTTCACATTGCAGTTTTGACGTGCGTGTAGCTGCTCTAATTGTACACTGCAGATCAAAGCTGTGCATCTCTGCTGCATCCTTTGTGTGGACATGAGTGCTCATCCCAGCATGCGGTTAGTTAGATAAGGGAGCTGAACTGTCTGAAAAATGCACAGTAAAAAAACAGGTTTTGGGTGGTTCAGCTCTCCTCTTGCATGCAGCAATGTGTGTCCTACCTGCACATTGAGGGATGTGATAGGGTTGCACCTGGAGGGCTTTGGCAATGTGTTGGTGTTGCTCTTTTTGGGAGCAGAGTGGACTTTAGATGGGTGAACATTAAGATTCACAGCAACAATTTAGAGCTACTGGATTTTTTTTTTGTTTGTTTTTTGGGGGGAGGGTTGGTGTGGTGTTTTTTTTTAAATAATATTATTATTATTTTAAAGATCTTCTAGGTTATAAGCATCATACTGTGCATGAGTTCAATTTTTCTTATCCAAAATATCAATGTAACTGTCATTTTCACTGTTGAGTTAGAATTTTGTTCATGTTGGTGGTGGTTGAGGAGAGAGAAATAGGAAGGCGGTGTGACAGGCTTAGGGGGTAGTATGCCTTGTTCTCAGGAACAGAACAGTTTATTGCTGTTTTGTTCACATTTGTCCTTTTCTCTTCCCCTGCCCACAATTATTAAATGTGACTCAGAAATGATAAAATGGCTGTTTTCAGGCAATCCTAGTGTTTGTTCTTTTTTGGTTATGCAAAGGTATGTGAAGTTACAAAGTATCTGTGGGACTGGGACACTAGGTCCCTTACACAAACAATGAAATACAGTGCCTAAACTACTTTTACCAACATAGTAAAAGTCTTTTAGACAGCATTTTGGTTACTGTTTAATAATTCTGCTTTTTAATAAGTAAGCAGATAGCAAGTGTGTTTTTTTTTCTTCAGGAAATGTGCAGTAAAGGTATTCAAAGACATGGGGAGCAAAAATAAAAACTTACATTGAATCAGACAGCTGTGTCATCATCTAGTTTCTGTTATTAACAGTAATTTGGGGAGAGTCTATATTCAGTGCTTTGGAAGGTGGTCTGAGAGACTGGAGGTAAGAAAACCTGTGAAATCATTGTGATCTATGGCTGTGTTTTTGGTCTCATTGTCAGTGCTTCTGTTGGACATAAATCAACTTAAATGATTTCCTTTTAGTTCTGAAAGACAAACATTTCTGTTCTACAGGCTGTTCCCTTACCTGGGAAATTTAGGTAATGTTAGAGCCTCTCTGTTCAAACTGTTACATTTTGATGAGAAGGAGCTGTTCATTGTGCAAAATACCACACCTTCGTTTTGTTCCACAGATAACTGAGAGGGTTAGCTAAGTGACCTGCTTTGTGCTAGTTCTTTCAAACTGAAACTAAGGAACATTGATGAGAGATGAGATAAAGAGGTATATCAAGTTTCTAAGGTGTAACTTTTATTAAAAAAAACCAAAACAACAAAAAATGCACAAACCCCCACAAATGCATGAGTTTAAGATGGGCAAAAGGTGCACGTAATCTAACAGTAATAAGCATAGGTGAATGTCTTAGTTCATAAGGCTGAAAATGCTGCTATTTTTCATACCTTCTCATGTGTAAATAGCAAGCTTGCTGTGGTGTGTTTTTACTAAGGTTTTTCATCTGCTCTGGCCTCACGTCTATTAAAAGTGTTAAATAGTTGGAAAAAATTGTATGTTCTTGAGATGGCTGGTTTCATACAAGTCTCTTTCATATAGAATCACAGAATGGTTTGGGTTGGATGGGACCTTAAAGATCATCCAGTTCCAACCCCGTCCCATGGGCAGGGACACCTTCCACTAGACCAGGTTGTTCAAAGCCCCATCCAACCTGGCCTTGAACACTGCCAGGGATGGGACAGCCACAGGTTCTCTGGGCAACCTGTGCCAGTTCCTTACTACCTTCACAGGAAAGAATTTCTTCCTAATATCTGATCTAAATCTCCCCTCCTTCAGTTTAAAGCCATTCCCTCTTGTCCTGTCACTGCATGCCCTTGTAAAAAGTCCTCCTTCTGCTTTCTTGTAGACCCTCTTTAGGTAGTGGAAAGCTCTTATTTAATTAGAGGAAAAAGTAATCTCGCATTAAAATAATAGGTGTTCCCATAGGAAATAGAGGTGAAGTATCCATATACTTTTAGCTCAAAGATAATTAGAAAGTACCAGAGAAATAAATACACTTTGGAGGAAATGGTTAATTCTCCAGTTCTCCTCTCCCTGTTGTTTGTTGCTCTGCCCCTCCAGCCCCCCAAAGGAAAAAAAAAAAGAGAATCCTTCAGGGAAAAGTAATTGCACTTCATTGCAATTCCTAATTTTAAAGTAATAAGGCACTTGCTAGTGGTACAGGGTACTGTATTAGATTGATGGTTTGATATAGTACAACAATCACTGTAATTCAATTGGAGCTTGTTTTGGGTAATATGTTACATAGCAGAATAGTTAAGCCAGGATAGCTGCTGATATTGGCAAGATAGAGCTCTTGCATCTTGAAACGAAGGTGGCTTACTGACTCTGGATTTTGTTGCTGAATGTCCTTGTGAGGAAATGTGTTTTTCTGAAAGATATTTACAGTCCGACTTGTAGTAAAGCATGTTAATTGTTAGCATGGGGAGGGGGGAATCCCCCAACAGCAGTACATCGGAGAGCGTTTCTGTATGCTTTGTGCTTAGAGCAGAATCCCGAATAGGGTCGTTTTTAACTTGATGCCTAAAAAATAACTGCATTATGTATTACAAATTTAACTAGAGTCTAGGTCAAATCTTGATTCTGTTCACGCATTCACTGTGATTCTGATGCTGAATTATTCTGCAGAGTCATGCAGAATGAAAATACAAGCACTTAGGTCTGTTTCAAAGATAATAAAGATTTGAATGTTTGTCGGAATAGCTGTGGAGCTGCATTTTGTGTATTCCCATGCTGTTTGTTTGGAATAAGTAAAGCTGGGGTAGTAGGTGAAGGGTGAAGTTGAAGATAATGCTTCTGTTTGTTTTCTAAAAAATACTATTTGTGCTTGAGATCTGTATTTTTTTTGTACTTGCTGACAGAATTCTGTTTTTTATTAATGTTTAAGAAATGTTGTCTTATGCAAAAATTCTATTCAAACAAGACCAGCTCTTTATTATACTTACAAAAGCATGTCTTCTGTGCATTTCTGTTGGAAGAAAGAGCAGAACTAGATGTTGCAAATAGCCTAATAGGAGGAGGAAAGAAATCAGCTAGAATTTCAGCTAAGTGGGATTGGCAGAGGAAAAAAAAAAAAAAAGAACAACCCTGGTGCTGTTTGACATCACAGTTTTGGCATAAAATTTTTAAATTCCTGTTTGTAGAGTCCAGTTCTCGCTTTTTCTTTAGAGCTGTTTGAATTTTAAATACTTGTACATCTGTTATTTTTTTTCCTTTTGCTTTTACTTTCTCTTCTTGGTATTAGAGATTGATATCAAGACAAATTTCCATCATTCTGTTGTGTTTTCATAAGCTTTTCTGTTTCTGACAAAGCTTGTAAAGTGTCCTTTTAAAAAATAATTTTATTTCTTTTGTCACTGAAATCTGATTTGAAAGTATTCTTGACAAGGGTTGCTTTTCTTTGTTATCTGTTTTAGGAAAAGGACTCAGAGTGGTGGGTATATTTTAGGTTCGTTCTAGCTTCTTTTTACAGTTAGTCAGTGCAAGAATTGTCTCCTGATAGGCTGTACTTTAGAAAAATGCAAATAATTTTAGCTTTCAAGCCCCTCTGTTTAATGTGTTAAATGAAAGACTTCCTTACCTTGTCCTTTCTTGAGTTGTGGCTGTAGCATTGTGGTTCTCTTCTGCAATTTTTTTGTTTGTTGTTTTCAGTTTCTCAAAAGGGAGGAATCGGGATTAAGGTGAATTCGTGTTACACACTTTCTTTATTTGTGACTTCTACTGTAATGCTGATAGTCACACATACAAACTGTAACTGCAACAGGCTTCCTAGAGAGGTGGTTGCTGCTCCAAGCCTGTCAGAGTCGTGGGCATTTGGACAATGTGCTTAATACCATGCTTTAGGTTTTAGTGAGTCCTGAGGTAGGCACTTGGACTAGATGATTGCTGTAGGTCTCTTTCAACTGGAAATATTCTATTAATATTTTTAAAAGAACTTTTGTTGTTGTTTTGTTTTTTGGTGGTGTTTTTTGTTTTTTTTTCCCTGATGGAGAAGAAAGTACTACACTGGAGAAAACTTACTTAATAGCCTGTTTGTAATGAATATTTAATTTCCACTGTTTATTTCTTTATAAATGAGAAAACGGGAAAGAAGAAAGTCCAAATAAACCTGTAACAAAATAAGAGGGGTTTTCGTTAGTAGATTTTACAAGCTTATTTTTATTACTAAAATAAAGTTGTATAAATTTTCTGGAACTGAGAAGTGTTTAGATGGCCAGTGTCACTGTGTTTTTTTTTTTTTTAAGGGTACAGCTCACTTAGTATTGTTGAATCAGTTTGTTAATGAGGTGGTTGCAGATGCTGCTTAGTAGCAGTATTTGGACAAATGCTGTGCAGAAGCATCATAAAACTGCTGCGTAATTTGGTATAAATAGCTGTTTTGACACAAGTGGACTTAGATGAGGAGAGACTATAGTGTGGGTGTGAGGTATAGATTAAGATCTTTAATAGGCATGATCAAGAGTAATGCAAATAGATCTCCCTTTCCAAAACATTTCCTGTAAAAACTACACGAGGAATTGAGCCTACCTCGTTTTTGTTAAAATAAAAAATGAACACATGGCTTATGACAAATCATGAGAAGTATGACTCAAGATGTCATCTAGCCGTAGTTTTGGAATGTGTCAAAGCCGATTTGCTTAATTTACTTTTGATTTTGTGTATTTGTGATGATCTATAAAATGGAAGGTTTTTGAGCAGGATACAGTGATAACCGAATTGCATATGTAGTTCTAATACTTGTGGTGAAACAAAAAATAATTCAATAATTATTAATCTTGGAGAGACAAGTTCAGGTTTTGCAGACGTGAAGTCTGTTTTCAGGTAGAATTATACAAAGGACAGTATTTAAGTTTTTCAACTCTTTTTGGTAGTAGAGGAGGAGAACAAAAACTAAGGAAATTAATCGGGGCTGTTGGTGGCAGAAAGGTACGTAGTTTTGTCACCTGTTACAGCTGTTCTAATATTTTAGGGCTCTCAAGCATGTTTTTGACTGATTCCTCCTGTAGGAAAAAACTTCCTTCCTGTAGGAAAAAACTTCCTTCCTGTAGGAAAAAACTTCCTTCCTGTAGGAAAAAACTTCAGGTTCTCTTTACAATTTACTGATAAAAATGAATTGGAATAGCAAGTTCTGAACTGAGTAGATAATTTTTTGCCACCCTTCTAATGATGTTGAATTTAGACATTTTGAAGAGCTGATCTGTACAATCTACTGTAACTTGATTTAAAAAAAATTTTTTTTTTTTTTTTAGTAAGAGGCTTTTTCTTTTTTTAAATGACTTAAAAGATTCATGCAGGTTAACCTTTAGGGAGTCAAATTCCAGCAGCTTGCAAGGCCTTCTACAAATGTAACATAATTCACGGAAGGGAAGCCCTGCTTTCCTGGAAGCAGCTAAACATTTGCCTGCTGATGGGAAGTAGCGAATGAGTTCCTTATTTTTCTTTCTTTGTCCTGCAGCTTTTGCTTTAACTGTTAAATAGTCTTTATCTCAACCCACTGGTTTTCTTTCTTTTACCCTTACAATTTTTCTCCCCCACCACACTGAGGGGGAGTGAACAAGCAGCTGTGTGGGGCTGAGCTGCCGGCTGGATTGAACCATGGCAGGAGCAAAAGAGGAGCTTCACTTCCTTCACTAGAGTGTTGTGTTGGTGGTGGTGAGAATTACTGGTATAAGCAAGACTTTTCCAGAGTCTCGTTTTCAGACATCAGCACTCTTTATGTTACCAAACTGCTGGACTACATGAAGCGATTGTAGCTTGTCGGCAAGATAGGAGCACATTTGTTGAGAATGAGGTAAATTCCTGTTAATTAGGGGTAATATAGAAGCATCATTCTGCCTAAAATGTCAATCAAGGCATTCTCTAGTTGAAGAGTAACAAAACATCACTAGCTTCTACTGCAGTACCTTTTTTTTTTCCTTGTTTCTGCAAAGTAAAGCTGTGAAGATGTATTTCAGGCTGTGCGAAGGATAAAACTGCTACACACTAGATCTTGTACAAGAACTGAAGAAAACAGAGTTTCTCCCCTTCCTCCTAATTTTATTATTTTAAGTTTGCTTTGTTATTGTCTAAGCTGACAGTAGCTTATCCGTTTTAAAAATGCTGTTTCTTAACCAAGAGCTTTATAATAGGATTGTACTGTTGACGCATTTGAAGCTTTTTTCCCTTCCTATGCAAGATGGTCTTCTGCTCTAGTATTATAGTAGTTCAAAAGAATGAACTGTGTTTTTTCTGGTCAGTCATTAATATTCGTTCAACACTGCTATAAGAGGAACTCTACTGATAAGAAGAGCTTGTTTTGATACTGTGTGGTTGAAAACAATGAGCAGTTTCCAAACTGGTCATGTTTGTAGCCTAATAGAGGATCATGCATACCAATTTTAAATTGCTTAAGCCAACAGTTTCAAGATAAAAAAAAATAAAATCCAGTTGTGAAGCTTCAACAAAATCTTGTAACTGGTAGGTTGGAGGAGGATGTTTTTGAATTGTCTTCTACAAAGCAGCGTTATTTGTGGATCTTCCAAGAATTCTGTAAATAGAACCATAGAATGGTGTTGCTGTCCTTACAGTCTTTGTCTCATCTTTATCTTAGAGTAACTCAAATTGACCAGATCACTATTTAAATATAATATTGAATATATATACTTTACATTTTGTACTGTGGTTGTAAAGGTGCTTATTAAGTCTATGAGCAACTGTGCCTTAAAGTCAGAAAGCAGAAAATACCAAAAGTTCTCTGTACAAAGTGGCATGTGTTGAATAGAGTAGTAATTAGGACCAGCTGGAAAGAATTATTGCACTTAAAGGTCATTATTTGTTTGTATCCTTAATAAACTGTGATTTTTTTTTTTTTTGTGAATTTGTGTAACAATCTGGAAAAAAAAATCAGTAATTCTTCAAAAATACTGGGTTCTTTAGCAGATGTTTTGTTTGCTCTTTCATAAATAGGTGAAATATTACAGACACTTGGCACCTGACCACTTGCTTCAAATATGCCATCGACTTGGACCTCTTCTAGAGCAAGAAATTCCCCAAAGTGTCCCTGGAGTGCAGACATTATTAGGAGCTGGCAGACAGTCTTTGCTTCGTACAAACAAAAGTATGAAAAATTTATAATAATTTTGAGAGTTCTTGATATTTCGTGCCTCTTCTGAGTTTTTTCATGAAAAAGTGCTCGCCTATATTTTGTTTGTGTAATTTTTTTTTTAAAAAACAGGTTGCAAACATGTTGTATGGAAGGGATCTGCTCTTGCTGCACTACATTGTGGGAGGCCTCCAGAGTCCCCTGTAAATTATGGCAGTCCACCTAGTATAGGTAAGTCAGTTTTATTCTGGCATTGCCATTACCTAACTCCAGGTTGATTGATTATTGCGAGGATAAGAGCTAAGTAGTAGTGCTGTGCGTATTTGACCTTGTTTGTGTTATATACCTTACATTTAGTATCCTTTTTATTAAGATATATTGTCATATTTGCCAGTTTGTATGTGGGAAAAAAAATGGGTATTGTAAGTTAATACACTAGTTCTGCTCTGAAGCTAATTTTGTCTTTGAACTATGAAGAGGAATAAAATACATTTCAGCAGTGAATGCATGCAAATAAAACTTTTTCTTAAAGATGTAGGAAAGCTCTCAGTAGATAAATAATTAGTATATAACAACTTAAAACCAGGAGAGTGTGGTCTGCACCCATTGTTGGGGAGAATGAGTAATGTAGACTGGTGATGCTTTTCTTTGGAAAGATGTGAGTGTCTTGTAGAAGTTATTCTTTCTGCTCTTTGGTCCATTCAGTAATTTTGTAGCTGTGCTTTAGTTTGCTGTGCTGTGTCATGAAGCATGCATGTGCTGTCTGTACAGCTGAAAAAGTGAGAAGCTGGGGGTCAGAGGTGTTTTTTTGTTTTTTTTTTTTTTCTTTCTTAGCTATTTTTAAGCTTTCATATGGTCACTAAAATATGTTTTAGTTTTCAACCTCTTAACAGAAAGATACATGGGTGTATTTTTTTTTTAGTTGCTAGAAGAATTAAGTTGTGGTATTTTAGGAAATTGTCATCCTTTTAATTTTGTCATGAATAGGAAAACATGCAAAATTACTTTTGTCTTTTCATCTTTTTCCGCTGATGTCCAGGGAAGGGGGAATGACTAAGACCATATTACCAGTGTGGGTTATACAAAAGCAGTAGTGATTTATACCAAACCAGTAGTTATAGATAGATGTGCAGTGTGAATAGCAGTGTGCAAAAGCTATCCAATTGATTGGTTCCTGATCAGGTGGAGCTGCTGCAAAGACAAAGGTTTCAGTCTTGGAAAGAAAGAGAAGGCTGAGTATATATTGGGAAACTAATGAGTAACAGTGTACAGATATATAGGTAGGTGCTTTTTGGAATAGGGGCATATTTAATGTGGTAACTTGCCATTACATTTTTTCAATCTCTGAACTCCTTTCAGAAGCTGTTGGTAGCCTGTAAGTTTTCCATTAATTGGAGGCATATATATAAAAATACATAAACTATATGACTGAGCTTAATTTTTGCTGTTTATATTATTTCTGATGAACTCCAATCTCAGAATGCATACCATTACAATTTACCCAGAGAATTAGTTCAAAAACATGATACAGCTGAGAAGCTTCGACTTGGTCAGGTGTCAAAAGTAATTGGTTATCTTGGTAGCTCTTTCATTTTAAAGCACAAGTTGGATGCTTTCAGTGGTATTTTTGTAGATGCTGGGAATATAGGAAGAAAAGATGGTTTTGCTGGGTGTTTAGAGCTGAGTTTTCAGAATCTCATCAGCTAGTATGTATATTGGTTAGAGGTAGTTCACCTAAATGCTCATGTAGCACCTGCATCCATTCAGTGTGGTTTTGTTTAGAGCTACTGTTTTGGTACCTATGTAGAGAGTCGTTTCTGTGTCATGCTCTAGGTGTGGGGGAGAAAATGCTTGTTATTGAATAGAAGAATTCCCCTTTTGAGTGGCTGCACATTGGCCTGAATTGTAAACTGACTAATTGTAAACTTGGAAAATCTTGGGCTAGATTAGTGGCTATTTCTGTAAGGTGACTGGAGGCCTATGCTTTCTAATAGTTAAGATTTCTGTAGCGGTTGCCTTACCCTATGCCTCCAACATGCCTCCTATGCCTATGCTTTACTCCAACATTTTAAAATATTTTTAAGAAATCAGAATAGGAGGAGTGTTTAGCATTGTACTGTAGCTTGCTCCATGGTATATAGTTTTTAGAGGGAAAAAGGTCAGTGTATGAAATCCATGGCAGCTGGAGTTCAAAGAAGGTTGTAGAGCTGCTGTGGTAATAAAATTAAACGTTAAGACAAATAATGTCCAGACTCTCTTTGGGGAAGAGCAAGTTAAGGCTTTCTAAATAAATGTTACTGTTATTGAACCGTCTGCAAAACATTGAGTATTTGCAAAATTACAGTTATTTCAGCATACCACTTTTTTCATGACCAAAGATTTCCTTTTCCAAACATTGAGATAAGTGCTGGTAACTGAATGTTTTCAGCTGTGAAGTATATTCTGATTTTTTGGATGTCTGGTTCAGAACTCTTGTGTTAAAGCATTTGGTTTTGATTTGTCCTAATCTGATCCTCTCAATAAAATCATGAACTGCAATGACACTTCTCTTATAAATTGAACTATAAAATTTTGTTCTGTTTCCTTATGTAATTTCTTGTTTTCCCTATTGGAAGCCTGTATTTTACGGTTTTGTCCAACAACAACAACAACAAAAAGAAACCTATTATTCTTCAGGCTGTTTGTATTTCAGGTGGAGAACCCCCTAGTGGTTGAGGAATAGAAAACATACTGAAGTCTTTGTCTTGGGCAGGAAAACTTAATTTGATTTCAGCAAACATACTGAAATACTTGTTTGTTTGCTAGTGTGATGAATCCGTGCAACCTTGTAGCTGGTTTATATGCAATTAAAATACAAATACGTTATTCTCCAGAAAACTACACAATATCTGTAGAACGTAATGAAGAGAAACAAAGCTTCAATGTGGAATAATCTTTGTCCAGTTGCTATTACTTGTGTAACATAATCTAAGAAGTTGCTGAATTAAGAAAAAAAGAGCTATGTCATATGCTAAATTTTGGTATTATTTTTCTTCTGTTTGTTTTTTTAATTAAAAAAAATCGTCTTTGATGCAGAAAGGAAAAACAAACTCAGTATTTTTCAGGAACTGCTGAGAAAGCACAGAACCAAAGCACAAAGCTTAAAGAGTTTCCAGCTCAAGGCTTTTGGGGAAGCTGGCCACTCAGGTGTGAAGACCTGCATGAGACTGGCTGTTTACCCCAGACATTGAAGAATGTTGTTCCTGACCATCAAAAATAGTATATCATGGTCTTACTGAATAGTCCACCTCAAGAAAAGTTCTGAAGCATTTTGTACTTTTCTCAGTTTCTTCTTAAATGATCCTGCTGTTTTGGCTGTAGGGAGAATGAGAGGTTCTGCAAGTGGTGCAGATCTCTGTTTCTAGAAATACAGTAAATACTTCAGGCCTAAAGGCTAACCTAAGAGTACTTTATGTAACTTTATTACTCTGTTAATTAAAGTAAAAAAATCTAAAAGACCATCTTTTGTTAAAGGATCTGTGTAAAAGTGACATTTTCTTATGCATTTATTCAAGTCTAAAGTAAATTATACTAAATTACTTTTGTTGTGCAAGAAGGAATGAGCTATAGAAGTCTTAAGGAATTTACACTTTGAGTAAAATATGAGTTGAAAAAATATATCATGAAAGCAAAGGGGGTTGCATTGAAGTCAGGGAACAGTTTGGAAATGGTTTTGATCGTATAATTTTCATTTGTTTTTACCTTACACCTTTTGAAACACCTCAGATTCTGCTGTATGAATTAGAAAGGTTGGCAGTTATTTTTGTTGGGTGAATTAATACTATATATATAAAGTTTTAGATGTGTAGAGAATTTTTTTGTTTTCATAAATGCTCCAGTGAAAAGTCAGTATACTTCCGTGAAATGCCCAGAGACAGGTTCTGGCTTCATCACATTCCTGGCTTACCCACTTTCATTGGTTGACAATGATGTATAAGCCAGGAGAGCTGGAGTACTGCATACAGTTTAGAAGTTGAATAAAAAAGTGGCAGGAAGGTAGAAGTCGATTTAAGCTGGTTTTTTTACCTTGGACATCTTTACAGAAGAGGGGGGAGAGAAACCCCAACAACACAAAATTGAGTGTTTGATCCATTTAATCTTGCTAGCCTGGAGTGTGAAAGCAGTCTAGGTGTCTTCTTACACACACACACACACACATATATATATATATATATATATATATATATATATATATATACACACACACATACATGTTATTAACAGCTCTGAATGCACTGGTATTTATTAGAGGCTTGTCTAGGCTCTCAAATTAAGGAAACTTGATTCAATATGGATAAGAGTTGTAAGTGAAGTATATTCTTTAGGTGTCCTTCCAGGTTTCTTCTGAATTTGGTTCTGGTTTTGTGTGACTGGAAGGGGAATGCAGGTGGATTCTGTTCCTCAGAATAGAACTTTCATTAGTTAAATACAACTCCAGAAAGGAAGAAAATGAAAGAAAAGTTATAATGTTTTTTGTGTATGCTTTTTTTAAATGTAACTTGGTACAAATTAAATTTGCTTTATCACTAACTAGCAGATAAAGCAGATTACTCTCCCTCATCTTTAAGGCGTATTTCATACCTGGGATAAGATCATGTAAATAAGCTGATGGAATCAGTCACTTTGGTAAAATTGAAATAAGAAAACCAAGAGGGAGGGGAAATCAGCACAGCTAATACTGCCATATCTTTCAGACCCCCAGATTTATTTTCCTTCTACAGATCACTGTTTTTCTCTGAGCTGCTTGTTCTGTTGTGGGTAGGGAGTGGGTTAGAGACCTTCTAAAACTTTGAAGGTATTCAGTTGGTGCCTGTTGCATACCTTTTGAGTGGGAGAAAATCTGTTTTGTAAGTCTTCCTGAAAACTCCCTGAAAACTCCCACCGCTTTACCTTCAGCAGCTTTATGTTTGATTTTTAGATAGATTGTTCTGAGGGAAACCAAACAAACAAAGTCATCTTGACTGTTTGAGATGTGTGGGTTTCAGATTGAGGTTGTTGGCAGCAGTGAATTGTAACAGTCAAAGTGAGATTATAAAAAATGAAGTTCCATTTTATGAAGTTGTTTGAAGAGCCCACCTGTCAATTCACAGTTTAGGTTCCTAAGTGGCCCTTACAAAAAGGGAATTTAAACTCTTAGCTTTAGTGTTTAAGCTTAGAGCCTTCTCACCCTACCCCGTTTTCTTTTCTTTTTTTTTTTTTTAACTCTTCGTTATTGCTGAAATGTTCATGGTGGTCAGGGGAGCTTCCTGAGGACTGGATGAGCACAGTTGTCACGCCTGTCTTGAAGTAGGGCAAGATTGAGACTGCAGAACTAAAGGAGAGTCCTTCCTGCCTCAGTCCTGGGGCAAGTGATAAGAAGATACTCTGGAAGCCAAAATACTAAGGTCAGGAACATGGCTGAGTAGTTGACATTTATCTGTGAAGAAGTGGTGCCTGACTAGCCTGGTAGCCTTTTGAACAAGATGAGTACTTTGGAAGATAAGGGAACAGCAGTGAATGTTGTTTATGGCCTCAGCAAGACTGTCTAAATAGGCTCCCGTAACATTCTCACTGACCAGCTGATAAGATAAGGCAGAAATGCTTGACCCCAAGGGTTGTGATCAGCAGAATGAATTCTAGTGACTGATGTGAGGGCCTCTCGCTCATGGTGTACTCTAGGGGTTGATACTGGTAGAGCCAGTATTGTTCAACATATTCATTAATAACTTAGATGGTGAAACACCATGTTTTGCAGATGATGCAAAAATAGGAGTGACTGATGGATCAAACGGTCTGTGTTGCCATTCAGGGGACCTCTGTAGGCTGGAGAAATGAGTCAAAAGGAATCTAATGAAGTTCCACAAAGAGAAGTGGAAAAGTCACTGGAGGAATAACCTCATTAATCAGCAGACACTGGGGCCAACAGGCTGAAAAGCAGCTTTGCAGAAAACAAGCTGGCTGTCATGGTATTGAACATGTGAGATGTTGAGTCTGCAACATGCCCTTGCCACACACAAATGAAGCAGCATCCTGGGCTATTGGACACAGTGCATTGCCATTAGGTTAAGGGTGTTCCTTTCTCTCTGCTCAGCTCAGGCAAGATCATACCTAGAGTGTTGGGTCCAGCTCCTCAGAACAAGAAAGACATGGACAGACTGTGGATAATCTAGAAGCAGACTAGGCAGATGATGAGGGAATTGAGGTATCTGTCATTACAAGGAGAAGACAAGAGAGCTGGGATTGTTTAACCTAGAGAAGAGAAGAGAAAACATGGGGGTAGTGCTGTCAATGGGCATAAATACCTAAATGGGAGGGTGTGATGAAGATGGAGCCAGACTGTTCTCACTGGTGCCTTCTGGCAGGACAGAACCTTATATGAAGTCATTGGTTCTTATCCTAAAGAGTCTGCTTACAGTTTCCATTTATTGACAGAACATCTCTTCAAATTAAATTTTTAGTTCAGCTTTTTCTCCCTTTTTGTAAACTATATTTTCATTTGAAGGCATTGCTAGAAGCTGATTTCCAACAGCCATCTCCATCTGACATTAAAAACAAGCAGAATGTAACTTCTGAGTAGGTTATTGTGTAAGTTCACTTTATTACTGTGACAAACACCTCCCTTATTCTCTTTGTCCGTGCATGTGTGTGTGTGTTTGGTTTTTTTGTTTGGTTGTTTTCCTGGGGTGCGTGTTATTTTTTGTTGGTGTGTTTTTTTGTGGGGTGTTTTTGGTTTTGTTTTTAACCATAGGATAATTTGGCAGAAACCAAAACTAGATTTATCTTGTGACTGAACTAATCCTGGTTTCCTGCTGTTCTAAAGTAGACTCTTGGCAAGGAAGAGCTTTGTCATAAAGCAAATGCGACCACATCTTTTTCTTGCGAACAGGGAAAGTGAAGAGGGTATAGTAGAACCTTAAGGCAATAGTGGCACATTGACTAAAAATGGCTCTTCCACAGCTAATGATCCTGCTCCTTCACAAAGCATCTTGAACTGTGAAAACTTCCTTGAATCCTTGGGCTGCACAGGCAGTTAACCAAAATGTTTCAGGGCTCTTCTTATGGCCTGAGGCCAACGGGCTTGGCAGTTGTCCATACCACTAAGTGCTTTTGCTCCTTATAGAGTAGCTACAATCCAGTTTGCATATTTAATGTAGTTTGACCTGTTCTGACTCATGAAACAGTGTCTGGTTGGTCTGGGCTAAAACCAAGTGATGCAAGAGGTGTGTAGCTGTTCCACAGTTTGATGCTAGGGAGTGAATGTTGTATCGCCTGCTTTATCACCATTCTGTGGAGTATAAAATGAATCGCCATTGCCATTCTGCGGTCTGGTGATGATACCGGGAGCTATTTGACTAATGTCTATGTATGTATCCATGCATATAAGCATTATACTCTGTTGCTTTGTCATTGCATGAGTAACAGTTTAAAATTACTAACACCGAGCTTTATTTTCCTTACTGAAGTTCTTGATGGAAGATTTTTGTTTGTTAAAATGAAGTAGATTCCTGCTCCTGGACCCGCTTAACTTTAACAGTAAATCCTAAACTCTTTGAATAAGGTTCTGTTAAACAAAATCAGAGTGTTCTGTAAAGTTTTATAGCTTTGTATGTAAATTTGTTTGGTGTTTTTTTTGTTTTGTTTACCTGTAGTGGGTAGCAGTATTAATTATTGACTTGTAAGTGGTAGATAAATATTTGATTACTTAGAAATCAAAAATCAGGTTGTCTTGGAGAAGATTTGAATGTTTAGTCATATTCAGTTAGTAGCTGTGTGGAAGCTCGTAAATTTACTTAACTCCACTATGGAAACTCTCTCAGTTCTCCTGAATTTCTCACTCTAGGTATAAAGTTTGAGCATTGACAGTTAAAAGATGTATTGCAACTTTATGCTCTGTCTTGCATTTTGGTACTTTTTTTGACAGTCTGTGTCATAGGCTACCTTTGTATATATTTTTCCCTTAACTAGGGCAAAATGAGAGAATTACTATAGTGACCTGTTCATGTGGGAAATGGTCCAGTGTTGAAACAAGCTTTCCATCCTGGAGATGTATTTTAGCTTATGAACCCTTTATAAATGCTGTCTCTTCTTTTTTCTTCCCTCATTTGGTAGTGGATACCCTATTTTCAAGAAAACTAAATGGAAAATACAGACTTGAACGCCTCGTTCCAACTGCAGTCTATCAACATATGAAGATGCACAAACGAATTTTAGGCCACTTATCTTCTGTATACTGTGTAACTTTTGATCGGACTGGCAGGCGAATATTTACTGTAAGTACAAAATCTTTACTTATGCAGATTAATTTTTTTTAAGTACAGATAGCATTACATGATTGTTTCCAAAACTTAAATATATTGATATTGTATATCAAGAGCAGATATATGCTTTACTACTATTGCTATCATATATACTTTTTAATAACCATACTGGTTTGCATGTTAAAACAGTTTTGTCACACATCTTAAGGCTAGATGATTTCTGACTGAACTACGCAGATCAGCAAACTCATTTTTTTCAGTAGAAAGGAATTATGCTGTGTAGATTCTTTCTTTCCTTTAGGAAAACATAAGCAAAAGGATGGACCACCACTGCAGAATTTGATAGGAAGTTAGAAAGGACAACCAATATGTAATTAAAGGTTGTTTTGACTTTTCCCTGTAACTTTTCTTACATTTAATAGCATGAATATTAAGTTTAACAGTTTGGTCATGCACTTAGGTTTGATACAGCGTGTTGAAGGAAACTAGAAAGCTAAAAATTCATGTGGTGTGTTCTGACAAATGTTGGTTCATAAGGAGTTGTCTCAATGAGATCCAGGAACTTCTTTACTTTGTACCAGTGTCTTAATAGTTTTAACTATTTTACTTTTTGACAACAGCAAAAAGCAATATTGGAAGGATGTCTAAAATCAGTACTGAAATTGTGAAATTACAAGTTTTCCAAGGAGTGGGAATTATAAAAACAGATATGTGTCAGTGGAAGTTGGATATCTTGGTAAGCAGTTAATTTAGTAGAACCAAAGATCTCATGCACACGCACACCTCGTGCCAGTCTGGGACACTTTGGCTGCCTTTATTACCTTCCCACAAATCCTGGATGTAATTGATACCTTTGTGCATCCAGGAGTTTGACTGTCCTTTCTAACCTCATGGCAGATAACACCAGCAATGCAGGTGGAGGTGTAGTTCAGTTCTGCTTTGTGTACTGCACTCTTAACCTCTCAAATTCTGTCAAGGCAGTCGTTAATATAATTGGCCCTTTTGCCCACACACATTTTGCTTTGTTTCATGCAGGGATGTGGGGTTGCAGAAATGGGACGCTTGCAGTGTTTTGAACGGATCTGTTTGCTTTTTACCTCAGGCATCGCAGAGACTTGTTTCATGTTTCTTCAGCTTTCATTGCCAAGCTCAACAGTCATAGGCATTAAATTCTTATGTTCTGTAGTTTGTGTGGTTAAGCTATCAGGAAAAGGGCTCTGTGTTGTAGCTTTATTTTATATGTGACATGGCAGAATGGATTAGAGATTTCACGTGTGGAAGTTGGCTGTGCTTACCCTGTTCACCTTTAATATAAGAAGCACAAACAATTTTTTATTTAAGTGCGTAAAACTCCTTATTAAGGTCTTCAATTCTTCATTTTTCTAAAAATTACCTAAATCTTCTTCCATAGATGTACTGTACTTCCTCTGGTGTGCATCTGCAGTGATCATTCTTTGTTGCACATTCCCTTGTTTTCTGCAGTCTTATTTAAAAGTGATTAAGAAGGGAGAATTCTCTTGACTGTAAGAACAGTTTGTTTCCAAAAGAAAAGTAGAGGAACCTGAAATAAAATGGGGGGAGCAGTATTGCTTCTGCTGTAATCCCATATCATTGCTGTCAGTCCTTTGCTGACAGATATACTGGTGTACTGGTATGATTGCTTGAAAAAAAAAATCCCAGTTTAGATCATGATTACTTACATCTAGTGCTTAAATAAAGTGTCCATAGAAATCAGTGGTGGCTGGTGAATATTCATTTTGGAGAGCCTCAGAACTTCTTACGTTTGCATTCTGAGGTAGATCCAGGTTTTTTTGTGTAGATGTTTAAGTGGTTGTTAGCAAACAGAAAACCAATGGGTTGGATTCCGTTTTCCATTAAAATCCAGGTTGCTGTAGCTGGTGTGATGTAGTCAGTGGATAAACAGTCATGAGCTGTCTTCTTGTAATTGCATCTGTGTAATGAAATGGTGCCAGTTCTTTTCAGTCTAGACCACTACTGTTACTGAAGTCTCTAGTGCAATAAGGAGGAATAGGAATTGATAATAAAAAGTACGCCAAACTTCATTCCAGACACGTCTGTTGCCGGCATGTAGATTTGCGTGCATCAACAGGGAATCGTTCTCGCTCTGCTTTTTCACTCTAAACCCGTAGCATTCAGTGTGGCATGCGCTAGAGGAGAGGTTGGTTTAGATTTATAATTGGTTCTAGAAGATGCATCATAACCATTTCCTTTTCCTCCTGGCCTCTGAGGATTGAAAGCCTCTAAAATTCAAGTTCTTTTTATGTTCTGCTTCAAATTAAAAGGAAAATGAAGTGATCTCAGCACACTTTTGAGTCATATTCTTCTGGGAGATGTTTGCTAGGAAGATGATGCTCTTAGTTTGCCTAAAGGCAATGAAAACAGGGCATTATGCAGTTCTGCTAGCTAGTAGGTCTGTATTGGGTTTTTATGTCAGGGAGAGAAGGTAAGGGTACAAGGGTGGCATGAGAAGTTGCTATAAGCCTCTTCTGTATCTGATGGAGCCAATGCCAGCTGGTTCCAGGACTGACCTGCTGCTGGTCAAGGCTGAGCCCAACAGTGATGGCAGTAGTGCCTCTGGGGTAACATATTGTGTAAAGGGGATGGCAAACCTGGTCAACAGCAGTTGGAAGAGAGGAATGAGAATATGTAAGAGAATCAGCTCTGCAGACCCCAGAGTCACTGCAGAAGGAAGGGAGGAGGTGCTGCAAGCGCCAGAGCAGAGATTCCCCTGCAGCCCATGGTGCAGACCATGGTGAGGCAGGCTGTCCTCTGCAGCCTATGGAGGTTCATGGTGAAGCAGGTATCCATCTGCAGCTCATGGAGGACCCCACACCAGGGCAGGGAGATGCCCAAAGGAAGCCGTGACCCTGTGGGAAGCCCACACTGGAGCAGACTACAGGCAGGACCTTTGTCAGTGTGGAGAGAGGAGCTCACGCTGGAGTAGGTTTGCTGGCAGGCCTGTGATCTCATGGGGGACCCATGCTGGATGAGTTAATGAAGAACTGCTGCCTGTGGGAAGCACTCACATTGGAGAAGTTTGTGGAGGACTGTCTCCCATGGGCACCCCCATGCTGTTCTTCCTCCTGAGAAGGAAGTAGTAGCAGAGACGACATGTGGTGAACTGACCACAACCCCAGTTCCCCATGCCCCTGTGCTGCTGGGGGGAAGGTAGAGAAAATCAGGAGTGAAGTCAAGCCCAGAAAGAAGGGAAGGGTTGTGGGGGAAGTGTTCTTACGATTTGGTGAACGATCTCTCCCTGTCGTTACCTTGACCCATGAGCCTTTTGTTATGTTTTCTCTCCCCTGTCCAGGTGACGAAGGGGATGATAGAGTGACTTTGGTGGGCACCTGGTGTCCAACCAGGGTCAGCCCACCACAAACTCATGCAATGGTTGTTTCTGTTTATATTCATGTATGGTTTTCACAAGGTGTTTCTGAAGATCAACCTTTTACACATTAGTTTTTCAATTTTTTTCTTTTTTTTTCTTTTGTTTTTTTGAATATACAAAAATATTTGTAATACACAAACTGTGGTAATTTAGTTTTTTTAAAATTAACTATAATTAAAGCATCTTTACTTGAAAAGACCCAGCTAAAAGACCTATCAGCCATCAGTGAAGAAAACCTAATTATTTGTGAGACTTTGTGTTCTGCCTGTCTTGAAAAGCATGACTTGCAGAACCCACACAGGGTAATAGAAACAAGCATTGTCTTTTCTGGTTCCCGAACTGCTTACCTTTCTGACTGCAAAGGGCGGCTATCTCCATTTTCCCTACCTTTATCATCCTGTCTCCTCTGAGGTTACTCTTTCTAAGGAATAATAAACAGCATTGTGTAATAGCCTGTGTAAGATTTCCAACCCAAGATTAATTTGGATGTTTCTTGGCAGTTTTATTTCAGCCCACAAGTGTGTGTAGTAGTAGGAAAGTGAACCAGTTTTACTCCATACCTTAGCAATGCTGTCATTAGTTCTCTTGGTGCTGAACTTGTTCTAGGATTCACTTTTGACAAATGCTTTTTAATAGGCACATAATTCATAGCAGTTGCAGATATGACCTTGGAAACCTGAGCTGTGGTGTAAGCCAGTGCCTTTGCTAGTAGAGCTGCAGCAGTATTTTAAGAGTTGTGAATTGTCCCATTCAATTCAGATAGAGTTCAAATAAATTTATGGGATTATAATATTGTTATCTTGCCGAGATGCTACAGAATTTACAGCTTTATTTTGAAGTCTTGTTTTTTCTTCTTCCCTTTTTTTTCCCCTTTTCTTTTTTCTTGTTAAGACTTGCTAACAGTCATTTTATTTTCCTCTGCAGTGGAGACATACACACATTCCTCTGTAGCTATACTATAGTCAGCTGGTAGGGAACAGGCTCGTTTTATGCTGATGTTCTTTCCTTGGTTTGTTGTTATTAAATAGACCTCTGAGGACCCTCCAGGTGACATTGTGTCCCAGAACTAGCATTTCTTTTCTTGCTGACCCTTTTACATATTCAGGTTGTCTATGTGCAGGTTGTTGCCCATCGGTTATGCTCTGCAGGCAGCATTTTAGGGCTCTCATAATGCGGGGTTTTGATTATTGGTTGACTTCTCTCTCTTTTATTTCTTTTTTTCCTGTGCTTTGAACAATCTGTTCATCTGGTAAAATGTCTGCAGGCTGTAATCTTGCTGTAAAGTCAGCAGCTTATTCATGATATTGATCTGTACAACGTGAGACTTGCAGAAGCGTGTTTGATGTAATATGTATAGTTCTGTTGATGGAGTAGTTTTTAATTAATTTGTGCAGCCCCAAGAAAAACAGGACCAGTGGTTTGAGGTTTCTGGACTATGATGCAATTAATGTTAATGGCTTGGTTCTGTTCTCATGCATGTACTGCTTTGAGAAAGAGATAAATCCACATGTGAATTATTTTCACCTTCTATAGTGTTTTGGAAGCTTGGGGTTCTGCATTCCCTTCTGCTTTCAGGTCTCTCTTCTGAGCAGTGAAGCTGTTGTCAGCATCAGTTTTACACATGCACATGTGCATGCACACCGTTGTTGTCTTCTCTGCTTCTTGGGGTGTTTTGGTGGTGACTGTAGTTTTGAGAAGAATACACAAGCTTTTTCATGTTGTTTAGTAACATCATGATAACAGTAGAACAGAATGAGCTGATACTATTATTCAGATAATCATGAAGAGTTTTAAACTTTCTGAAGCTTTAGATACAGAAATGCAAATTGGAATCTAGAATATAGGAAGAGTTGCAGAAACTTTGTAAGCATGGGTAAAAAAATCCAAATCTGACAGCTTTATAGAGTGCTCTTATGTTTGTTTTTAAAGAAGCAAAGGGATTAAAACTGAAACTGCTTAGAGCTTTATAAATAGAGTTTAGAGATAAAGGGCCCCATTTTTCCTCTAAACTGCTTATAAAGCTCTAAACAGCAAGTTTGCTAGTTCCGTTGTAAACCTGTGTTAACTTGTTCATTAGAATTGATGTGGCAGTGTGCATTATTGAGCTTGTTTACCAACCTTTTTCCTTCTCTTTAGCTTCTTAGCAACTTACAAGTGAATAAATCAAGCTATAAGTGAAATTAGCCTGTGTATATATGGTTGTCAAAAAAATTCTATGGTTGAGCTAATCAGTTATGTTTGGTTTTGTTGTTTTTTTTTTAAACAAATAACATTGTGTGTCTCTTTCAAGATATTCTATAGGAGTAAGGTTAACAACTACATTTAAATGCAGTTCAACAACTGGTAATTCAAAATGTCATTGAATCTTCCTTTTTTCTTGTAGAAGTTAAGTACAAGTGAGCATCTTTTTGGGATGGTCCTAAGTTCTACCTATTAAGACCTGTTTCTGAAGGGAAGTAGCAATAAAGGTAGAATAAAGTGCACAGTAGGTTCATTTATTGAACCTTAGTTCAGCGAGTCTGAATCAAAACAAGGGCAGTGATTTAGAAGGAAATGTTTTTTTTTCAAGGGCTTAAGATTTTGAGAGAGAAAGAGAACAAGCTAGAGTACTGAGCACTTGGTTTTCATACTTGTGCAGTCTGACATGGTGGGGGCAAAGAGCAAAGACTGCAAGCACTTGTGACAGTTTGCAAGGACACAGTTTGAACAAGTTCTGATATCTTGGGAGGACTTTTGAGGTTCACGCCAAGTAAATTGGGTGTCGTGGTTTAAACCCAGTCAGGTAACTCGTTCACTCACTCCCCCCCCTTCTTTCCCTCCCCCTACTCCTGGAGGGATGGAGAGGAGAATCAAAAAGAATGCAACTCCCACGGGTTGAGATAAGAACAGTTTAGTAACTAAGGTATAACAGAGATCACTACTGCTACCACCAATAATAACAATGATAAAGGAAATAACAAGGGAAGAGAATACATCACCTCACCACCAGTCAACCGATAACTCGCCCCCCCCAGCCCGACCAAGCACTGACCCATACCTCCTCCAACCCCACAGTCTGCCAGCCCTTCCAGGTAACTCCCAGTTACCTCCTGGGCATGACGTGCTGTGGTATGGAATACATCTTTGGCTAGCTTGGGTCTAGATACTTGCCCATACTGTCCCACACACCCTGCCACTCATGACTGTCCAGTCTTGGGGAAAATCTCCTGGTCCCCCTGTATTGTCGTCTAACCCCAGACAAGGCCCAAAACCGACTCTGCTTAACTTCTGAGATCAGACAAAGTGGTGGTGGGTAGAACACAGTCTGTGTGTGTGCCAACATGCTGATCCCCGTCACAGTCAGCAGGCAGGTCCCAAGGATACCCAAAGGCCATTCAAAACCTTCAGAACTCCCAAACGATGCTGCTGTACTTGTCACTGGGGCTGGTGTAGCTGCTGTGCTTGCCGGCTCTCCCACCACCAGCTTCTCTTTTCCTGAGTCCAGCTCTTCCTCCTCTGCCTTGCTGGGAAATGCTGCGTGGTCTCCTGCGTCCTCCTGGGGCTTGGCGGGCGGCTGCCGGGGAATGCTCTCGGCCGTCGTGCGGCTCGGCTCCTCCGCCGCCTCCTCCATCGGCAGCCGTCCCCTCACGGCTTCCCGGCCCGCTCCCGCCGCCGCTTGGTCCCTGGGGCTGCTCTCTCGGGTCACTTCAGCAGCCGCCGGCTCCTGGGGCCGCTCCCCCTCGGCTCCCCGCGGCCTCACGAAGACGGAGGCGAGGGCGAGGGCCAGGACGGTGAAGAGCAGCCGGACGGCCAGGTACAAGTCCACGGCCACGTCCGTCCCGCCCTGCTGCTGGAGCCCGCCCGTATTACAAGTCATTGCCATAAAGCACAGTGAGACAAGAACCTTAGCCCAAGCCCCACACTTGATAAACACTAACACAGCAAATACCGGCTCTAAGTAAGGTACTACATTCTGAAACTGTGAGATCAACAAGAACAACTCTGAGAGCCAATAAATCAGCATTGTGACGAGTGACTATTAATCCGGTCAGATCTGTCGTTATCTCAACCCCTTGAGCTCCATGTTAGGCACCAAAAAGAACTGTTGTGGTTTAAACCCAGTCAGGTAACTTGTTCACTCTCTCCCCCTCACCTTCTTTTCCTCCCCCTGCTCTCAGAGGGATGGAGAGGAGAATCGAAAAGAATGCAACTCCCATGGGTTGAGATAAGAACAGTTTAGTAACTAAGGTATAACACAAATCACTACTGCTACCACCAGTAATAACAATGATAAGGAAAATAACAAGGGAAGAGAATACATCACCTCACCACCAGCCAACCGATAACTCACCCCCTCCAGCCCCACCAAACACCGACCCGTAGCTTCTCCACCCCCGCAGTCTCCCAGCCCTTCCGCCTAACTCCCACTTACCTCCTGGGCATGATGTGCTGTGGTATGCAATACCTCTTTGGTCAGCTTGGGTCAGGTGTCCTGTCTCTGCTTCCTCCTGGCTTCCCCTCTTCCCTAGCAGAGCATGAGGTTCACAAAGTCCTTGGCCAAACCAAAACATCCTTGTTATCAGCTCTGTTCCCAAGCCAGAAGTCAAAACACTGCACTGCACCAGCTACCAAGAAGGAGAAAAATGACTGCTACTGCTGAACCCAGGACATTGGGTTAATATATATATACTTGGGTTGCTGAGTTGTGATTAATGAGTACGAGAGTCCTAGCTTAGAAAAAATAAAGAGAAAACCACAGAATTTGTATTGTACTTGCTTCTAGGCTTCTCTGATCCTTTTATTTATTTACTTATTTTTTAATGATAATGCCTAAGGATAATAGAAAAATTGAAGATTAATGCTCAGAAAACAGTTGTGGCACTGTCCAAAATGGTGCTTGTTTAGTAGGGTGCTCTAGCGTGCTTGAGGTTTAGGACTTTTAGTGTAAAACAGAGGTTCACTGGTTATTGTGCAGTTTTGCCTATAGATTACTTACTTTCTTTTTCCTTGGATCGTGTAACTGCATTAACAGAGACGGGTCCAGGAGAGCTGAGGGAACTAGCCAGTGACGCTGTGAGGCCATTCTTGATTGTCTTGAAAGGCCATGATGATAACAGATTCGTGAGGAATGGAAGAGAGCAACTGTCGCTCTTGCCTTCAGGAAGGGCAAGAAGGTTATTCTAGGAAACTATAAATCTTCATGTCAATCACCTAAGAAGCTGATGGAGCAAATCCTCCTGAAAGCCGTTACCAAACAAAACAAGAAGATGATCAGCATAGATCTATGAAGAGGAAATTATTCCTGTCCAACTTGATAGCCTTACACGATTAAATGACTTAAGTTGGATGTGGGGTAGTAGTGGATGGCTGTTTTTTCCTGACTGTAGCAAAGCTGTCAGCACTGTCTCCCATAGCATCATTACTGACAAACTGATAAAGTACAGGCTAAGGGAGTACAGTGAGATTGAAAATAGCGTGAACTGCCAGGTTTGAAGGGTTGTGGTTAGCAGTATAAAGTCCAGTTGGAGGCCAGTCACTAGGGGTGTACCACAGGGTTTGGTATTGTGGCCAGTATGTTTTAACATGTTCTTTAAGGACCTGGGTGATGGGACAGAGGGTATCCTCAGTAAGTGTGCAGAAGGTAACAGAATAGAAATGGTTGATACATGGTCCTGTGTGACCTGCTTTAGCTGACCATACTTGAGCAGGGGGTTGGGCTAGATGATCTCCAGAGGTCCCTTTCCACCTCAGTGGTTCTGTCTGTCAGTGTTCAAATCTGCAGAGTCTGGTTATTTTCCCTGGGCTGGCACTGCAGCAGTCTAGCCGTTAAATAAGGCAAATGTTTACCACAATTTCAGTGTGGAAGTTTTATGCATAAGTAGAAATAGTGTGGGCTATACCTTTAAACTACCTTTATTTCACATGTCTGGAGCCCCCCTGCAAGATATTCTGTGGGGTTAAAATGTCACCAATGCTCCGAAGTAGCCTTTTTGCTAATGCTGAAGACCAGTAGAGAGTAACCTGTATTTATGAACTGCAGAAAAAAGTGTGTTCTCAATGTACCTGAATACAATCAACTTGCTTTCAACTGTTTCACAAACTGGGGCTATAGCTGTATCTTCTTGTGCTGAGGGATGTGTGTCTTGTCTGAATTGGTATAAGTAAGGAAGAGAGAAACTGCTGTGGATAATTGCCTGTGAGCCAGAAACAACTTCTTGTTCACTGAACAGAATGTAAGCCTGAGGAAGTTGCCTGGTTTGCAGGGTGTTGCTACAAATGAGAATTGGGTATATAATTGTTAAGTAACTGCATGTATGCTGTTCTTCTTCTCCCAAATAGTAGTTTTGAATCTGAACTAAGGAGCAAAATGTAGCTGTTTTTTCAGGTAGAGAACTGACTCTTTTAAAATATAGTAATAATAAAAAGTTAAATAAGGGGAAATAAATTGCCTATTCATCAGCATTAATGTAAACAGGCTAGTCAGTATTTATTTAGAAAAGGGAAGAAAAAGCTTTCTAAATCCTTTTCTGCATTCCAGTAGCTTCAGGATGTACCTGGGTTCCTTCCTGAAAGCATTGCCTTGGAGTGTTTGCCTCTACTCCACATGTAGTAGCTGCATTGGTGAGAGCCTGCCAAGCTGGGTATTGGTGTTCTGGGACTGGGCTGCCCAGAACAGTAGCAAAAGTGGGCTGTGGCAGTGTGGAATTTCCGTAGCTGCATAAATGTAGTCTAAGAATGTACTAAATAAGGAAAATATCTATAATTTACCTGTTTGTAAAAGCTGTAATGTTGAAAATAGCCTCTAAATATGAGACTTTTGGTTGTTAGGTGCTTGTATTTACTGAATGCTTGCCAGTCTTTTAAAAATGTGGCTGTTGTACTTTGGATACCTTTTTTTATAAAAGGTGGATGATAGTATTGCCTTGCCTTCTGATGTCTGTAAGGAATAAATCCTAGAGGATTTCTGTACACAGATAAAAGAGGAAAACCCAGGTGAAATACTACGATGGTGTCACATTGTAGCTTGCTGTGGCACGTGTCCGTGTCCAGTAGCAGATCAGTGATGCACGTGTTAAAACCCAACTCCAGGCTTTATATTGCTTCTGAACCTAAGCAAATGAGTGAAATGTTTACAGCAATTCTCCTGTCAGTGTCTCTTTGCAGTGTTCAAATGCCATTGTGTCGAGTGAGCTGCGAAAATGCTTTCAGATGCAATAAAAAATGAAAGGCTAAGTTCTGAAATTCTTACTAGGGTTGTGACTTTGCTGTATGCAGCCAAGCAGATGTTACAATGATGTGGGAAGATCAGCAATATAGGAGTTAAATATGAATAGGTAGTGTTTGTTGACAAAAATTGGTCATTTTGATGTTCATTAATGTGAAAGACAACGCAGATTTATGGTATTTCAGCTTAATAATGGCATAGCTGTTAAAACAGGCTCTTTACCTCACTGTTACTTGGTAAGCATACAACTAATGCTGGTAGGGCATGAAAATAAAGCTACAAAGGTAAGGCACATAAGTGGGTATAATGCTAACAAGCAAACACTGCACCTATTCGCAATTCATTTTCACATTTAATGTAAATTTTCATTTCAGTGTATTGCCACAATTTGGCAATTTGGGCTGGAGTTTTGCAAAAAGTGTCTTGCTGAAGAGCGTAAATCCAACTTGCTGCAGGATTTATGATTTATAAATGCTTTATGCTTTGTATATACTATTGAAAATGTAATCTCATGTTCTGTTTTGAATGCAGTGTGGAAAACTGTTGAAAGCTGGGGGGATGGGAATGTTTATCTGTGTGTGCTACTAGTTCTGTTTTTTTGGTTAATTGTGTTAGTTAACTGTAACATCAAAATCACTAATGGTGTGGTTAAAATGATTTCTGCCTTACTTCTAGGGATCAGATGATTGCCTTGTAAAAATCTGGGCAACAGATGATGGAAGATTATTGGCTACCTTAAGAGGGCATGCAGCTGAAATATCTGATATGGCAGTGAACTATGAAAACACCATGATAGCTGCTGGAAGCTGTGATAAAATGATCAGAGTTTGGTGCCTTCGAACTTGTGCACCCTTAGCAGTTCTGCAGGGCCACAGTGCATCGATAACATCATTGCAGGTAGGTTTTTGCTTTGCAAATTCACCTGAGCAAGAAAATTAATCATTTGACTGCAAAAGGAACCACCCAATGTTCTTTGTAATAAAAATGCATGCCTGGCAACAAAGCCATAAAGTCAGAAGGAATTTTCATGTTATACATTGTGAAATAACACGTGTCTATTGTCAAAATGCCTGACCCTTGAAAAATGCCAAGCATAATTCTTGTTCAAAAAAAGTTGAATGGCGCATGTGGGCAGTTCTGTTTTGAAGTATAGCTCCTTTGTAGGCTGTGATTCATAGTACAGGTACATTGAGTAAGAGCTGCAGTCATTGCTGAATACTTTGGTTTGTTTCTGTTTAGAGTTTCGTGCTGTTGTGCAACATGGGTTGTGGGGAGGGAGAATCCAGAGTGCTTTGGCAAGTAACCCAGAAGGGTTATTCTGAAGGAAGAGATTAGCTCTGAGCAGCATCGTGTTATTTTTGGTGTGAGTTATAATTTACCTTCCCTAAGTACAGTTTTGTGTCAGAAGTCAATGACTTGAGGAACTTCTTAAAACATCTGGAACAGATTAACAGGAGACCTTTTCTTTTTATTTCTTCCGCCAGTTCTCTCCACTGTGCAGTGGCTCAAAGCGATACTTGTCTTCAACTGGGGCAGATGGAACAATATGCTTCTGGCTGTGGGATGCTGGCACCCTTAAAATAAAGTTAGTTGCTGTTTTATTAGTTGCTTTTTTTTTTTTCCTTTTGTAGTTAAGCATAATGTACAAATGTTTGAGATAAAAAAATTGATTAAACCAAAACTTGTCACTGGCTGGTTCACTGTGTGATGTAGCTATTGCTTGCTTGTCTTTTAAGGACTAAGTTGATCATATAACATTTTGTGGAGTGAAGCATGCAACTTTTTTTACTCTTTTGCTGTATCTCTGTCACTTTTGTAAAAAAGTCTAATGAGGTATCGTGTTTGTTTTTTGTGATGTCAAAGTTGGCACTTTTTGGTTCTGTTCTGACCTCAATCCCAAATGAAATTAAAATTATGTTGGTAAAATGATTGCAATTTAGACTTGAAAATCCAGGGATTTTTAGGAGGCTGTAATGTCCTAGTAGGATGGGGTATTTTTGATGTTTGTTCTTTCCTTATCTGTATTACCTTTTCTTAGTTGCTCTTTACAGTAGCATGGCAGGAGGCAGAATTCTTGGGTAGCTGTGTTTTGGTGGCTGAAGTTGAGCCTGAAGTTTCTGCTTTCAAAGTATGAAACATTTTGATGTTGTCAGGACCCTCAAATAGAGACAGTTTTTTAAAATTAACTTGTTAATTGGCTTTCAGATTCTTTTTGCTCCTTCTTTTCCTTTATCACAAAACACCTGTAGCTTAATATTGGAAATAGTTGTTTTGGTAATCATTAGTGATTTAGCTTTGGGGATGGGATATGTTCTTAGGGATGTATTCTCCTGGCAGGTAGGTTCCATTTTCTTGTAGTTTTGATAATTGCTGTTAGAATTACTCTCCTGAAGTGCATCAGGTTTATGTAGGGCTTGTAGGTATGTTTGCCCAGATACTTCTCTAGTTGTCTGACCCTGAACTATTTTGACATTCTCTGGGCATCTTGGCTCTCTTGATACTGTAGATGAAGCTGCTTCTCAGGCTGTTAATCCTCTGTTGACTGGTGCATGCTGTAATCAAATTAAGACTCTTTCTTACTGAGAGGAGGAGATGGCTTACATGCTTATTTTTAATGTGTGAAGGAGAGGAGTTGCCACCACATTATTTTTCTTAATGTCTCTTAAGTCTGAGCTCTTGTTGACAAGATGAAATCTTAATCTGCCTGATTTGTAAACCTTCGAGCCCATGTTTCTCTTTCTTTCTTTTTTGTCCTTTTCCTAAGTAAAGTTTGAGTCTATGGAATTGAATTTTGAAACAAATGCTGTCATTGGAGAATAGCGGAGTCCATGAGAGTTAAGTGGGTTATGGTATATGAGCTGGGAGGTGAATGTTTAGAAATCATGAATGTTTGGATGCATCATGGGGTCGCATGGGGTTTATCTTGAGGTAAAACTTACGGAGTGAGAAAGCTGACGTGAGTTATGGTAGGGGATTCTCAACTCATTCCTTTCCATGATGATACAGAGAATAAAATGGAGAACAAAAATCTACAGTCAGATGCACTCAGAAAATATTAAAGGAATAAAGGATTTTTGAGTAATGCTTTCACTTCTGAGTAGTCACAGCAGATGTGATCAGGCAGTGGCATAGAGATTAGTTCATCTGTCTCGTGCAGCTGAAGGAAGGAAGTGCAGTTCAAGGAAGTGGTCTGGAAAACCAAGTCATGGCAGTGATTAACTACAGAATGCAGATAAAGTTTTGAGACTGGAATTCTGTCATCCGTACCTTCTGTTCTGGAAATATTTTATACATTGCATTTGAGAAGACAGAGGAACCCTTTCAGCTCTGTTTTCTTCATTGTGGAAAAAAGATGAATGCATGAAGATGAGACATGAACAGTCATGGGTGTCTTGAGGAGGGCCTATGATGAGTAACTGCTTTTTGGCCCTTAGTGTACTGGAGGATATCAAGTGAGGGTAGCCAATTCCAAATTGTAAGGAGGAGCTTTTTCTGCTCTTACACTTTCAGTTTTGACTACTTTAGAGGCAGGATGCTGGTCTTGAATCTTTGGACTTGATAAACCTATTAAGTATTTGAAGTAACTGACACTTTTTGTTCCAACATAAGACTAAAAGAATCTATGATTATACAATTAAGACTTGATAAAAATATGGTAAAGTCTAAATAAGAAACAGATATGTCTTTTTGGACTGGAAAAAGCTGTATGTCACATACAATATCAGAATAGTTGGACACACAGTAAAGTCTTGATGTAGCTCTTCCTGAACTGAACAGTATACTAGTTCAGGGGAATTTGTTAGTTATGGGAAGTTTCACTTACAGCTTTACTTACAGCTAAGCTATAAACTTTTCTAGCTGTGGTTGCCATGCATATTCCAGTAAACCAAAATAAGTGATACCTGGAAACTAAGAGTCCGGTGTAATTTTCCACAAGTAAGCTGCAGTGGATGGTCAGTGTCATAACAGTCTTCAATGAAGTGATTGCACTTTCTTACACCTTTAGCTTTGGATCTGCTTCCAGAACTGCAGCAACATGCAATCCATTCAATAATGGGGGGAAATGAGTGCTAGCAATAAAAGAGTATCAAGAAAAATAGAAATTCCAGTTATTTTTTCAAACGGCCTATTGTGAGGTAATTTTTTTAAAGAATATGACATGTAGGCTATCTGGAGGAGAAAATAACTGGTGGGGTGGGAAGTTCGTTCTTCCTTTTATCAATACTTAACAGAAACAAGTTTGGTTTTTTTACTGTATCTCTAAAACAGACAAAAGCTGGCAGAGAAAATAAGATCTCTTCCAACAGTTATTCAGACTCTGAGCCTGCAGCCATGTATCATGGTTGCAGTACCACTCCCACCCAAGGAAGCTTAGGAAATGGGAGCTTTCAGGCAAGACCAAAAGATCTGGGTCGTACAGGTGAAGAAGTGTGCTATCACATGCCTAAGTCAGAACTTGGTTTTGTGTTCTTCCTGAGCATCACTGCAGCCTGTCCATCAGGAATACATTTATTATCAGTGATGAAAGTGCTACTGAATCATCCAGTACTTTAAATGGGGACTGGTGGCGAAGTCTTGAAATTTCATCTGCTTAAAAGAAAAAAATCTGTATCTACCTATACTCCACCCCCTGCTTTTTATACTCGGTACTGCTTGAATCATCTGGCAGTAAATTAAGATTAGGAGCTGTTGCGCAGCCTCATGATGATCACGTGGTTGATTGTAGTTTCAAGATGATTGGCAATGCCAGCAGTACTTTGCTGAACTTTTTCCATTAAATATGGGAGAGGCAGCGTTTGCATACGCTACTGTCTTCCGAGTGCTCTTGAATTAAAAATAACCTGTTTTGTTCTTAACTACACTGAAAACTGTTTCAGTGGAAACCAGCTCGATGGTTAAGTCTACTGGATCAGCTCCCTGTCTTTAAATGAAAATTGGACTTAGTCCCTCCTGGGAAGAACTCCCTCTGAAGGGACTCTTTCCCTGTCAGCTTCGTCAGGAGATGAGGAAACGCAAAATCTTGTTCTTTATTCCCCACTTACAAGATCAAAATATGATGGAGCAATTATTTTATCTCAACAGATCATGAAAAACTGGAAAACTCACTACCTTGAAAACTGTAGTATTTGCCATTAAAATGGACTTAGACATCTTTTAAGCCTCCTAGTGTCTAGTGCCCTATCTCAGTTCTGCCAGTTCTGTTTTCTGTTTGGTTTTATTTTAGTTGATTGTTTTGTTGGGTTTTTTTTAATCTCTGCAAATGTTTATTTTGCTTTATTCTTAGATCTCAAAAATCCTTGTATTCGGCTTTGCCGGCAGCTCTCCTGCAGTATTAATAGTATCTCTGAAATTAGAGACTTCCTATGTTGGTTTCCCAATTTTATGATAATGTCGTTAATTGAGGCGTGTTCAGTATCTAGGTCACACATATGGCCCAGACAGGAGATCCTTGGTGACAGACCTCTGTTTTGTTAAATTGCAGAAGGACACATTACAGTAGATTTGGTGCTGTAGGATGAATCGCAGCTATTAGCATGGCTAACCACAGAATTCTCATGTTGTTCAAAGGAGAAGGATCAGCCTTGTTCACGTGCTTCTGTGACTAGTGTGGATGCATGTTTTTCAGTACTATAGGTCTTCCTCTGTGCTTCTTTCAGTGAAGAGATTTCTGACCAGACAGTTACCATGTATGTCTGAAAGCAGTAACATTCCAGGTAGATTCTGGTTGCCATATAGAGGAATGGTAAGGTTAGTTGTTACTGCAGGTAAGGACGTCAGGGAATGTGGTCCAAACAGGATGGGAAAACAATTAAAAATTTAGGCAACCAAGATTTTTCCTGTATTTAGTCTCCTGTTGTTATTTTGGATGGTGATAGGAAACACAAGAGCTGGATTCAGTCAGTTGACAGTAAGGGGACAGAAAATGAAGAATAATCTGCCTCAAGTTTAAGGGAGAATTATTACAACTGATCAGTGCATCAAAGTTAAATGAATTGCACTGCTAAATATTTGCAGATGTGTCTTCTCTGAGAAAAACGGTGAGTTTTCTTGTTAGTCTTCTGCCACCTGTTTGGATCATGTTTCCATTATTAGTCTGTTATTGGCAGACCGTAGGAGCAAGGCAGCAAAACAGTCTCACAAATTTGGGTAGAGGAGCTTACTGTACTGGGTTTTTTCCCCCATAATTTTAAAAAGATGAAAAAAAAAAGGATAGGAAAAACATGTGCTGATGATTTTGATGTTCCTGTTTTGGACAAGATGTTGATTTCTTAGTTGTCATCAGTGTGATGTTATACTTCCCATCTGCTTTTCTTAATCAGAAGGCATTTGATGTTAAAGGGGCTGGTCATGCATCAGAATTCTGACATGTTGAACCTTGGTTGTTAGCTCGTGAGCAAATACTTCTTTTGGAGAGGTTATATCACACAGGTGTTTCCTGGGAAGTCTTGCTTGAGCCACTACACGTCCAGGTTGAGGTTAGTCTGTAGAGCTGAATTAGGTAACCATTCCTAATTTTGAGGCATTTATATGGCTGAAGTGTCCCTTACTTGAGGCCTATAGACGAAATGGCTTCTTTGTCTGCTGCTCTAAGTGCAGGTTATTTTTGGACTGCAGCGTCTCATTTCTGGATTTGTGTTGAGCTTTTACTCTCCAAGAGGAAAATGTCTGACCAGGGCTTTTCTGGACCTGTTTATCAAGTGTTTGTGAAGGTACCCTAGTGCCTTCCAGCCACTTAATAGTTGGATTGAGAATGCTTTAAAGCAAGACAATTAGTTTGGTTTCTGCATGTTGCAAAAAATTATGCTTTTATCCCCCTACCTTGCTTCCCTAGAATACTTATTGCCTGGCTTATGTTGCAAAGACCACAGTCTGCTCTATCATAAAAGAATGACATAATCTTTTGTTTCCTAATGCCTACAGTAGCACACATTAGAGAGACATAGGTTGGAGAATTTAACTCGGTTATTCAAACTAGAACGTAAGTGCATACTTGCTCTATTTTACAGCTGTCCTAACTCCAAAGGCAGAGTTCACAAACCACAGTGGAAGAAAACAGCAGCCTATTTATCTATTTACACTTGCTCCAAATTAAGTAAGCTGCATATTGAATCATCTGATAGTTCTTTTGTTAGTATCTCAGTTAAGAAGGGTTTCCACTGCTGTAAGTTTTTTGTCTTGTTTCATGTATCTTGTTGTGAAGTTTCCTTGTCATAAGTCTGCAGGGAATTAAAACTCCTGGAGGAAAGTTCACAGAAAACAGCCTATACTGAATAGACAGTTTGGAGAATGATTTCTTAACTGATGTTCATGGTGTTTATTACTTTGTTTTATACATAGGCACCACTGAAGTTTAATGCTTACTACTTTTCTTTGAGATAACAATAGATGATTAGTGAAGAAAGGTCTCTTATACATCTGCCTTCAGCTGAAATACATTATATAGACCATTTTGCTTTTGAAAGATAAAATTTTGGATAAGTTATGAATATGCATTCTTTTTTATGTTGAAACAAATCTTTAGTGATGACAGTTGTGGGTGTAATGCTGCTGTTCCCTAGTAAGTTTGTTCTTTGAGTGAAAATTGCAGATGGTAAACTATGCAAGACCACCTACTGTTCTGAGGTTGCTGCAGTGCATGAGCAGAATTGAAGTAATGATTGAAGAGCCAGATCTGATTTGTTTTGGTTTTATATACTCTTAAAGTGCTAAATCTATTGAAGCTTTAGTTCTGCTTGCACATCAGGTTCTGAAGTGTCTAAAAGAAAACATAGGCCATAAAGTAGAAATCCTTACAAACTTCTAACCATTGTCCTGCCATTCTTTGGGCAGTATTTGGAGCTAGCCCACAAAGAATACATGTCCTCTGAATAAACTGGTGTATTCTAATAATGTATCTTATTTATTTAAATATTTATTTGTTTGTTTATTTAAATTTCTCTTGCAGTCCTCTATAAAGAGTGGCAAGCCCTGCTTGTCTCTTGTGAAAGCAGTCATGTGCTGCAGGAGGAAAACCTGAGTTCCAGTGCACCTAGTGGTTTAAAACTGAACATCGTGGGCAACTGGCTCTAGTGCCTTCCGTTCTGCTTTGCCGATGACTTCGGGAGAGTGTTTTGTATAGCAGGAGGGGAGAGGGGAATGGTATTTAAGTTGTGAGACAACTCTCCTTGTTACATGGATTACTTAGTCCATCTGGATGTCTTAGTTTCCTAAAGATCAGATCATGAAGCATAGTCACACAAAATTGTTTATAGATGGGCAGCCATCTGTTCCTTCATATTTAATTTTATCCTTCTGTGCTTTATTTCTAAGATACTGACTTATTTTTTGAAGCCCTATTAGGAAATTGTTTAACTTATTTCTTTATTTCTAGTCCAAGGCCAACAAAGTTTACAGAACGCCCTCGTCCCGGAGTCCAAATGATCTGTTCCTCTTTTAGTGCTGGTAAAAGACTTCTGTTTTTTTCTTTTTCTCCCGTATATAGGTATAAGAAGTCATTTGGAAAGTATAATGATAAAAGTATAATACATTTACTGCAGCATATTTCTTGTTCATAAGATGCAGTCAAGTTAAAGTAGCTATTAAAAACCCAAAAACTTAAAACAGAAATTCAGAATCTATGCATTAATGCTTGGTAATATGGAAATTCTTGAAAACAGTTAAATATGTAATGTTGAAAGTAAGTCTCTTGTGACTGCCAGTCTTTTAAAACATGACGTATACCTTTTTGTCAGTGATCCTGAGATTCGGCCTTATCCGAGGTGGAATTTATGGGGATTGGGACAAAGAGGGTCTTATGGTCTGAATTTCATTGATTTCAGAGTTGGCAATTGAAGAATACAACCTAAATAATTGGATGAAGTATCAGAATGACTATCCTATTTTCAGGGTTTGCTAATCCTCAAATTTTATTCAGTTTTTGTTAAGATTGAGGCTTCTGAGGTTTAGTTGCAAACAGATTACTGTTGTTAGCTGATCTTTCATGTACATCTGCAGATTTGTATTTATCTGAGAGCATATGTGAGGTCATTTAACTCCAGTTAAACTTTAGAGTTTCTAAATCTTGTTTTTATTTAAAGATTAGTTACATAGGTGAAATGAGATACAGCTATAAAGGGAATAATACATTTAAGTATTTGATGTTACAGCTGTATGAAAGTACTCTAATAACATTAGATGGCCCTTTTTGCTTAAGTCTTATTTGTTTGTTTTTCTCAGGTGGAATGTTTCTGGCCACTGGAAGTACAGATCACATCATTAGGGTTTATTTCTTTGGATCAGGTCAGCCAGAGAAGATATCAGAGTTGGAGTTTCATACTGTAAATACTTTTAAAAAATTACATATGTATTTGATTAAAATAATACTTTGGATAAATTCGGATATTTTGTATTCATAGTTGACTTTTTTTTCTTTTCCTACTCTTTTTTTTATATAGGACAAAGTTGACAGCATTCAGTTTTCTAATAGTAGTAGCAGGTAAGCAATTTGTTCATTCAGAGCTAGTTTTTTGACCCGGTGGACATTTGTAAATATCAGTTTCAGCTGGAAGTAGCTGTTTAAAAAATACCTGTTTTTTGCTTTAAGGTTCATCCAATTAAATAATCTGTATCTACTTGATTCTTGCTGTTTTATTTTAATAATACGGGGCCTCAGGATTTCACTTTTACAGGTCTTCAATTTTTTCACTGCTGTGGGAGGTGGTTTTCACTTAGCACCAGTAGTACAGTATTCTGACGCTGTTTGGACTTAACTTATAGCTTCCCTTCTCAAGTTCTAAATTTTGGGACTTCAGTTTTCAAGTGTCTTTTCTGTACAGATCTGCCTTTGTTGTCCACGTAACTTTTTTCTTCTTTTGTTAGATTTGTGAGTGGAAGCCGTGATGGAACAGCGCGAATCTGGCAATTTAAGCGAAAGGAATGGAAAAGCATTTTATTAGATATGGCCACTCGCCCAGCAGGGTAAGTGATGTAAAATGTTCTGCTATCAGGTAGATACTTAAAGGCCATTGATATCATTTGCTGACTTATTGGGGGAGGGAGGAAGAAGGGGGAAACGCCTTCTCACAGTATTACTGTTTAAATGGGCAGTATGCTTGTCTAGCTCTTGAAGTCCAATGAAAACAAATATTTGACTATATATTCAGCTGTGAAAGTAGCTTGTCCTCATAATAGCTCCACTAGTATTTTAGTTAGATTAAAAGAATAAAAGATACTAAAAACACATTAAAGGTCAAATTTATATGGCTTTTTACATAGGTATTTATTCCTGAAGTGAGAAAACCAGGTCGGATCTGTTCTTGAGACTGCTTGCATTTTAGTAATACTTAAAGATACTGTGGAATCTGTATGCCTGGAAGAGCCGTATTGGGTTCTTTCATGCCATGTGGCAGAACAGATAAATCACTGGCTCTGTAACAGCTTTTCATTTGTTAAAACAGACTGAGAATTTACAAGACTTTGTAGGTATGGGAAACTTCTGTACACTGGAACAAGCAACAAAAGAGGCCTTGAAGATGGAGAATAACTTAGTAGGGCTTGTGGCTTGCACCGTTTTACTTTGGCATGGAGGAGATTTTTCCAACTGACATACATTAGAAAGATGTAAGGGGTAAACCTTTTTCCCCTTACTAATAATTCTGTGTGATTTGAAGGATGATATTTAATAAGGAAAAAAAAAAAAATTACTTCAGGTGTAATCCTGTGGAAGGATGTCTGAAAGGCCAAGAGAGGGATGGAAGCAAAGGCTAAATCTGATCTAAACATCTAATGAAATTACAGCTTAGTGTATCTTGTCAGTTATGGGCAGATGCAACAAAACAAGGGTATAAAACTGTTGGACAGGAGCATATGAAACACTGGTACTCTGAGAACAGACTGAGTTGCTCTTTCTTAAAGTGCAGCCTGTAAGAATTGTTAGTTTTACCTAATCCTGGTAAAAAATAGGAATGAATTCTTCATCATGATCACAAATGCTGTGAATTTCTTTGAGGAACTGAACTGCTTATTTCAGTAAAGCACCTTTAACTGAATGCTGTTTTGTCGTTTCCACTAGAGGCTAAGTGCAGTTCCAAATTTGATGTTTTCTGCACAAGCACAATTTTGTCAAAGAAAATGAAATTACTGCACTGAAAGGGAAGAGTGAATTCAGCTTGTAAAGCCTCCTGGGTTCTGCAATGATTCTAGAAGAGAATCTGGCTATAACTACATTTTCTGTTATTGAGTTGTTTGATATATACTGTTGTGTAATGGAGTGCTTACTATATGGAAGGTTCTGTATTTTGTCTGCCTACTTGGTGGTAACATGCTGTTGTTGTGTTTGGTTGATGTTTTCCCAGAAATTAATGTGCTAGAGAATTCAGTGTTGAATCATCTTGAAACCACAGTGAGAAAAATAGAATTTTGGAGTATTCTGATAGATTGTATTACAGATGGCTATTGTTGGGGTTTCATAGGGATAAAAATAAAGTACATGCAAGGTAAAGCACCACTATTATTGATAGTAAAGTGATGTAAGAGTGGTGGTATAGTCCCTAAATAAAGGCTGAGAATTTAACTCATTTAAAGACATCAGAATACTTCTCTCCACATTTGTAACTACTTGTTACAAATACTCTTCAGGACAAATTAATGTTCACTGGTTGAGTAGTTTGAATTTTTACTCTTCAAATGTCACAACAAATACTGTAGCTATCAAATTGAATTGGCTTAGGTCGTAAGTATCACAGGGCACTTTCCGGAAAAACAGATCAACATATTATTTAAGATATTAAGAGGACTCTGGTCATTCTTTAAGCTACAGTTGTTTTGTGGTTGCATGTGCTACATAACAGAAAACATCTTGTTTCTTCAGTTTCTTGAAGAAGTAATGCTTCTCTTTGTAATAAAGAAAAATAGAGAAGTATTTCACATGTTAGGGACATAAAAATGTTTTGTCAAACTAGGATTGCTTCGAAACCTTTTGCTCTTTTGTTTTAGGCAAAGTTTACAAGGAGTTGAAGATAAAATCACAAAGCTGAAAGTAACCATGGTAGCATGGGACCGCCATGACAACTCTGTTATAACTGCAGTAAATAACATGACTCTGAAAGTTTGGAATTCTTTCACTGGCCAACTCATTCATATTCTCATGGTAAGGTGTTCCATCTTGATGTTTTAATCCTGAATGCAAAATTTACATGTGTATTATCAAAATTACTCCTTATGTGGTTTTTCTTGTTGTTTGTTTGTTTGTGTATTTCTGGTGTTTTGGGGTTGTTTTTTCTGTATGAAAACTGCCTTAGAAAATGTTTCTGGATAACTGAAGGGGTAATAGTGATGTCTGTCAGCTGCTTATTAGAAAATAAAGCTTTAAAGTTGCAAATAACATTGCTGTTCAAGATGTCTGAAACTAATTTTGGACTTTTTCTCCCTGATGTGTGATCTTGAAGGAGAGAATGAAACAATTGTTTCTTTTTAGCCTTATTTAATTTGACAAATGTTTTGAAATACCTTTAATGGGTAAATTTACCCAGTTTCAGCAAAGACACTTCTGAAACTTAATTGTTTAATGAGTATAAAAAATAGTCTTCTAGCTAGACTAAATCAAACATTTTTATCTATGTCTGGTACTTTTTTTGTAGCTGAGAAAATAAGTAACTAGATGCTCAGCCAGTGATGGAAATATTTCATAGAAAGCTTTAAAATTCAGTATTAATTTTGGAGATATTGTTCTCTAGCTTCTAGTTATGTATCTCTTTGATTCTTTATGGGTTTTCATTAAATTTCTAACTTCTACTCTGCTATACAATTTGAAATATGCAGAGCATTAAGACCAAAAATACCAAATGTTATGGACTCTAATCTTTTAAAATCCTACCAGAAGTATTAGGACATACTTGTGAAGGTGATATACTTGACATACTTCTTAGGAAGCTAAAATTGCAACTGGAAAGAAAACGGTGTAATACAGCAGTGGGGAAAAAAAAAAAAAGTCTGTTTAAAGTAGTTATTTGCTGGACACTTTCTTAGGTTAATATTGCATTTACTAGTGGTGTTATACTGAATTCCTAGATGAGTATTTTAAGACAATTCTCTTGTTCATCTTGCTGTATCTTTTAATTTCAGGGACATGAAGATGAAGTGTTTGTACTTGAACCTCATCCATTTGATCCAAGAGTTCTCTTCTCTGCTGGACATGATGGAAATGTCATAGTTTGGGATTTGGCAAGAGGGGTCAAAGTCCGGTCTTACTTCAACATGGTAATTATTGTGCTTTATGCAGATATGCCAAATCAACCTTCCTGAAATTTTGCTTTTAGTACATTATGTAGGCCATCCTGAAGCATGCATTTGTGTGCAGGGCAAGATCCTGCATCCAGTGAATTCCAGATGATTCCTATTCAGTTTAGTGGGGCAAAGATTAAATCTGTAAAACGTAAAAAGGTGGTTTTTTTCTGTTTTTCGTAGTGTCACCTTTCTATATGCTTCATCCACATAATGTTGAGGTACTAGTTTACATTGGCAGAAATCATGCGTAAGAGACAGACAAGGTGACAGAGACCCTGCTTTTGAGTGTTCTGTCTCCTGCCTGGGGAACCAAGGTGGAACTTGGTTTATTTTTGCATTGCTAATTCTTAATCTGGCTAAAGCTCTTCAGGAGTCACCTGATCTCGTACAATGTTGTTGTGTGCTGCCTGGGCCCATTGGACAGAATGCTGTCAGCCTTTCTATGTAGAGCTTTTCCACATGCAGGTTTCAAATTTGGTCTGTCCTGCACTAAACTAATTCTTCTGGAAGATGGATACAACAGGTATTTCCATCTGTTTCTTGATTTTAAGTGGGTCTTTACATGCCTTTTTTTCTCAGAAAGGTAGTGATGTGTTGTGCAATTCAGGCTGTCTCCTGGAGAAAGTGACAAAAGTCTTTGTAGAACATGAGGAAATATTGAGAATGCTGAGAGTAGGCAAATGGGCTTCATCCAGGCTTCAGCCATAGTGGAATAGCAGTCTTGGAGACCAGCACAAAGAAAGTTATCTGAAGAAGAGACCTGCCATAGATGTACTCACCAAAAAAAGGAGCATTTAGAAACGAAGTCAAGCTAGGAAGGTCACTTTGAGCCTAAAGAAAGATTCTGAGATTCGCAGTGTACAGTACAGTTCAGAAAGTCTCTGAAGAAATTCTGCCAACTTTAATGGAGGAGAGAGGAGCCTAGACTCCTTCAGTACTGACCTAGGTTCAGTAGTGTTCCCTCTGCACTGATTTCTGTAATTGGACTTACGAAGGATCTGAGGCAGTTGTCTTGGAGCTATGAGTACAGATCTTCATTACTCGATGCTATTCACTGTTACCAGTTGAGGTTTATGTTCTCACTGCATGGTTAGGTTGCCTTTCCAGTACTAGTCAAAATGTATGTGATAGTTTTCATGGAATTTAAGGTCAGAAGAGGCTGAGCTCATCTATTCTTTATAAGACAAGCCTATTTAAGAGCTATCAGAATTTAAATTGTAGATGACTGTGACAGAAGGCAAACCCATGAAAGACTGAAATAATTATTTCAAGGGTGCAGTGCAACACAAACACCTAAAAACGGTAAAGATCACATACATTTTAAGATCTTTGGAATCAGAGAAATATGTAGACAATCAGAAGATCTCAACAGCTAGTGATCTGCTCTTCATGCTAAAAGTGAATGTGAGAAAATCTGCCTACCGGGTGAGGTGAGGAGAATTGTAAATCTGGCAATTACTTTGTCTCAAACCAATAAATAAGTCATATGAGCCAGGTATGCAAGAGAGGCATCTCTTTACAGTCTCTGAATATTTCAGCAGCCAGTCTTCCATGTCTGATGTTTCAAAACACATAGGTGGAAATTAGAGGTTTTCTTAGATGACTGGGGGGGCAGGGTAGTGTGGTGTGGAAATGTTTCTAGATTGCATAGTCACCTTTGTAGAGCTGCAAATGTTAAGTGTTCTGGTTTACTAAGGGAGGGCATGAACACATACATTGCTGCCAGTCTTCTCCCAGTTTCCTAACTGGCATATCAGGTGGGAACATTAGCAGATTAGCCAATATTAAATTATCCTGATAACCACAGTTGCCTTCATTGACTTCCTCAATATGTCATCTCATACTTCTGAGCAATAGTATTCATATTTAGGGAATGGGAAATTTTTACAGGTTGAGTTCTTTTGGATCAGACAGAGAACATCACCTGGAGGAATCAAACCTGAGAGTTGAATGACACGAGAATCCTGATACACAGTTCAAGAACTTTGTATTGTCATGCCTGATAAGACAGTTTCTGTGGTACCAGAACTGCCACTGGGTGACTTTGTCATAACAAAAGCTCCTTAAAAAAAAATTCAGACTGTGGGGTGTTGGTTGAAAGATGACTGTTATCTTAATGTTAATCTAGTCAGGTATTCCCATCCTAGATGGGTTGCTTGGTACATCTGAAGCTTTGTGGAAAATCCCAAAAGTTGAGTTGGATATTTTTAAGTTTTGTTTGTGCCACCGACCCCAAAATCCTTCATTGTCAGCATTAAAAAAATAAAAAAATGAATTGGATGCAAGCAGTGTCAGTTAGTTTGAAACTTAATGTCTTTCATCCAGTAAGGGAATGTGAAATTGTAAAGCCATAGTAACCAAATATACTTTGTGGTTTGTATTTAATTTAACTGGGAGAATCAAAGTTTATTTATGCTTTGATGGTTACAGAGAGGTGTCATGAGGAAACTCTGGTGATCCTACAGATCATTCTCTCCCATGTTTTTATGCTTAAGATTTGTTATATCAGTTTATTTGAAGAATCTTCAGTCTATTTGTCAGATATGTATTTGTCAGTCTTTATAGTTACTAGTAAACTCAGTCCCATAAGTGACTGTCTTATGTACGTGGGTTTACTCTCAGTAAGTATGTCTATATTTTATATATTCTGTGTTTTCACCTATAGTCTTCATTTTATCTAGGTCTGTTTTATATAACTCTGTGCTGGACTTCATGAGCATTCAGAAGTGGCTTAATTCGGTGACTTTAGTCAGCTAGACTCAGGGAGTGTATCCTTTATCCCAGAGAATGAAATTTGCCATAGAAGTATCAAGAGTGTGAGGGTTAAAGCTTTCTAGGAGATTTTGAGATGCAGAAAGTAAGTCCTGAGATGTTTTTAAATTGCATGGGCAAATACAGGTACTTTCTGGTTTGTGCCCTGTATGATACCTCTGCCGGTCCTGACTGAATGCAGCTGCTAATGAAAATGTGTTGTCAGTGTATTTTTTGTCATTCATTTTTCCAAGGAATCAGTGAGGTCATGACTTTGATGCTGTAATGTTAGGGCAGTTTCGCATGCTGTATTTCCCAGGTACAGATAAGCATTTAGCAGACTTCTGAAGAAACAGGGTAATGAAAATCTGAAGTGGTTGCTGCAGCCAGTTGTTTCAGAGCTTAAATATTTCACAAAAATAGTGGGTCTGCTACAGAATGATAGCGCAAAACCTTGTAAATATTTAAATTGTGACCCATAACCCAGGGCCTAGATTCACTGAAGGGATTGACTGTTGTGGTACCTAAGTACTGGGGACCAAGGTTCTTAGTCTCCAAAGTGGAATGCAATATCCTACCAAATCTTTAGTTTACTGAGCAGGATATGAGATTTAGGTGTCCCCATTCCAGGAAAAAAATATACACTGAGTGGTGGGTTATCTAGTGAAAGCCACTGTGTGATAATCTATGTAGAGACAGATCTGAAATGCAGTTTCTTACTGAAAGCTGCTGTGAGGCATGTGGATCCCTTGTGTGGTAAGGCATCTTTCCAGTAACTGAGGGAGGTCCCTGCTCTCCTGAAAGGAGTGTGCAGGAGCAGATGGCACTCATCTTTTGGGATTGATTTAACTAATGTTGAGCTACTGAGCTGGGAAATAGAAGTCCTAGATTCAATTCTGTCCTCCATGGGAAGGTGTTCAATTCAGTATCTGTCGCTTACAGAAGAGGGTATCTCAACTATAGATGTTCAGACAGGACTTTGTCCCAACTTTCTCTTGAAGTTGTGCTACTGTGGAGGGGAGTGAATCTGTAGCCTGTGGGTTTAGACACTTCTGCTAGGCTTGTTTTGGAAATCATATATGGAAATCATGTTTGAGGTAAATTGGAAAGTGATAGAAATGGCCTTTGGCTTCAAGCTTCAGGCAAGCTTTTGAACTTGAAGGGTTAGTGCTCACTTACGTTATAGGATCTGTTTTCTTTCTGGTGTTCTCACAAGGTTCCGTAATAGACCCAACACCGTTGCTTTGTTAGGAATGCTGGGGTTGGGACTTGTATGTGTTACAGCTTAGCCTAAGGCTTGTAGTTCCTGTAGGCTTTAAGCAGAAGTTTCTCAATTCTGAGAATGTACAAGGGGGGGAAAAGAAAACTACAGGTACTTAAGGGTCTTCCAGATCAAACAAAAAAAAAGGTGCCTAGTAATGTCAGGTGGATGCACTGGTTTGGTGATTGGGTTTTTATTGGTGTTGCAATTTGGACATTAAGTACTGGAATTCCTCAGGTCTGACTCCAAATACATCTGTAGTGTTAGTGCTGCCCTTGATTTTTATTTTTTGGACTTAGACTGTTTTCTTTAAGCATGCTTTCCTTTAAGCAGTACCCCTTGGGGGATGAGATTTGCTGATTGAGACTGCTTGCAAAAGGCTGTCTGTCTGCAGCCTGTGAGTGCAGGTTTCTCCTGTGGTAAAGCTGATAGTTCTCATGTGAGTGAGGTGCCTTGTAGAAGGATATTGAAAAAAGTTGCCTAAAAAATTTTAGGGTATGTACAGGCCTGTAGCTCTGTTCTTTTTGGTTCTTTTTTTAATAATTCAGTTTACAGTATAGCTTTATGAACAGTTGCAGGGACATATGGTGACTGCAGTTACTTTAGAAGTGTGCCATTGGAAGTATGAAAACTGTACTACAGTAGCAAAGAATGAAAGACAAGGTGAGAACAGGCATTTTTTACAGTCTTTGTCACTGAAGAATATTGGATTTTTGCACTGCATCTTCGGGTGTAATTGCTTTGACTGAATCTGATACCTGACTTAGCAGATTTTGTGAGGAGGCATTGCAATTACTGCACCAGGAAGCTTTGTGTGTTAGTTGATAAGGACGAGCCTTATGGTGTTTTCAGAAATCCTTTTGTTAAGTAGAAATTCAGTAGGCATGCTGATGCCTTTAAATAAAAAAAATATTTTTCTAGTCAACAAATTGAAAAAAAACAAACCAACCCACCTCACCCCCCAAAAAACCAACCAAATGGAAAAACCCCAACAAACCAAACAAAAATAAGCAACAAAACATATTTCATGTCTGGGTGTTGCTCTTCTGTTTTACTGGATTGAGGCTTCTTGAGAGATGCTTCTATGAGAAGCTGGGCTTTGCTGTAGCCAGTAGTAGGAGGTCTCATGTCTGACATGATTCATGTACCTCAGTGGAGCCTGTGTGCCTTAGGTTAAGGTCAGATTTCTGCTTACCTGTAATCTCAGTGTGCTTCTAGTGGTTGTGAAGAGCTCATTTATGTTACGTTACCTTACCACTAAGACAGTCTTTCTGAGCACTGGCACGTATTACAGTGTTCTTTGCAACATGCTCTAAGTGGGTGGTAGTTCTGGAACCCACTTTGAACTCAGTGCAAAAGTGGCCTTAGTCCTTTCGTCGTATTCTGAAGAATGCATTGAAAATACCCGTACAAAAAGAATGCTTTTACGATCTTGTGTTAAATTCACAGATCTGAATACTTCAAAATCCTTCTACCTTTGCGATGTTGTCTGACTTGCTGAAAGGATAAGCCACCTTAGCCTTTGATACTTAAAGGTCACACTGTGTATCTCCAGCTGTTGTGAATTTGATGATGAGTCATTTTCTGAATGCCTAAAGCACATTTCATCAGAGCATATAGAAATACCATGCGTATATTTCAGAAACACATTACAGCTCAAGCTTTGTAAAGTGGCGATTTGAGGCAACCTTCAGGTTCTTTTTGAGGAGAAAATAAATAGAAATTCCTCACAGAACCTCTTCTTCCCTTCACCCACCCTCAGCTGCCTTTGAAATGACAACAAACTGTTACATTTACGAAAGAAGAGCTTTAATCTTTCCCAGAAACACCACTGTTCTCTGTGTCTCTAAATGTTGCTTGCCCAGGAAAGCAGACTGGTGCTTCGAGAATAGTGGATGATTTCTTAAGGCAGTGTAACTTAACTGCTTGAATTGGTGTTTGTTGTTCTTAAGCTCTGTGTCCTGCTTTCATGGGAACCATCAGGAAAAAGTAGGGGGACAGACAAGGAAACTTTAAAATCTCAAGGCCCGACGGGGAGGCTGACCTTCCTGTTGCATTAGTATTGGAGAAGATACAGGGTATACTTGCATTTCTTGGCTGTTTTTGAAAATCTCTGATCAGGTTAAAACATGTTTCTTCATTAAGATCTAGAAAGACATGATGTCTTTGATAGTTGTAGTTGCTGTAAGGTATGATGAGCCTTCTTACAGGTCTTCAGGTGTCCTAGAAAAAGACAGGATTTTTTCTTTTTAACTGGGCATGTTTTCATCTAGATCTCTGTACCAGAATCCTGGCTGTTTGCTTCCATTCTGGGCCCTTTTCTGTTGGAAGTTCGTGATGAATAGTCCCACACTTCCATATAGAATGCATAACTTAAATTTTATGTAAATAGGCAAGATATCCTTAACTAGGAAGCTCATGACTTGCATGTGTTGTTTCCAGTATGCTTAATAATTAGCAACAGATTATGAAACATAAACCTTAAATGTGAACATATTTTAAACAAGTAAAGGCGCACTTTGTTTATTTCACAATATGTTAAATAGCTTATTTAAAGATTTGGGTAGTGTGATGAGCATGGCTTCTTCCATCTGTATTAAAACCCATATATTAAAACAGGTACAGTGTAAGCAGCTGAATTGAAAAGTGTAAATTTTCTAACAAGTTACTGTTTTGCAGTTGCTATTTTAACAAAAGTTTAGTAATATGTGATTTTGTCCAACTTCATGTAAAATTTCCAGCATAGAAGCAAATTACTTGAGATTTTAGGATAAAGTCTGGATTTAACTGTAGAAAAAAAGTTATATTTCCTTTTCTGTTCTTTTTTTTTCTTCTAAAGAAAATTTGTGACAGCTGAAAGAAAAATGGGGACAAAACTTTTTGGTTTTGGAGTTCAGAGACCGAAGGACGTCTTACAGCTGTACTTCAGAAAGCTGGTCAGGATTTCTTAGCAAGACTTAAGATGAGCTACTTAGCATGACCAACTTAATGTTGTTGGCTTTTGGATTTTTAGTGGAGGGGGTGCGTGTGTGTTTGTTTTGGTGGTGTGGTTTTTTTCCACAAATTAAAGGGAAAATACCTAAAAAGAGAAAAAATACCACAGCTTGTTTATGTAGTTTTCAAGCAAATGCATAATACCTTTCTCAGCATTACTTAACTTTTTAGAGAAAGGACTATATATTGTTACTTTAAAATTCATTATCAGTTAATTTTAGATTTCCTTTTTAATTTCTGTACTTCTGTCATGAAGTGAAGCAATGTAAGTAAAGCTCAGTTGACATTTTTTAAGAGCTGTGGTGGTTATGTCTGGGTATTCCTGAGATAGAAGTTTTGAAGAACAAATGTTTTGCTTCACTAAAGAGATCTTTCACTCTATAATTTAGAAGACAAGGCTCCAGCATCTGATTTTCACTTTTAAACGATTACAACATGACCATATTTCTAACAGTTACCACTAGAAAAGTTAAGCAAAAGAAAATACATGTTGGAAGGAGCTTGTGATGCTGCAGGACTGCTCATAAAACTTTATTTACTTCGCTGCAGTAGGTTTCCTTAGACTACATTCTAACTTTTTATGCAGTGAAGCATATAATGCTTTCACATGATCTAATACAAACAAATTTTTAGGTCCTTCGTTTCCTGATCTGTCTTAGACTCAAGCTCTTAGGACTGAGTTGTAGTAAAGAAAAAAAGTGTGACTCTTTGGTCCTTAGCTTTCTTATTCAGGTTGCTTATTTCTTGAGAACCCTTGGGCTGAGGAAACAAAAAGTGGTTTTGATGTGCTTGTTTTGAAGGTGATCTCTGAAATTCGTTTATTTCATTTGATTGTTTTGAAAACACGGAGTAATAGAATCAGCAAGCAGATGCTATCCTGCTGTGTAAGGTCACCCTTTTCTGGTTACAGGATGATTGTATTTGTATAGCTCTGAAATACTGCTGCTGTTTCAAATGGTGTCTTGATGAAACACGTATGCTTCTTAGAAATGCTAGCAGAAAATTGGGAAGTGTAGTGATGTGTATTATGATAAAGCAATAACATTAAGCTCTTTGAAATTGAAACTGTACTGTCACGCATCCAGTGAGAAAGCTTGTAGCAAGTGGATAAATTCATACTAGTTTTGCTTTACATTCTCTGTGTGAAGTTGCAACAGTTAATGTATGTCTTTTCATAGCAGTTTTTCTGCGCAAATACAGATGTTTTATACAAAACAAAACACTGCCCAAACCAACCAACCCCACATTGATGTTAAGGCTGAAAACTTCTGGCTACATAGACATTAAGAAATCAGGACAAGATTGCTGAAGCTTACATCCAAGCTTTTGGCGCCAAGTCTGTAGCTGGCTGGCTATCTAGTTAATGTAAAGTTGTCTGGTACTGTTCCTGGTTCCATGCATTTCTTTTCCAAGTGGGTCCTTAACTACTTTCATGGGATTTATGGTAATTGCATTGCATGGTCCTTTTACAAGCTTACACATTTTCCCCAACTTTCTGACACTTAATTTATCTTTTGAAAATTTTTAATAGAAACTTTTGCTTAGCTTTGTGCATATTACAGATTTATTTGAAGCTGCTGGCATAAGCAGTGGCTGAAATTGTCGTATACAAAACTTAACCATGAAAAACTCAAGTTCAAGCAGCCTGTGGAATTTTCCTGATTTCTAAAGAGGAAGTTATAGAGGGTGTAATTTTGACCCTACTTGAAGCTAATGGAGAGTCTGCACTACAGTTGGAGAATCACACCATTTGGATGTAGAGATGTGTTGGTGGTTTCCCTGTCCAATCTCTCTGCCCTCTTCCCACATCTTAGATTTTTATATAGATGAGTGAGAAAAATTGGGAACCCCCATGGAGGTGATAGTAGCAATATGTTTAATAATGGCAACGATAACCTACTTTTTGTGAATTTGGACACACGCATCTCCTGTTAATGACCGTTAAAATGTTTTAATATAGCTTAATCCCTGTTTTGCTTAGAATTTACTGTCGGTATTATGGCAATAACTGATATGAGTCAAAAGGGTTTCTTCCTGCAAATTGTCAATCAAGCAGAGGCTACTAAGTTGCAATAGGATTTTTCTGTGTGCTCCTCCTCCTTCAGAGAGCTGGTTGGTTGTCCTGTAGCTTTGAGTGAACACTTTGTTCTAGGCAATTCCTATGCTATGCCTCCTCATCTATCTTAATTTTTTTTCCTGACCTATTTTCTGAGGTCTGACCTTTCACTGATCTGTGCAGTGTGGTTCTTTACTGTCTGAAGCTACTTCTACTGTCAGTGCAACCTGATAAACTCTGAAGCCCTAAAAGCATTATCATGTCGCTTACAACATTCTTTCCTTTTCATTAATCGGTAAACCTGCATGGCCTACCTAGATATTTGTTGGCAACTACTTGATTAGTTTTAGGCTAAATGGGCTGCATCAGGAAGAGCATTGCCAGCAGGTTGTAGGAGGTAATCCTTCCTCTCTGTTTAACCCTGGTGAGGCCTCACTTGGAGTCCTGTGTCCAGTTCTAGGCTCCCCAGTATGAAGAAGATACAGAACTCCTGGAGGAACCCTACCAAAGGGCTACTAGAATCATTATAGGTCTGGAGGAAAGACTGGGGAGCTAGGCCTGTTCTGCCTAGAGGACGAAGGATCCAGGGAATCTGGCTAGTGTTTGAAGGAAGGGTGTCAAAAGGATTAGGTCATACTCTTCTCTGTGGTGCCAGGTGATAGGATGAGAGGCAACAGGTATAAACTAAACCACAGAAAGTTCTTCCGGAACATGAGGAAGAATTCTTTACTGTGAGGGTGACTGAGCATTGGAATAGGTTGCCCAGAGAGGTTGTGGAGTCTCCTTCCCTAGAAATATTCAGGAGCTCTCTGAGCACAGTTCTGAGCAACATGTTCTAGGTGACCCTGCTTGAGTAGAGAAGCTGGATTAGATGACCTCTGGTAGTAGCTTCCATCCTCAACTGTTCTGTGATTATGTCACATACCAAACAACTGGAGTCCCAGTCAACATCTAAGATTATATTCCAAATAGGACAGCTCAGCAGAATGCTCTGTGCATGGATTTTTTTGTCACATGAGGTGAGATTTTTGGACTAATGTCCAAAAGACATACATCTTGCTTGTATGGATAATGCATAATAATCTCTAATGGACGCAGAGATGTTGATTAAAAATGTTAAAAAGAAACATATTTCTTATGCTGTGGCCTTCATAAAGTCTGAAGAGACTGCTATTTTTGCTAGAATTATATGGGATTGTATTTTTAGATGAGGTTTTGACTAGAATAAAGTTATAGATGCATTATTTATGAATCAGTGAGTGTATAGTCCTACTGAAATGTTCCTGAAAACTCTCAAGAGGTTCCACCTTTGAATGGTACATAAAAGTGGATCCTGAAGAGCAAAGCCAGCATGATGCTCTAGTAGTCCAAGCAGAAGCCAGTACTGACCTTTCAGGATGTTTACGAAGAGTAAAATTCTCTTAAAGATAAAAGTCAGAAATACTTTGTTTTATAGCCTCTCTCTAACTTCAGGCATCCATAGGGTGGGTGATCTGTCAGATCTTTTTGTTGATACATTTATCTTTCAAAACAAATACAGTGTTCCTGAATGGATAACTGACTTGTGTGGTAGGAAGAGAGAAATACTATTAGTAAACATTTTACTCCTAACTAATTCTTGACATCTTCCTACTTTTGATCCTTTGCTACTGTTGCGGAAGCAGTGTAGAAACCCTGTTTTTTCTTGTTTTTTCCTTTTTTTTTTCTAGCTTAAAAATTGAGTTTTTGAGTCCTCCAGAGTTGCAGCAGCCTCTTCTAACTTTGCAGAATGTCTGTACATACCTTTTGGCTTATCATGGAAGCATGCTGTGATCTGAGATTGTTCAAAGCGACTTCAAAATACTTGGAGACTGGGTTGACTCAAGCAGCTATGATATAGTTTCATCACTTCTGAAAGAAGTTACATGTTTTAATAACAGTTAAATTTGGAGGGGTTTGATAGTTCTAGAAAATTGGTCTAGCATGCTGTCATTCTGATTGTTAGCATAGGAATACCAGGTTTCAAGTTGAATGTTACTTGTAACTGATTTCCATTTCTTCCTGTGCATTTGAGTAGTTCTCTTTCTGCTAAAGGTCTTTCTGTATAGGCACACAAAATAGTCCTCTTTCTTTAGTGTCCATGTGAAGAAGCTCAGCTCTTCAGTTTTCCATTAGCGTGACAAGTGGAAACATTTCTCTGTAGCTGTTCTGCTTAGAATTTACCTACCTTGAGCGTTGTCTGCCTAGCATGCGTGTGCTTTCTCTTCTGGATATACTTCTGGTTTAGGATTATAGGTTTCTTGTTGATGTTGCATTGTATGTGATGCATTGCAACGAATACACAGTGACCTATCTCCCTGTGTTTCCAATTAATTGCCTCAGTTCCTTAATGTGAAGGACAGGAGAGAACATTATCTACCTCAGGCTAGTAGAGGCTTAGTTCACTGACTTTCTAAATAATGCTGTCTCTGTTGGCAAGTGTGGTAGAAATGCATGGTATTGCTATATGTAGACTGTGTTCCTTCATTTTTTCTGGCAGTGTGTTAGTAAGTTATTTCTAATGATGTTATTAGGTTCATGACCTATTGCCTTTTGTCATGTTGGCTTTTAATTGCTTCAGTCAATACCGTTTGTGCTGTGTCCTAAATCTGCTCTCAGTGGATGGTTTCCTAATGTTCATTTCATCAGTGGGCTCTCATTTTTTTTCTGTAGTCACTACAGAAAGGCCTGGCTTGGAGAACTTCACGGATCAGTTTAGCTTCCTTTAGTTTTGTATGTCTTTTCCAAAACCAGTAACTGTCATCTTTTCCTTGGCAAGTTCGCCTGCTCTGCATTTCTGTTAATAATTACAATCTCTTCCGTTAAAACTAAGTTATCAGTGCCATATCATGTCTGTGAAATCTGCCTAGGTTGAATGAATTATATTTTCTTGGTATAAAAAAGAAATCAATTACTTTACTGAAGAAAGTCTGCTATGTTTATCTGGTACTCTCTAATCTTGAATATTAGGCTTATTATTTAGTTCTCTTTCTGTAGGTGGTACTACTTGTGTTCACATAACAGATTATTTTTTTAAGAAATTATTTTTATGGATCTAAGACATGTTAGTTCCTGTACTAGTTTCAGGAGTTTGGTTTGGGGAGAACAAAAAGTTCGCTTCAAAACTTTGAGGGAAAGAGGAGCTTCCCTTTTTCATTCTCTTATTTCATCAGCTTTCCTCCCTTCGTGATGTATCAGTGTCCACCTGCTTCCTCGCTAGTGAAAATATAGGCAAATAGCTTAATTCTTGGGGTTGAGACTAAAAGTAATCTTAAATTAGTCCTCATTGTATAGCATCACTGGTCCTTCCCTGTTCATAGGTAAAGAATCCTTGCTATTTGCTTTGCTGCCAGCAGTGTCTTAAGATGTTCGCTCTTCGCAGCCGTATGTTGGGACAGCTCTTAATTGACCAGTGCTTTTTCTTTTCTTATGAGTGGTCTCTTCCCTTCACCATCCTTTTATTCAGGTGAAGGTTCCAGTCAGAATAGACAGTCAACCTTCTTTGGAATACAGTCTTCTTACAATTCTTGCATCTTTGATTTAAAAGAGCTGGAGAGGGGAAGGAAGTTTCCTTCTTGCTCAAGTCCTTTATCTAGTTTGCTGAAGTTACAACTCAATGATTTAGTACAGCTCCCCCTTATGCAACTTAACATTTAGTTTCTGTTCCAAATGACCAATTCCTCTCTGTTAGCTTTGTTATTGGAGAAATTCCATTGTAAAGTGTGATCTATTAATCTAAAAATAGTTTAAAAATTTTACTGGGTAGCACACTCTGGCAGGCTTTGCTCTTCAATTTGTGATAGTAATTATATCTTTGAAGCTTATCCTCAGCAGTAGTTTTTCTTCTTATAATATTAAGGATCTTTATTTCCAAGTAATAGTACATAATACTTGAGGGGCTGTACTAAAAGGTCTTGCTGATTTCCTTTCCAAAAGGACTTTTTAAACTAGATTCTGGCCACATGTGGGTAAAACTATTTGCTCTGCACTAGTCACTTAATAATAGATCGCTATTCTTTTCCTTTACATAAGAAGGGAATGTCTTCCAACTAACATTCTACATTCCGGGGGTTTCTTGAAACTGATCCATCCAAACCATTTCTTACTGGGAAGGATTAAGAATCCCATCATCTTAATAGTCTGATTTTTTTTTTTTCCCTGCTATTTCTGACTTTTTTCCCCTCACTGTGATTAGCAAATAGTTCATACAGTATGCCTTGTTTTCCTTGTAAAACAAAAGGTCTTAAAATCTTAGGCTCTAGCAGAGCCCTGAAATTCTATTTATGAAGGACTTGAATGTTAAGAAGCTTGATACTTTGATGTTTCCTTTGTTGGAGGAAGGGAAAGGGAACAGAAGTCTGTTTCAAAGTACTCCTTTTCCAGGTTTTACTATACATCTGCAAAACTTATTCTTGGGCTGAAGTTCTTTCTCCTTTCCACCTGTTTCCCCAGACTGTCTCCCTTGAATGCTGTGAGCTTTCTACATACAAAAAGCAAAACAAAGTTGTAAGTTTGCCTTGGTTGTTGGATCTTGCTTAGTATAAATTAATTCTTCATTCCTAGCTATTGTGATGTTAGTGTCACTTACTTGAAGCTATTGTGATACTAGTGTCACTTACTTGAAGCTCTGTTTTTATTTTTCATCTCTTTCTATAGGATACTTCATTTCTTCTGGAATAATGGGCAAAATAGAACATAAAACTAGCACTGGTTTATGTTCCTCTTTTGCTAATCCAGAAACCGATTTGACTTTTATGGAAAGTACTTAGAGTAAGAAAGACCTTTATCATCACCTACCTGCAAGGACTGGCAGTAGGTGCAGCGGCCTCTACCATTGGGGTGGGGGGGGGTGTGCAGGGGTGTGGGTGTGTTTTAGGGCCCTGGGCAAAAGATGTAGACTTCTTGCCTTTCTCTCAGCCTGTAAGGCAGTGAGAACATTACCTACCCTGCAGGTTTTTGGAGGCTTGGTTCCTTTTTAAAGTAAAACTGATGGCCTCTGGGAGGTGCTACAGAAGTGCATAGTGTTACTGCCTGCAGGCTGTGTTTTCTGGCAGTGCATAGGCCTGCCATAGTTAGGGAAAGAATTTTGTTTGGTGTCTCTTTAAAGAAAATGAGAAAGTGCTTTGCTGGGGAGAATAGAAAGGGGCTTTCTGAAGAGGTGCTGAAGACATGAAAATTCAGAGTGGTGATTGGTCACCTCTGCTTGATTGACAGGTTGCAGGGAAAAACAAAAACCCATTTGTTCTGGCTTAATGGAACTGGAAAACAGAAAATGAGTATCAGGTAAAAATTCCTTTTTTAAAATCTTTGCAGTTCTCCTTTAAAAGGTGGAGTTTTTACACAAATCTACACCTCACCCACTCCAATAAATTAGGAGTAGGAATTACAGAAGCAGGCAGTTGCTAAGTTGTGTAATGTGGGTTGTCTATGTCCGTGCGTTCCTGGCAGGCAGGTGTTGTGAAACACCACAGCAGCCAATGCTACTGGGCTAGCTTAGCAAGAAGGCAGAGGATTGAAAGGGTGTAGTGACTAAGCCCTGAACTGGACCCAGCTCTCTGGTTAGGCTCATTAGCAGGACATTCAAGGGGAAGCTTTTATTTTCACTTCCTATACTGTGCCTGCTTTGTGGATAAAGTCTCAGTTTCTACTACTATCAATTTGGCATCTTTCATGAGCATTATTACAAAATTCACTGAGAAGTGAATAGCTAAAAAGCAAACTATGTTTTAAAGTAACTTCCATCTAGCAGTATACTGTCTTACAGATTTTATAATAAATTTCAACATCAGCACCACAGTTTTGAGAATCATAATTGAAAATGATTTCTTTCTGGTAACTTAATTATTTTGTATGTTGATGTATTTCAGATTGAAGGACAAGGACATGGTGCAGTCTTTGACTGCAAGTGCTCTCCTGATGGACAGCATTTTGCATGTACTGATTCTCATGGTCACCTTCTGATTTTTGGCTTTGGTTCCAGTAGCAAATATGACAAGGTACAGTGCAAGATGAAAATCAAAATGTTTGTCTGTGTTGAATGCATTCGTGCAGACTTTCCTCCAGAGCTTCATTGTATCATAACATAGGTTTGAGCCATTAATTACTGCATGTTTCAGATTCCTGTTGTTGACATTGAGCTTTCTTTCACTGTCTTTGTTTTTTAAACTCTGGAAATATGCTATTAAGCTACTGTTTACATGGGAAGTTAAAAGTTAAAATAAACCAGTCACTTTCTGTCTGCTCTCTTAAGTGACAAGGCTACAAGTGTCTGCTAATAGATCCACATGGATCAATGAATGAACCGAAGTGAAGTTGATAATGGTTAAATATTTTGCTTTAAATATTTTTTTGGTTCCTAACTAAGACAAAAATGGGAGCGGGGATTGGGGGAGGGTGAGAAAGGGGGACAGATAATAGAATTAATTCCTGCTATATGTATTTAAATATCGCATAGCCTGTGATACAGTTTTTTACAGTAAATACACTATGTGATGTATGTCTGCTAATGAAGTTGTGTCGTGGATACCTCGGTGCTTACACTGCAATGTTTCACTGTTACTGTGCGATTAAAATACTACGTCTTTATTCTAATGTCTACATTGTGTATTCTAAGTGTGGGTGTCTTGCCACAGACCCTTATGACTGTAAAGATGCGTGGTGGTTTTTTTCCTCTGTGAATGCACGTGCCCTATGAACCATATAGGTTACCTAATCTGGAGTGCCCATGCAGTCCTAGTTGTTCTTTTACCATCCAGGGAAAAGGTGAGGTGGATCTCTTCTCCCTCTTTCTAAGACTTAAACAAGCATGTCTGCTCCAGGATTTTCATCTCTGCTTCTGGTAGCTGGTACTTGAAGGTTGGTTGTGAAGCACTGGCTTCTGGATCTCCCTTCTGCTTTGGATCTTTGGATGTATGCTGGCCTTGAAAGCTTTTTGGCAAAGAGTAGCACAGAGAGGCCTGAGGGAGGAATAGCAAAAGGAATTTTAATCTTTGTCTTGTAAGCCACTGCATTTCTTTCTGTAGTCTTCCAGCTCTCAATTTGATGATAGTTACAGCAGCGTTTGCATATTGGGGATTTTTTTTTTTCTCTTTGGCTGTCAACTATGATTCAAAGCACTTGGTACTTGGCTGCTATGGTTGTTCCTCACCTATTGCTAGCTGTGCATTTCCCTTTCCATTCCAAAGAAAGCAAATGAGCAGAGAGACACCACAGCAAGGAAAACTAGGATTATCAGATCATTTTCAAACTCTTTCTCTTTAAGAGTTCCAAACTTTAAAGCCCCTTGTAGTAGAAACCTTTTTCTCACCATATCCATGGGTCATTCCAGGTATATTTTTTCTGTCCAGTCATTTCGGAAGCATATAGTCCTCTGATTCTCAGAAATGTTGGACATGAACTTGGAACTGAGAGCCTTTTTGTCTTTGCTGGAGTTGCCTTTAGACTCCCATTTAAGAATTTATCTTGTGAGGGATTAGATCTGTTTGAAGAATGAAAAGAGTTGCTTTTCACTTCTTGAATTCTGCAGACCTTTGTTCTCTTGGTGCTTTTGCTGCAGCCTCTGAGAAAAAGATGGTTTAAAATTTTTCACTTATTGGATTGGATCTAAAATTATCTTCTCCAGCTGTTATTTTGCTGGTGATAATCTTGTCATGCTTGACCACAGAAGAAATGGAAGCAAACAGGACTTACATTTGTTACCTCTTTAATCTTAGTCTTCAACAATCAGAAAACTCAGCTTGGAAGTTTCTGGTCTCCTTCTTGTCTGCGTCCCTCCCCTCTTTAATTTTGATTGACCTGATTTATGCAGAAATATAACTACAGATAGGTAGGTGCTGGAGATCAGATGTTCTTGATCAGACCTGCAGGCTTTTTTATTTTAAAGTGTTTTCCATCCATCTTGGGTAATGAGTCTTATAGAAGAAAAGAGTGCGCTAACCTGTGCATTTGTGCAGTTATACTCAGGACAGTAATTATAGCTAAGATAATGTTATCTCTGCTGAGAGAGCAAGCTCCTGGTTTTCCATGTGTTTGTTTTTTCTTGTGATGTTCAGATAGTACCCATGTTTTCTAGTTCACTGGAACTGCTGTTCTGGTTTTGGTTTTTTGTCCTGCATGTGATCTTGGCCACAATGAAGATGATGGGATGTTCTCTTGATGATAATACTGTTTAGTGGAGTAATTTTTAGTGATGGAAAGAAAATATACATTTGCTGCTTGTTTGGGGCTCCTTTGTTATTTGACCCAGTTAAAGAAACCTTGAGCCAATCTCAGCTGAATTTCTGAGTGTGCGAAGATCATCAGAGATGAGATGAGCTCACTTTCAACAGGGCATGTACACTTCAGAAGTTCTCGCTTGGGTGGAAACTTGTCCAGGAATGCCTAATGATTCTAAACCATAAGGTACCATTCTGTTGATTTCAAATCTTAGCTTGGACTAGGTCTCTGAGCTTTCTATGGCTTTTTTTTTGTTTAGACTACCCAAACCACAGTTCTTTGTCAAAGACCTGTGTGGTGGATTGATGCAGTAATGGGGAAAGTCTCTTTGCATTTGCATAGGTCTTCCAATTGGGAAAAACAGAGCACTGTGAATGTGTAGTGCAGTTACTGGAGGAGAGTCTCTTTTGTAGAGCTCAGACCTTGTGGAAAGCTTCTGCTCTGAAACAAAGTGGGTTTGTGAAGTCATATATGCTAATGGTGTTGTAGCGTCTTCTTATTGTTATGAATTTGATCTCTTAATAGTGTTATCAAGAAATATGTATGATTGTTGGTAACATAGAATCAAAGAATATTTTTTAGTGGAAAGGACCTTAAAATTCTAGGTCTCTAGAGCCGACCCCCCCTGCTATGGGCAGGGACACCTTCCACTAAACCAGGTTGCTCAAAGCCTCATCCAGCCTGGCCTTGAGCACTGTGGTGTTCCAGACTTCTGATACTCTTCGTGGGTCCATCATGGAGGTTGGCCCTGCAAATTATCATTTAATACTGTCATCTGGTTGTCTGTTGAACATAGCCATTTAAGATTCACTTAAATGTCTAATTCTGATTTTTCTCAGGACTTAGAGTAGCCTGAGGGCAGTTGTTGCTCTGGGTTTCCAGGAGGGACATTCCAATATTCTGCCTAAGAGTTGGTCTGCACCTGGGTTCTTCATGAAATGCCATTATCTTTTGGAGTAGAAAATCGTTGTTTACCACATCTCATTGCATTGCAGAGACCAAAGCAAAGAAGGGTGATTGCGAAGAAGTCCTCATGATCTTCCATCCAGAGTCTATTCTGGTAGAGGTCACTGAATCTAAGGAAGAAATTTCAGATCTTCCCTTTTCTTATAAAACCTGGGATGCAAACAACACTGTACAGCCAAATCACAGCACATTAGGACTCACAGTCTGTTTGATGCCATTGGAATCTCTCAGTGTGGGGAGTATTTAATAGGACTGCTTACGCTAGGTGAAAGTACTGGATACTGTACTATTATTATTCTGGGGAAAAATTTAAGCTGTGCTAGAAGACCTGTATTTTTATCATATTGAGGTATTTGAGCTGAAAAAAATAAAGTTATTAGGCAGACCTTGATTCTGTCAGTCAGGCACATGAAAGTACGTGTATGTTCGGCCTCTAAGTTACAGAGAATCTGGCAGCAAGACTTCATCCAGTCAGGACTTCTTAACTGCAGTGAGATGTCACCTTGTCCATACTTACTTTGTTCATATCCTTGCTTTTGGAATCCATGAAATAACTCCTCTGCTATTGCATCTTGCCATGCATCTTTCCAGTTTCTTCCAGTTACTACTTTCTTGAATTTCTATGGGATCCATATTCTGTGATTCCTGTAATTTTTTAAATTTTTCTTGCTCATCTCCTGTGGATGCGCGTAGGCATTTGCTGATGTTGTAATTGACATAAGTTTATGGCTGTCTTTCATTCCTGGTTGTCTCACATCAAGAATGGGAGACCTTTGTCATTGAGAGACCAGACCTCTGCACAGATGCTGTAACCTCTGCCTTACTGATTTCTACTTAGCAAGTAACCAAAAACTATGTTATGGATTGGTCATTATGGAGCATTCTTTTCAGAAATCAAGAGTATGTTCTATGACAGCTTACGCATTCCTCTGTATATGTTCAGATACCTCACCTAAGGCAATACTTTCTGGAGATCTCCATGCCTTAAGTCAATTATTTAATCATTTTTATACTGCACAATCTAATTTGTGTGGATGGTGATATTATGATTTTATTTTTACTTTTTCATAGTTAAACTGAGTGTATTAGCTGCCAAGGGGTTTGCTTGCCAGTAGGTAGTGTTGGGATGTGTGTCAGCTTGTCTTCTGTTCTCTTTTCTCCTTGCTGTTCAGTATCTTTCTGACTGCACTATATTGAGATGATGTGCCAGCAAGGGATGCAGCATAAGCTTTTTTACATGCTCTTTGGACAATAGAGTTCCTCAGTCTTGAGTGTCTGTGGAAAGGCATCTAGAATAAATCGTGAACAGGTGGACTGAAATAAAGAAGGCTTTGAGCCTGAAGAATTCAAATTTAGATCAGCCTTGTTTTATCTACTGGAACTATTTCACATATCTAGCATTAAAATAGGATGTATGTTTGGCTGCCAGTTGAAGTATTTGGCAATGATATGATGTGATAATATTTTCCTCCTCTTCTACACCATAGCTCCTAAGTCTGTGACACAGTTCTTTTATCAGAATATATATTCAAAATATAAAAGAAAATTTGTAAACTAATATGTCCATGCTGTGGTCAGTCAAGTGTCTTCCAGCAGTTAAATGTTGCCCCGTTCCCCTGTTCTTTAAATGCTCCCCACCCTCAAACATGTGGATTATTCTCCTTGCACTATAATACAGAAAAGGAGTACTGGGGAAAAAAAAATAATCATGGAGTCATTAAATTTTGCCCTTTAACTAAGATAAACAGATCATTTTATAACCTTGTTTTTGCAAAAGTGACCATGAGTAACATTGTTAAAAATATTTTTGGCAGTTATCTTCTGTATGACTTTTTTAATAGGTTCTTTTAAAAAATTACAAAATGACTTTGTTTACAGATAGCAGATCAGATGTTCTTTCATAGTGATTATCGGCCCCTTATCCGTGATGCCAACAACTTTGTCCTGGATGAACAGACACAGCAGGCTCCACACCTTATGCCTCCCCCATTTTTGGTTGATGTGGATGGCAACCCTCATCCTGCAAGGTATCAAAGACTAGTTCCTGGTCGTGAGAACTGCAGGGAGGAACAGCTTATTCCTCAGATGGGAGTGACATCTTCAGGTATGGAAACTTTCACTTCACTACACAGTAGCCTATGTAGTTACCTCTAGGTGTCCTACACTTTCCCTTTCACTTCATCGTTTTTATTAATTTCTGGGCATAGTAGTTCATGTATTGTTGAAGAATTACAGTGTCCATGGCACTGATTGCTTGTGACAATTACAGTATTGTCATTGATCAAGTCAGTACTAGTTGATGTTACAGTGCCAGTTAGCTTGGAGCTCATTTCATTATTGGAGCAGCGTATGATGCTGAGTGAGCTTTCAGTTGATCTCTTTGGGGTAAGATTTCCTGCTTTTGAAAAGCTGGGAAATAGACTGTTCTGCCACAAATCAGTTGGAGTAGGTAACACGTACAAGAAGAGAAAAATGAAGACGACACCTTAAACATGCAAAATCCCCTTCCCCTTCAGATGAAGGCAGTCATTCAACTTAAGCTTTAATGGTTTGGTTAGAGAACTCTGAAGACTTGATAAGGGTACGGAATCTAGGAAGTTCCTGAAAAGTTGTATTCTCCATGCACACAGTGTGGGAGGAACGTGCCTATTCTGAGCCAGTAGGTGGCTGTTTGGAAACTGCCAAATGTGGCCCACATGGGTGGGGCTGTAAAAATGATGCCTACTTGTTACGTGTCACTAGTTTGATATTAGCGTGAATGAGCAGTGACTGGTGAAAGTAGCTTTAAATGTTTTCAAGATAAACATTGTGAAGTATTTGGATATTCTTGAAAATATAGGGAAAACTGACTGTGTCTGCAAATAGTGGCTTATATGTACACCACATTTAATCCTGTGTTGTGTCACACATTCTGGGAAGGTTAACTGATAGTGTTGTTAACAAAAGATCTCTTTATCCTCATTTGTAGATCTGAGAATTATAAGCCACTGAATACTTGAGTAATAATCTTTAAGGAGCATTTCCGTATTTCCTCCAAAATTATAGGAAGAAATGTTACCGGACAAGCAACTGTAAGAAGGAAAAGGCCCTTGTGGCTGAATGTATGCTGTGTTTTATTTAACTTTTTAGCTAGTGGCTTTGAAGCTAAATTCAATTTCCAAGGAGGGATATGATTTAAACTTTGTTGTTAAAATTAGAGTGTCAATCCATGACGTTCTGAAACTCTCCAAATTTTAAAATGTTCTGGGCACATTCTTCAATATAATATCTTGAAACAAGTCAGACTCTGTATGCAGACCCAGCAATATTAAATCTAATGGTGTAGCTGCATATGACACATGAATGCCTATATCAAGATGGTATCCATACCATTTTGTTTAATATCAGGAAGCAATCAACTAAGCTGACACAAAGCCGGAGAGATGATGGAGAGACAGAAGACATTTGTCTACCTCTTCACAGTTTAGCAACAATATATGCAGTCTTAGCAGAGCTGAAGTGTGTGCATGTATTTCATATGTTACCTTCCACTAAGGAAACTTGGTTTCTTTCTGAAACTTTATTGTATGAATTGACGGATCTCCCTCAGAGCACTGATAATTTATTTTGTGTCAAGTTTTCTGTAGGGGCTTATAAAACTGGGGGAATTTAGGTAGTGATGCTTGATGTACTGTTTAGATATACATGAAGCTCCTTTGACAAATCAAATATATACCAGTGTCTTCATTATTTCTTTAAAAAACCTCAAAAAATTTGCTGTAACTTATGAAGGCAAAATCCTGCAAGCTATATGCATAAAGAAGCACTCATTTTGTTTAGGTAGCTGTTCCTTATTTAAGAACATTCTTGGGTTGCTAGGTTTTTTTTCCCATTGTTTTCAGCAGGCAGTATATTGGATTATGAGATCACCAAATAAAACTGTCTTACTACATGAGTCAGAAAACATCCAGTTGTGGTTATACCAGAGCTCATTCCATGATTCCAAGCTTCTGCTGCTTTAGGGAAGTTGACTTCAACTACAGTAACCTTGAAACCCTGAGAGCACTGTCTTAAATATTTACGTTCTTTCTGCATACCATCATCTGTTAAGAGAGAGCTGCTTCTGTCTAGCCACATAATCAAAGTTCTTCATTTCATAGCACAATTACTGCAGTATCTTGTCTTTGATCTTGCAAAGTGCAGTTGATAATATCTCTTCAGAATTATACTGGGAAACTAATTTCTGTAGCTTGTTTCTTTGAACATTGTCATTCTTCAGTACAAAATTTTGCAAGTTCTACTTTTCTTGACCAGAGCTTCCCACCAATCCACCATCTGACTATTCTGTGTGGAGGTATCTGACATCCTTTTCGAATGAGTACAGTAGCCCTTGCCTATTTCTCCATAAGTCTTAATTTTTTTTGTGACCATTGTATGAAAAGAAGTTTTGTGTGTTTTATGCTTAGATGCTGTTTATTTTGCTTCCTGCGCAGATACTGCATTATCACCTTGTAATCGCTTCTGTGAGAACTATTTCTTTTCGGTCTTTTAGGTCTTTTATTTGAGACCTTCCCAAAAGGAGGTTTCATGGCTGTTTTATACACCAAAGATTATTAGCATTATTTAGTCTGTGCGGTCATTATGCCCATGTGGAGCTCAGTCAGACATTTTTACTGTTTGGTGTTCTGCATTATAGATAATTCTTCTCTAACTCAGTTCTTGAAGTACTTATTTTATTGAAGCTTATACTGAAGTGTTTAGCCTGCCCAAAATGCATTATAAAGCATGAATTAGAACAATTTAAGTTAACTGAGAAACAACAGCTGTATTCAACTTCTGTGACTTGTTTGCTCTTGATCAAATTTAGGCATTTATTAGGAGTGCCATGTGATCATCCTGACCCTCCTTCAGAAAATACAATTTTCTCAATATATTGAGAAAAAGGTTGTACTGTTTAGAAACTGGCTATTACAAAAATATGCATTTAGCCCATATTTACACATGTGTACATGCATTCGGTCCTTCAACATTTGTATGTTGTTTTCTTGTATATTTTACTTCACAGGATTGAATCAAGTTCTTAGTCAACAATCAAATCAAGAAGTTAGTCCGTTGGATAGCATGATTCAAAGACTTCAGCAAGAGCAGGACCAGAGGCGCTCTGGGGAAGCAGGAACCAGTAGTACGAGTCGGATAAACAGAGGTAGATTACTGGGAGACGGGTGTTGTGGCTGAGAGCTGGAAAACGTAAATTACATTATTGTGCATGATTTGTGAATTTTCTGGAACTATCAGAAAGGAGGTTTGGAGCCATGGAAAAGATGGAGCTTCCCTGTTTTGTGTTTGGGTTGTTTTTTTTTTAACGTTTTTGCAAAATCTCTGAATTCTTACCATTACAAATTTATCTTTAATGTTATTGTGTATGCTTAGTCAGGGAACTTGCAGCAACTGCATTCCCTTAGAAGTTAACTACCCTACTGTTTAATCTGGAATTGGCCATCTACTTGCTTAAAACCTGAATTGTTGCAAATAAGAAAACAGGAGAGAGAAAAGAGGAAGGAGTTGCTTGTTTTTCAGTACAGCTGTTCCATGCTTCAATGTCTTGCACTAGATTGTGTAGTAGTTTTCAACACTTAAAACATCATGGTTGGCAGTCCACCTGAGTAAGCAAGAGTAACTTCTTTGTGGAAAGATGTAGAGAAGTGTTAAAGTTCTGCTACAGTGTAGGTGTTTTGAAGGTTTTGGCAGGCATTTGTTGGTTTGGTTTTTTTTGTTGAGTTTGTTTGTTTGTTTTAACCCTTTCGATAATTTCACCTTGTCTGTAAATTTTACAGCTTGAATTCCTTATAATTCAGTGTTATGGCTTCTTTTTTGAAGGTGTAGAAGACACTGATTCAGTCAGATAGCTCACCTTTTTATAACATGGATCTAGAGTGCAGTAGCAATAGTCAGCTTTACATTTTTAAAGAAAAGCAAACCAATGAAGCATTTACTTCACTTCCAATTGTTGATACACCTTTTCCTTTTTGATACAAATTTTTTAAGTATAGTATACTGCAGCCCAGTAGCTGTTTACATGTGTGTTTTGATGACTGTAGAGATGGATGAAATAGTTATATTCAGCTCATACTTAGTTTCTTTTGAAGGAATAGATAAGTAAAAGTTTTGGGGGCTTTTCTTGTTTTGGGTTGTTTTTTTTTTCCCCTTTGAGTTTGCTTTTTAAATGCTTCCCTCAGAATTTCAGATCAAGTACAGCTATCACTTTTTGACTTTTTAGGATCTGTAAGTTCTACCTCAGAAGTACATTCACCACCAAATATAGGATTAAGGCGTAGCGGACAAATTGAAGGTGTGCGTCAGATGCATAGCAACGCACCAAGAAGTGAAATAGCCACTGAGCGAGACCTTGTGGCTTGGAGTCGAAGGGTTGTAGTGCCTGAACTGTCTTCTGGTGTGGCCAGGTAAGCATAGGCCAAGTATGCAGTGAATATTAGCTTGGTGAACTTAACAGTTTTAGAATTCACATTGTCACAGAACTATTTATGTGGTATTTATCTATTGTGTGGTCTCATATTTCTTACAACATTGGGTTTAGTTTCAAATCAGTTGTTTGTGTAACACTTGAAGCATCTTGGAATTGTGAATAAAAATCACAATCATTTAACAAATGACAGAGTAATTTGAGTTGTATATGCAGTGGGATCTAGCTGCCTCAGTGTATTCTGGCTTGTAGCATAAGATTGCAGTATGTTTTTACTCTATTTGTACCTGACATTATATGACATTTTATGGCTGGGAGACTGACCTGATCCATTAGGTGCCAGCGGTGAATTTTAATTTTCCAAACTGGAACTTTAGTTAACTCACTAATTAACTCTTGTGACGAACACTTACATTAGTAAGTCAAAAAACCTTTCTAGTCACAATCAAACATAAGCTGCTTCAGCTTTTTGAAGTAAGATTGAAATCTTACTTTGATCAGAAAGTGTAATATTGAAGTCATCTTCTGACTGTAAAGAAAAGAACTAGTATTCAAAGAGTGTTGTAAATGGTAAACATCTATTCCTTGATTTGGAATAGATCATCTCAGTTGTAGTATTAACTTGCTTTATAGTTAACATCTCAATTTATATTTTTTTCAGTAGGCAGGAAGAATGGAGAACAGCAAAAGGAGAAGAAGAAGTAAGAGTGTATCGATCAGAAGAGAAAAGGAAACACATAACAAGTCACATTCAAAGAGACAATAAGATACCCACATTCTCTAAGGTAAATAGTCAACGTTTAGCTTATTGCAGTAAGAAGCGTAAAATATAACTTAACGACTTAAGCTACAGAAATTTACACTCCTCAGTTTTAAAAACCAGGGGTACAGGAATTTGTACAGAAACATCTCTATGTTTCACTATATTGTGGATAAACAATGGGGTTTGCTTTTAGAACCCCCTGAGAAGCCATGTGAATGTGGTGTTTGGGGCATGATTTGATGTAGGGAGTCTGGCACTATTAATCAATATACCCTGCTAGTCTTGTCTGCTGTTTGACATACTGTTCTGGAGAAAGGTTTGATTAAAACTCAAGTCATAATTCTTAACTTTCACATATTTAAATGAGCCTCCAAATACAGAACTGGGTATTTTCTCTCATGGTTCCTAATAATCATATGGTGGTTTTGGATGGAATGTTTCTAAGTTGTGGTTTTTGCTAGAGCTGGACTACATTTTTCAGAAAAGAGGAAAACAGGGTAGATGAAATAGAAGGGAATGGGTTGTATTAAAAATGAAAGTCATAACTTGCAAAAAAAAATCTGATACATATATGCAGGTAAGAAAATGTGAAGGATGTATGTTCTACATTTACAAAAATTATTTTACTTTTTTGTTAGAAATTAGTTTTATCTGTGTATCTCACATGCTTATTTGTGCTTTTCTAGCTAAATAACCAATTATATTTTGTAATCTACAAAGTAAATTTCAAACAACTGTAAAGGAGAACCCATGCTTCGGATTTTGTAGTATGTTTATTCTGGATGAGACTCTTTCACCTTTAATCAAAAGCTCAGTAAAATACAGGCCTTAGGGAATGCCTGTACATTGTCCGTTGAAAAGTAAAGATGGCTTACGTGGTTCAAGGTGGAAAATGAAAAAATAAGTATTAATAGCAAGTATATAGAAGATTGTGCAGCTCTTAACTTTATCAAAGTACCATAGTTAATTAGCTAATTGTTAAATTAGTCTGGGGGAGGAAGGGACTGAGATTGAAAGCTGTCTGGAAATAAGTAGATTTCAGATATTCAGCAGTGCTTCGTGTGTTTTTTAATAATGACAAATTAAACTTGTATGCAGTTGAAAGTGTAAATTTGAGATGGGCAAGTTTCTGCTTGATACTAAACTTGAGTGTTTAGTTTTGCTTCTGTTTTTATAGTCTGCTGATGTAAAGCTTTGGAAAGAAGTGAGATTAACGCTCCCCCCAAAAGTCCCCTGATAATTTTCAGGTTTTCTCCAGTTTCTTTTGTGTATCAAAACTGTGTGAATTGCTGTCTTAAGAAATGGTACTGATACAGTAATTTCAGTGCTGCAGGCAGAACATTGTGTTTGCCCAAGGTAAAGCAAGCAAACATGGGTTTTTTTTTTCAGTGTATGTCCAAGTTTTGTACATAGAGGGGAGAAGCTCTGCCACTTATTGTTCCGAAGGTTAACACGGCAGGGCTTATTAATGAAATATCAAGGCACCAGAAATCTAGGTAACTCCCATTTTCCTCTTGGAAATAATGGAATGCAGGCCTCAAATTCAGATTTTAACAAAGCTGTTTCTTGTCTTGAGGGGATATATTTTGGTGCTGAAATATAGATTTTCTTTTAGTTTAATTAAATAATTGCACTGAGAGTTTGTTTGGTTTGGTTTTTCCTGCAGCTAGTTAGAAGATCCTTCCTGATTATGTGAATTCCTACCAATTTACCCTTAAATTTCTCATTGGATTACAGTTTTCCTAAAATACCACTAGGACACAAACATAGCAGAGTAGGCTAGTTGGGCCAGCATTTTGGTTTCAGCAATTACTTCTACTGCAGCTTTGAAACAAAGAAACTTAATATGGATGCTTTTGGAAATCTCAGAGGAGACATTTTTTAGTCTCCAAACTTTAAAGGTAGCCCTGGATCCTTCTGAACCCCACATTTTCATTGTGGATATTTATGCCCTTAAAATCCTTCAGAACTACAGCTAGTGTGGGAAAATCTTTCTTCAGTTTCATATACTTACTCGGAGAAGAGTATGTCCTCATGTATCTCAGTCCTTGAAGGGTCTCTGATCTGGATTCTGATGCCCAAAATACAAGGGAGAGAACTTAGTAAATCTTCAGTCACTTCCCACCTTTGTCCTGAGGAGACAGAGCAAAAAACAGATACTCATGGTCTCTGTAACTGAGAATGTCAGTAAATTTTTTTAGAAATTACTGTTGAATTCAGTAACGCTTTCAGAGCATTTAAATAAATCCTTAAGCCCTACAGGATACTGGCATCTCGTGACAAAAAACCTGACGTTCCTTGTAGTTTATTCTTCATTAAATGTGTCTCTACTTGGAGGACTCGGGTGGTTGAGAAGTACAGTAATTAAAATCCCTTGAGATAAATCTCGGAGGGATTCAGAAATGAGTAGATGTCAAATGGGCTTTAAATAAGCAAATTTGCAAGAAGAAAAGGGTGCTTGATCATAAGTAATTTGAGTCTCCAAATTAAACTCAGATTTTAATGATTTGCATTGTTGCTTATGATTAGCATGAGCAATGCTTCTGCCCAGTAGTGTCTGAACAATAGGCATGGTGAATTGGAATTGTCATCTTCTGCAGTGTCCATAATAAAATCAAATAAACTGGGAAGAGAAGCAAGACTGACTGCACTCTAGAAGCTGTTACGTGATATTTTTAAGGGTTTTTAAATAGAAGTTAGTAACTTAATTATAGCAGCTCTTCTGCTGCTGTTCTTTACGGTAACCGTCTGGCTTTAAATACAAGCTGTGTTAAGTTGAAGATAGAACTGGAAAGTATTACGTAAATCTTTGTTTTCCTTGAGTGCATGCAGCAGGTTTTGATGCTGATACCTTGTCATTTGTATTACAGTAGTATTGTGAGACTACAGTCCTTTTGTGTTGCATAATGAATTTTTAAGGCTTTAATGAGAGAATTTATGATCTAGAGGAGATGGCAAGACCTTAAATGAAATACAGGGGAAAACATCACCTAGTAATGTATAGACTTAAAATTACAGCATCAAAAATTCTAGGAAGTCTGTCATTCTATGGTACTGTCAGCTGGTCTGAGAACAGAGTAACAGAGCTTGTATTAAAACATAGTTCTCATATGCAACTTCATTTGTATTTATACCAGCAGGAAATACTCATTTTTATATCAGCTTTTGTGAAATGTATCAGTTCTGTTCGTGTGGTGAGAAAAATTTATTTTCTTTTGTTCCCCTTAACTGAAAAGAGTGAAAAATACAGAAGTAAAATGAAAAGGAGGGCAGGAACAAATGTTAGCATTTTGGATTACAAGCTAAAAGCATAGGTCAGTAAAGAAGAACACACAGCAACTGTAATTACTTTTTGAGGAGATTCCAAGTACTGTTACTAGGTTGTTTTTTTTTTGGCCAGGGTCATTATAAGGGTATATTAAAAGTAGCACAGAATCACAGCTTAGTCTTTCTTCTTTAACAATATCTCCAGCTTAGATGGAAGTCACGTAAGCATTCTCATTTTAAAGTTAGAAACTCCACGTTTCTTTGGCACAGGTCATATTGAGGAGCGGTTGTATGTGATTGTTTGAGGGACTAATGGACTTGTGTGAGAGAACCTAAAAGCTTGGGTATTTTGACCTGAATAATGTTTAGTATCACTGATCTGCATGTTAAATGAAGAACCTTGCTTGACTTTCAAGGTCATTGGTGAGGAATAGGGTTTTCTTTGTTTTTTATTATTAAACAAAAGCACTTTAAAACCCCCAAGCCCTTAATGACAGAGGATAGAATGTGACATTGGAATCTCCTAATTTTCAGATCGGAACTGTATTTCAAATTATTTTTTTCAAGACCATGCCAAAGATGGGAAGTGAGAGAAGTAACATATTTAGGTAAATGTTCCCAGTTGGAGTAGTTAGTTTATCAATCTACTGGGATTACAGAGCATTATAATAAACACTGGAAGAGTGTGAGATTTTTATACTGTAGCAGGTTGATGTGGTGTGTGTTCTAGTAAAAAACAACAAAAAATGAAGAAATATTTCAGCTTAAAGGTAATTAGAAATTATAAGCAGAAATTTGAAGGAATTAAAATTTGAGATTTTTATGGATGGACACAAGTATAGGCCTCTGTGACAGGTGCAATGACTATTGAAACCTAACAGAAACCAGTGATGAGAAATGTGTGCATTGTTTTGTTTAGTTGTGTTCCTCAAAAGTAGTAATTTCTCCATTTACATGTTACTTAAACACTACTTCCAGGTAAATCTGCAAGACGTTAAGAGCAAAATAATCTAAAACTTGAGAGACTAAGCACTTACTGCTTAGTGCCCGTTATCTTCACTGCCTTTGGAGTAGTTTTCACTAATGTCTTGCGCATGTGATGTGGTTAAGAGTGAAAATGAAGTAATTGCAAGCAGTGAACCAGATTTGAGACTATGGGAGGGTGATTTTTAGTCAGAAAATGACAGGCCAAGAGGCAGTGGGCACAATCTGCTGAAACAAGCAGTTTTGCCTGAATATAAGGAAGCCCTTCACTGTGAGGGTGACTGAGCGCTGCCCCAGGCTGCTCAGAGAGGCTGTAGAGTCTCCAACCTTGGAGATGCTCAGAAGTTGTCTGGACGTGATCCTGGGCAGCTGGCTTTAGGTGGCCCTTCTTGAGCAGGGGGGTTGGAAACGGTGACCTCCAGAGGTCCCTTCATCGTCAACCATTCTGTGAAATAAAAGCTGTTTCAGCACTAACAGCTTGGGGGATTTGTTGTATTTATCATCTGGGCACAACTCATAGTCATCAAAGAATGTTAAACTCGGGCAAAGGTATATGCTAATGACTTTGGTAATGCACAAGTATCCCTCCAGAAAAATAAGAACTTAAATTCAGTAGGGATATTTAAGTTCATAGAGAAAAGTTGTATTGAAGAATTTAAATAGCATATCTAGTCAAGAATGAAAGCAGTTGTGTAGGCTACATTGACTTTCAGCATATCATTTCAAATGCAATGTGAAAATCATATGCAGACAAAAAAGCCAAAGTTTCCTTTCTTTGACTTAAAGAGGCTGCAAGCGTCTGTTTAATGTTAGGGTTCTGATACTTGACATATGCTTGTGCCCTGCCCCTGTTAAACTTTCTAGTAGAGGCTAATTCCTGTTTCTTAAGGAGGACATATTTTTAGATAAAGAATAGATACTGCTGGTGAAGAAATAGTATGAAAGTGCTACAGCCAGAGCTTTCTAAAATAGCTGCAGCCCTGTCTGAAAGCACAGCAAAGCTGTGCTTCCTGGAGGAGTTGTGGTCTTAAGGACAGTAGAGTGCAATGGTCTGATCTGTCAGAACACCACTGAGTTTCCACTGTATATTTCACAAATAGTGTTACAAAGATGCTCAGCAGTGTCCAGATGACATGTTTGTATCTGTCCTGCTCAAATACAGGAAGTGCCATCATTTGTTTGCAGAAAAGCTGTTCTGACAGGAGCTGTAACTTCTGGCTTATCTGTAGATGTGCTCTGATCCTGACTGGGAGCCTTGGATATGATATGAAGTACTTGGCATATATGACTGTTCATCAAAGTGTAGCAAGAGAAAGTGCTGATTGAACCTCAGATCATAGGTTATCTTGGCTTTGTTTCCAAGCCTCCCATTAGAGTTGAGAGTCTAATTTCAGACTCTAGGATATATATTTGGAGGGCAGGGGGTAGAGACCATCAGCTATTTCTTCAGTCATTGTTGAACCTGTTGGTGATAGGTTCCATTTTGTCAGAAAAAGTTTGTAATACTTTGTTGTTAGTTAGACCTTCACACCTGAACCCACCCATCCCTCAAATAAAGATCTGCCTGATCTGCAGCTTTTCATCAGAGTTTGGCAAAGCTGCGTGGAATAGGAGTCATGTTAAATACATTTTTTTTTTAGCAAGACATGGCAGACCTTTTATAGTTCCTGCTTGAGCAGTGGGGTTGGACGAGCTGATATCCAGAGGTCCCTTTCAACTTCAGTTATTCTGTCATTCTGTTGCTTATGGATAACTACTTGTGTGTTTGGATGTTCTGGGTTTGTGGGTTTTTTAGTTTTCATTTTGGGTTTATGATGATGATGATGGTGATTATTATTATTACCCATTCTTGTTTTGCTATTGAATCTTTCCAAAGCAATTTTGTTACTCTTTGGCATCACTCTGGCCCAGTATTTTATACAGTCATGTTACTTGCTTCCAGGAAGGAATAGTTTGGGTGAGGGGATATTCTTTTTCCTCAGGCTTTGAATTGCCAGAAAAGAACAACTCTTTCCAAAACCAGAGTAATGCAAAACGCTTCAGTTTCTCAAGGTTCCATAGTTTCAATATAAGTAGGGAAAAGCTATATTTATAACAGCCATTTGAGAAATCTCACCTCTGAATAGAAATGGGGATGTAAATTTTTAGGACTTTAGTTTCTAGAGAGAAGGCATGATTATTTTTGTTGGGCTGTGATATAGCTTCTGTAAAATACGTCCTCGTTATTGTAAAGGATACTTGACTATTTAATTGAGTTTCTGTGATTCCATTCTGTTGTCTGTGCTTTTTCATACTGTGTTTCATGATGCTAAAAGGCAGACAGGCTTTATAAAAAAAGTTGCAATTCAGTGACAGAAGCAAGTTGCTGTAACACTGGCTCTTGAAGGCTCTCTGCTTCAGCAGTGAATCTTGAAAGCTTGACAAGGAGTGAAGGACAGAAAGGCTCAGCCCTTGTATGATGGGCTCAGCCACTAGTCTTAGGGTTGCTCTGGAGCTGTTCTAGGTCAAGTCAGAGCAGCTTGAGGAGATCTGGTAGTGCTGCCAGTTTGACTCCAGAAGGAATGGCCTAGGTCTCAACTTTGGGTAATGATAAAATGCTGATTGCTGAGCAGTCCCATTAAAAGTGTCTCTGGTAGCTGTGCTGTCAGTGCTAGGTTACCCAACTTGAATTCACTGGACAGAAAAACAAGCACAATGCTCACTGAATAGAGCACAGAGCAGTTTGTGTTGGTCTTTTGTGCTTTGGTGGAAACTGTAATGCAGTTGTACAGTTTTCACCAAAAAGCAGTTGTGGGTTTTTTTTTTTCCTCAGTGAGAAAATTTAACCTCATGAATCAACTTTTATCATACATGACAGGACAGATATTCTCTTCCCTACAAAAGAAAAATCAGGAGGAACAGGTACAAGTAGTCTGCCCTGCTAGAAGGCTCTGCTAATATTAGCATCTTTCTGTGGTTTGCTCCAGTTCTGCTTTCTTCATCTCTGCGACTGTGTTTTCAACCATATCACCATCTAATAGATCTCTGAGGTTTCCTTTATGGAAGAAAGCAGTGGGGAAGTGATACCACCTTTTGTGGCATTTAGAAATGGGTCCAAAAACTATTTAGTTGTGTCTGATCTAGGCTTAAATTTGAATATTCATGCCAAAAAATTAGCACAAAACTCCTGAAATTGAGATTGTAGCTCTTGGGGGGGCGGGGGGCAGTTGTTGTGGTTTTTGTTCGTTTGTTTGGGGTTTTGCCAGGGGTTGGGGACTAAAGATAAATCACTTTCTGGGGAGAGCAAGTGTTTGCATTATGTATATACTACAAGACGAACAAAATCTCTTAATGCTGGAATGTGAAATGATTCTTAATTACAGCCTTATTTCAGTCTCCTAATCTTCATAAGAATTTAGATTCTTTCCAACTGACTCATTTGTTTGAACTGTTCCATGCATCATCATACCATTTAAAGGCCTTTACTTGCTAACAGTCATCCCTGTATGCCAAGGGATGTATTGCCATACAGGTGCTTCTTCTGACAGATCTGACCACTCAGCTGCAAAATAACACACTCGGGAGTTCTCTGTAAGAGTCCCCTTTCCTCTGATGTCCATTTTTAGTGTAATTTTGAGCTGTTAGAAGCTCTTAGCAGCCTATCAGTAGTTAACTGATAAATACTTTGTAAGAATGGTTTTGATAATTAAAGGTGAAAAATTTTTATTATATCTGTGGAGAAATTTTCATTATTTCCAGAATGTACTGAGCTGCTTGGTGCTTATATTCAGCTGTGCACACGGAGTGCTTTCTTCAGCAGCTCTTCAGTTTTGGACTCGTGGCCTGGTTTGCATTTTGTGATGTTGAAGCTTGTATCTTCTTGCTCCTGCAAAAGTTGCTTCGTGGAATACTATTATTAAAATACTATGATAATAATAAAATGTATACACAAAAAATACATATTTTGACATTTGTGTCTTCACAGAACCATTCTCATGATCATTTACTAGACACAAGCGACTCAAAAAAACAGCAGCAAGCTAATCAGCACAACTACCGTACGAGATACGCAGTAGAAGAAACTGCAAGGCCTGCTGAAGAGTTAGAAAATGGACACAGTTCCTCAGATGTAAGATCCTTATTCATGAGGCAATCTTACGTATTCCATTTCTACTTGTTAAGCTCCTGCCTCAGCTAATAAAATATTGTTTCTAGTGGAAACTCATGTTGCGTTTTCCACTGTGTGTTTTCTTTCACCTCTTTAAAAATTATGAAGAATTAGGTTTTCACATGTTGTTGTATATTTAGTATTACTTAAAAATAATTGTCAGAAAGGGAGAAATGCTTATTTGTAAGGGCATTTTATGAAGTGTATGTGTGCAATGCTATATCTTCCTTCTATTTGTAAGCCTAATCAGTATTGCCCATATGGCCTAGCAAGTATGGTCACCAGCTCTAGGTGGCCCTGCTTGAACAGTGAGGTTGGATAATACAACCTCCACACATCCCTTCCAGCCTCAACCATTCTGTGCTTCTGTAGCTGTAATAGAGAAAGGAGTAGTAAGAGCATATAAAGTTCATACTGTAATATGAACTTCTGTAGCTGTAATAGAGAAAGGAGTAGTAAGAGCATATAAAGTTCATACTGGGTTTTTGTTTGATATGAATTGAAAAGATGTGGAAATAATTGCATTAAAAGGGCTGGAACTAATTTTCAAAAAGGCAAGCTAGCCTCTTTAATTGAAGATTGAGAATCACTCAGGACTCTACTGGCTGTACGTTAAAAAAATGTTGTTCTACACTTGTGCATCTCTTCAGGCATAGATACTGTTTTATTTCCTTTATTTCATTGCATCCATTAAAGTAAAATAACTATTTGCAAACTAAAATGCCTTTTTACCAGTATAAAGCTTTTGTACTGCTAAATGTTTATAACATATATAAAGCCTAGAGAGTTTTAGTGATATTGTCATGTGTTACAAGTTTTTTGAGGTTTAAAGAAAATGCTTTCTTTTTCTCTGCCTCCCCTTTGCCCCCGCTATGTTAGGAAGGGGAAGTAATTGTTGCCAGTGGTGGAACATCAGAAGATGATGAAAGAGCATGGCACAGTGATGGCAGCTCTAGGTAAGTGACAGTATAAAGTCCTGCTGATATATTTTAAATAATCTTCTCTGTAAACATTTAATGAATAATAATGAAAATTGTGCACATTTAGAAGAAAACATGCAGAAGAACTTAAAACTTTAAGGGTTTAATTTTTAGCTATATTACTAACTAAAATTTAGGAAAGGTTTCATTCTTGTTTGTGAGAAGAATTGCTTCCATTTGGTTTTGCAGGAGGGTAGCATGCATGCTTCAGGCATGTTGTAGCCTTTTCCTGTGACTGTCAGCCTTTGCTGTGTGACTGCCTTGCTGACCCTTGGTTTGAAATTAAAGAGCAAAGCTTGAAGAAGATTCACACCATCCTTGGTTTCTTTAGCAGATTGAGTATTTTTTTTTTTTTGTTGAAACTATTCAAAATCAGAAGTCCTGAGAGCAATATTCAGATTTTCACATGTATCATTCTTGAATTGACCGAGTTAACAGTGGTTTACTTCTTGTGGTGCTAGAAGCTGTTTCTTGCAAGACTGAATGATACCAAGGCTTTTAGTTTACTAACATTTAAATTGTAGATAGAATATACAGGTTTAGGCACTGGTTTTAACTGTTAAAATATTGTAGTTACTTAGAATATTGACTGTGATCTTCTGTTGGGTTATATCCTATAATCCAATGCACTCTGAATTGCTTTTTTAAGTTCCATTTTTTAATTTCTGTTTTATTTCGGTATATGATACATAGTGACTACTCAAGTGATTATTCTGACTGGACGGCAGATGCAGGAATCAATTTGCAACCACCAAAGAAAATCCCTAAAATTAAAACAAAGAAAGCAGAAAGTAGTTCAGAAGATGAAGAAGAACCTGAAAAACAAAAGAAGCAAATTAAAAAGGAAAGGAAAAAAGGAATTGAGGAGAAAGATGGACCGTCAACATCACCAAAGAAGAGGAAACCCAAAGAGAGAAAACAAAAGGTTACATGTTCTTTTTATATTGCAGGATGCTCACTCTTGATGTCTAAAGAATTAGTTCTATGATTCAGTTACATGTACTACTTAATATTGTCTAATTTGAAAACACATCGTGACTTGTGAGAAATGATAATTACTGACTCTTGTAAGTCAAATGATAGATTGTCGTAATGATACGCTTTCTAAGTATGAGGCGCTTTGCTTAAGGAACAGTTCTAATGTTCTTAATACCATCTTTTCACAGACCAGAAACTTCTTTCTATGGATATATTGAGTATTAGTATAACAAATGCTTGTATTTTTCCAGCTGTACTGACTGTCTTCCTGCTTAATTGCACTTAGTCTGCACAATCATGTAATATTTTTCTATCAATTCCACGATATATGATGTTTGCTTTATGCTTGCTGCTGTACTTCTGTTGGAGGGAATTTCACTTGATCAGGGTTCTGCTGTTTGTCTGTTTTGTATTTTTTTGCTTTTGAATATATTCATGTCATTCCAGTTTAGATCAGTACACATGGAAATTTTGAGTTACTTTTGTTGCATTTGAATATGTTACCCTTGGAGTATCCCATCTGCAGTCTGCGGGTAGAGTCTTCTGTCAGTGGCTATATGGATTTCTGTACAACTGGCCAAGGCGTCTTTCTGTTCATGGACAAAATTCTGTTAATTTCAAAGCAGCCTTGCTTGAATGGTTGCATAAAACCCTGTTTTATCTGGCGTATCAGATATAGACATGCAGTGTGCGCTTAGGACCAGCAACTGCAATGAGCTTTGTTACTTACAAATACATGGTATGAGCACATAGAATTTGAAACTGCAGTCCCACAGCACATTATAATAAAATATACCATTAGGTAACATGGAGATACCCAATCTGGGTCATTTCCACATGCTTTACCTCTGTTTGTTTGTTAATCTCTCCCTCCTCCTTTCGTGGGGCTCCTTAATTGGCATCTGTATAATTGGTCTTACGGACCAAGGCAGTTGATTTTAATAAGACACTTCCCAAAATACAGGGCTTCCTCAAATGTTATTTAATTCATATTAATCTTCTGTGTGTATTTTCTTCAGAGGTTGGCTGTAGGAGTTCTGGTAGAAAATGGTTTGACACTGGAAGAATGGCTGCCTTCAGCGTGGATTACAGACACTGTTCCTCGTCGGTGCCCGTTTGTGCCACAGATGGGGGATGAGGTATTGTATTTTTTTTCCTCTGTGTTCTTGCTTCTTTCAGCTTGTTTTTGCTTTCTTTTGTTTTCATCTATGCATTTTTTTCTCAGAGATTTATTATCAGAATATTTGGGATTTTCTTCAGAACATTGTTTTATCTGGCTAAAATTTTTTCAGTTCCTTCAGTCTTTCCCAGTGTTGCTTTAGCTGATTTTTATTCCATACTACTGTGGTAACATTCCTTCTTGCACTATGTTCACTGTGTTAATTTCCTTATGACATGCATGCAAGCTGTGTGAGGTGCTTTATGTAGTGAAACTAGTTCTTAGTGGTAGCGTATCTTGTATGCTGAAGAACAGGTAAAAAAAATCAAATACAAATTGAAGTTTAATTAAACTTTGGTTTGGAACTTGAAATAAAACCCAGGAATTAAACCTCTGAGAGGAAGGTGGGGGTGTGTGTTTTGTTTGTTTGTAAATTTATTTATTCTGAATAAAAACTGATACTGTCGTTTTCCCTAGTGTTTCTGGTATTGGGAAGCTTCTGCTGGTCTCTTACCACAGAAAATCATAAGGGATTTTATGTATATATGTATTTTATAGGAATTGGACTGTAAACAGCTTGTAAACAGCCCAGTAGCAAAAGGACACCCACTAGTTTCTACTTTGGAAAATGTGAACATTACAGTGAATTGTATGAATAAGTAGTATCAGATAGAAGGCAGTCTTGAAAACCAGAGCCTGCATTTTTCCTAAAATCTCCTCAGGTTAAAATAAGAGGAAATAGCTGCCTTATGCTGTAATGTATAGTCTTTTGGCTCTTCAGGGAGGTACTAAGCAGAGTGCTTGTAGAGCTCACACCTTCAGAATGAAGTTGGAGAAATACTTGATGTGATAGCAAAGTTGATTAACTTTGGTCCTGAGCCAGAGCTGTTTGCAGGCACCACCTCAGATACTGAACCTGAGCAGAGGTTGAATGTGCAAGCTATTTTGTTTTTACTGGGTCGCTTCACTGATGCAGTTCACAGCACAGCTATGCAAAGATTACATCACTGCTGCTCATGAGGGAGGGAGGGAGCACTTCAAGTTGAGAGTTGCAACTGGAGAAAACGCTTATGGATTTATACTCTCCAGCAAGCATGTTTTGGAGACTATGCTGTTCGAAAGTTCAAGTCCAAATAAATATATTTGGTGCCTGATACCATCTGGATACAGTGAAGCAGCCAAGGATTTATCTGTATCATATTACTCAGGAGACTTTAACATCATATTGATTTAGTAAGCTAAACTGGTGTGTTTGGTTTGGCACCTGCTGAATAGCGTGTGCAGTGTGTACTAGGAATATCTAAGTAGGCTGCATCCTTTTGCTGGAAAAGGCTTTATATGGTGAACAGGAAATTTCGTGTCCTGTGCCTAGAAAATAGGAGTAGTTGCGCTAATAGAGCATACGTTTGTAATCAAGATGCTCTGTCTAAAATTCCATCTCTGATGCTTGCACTCCCCAGATTTGCATAAAATGTGAAAAGAAGCTATTCATCTAGTAAGTTACTTGTGAGATCCATAGGAGTAGAAGATCGGTTTGATTAGAGATGGTGATGAGAAGAGGTCTCCTGTGGCCTTTGAACATTTTGATGGATGGTTGGTGTGCTTTATAAGATTTGGGAGGAGAGATATTTCAGATTCATTCTCTTACAGCTGTACAAACAAGTAAGAAAAAACAGTAGTGCTATATTTAGTTCTCAGCACATAAGAATAGCACATACCATCCCTTTCCCCTTTCTAAATACTCCCATTTACAGACCTTTGTCATGTGTTTTGAGGGTCAGGGGAAAGAACCAGAGAGATGTGACTGCAATTGCCCTGTCTTGATTATCGAGCTACAATGCTTACTCATTGGGGTATTCTGCTGTTAGCACAATAAAGAATAGTTTTGTCTGGGTACTACAACAAGCGTGCAGAAGTGGGAATTTATCAAGATTAAAAGTATGATTTCCTGGAAAAGACGTAAATTCTTTTTTCCAAAGATATCTTTTGAATTTGTTCCTTTGACAGAAGACGCAATGCTTAGAGCCATTTATAAAATAAAAGTTTTTCACTTCTGTAAACAGATTATTGTATGGAATGCATCATTGCTGGAATACAGCTGTTTAATCAGATCTTTATTCTAATTAGTTTGGGAAAACTGTGTTTTGCATTTCTTGAATATATGCTTAAGGTTTTCAGCATACTGCTTCATTACAGTGATGGTTTATAACAAAAACGTTCTTCCACGTGATACCATGTACAGCGGTGTCGAAGTAAAACTAATAGACTCTGAATGTCTGAACCGTGGAAATTCGTAGTGGAAGGATTAAAAAAATAAGCACTTGAAATGTGCTTATTCAATTTAAAATGTGCAAATACAAATATTCTGTTTGTTCATGTCTTGGGCTATTTGTTCAGTGAAGCAAATACCAGAATCTTACAAGAACAATAAGAAACAGCAGAATTATCCTCTTAAAATATATTTCTCATTCTAAAAGGATATGATTAGCCAGACAGTGAATTTAGTAATACTTGATTGTCATCTTAGGGCTGTCCAACAGTGATGAATAAACAGATGGATTAGTGGAATTGATGTTGCTTGAATTGTTCTGTAGTGCAGTAATAAATAGATGGTTCCGTTACTGATTTTTGGTTTTTGTCTTGTGTAGTTTAGGATATTTTGCTCATAGGGAAAATGGTTATAGAACATATTTCTATAAATGTTTCTATGATACCTGCTTTAATTGGCCACTGCATTTTATTTTTTTTTTTTGAGAACCTGTGACTTTTTCAGGAAAACCAGGTGGAAAAAAATTGATAACAAAATAGAAAGTACACACATTGTATGGCAGTGATATGCTAGCATTTCAGCTCCTCAAAGTCTTTGGTAGATAACTGTCACATTTCACTTCTAGGTCTACTATTTCCGACAAGGTCATGAAGCATATGTTGTAATGGCAAAAAAGAACAAAATATATAATATTAATCCCAAGAAGCAGCCATGGCATAAAATGGAATTACGGGTATGACTTATTTTCTATTTTGTTTGTATTTTAATATTTTTCAAAATTTGGAAACTAACTGAAACTAATTCTTAATATGGATGTTTCTAATGTGCTCTTAAAATATTAAGGGAGAAAAGTTAGTCTAATAAATATTCAAATGAAATCAAACCTTAAACTGTATATCCTTTTGCATCTGCTTGAGCAAGTGAGGTGGTCACACTTCACAGCAAAATACTTTTCAGACAAGTTACATTGTGGAAATAATAGCTTGTTTCAAAAGACTGAATCTCAGATACTTGATTTTGGCATGTTCTGGCAGAAGTCTGATCTTTTCAGTATACCCGTATTTTCACGTTTTAGAAAGTTACTATAGTCATCTTAACTTCAGTGGTGGTACATAACAGTTTGTTTATTCCAGGAGCAAGAGCTGATGAAAATAGTTGGGATTAAGTATGAAGTGGGATTGCCTACTCTCTGCTGTCTTAAACTGGCTTTTCTTGACCCTGATACGGGTAAACTAACTGGAGGATCATTCACCATGAAGTAAGGAAAACAGTATTGTATTCAAACTGTGGGATTCCATCTTGGGAACCAGGGGCTGAGGTTGAAAGTTAAAAGATAACATTAATGTTGTGACTTCAACTTTGGCTTTTGAAGTATTGAATTGAAATTTTTTAGTTTTTTTGGTTTTTTTTCCTAAGTGCTTTACTTTATGCTTTTGCTGTTTTATCGCTTAATAGTTATGTGTTCTGTTTTAATTAGGTACCACGATATGCCAGATGTCATAGATTTCCTAGTTTTGAGGCAGCAGTTTGATGATGCAAAACACAGGCGATGGAATATAGGTGAGTTGTGTGGGGAGGATTTTTTTGGTGTGGCTTTGTTTGCTTTTTTTCTAAGTGTCTACGTATTTTCATGATAACTTACTAAGAAGTAGCTTACGGTAAATAAATCCTAATGCTCTGCTGAAGTTGGAGAACAGGCTCTGTATATTTGGATGCGGAGTGCTGTTTCACCCCTGACTGATGCCTAAAGCAAGCAAACAAAATACAGAAGGTAATCTGTAAAAGGAAGTGCAAAGGAAATCTCAGTTGTGTGTTTGCAGAGAGAAATGAAGAATACTTTTTAGAAATGTGTTTATTGGTAACTAATAATTTACTGTAGCCTATATATGGCTTGTCTCTGTTCTGATTTAAGGCCCTCTTACAGCTGCATTGCTAACTAGAAATGGAGGGGGGTGTCTATTTCTGGAATTTCTACTGGAAATAGGAAATGCATGACTTCTAGACTGTACAAAGAGAATGCCTTTCCCATCTCTATATTTGCTCGAATTCTGTTCTAAAACCCTTATGCTTTAGCTTTATTGAAATGCGTATGATTATAATTCACTGCCGTGTGAATGGGAACGTTTTCTATTCATTTTGCTTTGCCTGTGATTAATTATTTCCAAGTATTGTATACTGGAGGAAGTCAGTGGCAGGCTTGTCCTTCAGTCACATCTATTTCCTAGTCATCTTTTTCATATGATAATAAAGACCACCTTTCAACAGTGGAACCTAACCTAGGTGGAGAGAAAGTTCCATTATGATAATATGAACATCTGGGGGGGGTGGGGGGGGGTGTTAAGGAGGTCAGGAAATACGTATATTCTCATTCATAAAAACAGCCTTAGATTGTCTCTGAAACTTAAAAGATTAAGCAAGTATTACTGATTTTTCAGAGTTCAGGATGAAACTCTTTTCCCCCAAGAGAGAATTTGTATATGATACCATATTTACAGAATAACAGACAGTGTTAATGTCTTTCCCAGTATCTCTGTATATTCTGTGAAGTGACATGTTTCTAAAAGCAAAATATTGATAGCCTTCCTTTTTGGTTGGGTTGGTTTTGTTGTGTTTTGTTTTGGTGTTTTTTTGTTTGGTTGGGTTGGGTTTTGTTTGTTTATTAAGTAGATCTTAATGTTAAAAACACATCATCTGTAAAGCAGCAGTGATTTCTGTACCAACTCAGTTCCTGTGGTTCTTTAATTTGGGAGCTGTGGCTAATATTTACAAAGCTGACTTGCCAGCATTTCTTGCCACTGCAGGCAAAGCATCATGTAGGAGAATGGTGGATTTTAATGCAATAACATGATGGTGTATCTGACTGCCTGTGTAGAAATGACTGATCCAACATACAACATCTCTGTAAATACACTGCCCCCTTAGTCTGTACTTGCAATTTTCAAAGTGCTGTCCTCTCAAGTTCATCATAACTAAGTAACCTGAAGAAGTGGCACAGATGGATATTAAAAACTTCTTTATCATTTCTTACCTGACTTTGCCAGGAAAGATGAATTGATCTTCTGTCCTTTGATTACACATCATGATATGCCTACTTAGATGTGTGCTTTAGCAGTAGATGTGTAAATTACATATGACCGTATTAATAAGTTCCATATCATCTCATACTGTATTCTCTGTTGTCTGAAAAGACAGCTTATCTTTGATTCTGTAGGGATTTTGGCAGAGACCCTCAGCTTCTGATGCAGTAGGAAATGTATACCTTGATTTCTTCTTTAAAGATCATTTTGGTTTAAAGATTTTTTTAAGGGACAAGATTGGGCAACATCTACTGATATGTCAGCAAGCTTTGCTTTTTCCTGATGGTTATGGATCTGTGGTCTTGTCTTGCTCTGCCATGCCATACATATTTTCCCACAAGATCGAAGCAGCAGTAGAATAATGGCTGCTATACCTTGTATGTGGATGGCCTAGCCAGATGTCATCTGTCAGTTGTTATTATAGAAATCCAGGAGTTAGGGACTTTGAAACGTTGCTCTTGCTGCCCTGAAGAGAACAAGCACGGGTAGCATCTCCTTCCTGGGCTAGCAACTGTATTTTGAGAAACTTGCAGTGTGGAAGGAATCAGAGCTGCACAAAAAGTAATAAAAGTGCCAGAACCTTTTATCAAGACTTCAGTGTAAATAAATATGAGTTTAAGGCCAGTGGTGTCTAATACCAGCTTGTAACTCTGACAGGTGTGCATTAGAGTTCATTCTTCAGTTCTTTTGGGTGGTAGAACTAGTGATAAAATAGCTTCCTTCTTTGAGGCCGTATGAAATGCTAAAGCAGAGATAGCAAAGACACTGCAGTTAAAACTGCTACAGCTCTTCCAGAGGCCTTCCAGATAGCTACCCTGCTCTCTGTGTTGACACTTCAGATATTTTACTAATGTATGCTTATGTATCTGGGACAGATCATGCACTGTTTTGTGGCAGTGTGGAACACGGTATAAAAATGTTCCTTAAGGAGATAAGGAGAAATGCCTTAGAACTGTACCTGAATCTGTTCCTGACTTTTCAACCAAATGAATCTGAAATCTCCAAGATTTATCTGACATGGTCAAGTCTTCTGAACTTTCACTTTTTATGAACAAACTGGTATTTTTTTCAGTCATGCAGTTGCTGGTTTGTCTTCTCAGGACTACTGTAACTATCTTCCTTACTCCTCTGTGATTTCTGGCACCTAGCCTATAAATCAATATTTTTATAGCAACTATTTGGGGAGTTGCTGGATGTTAAATTTTCTGCCTCCACTTTAAGTCATTAAAGCATTGATCCTTCAACAAATAACAATCCTGGGTGTTTTGGTGGGGGGGTTTTGCTAGGTTTTTTTGTGGTGTGTTTTTATCATTTGGCTTGGTTGGGGCGGGGGGGGGGGGGGTTGGATTTTTTGTTTTTGTCTTGGTTCTTTTTGGTCATTTGTTTTTTTTGTGTTTTTTTTTGTTTAGGGAAGAATGTATTTATGGAGTTTTTTAATATTAAAGTTATATTAATGTATTAATCCTTTTGGAAAGAACAAAGTTTGAGAAGTGACAGGTTCTTATTTCTAGTGAGATTGTATTTATTGCATATCTTTGTTTTATTATAGCTTAACTACAAGATTAATACATGGCTAAAAGCTACATTCTGCAGGATTTGTGCAGCTTTAGCTATATGTCTTAGACAAGCGTGCATATGTGTCTCTTACATAGCAGCCACTTTTAAGTTCGACCTACAGTTTACATTTTTATCAAGCTGACACCTGGTGATTAAAAAGTCCTGGGAAACTGTGCTAAATCCTTCCAGTAAGAATTTCCGATCTGCTGTCCACATAGATGAAGCAGCACAAAGGACACTGGAAAAACTATGATTCAGGAGATTGTTCTCTGGGCTTTTTCAAACAAATTGTTTTCAGCTTTAGCGTTCTGTCCGTAGGAATGCTGTGGCTCTTGAAAAATCAGAACTGCTGCCAGGATACGCTCCTTTCAGTGGTTTTCATTTGCTTAATGTTCAGCCCCATGAGGGCACTTGCAGTTGTACCTACACACATTTTGTTGTAAAACTGATTGCTAGGGAGTGACATGTTAGGAGACTGTGCTTTAAGAGCTCTTTAGAAAAATATATTCCTTTATAATAAAGCATCACCTCTTATATTTTTGATCTTGCCATTTCAGATATTTCTGGTATACTTTGTTCTCTTACAATCATCACACTTAGGACTATTAATGGAAGCTTTGTAATTCTCATAGAATTACTTGCAATCCATTAAATGAAAAAAAATGCAGTAAAGAACAATTTTGAGAATATATTTTCTTCTTACTAATTCAGACAACTGCAGCAAGCATTTGGGCAGAGCGTGGATGTGTTGGAATAGAGCAAATACTGCAGCAGTTGAGAAAGAGTGTGTATGTTCCATGCCATGAAAACAAAAAACTGCAGTTTTTGGAATCGTGCACTTAAATTACATTTGTTCTTGTATTGAGCAAACTGAATACGCCACTAAAAATTGTTTCTAAATTCTGTGATATGTGTTACAGAAAATGTTGGGCTTTTTGATGATGTGTAGTACATGGATTCTCATGTGTAATTTTTTTAATAACACTTGTGACCTTTTTTCTCAGCTAGGCAAATGCTTTACAGTAGTGAAACCATTTCAAATCACAGTAAATTACTTTGCTAACCTTTTGGAAAAGCTTTAAAAATTTTATTCTTTATCAGTCAGATTGCCTTCATAGTAAAGAGAATGAACCTCTGGATTGCATTTGGGTAGCTGGAAAAGCACTTCAGAAACTGAGAAGGAGCTCAGCAATATTCAGAATATTCCCCCGTACAAAAGCATCGCAGTACTCGGTTACTTTAAGATAATATGTAGTGTTTAAGACAAGTAGATTTGAGTCTTAAAGTTACAGCATTGAAATGTCTTACATTTATATGTAATCAAGAAATGCATATATGAAGAATATGTAGGTAGATTTTTTTTAATAATTTTTAATGCCATATTAACTTTTTGTTTAAAAGCAGCCTTTAGGAAGAATTTTAATTTTTGTTTTAACTGAATGCGACTTAACGTTTTGCCTGTCGATGTTGCAAATGTTCAGAAGGATTTCTGTATTCAACATCAAGCCAAAGGTATCTAAAAACTGCTTTTACTTGGAGGTGTAAGGTTCCTTGTATTGATAAAATGGTTTTGTGTTCTCACCTAGGTGATCGTTTCAGGTCAGTGATAGATGATGCGTGGTGGTTTGGAACAATTGAAAGCCAGGAACCTCTTCAGCCTGATTATCCTGATAGCTTATTTCAGTGCTACAATGTCTGGTTAGTAAATTTATGATCAATCTTTTATTTAATTACTTCATTTGAAGGATTGACTAAGCAACTTGCTTGCATTAAATTCAGTCATGCATCTCACTGTACCAGTTTATTATAATACTCTGTGGTATATATATAGTTATTTTGCAAACATTAAATAATTACATTGTCTGTGGTGTATGTATAGTTATGTTACAAACATTAAATAATTACACTGTTGAAGCAATATTAGTAGATAATTTAAATGTGGGGTTTGTTTTGTTTGTTTTTAAGCTGGGACAATGGTGATACTGAGAAGATGAGCCCTTGGGACATGGAGCTGATACCAACTAATGGTATTGTCCATTAATAACATAATTGCTTAAAGAGTGTGTTTAAAGAAGGAAAAAAATGTTGTATGAGTTTACTTAAATAATGCTGTTTCTCTTGGGCAGTAGGGGGAAGGCCCACAAACCAGCTGCATTTCAAGAACATCCTTAAAGCAATTATTAAACTAAAAGTGGGTCAAGATAAATGAACTGCAAAAGAAAAATACAGCTATCCTTTGACAAACTAAGTGTATGTTGGAAATAGAGACGTTAAAAAACTTGTAACAGATGACATACAGTTAAAGGTACAGTTTTGCGCAGTTAGGGAGGATTAAAGATATACTGGTGCCCTGTGTCATCTTTTCTGAGACCTGTCAGCATGACTGCAGATGTTCAGTGTATTGAAGATTCAGCATATGCCTATGTGATAGTTTGATTAACAGGAGGACTTGCTCCCTATCTGGCCCAGCATGTGTGGCAGATAGATGTGCTGCAGTGGACGGCATAGTTTGTGCACTGTTCCCAGGGAAGAATACTGTGTTTCTTCCTTCCTCGCTTAGTTTTTGGGGATTTTTTTGAATTTCATAAAAAGCTGGTTAAAAAACAAAAGTAGAATCACATTATTTCCTTGTGTTTTCTAGAAAACGTTTGATAATACTGGCACTCATAAGTAAGCATAGAAGTAACCATTAAATAATTCTTTTAAGTTATACAGCAATATACAGAAAGCATACTAGTTGCATCCAAAATGTCTTTGAGCGAATTGGGTACTATGCATTTGTATTGGTTAGTAAAATGATGTTATGTATCTTTGAATCGCAGGTATATGTACTGCACAAGATACAAAGATTTGTATTTTATTTAGTTTTCATGTTATTACATTCCAGCTGTATTTCCAGAAGAACTGGGAACTAGTGTTCCTTTAACAGATGATGAACGTAGAACGCTGCTCTACAAACCTCTGGATGGAGAATGGGGTTCCAGGACCCGAGATGAGGAGTGTGACAGAGTTATCACAGGGATCAACCAACTCATGACTTTAGGTAAATGCTGAATAATACAGGAGATGCTTTTATGTTACGTTTTTGGGAATAGGCTCACGTGTACTTCTAAAATTACCCAAATGAATGTGATAAAATACACCTTTTACTTCTAGATTAACTGGAACAAAACTTGAGCATTGCACATATTTTAATTTTTCATGTAGTGAGTATAAATTCTCCCGTTTTCAAAGGTAACTGTTGTTTTGAAATACGCTAGGGGTTTGGGTTTTACAGGAGAAAAACAAGTCCTAGTTTTTTTTACTTTGGCTAGCAGAATCTTCTTGGGGTTAAAATGGCAAACTTCATGATAAACAGAATATTAACTATATTACGAGCAGATGCAGTCAGGGGAATCTTTTATGCTTAATGCGAGAATGTGTAGATTTTCCTTTCAGTAGGCTTTTCTAACTCCTGTTTTCTCCCCCATATTGCACAGTTAGAAAAATGTTTAGGAAAAAGTGATTAATTCTCTGCAACTGAATAGCAAACGGCTTTTAAGTTAGTCTTTAGTTGCAATTAGTCTTTACAGGCAGCTTCTGAAAAGGTAACTGTTAAAACATTTAACACATCACTGCAACATTTACATGATTGAAGGTAGGTGCCGGAGACTGAGATCCACCAGTGAAATACCTGCTAAATCATTAGTCTTCTGTATGTTTTGTGATAAGAAAACTGTGTTAAGTCAGCAGTCTTGGGTTTATGACCAGGCTAGCACTGGTCATAAATTAAATATATAAGTTGTCACAGATAATTGTTTCTTAACAGATTTTTTAAGTACTTGAAGGAAAGCAATAGCCATACAGTATAGTAATCCAAATTATAGAATTACATTAAAAAAAAACGCGTGAGGAAATGAAATTCTATTTGTTCTCACTCTGTTGTCTAAGAGTAATGGTTATGTGTTTTGCATTACCTTTCACGGCATGCTGCTTAATTTGGGATTTAACTGTAGCATATGTGGTATGTATCAGTACAAAGTAGCAGTTCCTAGAACATTCTTCAGAGTGAGTAAACAGCTTTTAGAAGGACAGTCTGTTTAGCAACAAGGTACGGTCTGTTCTTAAAGACTTTTCCTGAGAGATGTTAAAGGTTTTTTGTTTTTTTACGGTTTTATATTATGGTATTTTCCCTCGAGGTATAAAATGTTAGCATGTGTGTAAGCACTCATGATGCTCCTAAACACAGGAAGAATAAAAAAAAACAAGTTTGTATAGGTGCATAGACTTAAATTGCTCAGCAGTCTGCTAGCATTATGATGGATTGGTTTTAGAAGTCTTTGCTGTTAGGTAGGGACAGAAGATGTGTTTCTGTTTTACTTTGAGTGTAGTTTTCAGTCTTAATGAGATTGAAATAGTACTGTAACTTTATGGTAAGAATTCAATGCATTGCTTGCTTTGAAGGTGGGAGAGTGGCAATATCAAACCAAATGAAATCGCCCTATATTGTAAATAACAATACTGAGCTGCATGTTTTTATATATAATTTATACATTTAAATCTACTTTTCAAATGTTTGTGTCTTACATGCATTTGCGTTGTCTCTGAGGAACATTGGTGCTTCATGTACAACTGAATGGGTAGTGACTGCAGTGGTTGTACTTAGAGCATACATATCAGCAAGCACTTTTATATGGAGATTGTCACAAATTTTCAGAGTAGTTATTGTTGCTATTTTATAAACACACTAAGGAAAGTGTGTTTCAGACATTAAGAAATGGCATATGTTGTGGGAGGATGTGAATCTTGAAGCTGCCAAGGGACGTGTGTGGAATATATCTTATTTTTATTTATTTTTCATTCTGTCTAGATATTGCTTCTGCATTTGTGGCACCTGTGGATCTCCAAGCTTACCCAATGTATTGCACTGTTGTGGCATATCCCACAGACCTCAGTACCATTAAACAAAGACTGGAAAGCAGATTTTACAGGTTAGATCCAAGTCTTGGTTCCTGCTGTGAAATACTGCCAACCATATTTTTGGCAGCTCTTTGTCTTGTAATACCCAAGTAAGAGATAGGTACAGGTGTGTGCTTTCCATTTCTCCCATCTTCTATCCTTGATAAGATTTCCTTTTGTAAAACTTTAAAAAGGACTGTACATCTCTTCTCCAAAATGTATTTCAGTGTTATGTGACATTCAGATTCCTGCTTATGCAAATAACATTCAAACTTAGTCAGAAGGATTAAGTTTCCATTTTATAATTTAAAAAACAAAACCCTATTTTTTAATAAGTAAAATCTTAGAAATAGTCAAGTGTGTTTGTCCTAATGTGCTTAAAAAAAAATAATCTTGTAATGTCTCTTAAGAAGCTACACAGAAAATAGCTTCTCAAATTACTGGCCTTGAAATTCTCAATTGCTGGACAGCAACAGAAGTAAGTTGACTTTTTGGCACAGTTTTGATGTTTTCCTAACCAGGGATTGAAATTGCTGTATTATTTTGCAGTAAGTATTATCTATGAAGGAGAATGCTCCATTAAATTACTTTTGTTTCCTTTCATTCTTGGGATATTTCTGGGTTGAAGATCAGTGTCCCTCTAATACTTGTTTTGAGTAAACCATGGATGGTGTTTTGGTTTGGGCCAAATTTCAAAGCTAATTTGTAGTGTTTTGAGTCCTAACTGAAGATTGAATTCTAAATTAAAATCACTTTTTAATTTTCAGAAAAAAAGCCACCTCTTTCTTCAGATGTTGTAATTCAGTAATGCACATTTATTGTTCCATGTTTATTGTGTGACATAAGGTAATCCAGCTTTCACTTCTGCAATGTACTGCTTTGCAGTTGGAGGTGGAGACGATTTTTTTTCTGGATTTTGTTTCTCTTGTCAAAAGAGTAAGTAGATATTTTTGGCAGTCAGCATGCCTTCTTCAGTTAAGCCTCTGTTGTTAGTTTCTAGTATTGCCAAAGCCTGGTTAGGTAATAAGCAACACCTTGTGTTGTGCTTTCTAGTAACATTTTTTCTTCACCTTTTGAAGGAGGGATTGTTCAGATCACTTGTGACTTTGGTAGCTTTTTGTGAGGCTTACCTTAAAGCACACTTTCTCTTCTCTGAACTAGGAGTCTTGGCATACAAAGAAAAATGCAAAACCAAACAGAATAGTTACAAACTTTCCTAGTCACTACTGGCATCACATAGCATTAAATGCTGGACCCATAAACATTATTAAATTGCATTTAAGTGCTTATGCTTTTCAGCATGTTTTACATAAAACCTTCTACTTTCATGCTAGTATTTGTAACTTCTGTGCTGTCAGAGTTTTGATTTGAAATAATGTGGGGTTTTTTAGATCACAAATGTTTAATTTGTTGTGCGTTTTTTTTTTTTCCTAGATTTGGGTCTATTTTTTCAGTTATTTTTGCTTTCGTGCATCATTTTTCATACTGTGTCTATTGTATAGTTACGTCATTAAATCAGAGCTATGGAAGGAAACTCTTATCATTGTCTATCTGTCAGAAAAAATATATACTTTTAATAAATTCTTTATTACTATTTTGGTGATCCTCAGCTGTGATTTAAGAGGTGGTAGGGGCTGGGTTATGTATAAAAGCTGAAGCATCACAGCTGAATTATCCCAAGGAGTGTCAGCTGTATATTCTCAAAGCCATTTGTATAGATTACTGCAGGACATGAGAGCAGGAAACCTGAGGAAGCTGCCTTCTGCTGGTCACATAGGGCAACATCTCAGAGCGTGCATGTTTTCTGATCTAGTGTAAGCCAAAAAGATGAATGTGATAATACATTGGAAGAAGGATGTAAGGCTTTTCTCCTGTTTCATATATGTTGCTGGAAGCATGTTTTTTTAATTCCCTTCCCCTTTTCCCTCCTTTCACGTACAGGCGCCTTTCTTCATTAATGTGGGAAGTCCGGTACATAGAACATAATACTCGCACATTTAATGAACCTGGAAGTCCTATTGTCAAATCTGCCAAATTTGTCACAGATCTTCTGCTGCACTTCATAAAGTGAGTTGCTTAGTAGCTCTGTTGTTGCTCCTGTCTCTTCCCAGGGTATTCAGCCTTTTCAGATCTGAATTTTAAAGTGAAATAGTACTGCAGCTTGAATAAGCCTGCTGTCTGCTGTTGGGGCAGAAAAGAATAAAGCTCATCTTGACAAAGAATGCCTACATTTGCAAAACAACATAAAGTTTTGTAATACATTGATTGGCATAGATTGACGTGGCATTTTATTTGAAGAGACTTTCTGCTAAATGATAAAAATGGGTCTGACTAACTTCATGGAGCGATAGATACATTTAGAGTTAAGTTAGGCAGTATTCAAACTCAAAATTAGAACTCCTATGTTAATGTAATCGTGGGCATTTAATTCTGAAGTCTTTACAATTTATAGTGTGATTGAAAATGGTGTTATGCAAAATAAAAATTGGAAGCTTTGAGGTCGACAGATAGTAGTTGTCTGTCAAATGTTTTATTATTGTCTGTAGAAAAACTGAATGGGAAATGTTTCAGATTTCTCAGTCACTTGATACATCTGTGAGCCTGAAGTTTGTAAGAAGAGCTTACCGAGTGTGTCCACTGCTTTTATTTGCTTTACACTGTGAATGCTCCTGTTCCTGCCTTGTAAAAACAAGAAGATACTTCGTTAGTGTGACAAAAATCATGATATTTTTAGTAATTTAGTTTCTCCGTGTTAAATTGAATCTTCTTATTTTTTGTGTGCTCTTAAAACATTAGAATTGCATTATGTATTTGGAAATGTTGGACTTTGACGCCGTACACAAATTTTTTGTATCTTCAGGGCTCATGATTTCTGATATTGGCTGGAGAATGAAAAATACTCAAAAGTTTCAGTGAAATGCACCGTTAGAAACACACATGTTTCTAAAGGGCTTCTCTAGTACTGTGTTCTTTAACATTTTCAGCTTACATGGGGTTTCCTTCTGACTAATTAAGCAGCTCAAGGTTTGTCAAAGTGTGTTTTTTAATTGGCTAAGCTAAATTAGTTTAACATGTGGATATTCTTCCTTAATAATGGCCTATAGCTTGTGTTTATTAATATACCCATGTAAGTGAACTAACAATGCACATAAAGCCCAGACTTGTATTTTTAGTGTGGGGCAGAAGGCCTAGACCACCATGGAAGGCAAACCCCTTGATTCTAATGAGAGTGAATTATTTAGATGCCTCTGAGAATCCAGGGCTTAGACCTTGAATTACCCAAGTCTTTAAAAAGCAGAAAATAGGGAAGGGGGTGTTGCTTGATCTTTTTCTCACCTTCTCCCCTGGCTCTTCTAGTGATAATTATAGTTAAATACAGTAGCCTGTATTATGGATTGCAATTCCAGCGTAGAGTTGCTGAGTATTTACTCCTGGTTTTCCAGTGGTTTGTATGGCTACATAGTGGAACACCTTTGGGCTTTCTTTTGCTGGGTTGTACAAGAATTGAAAATCAGTGTTTGTTTTGCTGATTTAATTATGCAGGTTTATATAATAACAGTGTTAGTCCTTACACAAATAAAAATTACATTTCAGCTGTCTTGCATTATGGGTGCTAATGTATTGAATTGCACTTTTGTACACTAAATCCACTGTACTGTTTAAGTGGTATAGTGTTAGATTTTTCTAATGCTTATGCATTCATGGTAAAAGATCATGGTTTTCAATTTTAAAACATTGACACTGTTAAATGGTCTGTATTTTACAGAGTGCAGAGATATTTTACAGCTTTTTTGAGCTGAAGACAAGCTTTTCTCATTAGTGCAGTCCTCTTAGTATTCATACATCGCTAAACACTGTATCATTTTATTTGGGAATGGCTTTGTAAACATTTTTCTTATCATAGGCATAATATAGTTGATCCCATAAGTGTAGATAGAAAATAAATGTTAGTGTGTATTTCTTTTTACACAGAGACCAGAGCTGCTATGACATAATTCCATTATACAATGCAATGAAGAAGAAAGTGTTGTCTGACTCTGATGAAGTAAGTGGTTGTGTCTTAAGACGTTGGCATTGGTTAACTGGAGAAACAGGGCTGCTGTCTCTGTCCTGCTGGGTACAAAAGTACCAATTTCTGTTGCTGTAAGGGAGTGGGGTGTACTTCTCTGTCAGTTAAATGTTTCTTGTTTGTCAGCTGGGAAACTGGGTAAAAATTCAGGCTCCTCTCCTTTAATGCTTTAGCAGCTTGCTGGAGAATTTAGATGCTGCTTAGAATTCTGAGAGGTTCTCAAAACTGGCAGTCACGTGAAATGCTTCCCAGAGGGACAGGGGTAGAACTATAAAAAAATCAAATTATAAATGAAGTATAAAAGAATTCACCTACTCGTACATGCTTACATTTTTTTAACCTTTTTATGCGACTCATTATCTTGCTCAAAGGAAGAAGAGAAAGATACAAATGTGCCAGGAACTTCCACTAGAAAAAGAAAGGTAAATCTTATTTTATGATTTACAGTGCTACAAATAATTAGACAAGCATTGGTTAAACGAATGCAAAACTGAAAGTGTTTTTATTATCATCTAATGTCAGCTTTTGGAAAGTTTTGAACTTAAAAGTCATGTGTTGTTCTAGTGATCACTGCAAAAGCATTTTTGTCTGTGCTGCTGCATGTCACGGATTCATCAGTTAGAATTTATATCCTGCAGGGTACCTTTTCCATTAGATTGTGTAAGAACAGCTAGTTTATTTAATATATACCAGACAACATTGTCATTTCAGGATCATCAGCCAAAGCGGCGGCTACGTAATAGAGCTCAGTCATATGATGTTCAGTCATGGAAGAAGCAATGCCAGGAGCTGCTGAATCTCATTTTTCAGTGTGAGGATTCTGAACCGTTTCGACAACCAGTGGATCTCCTTGAATATCCAGTGAGTATTTTGGAACAGGAAGGCCAGTTATAATCCAGTTTTTAGGTGGTTGGTTCTTGTTTTTTAAACTGTGACCATGTTTCCAACTCTTAACTTCAGGCACCTCCGTTGACAGAAATTTTTTTCAGTGCTTGGTTGTCGCCTTATATTAATGTTTAGTGTCTTTGTAAAGTCATTTCAAAAGAAATTATACTTCTCTGCTGTACTTTAGTTGCAAACTGGTTTGTATTCAGGGATGCCATGTTAAGTAAGTTACAGCTTTTACAGTTGTCTTCCCTTTTCTGAGCGAAAAATGGTTATATGTGAAGTACATGTGTTTGGTTGTTGTGTGTGACCATTGTTGTCATGGGTCGTTTTTTGTTTTCAGAAGTACAAAAAACAAATTTTCATATCAGTCATCTGGGCTTGATTCAGAAAAAGTACCCACTGAAGAACTGTAGTGAACCATTAACTGTAGTAATGATGACTTTCCCCAGTTTCGCTTTCTGCTTGGGTGACTGCACTGGAGTTCAGATAACCATGAGCTAGTTTGTAACTTCAGAATATTTTAACATGAAAGTCTTGTTGCCTTGGATTTGGTTTAGCCTTTTAGTTCAGTTTAAGTAACGAAGCCAAAGGGTTTGCATACTTTTCTTCTAGCATATCTGAAGGTTTTGTTTAAAATACCACTCTAAAGTGATTAACATGGGGGAAATTAATCTTCCCAATTAGAGAAAAGAAATGCTTCTCTTTCAGAAGTCACTGATATGTCTGTCTTGACACTTATGCAGTCAGTGGGCACTGTCATTTTTGAAGTAACTAAGCTTTATACCATGGCCTAACTACAGGTGGCCCTTTGTGTTTTGAGATCTTTAAGTGGTTTGAGAGAGAGCACCTTATTAGGCTTAAGTATGAAACGCCCTGCTCCTGATGTCACACACCTGCTTAACATTCAGAGGCACTCAACACAAGTTCTATTTGCTCTCGTGGATTAACTGTTTTACTTCATTTTGGTGTTTAAGCTTTTTTTTCACACAGATATTCCTCTATTTCTCCCATAGCCTAGGAAAAGTTATGTCATTGGCTTGAACACAGTCCCATTTAAGCCTGTGGAGTTTTCATTATTATAATATTACTTCCCTAAATTGTCAGGTCTCCATTTGGGAAACTGCTCTGGTTTCAGTAGGGATGTGCTAAGCCTCTGATCAGGTTCAAATAGCCAGACGTCGTATTTTAAAGTTAATATGTAAAAACGATGTTAGGCTTAGTACCAAGTCTGAGCTGTTAAGCCATCCAGAAAGCTCGTAGTCACACTTTCGTATCACAGTTATCTTCATGAGTGTGTGTCAGTCATACAGCCCTTAGGATGCAAATTTTGAGCTCTGTATTTCAGTAAATCCTTTTTTAAAATTAATTAAGTCTTGTATCAGTTAACTTCTATCCTCAATCCTGTTGAGGAATTTCATTGTGTATGAGTGGAAAGGAGCAAATTGCCCTCCATATCTATTTAAAGAAGACATTTGCTTTGAACAGGTTCGTCGAATGCATCCTAATGAAAATGTTCCATTAAGACTCGTGGTGGGGGGGGAAAGCTTGTAATACATGGCTTTGCTATTTCTCAACAGGATTACAGAGATATTATCGACACTCCTATGGATTTTTCTACTGTTAGAGAAACACTGGAAGCTGGCAACTATGAGTCACCAATGGAGTTATGTAAAGATGTGAGACTTATTTTCAGCAATTCCAAGGCCTATACACCAAGTAAAAGATCAAGGGTAAGACTTTTTCTTTGTTGTTTGAAACAATACTTACATCTGAAAAATATGGGACCCAAAAAAAAAGGAAAGAGACACTGTTAACAGATTACTTTAAAAACAAGCTTCATTATTTCTGACCTTCAGATGAGAATATTTCTGAGAAAGTAGTATAGTTTGGGGTTTTAGAGGAATTTGTGCTGTTTATATGCCTGAAGTTCTGATGTTCTGCAAGTATGGTTCAAAAATAAATACTTGAAAGTGGATGCTAAGGGAGAGCCACATTGAAAGATCTGCAGAAACATGAGTATAGGTACAATAGTGGAATTTAACTGGTGTTTCTGTGAAGAAACTAGGTTTTGAAAACACACGTATGGAACCACAAACTCCTTTGTTTTGGAGGTTGCCCCAAACTGAAATACACAGGTATAGAGAATGGGGGATAATGAAATTCTATGCTGCTTATCAGTATGCAGTGAGATTGTAATGAAATGCTTAGAATTTCTGGGAAACAAAGCTGTTCACATTCTTCCTAATACTGAAATGCCCTGCCAATGGTAGAGTTAATAATGCTTTTCTCTAAAATTGACTTGTAGGTACAGTATCTGTAAGCAGTGAAAGTTGTAAATGTATACACATGTTCAAGGCTTCTGTGTAGCTTTTCTTCTGGTAACATGCATTACTTAAACTGGAATTATTAGCAGCTTTTATGTTTGGCTGTTCTGAATAGCAAATTAATCATCAGGACTTCATTGTCTTAAAATGTAGGGACAAATTTCCTTCGTAAGTAGGTGACTAGCAAGAAGGGCTGATCAGTGATCGATCTCTCTTCAGTCAGTAATAGACGCTCCCACTCGCTGTCGGGGCTGCCTAAGAATCAACACTACATAATTCTAATACATGCCTTGAGCCTGCTTCAAAGGAATGGCCTGATGTTCAAATACAGGATATAAGGACTCAACTTAATACAGAAGAAAATCAGATTCTTCACCCTTGGTATGATACAGTAAAATTCAGTTAAGGATCTCTTTGTGGTTTCTGCTGAAGCTAGAAAGGGATGCTTTCTGGAAAGGCAGATGGAATGGGACAGTTGAAAAGGTGGCTTTTCTAATTTTAACTTGTGTGTAATCTTCAGTTGTAACACACTTGTCAAAGACATGAAAATAATTAAACCTACTCATGGATTAGTGTAAATTTGTTGAGACAGACTGTACATTTCCTTTAAACATTTCCGTATCAGTTTACTTTTGTATCTGTTGCTCAATGGTAAATAAGTACAGTGATGATTTGGAAAGGTATATAACTTGCTTTTTTATTGGCTTTTCTTTTTTAGATTTACAGCATGAGTTTGCGGCTGTCTGCTTTCTTTGAAGAACACATAAGTTCTATTTTATCGGATTATAAATCTGCCCTACGCTTTCATAAAAGAAATACAATAAAGAAAAGAAGGAAAAAAAGAAGTAGAAGCAGCTCAGTTTCCAGTAGTGTTGCATCCAGGTACATTAATTCCTGTAAAGTATTCATGAAATGCTGTGCCAGTTTGGCATACCTGTACAGCAGAACTTAGTGTGGTTTGGTTTTTTCTTAATAGTTCCTTTACTGTTCCCTATATTGCAGAATGGTAGCTTTGACATGCAAGTCCCTATGATGTGGAAGAGTTTAAAACTTTACTTAGTGCTATCCTAGTGTAAGTCCTTAAAATTCAAATAACCAATAAACATGTACAGTAAAACAGCATCATTAGGGTAGTGATGGCATCGTGCTTTGTCATGTAACTGTAGCATTTATTGTAAAGATTCACTGTTTGGAGGCTCACGACTACATGAGTTTCCACAGTAAATGTCATATTTTGAACATACTTCATACAGAAATGATTGGTTTACTCCCACAGTCTCAGACGTGGGAGTAAGAAAGTGGTCATCCAGGATCCAAATTGTTACTCCTTTTGCAGCCCTGAAAGGAAGAGGAGATTAATAAAACCTCAGCTGAAGGCAGAAACTGCTGCCACCTCTTCATCTTCTGCACCTGCACGGTCAACAGCACTGAGACATGCTCCACCTCAGATGAATGGAAAAGCAGCTGAAACCTCTTCCCTTGTGCGGACTAGAAGCAATAGGGGAACAACAGAAGTGGCTGTTACAGAGCAACCATCTACTTCTTCAGGAGCAAAGCCTTTAACAATAAAGCCTTTAATTATGAAGTCTAGTACTACTGCAGGGTCAGGAAAGTCAGGCAAGTTGGGGTTTTTCACTGTTTCAGGGTTTTTTTGTTGGGTTTTGCTGGGGTCTTTTAAACCATGAATGTTTATAAATATAAAACTTACTTTTTGGAAACCCAGTGTATTTGTCTCAGTTAAGACTGGTTCTGTTTTCAAGATGCAGAGCCTTTGAGATTCTTCAGAGGAAAACTCAGCAAGTTAGGCTGTGTTGTTTTATCCAGGAAGCTTTCTTACCTCTAGATCACTATTCAAATGGTTTATTTATAGTAGAACATGAGTTCCTTTTGAGCCAGATCAGAATGATTGTGGTATAAACTAGTTGACTAGAACAACATTTTTTTTTTTGTCCTTCTAGTACTGGAGAATTCAACCAAACATTCCAAGAACCAGAATATTGTGTCAGTCCCTGCTCAGTCTGATTACAGTCATCACACTAGGAATAACTCCACAAGAGAAAATCCTGAGAAAGAGAAGCAAGTCAAGCGCAAAGTAAAATCTGCCACTGTTAATCAACAAGGTATGGGGTTTCTTTGGAACATTTCTCCTTTCTAGTTACTGATGTAGTGGCTGTAATGGCACACTTTAATTGTGACAATTTGTGGGTGTAGAAATCAGTATGCATTATGATTTATCAGAATAGGGAAGTCTGATAGAACAACTGAGTCACGCTTAGTTCCTTCTTGATAAATCAGCACAGTTTTGACTATTCTTAACACCGTTTCCATGATTTGATAACTGTTGTCTAGCCAATTTTTATATCTGCACTTTCATTTCAGTTATGACAAGGGTCATATAATGAGTTCTCGGATTCCAAAGCAGATTTTTGCAGGGTCACACTCCAAAGCCTGTGGATTTTACCTAGTAAAATTTATGTGGCTTATGTTTGGGTCAGTAACGCTAAGTGTGATGACACTGCACAACCACAAGCATAAAATCAGAGTATCCCAGCTGCAACTTTGTTCTGTGACTTCTTGCCACAGCAAAAGGGAACTATATAGTGTTTACTGCTTCTGTTTAGTGTATCAATCCTATAGCACAGGATTGATTGAACCTAGTTTTATGTAGTCTTCTAACTGAACTTGCTTGGTCTTTTTGAGTCTGGGTACCTTAAAACTCAAAGCATCTGTGGAGACTGAAGTAAGATCTCTTAGTCATAAAATCTTTCCCGTTAGTGAAGGAGCTTTGAACTGTTGTGAAGCTTCTGTGAAGCAGCTAGATCCGCTAAGCATCGTTTTTCTGAAGATGAAGAAACAGTGGTCTGCAGATTGGGCCCTGCCTAATTAATCTGGTTACTCCTTGTAGTCCTCCTCTCCCTGAGGGTTTTCCTTTCTTTCTCACTCTTACATGCTTCTGAAAAAGCAGCTTGTGGTCTGATAAATTGTCCATTCCTTGCAAGCTTCCTCACAAAGGCCTCAGCATATTATGTGACTCAGTATGCACCCATTATGAGATTGGATGTTTGGTCAAATCAGAGGTATTTGAATGTTGTTGACATGATCCTGTCTCTCCTGCACAACCACCCATATGGCAGTGGAGGCCTGTGCTTTTAGTGTGTGATGGAGGACATTTGAACACAGCAGGAGCTGTGCATGACTGTTTCCATCAAAGGACTGGATGAACTGTCATGCTAGCTATGAGTCTGTTCCTGGCCTCGTTTTAGGCAAGGGTTGTGATATCAGAACACCTGTAAAAGGTCATGTGACATGCCCCACAAGGAAGTTAGGTACCACTCACCTAAGAAAATCTCATAGCCCATGAAAGTCTCGAAGCAAATACCTTCTGCCATGTGTCTGTAAATATGAGAAATCTGTGCAATTTGCATACTTTTGTATGTGTGCGTGTATGTGTGTCTCCCATGTTTCTACCCTTTTTCTGGGTTATTACTGAAATAACCCTAGTCTTATGAACTGATTATGAAGGATCCTACCTCAAGCTGAAAGAGGTAGCATTCTCCAGAAATGACCTGCTGGGAAGCATTCCTGATCCTTACAGCAGTGCTTCTTGAGCAGCTTGTTGCTGTTGCAGGTACCAAATACGAGTTTTAGTCCACTGGTGGTGTGTCAGCCAAGAAGAACACTTGAGCCTTTTCCTTTTCTCTTCTCCCCTCCCCATCCCCCATTTTTTTTCTGAGGTTTTTTATTTGTTTGTTTTTTGCAGGGTAGGGGTTTGGTTTGTTTTCTTTCTTCAAGCTACCTTGAGCTAAACCCAGCTAGAAGTTAGTCCTCACTGTATACTGGAATGAAGCTGTTTGGGCTCTACTTTGGGTTTCTTAGATTTTGACAGATTGTCAATCACTGTGAATCCATTCAGATATTTTAATAAGAATTTTATTAAGGCAGCTTGAAAGTGAATGTAAATCCACATCTGTTCCATGACACATACTTTTGTTTCTTTACAGCAGATTGCAAGAATAATGCTTTGGCATCAGGAAGCATCCAGGTAAACGGACATGGCGGACAGCCTTCAAAACCTCCCGTTAAAAGAGGTCCTGGACGGAAGCCGAAGGTGGAGACTAATAACAGTACCTGTGAGGTGGTGCACAAGAAAAGAGGCAGAAAACCAAAAAAGCTGCAAATTGTTGAACAGCAGAAGGTTACAGAGCAGAACGCAATCCAGACCACAAGGGACGTACCAGAAGAAGCCTCTGCTTCTACCGCATGCAATTCTCTTTCTGAAAATAATATGAAGGAAGACTTGTTACAAAAAAAAGGCCGTGGGGGTAGAAAGCCAAAAAGGAAGATAAAGACCCATCAGCCAGGCTCGGACCTCCTAGTTCCTGCGAATGTTAAAATGCAGACAAGAAGCAGGAGGAAAAAGATAGATGAGCCTATGGAGGAGGGGTCTGAAGAGCTTAAAGATTCTGAACCTCACATGAGAACTAGAAACCAGGGTAGGAGGACAGCCTTTTACAATGAAGATGACTCTGAGGAAGAGCAAAGGCAGCTATTGTTTGAGGACACCTCCTTAACTTTTGGAACATCTAGCAGAGGCAGAGTCCGAAAGTTGACTGAAAAAGCAAAAGCTAATTTAATTGGTTGGTAATTTTTACCAGGGGTTTTACTTCGGAATGCTATGAAGCAGGTAGTTAAGGAATGGCAGAACAGACTTCTGCTTCCCTGCTGCTATTATGGGTTGGAAGAGTATGTTCTGGCTTGAGGAGAAAAATTTAGCAAAAAAAAAAAAAAACTGAAAGAGCAGTCTTTGAAAGAAATATATATTTTAAACTTTTGCTATTTATTGCCCTCCAAATAGGTTATGCATTTCAACAGTCATTTTGTTCACAGTTGAGAATAATGAAAGCAATTTCTGGCTGACGCACAGAGTTGAGAGCGACTCTGCTCGAGTAGTGCATAGTATCCTTACACCAGTAAAGAAACAGGTGATAGAACTTGTAATGCCCTAAACTGAAAGCAGAAGTCTATTTTTGACCAAGCAAGGTGCACCTTGATTGTAAAGTCAGGTTGCCTCAGAATGCAGGTTTTGGCAAAAAGTGGCAGTAAATTCACTTACATTTCTACTAAATACAAAAATATCAAACTTTGCTAATCTAAAAATGTTTAATTTCAGGTGGGATGGAATGTTCAACTGCAAAGGAAGCCTAGCACAGGCTGTGGGTTTATCCAAGCTCTGCCAAACATAGCAAAAATGTAATCACATATATATATATATATATATCCACATTGGAAAAAGTTTGACTAATGTCTAATTTTTCAGACCTTGATTCTTGTATCAATCACTAAATTTCTGTTTATTGTGCCAAAGACTGAGAATCAGTGCAGTGGAGAGCCTTTTTTTCTTTCCAAGTGTCAATACAGCATACCATTTGCAGTGATAAAAGCTGTGTATTGTTTTAAATAGTAAGTGGTTAACATTGTTCTGAAATGTATCCTTTTTGGTACTTTTGGTAGAAAATAATGCACTGGTGGGGTCCTTTGACAGAGATGTTTTAGACAAAACATATAATTGGTTAAAGGATTCAAGGAAATTACAGGACAGGTATGGAATGAAGATGTTTACTTTCTGATTCAGATTGATTGTTGTTTCTACAACTTTAGACGTGCTGAAGAGGCTAAAATGACCTACAAAGAAGAGTGTATGTGTATATATTAATATATACATGAACACATGCATATAGAATATTACCCAGGTATAAATTTTTTTCAGGATTTTTTAGATAGCACTAGAACTGAAAATAAATTTTAAAATGTCATACTTTATAGTTTAATTTTAAGGGGAAGATTGGTTATTTTCAATTATTAAGGTTAAAAGGCCAAATCACTTTTTATGCAATCATGTTTTATACAGTCGTCTCATTGCACATTGTGTTTTTCTGCACTTTTTATGGTATATCACGCTGACATAAGTCAACATACACCCTAAAGAAAAATTCCATTTAATGATTGTGCCTTGTATTCTATTATTTCTTGCATCCTTAGTAAAATTAAGTTGTCTATTGTAAATGATAACTATATGACTTAGGGGAATGTATTGTTATATGTACTGCTCTGGAAAAGAAAAGCAGTTATTTATTTGTTTATGGTACATCTAGTTATTTTATACCTTTACAAACAAACTTTAATACCATTTTCTATCACTTAAAAAAGTATTGTCCAGTTTTAAGGAAAAAAATACAGAAGCAGTCATATTTTCTGAGATCCAGTATGGTACAAAAATGTAACCAAAATTGCCTGGTTATACATTACTTTGGAAGCTTGGGTAGTGTGAAAGGGTTTTTTTTGTGTGTGTGTGTATGTGTGACCCTAACTTAGTTGAAGAAAATAAACCTGAAATGAAACCTCAATTCCGTACACCCTTGCTGAAAAATAATTCTCTCTTTTTATGAACATCATCTGCAATAGCTGGAAGGGACGGCATACAGAATTAAGACCTTAAATTTGCACCGATTCTGTATTCGTTTGGGGCCTGATTGTTCACTCTGTATTTTCTATTACATACAAAAAAAAAAATAAAAGCTTAAACAACACTGGTATTTGACACTGAGAGGAACAGATGTAAGCTAGTGTGGACAGCAAATTATTAACCACCATACCTAGTTTTACATTGTTCACCATGCATTTAGCTACAAAGAATGACTGAAGTATTTTCCAGATCCTCTTTGAATTGTTCAGGGTCTGACTGTGGGGAACAGGGATTAGTTTGCATTTCATTTGTTGGGATATTTATTTTGTCTGAGAAGTATTTCTCTATGATCCAGTTAAAATGGAGTCACAAAATGTGTGGTAAGATAACAAGCTATGGTTGTACAGTTGCAATACAGCTTCACCGTTCACAGCTGATTGACTCTACTTGTTAATTTTGTCAAATCTCACTGAAGGCAATCATTTGAAAATGTGTAATTTCCTGATGTTATCTGCATTGTAATATATGAAATAGATTATATCTAAAATTCAGCTTCTGTATTTACTCCATTTGTAATAATGTTTGTTATGGCATGTTTATGTATATATTTATGTATCGGAAATACCTTGTATGTAAGTTTCAGAGACTGAAATAATATGCATTCCCTTAACAGTAGGTAGACAACTGTACATCATAATTCTATGGTAATAGAAGGCATTATCTGCAGAACTGGGTACTGCTTCCCACCCAGTGATATCGGTGACTTTAGCCAGTAATTTTTAAATTCATATTGGACGCATTAACATTGTTCCTTTTAAAATAAATTGTGGATAATTAGGGTCATTTTTTATGGCAGCAATACTAAGAATTTATTAGAAATTAATACCAGATTATTTAAAAGTTATATTTTTATAATTTAATTTCATGAGGTTACAGACTTATTTATAAGACTTCCGTCACCATCAGACTGCATTTTGGTCTAGGAAAAATTACTTGAGGTTGTTGTGACAAACTGTATCAACACAGAAAAAGAGCTTTTGATTACAAAGTCTTAAGCTTTTAAATGTGAGCAATGAACTATTGGTCAGTGTTCTGACATAATTTAAGAATTACAGTTAAATGCATGTTTTATAATGCCATCTTTAAGTACCTAACAACTGGCTCAGAAAATGGAGTATCAGAATCTCATGTGCTTGTTTCACATTTGCATTGTAAATTGGTTCATAGTCATACACATGCAAACGATCTCACAGGCCTGGCAGCAATTAACGCAGTTTTATTCATTAAATTAATTTATACTTGACATGGGTATGAGGATACTGTTCTGGTATTTCTGCTCTATACTGGAAAGCGTTAAAATGGGTATTTATTGCTGAGTGATATCTTAATAACAGTGTGTTCTCTAACTACCAGCGAGGAAATAACTTCTGTTGCTGTAGAGCCAGTGTGCTCTAAATGTTTAACAGAAATCATTGTACCTGTGCCTGCATACTTAACAACTCTTTAGCCTTTTTGTTTCGGTTGTTAGTTCATTCTCTGGGGACTGAACTTAAATTTTACCACTGTAGTGTTCATTACTGTCAATATGGAACTAGAGCTCTTTGTCACTTGGCACTGATGGGTGATTCAACTTTACAGAAAAATGTCTTCCTCCGGTGATTAGCCTGCTGTGGTATAGATTTACAGATGTTTATTTGTACAGTGTCCCGTTCGTACATGTGATCAGTTTGTTGATAGACTTGTAAGATTGAGTTGGTTGAGTTAAATATTACTATGGCTTAATATTTGTAAAACTATTAATCGATAAAGGACCCTAATGCAGCACGTAGGATATATTAATATCTATAAAAAAATAAATGTAGCGTAGAGACAACTTTCTGTATTGCTGTACCAGTTCTGATTCTGTGCCAGAGGCTTTTGTCTGACCAAAAAATAGACAACATACAACACAAAAAATAGTCTGTCCATTCAGTAACTTCAGGCTTCTTCCAATTTTGACACCACGTTGTTCAGTCTTTTGCTCATATTTGTTGGATCGAGGATTGCAGGTAAATGCTTTAGCATGTAATTTGGATTCAGGCACGTATTAAATGGTTGACTGGTTCTATAAAAGCAGTAGGCTTAACTGGATGAGACCCTTTCACCCCGTACTTAGAGTAGATTGGAGGTTGCAGGTGTTTAAGCTCACTTTCATCAGCATTCACATTTAGTCTGAAGCATGCAAATCTTGCAGAGGTAATTTTAGCATATTGCTGGTCAATCAAGGTACCGCCATACCACAATAATTACATTGTGTCATAGTCCCTACCCTACTCTAAAATGGTATTTTTTCTCCACAGTAGTTCTTCAAAGCTTTTTCTTTTTGCCTTTTTTCTATGTTGGGGTTTCCTTTTGGGGGGAGTTGAGTGTTTAACAGGAATTTAAATACACCTCGGCCATAGTGCTGTGATCCAGAAGGTAGAGGGCTTTAAAACCTCACCTAGAAACAATGAAAGCTCATTTTCTTCTTACTACTTAATGAAGACGAGTTAACTGTGTAAAATTGCTATATAATATATTTTATCCCTGAAATTCTTGTAGCAGATTGGTTTCCAAGGGGATCTGGATATTCAACTGATAGAAGGGCTGTTAGTTTTCTGCTGTGAATTATGTATACAGGCTTGTTCATATGCAGAGGAAGGTGTATTGAATTTCATAAAATCAGCCAGGGCTTGACACTGTGTTTCCAATAGCAGTCTGGTACTGACAGCTTATGTAGTTTCCTGGTTTGGAGTCGGGAATATAGCTAGTATGATTTCTACTGTGTCTGGGAGAAATGGCAGGTAGCTTTTAAGCTAGAGCTAACCTCTAGGTGCTCTTGCACTTGTGCTAATTCCAACATGGGAATTTGCTGTGTCGTTTTTACAGTGTGTTAGAGGAGGAAACACGCCAGATTACAAGACATCTTAAATAGCAGGAAACGGCAATTAGTTGCCCCCCTCCCTTTTCCCAAGGTTATAACAGCCTCGAGGCACTCAAGAGAAACCCTATATGCTGCAGTAAAATAAAGATGAATAAATTTAGCTTTTAGGAGATAGATAGACAAATAGTCATTTGGATCCTTTTTAATGCAGATAAATACATCAGGAAATGCACTTCAAATAATGCAAAGAGTACATTTTAGGGAGGGAAGGTAGTGCTGTACTATGAATTTCTGCCCTGAAAGAACAAAGAATGAGGTCATACAAATTAGGAGTAGAAGGAAATACAGGTACTGACCATGTACACATGCCTGTATGATGTACATGTACTATTTTTAGCTTACCGCTGCGTGTGCTGGTTTGCTGATACATTGAGACCCTACAGAAGTTACATTTTTGGACCATACTAAAACTGCAGAAGTGTGGTGCACAACTGGATAATGATCTCGCATGAATTAAATTCTGTCATAATGTTTAAATATGTATAGAATGGAGCTCAACTTCAAGGAAATGACCTAGAAAGGTTAATTTTGAAACTGACACATTTTCAGATTAAAAATTATGCTTATTTTGTACAGAATTATGTAAAACACAAATCTGTTGTATGTAATGAGTAACAGTTTTGAAAACTATAATTCTTTAGCTTTATCAAGGTTGGTTTTTTTTCCTCCTTCCAGAAGTCTAGATTATCATGTTATAACCTGAAGTATCTCACCAGGATAACAGTGCCCTTTCTTTTTGTACATATGGATTGGAAATTTCTTTACTGTTATGTGGACACTTTCTATGTTAGTTTTGATGCATAATACTTTGAATCCTTTTATACAAACTAGAATGTATGTGTAAGAATTACTGTCACTGCAATGTAGTAACTACAAACTTATTTTTAAATAAATAGAAAACATGTTTTTCTAAGCTGTCCCAATTGTGTGTGTTTCTAGCTAGTAATTTACTGTTAAGGGACAATTGCTTATGTGTTCTTCAAACAGCCTAAAATTGGCCTGGTTTGATTCCTCACAGAACATGGTATGGCAGTGTATGGTGGTATGGTCTAGGGTTCTATGCAGGAACAGACAAAATTACAACCAAGTTTGTTGGTTTGTAGGGTTTTCACTAAACCCTGCAGTTCTGGAGGCACGGTAAAGGCACTGGTGTCACACTGAAGATGCCATGATGCCAGTCCTCTTAGCTCACTTCCACATGTACAGCAGGGTACCCCTTGCCTACAAGAAGCCATTGCTGTTCAGGTGACAGCTGTTTGTACCAGAGCTATGTCCGAGCCCAGTGGAAATCTCTGCTTCCCAACAGCTCTAAAAGAAGCAAAAACTAAGCAGAGAGAAGTCTCCTGCCTCCCTGCACATAGAGTACTGATGTCCAGACTAGTTGCCCTGAATGGGTAGTGCACAGAAAAGTCAGTATAGGGTGTGTTTTCACAATGCTGTTGGGTTTCTTTGTTTACATCTACATGTGTCTGCTCAGCAGATGTAGGACTAAAGAAATGCTTAGTATTTCAAATACTGCACCATGTGGATTGTTTCATCTCATGTTACTTGCTTTATTAGATCATCTTTTCCTCCATATGTACCTTACCTGAAATCACAAGGAAGTGATAGAAGAACCCTTACCCCACAGACGCAGGTATGTGTGCTGCTGAGCAACAGGGTCAAGAAACGGTCAGAACCAGTTGAGTTCTATGTAGCTTTCCAGACATGTCCAATACGGAGTCTGGCAAAAGCAAGACTTGTTTTGTAGCATATGAGGAAAAATCTCCTTTGTCTCAAGTATCTGAGTATTAGTAATTGGCATGTTCTGCTTGGAGATAAATTATTTTAGAATACTGAAAATGCAATATGCCTCCATGTTCCTGTTCAGTACTGGAGGCAGTAGCACTGTTGCATATGCGTCTTCAATATCACAGTATTACAATAGTGATACGCTCTTCTGAAAACAAGCCACTGTTCTGTTACTGTGAAGAGTTTTAAGAAGTTAATATTTATTTTTTTGAAAAGATCTTTCTGCATAACTTTGTACAGAATCCTTAAAATACAGTTCTCGCTGGTGTGACAGGTGTCTTTTTGAAACCTACTGCGGTTATTTTACTTTAGGTAGGAATGAAGACTTTGTTTAGGATTAACTGTGAAATTGCTGGTATCTGACAGCCAGACGCTCACTGTGCCAGTATTAATGCTTCATTGTTAATACCATTTATTCCTGTTTAGATGGATTATAATGCTCATTAAATGAAGGAAATTATGTATGATCACTGAATTTGACCATTTTGTTTCCAGAGTGAAATGTTCTTATACCAAAACCTGTGCTCTATCCTGCTCTACCAAGAAATGTCAGCTTCACAAGAGTGGGTTTGTCATTTTCCCAAAGACAAATGAGCAAAGTGTAATGGCCTTAAAAATTAATCGATGTTTCTATTTGAAGCACATGATGAAAATAAAGCAAGTGCCAGAAAACTAAAACCAGCAAGCAATGTAGAAGGTGACTGGAATTTAACTGGCTTTTAACTGAGGTTCTGTACAGAAAATTTGCATGCGAAATACAGTTTTTGTGGGTTTTTACTAATGTGTATGGGAAACAGCTCAAAATGTCAGGTTGCTTTTTAGCTCAGAGAAATATTATGCTAGATACCTTCACAACAGGCTTAACAAACTCTTTTACAGGAGTGTAGTGAGGATTATGAATCCCCTCTCATAGTCTGAAACCTGTGTGTGCGTTGAAGGGAGGGACAGGGTAAAGAATTTGGGAATACTGTTCTAATCTGGTAACAGGCATACAAATTTCCTTCATGCTTCCTTTTCTCGTCTCAGAAATGGGGAGGCTTCACCTAAACTTGATCCCTAATTTTACTTTAGCTTGTAGGCACATCAGTGAAAAAGGAGACAAGAGCAGAGGCAGGTAGTCGGTTCATTCAGCATCCAATTTCTTCAGAGGCATATTCCTGAAAATACCGAGTTCAAACTAAATGTTTGTTGGTATTCCAGGGCCAGAGAAGCCTTATCTGTGAATCTGTGCTTTGTCTCAGCTCTCTGAATTTGACTTTGAACAAGGATATTCAGAATAATGAAGACTGTAACTTAAAATGCAAAGCTAGTTCGAATACAACTAACACTCTAGAAACACTTTATATAAATTCTACAATAGAGAAATCTAGTGGGGTTATTTTTTATCACCTTTGAGCACCCTAGTTCAGAATTTGAATTCTCCTTGTAACTAAGGAGGGTGGTGTAAGCTTCCATGACCTGCTAAGAAATGCAGTTCAGCTGTCAAAAACCTCCCATAGTTGTAAAGGGTTTGAGGTTGGTTGTAAAATGTGAGTTAATATTAAACTCTTCTGAGAAAGTTATTAAGGAAATGAGACTAAATTATTTAGGAAAAATATTAAAAATTCATATAAGCTTTGTGTTAAGGAAGGTAGATCATCTGAAATAATCTTCTGGACAGGGTTTTCTTTCTTACATGCTGATTTATCAAGTAGTAATTTTCCTCTGGGTTTGGAAATGTCCCAAGAAAATGCTTCAGTCTGTGTAGCATCATCTCTAGCCTTTCTACAAAACCTGCAGTCTTTTAAAACTTCTTTGAGCTTTGGACCTTATTTTTGCACTTGTATTGGTGCCCTTGGCTCCCTGTTAAACTTCCTCTCTCTTCAGCAGGTTGTTACTGCTACGGAAGACTTCTAGCAGAATTGCAGTTTGCTGAGCAACAGTTTCCTTACCCCAGGTTTCACAGACTGGTTGAGAATTCCAGTTTCCTTCTGTGCATGCGATTTGATTCTGTTGGGTTTATGGAGAACTCGGTCTTCATGAAAGAGGCTGTTTGGAATTTTTACAGGACAGAAAACAGTTTTCCTGGTTTTCTACAGCTTGGTAATCACTGCTGTTTCACAGCTCTGTATCTTATTCATTAAGGGAAATTTGGTTCTTTTGCACATCTGGAAGTTCTTGCTTCCGCATGGAGGAAGAGGACAGCTGGAAACAATGGGAATTTTATGCATGCAAGAAAATTTATGCAACTATTTAAGAAATAGTTTCCTAAACTTAGGATCTTCCCACAGGCCAGAGCACCCCAAATGGATGGTAGCTCTTGACATGTGTTGTTCTCCCTCCACCTGTTTGAAACATCCAAAATGATTTCTGAGCATTTTGTCTGACGTTCCCCTTACACATCAGGAAAACTTCTCTGATTCCCTCCCTGTGGTATTCTAATAAATCAAAACCTTTAGGAAGTAAAAGTCCTTTAATTAATTTCACTTCTTTAAAGAAATTGCAGTACAGGGGTGATGCAGCTGGTGCCATCCAAGTCCGGGATTCTGGGAGCCAAAATGTCAGTAGGCACAACTGATTTTATAATTGTTTCTTACGCCCGTGACAAAGCCTGCTTTGGCAGAGGCGGAAGCTGCCCTTGCTTTTAAGGCCCTTACAGCCCCACTTTTGTGGTCTTCCATGGAAGACTGAGAGCTCAGTTTGACTCTGCTCATGCCAAAAGCAGTTCTGACCACTGATGCCTTCCTTTCCTTGCAGTGGGTGTGTTGTGTGTGCCTCCAATTTGGGGGAGAGAAGAGTCTAAGTAACTACAAAACAGCTGCTGCTATTGTATGCAAACATATCTGGTTGAACTTGCATGAAATTCAGCTGTACTGAACCTGAAGTCCTTCATGGAGATACTGATAGTGAAAACCCTGGGCTCAAAAAATGCCCAGTATTTATTTCTTTTTGGGGAAGATTTAATACAGACTATACTGTGCAGGGTTCTCACCTTGACTTTGTAGGAAAGATCATTTCCAGGGAAAAGGAGAGACAGTTAACCACTGCAGTTCCCTTTTGTTTTCCTCAGTTTTTCTACTCTCTATGTACAAAACCCAAATGATCTTTACAACATTGCAGGAAGAAAATGTTTTTTTTAAAAGGTACTTGTTTAGTTCAGGACAATAAAAAGGTTGACTTCAGCAATCTAAACTTGAAATCATACCGTTGCCAAGAACAGAAAAAGACGAGAGAGAAAAAACCTAGTTTGTGCACCACTTCATGTATCATCACAAAAAAGTGTCTGGATTTAGACTGCTTTCCAATCACTTGACACCCCACTGATTATGTGCCACCTTACATGAAAAAGTATATAAGCATATGAATAGTCTTAACATAGTTATAGTGGAAGCCTTTCTGCTTCTTCCTGCTGGCCATGCTCTTATTGCCTGGAAGATGACTGCAGAGAACTCTAACAAAATCCAGAGACATGAAAAAGATTGTAAAAGCTCCCTTTTTTTTTTTTTTTTGGAGCTTCCACACCAGATCCCTGATAACTTTAGATTTTTTATGTCATGAATGTATGGAGAGTCTTTCCCACTGCACAGATAACCTTTCTATCACTAGGTAGGAATATTTTCTCATCTTGCAGGAAATTGTTTCTGTTCAAGTAATAGCATAAGTGCCTCCTCAACCTCTCTATCACTGCTTTCTCAAACAGTTGTTACCTTCAAATCTAGATAGCCCATTTAAATGCTAGAAACTGCATTCACAGCAGTCCAGATGCTAAGTGTGCTTTTCTGCCCCTATTTTTCTTCCTTCCTATTATCCCAAGTTGCTTTGCCTTTTGATGCTGACTGGGCTGTAAGGGAAGTGGAGCTCCTAAAAGAGGTCCTAAACTCATTCTTCTGTTACTACCATGGCAACATAGGGGATAAACAGGCACCTTCTCTTGTGCTGATGTGGCTATGGTTTGTGACACCTTTGTGATAAGCTATTCCTAAACAACCTCAGAAAACTTAAGCTGTTATGTTTCCCTTGTCATGGTTTAAGCCCAGTCAGCCACGCAGCTTGCTTGCTCACTACCCCCCTTCTTCAACCCCGCTCCTGGAGGGATGGGGAGGAGAATCAAAAGAATGTAACTCCCATGGGCTGAGATAAGAACAGCCCAGTAACTAAGGTATAACACAAATCACTACTGCTGCTACCGCCAATGATACTAATGGTAAGGGAAATAACAAGGGAAGAGAATATAACCGCTCACTACCTGCCGACTGATACCCAGCCCGACCGAGCAGTGATCTCTCCCTTCCAGGTAACTGTCCCCAGTTTATACAGTGGGCATGATGTGCTGTGGTATGGAATACCTCTTTGGTCAGTTTGGGTCAGGTGTCCTGTCTCTGCTTCCTCCTGTTTTCCCCTCCTCCCTGGCAGAGCATGAGACTCAGAAAGTCCTTGGTCAGAGTAAACATTACTGAGCTGCAACTACAAACATTGGTGTTATCAGCACTGTTCCCAGGCTGAAAGTGAAAAATGCAGCACTGCCCCAGCTACTAAGAAGGAGAAATATGACTGCTACTGCTGAACCCAGGACAACTGTGTAATGAAATTTCTATTGGGTTAAAGAATAATAGTTAAATTATCAAACTGAAGCTATTTCTGCTTTATTTTATCTATAGAGAAACAACCGATTGGTTATCTTTTAAAAACAATTTTTTCTTAGGTTAAATTTGTATTTCTAGTCTGGTAGTATTTATGTGAGTTTTCAACTGGGCACACTTGCCATCTTGCACAGCTTTAAATCCATCAGCAAACGAAATCAGAAGCATGGCCACATAATGTGTTTTCTACAACTGCTGTTCTCTTGAAATCACTATTGTAATTTTTGCCAACCCCTCATCATCTTTGTACAACCTTAAAACTGACAAACTGAGACAGTCCCCAAAGCAAGAAGGTCTCTGAGGAGACCCTGAGGTGGCAAGGGAAAGGAAGAACAAGTGCCAACACAAGCAACGAAGAAGGGAAAGCAGCAGTGCCAAATCCTGATGCATATTTTCCTTAGCTTCCTGCCTAGCCAAGACACAGGAATTCAAAGCACTTTATGCACTAGAAAAATGGATTATCCTTGTTTGACCGCCTGCCCCAGGGTGCTGCATCTAAGCTTCCTGAAACTATGTTTGCTTTTTTTCAAAAATGTTTCGTAGGCCTCAGGCTCAAAACCACTGCCTGAGACAACTGCCTGTGTCAAACTGGTGCAGCCAACAGTGTGCTCTTCTTAAAAGCTAACACCTCTGCCCTGTCCGACATGGTGTATGAGATGGTACACGATTTTCCCCATCTATGAAATCATAGAGTGGTTTGGGTTCAAAGAGACCTTCAAAGGTTATCTAGTGCAACCTCCTTGCAATGAGCAGGGGCATCTTCAACTCCAGGTTGCTCAGAGCCCCATCTAACGTGGCTTTGAATGTTTCCAGGAATGGGACATCTACCACCTCTCTGGGCAACCTGTGCCAGTGTTTCACTAGCCTCATCATAGCAAATCATAGAATCATAGAACAGTTAGGGTTGGAAAGGACCTTAAGATCATCAAGTTCCACCCCCCCTGCCAGGGGCAGGGACACCTCACACTAAACCATGCCACCCAAGGCTCTGTCCAACCTGGCCTTGAACACCACCAGGGATGGAGCATTCACAACTTCCTTGGGGAACCCATTCCAGCACCTCACCACCCTAACAGTAAAGAACTTATTCCTTATATCCAGTCTAAACTTCCCGTGTTTAAGTTTTAACCCATTACCCCTTGTCCTATCACTACAGTCCCTAATGAAGAGTCCCTCCCCAGCACCCCTATAGGCCCCCTTCAGATACTGGAAGGCTGCTACGAGGTCTCCATGCAGCAATGTCTTCCTTATATCTAGTCTGACTCTATCTATCCTCTTTTAGTTTAAAACTGCTATGCCTTGTCCTGTCACTACAGGCCCTGTTAATGAAGATGAAACATAATGACTTGTTAGGTGTCTACTGGGCCATTATTGGTAGCACTATTTGTACTATACGTTGTTGATTTTGCCCGCAAAAGACAGCAGGGACCATTTCAGTCTGTACCATCATATGGTGTAGTTTCTGCATTATTCAGACTATTTTTGAGACTGGTTTTGCTTTTAGCATATGCCTAAAGGAAAAAGTACTTTCTGAAGTTTTTCATTTGAAAAGCATGTATCGATGTGTTACTGAAGATACAACGAAGAGTAAGCGACAGCTTGATGACATTTTCCTTTTTTTTTCTCCATAGTACTGCCCTTTACAGAGATATGCGAGAAGAGATGACTAGAACATTTCTTCTCCCTTGGTGAGACTCAGCATTTGCTACTGCTGAATTTCCTGTGTGGTTTGTAATGTTCCTGTTGTGCTAAACCTGTCTGGGTCATTTGCAGTTTGAGCCTGTCCTCTCCTGTTTGCTCTGATTTCAGTGTCATCAACAAATTTGAATTCAACACCGTTGAATTTACACCAAAGAGATCCCTGACTCATTAACAGGTTCTGACCCCCATGCAGCAGCTTCCTGGTCACAGGCCCAGAGGGAGGCTCTGCTTGATGGCTGACATGTGCAGTACTGAAACCATGCAGGAGACTTGTTCCAGCTATGCCTTTACGCGTCTGTGACAAAAACAGGCTCATGGCCCGCAGCCAAGTGCTCTCTGAAGTATCATCAGGGTTGTTAGAGGTGCGCTGTGAGGCTGGGTTAAAAGTTTCTGTTAAAACAGGATGCCTTTTGCATGAACTTTTCACTATAGAACTTCCTTCTGACCTCTGCTCAGAGCTGGATGAAGGAGCTTGTCCACAGAAAAAAATTGCTTAAGGGAGTTACAAATATAATTTGCAGGGCTGACCTCCATGACTGGACCCATAAAGATGAACAGAGGACTGGAGGGCCTCTCCTGTGATGACAGGCTGAGAGATTTGGGCTTATTCAGCCAAAGAGAAGGTTCTAGGGATGACTTAGAGCAGCTTCCAGTGCCTAAAGGGGCCTACAAGAAATCTGGAGAGGGACTTTTACAAGGGCATGTAGTGACAGGATAAGGGGGAATGGCTTCAAACTGAAGCAGGGTAGGTGTAGGCTAGATAGAAGAAGAAATTCTTCACTATGGGGGTGCTGAGGCACTTGCACAGGTTGCCCACAGAAGCTGTGGCTGCCCCATCCCTGGCAGTGCTCAAGGCTAGGCTGGATGGGGCTTTGAGCAACCAGGTCTAGTGGAAGGTGTCTCTGCCCCTGGCAAAGGGTTGGAACTGGATGAGGTTTTAAAGTCCCTTCCACCCAAAACCGGGCTGTGATTGTGACTCTGTGATTAAAATAAATAAAAAATAAATTAAAAAAAAAACTGCAAAAAGAAATAAGAAAAAGTATTTCTTTATACCTCCTCAGAAAGGGTAAGGATGTCAACTGCCCCCAGGCTTTTGTTTTATTGCATTTTGAGCATGAGAAATCCTGATACACTTTACATGCGAGGGGAAGGTGGCCAACAGTCTGGGAGAAAGGGGATAACCGCCGGACTGAAATCCTGGCCCGGGCTCAGGCCCACCTTTCACCACCCGGGCACCACTTCAGGCACCGAGACGTTAGCGCCGAGGAGGCCGCGAAGCCGAGAGCAGCCCCGTCCCGCCACTCCCCTCAGCCGCACAAGATGTCCGCCGGCCGTTACCTGCCGCCCCCGCCCAGCCCCAGCCGAGCGGAACGGGGCCTGCACCTGCCACTCGGAGCCGCGGGGCAGAGGGACGCGGCGGCCGCCGACGGGTGAGGGCCTGCCGGGGTGGCTGCCGGGCGAGGGGCTGCAGGGGAGGGAGGGAGGGAGGGAGGAAAGGAGAGTGGGTAACGGGGTGGCACCGGCACCTGCCGCCGTGCAGCTGCCTGCCGGCTACCTCAGCCGGTAGGTGGGCCGGGTCGGGAGGGCTGCGAGGCTGTCCTCTGCAGCGGCAGCTCTTCGGAGTGGGCAGCCCGCCCCGCCGCCTCACCTGCCCGCTAGTCGGGGGGCTCGTCGGCACCGGGGGTGTTGAGAGTGGGCCCTGCGCTCGATCCCTGCCTGTTTTGAATCCATCAGCATAGGCGGGGTGAAGGCTTAGCTTGTTTCTGAACGGGTTTACGGGTGTTTAGAATAGGCGCAAAAGTATTTTGGTTGCGTGGGGTTGCAGCCTTGCTCCAGGCTATCTCTGTCTGCATCCACATCCTTTCTGTCCAGTGGATCCAGCTGCTCAAAACCTGCTTTTAGGAAGAGGAGAAACACCTGCCGCCGCCGGGTCAGCACACTCGGGTTGGGCAAACGCTGTGGGCAAAGCGATAACCTTCTCCGGGGTGCCTGGCCGGCTCTCCAGCCCAGCAGGTACGGTCATTTTGGTGGTGCTGATGGACACTGTTCAATTGATAAGTGATTCTTCCTCCCTCCCCCTGATGTGCATGGGTAAACAAGTGCTCCGGATGTACAGTACTGGTATTGTCTCAAATTAGATGTGTTTTTCTTTGCTGTTGGTTCTAAAGGAGGTAATGCAGAAGTGAAAAATGTAGTTTGAGTAACTCTTCATCACGTGCACAGAGGTTTACATATTCTTGGGCCTCCTTTAGCATTATCCTGTGATCTTGACTACTTTTGCTAGGTGGTTGTCGTAAGTCTAACTTCCCACATACACATGTATATATTACAGCAACCCAGATTATTTTGTAGGTGACACAAAATAGCAGGAACTAGAAGCAACTCAGAAACAACTGAAACTATTTGCTTGTACTTGCAAGGTGAGTACTTGAGTAGAGAGTAGTAGCTGTAACTGCCACTACTGCAGACTAGTAAGACAGAACAGAGAGTGGATATAGCTGACTCTCTGAACATTGTGATAAGTCTGTGTGCTCTAAGAATGCTTGTATAAAGTCTCAAATATCAGCGAATCTTAGCTCTGGTTTGAAAAATCTTCATATATGTAAAAAGACAGCAAATGTGCTCCTCAGCTGCAGGTGAATATCTTAATTTGTCAAGAAGGTGGAAGAGTCATGAATATCTTAACGCATTGGTAAGGTGTGCAGGTGCCTGTGAAATGAATGGTAGCATCAAATCCTTTTCTAGTGCTGGGGCTGTGGCACATCTTGTTATCATCTTGGTATGATGCTGTACATGCCTTTAATCTGTTGCCCTTAGTTCTGTCGTATGTGCAATAATCACTTAATCTAAATAGATTTTTCTTGAGGTTATCAAGCTGATATGTCAGGCATGTTTAATAAACTTAAATAGATGATAAATTAGAGCAATGAATTTTGTTCTTCTAGAGCAGATTTCTATTACAAACTGGACAACCACGTAACTTTCCTGTTCTCTTTTTTTCTTCCCCCCCCCCCCCTTTCCAGATGAAACAGATGACTGTATAACTCTTAAGCAGTCTTTATTTTTGTTTGCTTTGTGAAGGTGTCTACTTGGCAAATCTGACTGCTATGTTTTCTGTCTCTCCTTTTGTTTCCCTCCCTCCCTTTCTCTCTTCAGAGTAGAGAGCAGGGAATTGTTTCTGAAGAAACTTCCTGTTAGAATGCCTTACATCAATGTGGCTGCAGCTCTGCAGATTTGTGCACTGCTGTCTGCACTGCCTGCACAATATTTCATATCCCAGTGGTATGGAACAGACTCTGCTCAGCGCATCCAAATAACAGAAAGGTTGGAAGTATCTCTTTCCCTGCTTTTTATAAAGATCTCTTTCTCATCCCCAATGACACTTTGTCTTGCAAAGCTGGAGTGTGGGTGAGATACATTGGCCATTCCTACACGAAAACAACATTCAAATCACACCTCAGGCATTTTTGTGGCTTAATGTGACTATTTATTTGTCCTTCAAAAAAAGATGTCCTTCAAAATTTGAATAATAATCATTGTTTTCTTTACATAAAAATCTGTGTACAGTCTGTGTTAGTACACAACTGTCCCTCAATCTCATTCTGCTTTTGGACATTTCAAAATATGTTACTATGGGTTATGTCCCTTCAAAAAGGGAGAAATGAAGTGTTTGATTAGTAAGACTGTAACTTTCCATTACCTTTTGACACTTACTGTCAAAATAGATTTTCTTGCATAGTATGACTAAGTGCAGGGCCTTAAGCAGCAAAAATTTCATAGTAAATTACTTAAGGCACTCATAATACCAGAGTTAAATAAGTTGTGCCATTTTGTATATGAATTAAGAAGTTATGTATTGACATGGTCATGAGTGTCTATCTCCAAATGTAAAGTGGAGCGTAATACATCAATCCAAGTATTTGCTAGTGGTAACCACTGGCAAATGTTGGTATCTTGAAGATGAACCATGCAAAGAGACTTAGTTTTAACAGTGCAGCCTGTGTAGTGCACTGGTTGTGCAGTTCATCTGTAGAACTTAAATATGTGAACTAATGAGAGCAAACAATGAAAAAAAGAACCAGGTCTGGCTTTGTGCGCAAAGGCACAGATTTAAATAACTCTTAAGTTTCATGATATGAGTCAATTGTGAACCCTTTAGATTTATGCAAAAAATTTTAGGATATTTTTAATAGTCTTTTGATTACATGCATCATGTTTGAAATGTCTCATGCTCAGTACTCTCAAGTAACAGTTGAAACTGAAGAATCTGATGCAATTTAGCAGTTTCTATGGTCTCAGTACAGAAAGCAAGTAACATTGTCATGAAAAATGGCCTTTTCCAAAACTTGTATACAGTTTACTGATACAAGTGATGATTGAAAGAATATTTATTTGCAGTCTGGATATTAATCTTGAAGACAACTTGTTCCTGGCCACTGACTTTTTTTCCTGTTTGCTACAGAAGTGAAGCCTTAAAAGTTTAAATAGTAAAAAATATATATAAAAATACTAGAGATTGTTTTTTAAACCAATGTGATAATCACTTTTACCACTAAAGGGTCATTGCCTCTTGGAGAAGCTTTGCAAAACCTTACTTGAGTCTGGATGCATGGGCAGATCGTTTAAAGCTGTGGCTGTCAAAGACAAGGTAGGATGATGTTACCTACTGTCTACACTTAAGAATCAATTTCAAACATGGCCTTTTCTTAACAGGAGGGGATTCTGTAGGGGTGAAACAAGTAGCAAAAAGAAAGTGTCTCTTATTTGCTTATTGAGACTGATTTAGAACACTCTACCAGTTTTAAGAAGATCTTGTGCCTATATTCTACACAAACATGCAATTTGAGCTCCATGTGAAACAAAACGTCAATCATGGCAGTAATTCTATATGTAGTCTCCTCTACTTTAAATTTATCTGACTGCGGAGTCAGGACAATTTAACCATATTAGTGATTACAAGCAGCTACATGTTTGTAGGATCAGATCCTACAACGTGGGATGGACATCCTGTGCTGCATGTGGTAGTTCAAAAAAAGTTGAAATTGAATTCGAAAACTAGGATGGGAAATCTGTGGGTTTAGGAAGAAGGGGGAAACTTAATTCTTGGGCATGTGACAGTTGGTCTAGAAAAACTAAAGTTATATCCATTTATGTATATGCAATTTTAATTTAAGAAGAACGTTGCTTGGACTTGTTTGGGGAGGTTAAAGGACTTGTTTGTGAGATTTAATTCTCCAAACGTTTTACCTTGTCTGGACCTTCAAAGATCCTTTATTACTGATGATGTACAATAATCATGAGTGTGAAGTCCTCTGAACTGGGGAAGATTCAGACTTAGTTTTGCCCCCAGGAAAACTTAGGGGAATGGTGTATGAATGAAAACAGAATCTGTTCTTTTCTTAGGTTCACCATAAATTGCTTTGAAACTTTGTGGAAAGCTCCAGGCACATCTAAAAAGAAAGTCTTTGAAGACTGAATGATCCCTTGCTTATTTGTATATAGTGTTTTTATATAGTTTGAGCTGCTTGTGTCTTCTGAATATCTTATGATGTAAAGAATTGGTTATCCTAAAAATGCGGAGACATTTGAGACCTTCCAAACCTACTATATTAGCTGCTGTTTTCAACAATGCAATCTGAAAGTCAGGATATTTGCCCATTCCTGTTTCCGTTAAATGGTATTTTTCAACCTTAAGACTTCCTACAGATTTGAGCTAAACCAAGACTTTTAAAAAACACCTTGTTTACACAGTTGTGCAACCTGCTCTGGCCTTCTTGCAGGTGGGGTGAAGGGAGTAAGACTGAAAGGTGAACACTGTAAAAGAGGAAGGAGACTAAGAGAGAGAGCCTGCAGTTCTTTGACACCAGCAGGGTTTCTGGCTGGTGTGGGTGAAGAATGTTAACCCAAATACATCTGTTTGTAGACTTCTCCTGCTGCATTGCCAGCAGAAGGAATATTTGAAAGCTCCCTGAGTCGATGTTTAGTTTGATCATTGTTTCTCTACCCTTTCTTTTTCACAATAGCATGAAAACCAGAAGACATTTCTGCTTTCTAAAGATGCCCCTCCCTTAGTCCCCATCCTTTACATTCAATGAAATTCAGCCTGGTGCAGAAGGAAAAGCTAAACTTACAGTAGCCTTAAGATGGGACTCATTGCCAGGCACCTTGTCCATACCAGTGGTAACCAGCCTGTAAATATATTACAGAAGATACTAAAGAATCTCTCTGTTAGATTTTAGAACAATATTTGTTCGCATGTGTAAAATAAATGGGTTTCCTCAGATATAAAAATTTCAATGCAACTGTAGAGTTACATGTCCAAAGAAATGAGATTCCCCTGTTAGAACAAATTCCTATGTCTTGTGTACTCTTTAAAGATTGTTTTAATGTAAAACTTATCTGGGCTTCAAATTGTGAAGAATTTTGTATGAAAAGCTTTGCAGTATCCCTTTATGAATGCTGAAGATTGTAATAACCAGAACATAAATGATCCTAAACCTCTGTTTCTAAAGAGCTTGACTGTTGGGTTACTTCCTAATTTTACATTTTAGGAATTGGTACTATGGAGCAAAGAAAACTCTAAGTGGTGATAATGAAGCAGAACCCCATTCTTATTTTGCAGGTATTGGAGTCTTTGCAATCCTTTTTTTGATTTTGCTTGGGATGGTGTTATAAGGTCTTCTGTAGTGGGTTTCAATACTTAATATATGTTTGCCTGTTCTCTAAGCAATATTGATAATGTTCAGTAAGCAAAACAGTAAAATCCAGAGCTTTTTCACCTTGTGTTGTGTAACAGCATCAATAAGCTATACTATATGTATCTATTTAATTGAATACATCTGATAGTATGAAATTGATGGTAATATTGATGTATGAAAGAGTGGTATAGCTTTCACTTGATTCAAATGAACTGACTTGAATCAATTTCATAAAAGGAAAAAGAAACAGTTGATCAGTCTGCTTCTGGGAAAAAAATTCCTTGCAGTCAGACTGAATAGAAGAATTCCATGAGCTAAACTGGGAAAAAATAACAGCAAAACCATTTATCATGTGTAAACACTGTAGAAGTAATTGTCAATACATTCAGGTGTTTATGCTTTCCAAAATTCTGTTAAGACCCACCATGTAAAAGCAAAGGCATACAAATAGGAAAGTGCCTTCCTTGGTGGATGCTGTTTTGTCAAATATCATAGTAATATTCTGGGGGAAAACCGAAGTACCCGTTCCCTTGTTTACTTCACATATTAATCTAATTGTCAGTTCTCAACTGGTAAAAGTCAGGAGAATTTCAATGTTTAATATACTTGATCAAACACTTATCCTTGATAAGTCTCTTTCTATGTTAAACTAGAATCAACTCACATTCACAGTCCAAAGCCTGAATATATTCAGTTCAGTGTGGGACAGGTAATAGTTCACAAGAAATTTGGCTATTCTGGAGTCATTATTGGATGGGATGTGAAAGCTAACACTCCAGGAGAACGGCTGCAACAGAAATATCCTCCAGTGAAACAGGTTTGAATGTGTTAAACTCTTGCTTTATTAATATGTACACAGAGTAACTATGGCTCAAAAACCCCCTCAGAAACACTATTACAGACAGACTTCCTTTTAACTCCTGAGAAATACGTAAGAGCCCCATATCACCCGTGCAGCTGAGCGGTACCTCTTCTGCTTCTGTGTTGCTGTCACAGTGGAGCTCTGTTTTAGCATCACTGATTAGTTAAGCTTCGCTGGTCAGGATTGTACTGGTGTCCTGGGTTCAGCATGTCTCAAATGAAAATAACTCACTTTTAATGCACAGTGTTGTATTTAAAGCAGTGGTGCCAACCTATAATCACAGAACCATAGAATGGCTTGGGTTAGAAGGGACCTTGAAGATCATCCAGTTCCAACCCCCCTGCCATGGGCAGGGACACCTTGCACGAGACCAGGTTGCTCAAAGCCCCATCCAACCTGGCCTTGAACACTGCAAGGGATAGAGCAGCAGCAGCTTCTCTGGGCAACTTGTTCCAGTGCCTCACCACCCTCACAGTGAAAAAAATTTTTTCTGATAATGTTTGAATGGATTTCTTGTGGTGTGTTACTAAAGTTGAGAGGTTGTTAAATCATCTTGTAACTGATCATCCATAATTGGTAACATCTTCATTGCACCTAAGAAACACAGGTAATCTGTTGTGTTTGATCAGTTTCAGTTAGAAAGCTGTTGGGGATCTGGGTATTGGAATGGAAATCTATTTTTAAATGTTTTTGCTGGAATTCTTGAAGCTTTTGAAATTCTCTAGCCGAAGTCCTTGTATTTGAAAATCAGATGCTAAATCTTTGTTGACAGTGCTGGTCTGATAATAGAGTGCTGCATACTCTGTGGGTTGGCTGCTGCCACGCTGCTCAAGTGGCAGGAAGGCACTAATCATTAAGTCAAAGAGGACTGAAAATGAGAAACTGCCTGTAGCAGAGAATTCACATTCAGCTGGGAGCAGACGTTCAGTCCTGTTCTGTGCATTGTGTTGCTTCCCCACTGTAATTTTATCCACCTGCCACTCATCTTGGCCTTCTAAAACACCTGCATCCTTGCTTTCTTTTCTCCTCTCCTTTTCTCCCCTTAGTATTGTTGCCGCCAACTGAATACCCTTGAATTTCCCCAAGGGCATTCCGATTCTTTTTATGTGCGTTACATAGTTCTGTTCTCCCAGTGACCTGGTGTTCATCTTTCTTGTTTTAATTTCAATAGTGATGACATGTGGTTTAAGCCTGTGCCTTTTGTTTGTTTTTTAACTTGCCTTTGCCTATCATGTTACATGCATCAGCTCTGCAAAATGCCTTCTGACCTTTGCAAGACAACTGCTAAGCCTGATCCTTGCAAGTCCCCTCCAAACGTTAGCCAGGATGTCAGCCCAGCTTCTCCTTGCCTTTCTCTGACTTTCAGTTCTTTACTAAATTGCTGAGCAGAGGCCACGTGGATCAATACTAACTGCTTCATGAACTCATTACCTGTCTGCATGCATCTATTGTTTAGACTGTGGGTTACTTTGGGCAGGAATGTTTATGGGTAGTAGTGAGCATCGTGGGACCCTGGCCCATGTCTTGTTTTCAAAGGCACTGTAAAAATAGCAGTAAGCTACCCTTTTTCTTTCTTGGCTGCAAGATTTTGCTATATCCATAGAAGCTTCCTGAGCTCTGTCCAGGATTGGGTCCAAGACTGTTATGGGGCCCATATACAAAAGCAGGAGGATATTCTAAGTCAGGTTTCTTGCCAGACCTATGGGAGAATAGGTGAATAAAAATCTTGGCTCTTAAAAAATGTTTCAGATGTGGCATGAGCTTCATGTATTACAGGTTTGATGGCTTTATATTTAATCTTCCAAATTGATGTTGGCAAGATCGTAAAAATGAACTTGATGTATGTATATATTGAGTGGGTTTAGGTTCTGTAAGCCTAGGAAGAGTTAACTGATTATATAAATGTAATCTTTAGTCGGCATCTCCCCTTGAAGCTATTTACTTTCCTTCTATTTTTACAGGATCTAAAAGGTACTCCTCACTATCGAATTCTAATTAACAAAGCAAATGGATTTGGCAAATCTACAGCTTACATTCCTGAGGAAGAGATAACAATTATTATGGGATTGGAGGTGCTATTTATTTTTTATTCAGTTGCAACTTTTACGTTATCCTGTGTGTTTAAAAGCTGGCTGACCTTTGGCTTAATAGATACTATCAATTCTGTAAAGTTAGTGAAAACTAATAGAGAGAGCAGATAAATAAATTACTGCTGTACTTTCAAGTATGTAATGAATGACCAAACCCAGGTACTGCCTCCTTCAGAGTATCCCACTGCTTAGTTTTGTAAGTGTTGTAGCAGCTTGCCTTCTGTTACGTAGAGGCTGTTGCAGACATGGACTTCTGTTTTAGGGTTTCACTCACCTGACAAAGATGAATGAATCATTTAATACTTTCTACTGGATCTAGCAAAGTATATTGTTTTCTCAATTCCACTCTGTAAAATATGCATTTCCAAGAGCTCCTGCTCAGCTGCTGCCCAGGCTGGATCATGTCTCCTTTCTTGGCTGCAAAACTCTCTGGGAGCCAGAAATTTGTTTTGTGTATCACAGTCTCGATAGCTTTTGGTTTCTAGCTTATGCAAGCGCACCTGATTCTTATGCTAGTCAGAGACTTTGATTCAGAAAACCAACTTCAGGCACTCATGCCAAATATGAACAGCTTTTGCAAGGGAAGCATTGCTCCTGCGGATGCCTTCTTTTAAATTGTGATGGTGGTAGTATCTGTATTTGAAATAACAGCAAGCGCTGAACTGTTCCTCTAAGAGGAAATGCTTGGTCTAGTTAAACAGAGGAGATTCAAATAGGCATCTTCTGCCTTTCAGGAGAACCCCCCAAAGGAAGTGTATGAGTTAGACTGGCCTAAAGTCCTGAAACTGTGCCACTGCACATAAAGGACAACCCCCCACCCCCAATCAGTGGGGTGAACAGTGTGACACCATCACCTCTTTTATGTGGGAGTTCAAGTCTTTATTGCTGTTTTAGCCCCTGATTGTAATATAAAATGTGCTAACATGCCTGAATTTAGGAGCAGGCACTATGGTGTCCCAGGATAAGCGCTATCAGTATTTAAAATTGGGTTCTGACAGCTCTGTGTCTGCACTGTTCCTTATGTCAGTCAGCTGGCTACCTTCGGTTACCTCTATAGTCCATGGGCAGAAACAGATATCTCATCTTAAACATTCAGTAAATTAGCCTTTAAGATGTCAGATTGCTTCATTCACCTGCATGACAGGCTAGTTCTCCCCACAGATTATTAGGAGAACTCATAGTAACAAGCTCAGAAAGTCAGGTATTTGAAAGTTAGCTTGTTGAGATTAATTACAACTGGTGAGTCACGCCTATGCCTCAAGTTCAAAAGGTCTGTAGATTGCCCTCACTCAGCCTTTCCTGCAGCTTAATAGGCAATTTCCTGAAGAGCTGAGAATGATGAGACAATGCTTAGACTTGTCTTAACCCTTTCCCAATTGGCAGCTCTAACCTGCTCACTTCAAGTTTCCTGCATCATGACAAGGCAGGAAACTCGGACTGCCCTGTGTGCATTTGCGTCTCCAGCTTAGACATTGTGGTACCTAAGGCCATTGCCTTGGTGTGTCTTCACCATTTCTCCAACTGCTTCTTTACTGTTCCCACTGCCTAATTGGACTGGATGACTGATCCACTGTTAAAAATAACAAATAGCTCTACCAACAACATGTGAGTGGCAACTACTTCAGTAAGAAACAGTGCCGATTTTAAAACAGCAATGCTGGTGTAAATCTAGCACATAGCATCCCATGAGATGTGCTCAGCATTTGTAGAGTACTTTAACAAGTTTATGTTCTGATGACATAAATTAGGTTTATACAGATCCATGATGAGATACATGCAAAATCTCACTGAAAGAATCTCCATGTACATTGTGTATTTAAAAACTCATCAGGAGTTTTCAAAAAGTTACCTGTAGTAATTGTAATGATTCTTTTAGGTATGTTTGTGTTTATTGCTAATTTTGGTGCTTATTCAACTTGACATTATTTTTGCAGGTGCACCACCCTGATATGAAAGCCTATTTCAGTGGATATGATGGAACAAAATACATCATGCAGCCCTGGTTGAAAAAGATCTATCCTCACGACTGAAGGGTTTGTACATGTAATGTACAACCACACAATGTATTTCCTTTTTAAATGGGAGCAAATAAAACTCCTGTATATTTTTTTCTATGATGAAATAAAACATTCCTAGGTATGTTTTATGTTGAACAATCCATTTCATTGGAAGTGAACACACTGTGTGTTCAATTTACCACAACTCGGGATGGGGATTAGTTTCCTTCTAGATCTGTGAGGAAAGGTCTTTATATAGCCTGGGTTCAGCTGGAAAGTACCAAAGGTTTTTGCACATGAAGTATCTGGCCCTTTTACAAGGGCAGAGGAAGAAACTAAATAGTTAAGAACTGTACTTTCAGAGTTAATTGTAACCTTAGAGCTAAATAAATGCCAACAGGAACTGAAATACTTCTGGGGAGAGCTGTAGTAATTAAATCCTGCAATACTTCAGCTATTCTCTCTATCAAAGCCTGCATTATGCTGCTTTCAAATGAGACATGCAAAGGAAGAGTTCATCTGCTTTTTTGCACATGGACAGATATGTTAGGAAACCTTCTACCTGGGCTCACTAAACAAGCCTCATTCTTAATATCCTCTTCTAACCATACTTGCTATCATAAGAATAAAGTTAAAAAAAAAACCAACCCAACACACTCAAAAAAGCGTGAAAAATTTATTAATATGTAGGGTTTGAAGATTTCTAGAGCAACTTGTTTCTCCTGTTTTCTTTTCCCTTTATCTCAAACACAGCGAACACTCTACAAGAAGCATAAGCTGTAGCATTCTGGATTCTTTCCTGCAGAGTCAGTAAATCTGGGGAGTTGGGAAGGTGACTCTCAGTGTGGCCTCCCCATTCTCTTGTTTCTTCTTCTCTTATTAATAAAGGTTTTCCCAGTGACTGGCCAAAGAGCCGGCAGACTTCCTGGGCCTTCCGTCGGGTGTTTTCAACAGCAGCAACGCAGACTTGACGGCTGAGAGAAAGAAGCAGCAGCGCAATAATAACAGGGCCAACTGAATTCCAAGTATTCCTGCCAAACATTTATTGCATTTTACTTTTTAAAGCCTCAGCTTTTGTAACTGCATAGATGTAAGCACATCACCTGCCATCAGCTTCTGCGCAGTAGCTTAGGAGTATCCCAGATGCTCCTAAACCACACTGGCCTGAGCTCCTGCCTAGGTACCTCTGAGATACACTCCGACACCTGCAGAACCGTGAGCAGCAGCCAGCTGAGCTTGCTTCTTGCACCAGATATAATTCTTTTGTTTAAAGAGGCAAAACCCAAACCAAGACTAAAATTCCCTCTGCCCCTGCAATATCAATAGAAGCAGCACTTTGAATAGTTAAAATCTAAAATATCAAGATTCTCAGCTTCAAAGTAGCATGTTTCGATGCTGAGCAAGCACCACACATGGTTCTTTTCAGATCATGTCAGCAGCTAAGAGTAACTGGAATTAGCAAGGGTACTTTGAATTACCAGCATCTGGTAACACACTTGTACCTTCACAAATAAACACAAATCTACACATGCTGACGTAGTGACAAAAGTCAAATTCTGTTGACCCAGTATTCACAGTAGCTTATCCTTCCATTTATTACATTCTCCTTTTGCACATAGGCACTGTCAAAAGAACAAGCTGTATCTTCTAGGGTAACCATTAATTTCCAAGTTATGTTTGAAACAAATACTGAAATATTTGAACATAAATTTTAATAAGTATGAAGAAAACAATTCACTCCCACTACAAACAGGATAAATTATGTATTCTATGTATTCCTATTAACTATTATACAAGGCTGTACAATCTGTGGCATGAGTGAGAACTTACCGAAGGGTGTCCACAGCTTCTGGTGTATGGTAGAAATGGGGTGGGCTGATGGTAACAGAGGTTCCTAACTTTTCAATGAGTAGATTGCAAACATTCTGCATTTTTCCAAAGTCACTGAATATGATACAGACCTGGGAGTGAACACAGACGGCACGCAAAGTTTTTCATTTTCTCCCTATGAATTAACACTTGGATATAAATCAGTATAAAGCCAGATATGTAAAAACCGAGTAAACATATTAGTCCTGTATATAACACCAAATTTATTTACTTAGAACACTTTTATATAGCCCTAGAGACTGTAATTAGGTTTTCAACAGAAAGTAGTTCATAAAATGGTTTAAAATTGAGGATTAAGAAGTGCTCTTTTGTGAGGAAGTGAGGCATTCTTGGTATGTAGACAATCTGAAGAATGAATGTGCTCTTTGGGACACATGACCAGGTGCATCCCAGTTCTTCCCTTTTTTAGGTTACTAGATGTTAATTATGCAGAAGTTCAAGCAAAATGATGTGGAAATCATGGTGCAGGAAGGAAAATTACATTTTAATTCCAAGCATTAGGTTCAAGAAACCGAAACTATGAGAATAAACTACAGGTAGCCCCGTCCAGCTTGCAAGTGAGCTCAAAACCCTGCATTGGTTTAAGACTCACTTCAGTGCCTACAGAGAACTGGGCACTTCAGACTTGGATTAAAACCAGTTTAAACATCTAGCTATCTGTGGCTTTGGCAATAAGAAACATTAAATACAGATGCATCAGGAATTCAGGTGCTTTCCTGAGTGCTGCAAAGCAAGCATCACTGTCAGCCCTAGAGAGATTAAGAGCCCTACCACTTTTCTTGTGGGGAAGTGCCAATCCAGGCACTGACTTTCCAGGCAGAAGCCACCCTTTCCCTGTAGCAGAGCACAGTCACCAGGAGCGAAGCAATGATGCTGAGCTGCTACAGCATTCCAGAACCAGAAATCCTGGCTCCCAAATCTTGGTTTTGGGAGAACTAAATCCCTTGTGTTCACTTCCCAGTACAATGCTCTTACCACCAAGTCGGACTCACCCTCTCTTTTATTCCTGACTCATTCCTTTCTTTTTGTACACCTTCAACAGGAGAGGAATTAAAAAAGCTGTGGTAAAGAAAATTCTGCTGCTGACCCGTGACATACAGTCAGCCCCGTGACGGCTGCAGTGCCTGCAGACGTCTATCCCAGTGAAGTTATACAGTACAGAAATCTAAGTTATGGTACTTCAGTTGCACTGCAGTAACTTCCTGTGTATACCACAGACTTACCTTGTGGAAAATGTGATAAAATTCAAGGCAGTGGAATCGCTTGGTGAGAGAGGAGGGGGTTACTTCATATATAGGGTAAGGTAAAAAATGGATATTGACAATTATCACAAAGTAACTACTGCACATGTCTTACTGCCCTCGGTAGCCTAGTGGTGCAGCACATGTAAGCTCATCCTGGCTTGAATCGTGGCACTGGCTCCATAGCTCTCCACATAACTGAGGCAAAGCTGAACTTAGAGCCTTAAAAATTGACCAAGATGAAGTGCCAGTGCAATTCCATCTTCTACTTGGACAAAAGCTCATGCCTGTCCTCCACAACTGCACCAAGTCTGCATCTTCACCTCTGCTCTGCAGCCTCTATCTGTAACTCAGGGGCTGGATCGCTTTCTGCAAGGCGCTGTATCAATCTGAACAAAGGTTGAAGATGAGACCAAGTCTAGATTTCTCTCTTCAGTGGGAGTTCTTGCCATATATAAAAAGCATGCATCCTCTTGTGCTGTTTTGCCAGAAAACTGTCATGTTGTATTTTGTGAAAAGTTGGAAGTCTCACTGTGAGGACCTGTCACAGTGTTTTCCAGATTGCTATCAGTGTTTATGAGATTAGTTCTCTCAAGGGGATGAAACAAAAGAATGCTCAAACAAAAGAACCACAAGTCTTAATCAAGAGATAAGCTACTCAGACTGGGGCAGTTTGGGCACTCAGGAACTTTATTGTTAAAAAAGCATTTAACCAGGTGCCCTCAGGGGAAGAAAATAACTGAGCAGTAACAGTGAATTTTGTTGGGTTTTCCCCATTAAAAAAAATCAGCTGAAAATAAATTCCACTTACATTTGCAGGGGGTACTTAATCATTACAATGCAAAGCAGCATTTCCATTTCTTCTATTATGATTAAGGTTAAAAAGTGTGAAAAAGCAATACAAGGGTATGCAAAACCATTATGGACATTGCAAGGTTTGGATAAGGCTGTGAAGGACAAGAAGCTACAGGTTATAGGGAGGTGAGTAGATCAATAAATGTAAAAACCCAACATAGCATTCATTCCATGACAGCACCATGCAATAAATTAACTATTACGATTTAGACACTATAGAGCTTTCCTTTGTTATACCATGTATTAAAATTTATCTCCTTACAGTTGAAAGTGTGTCTTGTATTCTTGATTATACCTTGAAAGAGCTATCTGGGCGTTGCTTTAGTTTTTTAAAGACTTACAGCAGATAACTGGTGAAAAGTTTGTAGAAGGAAATAATGCACGACTTCCATTTGTGTAAAACACAAATATAATGGCAAACTCTTTAGTAAAGAAGCGAGCAGAAGTTAGTTTTAAATTCATTTATATTGCTGAAGTATGCAAATACACTGGGCAGTGGAGCTTCATTGGTTTATGAAGCTGCACTAATGAAACAAGTACACAGATAAAGGGAGAAGCAAGGAGAAACTAATCTCTGCATAAAGAGCGACCATATTGATAGTTACATGCACAGGGCAGCCCAAATATCAATAGTGTGGCTAGATTTTTCAAGTTCTGACACTCAGGATCTAGGCAACCACACAGCTCTTGAACAGCAATTACTCCTGGTTTGAGCTGCCTACAAATGAACACTAAATCCAAACTTTCCACCTACAATCTTTGTTGTATAAAAACGAATAGCAGAAGGGAGACGATTGGTGAAGTTACCACTGAAGACTGAAGTAAGCCTTAGCTTGTCATAATTCAATATAGTTTTATTAAATTGTTAAACACGGTGATTTAAGCTCTCATGATAGTAGGTGTCTACATTATGAAGTTAAAGTCACTGAGAACACAACACTGATGAGACCTTAAGACTCATTCTAAAACTCCCAAATTTGTTCTCCAAATTCTCAATTATTTCTGTATTTATTGGTGTTATTTAGATGAGAATATACCTGAAAGCAAGAAGACTAAAGAGGCTGAACTCTGGTTTAGGGGATTGTAAATAACAGCTCTATAGAACTAAGCTATCATTGTATCGCTGGCTTCCAGGATTTCTTCATAGGAATCTGTAAATTTGCTGGGTGAACATTAAAGTTTCATGGTCTAAAAAGATCTACTGGCTGAATATATATCATTTGCCTCAATGAATATCTCCAGCACAGCATTTATTTATTACTACAGAACAAACATGCAAAATTATACTCTCTTGAGCCACTTCTGAAGTAAACAGGATTATTCCCATAACATTCAGCTTCACACAGCACTTTTTACCTGCAGGATTCCAAGTCAATTACCCAGGAAACAATTAGCTTTGCTTTACTTGCAGCAAGCTAATGGCAGAGTCGTGTCAGATAGACCAAAGTCCAGGTGCTGTTCAAGAGTGGATTAAGCAGATCTAGATTATGGCTGCCATGCCACTGTTGTCCCCCATCCACTCTTGTCCTCTGCCTTGCATTGCTTACAGTTCAGGGAGCTAAAATAATGGAAAAAATAAAAACTAATCTGGAAAAAGAAGAGTTATTAGCTGGAGATGCTTTCTGAACTGACCTATCACCTGATTACCTAAGTACAACTCCTTGCAAGAAGTAGAGGGCAGGAAGGGCAGTGGGTGGAGGAGAGTGCAGAATCGTGGGTTTGCTTACACTGCCACAGAACAACAGCTGTAGAGCTCCAGAACCAAATATTCCTTTCTGTAGCATTGTCTAACACTTAAAAAGCACACATTCATCTGAGAAGAAAGGATTTTTTTTCTCTATTATAGTGGCAGAAAACAAGTTCTACACAAGACAGAAGACACCATCTGAAATCTGCTTTAAACTGCCATCCTCAATAGCTTCTTTTGACTGTGCTGCCTTTAAAGAACACCTACTCCTCAGTATGAGGAAAGGCAGGCTTTGCAGTCTGTCCTCCTTGATCCTTGAAATATTTCTTATTCTCCTTTTGTTAATATTTTTGGTTAGGTTGAATACGTACCTCTGCTTCCATTTGGTAAGTATTTTCTACTCTATTAAAATCCTCTGTTACAGTCATATTTTCTTCCTAAAACAAAGTACAAGAACAGGATCTTAAAAGACTGAAATAAAGCACCTGTTGGAATTGTATGTACATTGTGCCTTGTAAAGGTTGAACTGTTTTAGCTTATTACTTATGGCTTTGCAACAGAAATATGGAATTTTCCATGCAAAACTCTTCAGTTAAAAACTAGCTGCATGCTAAAGACTTCCTGATGTTATTTAAATTATACAGTAGCTCTATAACACCATTTTATCACTTTTCACTTGAAGAGAACAACTAGGTCTTCAAAGTGACTGCTAGCTAGAAGTGGTGTGTATCAAAGTGTGACTGTGAATTCACCTGGTTCAAAAATCTAGAAGCTTCAATTGCTTTCAGAAAGTTCGGGTGTGAAAAGTGCATTTCAGGCCCCTATTTTAAGATATTTTAACAGCAGTGTCTTGTAACAAGGTGATGAGAACAATGACTGAGCACTGGTTATTCTGGCAGAATGATAACCTTTAAAAACTGTTCCACCAGTGACACTTTTGCATTCACAGCAGCTACATTATTCAACATAATGGCTGCACAGAGCACTAGCAAATCCTCTGTGACTTATAAATAAGATACTGAACTAAGGTACAGAATAATTTTGGTTGTGGCTGAGTATGTGACAAGCTTGCTAGTGGTCTAACAATCACATTTCTCTCACACACTTGCTTTTTCAGTAAACAGTTTGGAGGAACACTTTATTGTGAAATTACTATAACACAACAAAAAGCAAAGTTTGAAATTTAATTGTAAATATCACTTCGAATTTAATAGCCAGGAGTCATAGGGAAGCAGCTACTAAGCCTTTCAATTACTGAAAAAGTTTTACTTACTAAATTTGTTTGCACAGGAGAACAATATTTGCTTTCAGTTTTGACTGACATTTCAAAAGATGCTTTGTGTCTGAATATTTTCTACGGAGGCCCAAATCTTCAAGTTTCTCCTGTAGCATGCATGCGTAAGTTTATATAATGACATTAATCATGAGAAGCATTTTCCTTTTAAAATATCATATGGAAATTTGATCCATAATTACCATTGCACAGCAGCCTACAAGAAACAAATTTTGAAATGTCAATTTTTTGATTGACTGGTAGTACTCAAATCCAAGAACAACAGTCCTATTCTTGGATAATCTCTTCCAGTAAGGGCAAGGACCAGAGCCAGTTAGTCACTAAAAACTGTATTTCCCCTTTTATGTGGCTGGCTGTTGTTTGCTAAAGAGTGAACAAGTGAGTCCAGAACCAACAACTCATTTAACTTTCAAAATGGAGCAAATGTTACTATTTATGACAGAATCCAATTACAACTGACAAGAAAGATATTTTTCTAGAGCCCTTACATATCTTACATAAATAACCACAGAGAGAAGCTTTCTTCTACAACTCTCATTTCACAGAAATAACTATGCTGTAATAAAACGTAAAAAAAGAAAAAAATGCATTTGCATTCCCTTGTCCCCACTCCTTAATCATCTTTTCGAAAAAGTCCTCTTTCGGGGTGAACAGGTTCGAGCTTCCAGTTTGGTTTTGCCCTCCACGAGGTTCTTGTGTATTTAAGGACAGTGCCATCCTGTGGCTCCAGGCGCTATTGCAAGATCAACTGAAAGATCATTTTGTGCCGTCTATTATAAAATTTCCCTCGCAGCTAATTTTTATCCCACCAGATTTGACAGTAGCTGTGAAATACCTGTTTCTGAAGATAAATAGGCGAAATAATCACTTAAGTCATAACAAGGTTGCCTCCTGTGATACATCCTCTGTTAGATACTTTGTTCCTGTGTTGGACTAAGATATGGAAAAGACAGGTAGGTGATGGCTGAATTTTAAGTTGGAATCAAAACTTCGACTACATCAAAAGCAAAAGGCTTTTTTTATTTTCCCCTACTGCTTATGTCTCTTGCTCATATTTTGGCAGAGGGCCTATCCATTTGGTTTCAAAAGCCACAGGAAAAACAAGTTTTCACTCACTGAGGGAAAGCTACACTTTTGATGTGTCATGTGTGCAGGACTTCTGCTATAACTTTCTCAATTTTCTAAATCTGTGGGTCAAAATCGCAATAGGAAAATTAAATGAATATAACATTATTGTTACGTGAGAACTCAATTACCCCAAAAGCCACTGAACAATTCTTAACAGAATAGCATTTGTATTCCGGTTATACAGCCTATTCTCCAAGTCAGCAGTGACATAAACCATCACTGCTGCAGATACTCTAAAAAACAAAAATGAAAAAGACAGTCATTATCCCACTGAGCCTCTAACATCTAGTCTAGACCTGTGTTCCACCTTGTATTTTCCTTTTCAACAGAACAAAATCATATATAGCCCTTCCTCCTACCTATCTGCTACATATTTACCTATTTCTGAACAATATTTTCTCCACAGGACCATCGTGTCCATCCTCACAACACCACTGCTCTTTACAGGAATGATTGCTCCTTTATCCAGGAAGAGAACAGGGAAAAACCTAAATAGGTAAGTTCGCAAAAGCATGCTGCAAGGAAACAGCTGTATAACAATACAGTATGAGAAAGCCCATCTGCAGATTAAGTTATGCGTTCTGCTCCTGTTACTGAGTTAAACAAAACTGTGAGACCTTGTCATTAAACACAAGACCAGCCTTAGTAAGGGAAAGTGTTTATAGTTTGGAAATATACGCTAAGGCACCCTTGTGGTAAGATGCTGCTGGGTGTAGCTATAAACAAAAAAAAACTGCAGACACCTGGAAATACCTCTTACAATTTACTTGTACATTTGCACTGATCTATCTAATATGACTTTACATTATGAAAAATAAACATATTTAAACAACCTAAAGTACTTGTGTTCTTAGTAATAAAGAAATGGTTATTGAGAGTCTCGATGCATGTTTGTATCTCAAAACATCATAGTGTCCCTGGGTAGGTAAGGATGATAAGCAGCTCTAGTCGGCATGTACCCCAGTTAGGCACTGGGTACCCATGCTCCAGCCTCCCATCTGCTCACTCACTCAGCTCTGTCTGGCATTAGTCGGACAGAATGACAGCCTAAAAATCTATGGTGAAGAAGTTTCTGCTGCTTAATGTCCATTCAAGAAATAACTGAAGTATGTGGAAACAGTTATTTTAAGATGGGTAAAAAGCAGATTTGTACTCAGCAAACGCAAAGATACTTTGGGGGTATTTCTTAAAATACATGGTAGTCTAAAAAAGGTGATGTCTTACAAAGGTTTATACCTTTCTTATTCAAGGATATATTGAAATGGGAAGATTTTGTAACTGAGTGAGCAAAACTAAAAACTCTCTTTTTAACTGATTGACTGGATGTGCATCCATAGCTGTGACTCCTAAATAACGATTTCAAAATATGGAGGATATTGCACATATATCCAAGGATATATCCTAGTACAGACAAACTCTAAGCCAGAGCCCACTGGATATAGTTTGTGAGCCGGTTTGTTTTGTTAAATAACACTCTGACTGGTACAACAAATACTACCACTGTTATTTTTAAACAAGATGGCCAATGCCAATTATTAGATATAGCGATTAAAGAACACAAGTGTTATCTCTACTCCCCAAATAAAACGCTAGGTGGTAAATATAAAATCAGTTTGCTTCCAGAGAAAGGGAAAAAAATGCTGCTTTTGAGCAGCTGGGCTGAGTAAGAGAGATTGGATTCCCCATTGATTTTACTTTCCCTGCAGCCTTCAAAGCAGATTCTATGCTCTGTAGTGCTGCATATACTTACAGCACTCTATAAATAAATGCCACTATGTGCATCTATTTCTGATTAAAATCCTGTGTAAATATATATGGAAATTAGGTGCTGCCCCTAGGCATCTTGACAAACTGCTAATGCAAGCTCCTGCTGCTGCAGAGGTTGTGCACTTCTGATCTGGTTCCTCACAGGCTTACTATGATAGCAATAACAAGGGTTAAGGAAATTGTTTTATGGATTAATTAAAATAAATATATAGAATAGCCATCTGATTTATAAAGAGGCCTTACATAAGCTTGCAACAACTAGAACAGTATGGAGATTGTGAAGAGAGATTAATTTTACAGTGGTCTAGAATGGTATTAGCTACAAGTGATGTTAGTAAATGTGGTTAAGAACAAATTGCCAGTAGTGAGAGTTGTTAGCAGAAAAGCTGCAAGGCAAATAAAAGCTCCAGCAGTTGAGTGATTTAAAATTGGATGGAACAAAGCACTAAAAATTATACTGCAGGGAACTACTCTGAAAAAAAACCCCAACTTCGTGTTGTTTTTCTTGGAGTTCCCTAGAGCTAACACTTTGCTAACACTGAGAAACCTACAACTTAAGCAGCATTTCACAGTCCCCAAAGTAAGCAGAAAGAACATTTTCATTCTCCAAAACCTGGTATCTCTGAAACAACAAAAAGATTACTGTGAAAATATTATAACTATAATAAGACACTGAATGCTCTCACAGTGTAAAAACAGTTACCTCTCCACCTATGTTACACCACCACTCCTCACTTGCTCGCATTACGTTTCTGAATCTGACTGCATGTACCCAAGTCTAACCATTGTCCTTATAGGCCCCCTTTAAGAACTGAAAGGCTGCCCTAAGATCTCCCCAGAGCCCTTTCTTCTCCAGGCCGAACAACCACAACTCTCTCAGCCTTCCCTCACAGGAGGTGCTCCATCCCACCAGACTTTAAACTCCTATTAATTAACTTCATAGAAACTGAAGGCATTCAACCTGTAACCCCATACAAAAATGCACCATTTCTGACTGAAAAAGTCATTCTGATGGTAACAGAACTGTGCTTCTTGTGACAGACACGTACCCAGCCATGCTTTCCAGGAAAACGTATGGAGCAGGATCAGGTCTCTAGCCCACAGCAGCCTCCATCTCTCCTTACCTTCTAGTCCCACAGCTCCAATATGACCTTTTTGTAAATCATGGGTCTTTTTTATTGCCTTCTTTATTCCTGAACAAATGCTTTATTTAGAAACACAAAGGTGATCACTGATAGCATCACTGTCAGTTTAATAAGAAAACAGTAAATCCTATTTTGTTGGGGCACTGCACTTCAAATGCATACAGAGTTGGAAACATGAGCATTTTCACTGTAACTCATCGCTGTTTAGGCCAACGAACTTACTCTCTTACATCGCATTTACTAATCCTGTACTGCACTGTAACACCACACAGTACCATGATGCCCTTCTGCAATCCTTTGTTTTTTACATTAAATAGTTTGGTGTTGATGGCAAACTGTCATCTCCTTTTTCCTCAGCTCATTTGTGAATACACTAAAAGGGCACAAACTTCCTGAGGAGATTCACTAGTAAGTAACTTGCAAAAGCAACCACTTATTCCATCAAAGATCAGCTTTGTTCTGTTTTTAAAAAGAGTCCTAGGTGTGGGACACTCTTCAAAAGCATTTTATAAAATCAAAAAACATCAGCAACATAATTGCTAGGACAAATATCACCCTTATGAGCATTTATAAAGGTTTAGAGCTTTACGGACAAAAAGCTTTAAAGGCAAGACTATGCTTTTCTCATTGTCACAAATCACTTCCTGAGGCCAAAAATCTTATTATGGTAAATGAAGCTTTTGAGTCTACAAAGGGGTTGTGTCACTTTGGCTGCCTTGACCACGTCTCGTGTTTTTTCATACCTCTCTACTAAAGCTCTGCAGCATTTGTTGGTAAGCTACGGCCATCACATAGCTATACTGACACTTAACACACGTGTACGGGTTACGTTGCTGTGTACCACTTTAACAGTTTCATCCGTATGCACATAAGGACTGCATTCATTGAATGGTTTGGGTTGGAAAGGGCCTTAAACATCATCTATTTCAAAACCCCTGCCGCGTGCAGGGACACCTTCCACTAGACCAGGCTGTTCAAAGCGCCATCGAAGCAGGCTAGTTTTCCCAAGCCAAGCCAAGCCAACGGCCTGTTGGGACAGCCCGATTGCGACATTCCATCTTTTCTGCTGGGGCTGGCAAAGTTACAAGCTCCCAAGCACAGGCAGGCTTTCACAGCAGTCCCCCAGCGCACTCCTGAGACAGCGGGCCGAAAGCTTCAAACCCCGTTACTCCCGTTACTTCTGCGCCTCCCGCCGGTCAGGCCGATGCAAGCACCGCTCCCGGGGCCCCTCAGCCGGCGCCTTTCCACTCAGGGCTGCTCCTGCTCCCGTCTCCGTCACGAAGACACCTTTACCCCACAGGCTGCCGAGAACGGCAGGGGCGGCTCCGAGTGGACCCCCCAGCAGATGAGAGCTAACCCGCCCGCTCCTCCACTCGTCTCTCCCAGGGAAACCGCCCGCCCTCCAGAGCCCGCCGGCCGTTTCACAGAGGGTCCCCGCTCCGCCGCCGGCGCCTGCAGGAGGCGGAAGCCTGGGGGGGGGCGTCTCTCACCGGGACACCGCGCTGGCGGGCGGTCTGGGCGATGTACTCCAGCCGGCGGGTCACGCTGCTCCGCGCCGCCCCGGCTGCCTCCTTCCGGCTGCTCAGACGCGCCGACACCCGCGCCCGGTCCGGGCCGGCGCTGAGCTCCGCGCTGCCGCTCACGTGCACCTCCCGGCCGGACGGAGCCGGGGGTCCGCCGCGTCCCGCCTGGGCCGGAGTTAGAGGAGTCGGAGCCTGGGCCGGGACGAGCTCGGCGAAGACGCGGGAGGGGGCCGGCGCGGACAGCGCCATGACGGCGGAACCCCCTCCCCTCACAGCAGCACCATGGCAACCAACGCCAGCGCGCCCGCTGTACCCTGGGAGCAGACCCACGTGACACCCTCACGCCTGCTCACTACCGCCACCACGCGGCGACGGCACGATGTCACCCGGCCATCGGCAGAGCGAGGCTCCCTCTCACCCGCCATGATGGGTACACAGGAGGAAGCGCCGGGCCGCTCGCTGTGGCGGTGCCCGAGGGAGGGCGGCGCTGGCCGGGCTGGAGCCGATAGGAAAGCTGTACCAGGGGACGTGTAGGTGCGCGTACTCCGAGGAAAAGCTGCCATGTTTCTGCCATTTTGGCCCTTTTACCATATTTTTTTTCCCAGCATACTAATGTCTGGAGCAACCTGAGTGTGAGAAGGACTTGTGGAGAAAGGGCTGTAGTCACCATCTGTGGAGGGAAGACTGGGGTGTGCTGCAGCACATACTTGGCTGGTAGCAGGACCTAGGCAGAGGTGACAAATCCATTCTAGTGTCAGTGCTGCTGGTTAGTTGTGGAGGGGTCTAGCAGCACACATGTTGGCTTTGCTAATGTCTGCTGTCCCGGTTCTGCTAATGCTGCCTTCCTCTGCCCTTAGGAAAGGCAGAGGAGTCCAGTTTGGCTCCTCAGAGAGCTACAGAATGATTGAGGTGGGAGGAGACCTCTTGGGAGGGGGTGCAGCCCCTGGCCCAAGCAGGGTCAGCCAGAGCAGGTTGTCCAGGGTCATATCCAGTTGGGTTTTGAATATTTCAAAGCACGGGCACTCCAGAGCCAATCTGGCCAATCCGTGCTAGTGTTTGACCATACATAATAAAATTGTATTTTAAAATAAATGTAAAAATAAAGGTAATAAAATAGGTAAAAATAAAGTGTTTTCTTGTGTTCACAAGGTGTTCCATGTGCTTTAATCTGTCCTGTCGGGCACCACTGAGAAGAGCCTGACTCCCATCGGGCATTTGCATACATTGTTAAGATCTCCCTTAGCCATCTCTTCTCCAGGCTATACAGTCCCAGCTCTTTCAGCCCTTCCTCGTGGGAGAAGTGCTCCAATCTTTTAATCATGTCTATGGCCTCTTGTTGGACTCTCTCCAGTATTTCCTTATCACCCCTTCACTGAGGAGCCCATAACTGGACACAGCGCTCCAGGTGTGTGTCACCAGTGCTGACATCTCCCTTCACCTGCTGGCAGCGCTTCTCCTAGTCAGTCCGGGATGCTGTTGGCCTGCTTTGCCATGCGGGTGCATGATCTGCTTATGTTACACCAAGACTCCCAAGTCCTTTTAAGCTTTCCAGCCAGTCAGGCACCAGCTTGCACTGGTGCATGGGCCTGTTGCTCTCCAGATGCAGGATTTCTCATTTCTCTTTGCTGATCTTCATGAGATGCCTCTCGGCTCAGTTGTCCAGCCTGTGCAAATGACTATGAAATGACTAACTCAGTGACTAGCTCTCTATGTCTGGTCTCGTTTGCATAAGGGTTTTTGGGAAAGACTCAGGTAATGTCATTCCTGTTTATATTTGTGGTACCTGGTGTTTTGATTACCTGAAATCTGGAATCTGGTACAGGGTCTGGAAGCTGACAGTACTGTGTGTTTATACAAGATCTTGCAGCCTTCAGAATTCACATAGCAAGCGTTAGAAAGTCTGCATGACGTGATGCAGGTAAATATTGCTAAACCCTCCTAGGTAAAAACATGACATGCAAAGATATCAGGACCTGATCTTACAAGTTATATGCAGAACCATCAGAAGTGGCAGGAAAGAAATATTAAGGGAATAGAATCTCTGTCTTTTTTACCTGTCATTAATCTGCCTGGTGTGGTGTGTGTTTCATGTCCCATCAGTAGGGAACATCTCTACAAACTTCTTTTCCAGTCAGTAATATCAGATCTGCTTTAAGAGGTATCAGTGACTTTTGTATGCCTTCTGACTTTTTGAGTCTTCTGCCTTTGAACCTGTTTTTCTCTCAGATTTGCTGAACACTTAAAGCTTCAAATAGAATGGATTGAACCTGTTAAGTATTTGTTATCCCTGGAGATGACACTCCATGTTTCTCAGCATGAATAACTAAAAGTAGAGACACCTAAAATTTTGAGTGTAACTGACTTAGATCAAAGTCGTATGACAAGACAGGAAGAAGCTTGTAACAGAATCCAGAAATATTGGTGCCTAGTCGTTTAACATAATTCAAGAGCTTACATGAATAAATTCTAGGCACTGATGACTTTAAGAAATAAAATATAAAAGGAAAATGAGTACAGAGGAAATTATAAATGCATATTCCTCAGAGATACATTCTTTCATTAAACAAGGAATTAAAACTTTTGAAAGTAGTTTGTCACAACAGTACTTTTTTTGTTTAGCCAAGATGTTTGGAGAGGATTTACTTTAATATGTAATGGTATCACTGTACACACTCTAAGAATTGAATGCTGTTTTATCAAGCAATCATCAATAAGCTTTTAAAGAAGTGTTGGATAATGTAATGAAGCCAAATTATGTACTCTCCAGGTTATTGTGTGATCAAGACTATTCTGATTTAATTGTTGATTAGAAGAGATTTTCGTTTTTTTGAAAGACAGCTTGTAACAAACGAGATCTGTTGGAGTAGATGCATGCATATACGTAGATGTGCAGTGAAATCTCATGTGTTATGCACTTCATAATTCAATGCTGTACAATCTTTAACTTTCTGGGAATGCAGTGTGTGTTGTAGAATTATTACAAACAGGTATCATAATTAAGAGCTTAATTGGATAAATCCTAGAAGACCTTCTCTAAGACCAGTTATAAAATGACCTTAGATGCAAATTAATCTATAGAAAAATACTTTTCTTTGAAACAGGGTCAAACATTATTGAGTGGGTAGCATGCACTATAAGAACCCTGCACTAAGGATAAGTTAATAAATATAGCCACATTTTTAGTTTGCACTCAAGGGCGCTTTGTAAAGATCCAGTTTAAGTATATTGAGTCTGTCACTCAGAATTTGAATATAAAGCCAAATCTGTGGATAATAAGCTTTTCTGACTTAGAGTTTGAGTAGGAGGAGTTTTTGAAAATGATGGATTAAACTGTTATTTCAGAATTGGAAACGCTAATTTAATTGTGAATATCATTTGCTAACTTATGGTTGAATTAAAAAATTGAGAACTTAACTACAGACTACGAAGAGATGGAGAAGGTGCTAAATTGTGTGTGGGATTTGTTTTTTTTTCCTTAGGAAACAGATGGTTTCATGTTTGGATCTATTTCTGTATGGTAGCAGTGAAGTGCTACATTGCTTATGACTTTTAGCAACAGAGCTGGATTTATTTAATGAGGTAAGATTTTTGAGGTTTGGAATGCCTGTGACAAGGAAATCTCTTTTTAAAGCTGCTGCCAAATGCTTTTTTTTTTTTTGTGAAAGGACAGTTTGCACCAGCCATGTTCACTGCTGTCTTTCTGTCATGTGTCTCAGATGCTGGCTTACTGTACTGTAAAGCATTTAATGAATGGAGGCCCTATGTCAGTTATATCTGTGTCTTAATTGGTTATTCCTTACAATGTTTTTATGCAAGGTTTGTCAGTCACCCACTTCTTACATGGCGTTGACAATCACTCTGTAAGCCAGATTTGTTACCTTTTCAAAACCATATGAGAGTCAAAACTGAGAAGGTTAATTCTGAGCAAATAGAAAATTCTTCTTCAGTATTTGAAATTAATTTGTCAGAGGTCTAAATTACTGAATTCTTAACTAAATAATGACTGCTGAAGAGTTCCAAACTTTTGTTTCAGAATTATTTACCTTTTAAGAAGAAACACTTGTTGAAGAAAGAGAGAACAAAATTTCTTGCCCTGCCCCTGCTGGTGTTTTATTTCCAAGATCAGTTTTTAGTGGATAAGCTGGATCCGATGCAGAACTTAAGTGCTTTCTGTGAAATCTCCTATTTTAAAGAAATGCGTGTCCTCAGTTCCTTCATGGACTAATGAAAATAACTGAGACTTACTGAGGCTTGAGCGGAACGTAGTAGGGCTCACAGGAGGTGGGACTGGTGTGAATTTTTAAGCCAAACAAAGGTTTATCGTTTAACAAGATACAGAGGTCTGTAGAGAAAGAGAAGTGTCTCCAGTCTTCTCACTCTGACCTTGCCTACACAATTTCCAGGGGTTGTTAACAATTTCTGTAGCTCAGGAGGTTTCTCAGTGAGTCTATGCTGTAGATGTCACTTACTGGAAGACACACTTCTATGAGTAGAATCTGTAGCCCAAGTACAGGACGTGGCAGCATTGCTAGAAAATATAAATGGATTTGTCACATTTTTACTTTATTTTAAACAGCTCAGCATCTCACAGATTCAGAAAAGACATCTGTCATTTTTTTTCCTCCCAGACTTCCTACCACGTAGTGATTTGACAAGACAAAGTGATTTTAGAAGTGGCTCCGTACAAAACAACTGACTCAGGCCGCGCTTAGATCTGATCTGATTTTTTCTAGTTTGAAATTAGTTCTGTTAATAAAAGTGGAAATTTATTTACTGTTTTTCTAAGTCAACTTTAACATGCAATGTGAGCAATGAAATTGTTCTCTGTAGCTAGCCCTTGATGTCAATTTAGTCTACTGGTCCAAGGCCCACAGTACAAAAAACCATCAGAACATCATTATTGATGATTTCTGTAAAACTGTAAGGAACTTAATAGAGTTGCTACTGAAATCAGTTAAGACACTGTGATTGTCTTTGGTTGCAACTTCATGAAGCCCTAAATCATGGAACATACTGATATTAATAATGCTGTCAGAGAGAAAGTTAGGTTAAGACTAATATAAATATGATTTTCATCTGTTCTCTGTGGTAGATGTCACTGAAAAGTCTCCTATTCTGTGCTCAGTAGTGTCTGAAAGTGAAAAAAGACACAGTTGCTGTTCAAGGGTGTTAACATTATGGAAGTTCATCAGGGACATTAGTGATAGGACAACGCGTAATGGGTTCAAACGTAAACAAGGGAGATTTAGATTAGATATGAGGAAGAAATTCCTTACTGTGAGAGTGTGAGGTACTGGAACAGTTTACCGAAGGAAGTTGTGAATGCTCCATCTCTGGCAGTGCGCAAGGCCAGGTTGCATGTGGCCTTGAGCAACCTGGTCTAGTGGGAGGTGTCCTTGCCCATGACAGGGGGGTTGGAACTGGATGATCTTAAAGTCCTTTCCAACCCTAACTATTCTATGATTCTATGATAGGCTAAATGACTCCTTGAAGCAGTCTTCAGTGTTGCATTTGTGAGGAAATGGCCTGGAATTATTCTTTGTAAGCAATAAATCTTATTTATAATAAGATAAATATTATAAATCTTGCAAAAAAAAGTGTGTCAAAAGCAATATTTAAAAAAGTGTGTCAAATGCAATATTTAACAATTTTAATACTGTGTCTTCATTTGATGTTATTTAAAATGTCATCTGAGCTTTCATGAGTTGTGGAAGGAAACTGCATAATTTCTCATATCTGAAATTTCGTATTTTCATAGAAGTTCACAATAATTGTGAATGAACATATGCATATACTTCTCATATATAAGCACTGCTAAACATCTTAATGTTAACTGCTCACAAATACTCCTTTTTAGCAAAGTGGTGTAATTTCACCACTGGGAACCTGGCAGTTACAGAAATACATGTTCAGCAGGAACACTTTAAATGAGCTTTGTGGAGGCAACCCTATAACTGGGAAGAATTACAGAATGCTGCATTTTAAGACCAAAAGAAATCCCTCTGTTGTGACCTCTGTAAGAGGCCATACAACTTTCAGAAGTTTAGAAGTGAGCTGACTGAACTTTTAGAAGACTCTGTAATCTTGATGGAAAGTTTTAATATTACTGTGAGCCTCTTACTGTTCCTGGGCAGATATTTGTTCATTATTCTGCTTGCTAAAGAAACCCCAGGGGAAATTATATGTCACCTAGATTAACAGAAAATGCAGATTAGAAAAGGCTAGAAATTAACAAGTCTGTTCTTTTTCAAGCAGTCCTTGGTGGATTTTAGGCTATCCACTTCTAAAAAGTCCTTCTGATATTAGAGTTTTTTTCACTTCCTTGTGCCTTAGCTGTTCTCAACTGTCTCTTACTTGCTTATATCCTTTTTGTCAAGTAGTCAAGGAATGCACTGATTCAGCACTTAATTATAATCAGCAACAACGAAGAAAAGCTGCTGTAAGAGACTTTGGTTTCCCTCTTTCTACAAGCACAGTTACTTAATTTCAGACAAGGTTCCTTGTGCACTATCTCTTTGTCTTCCCTCTCTCACAACTGATTGCAGAGACCTTTGTCACAGCTTCAAAATGCAAAGGAAAGGAGTTTTTATCCCAAGTGGGTTTGTTCTGGGGCTCAGTTCTTAGACTCTTTATTTTTTGCTCCTGGATATGGTCTGATGTGTCAACAAGCCTTAAACTCATAAGTGTGTGGGCTCAGGGCAGCTTTTATCTGTCCTATTGCTGCTTGCTCACATTTCTGTTAATTAAATGGAAATTACACAATGGAAAATAGATGACTTTTAAAAATCAGCACTTAAAAATTGTCTATTTAAGCTTGAATTAGATTTTTTTTTAAAGTACTCTTTTCCTTACATGTTATTTATTTAACTATACTGAACCTATCCTAGTGTCACAACACTATGACATGGAGAAAAAAAAGCTTATTTTCAGCAGGGCAAGGTACAGTTTAATGTCTTGAAGCAAAAGAATAATTGGGTATGCAATGCAACAAATGTTAGCTTTCATAAAATGACCCAGGCAGTCATCATTAGACTTGACCCTATAATTTAAATCTCCTGCATCAAAAAAATCCATAGTTTGACTATACACAGACCTTAGTCTTTCATTATCAAATTATCAATACAAGTGGCATCTTGCTATTACACAATTGGTGAGGAAAAGGCTAAAAACTCTGAATCTAGGCTGGTCATTGGATGATCATCTTTTTAAAAGAAATAAATCAATAGCAAGGTGTAACTGGTTTTGTGGAGATTTTTCTAGGGTTTGAAATAGAAGGAATAGTGTAATATGACTTGAGAATGAGTAAGTAAACACCCATCAAAAAATACACCACTTAGTAACTGAGATTTAAAGAAATTATATCAGTAATTTTGCAGGACTGTCTGAGGTACAGATAGTTTTAGAATAGCCACTTCAATGGCTACAGCAATAGGTTAGTATAAATATAAGTGATACTGTAGGAGAAAAGCCAAATCACAGTTCAAAGATAAGCCAATAGAAAATGTTCATGGAAAAATTGCCTATAAAAATGCTTTTAAAGAGCTCTGGCTAAGTGCCAGAGAGAGAAAATGGGATAGCTAAGACCTGCAGAGACAGTAGGACAGTGTGCAGCAAATGCCAGAGCAAGTGATGACAGAAGAAGAGCTGTCAAAGCAGATGGGCAATAGTTCTAGCAAGGTAGAAGGGTCTATTATCTGAAAGCTGTATCTTGAGAATGTGAGCATGCTTGGACTATGAATCTGGAGATTTGCAATATTGCTAGTAAGTGTAAAATTAATTCAGAAGTAGAGGTGACTTGTGAAGAAACTTTTAAGCAGTTGTGAAGTAGCTGTGAAGTGGAACAGACTGGCATTGTAGTTAGTAACCTTGAGGGACTAACATTTTTAAACACTTATGTAAAATAACAAATAATAGGGATCAGTTCAAAAGCCTTGCAAGATACACAGAAAAAAAACTTGGGGGTTCTTTTCTTTCAAACAATAAATTATATTTTATGAAGTGCAATAGAGAGACTTCTGTATTTTTCTCTGTACAATGAAACTTTTTTTTTTTGCCTAAAATTACCGTGGGCACTTTACGAATACCTAGGGATGCGTAGAATACTCTTCAGCCTTACAAAAGCATCAGCTGTGGTTTAAAGTATATGTGTTTGCTTAGTACTGAAGTTAAGCTGGCAAATTATTTTTATTGCAGGTCTCTGTACTTAAATGTCTATGGACCTAGCTTGAAGCTGAATTCCCCTCTGAATAATCTCTGTCCCCTGAGTGCATGAAAATGTATTATATATAACATATCAGGCAGAGAGAGCTGGGATTGTTTAGCCTGGAAACGGAAGCTCTGGGGAGACCTTATTGCAGCCTTTCAGTACTTAAAGAAGGCTTATGAGAAAGATGGGGACAGACTTCTTAGTAGGGCCTGTAGTGATAGGGCAAGGAAGAATAGTTTTAAACAAAAAAAACAGAGAGATAGACTAGATACAAGGAAGAACTTTTTTTATGAGGGTGGTGAGGCACTGGAGCACATTGCCCAGAGAGGTGGTAGATGCCCCATCCCTGGAAACATCCAAGTCAGGTTGTACAGGACTGAGCAACCTGACCTAGTTGAAGATGTCCTTGCTCATTGCAGGGGGGTTGGACTAGTTGACCTTTAAAGTTCCCTTTTAACTCAAACTAGTCTATGATTCTGTGATACTACCTTTTGTTTAAAAAAATAAAGATTTTTTGCTATTTTAATATTAGTTAGACTTCATATCTGCTAGCTGTATTTCCCTGCTGTTTTCAGGAGACCAGTGTTATCAGTGAAAAATAGGTTTGCCTTGTTAATATACACCACTTTTCCCTATATTTATTCTTCCTCTTTTTGTAGCAATAAAATCTTTAATTAACTAGGTTTAGATTTGTGCATGTGTGTGGGAGAAGCACCAGTATTTTTCATGACCTTGAGTATGACCCTCATATCCCTTTTTTATGGTAGGGACCTGTTTTGCACCTGAAATGGTGAATTAGGTCTCATTTAAAAATATGATTCTGTTTATAACAATCCAGCATGTTCTGGGAGTTTTCAAGATTAGATTCTGCACTCTTTCTCCTTGCAAGTAAGCAGAAAGTGGTAACTTACAACTTTGGATTTCGCCATACTGGAATATGCCACAGAGCAGAGGGTTGTGACAAGGGCCAAATGATGTCCGAGAGTGGAGAACACTTTTGGATATCATTTATTTAAGACATATCAAGTTGTCCTTTTTTGGATAATGTTAGAATCAGGAAACTGAGCACAGAAGAAGATAATTTTGCTTATTAAGTGAGATACAGAAATTGCTCTAGCAGTGAATGGATCAGATGACTGTTTTATGCCTCTACCAGAGCTTTTCCCCCAAGGTTCTATGACAGTATGTATTCATTAATGGCTTTAAGCTGAAAGAGGGTAAATTTAGATTAGATATTAAGGAAAATCTTCACTAGAGGGTGGTGAGGCACTGGCACAGGCTGCCCAAAGAAGCTGTGGCTACCCTGTCCCTGGCAGTGTTCAAGACCAGGTTGGATGGAGCTTTGAGCAGCCTGGTCTAGTGGAAGGTGTCCATGCCCGTGGCCAGGGGGTTGGAACTGGATAATCCAAACCACTCTGTGATTCTGTGGTTCTATGATTCTATGAATCTATGATTAGGGAAAGATAAATAATGAAATACTTTGCAGCTCTCATTTGATTGCGCTGTCATTGAGAGTGATGGCTGAAGTGTGTTTAAAAGGAATTACTGTAGCACATACCAAAAGATCAATAAAAATGTTGTCTTGCAGCATTGTGCTTTGGGATTACAATAGCTGGGAACAGTTGAAGTCAGTGCATTTTATGAAAATGGAGTTTATGTGGTATAAAATGTGATTGCAGAGTTTGCTTTGTATTGGAAAGTTTGTTTACACTGGCTGTACTGAGAAGCTAAGCTCTATTTTAATTTTAATCAGTGCAGCAACAAGAACAAAACCACAACCGAGTGGGAGAAGGGAAAAGGAAAGAAACAAATCTATTTGCTCTAATATATCAACCACAATTTCTGTACTAAACTCTAATCATCAAGGTCTAGAGCAGAACTAAAATGGAGTGGCTTTTACACATAGTGCTGGGAAATATCTTGGCTAATAGAACATTTGTTAGAGCTGTTGGGACCAGAAAAGGAGAAAACCTACTTACATTTTTATGCTTTGCAGGTTAGGCTCCCAGCAGTGTTCCTTTACCAAAACCCTAAACATTTGACAAAGAAGACACCCACAGAAGTACGTAAAGTCATTTAGAGCAATTTTTGAAAGAAAAAGTTTTAAAGGTAAGGTTCAATATAGACTGCTATTGTTTCTTGTGCCTCATTCATTTTGGTGTTCTGTCATTTAATGCTGTTTAAACAGCAATTTTTGCAAATTATTTTTGAGTGAATAATGTATACTCTGAATCTGTTTTCACCAGTTATAGGCATCTTTCTTATAGCAGGAAAAATGCAGGGCTATCTTCATTTACTTTATGGTCCCTAAGCAGTACTGGAATGGAAATGTGGAGTCAATCAGTGCAAATGAGAATCAAGCCACATGTTTGAAAAGCAATGGGCATCTGAAGAAATAGTTTTATAGGGGAGAGCTTGTTATTAGCTTTTCTAACACAATCCTCAAAGGTGATGGGGGTTCTTGGTTCTCATCAACTTCAAAGGGAATTCAGAATTCAATATTTTCTTGCAGAATTGGGGGTGCAGGAATGAGGGTCAGATGATAATGAGGATGACAAACATTTAGGAAAGAAAATGCTGTATGTGAGAAAGCATTTCTTCAGCAATTTTTTTTTGCATGTCATGGCTTGTGCAGTGACAAAAAATGGCATAGGATGGCAGTAAGAGATTGCAAAATATAGTGGAGCGACACATTCCAGGGAATCAACCCACTGGCTTGCAACTAACATGATTGTATAACAAGTGACAAAATGGGGGTTGCTAAGCTCCCATCTAGGCACTGGTTTCTAAATTTTTGCATTTTTTTTTTCCTCAGAGGAGAATCTCCAGTTTATTTGACATTTATACTTTCTCATCTGAGTGTGGAAAAATGAAATAGTATTTTGTACAGCATTGCCATCTGTGTGAAAGCATTTGAAATTCACTGCTCATAGTTTTTTATCTGTGCTATATGAAAATGACTCCAAATTTAGAGTCATATTAAATATGGCATCATGTACTGGTAGGAACAAAGTAGGTCGGAACAACTACAACCACGATGTCATAGAATCATAGAATAGTTAGGGTTGGAAAGGACCTTAAGATCATCTAGTTCCAACTCCCCTGCCATGGGCAGGGACACTCACGCTAAATGGTATCACCCAAGGCTCTGTCCAACATGGTCTTGAACACTGCCAGGGATGGAGCATTCACAACCTCCCTGGGCAAACCATTCCAGTGCCTCACCAACCTAACAGGAAAGAATTTCCTCCTTATATCCAATCTAAACTTCCCCTGTTTAAGTTTGAACCCATTACCCCTTGTCCTATCCCTACAGTCCCTAATGAAGAATCCTTCCCCAGCATCCCTATAGGCCCCCTTCAGATACTGCTATGAAGGCTGCTATGAGGTCTCCACTCAGCCTTCTCTTCTCCAGGATGAACAGCCCCAACTTTCTCAGCCTATCTTCATACGCGAGGTGCTCCAGTCCCCTGATCATCCTCGTGGCCCTCCTCTGGACTTGTTCCAACAGTTCCATGTCCTTTTTATGTTGAGGACACCAGAAGTACACACAACACTCCAGGTGAGGTCTCACGAGAGCAGAGTAGAGGGGCAGGATCACCTCCTTCGACCTGCTGGTCACGCTCCTTTTGATGCAGCCCAGGATACGGTTGGCTTTCTGGGCTGCAAGCGCACACTGAAGCCAGCTCATGTTCATTTTCTCATCAACCAACACCCCCAAGTCCTTCTCCGCAGGGCTGCTCTGCATCTCTTCTCTGCCCAACCTGTAGCTGTGCCTGGGATTGCTCTGACCCAGGTGTAGGACCTTGCACTTGGCATGGTTAAACTTCATGAGGTTGGCATCTGCCCACCTCACAAGTGTGTCAAGGTCCCTCTGGATGGCATTCCTTCCCTCCAGTGTGTCAACCGAACCACACAGATTGGTGTCATCGGCAAACTTGCTGAGGGTGCACTCAATCCCACTGTCCATGTCACCGACAAGGATGTTGAACAAGACCAGTCCCAACACCGATCCCTGAGGGACACCACTCATTACTGGTCTCCAGCCAGACATTGAGCCATTGACCACAACTCTTTGCGTGCAGCCATCCAGCCAGTTCTTTATCCACCGAGTGGTCCATCCATCAAATTGATGTCTCTCCAATTTAGAGACAAGGATGTTGTGTGGGACAGTGTCGAACGCTTTGCACAAGTCCAGGTAGATGACATCAACTGCTCTGCCCCTGTCCATCAGTTCCGTAGCCCCATCATAGAAGGCCACCAAATTGGTCAGGCAGGATTTCCCCTTAGTGAAGCCATGCTGGCTGTCACCAAGCACCTTGTTGATTTTCATGTGCCTTAGCATGCCTTCCAGGAGAACCTGCTCCAAGATTTTGCCAGGCACAGAGGTGAGACTGACTGGTCTGTAATTCCCTGGGTTATCCATTTTCCCCTTCTTGAAAATGGGAGTTATATTTCCCTTTTTCCAGTCATCGGGAACTTCACCTGACTGCCATGATTTTTCAAATATGATGGCCAGTGGCTTAGCAACTTCATTCGACAGCTCCTTCAGGACCTGCGAATGGATTTCATCAGGACCCACGGACTTGTGCACATTCAGATTTTTAAGATGGTCTCAAACCAGATCCTCTCCTACAGTGGGCCCAAGGTCTTCATTCTCACAGTCCCTGGGTCTGCCTTCCGAGACTTGGATGGTGTGGTCAGAGCCTTTGCCAGTGAAGACCGAGGCAAAGAAGTCATTCAGAACCTAGGAAGTCATTCAGAACCTAAGAAGTCAGCTTTACAGCCTTCCTAGTAAACAAGAGGCTATTAAGATCATCCACTGTCAAACTCCAGTGTGGAGGACAGGTTTTTGTGGGCCTAGACTCATGCTGACAATCTAGGCAAAGTCCAGGAGCTGTGCTTGGCCTGAGGAGGGTAGAGCTGGTGAGCCCTGGGGACACTAGATCATGAGATGTGGCATCTAGGCTCTAGGGTCTTCTTATAATCTTTCAGTCCAGGGTTATGACCTAGAGAGATACACTGCTGCCTTTTCTTAGCCAAAGAAATGAGTTTGAATATTAATACAATTACTGTTTGTGATCACTATATGGAAAGAAGCTGGAGAAAAAGAGAGGACTAAATTTCTGGAGACTGATTCCAGCAGGATTTCTCCAATTTAAGCATTGCTAAAAATGGGAATATATGAGTTCCTTGCAAAATAATAGGTGTGTAATTTCTCAGTGTCAATGATTTCATTAGATCTGTGTTGAAATTTTCAGTGATGTCTTTACATTACTCTTTAAAACTACGTTCTGCAGCCTCTGTGTATACTTTATGTTCCTCTCAAACAAAAAGATTCACATTTTCTGAATTCTTTGCAGTGGAAATGATGATAGCGGTTTTAGTTAGTGCTTTTCATCCTTGGATCTGAATGTGCCTTATAAATGCGCATATCACTTACCAAAAAGGTCTTTATGTGAACAAAGTAAAATTAACATGAAGCAACAATGAACAAGAAACATTTTCTAAAGTGACTAGCATGTTGCCTAAACTGTCTTTTAGAAGGGAAATGTAGATGTGGAAGAAATTTTTATGTTTGCCTAAGTTCATGAGGACTTTCATTCAGCAAAATGTTTATTTTCAGCATCTGTGTTAATGTAATCACTAGCAAGTTAAGAACTTGTTTTGCTGCAGTTCATAAGTACCTGATTCTTTCCAGTCAAGATTTTAACATTTCAGGAAATAAAAAGCAAAATTCAATTGATATAACTTCAGCAAATTTTAATAATTATATTTTTGGGAAGATCAAGTGGGCATTTTATCATGTGTCTTTTCAGTACAGTGTTTGATCATGTGGGACATAAACAGCTTCTCTGCTTTGTAGACTATGATGCGCTAGGTGTGGGCTCTGTATCAGTGAGGCAATCATGTATGGCTGTAAGCAGGCATCGTCGCAGTGTCCTGTGGGAAGAGTAGCAACAATCCAGAAAGCATAAGCATGGATTATACTCTCATTTCACTGATAAAAAGGAGGGCTTCAGCTCCTAGATCCTTAGGATCGCAGTCATAAATACTATCAGTATTTGACCGTATGATCCATTAGTTGAAAGCCCCTTTAGAATTTTGTGTAATGGGAACTGCAACTGGCCAGAGCTCTGAGTTCTGGAATGAATCTGCTGGGGATTCTTCTGTGTAGTGAGCTTCCCTGAAGGGCAAAAGGGCTTTTAAACTAAAAAAAACCCCAAACCCAAACAAAAAACCAACAACAAAAACCTCCCAACAGTTTCTTGAGAATAAAAGTAGAACTGATTTATTTATTTATTTATTTATTTAATGAAATTAAGTGGCTACTTAAAACAGAGTAGAAAAAATACCTTAAGAAAAAATCTTACCCTGCTCAATGCAGTTTGAAGGCAGGTCCTGGCTTCCAAGCATAGTTCAATCAACTGAGAGGCATAGCGGCTAGTAGCACAGTCTGTACAGTCCTTTCTGGTCACTCTTTTGGGGATTGGTTATGCCACCTCTGCTCCACTGGGGAGTTTTTTTCAGGCTACATCTTCATAGGCAAGTAGTGGGAGCCACTAGCTGTATTTGTGGAGCAGAGCGTTGCCGCAGAGAACCCACTCACCATAACTATGCACAGGTACTTCAAACTAACTCTGGTGTGGTTCTGTAGATTGAACACTTACTTCAGGATGGGATTTGAAATCCTGGAGGGCATCTTCCAATTAATTTTTATCCAAAAGTAATCCAGTTAATATGATGAGAGACCACTCCATGATGCAAACTCAACTAGATGGCATAGAGTGGTACAACATTGCACTGACATAACTAGCCTTCATATTAAAAATGCATCTGAATAGCATAGCAGTTTAGTTTTATAGACAAAGTAGCTTTAGAATTAGGTTACTACTTTCTGTTCCTTTTGGTAGTGTTTTTGTGTGGTGTTAAATTCCACATTGGACTGAGAGATTAGAATATTTATGGTGTTTTACATTGTAATCGTAAACACATGGCACTGCATAATAATGAAATTATAATAATGGTACATTTTACTGTGTCTGCATCTTGTTAATTCTGATGAGAAATTGATGAAGATCCCTGGGGTTTGATTCAATTATGTGAAGAGCATCAAAGTTTGATTTAATGAATTTCACCTTGGTGTGTTTAACTCACATAGTTTCATATAGATAGATGGATAGGAGCATATGTATTGGTAGATAAATGAACTAAAAGTGTGAATTGTTTTCCTTCAGTCTGTTTAGAAATTATTTTAAATTGTGGGTGGGTTGTCTATTATCATTATTATTATTATTATTATTATTATTATTATTATTATTATTATTATTACCAGTACTATTTTGCTAAGGTAAGTTCTTGCAAATTCAAATGCAGTGGTGCTTTTTATTCCTATTCTTAGCCATTTGAATCTGCAGAGTTGGAAGCTCTCAGGTAGGCTTCTATGGGTTTTGAGGACTTCATTGTTTACCCATCTTTGTGCATTCACTTCAGGTGTGGGCTGCTTTTGACCGCAACTTACAAACAAATTTCCAAGTCTCAGGTTCGTGTTCTGACAAAAGCTGTCTTCCAACAAGAATTCTGTTCGCAGAAGGAAATAGTAATTACCTGTATAGCAAGTTTATTATACATATACATATTCTCATATACACACAGAGAATGGATGTTCTCAAGTCAGGTCCATTTTATTGCCATTTTTGTAATGTTCAGTGTAGTATGGTGATTGACAGCTCGTGTTTGGTGACAGCATGTTTTCCAGATTATTTTATCTTCTGGTTCTTCTTCCCCATAATTCTGAATGATGCAAGCTATTTTGATGCACAGCACAAACTATTTTTGTTTTCAGTAAGAAATTTTTGCCATTAATCCTAAAGTGGAAAATCTGATAGAATTTTCATGCACTGAAAAGCACTGATAGTCACTGAAAGCAACTTCTGGTATAATTGCTTTTTTATGATGCTGCTGTTTCATACTAGAAATACTTGACTGTCCGTGGTCCTCTTGTCAGGAGAGAGGAAAATAAAATGACTAAGTCATGTGATTTTGCCTCAACAACAAGCATGGATATGGGTTTAAACAATATTTTTATGTGTTGGCCAAATCTAATAAAATTCTGATTAGTTCCAGTACTAGGGGGATTCTAGAAATCAGGCTAAAAGTCCATTTTTCATCAGTGTTTTAGACACACTCTTGCAATAGGGGTTTCTGAGAGTCTTGCACCTCTCATTGGACCTTCTACTGGCCAGAAGTGAATGACAACCATATGGTGCAATTTTGATGCAGTTTGTCAAGTTATGTATGACAGCAGGTCAAAAAAGCTGCTGACCTTCTGGACTGAAGTGGGCTAATCAAGACATTGGCTCTATCTTAAAGATTCAAGGAAGTACTTTTCCTGCACAGCCTGAAGTGAATTGACTTCTTGTTCAGTAGTAGTCTTGATGAGTGCCCTTGCCCTTGTCCTGTTTTCCCTTAAGGTCTGATCCAAAGATTGTCCACAGCAAAGATCTTCTAGTGGGTTTGGATCAGTGAGTGAAGTCAGGTCAGGCATCCTGAAGCTTGGCAGCAGTGGCAAGAAAGGCAACCAAGACCAAAGACTACAAAAGTGAAGAAATTCCCAAAGTGGAGTTTCAGAATGGAGTGAAAAATGACAACAAGGTAGGATTCATCTTACCAAACTCAGGCATCTAAAAGTTACTTGTCATAGGATAAGAAAGAAATGAAATAGTAATTTATTTAATATGTCTTAGATATCTACTTTAGGATGAGATGAATTGCCTCCTAGAGGTGCCTCTTTCTCTCCTTCAACTGTAAAGGACCCCAGGGGACTAGCTGACATTTAGGCATCTGACTTTTAGATGCTAAAGTTAAAAAATCCCTCTCAAGGGAATCTGTAGAAGTAGCTGTTATTACTACTCTTTCTTGCTTTCTCCTCTTTCTTTCTCCTAGCCATTAAGACAGTATTGCAGGTAGGTCTGCTGGCTTGAAAAGGCACCCTTCTGATACTCTGGTACATCTTGACTCTGCTTTCCTCCAGAAAATCTAAGCTAAGAAACTGATATCTAATAATTTACTGTAAGTAAGTTCCCCTTTCTCTGAAAAAATCAGGATTTTCTGATTCAGGAATAATAATTCCAGTTGAATAAGCTTCTTAGTCAGATTACCTGCAGTGAGAATAGAGCTCTCTATTTTCCTCCTGAATAGTTTAAATATCTCCTATTATTCCTTCCACTCCTTCTAGTAAGTTAGCATGAATATTAATTCAAATATGGTTTTCTTGTATCTCAGCTGCTGCTCTTAATACTTGTCCAGGTAACGCATTCTTGTTGAAATCAGAGGCAAAGTTGACTTGTATTTACTGTGTATTTTTAGCAATCTGGCCCAACATTTATTCAGGAGAATATATACAGAAATAATTTAATCTCTTTTATCATATTATTATAAAGAACAGAGTATGGTTGTGTCCTTCACACAGAAGGAAATTACTTCAGAACAAAAGGTTCTATCTATGTACTGCCATAGAGGAGAAAAACTGGCACCTAATTTGTTCAGACAGCTTGGTTACTGAGTTGGTCTGAGTTCATTTTTCTTGCCTTTTCAAATGAGATTTTTTTTACTAGTAGGTGGATTCTTAAATTTATTTCCCTCCTAAAAGTATGTGTGGCTACAGAGGGGGTTTCTCCATAATACTGCATTTTTAAGAACCAAACCTTTGTACTGGACCCTCAATCTCATTGATAGTCAATGATATTTAATTTTCTAAATTTAATTTAAAATATATTTGGGCTACAAAGGTAGTTAATCTTTAGATGCTTTTGAAATATCCAGACTTGGATATTGAATTAATTTATGATTTTGTACTCAGTTTTGAAATAAAGTTTATTAGTATAGAAACTATTATTTTTAGTGGACTGTATCTCTTTATACAAATGCTACATTTTGGTTCATTGCAAAAAAAAATAGTCTCAGGAAATTAGTGTGAATGGAGTCATCTGTAATAAGACATACATGATCTTTTTTGGAAATGATCATAACTTCAGATACAGACTTTGGTTTCTCTACTTTTTTCCTTCTTTTTTTTCACTGGGAGAAAATGAAGTATTTGTTTCTGCAAGGCAAGAAAAGAGAAGAAACAACTGCAAATAAAATAGATCTGCTCATGAAATACCGTGAACATTATGGTGGGATATAATGTAGGTTGAAGTTGACAGCTCTTTAAATATATATGGGGCCAGATTCTTTACTAGAATCAGATACGTAAAGTCACTTTTGTTGTATCAAATTGAGTTGGATCCTACCTACACTATCTAGTAAGAAAAGGTCAGCTCTGTAACAAATAGAAATATTACTTTTTAGTTACATGTCTAATGTTTGATTCTGCACTTATGGGTATTTACAAAAATAGCGTAAGCCCTTTTGTATGGTTTTACAGACATGCTTCTTACTGAAGTTAATACGAGCTGTCAGCAAAATCAGAAAGCAAAATACATGAAATAATAAAATAGTCCATTGTGTACTGTAAAATATTTTAAAATATTATTATTAATTAATTAAAATGCTTCTCAGGAAAATATTTGCCAAATATGAAAAAAAGTTAGTTTCTTTTCAGTGCAATTCTCCATTAGGTTAGCCAGAATTTTAAGGACTTGTGGGAATGCTTTAGTGTTAAAATAGCTGAAGGTAAATTTTTTCTTATCTGTTTTGTTGTCTTACAAAAATGCCTAGATTTCTGGTCTTCAGAAATATTTTGATGGTACTCATCAAAACAGTGCACTAATTCCTCCAAATCTCTAGGATTTAGTTTTGAATAAACTTAACGCTGTTTTTCATTGCTTATAAACGTATCTGTGTACAGCAATGATTCAACCAAAAGCAAGAATGCCAGAGGAAAATTAAAATCCTATTTATATCATGTGTTATCAAGAAGAAATAATCTTTTCCCTTCTCTCTTAAGTTGGTTTTGAGGCTAGCACTAGAGAATGCACTAACTAGTCTTGGTGAGCAGGCTCTTCCCTGTAATCCGTGTGGTTTCTGAGACTGAAAAATACAGGGGAAAGAAGAACGTATTTCAGAAATTTAACTCTGCAAATTACATACACATTTTCCTCCTTAGATTTAAACAGGAATCTAGAAATACTTTTATGTAAACCAGTTATATCTATTCCCACAAATATAAACATGTGATTCAAACAGAGATCTGGCACATAGCCTCTGCATAAAGGAAAGTGCAATTGAATTGTTTACATAAAGTAGAACTGATCCCAGATGTTTTTTGTAAACTCAAGTAACTCAGCAAGCATGTTAAATAGTATGCTGTTCATTAGTCTCATTAGATGAACTAAGTTATTAAACACGAGGATGATCAGGGGACTGGAGCACCTCCCGTATGAAGACAGGTTGAGAAAGCTGAGACTTTTCAGCCTGGAGAAGAGAAGGCTGTGTGGAGACCTCATAACAGCCTTCCAGTGTCTGAAGGGGGGCTGTAGGGATGCTGGGGTGGGACTCTTCATTAGGGACTGTAGCGACAGGACAAGGGGTAATGGGTTCAAAGTTAAACAGGGGAAGTTTAGATTGGGTATAAGGAAGAAGTTCTTTACCGTGAGGGTGGTGAGGCACTGGAGTGGGTTGCCCAGGGACGTTGTGAATGCTCCATCCCTGGCAGTGTTCAAGGCCAGGTTGGACAGAGCCTCGGGTGACATGGTTTAGTGTGTGGTGTCTCTGCCCATGGCAGGGGAGTTGGAACTAGATGATCTTAAGGTCCTTTCCAACCCTAATTATTCTATCGTTCTATGATTCTATGAATATGTAAGTTAAAAAATATATTGTACATATAATTTTGATTTGTTCAGAATTTTAGGCCCTCTTTTATGATAGGTCATTATTTTAGTGCAGGTGCAATGTTCTGGTGAGGTGGATGTAATACCAAATCTGTTGTCTCAGTTTTGGGTTCTGACTAACACAAACAACTCTGGTTTATAAGAGTTAATAGCTGGGATTAAAAGTTGCAAAACAATTATCTAGATATTAAAGTTATAAACTCTCACATAACATACCAGTTTTCTTGATGTTTACAAAAGCTAAAAGTGAATTTGCTGGATACAATTTGCAAGAGTCACCCAAATATTGAATGGGGGGGTTTATGTGCTTTTGTGTCCTTATTCAAATGCCTGGTATAACTCCAGCAGTGGCTTCACAGATGAAAGGTTTCAGCATAAATGAATGCTTCACTTTCTGAAGGTCAGAGGAGCTGTGTTCCCTTGTGCTAGAAGGCCCTTGAAATGCAATTCTCTGCATAATATCAAAAGCATCTCTTTTTCTTTGGTGATGTACATTTTACCTTTTCCAGACTGTAGGCTGAAGAATGCTGCTCTGCGGGGAATTCTCAATACCAATGTGGGTGCCTGATTTCAGCTACTTTATGCTATTTGTTTGTAGATTGTCAGATTCAGAAGTCTGAATAAAGATTTATGTGCTGGACTATTTTATTGATCACTCTTGATCTGTGCCCTCGTGATGTTATATCAAGTTTCCAGGAGTGAGAAAAAGCTCACGTAAGGAGGTCTTGGTAAGGGACTGTGTAATTTACAGTGAGCAATCCTGTCTGATTCTGTCCTGTGCTGAATTGTGCAGTAGACATACCCACCAGACAGGACGGAGGAAAACTTGTGTCTGGTGCAGTAGAATCCTCTAAAGCATTACCCGTGTTAAAAGTTATTTTATGCCTTAATCTCCCTGCAATGAGCCGTGTAGCCTGGTTGTTGAGAGGGTTTATTACAGCTGTTTTGTAGGTTGTTGTCATGAACCTTTGCCTCTAGGCTGTCTGGAAAATTATTTTCCCTCCCTCTGCCAATAGACCTTCAGTCAACAGACCCTCTGAATTCCTTTTCTAATAGTGATGCTAGGTTAGAAAGCAAAGAAATTCACTTACATGTATGTCTGTACTAGGGCAGTGAACAAATCAATCTCAGTTTGGATGCTTATACTTTTACTTTAGCACAACTGAAGGAAATTCCTTTTTATAAATCTAGAGATTAGTAGGTTGCCTCTACAATAACACAGCCGAAGAAATGTTCTATCTAACTGCCGACAAAAGGCAGTCCATTGAAAATATGGTTGCTATGGCTTCTTTAATGGATTTTGCACTTACTATCTGTAAAAGGGATCATCAGTACCTATCTGTGGTCTCCACACAAGGTGTCTCCAGATGCCCAGGGAAGTGATAATTCAGCAACTCAGGAACAGGCCAGACACCCAAATTCTGTACCGTGTTTTACACTAGACCCAGTGTCAAGCACAAACACCTGTTCTGGAAGTATAATTTGTAAGCTTATGGTAAATACTTAATTTCCTTCTGAATTTAATAGGGACCCTTGGGCATCTAGGATTGGTTTTATCAGTAAACAGCCCATGGCGATATATTGAAAGAGCCTGTGGAAATAGAACTGTCTCAGTTGCTTAGTTGTTTAGGTGCTTAGATGCTTAGGTGGCAGTGGGATTTGAAGCCTAAAACTATTTCACAGACATAGGTGATGAGCCTTTGGATAGGAATCTAATGTTCTTATTGGGGAGTAATTGAGATGCTTTTCCTTTTTGTGGCAATTCAGCTCTCTCAGCCTGGCAAAATGGAAAGTGCCTTTCTGTTGGGCCAGTAACCACTCTAAGCAAATGCTGTCTGCAGTTGTCCCGTTGCAGCTGGACCATTGTGTATCCAGGAGTGGAAGCTTCCAAAGACACAGGGAAAAAGGGATCTGACGCTGATGAGTAGTGATAAGAGCCACAGTTTAGGAGAAAGGTGTCACTCATATCATTGGTCATGCATTTTATCTAATTACTTTCTAGTCATAAGTGCATAAATATTGTTGGACTAGAGATTATTGTTGGACTCTTTACTCTCAGAGAAGTGTTACTTTACGCAAATTCTCTTGGATTTATGTCATAGTGTCGTTGATATAAAACCAGTACCGGAATTGAAGAACAGCGATTTAACTGGGTGTGAGATTCATCTGTCCTAATGTTAATTGCTTTGAAATTAGCTTTTCGGTAAGAAAGTGATCTAGGCTCTTAATCAGTGGACAGAGAGAGAGACAGAAAATGACTCAGCCCATCCTGAAACAAGACATGCTGATGAATCACTGAGCAGAAAGATCCTGTATCAAAAAGTACTCCATTGAGTATGGAGAAAATAGGAGAAGACTTGCTTATCCAAAATTTTGAGCTTGTGGACAGCTGAAGTAGCAGGAGACAAATTGCACTCTAGGTCTGCTATGAATCAGTGTTTGGATTCACTGTGAATCACACTGGGAGTTCCTTAATGTGATTGATTTTGAAGTGCAGATGGGATCTCAAAGGAGGATCCCAGTTCTGAGAACATAAATGTCTGTCCAGTCTTCCTCCTGCATGTGAGAAAATTAAATGATTAGATATGTATAGGAGCAGTTACATAGCATGAACAATGTGGTAAGCGGAAGCTCTTCTTGTGTGTACCAGGAAGTTGCAACTGAAAGTACAGGTGGCTTTCACACATCTGGAGAGCCTTCGAAAATGCCAGCCCTTCGTATAAATTCAGTATATATATTTAAGGTGAAGAAAGCCATTATCATAGAATCATAGAATGGTTTGGGTTGAAAAGGACCTTAAGACCACCTAGTTCCAACCCCCTTGCCATGGGAAGGGACACCACACACTAAACCATGTCACTCAAGGCTCTGTCCAGCCTGGCCTTGAACACTGCCAGGGATGGAGCATTTACCACTTCTCTGGGCAACCTCTTCCAGTGCCTCACCACGCTTACAGTAAAGAGCTTCTTCCTTGTATCTAATCTGAACTTCCTGTGTTTTAGTTTGAATATTTCTCTTCTGCAGAAAGGTAGCAGAATTTTAGGACATGGGGCATGCTGTGGGCACAGGGAAAAATTTTCCTGTAGATATGCTCTGTACAGGCAAGGACAGAGCAAGTTATCTGGCAGGTATATTGCATATGTGCCTTGCTCTATGGAAAACTGCAAGTTTAATTGGGTTTTTCTCTTGCTGTTTTTTAACAATACTGAACCTGTCACTATGCAGGAAACTTTGTATATGAAAAATGTCAAAAAAATATTAAGATAAGTGGCATTCCCGTGAGTTCTTTAATGCTCTGGGCACAGCTGGTAAACCTCAAAAGACTATGGCAACGATAGCATGTAAGAAAACAAAGCAAAAATTACCATACAATATAGTTTATTTATATGCAAATCAGGGATAATTCAATGTCAGTATCCTAATATTTTTCAAGAAAGAAAACACAGAGCTCAAAGAATGTTAAACTGCCTGGCCCCAGTGGTGATGGAAATCCTTTCAGTCCCCACTTGTCACCAGCAGCAGTCACAGGTTTCTGTGTGCTATCCTCATTGTGTGTCAATGTCAAGGAACACAATGCAGGGACGTGAGCCAAGGTCCACCAAAACACGTGGAGCTGGAGAGATGAGTTTCTCTGCGTATATAGTCTAGCTTTAAGACTGTTACTGCCATATAGGAATCCACAGTGGAGGGACTCACAGCGCCTGTTTTCTGCCCCAAAGGAGTGGATGCCTCATGAGGCATGCACAGTCAGCACTTGGAGGGGAAAATTGTCATGAATCACTGTGAGGAGCAACTGGGAATAAACTTCCATCTCACATCCTCATCCTTGCCTGAACTCACGGACATCCAACCTGTGACTCCAGCCTTCCCTTCAGACAGGCTGGACTAAGTTGTTTGCCCCAGAAATTTTCTTCAGAAGTGGAGCAACACTCATCTCCTAGAAGACATAACCAGAGAAAGTAGTAATATCTTCTTTCTCTGTGATCTTTATTGTGTAATTCTGAGTGGGCAGGATGAGATGCAATTCCATTCCCTTCCTTTTTCCACCTGAAGGAATTCAAACCACCTCCCACCACCTAGCCGAGTGTCCCAGACAACAAGAATAAATGCTCCGGCACATGTGAAAGAGAAGAGAAGGAAGAGGGGCAGAAGTTAAAAAAGGCTGATATTTATGTCTCTTTTAAAGGTTGCCTAAAATTGAATGTGACTTACTTAATCATTAAGGTGTTTCTGTAGAACAGGGGTCCTGGGAAAGAGCAGAACAGCTTGTCTACCACTGGAATGTTCAGGCTGGGGCCAGCCAGGGGTATCGTTTTTGCACGGAAGGCAGAGTTCCTTCCCACTGTAGTTTCATCTGCCCGAATTAACTGGAAACTTGTGAAACACATGTACTGCACAGCTAGAGATTGCCAGAGCTAAACCTCTTCTTTGACAATCCTCCTATTTTTGTGGCACACATTACTTGGAGATTCATGCTGTTTAGGTTTCTTCCATATCCTTTCTCCCCCTTTTTTCAGAGAATCTCTGCTGAAGCTTTTGGTTGTTTGTCCATTCATGGTGCTGTCTTTGATATCTGTTTATTCCTGGTACCATGTCACATAATCAGACTGCAGCGGTGTCACTGAACAAAGCCTTTTTTTCAAGCAGTGAATATGTCATGCCACTGGACCTGAATAAAGGTATACTCTGTTTTGTAGCACCCATATTTCCAATGTCTTTTCTGGGCAGCTAATCCCAATAAGGTAAGTTCCAACCATGACAGGAGCCATGGAAATAGCCCCAGATAATTTGTTTTTTTCTGAAGCACCATCACCTTTAAAAACAAAGGTAAAATTTTGTGAGTCTAACGCTGAACTAAAGGCAGAGGTGCTAAAGACGAAAGTAAGGGTCTCAGCAATTGTTTTCAAATTCTTTCATCTGTCAAAAAAGTGACTCTTTCTTTACACTTTAATCTTTGTATTTTTAACTGATGAATATGAAATTTTTCTTATTTAGCATTTAAATAGCTGCTATGGATCTCTTGATGACTTTGGCTTATAGATACTATGAGCAACCTACTACAAGTGTGTGTTTTGCACCAGAGAGCTGTTAACTAATGTTGAAGAAATAACTCCATGATTTCATCACACATTCCACACAGGAGTGTCTGTTGTGAGTTAGCTGCAGAGCACCTGTGTGCTTGGGAAGCTCTATTATTCACAAAGTGCTCTGCATTGGGTACAAACATGCAGGAGAAATGGATATATAGATATGATATAAATTTTGTATGAAATTCACTTCTGTGTAGCAGCCTAATGAAAAGTCTGAACACCACTTCTTGTCTGACTTTAAGGAGAACTTGAGCTTTAAGTTTGCTATGTGTTTGCATGCAATTTTAAGTTTAGCTAAGTAATACAGCTGCGGCATCCAATATGACAGTAATGTTAAAAAGCCAAGAATTTTCTTCTGCTGATACCCCTCACTGTCTGACTGTATGTTTATACTCATATGGTTCAGTCATCTCACTGATTTACTTACCAGTGCTTTTTGTTTTGTAGGCAACATTGATTAAGTTTGTAATTTTACTTCCTTCTCCATCTTATGCTGTTCCCAGATGATGAGGCTGCATTTGGCAGGTGCTGACAGCGTGTGTGCATCCTATTTCAAATGTCCCTGCCCAAATGTAACCACACTTCAGTTTAAGAGGGAACTTTTAGAAATACTTGGTTGACTTGCTCTTTCTTTATACGTGACTCATGAAACAGGATGCTAATTAATGGATTTCTTTTTCCTTATTATTGCACTGCTTTCCTGTGTATTTTTGTTCACTTGCTCTCTCATATATCAGCTATAAGACAGAGACTATTAATTTCTCTAGTGCACAACTTGAGATATTTATCTGTGACTGTATTTTTGTAACCCTCAAAATAATAATTATAATTACTAGTTTTCCTGGTTTTTAATGTTGAGTTATTCCATCAGATCTCCGTGTGAAAAGTTGCTTCAAAGGGAAACTACTGGTTATAAACAAAGAAGATTGTCAACTTGTGAAACAGTTTGACTCCTGAAGAGAACGTTTCTTTTTAAAAATGCAGCCTTTTGTAGTAGTTTTTGATCTTATGTTGAAGATTTTAAGTTGTCTTTCAGGCCTGGGTTCTGCATGCTATGGTGTTGAGTTAATTGTGAGCTTTATGGGATTCTTTTCTTGAAAGATCATTCAGTTCCATTTTCTCCTTAGAAAAATGTCATGTGAGGCATCTGTGAACCCATGAGAGAAAATGAAAGCTTACACTTAATAAAATGCATTTACCTGCATATAAACTGTGACTGGCTGGATTGAATTTCCCTGAGCACTGCTGTTATTATATACCATACATCTTCCACAGACATACAAGACTAAAGGTCAGTGGGGAACAAAATGTTTTGTATAAATGCTAGTACTGAAGACTCCTTCATCTCCTGAAGCTGTTGTGCCTGAAGAAGCGTCAATTAGGATGAGAAAATTTACTAAAAGAACTATTGCTTGGCTTCACACTCAGCTGCTTCTCCCAGATCAACACTTGCAGCTGCAAAGGGTTTCTCTGAATAGATACACAGTATTTGTGGTCCAGCCCACAGAGATTTTACAGCAGAGGGAAGTAGAGGGAGGAAGAAAGGGAGTGAGGGAGGAAGGAAGTAAAAATGGAAAACCTTGAGTGTCCTCATGTGCTGAGAAGGCTGAAAGAAGAAATGTTCTCTCCACTGCATTTCAGGACTGTCATATGCTGTGACGCATTTCCCCTTCTGGCAGCTCCTACACAAGGTACTTTGAAACAAGCACTTGGCTTATGGCTTTACCTCTGTTTTGTAGCTCAGGCCATATGAAGAACTTGTGGAATCATAGAATCAGCTGGGTTGGAAAAGACCTTTAAGATCATCAAGTCCAACCATTACCCCAGTGACAATGCTGAAAGTCCTCAGCTGAAGAACACTGGTGAGACTTAATAGTATCAGATAAGAGTTGTGGGTGTCCTGGCAGTGGGCTTGCATTAGCTCTAATGATGTATTTGGGATGTGGCAGTCAATTTTGTTATATTTGTCCTTTTGGAGCCAAACAAAACTTTTTCTGTAGTATTCTATGTCTCATAAGAGAGGGGGATATCAGTTTCTGGAAGATTGGAAAAGACAAAGCGAAGTGGTGGCAGTTGAAAATACTGTTACAGCATAAATATAATGAGCTACTTGGGTAGCCATTTTGTATTAAAAAATAAGCCAAACCCAGATGACAGTGTTCATAGCATCATGGAACACTTTGGGGTGGAAGGGACCTTAAAGATCATATAGTTCCAATCCCCCTGTGCCATGGGCAGTGACACTTCCACTAGACCAGGTTGCTCAAAGACCTGTCCAGTCTGGCCTTGAACACTTCCAGGCATGGGACATGCAGAACTTCTCTGGGCAACCTGTTCCAGTGCCTCACCATAAAGAATTTCTTCCTAATATCTAATCTAAATCTACCCTCCTTCAGTTTAAAGCCATTCCCCCTTGTCCTGTCACTACATGCTCTTGTAAAAAGTCCCTCTCCAGATTTCTTCTAGGCCCCTTTTAGGTGCTGGAAGATGCTTTAAGATGTCCCCTGAGCCTTCTCTTCTTCAGGCTGAACAAACCCAACTCTCTCAACCTGTCTTCATAGCAGAGGTGCTCTAGTGTTGACTTGTGATTTAGCAATGACTGCTAAAACTGTCGTTTTCCATGAAAGGAGGCGAGCTTCTCCTGCTTTTCAGCTGAGGCTCATTTTAAAGTGCTCAAGCTGCTCTTCAGGTGTATTTAAGACAGCTGGTGGCAGTGCTTGCTTTTACTAAAAGCAGGGTGTTCCAGTGCTCCTTTGTCTTAGAAATTAACTATCTGCTTATGTACATACATCCTTTTAATTCCTCAAACCATCTTCAGACTTGATGCACCTCAACATTTTTGCCCAAATAGATTCCCAGAAAATCATGTCTTGATTGTTTACTAACAACTGAAATATATTAAATGTCCTCCTACAATGACTTTTAAATTCTCACCGTTTGCATGCCTAATTCTCTACCTTTTTATCTTTTAATCAGTTTCAAATACCAGGATAAAAGTTTGACATTTGACCCATAGTTAATTAGTTTCCTTAACAGCCATAAAAATAACTTAGTGAAAATAAAAATAATTTACAACTTACCAACCTACTTTAGCTGTTAGTGTGCTGACAAGAATTCTAATATGTAGAGAGACAACTTTCTCATACAAAATCTCTTTGTCTCTATTACCTTACCTCTAAAACACACAAATAGCAGGAGCCAGACCTTCAGCATCACTTAACTAATTAATTTGAAGCTGTGTTAATTTACATCAGTTGATGATTTGACCAGAAGTATACAAGTCTAAGAACCTCATCAAACAATCCCTTCTCTTGCAATTAGACCTTAGTTGCGTACATAGTTCCAGTAGGATTAGTAGTGATTCAGGCAAAGTGAGCACTTAAACTTGTATTCCAGTGATGCTGAGTGCATGCTCTCTTTCTGGATAAGCTTGCTGACATTCACATTGGTGTCATATTGCTGTCTGGTGGTTTTCCTGTGAGCTGCCCGAGAAGCATGCGGGCATGCACTAACTATTGGTGACCAGATTCTACTTGCTTTCGAGATAGCTTTTCTCTGTAATAATAGAGCAGATCTTCTGCAGGGCTTTAGCTCAAGCCAAACCTGTAAGCAACATGTTGGTTGTTGGGTTGTAAGAGTGATATATGTGAATATATGTGTCTGTACATGAGGGATTTTTTCACTGCTATTGTCAGGTACTTGTGTGTGAGTAGAACGATAGTTTTGAGTTGATAATACCTGGGTGGTGGTCCAGTTGGTTATGCAGCTTGAGGATTGTGTGCCTGAGGCAGGGAGCCTAGGAGCAGTCAGGCAGCTCCAAATCGACTCATTCCCACATGGACTTCTTGTGGGGTGACCCTAATTAAAAATGCTTTATATTATACAACAGTATATAAAATAAAATATCAATGTAAGCCTTAGAGTCAGAAAGCTTCTCAATAGATACTTGTAAATATGTCTGAGTAGCTCACCACCATATTTTTTTAAAAGGCCTGGGTAAGACTTCCATTATGTCTAGACATAATGCTACTAGAAAATATTTACTTTGAAGTAACAAGAAGCAAATACTGATGACAAATATTTGGGGATGCTGAACTGCAAATAGAAATATGTGTCAGCTTCATCATTAAAGCAATATCCAATGTTGATACCTTGTGAAAAGTGTCATTGGAGAAGATAATGTCGTGTTTCCTTTCTGCAGGTGAGCACTGAAATGGTGGTGTTAATTTCAGCCAGGGTATTTTGTGTGGTTTTAGAAGGATGGTTTAGTGCTTTCATTCCTTTCTACTGGTTTGTTGTACAAATGGCAGCCTAAGTACTTTCATAACTACAGATGCGCAGAGGACATATTCCCTGGGGTCTCTCAGACAGGAAAAATCACAGCGTGTGGCAGTATAAATATTGTATTGAACATTTGCTGTGTCTTCAGAGACCTCTGATAAACTCAAGATCAGAAACATAAACCTTCCTTATTTAAGACTGTGCCTAAATAATAGAGCCTGGCCTTCTAATTTAAATACCGTTTATTTTGGAGTGGAGCGACTAATTTACAGAAGAGTAAAAGCGCTAGCTGTCTTGAATTTATTCTTTGTGATTTTATCTTTCATCGTTGAGGTTGTTAGATCTTCTGAGATGGAGTATTTCCTACACTTATGTATAGGATGCTGCAGAACATGAGACAGTATAACAGGTCGTGTGTGGACAAATGAGCTGCCTGTTTTCATTGATAATTATTAAAAAGTCTATTTAAGCATGAGACACAGAAATAGGCAGCTACTGGAAAAGTTCATATGAATACGAGTATTTTTCTAAAGGTAGTGGAAGTACAAAAATGAAGAGATGTGAGCTAGAGTAACTGATCTTAAATGAAGATACCTATGTCTCAACCTCAGCAGAAGGGATTTACAGGAAGCACAGTGAAAGTGGGGAATTAATCTTAAAATGAATTATTTCCATTGACATTAATTGAGGTAGTTGTCCTAATGTAAAATCTTCCTTTACAGGAGGTGTGTCTGAAGCACTCTCTCAGTATGAAGTGACACCAGAAGAGGGTTTAGAGAAGTCAGTGGAAAGAGAAGAATCAAACTGATGACATCAGGCAACATGATCCAAGTATGTACCACTGAATTCAGGGCTGAGTAAGCTCAACAATTAGTTGTAGCTTCCAACCTATTGTTTAAAATGTGTTTTTTTCTTTTTTTTTTTTTAATTTATTTTATTTTTATTTTTATTTTGGATGGTTGGGAAGTAGCAAATGAAACACCAGTCTTTTTTTCAAAGGGCTGCAGAGAAACTATGGAACAGTACCTCTGACTTTTGTGCTGGACAATTCAGTAGAAGCTGTAACAAATGGTAAAAAAGAGGAAGCAGGTGAAATACAACACAAGGGAGAAGAGTCAAGGCAGATTTCGTAGACTGAAGTCACAAATCTCTTCTAGCTCTTTGAAGCATATGTGAATAATAGTGATGCAATTAATAAATTTCCAAAAAGCTTTCAACAATAGTTTTTACAAAAGGCTCTTGATGAGATTAGGATGTCACAGATTCATAATTGGTTAAATGAAAGAAGCCACAGGGTAGGAGTAAATGATGTCTGTCTCACAACAGAGAGGAGTGTCCACAGCTCCAGATTCTGTGCTGTTTAGTGTATTCATAAATGATCTGAGAAGGGGGGGTGAGTGATGTGGTCACAACTGCTGCTTGATGAGACAAAACATTTCAGAACAGCTAAAACTCAGATCGACTGCAAAGAGCATTAGAAAGATTACTTGATATTAATTGACTGTAAAATAAAAAATGGCAAATGAAGTCTGGGGCCCATATACCTTATGTAATGCACCTGGGAAAAACAACACCAAATATATGTACAAACTGCTAATTTTCCTATTAGCTATAACAAATTGAAGTTATTATACAGAATTTTCTGAAGAGAAAAAATGAATTTTTATAATGAACAATGCAAATTGATAGACAAATGTAATATTAGAAGTTGTAAGGAAAGGAATGAGGATAAAAATATCATTTTGTCATGGTTACTTATATGGGGTGTTGAATAGGGAGCTCATTTCTGATCCCTTAATCTCAAAAAGGTATACTGGAGTTAGAAAAGATACAAAGAAGGACAATAATGTTAACCAGAAATCTGAAACGGCTTCTGCACAGGGAGAGATTAAATGAGTTATGACTTTTAGCCTGGAAAAGAGACTATTGAGATGTTTGTAGTGCAGTTCATTTGGGGATGACTATTCTGTCTCACAGCCTGTGCAGTTTGGGCGGCGTAATGGGGCTATTAGACATCTGGCTTAAAGTCAAGAGAAAGTACTTTTTCACACAGCCTGTGATGCAGCTCAGGAACCCATTGCCATATGATGTATCAGATGTAAAAGTAGAAATACATTGAGCGAACTGGATGGATTTGGAGCAGAAAGGCCATAACCGTCCCCTGGCACAGAGCAGCTTCAAACACCTGCTTGCTGGGAAGATGAGCTGTGGTCAACAGGGCTCTCTGTGTGCCATGTTTCCTGGCAGTAGCATCTGCTGATAGCCACTGCCAGAGACTGGCTACAGGAACAAATGGACCTTTAGTCTGACCAAAGTGTCTTAAAATATTTATGTTTGTATCTATTCTGTTGGTTGCATGGAAGTAGCCCTGTTCTTTGCTGTTGACTGGGTGACCAAAGGCTGTCCTGTGCCAGAGGACTCAGGTGTTTGCTGTGACTCAGATCTTTTGCCAGTGGAAGGCTGTGGCTCTGTCAAGCTGTATGCTAGCCCTGGTTTCAGGCTTCACTAGTGTGCTTTTGTTACTGTTTTAGACTTTCTTTTTGCCTCCCAAGCCTTGATTTTCCTAACAGTTGGGTTTTAACTCCTGTTCTTAGTAAGTAGAGGGTGGTGCTTGGAGGAAGCATATAAGCACAATTCCACCACATCTGTATGTTGGTCTTATAGCAGGAAGTCTTCTTGTGTTACTACCCAGCATGCAGTAAGTGGTACAAGCTCTGCAGTAGGATCTTTCTCTGCCTCCTTGGCATTGTAGAAGGAAAGGTGTCCGCTAATAAAGCAGGTGATTCATTATGGCATGAACCAGACTGAGTATGACTCCTTCGTCAATAACTTCTGGCTATGTTTGCTAGCAGACAAGTGGAAGATCCTTATTTCTATGCATTAATGACACATGCTTATCAAAGAATAATAATGCAGTGGATAAACAAATGGCATTTCCAGTATTAATATGTAAATTACATGCTAAGAAGAAATGATCAAGGCCTCCTGGAATACAGCAGTGAGCACTAATTTCATCCCTTGCCTGTCAATATACCCTGTGTAGATAGCTCTCCTAAAAAGAACAGCCTTTGGGTGCTCTCATTACCTAGAAATGTTTGTATGTTATTCCTAGCTTGGGAAGAGTGGGTAGAATACTAAGGCAGATTTCCTTGTGAGAAGGTATGCAAATAATTACCTTTTGCAAACACATCCAGCCCTATCTTGGAAACTTAGTGGGGGGCTGTGTTTTGTTCCTGGTATTTTTTCCAGTGTTCCAAAAACTTTGGTCTCCAGATAGCTGGAAATCTCATTTCTTACTGACCGTTTTCTTCATATCCAACACTGTTTGTGAGCTTGGAAAGTTCCTTTGGGTTTTCTCCCTGAAGTGTTTGTAGCACAATTTTGCCCTGTCTCAAGATGTGTATCTTTGCTTTTTTAAAGCTGAATAAGTAGTTTTGTAATAGTGTCCCCTTAGAAGATGCATCTCCATTTCTTCAGTCCTCTAACCAGTATTCCCTGAACATGTGCCAGTCTGAGTTTCTCTTTCTTTAACATATCTCTTTGAAGATGTAAGTGCTGTGTGAGCTGAGGCCTTCCTTACCAGAGCCAACAATGCTACTCCTCTGCTTTCTGTAGGTAAGAGTAAGATGACTATGGAGAGTGGGGAGATTATGGAGACTTGTACAATATATCTTTTCAGATCAAGCATCTCCAAGTGAAAAGATCCTGGTGGAATAGAAAAAAAATATTCAAAATAAGCTACATGAAGAATAGCTGAAGCAGTGCCTGAGGAATGCCAGGGACTTGGGTAGAACCCTTGCACCTGACAAAAGGACTTTTGCAAGCCCAGCTCCTTGCCACCCAGCATAGCGCTTTTCTGGGTGACTCATGGCTGGATGTGTGCAATATTTAGGATTCCTTTTCCTTACTGGAGCTATGCAGAAGGACTATAATGAAGAAGGATCCCATTCACATAGTCTTTTAGCAGCTGCTGTCTGTTGACTAAAGGAGTGAATTGCAAATTGTTTCCTAACTTCAGTTTTCCTTTGCTTATTTATTTGTATTTACTAAGAAGAGCTGATAGATACTGGAGAAGGTAGTGTCTGGTGGATAAGACTCAGTAGGAATCTCCCCTCCCCAGAGAGGGAAATATGTATTGAAATCCCTTTGGAATTGGCTTGATTGAAGTTTTTAGATGATACTCTGCTGTATCTAGCACTGGAAGAAGTGTAAGTTTTAGAGAAAGGATTCCTACATGCAGGTAACCCCTGGCAATGGCAAGAAGCAATTCTGACATACAAGACACCTTAAATGCTATGACAGCCTTCACTTTCTGGAAATGTGAGGTACTATTTGTTCTACCATGCAGCAGGCATGGTGGTGCTGTGTAGTAGTAGCTGTTCAGAGGTGTAGATTGGATATACGTGGTTTAAGATAGTTTCACTTTTAAAACTGTCTAAAACTTAGTCAACAAACTCATTTCTGCTTAATGCTCTTATGTTTATTCTCTTAAGTTTTAAAAGAAGGCCTTTAGACTGAGGCACAAATAATTTCCTTTGAAGTCCCACTTCTGAGTGGGATTCAATTCTAGTGAGATGCTGAAGAGGGCTGGGGAGGGTGTTTTATTCATTGAGAAGCTAAAGGGAGACTTGAGGTGATCTCTCTGCTTCTGATGAAATTCATTGCTTTATCTGTAAGCTCTTAAATCATTCCTGGCAGAGGTGACATTATAAAAATAATTCTGAAGAGCAAAAGTTCTTGCCCTTGGATTACACTGCATTGCACCAAATAGTAGGCATTTATTATGTTTTTTTTTCTTAGGGAGGCTACATAAAAACTTTAGTTTCCTTCATAGCTTTGAGAACTGCATGGAAACTTTAGTATCCTTTAGGTTTCTTTATCAGCTTTTGCGAGTGGATAGGTCTCTTTTTTTCCTCTTTGAATACCTTTTGAAATAAGCTACACAAAGGATAGCCAGAATGGTGACTGGTGAACCCCAGGGACTTGCTTGTGGCAGTTTGGGTTCATCCCTCTTCCAGTTTAAGGAAGTTTGGTGAACCCAGCCCTGGCTTGCCATTCACCACCCCTGTGGCAATATGTGCTCAAGGGAAGCACTGCACAGCTCTTCCCATGTACTTGGTTGCAGCAGAGCGTGGCACAGACATAGTTGTACATGTGTGTTTAAATGGGGATAAAATAAATCCTTTTCCTATGGCTTACTCCTTTGGCAGGCAGATGAACTCTGGGGGCATAGCCTTTACTGCAAGATAATACAGAGGGAATTTTGTGGGAGTCTGTGTGACTCCGTAACACCCTCAAATTTCCAAATGAAAGCCTAACACCCTCAAATACCCCTCTAGTGACAGAGAATCTGTGGGGCTGGCTTTCTTTCTAAGCCACCAGGAGATGGTTCTTCCTCCTTCTGATGGTGTAAAGAGGTAGAAGCTGGCACAGCCTCTAAGAATAGATGAATCTGTTCTTAGGATAGTTTACTGGGGGATTTTTTGACAGTAAAGACAATACTTCAGCTGTGCTGAAGCTGAGTTATGGACATAGAATATATGGAAAGCCTGCTACTTACAAGGGCATCTGTTCCTTTCTGTAGATTATTAAAAAGCTCCCCAGACTCAAGGAGTTAGCAAATAAAGGATGAAGGTCCTTTATGAAGCAAATAAGGGTGAGTCTATTCAGCTATATTCAGTGGGACCTAATTCAATCTGAATCAAGTTACAAATCTAGGTGCACATATAATGTAATTTTGAAGTAACTTCTGTTGGTCATAGTGATTTTTCAGGACATATTTTGGAATATCACTTGGTTCATGTCATTCTGGAGGCATGTCAAGTCTGGTTTAAGAAGCTTGTATAAGTTCTGGTTAGGAGCTTTTCTACTATATTGGTCCAAGGTCCCAGCTCAGGTTTTAGCCAGGAGATGTGGTGGTGAACACACTGCGTGGTCCAAGAAGCAAACAGATATCTAGAAAAAGCAGATGGAAAGAGGTGAGCTTTGACCTTTCTCTAAGCAGCTTTTTCAAGCTTCTTCCCAGACTTTAACTCCCTAACATCTGATTTCTGTAGCTTTAAAATATTTATTTTAAAATATCAACTTTGTGCAGCTGTTCCAGTTTTCATTTGAGCGTATTGCAATGATTCCTGCCATGTACTTTTGATGCTGTTTCCCAGAATTCCACAAATGGCTTGAAACAGGAGCTAAGAATGAGTGTCTCAGCCACAGCGGCTACTACTGTCCTCTGAGCAGCAGCTTAATCTATGTGACAGTTGAGGGCTTCTAATAAAAAAGCCATTTTACTGTGCATACCTGATTTGTTAGCCTGACTTGCAGAAGGTAATGAGTAATCCTCACTTTCAGATCAGTTCTGAGACATAGTAAGATGTCTGGAGGCTTTCTAGTAGCAAAGGTTTTAATATAATATATTAATTTATAGTATAGCATTCTGTTTAGCATAACTCAGCTTGACACATTGTTTGTCTCTGACCTGTATATTCTCTCATATGGCCTGTGATAACAGTGACTTTTGAGGATGCTCCTTGTTACCAGATAAAGGAAATGCTATTTGGGAATCTGAAAGGCAGCACAGAACAGAGGTATTTCCTCTAGGAGACAACTTCATGCTGTTTGGACAGTGTGAAGCTTACTCATGGGTTTTTTTCCAGGCATTAGGGAATTCAGCTTTGTTGAGGAAACTTCCATATGGTATCAAACCACTGCATCACTTTTGCTTCCCTCTGGTTGCTGGTATGTGGCTGAGAGTCCTATGGGTCGGCAAAGTCTATGGGTGCCAGGGTGTCTTTGGAAGTGTTGAACAGGAAGGCTGCTCTAACGTGTGGGGTTGTGAGCAGGCAGTTCCAAAGGCTTTCTAAATCTCTGTTGTAACCCCCAGACAATACTTTTTTTTCAGGTCCATGCTGCTGCTTTTATTAAATAATCTGCCACAAATGTAACATTCACCTGGATGTGAAACCTTTAAGGGTTCATCTGGATGTGAAACCTTTAAGGGGCTTTCAGGTGGGGAAGGAAAGCAGTACTGTGTTCAAAGATGGAGACTGTCAAGGAGCCACCTGCAGTCTTAATGGCCGTGCTGCTGTCCTTTATGTTCATGGCCAAAGCATGCATCTCAACTGATGTTACTCAGCACTGAAGAAAAGTAACCAACAACCTCTTAAAGAAGCACTGATTTTGGGCATCCAAATGGAGAAGTTTGCAGTCTTGACTGCAATAGGCTCTGTGTAGGGGAGCAGCCTATGGAACAGTGTATTGCACTCATGAATGAACCATGAGCTTGCTGTGTGATCAGTAAAGCAGGTCTCATACAACAGTGGCTTTACTGGAGTCACCTGTATAGATGTGACCAGAATCCATCCATAATATGTATCTGCTCATGCAAACTTGCCAGGATACAGAAAGATCTATGTGGCAAACATGATAATGAGGTGGTATTTCATTATTGCTTAGGTTAAATTTTCCCACTAGTGTTACTGTTGAAGTACTCAAGCCAGATAATCAAACTGAGAACCTGGTCTGTGTTTCAGCACAGTGGCCTTGAAGTCATGGTGGCAAAGCTCTAACTGATTTCAGAGAGGGCTGTCTGTCATCCAGAGCAGTAGAACTCCCCTGTGCCTAGCACTAAAACCATTTTCGACTTAGCTTGTCATGCTTTACCTACCACTTTATTGGTAAACATCTTTCATATTGTAAGCAATTCTACAATGTATATAGAGGTAGTAAAACAAGCAGTGATTCTGTAACTCTGAAAATTCACTTAGAATGATGACACATTTTGTTTTACCTTGTCTGACTTTCAAGGAAAAAAAGTATTACAAGTTTTGTGTTTGAACATTTTCCTTAAAGAGAGTTCTGACATGTGTAATATCTTATTTGATCTGGCTAAGTGTATTTCATTTCTCAAGTAATGTAATTACATGTATTTAATAGAAGTAATTCTTATCCCTTACAACCAAAATATTCTTTCCATCAGATAGATACAAAAAAATACTTAAAAGAATTTTGGTGTTTGCTTTCAATTTTTAAGATTTTAAAATGTAAATAAAGTGTCACTCATTTTGTGTTTGGAAACTCAGCTGTAGGAAGCTTCAGGTAATTTTTCTGAGAATGGAGAAGGTATGTGTGGAGGTGTGTATATGCATATATTAATATATATGTATGCACACTTGCCTGTGAACATTTAGACATGCATATAAGTGTGTATTCATAGACACCTCCTCAGACAGCAGTGCAGAACTTCATTTGCAGGATTAGTGCCATCTGACTAGCACCTCATGCTGCCCCAGCACCAGAGGAGGACAGGGTCTTGTAAAAAATATAACAAATAGGTTTAAAGAGGAAGGAGGGAGTAAGAAAGGAAGTGTCCTGGGTTCAGCAGTAGCAGTCATTTTTCTCCTTCTTAGTAGCTGGTGCAGCACTGTGTTTTGACTTTCAGCCTGGGAGTAGTGCTGATAACACCAATATTTTTAGTTGTTGCTAAGTAATGTTTACCCTGACCAAGGACTTTGTGAACCTCATGCTCTGCCAGGGAGGAGGGAAAGCCAGGAGGAGGCAGAGACAGGACACCTGACCCAAACTGACCAAAGAGGTATTCCATAGCACAGCACGTCATGCCCAGGATGTAATTGAGAGTTACCTGGAAGGGCTAGAGGACTGCGGGGTTGGACTTGGTATCGGTCGGTGCTTGGTCAGCCTGGGGTGGGGCGAGTTATCGGTCGGTGGGTGGTGAGGTGATGTATTCTCTTCCCTTGTTATTTCCATTATCATTATTGTCATTGGTGGTAGCAGTACTGATTTGTGTTATACCTTAGTTACTAAACTGTTCTTATCTCAGCCCGTGGGAGTTGCATTCTTTTGATTCTCCTTCCCATCCCTCTGGGAGCAGGGGGAGGGCAAGAAGGAAAGGGGGAGTGAGTGAACGAGCTGTCTGGCTGGGTTTAAACCATGACAAGAAGGAAGGTGAAGATGATATCACAAGATGATATAAATTATCTGTGGGCCCAGCATGGTGCTTCTGAATCATTAGAAAACACCTTTAATAAGTAATGTGGGTTGTCCCTGACTGCTGTTAACATGTAAGCATTATTATTTGGCTGATGGATATCACAGCAGAAGCAGGTCTTGAGAGATTTGAAAGAGAAGGTTCCCATCAGATCTTTTTCAAAGGGTACATTTTCTCCTTTAAATCAGTTGGAGTTCCCTGAGCTGAATCATTAATAGCAACCTTTTCTGATGAAGTTCAGAGCCCCACAGCACAGGGACCAGGATGAAAGCAAAGCTTGAGAGACTTGCCATACACTCAACCGCACAAGGGCTCACTCTTCCTGAAGTTGCCTCATGTTTTCTGGAGGACTGTTGTGTGTGAATGAGACATGGCTGTGCAATATAAATTCCCTGCTCAGCATGTCCTGGGAATGTTTTTGAGGATTATGTGAGGCAGGCTGTGGTCAGGAGAATGACCTGAGGAGGTCTGTGCTGCCAGTCCTGGCAAGCAGAAAACTGAGGGAGCTGCAAGTATGCAGATGGAACAAACTTCAATCAAGTACTTTAAAGGGGGTAAAACTGTATTGCAAAGCCTGATGGCTCTGTTGAAAACTCTTTCCGAGTGTGCACAAGCTGCACAGAACCAAATGACACTTCTTACTGGATTATAACTCAAGAAGAAAAGTTAATTTAGTTCAGTATTCAAATTGCTGTTTAAGCCTTGAATTTAAGGTCAAGATGGTAAATTTCAGTTAGATATGGATGGAACAGGTAGGAGTGGGTTTGTTTGTTTGTTTAAATAGGGTTTGTGTTTTTAATCTCATTTACAAGATCTCACCTGTACAGATTTAGCAGTTAGAGTCTCAGAAGTAGATATCTCTAGCTTCTGCTGAGTCTGGTTCAAGGCAGGTACCTACACTGAGGTACACTGAGGACACAGGTATAAGTACCGCATTCATTCCTCTCCAGACAAAGACAGGAAATCCACTTGGGCTATCGTCTAGCCTTTTATACCTTCACCTATGTCTGATTCAGGCTGCTGAAGGAAGCATTTATGAACACCTGTTTTTTCACTGCAGCAATCACACAGTAAAAGTGAGGCTTTTTCTTACACTCTCCCTCCGTGAAGGCTGAATTCAACATTTCTGTCTGAGTGGAAATGGGACTTCTATGTTTGGACGTGGTTTACCATGACTCACTGCAGAAGAGAATTACTCATCTGCTGCAAAGTCTCAATGAGGCCATTCTAGATTCAACCTACTGAAAACTGAATATGATTAAGAATTGGTCACTAGTTTGGCCGATGTCTAACTGATTTAGATGTTATTCAAACACCCAGCTTGATGAGATTGAGCTTTTTTTTTATTAAAAAGATATTGAAATGTCATATTTACATCCTGTATGGAAAGTCCGTTATCAAAAATGAATGTTCAGTTCATAAAAACTGTTACTTTCTTTACTCTTAATAGTTTATTGGTAAATGAAAGCAGGCAGCTCTGTGTCTTCTCTTGTATGGAATAGCTCAAAGAAAGAAAGATATTACTTAAATGGCAAATGCCTTTGCCTCTTTTGGTTGTTTTTTTTTTTAGCTTAGTGACCTTCAGAAGTTTTCTGAGAATCACTCAGATGAAAACTGTACCAAAAGATGAGTCACAGAAGAGCTTGGGGATAAGCATTACCTGTTGTGCCTGCAACTCCTTTCTTTGCTCTCAGTAAATGTGATTCAGACCATTTCTGGGGTGGATGTGGCAGTTTTGCTTTCAGGCTATTGGAAAGCAGACTCCTGCTGTTGTTTCCAAGGAACTGGTTTTCTCATGGCAGCAGGTTTTATTTTCATTAGGTGTAGGGTTTTTCTTCTTTTCTAGCTCTCAGGTGTAGAGTAAGAGGTTCCTTGCTGTTTTCTGGCTTCCCCTCTCAGTATCCTCCTATGGCACATCGTGACATGGCAGCTAAGCAACTCTTCTGCTCTGCCTCCACAGGCATGCTATTTCCACTCTGTAATTTTTAAGAAAGTGGATGATTTTCCTCCTTCGCTTCTTTCTCTGACATGTAAGTAATTCCCCATCCTACCAAATAAATCAAAAGCAGCATGAGCTGGAAGATGTCAGGTGTGAACAACAAGGAAAACAAATAAATAACCCCTAAACCCCCTCCCAAATCTCACTGATTTTGAGCTTAGTCCTGTCTTTGAGTAATTTTCTGACTCTCACTGGGTTCCATACAGTGACATCTGTGAACTGTGTCTTCTGAATGTAATACAGATTTGCAGCCTTTTTGTAGCACTGAAGTCAAATCAGAAGAAAAGCGAGGTGAACCAGAGGCTATGACAATGATGGCTTGACAGGGTCCTGAGCACCTTTATTCTCATCAGCCAGCTTACCTTCCCCATTGCCCTCTCCCTTTCCTACTGCAACCTTTTTCTTCTCAAAATTTACTTCCCCTTTTCCATATCTAATCTCTCTTTTCTGTCTCTGAGTCCTCTCATAATTATTTCATGTGCAGTCCCACTTAATTGTCTTGTCTTCCCTCACCCCACCCTCCTCCATTTATTCCTGCAAATAACAGGTTTGCCCAACTTTGATTCAATGACAGGTTTTTATTTTAGCCTTTTTGTTCTGAGCAACCAAGAATTATAAAAATGCACTGCACTTGTCTGTCTGTCTGTTGATCAGTGGTTCACAGTCCTGACAACCCTGGCCCCAGATTTTTGGATGTAGGAGATAATTTCATCTAAGCTTGTCGGAAAGGTAAAGATACAAGAAAAATAATAAACATCTACAAGCTTTGTGAAAATAGTTGGTCATGTAGAGGAGGAAGAAGATTCATGCCCCATCAGGGGAGAATCTGATGTGGAATCATGTTGCTTAGACATCAGAGAGCCAGAGGAGAGCATAGTCTTGAGATACAGATCAGCAGGAAACCAGGTGTCGTCATCTCTGCTGCTCGTACAGCTAGGCATTTAATTCCTTTCTCTCTCTTCAGAAACATTTAACTGTTCTTCTTTACTCCCATTGTGTCACTGTGTTTGAACCATTTATTTATTTATTTATTTATTTATTGCACTGTCAGTTATGATTTATTTAGGTTTTGTTGATGCTGTTTATTGCATTGAAGACTTCTGACTGTGACCTCTATGATGTGGAGTCTGTCACCTGAGTTTTCTTCACTGCCTATTTTTATGTCCTTATGTCAGAAGCGAAATAACGGCTGTGGTCCTAAGTGGGAAAATAACTACTAATGGATTAGGTTGTATCAAATGGATTGTGTAACGAGGCTGAGGTTACCAGCACTAACCACAGTAAACCTGAAATTTATTGGTGGTAGAAATGAAAGTCACAATCCAGAGAGGAAGTTAATGGTTAGATAGTCAGATTTTAAATGGTCAGATTTGCTATGGAATAATAGTCCCATTCTTTTTTTATTTTTCTCTTCTGTCAGCTAAGAAATAAACCTCTAACATCACATCTTTTTCAAGACATCATTCAAAGATAAAAAGAGGTAATTTTGTTCACATAACATCTATTTCCAACATGAGCTATATCAAAAGAGATTAAGTAGATATCTTCTTTCTGAAGAACTCAGTTTAAAATCTACTGGCTGCCAGTGTCCTTCCAGATGACAGAATGTGTTAAAGAGTACAACTTGGTTGATTCTTTTATAAGTAAGTGAAGGAGGCTGTGAATTTATGTGCTTTGTTTAATAAGGTCCCTAGCTTGTGGTTTTGGAAAATGGTGGCAATAAAGCTGTACTGTTTCAGAGTTATGGGAACATATCTCTCTGGTTCTCACTAGACAAACTTTCAGTCTGCATAATTTCATGTTTATTAGGATCAATAACATTTAATATCTAAAATTTTCATGAAGTTTTGTGGCTTTAAAGTGCTACAGTAATCACTTTCTTCTGTCTCAATATATTCATGGTAAGTTTGCAATATGTTGCTCATAGAAATGATTCAGCAAGAGGAGCATGGTGACTCCTGTTGCAAAGCAATTTACTAATGAGCTTTTATCTTTTACTCAGAATTTGAGTTCTCTCATGTAGTATTTTTGTAGCCAAGCTTTTAAGCAAACTCAAAAGAGATCAAAATACAGATAGGAAACAGGCAGTATGTTAGTGGAAGAAAAGGTAAATAATATGGTCAAAGTTGATAAGAAAAATAGATGGAATAGTCTTTTGAAATTTTATTTATTTTTCTGAAAACCCATTTTGGAGAAAAAGAAGTTGAGAGACCATGTTGAGACATCCTATTGAACATTGTCTACACCTGTTCTATTGAACTGAACTATTAAAAAATTGATTGTCAGAGGAGAAGAAAAAGAGGCAAGTGGGAGAGTTTTCAGGTTTCAAAAATTTTCCTTTTGGTTAAAATGCAAAATTAAAATCTCAAAAGACTTGGTGGTTTTGCTTAAATTTGAAGCCAAAATACTTTGAATACACAAATTGTAACTTTTTTCCTCAAATGAAACCATAGAAGAATGTGAAAACTTGCATTTCCCTTTTTGAAGAATTCTGTCAGGGCTGTCTTTTCTACAGAAATTTTTAGCAAGTAAAGATCTGCCACTAGGTAGATGGGAACCACTAACTGAAAAATGTCTCACCTGCTCTACAGAGATGTCTGAGATGGCTTTGATTGCAATGAGGAAGAGCATTCTCTGAAATGGATGAGTTGTGCTCTCTGCTTTTTCTTTCGTCTTGACCGGAATGGTTAGTGCATGCTCAGAGCTTCGAGCAGCCACTGCTGTCCATTTTAAGAAAATACAGCCAAATTACCTGCATAATTTATCGAGATGTTATAAAAATTTCAATACAAAATTTTTGAAGAACACTTTGACTTATGGCCTCTTCATTATGAGCAAAGTTTAATGTGATATTAAATACATGTTAAACTATTTGGTGAGAGGGTAATCAAAAGGTATGAATTACTCGGAACTCTGCATGGTTGGCATGTTTCCTTTTTAGATAACCCTTAACAGTTTCACTGTCAACTGATAATTTCTAGCTCTGCTGTGATATATCATTTATTTATTGGTTATTTCACATCATTATGAGCTGTTTCCCCGCTACCCTAGTGCTGCGCAAAGTTGGAACAAAAAGGCAGACAGTCTTCTTTTGTTTTGCTTGGAAATAAAAAACACCTGTAGAAGAGAACAGGACTGAGCAATATCTAATGGTCACCGTCAAAGTGGTACAACTGATTGTGTCATTTTGTCACTGTGTGCAGTCTGAAATCAGTCTAGCTCTGCAGTTAAATGCACCAATAAGACACCATTTTTTTTTGCCTTTAAAATTTTCTGGCTTTTAGTAGCCTGGAGAAAATTTTTCCTCTCAACTTCAGCAATCAAATGCAGCTAATATAAAAGTTTACCTACTATTGTGCAGGCTTCCTACACCTATTGGTTATTCAGAAGGCTTGCCTCTACTCAGTGATTGTGGGGGTAGTATAAAAATGTATTTAAATCTGTATAACTACTATGTTGATATGAGTATTAATTGATACCACCTAAAAATATATTAATGCCTTTCTATTGATGTAACTGTCTGTCTGAGCCTGCTGCAGTAATTTAGTTAAATCAGTTCGTTACTGATTTAGTGTAAAGTAAATGCTAGATACAGAAAAAGGCACGTAATTTCTATCACTACTTAGAAAACTGTTGACTTTTCCAATCAACAGCAGATTTCTGTGAACAGAATAGTCATTCTTACAAAAACTGCAGTAAATGAAATGTCATTTTTATTGATAACGATGCTATTTGCTCTGGAGAACTCTTTACTGTTAGAGGATCTGGTTCTAGACTTGCTGGTCCTGTCTCCATTATTCTTAAATTTCTCTGCAGCAAAGACATTAACTGAGTCCTATAAAGTTAATATTTAAGGATCTTGGGGATCATTCCTTAAAAATTTTGCATGAGCTTTTATCGGTAGCAGCATTCTTTGTACTTGTACAAGACAGGGATGATTTTCTCACTGGGAACAAGGAATTCTTATATTCTTTTTTATTCTGCCCTTGATAAAACACAGTATTGTCTAGGGTTTGTGTAAACTACATTTTCACCTCCAGGGAGTGAAAAAAAGGAAAAGTATGACACTAATCGAGTTTTCTTGTTTCCTTTCAAGTTTCATCATCGTGACTCTGCTTGGGCATCTGGATGTGATTGTTCTCACTCCTGCCAGGGGACCGTCTCCCACATGCCATTCCTCCCTTCGCCCCCGCCTGCTTCCTCTTCGCCTCCCTCCCAGAAGTCACTTTTCTTGAGAAAGCCATCAGCATGTCCTGCTGCTCTGAGGGCCATTTGCCATCTGTCTTTGCTCTCAGAGGTGGGTGACATCTGCTTTCCTTCATGGGCTGGTCAGAAAGCAGCAGGCAGAACTGGCATCTTCCAGCTAGGGTGTGCCTTGTACCCCCCAGAAGGGCAGGAGCAGAGATGTTCTCATGCTGTGTAGGTAACACGCATGCATGGCTGTGGTGGAGAAAGGACTGCTGGGAGGTGGTGGACAATGGAGCAGCTGGGACAGAGCCGAGGGCCACCCGCAACCAGCCTGCTCAGCTCAGATGAGGCGTTGAAAGGCTGTAAAATCTTGCACTGGCGAAGAAGAGGAAAGGCATCCAGCTGGCATGGCTGTTCTCTCCCTAGAAGAAAAGACTGTAAATTGCAGTTGTGCTTTGAGAATGACTTACTGTTATTCTGTTTATCTGCCTGTTTAGAGGCATTTTGTTTTTCTGCTGTTAATAAAAATATTCCTTGTTAAACCATTTGTTTCCTATTTGCCCTTGAGGACAGTCTGCTTACTGAGTCATTTACACTGCTCTTTGCTTCAGGATAATTTTCCCTGTTGCCTGGGAGAGGACTTGAATGGTGCTTTAGTGTAATCTACCCTTAAATGTGAACCCACCTATTAGTCTTTTCACTCAGGTCCTGGTAGAAGGCTTACAAAATGTCTCATACCAACCACAGCTTGACCTCCAGTGGTTATCCAGTACCTGTTTAAGAGGAGATGACTGCTATCTGCCAAACTCTGCCAAAGTGACAACTGAAAGGAGAAAGGCTCTTTGTCCTGCTGAACTGAGGATACCAGTCAGTGCTGGGGGAAGGTGTTTGAGAGGCAACCAGACACAACGCCTTCAAAGGTGAGCTGCTTCTTGTGCTTAGTCCTGCTTTACCTGCAGAAGGGCTTTCAATGAAACAGTCGCAAAGAGTATGTGTTAATGCCCTTGCATAGTATGACAGAGATATAAATATTTCTTTAATTAAATAAATAGAAGGTTGTTGAGTTTCTACCAGAGCTTCTAAACCTGCTTAGAAATTCAAAATCAGTTTTAGACTGAAGAAAATAAACTCATCAATGAAAGAAAATATTCAAATCCTCCTCCACTCCCCTAAATAAAAGGAAAGAGGAAAAAAAATGTCATTTTACTATTAAAATTAAAAGGCTTTAATGGTGAGGAGAAAATGATGGGGGTGACAAATCTTTAAAGACAAAATGAAGTGCTATTTGAAAGATTCTTTTCTTCTTTTCAGACTGTGGTATTTTACAGCCTTACAGATGACAAAGCAGCTGCTTCCCTTGTGCTTGGCTGAATGCTTTCTCTGCACACCACTGGGTTGTTTTTGTTTTCGTGTCACATTGATCTTCTCTTGATGCGCTGCCTCTAACATGCCGTTGGGCGCCTCTGGCTGCCAATAGTGAGGGAGAAGATCAGGTTCTTGTGGGTAAACTGCCATTAGGCTCTTCCTGACATGACTTATACTATTATGGTCCGTGTCTACTCTTTGAGAGTTAGAATCGCCTTATTATTGTTTTTACTACTTGTACTGAAGGACTTTCTAGGGGCCCTTGTCCAGATCTGTCAAACAGGTGTTACACAAATGATATTAAAACACAGCACCTACATCCCAAAGCCTGCCTGTGAACAAGTGAGACAGAAAAAAGGCAATTATTATCCCCAGTTTTCAGCATCTACCTAAATCTCTCCAGGGCTGCACAGAAAAATCTGAGCAAGCTCTGAATAGAAGTAGTATGGGTGAAGGAGAATGATACTATATCTATCCTAAAATAACTACTTTCTCACAAGCTCTAAGGTAGTGGCATGTTAAAGCAGTAATACAAGATACTCATAGTGGCTAATGCCTGAAAATAGAGTTAATCAGTCACATTAACCAGCCTGGCATGTCTCATTCATACTAAAAATGCTGGGCTATTTCCCCAGTCCTCCTTTGGATCTTCCATTAAAATAGCTGTCTGTGTCTGTAATTTCTGCTAGGACATGGCAATGATGAGGCCACTGGCATGTGAGTGCTTTTGTCTATTGTGCCAGTCAGTACTGTCTGATGGGTTCTTATCTGGTTATATGGTTCTGGTCTGTTGCCTCTCCACTGAGGCTGTAGGTGGCTAGAACAGTGTTTTCAATCTGTAGAGCACTTCACACAGCAGGAACTTAGTAAATGTTGGGTTTCTAGGTCCTAGGGTAATATATATATTAATAACAAATAATAAGAAGCAACAAGAAATCTTCTTCCAGCTGCATCAATATGCTTGCACACAAATACTTTCCTCTTGCCCCCTGCTTTCTGTCACGCTGAAACACAACACAGCTTGCCATATGTGGGAGCAATTTGCAGACACCGATATTAAGGATGCCTGTCTTTAATAATTGAAAAGAACTACCATAATGCTTGACTCATTAAATTTCTGTGGGGAAACAGTAACCTCCAGTGGTCATTTAGAATCCAGTCATGTTCCAACGGACTTCAGTGAGAGTACTATTAAGTCTTTATTTTATACCTCGCTTTAAAATTTTCCTTGAAGCCCTAAATTATACATTCATAACCAATTTCTTGTACAAGACATAGCTAGCTGCTAGAACTGAGCTCCTTCAAAAGTTTATTTTGCACTTATTTACCTTTACAAGGGACTTAAGGTCCAGGAATAAAAAAATCCCTATGAAAATGGAAAGTAATATCAAATGTTAGTGAAAAGCACCAGTTGTTTTACCTTATTTAAGGGAACAGTGCAATTTGTGTAGTGGCTGAACTTAACTTAGGAATGTCATCTAAGTGCTAAGTGAATAGATCTTTTATTCTTTTTCAAGTGGGGGGGCATCCTCCAGTTAGAGGGAAAGCTAAAACTATTTTCTTACATATTTGAATTTATTTTTTTAAGAGGTTAGAGTGTGCAGTTAGGAATGTGTTTAGGAGTTGCTCTACTTTGACCAGTCAGCAGTCACAGGAAACAGGGGTGAAAGGGACCTTAGGAAGAAACCTTCAAGGCAACGCTAGCTCTAGCCAAACTGTTTCACCCCTCGGCTTCCTTCAGGCTGCAGTCCCACAAAACAGAGATAGAGAAGGCTGCCAATTTTTACGTCTCTTTGCGGTTCATATTTACGTTACAGACCCTGACTGAATCTGGTGTGATGCTGGAGCTGCTGCATATTGCTGATAATGGAAGGACTGCAGAAACCAGCATGACTTTTTCCTTTCCTTCAGGGGAATGACAATATTCTGCCTGAGAGCTCAGAGGCTAAATCTTGAGTGCTACCTGGGGTTGCAACACGTTAATCTGAACAAGCACTATGCAATTAACCTTTCTGTGGCTGAGTTTGTGAGGGGGCTGAGGGAATGCCACTGAATATGGCTTGAGTGATCACAAGTCCTCCCCCAAGGTTTTTAATTGTTTTATCTGCTGAGTGAAGTAAATCATTATTTCTATGTGATTACCAAGTGCTGTGTGGGTGTTTGTTTAGATTTATGCTCCTGGGTGGTTGCTGTCAACATAACTACTGTGAACTGATCAGAGCTTTGAGTGAGCCCAATCTCACAGACTGGGAATGAAGTATATTAAGCCCTCTTCTTCCCTGGGTATCTGTTTGAGAATGTGTCACTTTTAATGTTTCAGATGGGATAAGTTATAGCTGGCTGTGGAGGAGTTTGATTTAGGGCTAAAGCAGCTGTGAGATGTCAAAAAGAGAAAGGGGAAAGTCTTGATGTGCCTCAGGGTCATAGTACCATTGAGTGCTGCATAGGAGCATCCCACCCTCCTGTGAAGTAGCCAGCTGAGATGGCTGTGCTGGCTCCTCAGATGCCTTGTGCCTAGTTAGTCCTAAGGTAGTCCTATATACTTCCTTCTATATGCTACCTATCCCAGCTCAGTGTGGCGCTGGACTTGTGATGAGAGAACAAGTAATGTTCTTGGTGATCCTAATGGAGAGGTTTGGCTGGAGCTGCAAGTTCAGGAGGCTGGAAAGGCAAAGGGAGAGAAAGCAGAAAGAGAGGGTCTTGTCTGATGGTGGATAAGCAAGATGCCTTCTCTGTCTATGCGTGTCTTTGTCAGCTTATCACCACCTCCTGCTTGGACAGTCACCTGTTCCTGCTTTTTGCAGGGTGTCAAGCTTCTGCCCACAAGCACTATACATCTTGGTTGCAAATAGGAAACAATCTCTGAAAATCAGCCTTTCTTCTGTATTGTAAGGTAGGTAATACCAGTCTTCTTCAAGATTGATCTGGAAAGGTACTGAAACAAACTGCTTACATTTGTGTCTTAGGAAGATTCCCTGAGAATGTCCATGGAACCTGATAAAAATTGTGCTGGTTACAAAGCTGCGTGTGGAAATCTCTTTGGACCGTCAGAGTCCTATAGGTTTATCACAGCACTCTCTCTCTCTTTGTTTAAATTATTGACTATTATTCAGACTTTAGTTTCTGTATATTAATGGCCTATGTGGAATTGACAGAAATCAATACAGTATTATTGTGTACAAGGACGTGCATAGCTATGACTTTCTCCATGGTTAGGAAAGATTTATGTCTTTTTCAGTCTCTGTTTTACCTTTCTGCTTTCTGCACAGTCCAATGGTAACAAATAATATTAAAACAATGCACTGACTTCTATGTTTCTGGTTAGTTAAATTATTAATAAACATTTGGTGCAAGACTGATTTCAGCTAATTTTAGCAGTCTGCAGTGCATACATTTAGATTTGATTTAGGTTTTTAGGGTTCTCTTTATTGGCAGTGTGGGGAAAAACATTCCTAAGGAGTGATGAATATCATGAGTTTTAGTTACATTCCTTAAATGATTAAAATTATGCCCTAAAACACTAATCGTTCTCCAGCTAGCTCCAATGCAGTTGTCTTAATTTGGAGAGATGAATCTTACCCTTTGTTCAGCTTGTGTAATCTCTGTGTGTACTATTATTACTTCGGATCATATTTAGCCTGAGGCAGCTGAGGGACTATTCTCCTGTGGCTTGAGGTGGTGCAGAGAGTGATCTCCCTTCATGAGCACCTGCTGACTGCTAAAATAGCCAATGTTTTTTATGAGTGTCGTTGGTCGCTTGTTGTGAAGGCATCTAATTCTGCTCATGCTGTGTTAAATGCCTATCAGATTCAATCTCCCCCAAAACGTGACAGAAGAATGCTTAATATCGTGATTCTAGTTTCGCTCATATTGGAAAAGGGTTTGAGAAGCTGGGACAGCTCCTGCTGAGCAGGAGCCAGAGCAACACCTCAGGTACTGAATGGACTAGAGTTAGATAGGAGGATGCCTTGTGATTATAAATGTGTCCCAGGTTAAGCAATAGCTGTGAGGGGATTTTTTTTCTTTAAGTTATGGTTTCATTGGAGGTCTGTTAGTTCTGCCTCGGCCTCATGCCAGTGGCCCAAGTCCTTTACTGGATATAGCTGTTAATAATATTTGCAGCACAGGATTTATGGACACATTTATTCTGGAGGAATCTAATCTCTGCATTGCTTTTGTAAATGTAGCTGTATCAGAAAAACAGTGCATGAATTATAGGTCTCGGCAGGATTGATCGTGCCCTTAGGAACTAACAGCAGTGCCCAGAGAACAATTACATTCTTTGGCTCCCAATAATGAAACATTATTTAGAAACAGAAAGTCATTATGCAAAACTTTAAGAAATTATCCAATTACATTACATGTACTTTTGTCATAAGCCTTCCTTATTACACAAAATTTAAATGTCTTCTGAGAGGGAGTTCTGTAGTACTGGTTTCCTGCTCTTGTGCTTCAAGGCATTTTGCTTCTCTGTTAAATGATGAAAGAGAACTGTTTAGGGTTGGAAATATCATATATTCTGAAAATTAAAAAAAATAGCTTATAAAAAGAAATAGTGTCTGAAATCAAGCAGTTATATTCATTACCACTTAATATTAAATAACCTGTTAATTTGCCAGTATTTGTTTCATTTTTTGGCTTAGCAGGTTATTACAGCAAGATGTAACTCGAAGAAGTGAACGGAGGTATCTTACTTCTAAGGTTATTCATCCTATACAGTCAGTCTGATTTCTTAGTAATTGTTTAAGGTTTTAAATTTAAGCCTTAAAATGATGTTCTTTCCTTTACATGACAGTTGGTCTTTGTATTGCACAGTGGTGATGGGAAGAAAAATGAGCTGTGCTAATCTAGTTTGTGCAGTGTTCAGTAGTTCCAAGGCAATGCTCTGGTGAGTAGCTGAAACGTGGGACTGGTCCAGTGCCACCCCCTGCATAAAGGCAGAACTGGGTGTCAGGTAGCTTCAGGAATGGCTGGGATAGATCTGCTGTTTCATGATCTCTCCGGCTTTAGATAAAGTGAGACTCCGGCAAACATGCTGGTAGGAAATGCTGACGTAGCATTTCCGAAAAACTTAGTAGCACTCCTAAATCTTAAGGACTTTTACCTGAGGCTGGAACTGCAGCAAACATGAGTTAATGCCTGAGCAATCTGGCATCATCTGTGTGAGTCTCATTGCTTTTGCTAGCAGTTTTTGGTTAAACAAGATTTTCTTGAAGGTGACGCGTTAGGCATATTTAATATCCATCCTTCTATACCTCAGCTCACATGACTGGAATATAGTCATGGAGGGCTATGTCCTTTTCAGGAAAGACAGGCCAGCCAGGCGGAGTGGTGGGGTTGCTCTTTATGTACGGGAGCAACTACAATGCACCGAGTTCTGTCCAGGGACAGATGACGAGTGAGTTGAGAGTCTGTGGGTGAGAATTAAGGGGCAGGCTGGCAGGGGGGATACTGTTGTAGGTGTCTGTTACAGACCACCAGATCAGGGTGAGGAAGTTGACGAGGCCTTCTACAGGCAGCTGAGAGCGGCCTCACAGTCACAGGCCATGGTCGTCGTGGGGGATTTTAACTTCCCTGATGTTTGCTGGAAGGACCACTCAGCAACCCAGCCGCAGTCCAGGAGGTTCCTCCAGTGTATGGATGATAACTTCCTCCTGCAAATGGTGGATGAGCCAACCAGGAGAGGAGCGCTGCTGGATCTCATCCTCACTAACAAGGAGGGTCTGGTCGAAGCAGTAAGGGTTGAGGGCTGCCTTGGTTGCAGCGACCACGAGATGGTGGAATTCAGGATCTTGTGTGGTAGGACTAGTAGAATAGCAAGTAGAATTGCAACCCTGGACTTTAGCAGGGCAAACTTTGGCCTTTTCAAGCAATTGCTAGGGGAAATCCCGTGGGCAAGGCTGCTTGAAGGTAAAGGGGCCCAAGATAGTTGGTTGGCATTCAAGGATTGCTTTTTCCGAGCTCAAGATCAGAGCATCCCAACACGTAGAAAGTCAAGGAAGAGGGCCAGGAGACCTGTGTGGCTAAATAGGGAATGGCTGGGTATGCTCAAGTGGAAGAGGAGAGTTTACAGGTCGTGGAAGGAGGGGCTGGCCACTTGGGAGGAATATAAGGCTGCTGCTAGAGGATGTAGGAAGGCAGCTAGGATGACTAAGGCCTCCTTAGAATTAAATCTGGCGAGAGGGGTCAAGGACAGCAGAAAGAGCTTTTTCAAATACATGGCAGATCAAACTAACACCAGAGGCAATGTAGGCCCACTGATGAACGGAATGGGTGCCCTGGTGACAGAAGATACAGAGATGGCAGAGTTACTGAATGCCTTCTTTGTCTCTGTCTACTCTGCTGCAGGCAGTCCTGAAGAGCCCTGTACCCCTGAGACCTCAGATGAAGTCAGGTCAATGGAGCGGTTTGCCTTAGTCGATGAGGAATGGGTTAGAGACCAGTTGAGCAATCTGGACATCCATAAATCCATGGGCCCAGATGGGATGCACCCGCAGGTGCTGAGGGAACTGGCGGAAGTCATTGCTAGACCACTCTCCATCATCTTTACCAAGTCTTGGGAAATGGGAGAGGTGCCTGAGGACTGGAGGAAAGCAAATGTCACTCCAGTCTTCAAAAAGGGCAAGAAGGAGGACCTGGGTAACTATAGACCGGTCAGCCTCACCTCCATCCCTGGGAAAGTGATGGAACGCCTTATCCTTGGTGCCATCTTAAGGCATATCAAGGATAAGAGGGTTATGAGGGGCAGTCAACATGGCTTCACCAAGGGGAAGTCATGCTTGACCAGTCTCTTAGCCTTTTATGAGGAAATAACACGGTGGATGGATGATGGCAGAGCGGTGGATGTGGTCTACCTTGACTTCAGCAAAGCATTGACACAGTCTCCCACAGCATCCTCACAGCTAAATTGAGGAAGTGTGGACTGGATGATCAGGTAGTGAGGTGGACTGTGAATTGGTGTCCTGGGTTCAGCAGTAGCAGTCATTTTTCTCCTCCTTGGTAGCTGGTGCAGTGCAGTGTTTTGACTTTCGGCTTGGGAACAGAGCTGATAACAAGGATGTTTTGGTTTGGCCAAGGACTTTGTGAGCCTCATGCTCTGCCAGGGAGGAGGGGAAGGTGAGAGGAAGCAGAGACAGGACACCTGACCTAAACTGACCAAAGAGGTATTCCATAGCACAGCATGTCATGGCCAGGAGGTAACTGGGAGTTAGCCGGAAGGGCTGGGAGACTGCTTGGTTGTGCCTGGGGGGTGAGTTATCGGTTGGCTGGTGCTGAGGTGTTGTATTCTCTTCCCTTGTTATTTCCTTTATCATTATTATCATTGGTGGTAGCAGTAGTGATTTGTGTTATACCTTAGTTACTAAACTGTTCTTATCTCAACCCATGGGAGTTGAATTCTTTTTGACTCTCCTCTCCGTCCCTCCGGGAGCAGGGGGAGGGCAAGAAAGGGGGGGAAGTGAGTGAACGAATTGCCTGACTGGGTTTAAACCACGACAGTTCTTTTTGGCACCCAATGTGGGGCACGAGGGGTTGAGATAACAACAGATACCGGATTAATAGTCACTCGTCGCAATGCTGATTTATTGGCTCTCAGAGTTGTTCCTCTTGATCTCACAGTTTCAGAATGTTGTAACTTACGTAGAGCCGGTATTTGCTGTGTTAGTGTTTATCAAGTGTGGGGCTTGGGCTAAGGTTCTTGTCTCACTGTGCTTTATGGCAATGGCTTGTAATACGGGCGGGCTCCAGCAGCAGGGCGGGACGGACGTGGCCGTGGCCGTGGCCGTGGACTTGTACCTGGCCGTCCGGCTGCTCTTCATCGTCCTCGCCCTCTCCCTCGCCTCCGTCTTCGTGAGGCTGCGGGAAGCCGAGGGGGAGCGGCCCCGGGAGCCGGCGGGTGCTGAAGCGGCCCGGGAGAGCGGCCCCGGGGAGCAACCGGTGGAGGGAGCGGGGCCAGAGGCCGTGAGGGGACGGCTGCCGGTGGAGGAGCGGAAGGAGGCGGTCGCCGAGCAGAGGGAAAAGGCGGCGGAGGAGCCGAGCCCGGCGGCCGAGCCCAGCCCCGAGACAGCCGAGAGCATTCCCCGAGCCCCAGGAGGATGCAGGAGACCACGCAGCATTTCCCAGCAAGGCAGAGGAGGAAGAGCTGGACTCAGAAAAAGAGAAGCTGGCGGTGGGAGAGCCGGCAAGCACAGCAGCTACACCAGCCCCAGTGACAAGTACAGCAGCATCAACTGAGAGTTCTGAAGGTTGTGAATGGCCTTTGGGTATCCTTGGGACCTGCCTGCTGACTGTGATGGGGATCAGCATGTTGGCACACACACAGACTGTGTTCTACCCACAACCTTTTTGTCTGATCTCAAAGGTTAAGCAGAGTCAGGTTTGGTTCTTGTCTGGGGTTAGACGACGATGCAGGGGGACCAGGAGATTTTCCCCAAGTCTGGACAGTCATGAGTGGCAGGGTGTGTAGGACAGTATGGGCAAGTATCTAGTCCACTGGGCCCCTCCAGTGCTTTGGAAGCGTCGGAGATGGAAGGCAGCTGTATGGAGTCCCCAGCAACAAGCTGCAGAAACTGCTGAAGGGGACAGTGAATTATTTTAAGCCTGGTGGGCCCATGGCACTTCAGGCCATCAGAGCAGAAATGCAACATAGAGATGGACTCATGATCGAGGGGTGGACTTAGGAATGGACGCTATTGCCCAGGTTATTCACGCGTGTGAACACTGCACATAGTCTCTCCTGCTCTGGAAGACTGTTACAAGAGATGGAGCCTGACATCATGGACCAGATGGACGCAGCAGCTTTATAGCTACTGGTCCATGCACTGAGATAAGAGTGATGGTATATTGAAAATGTGGGATCTGAGCATGACGTGAATGGTATGGAATAAGGGGTGGATAATGTCCTGGGTTCAGCAGTAGCAGTCATTTTTCTCCTCCTTGGTAGCTGGTGCAGTGCAGTGTTTTGACTTTCGGCTTGGGAACAGAGCTGATAACAAGGATGTTTTGGTTTGGCCAAGGACTTTGTGAGCCTCATGCTCTGCCAGGGAGGAGGGGATGCCAGGAGGAAGCAGAGACAGGACACCTGTCCCAAACTGACCAAAGAGGTATTCCATAGCACAGCATGTCATGGCCAGGAGGTAACTGGGAGTTAGCCGGAAGGGCTGGGAGACTGCAGGGTTGGAGGAGGTATGGGTCGGGCCTGGGGGGTGAGTTATCGGTTGGCTGGTGGTGAGGTGTTGTATTCTCTTCCCTTGTTATTTCCTTTATCATTATTATCATTGGTGGTAGCAGTAGTGATTTGTGTTATACCTTAGTTACTAAACTGTTCTTATCTCAACCCGTGGGAGTTGCATTCTTTTTGACTCTCCATCCCTCTGGGAACAGGGGGAGGGCAAGAAGTGGGGGGAAGTGAGTGAACGAATTGCCTGACTGGGTTTAAACCATGACAACTGGCTGAAGGAGAGAAGCCAGAGAGTTGTAGTCTATGGGGCGGAGTCTAGTTGGAGGCCTGTATCTAGTGGAGTGCCTCAAGGGTCAGTACTGGGACCGGTATTATTTAATATATTCATCAACGATTTAGATGAGGGAATTGAGTGTACTATCAGCAAGTTTGCTGATGACGCTAAGCTGGGAGGAGTGGCTGACACGCCAGAAGGCTGTGCTGCCATCCAGCGAGACCTGGACAGGCTGGAGAGTTGGGCAGGGAATAACTTGATGAAATATAACAAGGGAAAGTGTAGAGTCCTGCATCTGGGCAGGAACAACCCCAGGTTCCAGTATAGGTTGGGAAACGACCTGTTAGAGAGCAGTGTAGGGGAGAGGCACCTGGGGGTCCTAGTGGATGACAGGATGACCATGAGCCAACACTGTGCCCTTGTGGCCAAGAAGGCCAATGGCATCCTGGGGTGTATTAGGAGGGGGGTGGTTAGTAGGTCGAGAGAGGTTCTCCTTCCCCTCTACTCTGCCCTGGTGAGACCGCATCTGGAATATTGTGTCCAGTTCTGGGCCCCTCAGTTCAAGAAGGACAGGGACCTGCTGGAGAGAGTCCAGCGCAGGGCAACTAAGATGATTAAGGGAGTGGAGCATCTCCCTTATGAGGAAAGACTGAGGCAGCTGGGTCTCTATAGTTCAGAGAAGAGGAGACTGAGGGGTGACCTTATTAGTGTCTATAAATATATAAAGGGGGAGTGTCACGAGGATGGAGCCCGGCTCTACTCGGTGGCAAACAATGATAGGACAAGGGGTAATGGGTACAAACTGGAACACAAGAGGTTCCACTTAAACTTGAGAAGAAACTTCTTCTCAGTGAGGGTGACGGAACACTGGACCAGGCTGCCCAGGGAGGTTGTGGAGTCTCCTTCCCTGGAGACATTCAAAACCCGCCTGGACACATTCCTGTGTAACATTATCTAGGTGTTCCTGCTCCAGCAGGGGGATTGGACTAGATGATCTTTTGAGGTCCCTTCCAATCTCTAGCATACTGTGGAACTGTGATACCTTCAGGGCCTTTTATTTAACAACGACTCTGCCACAGTGTGGAAAGCCCCCAAGACTCCACAGGAAATGTGGGGTTAACTGTATATAAACCAAGTGAAGAAGCTTTGTCCCATGGAACAGTTTTAAGTGCATCAGCAGTCTGTTATTTAAAGGCAGTTGCTTTCCACACTCCTATTTCTGTCTCACTAATTGATTGTGTATGCTTCCACTAAATGTGTTGCATCAAGAACTCAGTAACATTAGTGGCTAGAACCAGGGTTAATTTTCCTGACATTCCCCCCCCCCCCCCCCCGGTTTCCTGGTATTTCCTAATGGGCTGTGTTGCATGTTGCTTTTAAAAATCAGTTCTGTGGCAACAATGTTATGCTAACAGTGTGTGTGTATTTGCGTGCTGGGAGGTGGGGCTCCATAGGAAAACCTGGGAGAAGCCTGGAACTCCAAGGAGAGCTGACAAGACCTGGTTAATCATTTACATGTTTAAGATTTTGTATGTAAGTCTTGAGGCACAGAAGCACTGAAGTAGTTCCCCATTATAATTAATTATTCCAGGAGGCTGTTAAATATCCACAGCACTGGAATAGCATATAAACCAGTTCACCTTGCCCTATTTATGTCCTAAGGGCTGTTTTCCAAGGTTTTAGTCACTAGCGCTGCAGTGAGCTCTAAAAAAGTATTAAAATTTTAAATAGATGGAAGCCCCCATGGATTGGTCATGAAAGCAGCATGGTTGCGTTTTGATGGTATTTCTCCTTGATTTCAATATATTCTCATGAATAGAATGCCTTATTCCCTACTAGATTCTATCCAAGCTAACAAATTGTTGTTGAAAGCATTGAATTCAGACGCCTGTCATTAGCATCTCGCACGAGCTGCATTTTGGATGTGGCAGTCAAACTGAATTAAGCTGTGCAGAGACACAATGTAATGGCTCAGTGACTGTGCTCTTCCTAGTCATCCCAGGTGGCGACTTTGCATAAAACTCAGTGCTACAGAGCTGCTGGGATGCGGCAATTGCGCAATGCCCCCAGCTCTCATGCAGTACTCTCCATCCAGTAGCTGTGGTTAAAATCCATTTTTCATTTAGGTTGTATAAGAAAGACAGTAGTAAAACTTGTCAGAAACTATGTATGCTAAAAAGACCATTAGGTTAGGTTTTGACCTTTTTCTTTGAAGGAGTATGAACATGTACCTAGTAATACAAAGAGCCAACTAAATGTCTTCTTTGATAAGCTTTGAAATCTTGTGTGTCCCAACAGGACCTCATGGAGCCTTCCCATTTGTTTTTAACACAACCCTTTCTGAGATCTTTAGGCATAGAGATCAGAGATTAATACACACACGTGTTTCTCAGATGTTGGTTCTCTCTGCCCGCATATTTGCTCCTAAATTTCTGAGGTCCAGTACTGCTGGCGAATAACCATGACACTTGGAGCCGCTGTGGACACTGGGCAACCCTGAATTGCAGGAAGCTGTTTGAATCCCTCAGCTGCCAAGTGACCCTGCTCTCCTCTGCACTTGTTAAGAAGTGTGAGATGGCTTTTGTTTTCTTTCATGTTATCTGATAAAACATCTGTGTAGTTTCAGCTCCCCACTTATTTCTGGAAAGCTGCACTGCATTTCAAAATTGCTAGCTTTTTTATGAGGAACAATAGTTTTCAAATTAGGCAGTGATTTGTTTTTCAGTCAAAGCCTTTGTCTTGGAAACAAGTCATTACAGGAGATGACTCCCTTATTTTAGAAAGAAAGAACCAACCCTCAAGCAGTTGTTAGTTTTAGTGGTTGCAGTGAAAAACTCAGTCATGACTCAAATTTACTCCAAAGGCAAATTAGAATGTAGGTAAAAATAATCCAGGCCAAATTCTAGCACAACCTAAAAAAAAAAAAAAAAAGAAAGAAAAGCTGATGTTGATAGGACAGTGCTACACAGAGCCACGCATTCCACATGGATTGTGGACCAAAAGACCACGTGGATTGTGGTCTTAGTTTTAATCTCCTCATTGATATCTCCTACTAGGGAAGCACACTGTGTCTGGTGTAACCCTGTGGTTTCATTTCACATTGCTAAAGCTCCAGATTAAAGAAAAAAAAAACGTACAGACTGAAAAGATTCCTGAGGCACAGAATGGTGATACCTGCTCTTGCAGAAAAGATTGAGAAAACCTGTATGGAAATTACATGGAAAATCTGAAGGAATCTCCATCATTAAACATTTTAAGAGCAAGTTTGAAAACCCCCTTTCAACAAAGATGTTGGGGCAATGAAGCATTTCGGTAGTGGATGGACTAAATGACATCTTAAAATCTTTTTAAGTTCTCTATTTTATGCTCTTGGATTTTGTGAATGGATTGTGAGTGACCCTCTGAATCTGCTGGGTTTTTGTTTTTTCCCCTCTCAGATAATATTAAATCACGGACAATAATAAAATTTAAATACATTTTGTCTATGTAATTACTTTTATCTAGTAATTGTTTAAATCATTAAAGAAGTAAAACTGGTTTTGATAATGAGCTGTTTTCCATAAAACCATCTTGATGGGCATTGCTTCTGCTTCTGATCCTATCTGTATATGATCCCATCTTTTTGCGGAGCATCACATTATTCCTGTATTTCTGGTTATCCTTTAGGATAACTGTGTGCAATTAGCTATTTTCCAATGTTCTGGAAAGTCATCCAGGCAACCAAATTACATTGAATTCATATCCACAGACTAGCTTCATGGCTGGTTCTCTAACATTTCTTTGGAGGTAACAGTCCTGGTCTAAGTAAACCTAATGAAATCTGTAGAAATCCTGGGTTTAATTCTGGAAAGACCAGGCTGCATACCTGGAAGATGGGGCTGTTTGTGTGCATGCAAATGGACTGTCATGTTCAGAAGTATCTTAAACTCCTATGGTAGCATAGGAATTCAAAACTTCAGTGGACTGTGTGCTAATTTACCAGTCCAACAGAAAAGGTAGCTTAAAATTTTGTATTTCCCATGGCATCTGTTTTACAACAAGAGTTAATGCTGATTCACAAAACAGCAAATTAAAAGATTTCTGTTTTATTTTATAGAAGTGATGCTCTTTAAATATAGGTGTGAGAATACCAGAGGAATAGTACCCATTTTCCATATTGCTGAGGGGGATGGCAGTAGTGATATAGCAGATATCAGCTGTAACAGATGTTTTGATTAAAATGGTATTTATCTTGCTGCTCTTTCATCCACTATCAATCTTAACTGGATTAAAACCAATATCCAGTGGCAAGTATTCATTATTAAGATGATTTTCCAAATATGTTTAGTGAGATGAGCAATTGTATGTGTACCATGCCTTCTATGTCAGTAAAAATGATATAAGAATACACATGATTGTTAATTACTTTCCTTTTACTAGTGAGCTGTTATTAAAGGGAAAAAATGTAATTTTTTTCTGCCCTGTGTGAAAGCCTCTATAAGCCAATTTCTCAAGAGGAATCATCACAGTATTGTAACAAATTGCTGTTTGGCAAAAAGAGTCTCAACATAGACCTATTTACAATCCGCAAATCTTCAAGTTGTTTTTTCTCATCTGAGGGGCTGAAGTCAGATAGCTCTTTGTAGTCATACTGATGCATGTTTATAAGTGGATGTATTTTATACACTCTGAAAACCCACAAACATTCAGTGAACATGAACTTTGCTTGCTCAGCTCTTGTGAGAACCGTGGTGAACTCGACCTTCTGTCCTTTGGGATTTGTGTAGCTAAAACAATAGTGCAATTGTGTATGTATTAATTGGTAGTAGAAAAGAAACTGTGCAAAGATTCTAGGATATTAATAAAAAGCAGCATTATTTGAAAAGCTTTCTTATCTTGTTTTGAATGGTGAAAAGACCTAAACAGTGAAAGATGTAGAAGTAATGAGTTAGAAGAGAAGACACATGTTTGCAGCTGGTGTGTAGGGAAGAATGGTGGCAAATATTGGATTTAGACATCACAAAGATAGCATCCCCTTCTGCTCCCAGCAGGAATTTTGTAATCGATCTCAGTGCTAATAGGATCAAACTCAAAGACAAAAGGCATGTGGAAAAGGATGAAAGCACAGAGGTAAAAGGACCAGAGTAACAAAATGCTGACTGCACTGATACAAGGGGATGGCAGTCCTTAGAGTTAGACCTTTCATTGAAAAGTGCAACACCACTCTTCAAAATGTATTAATAACTTGCAAAAGGATTGATATGCATAAGTGTTCTACCCACCCGATGAATGTATTAATAACTGGGTTGTATAAATATATACATGGCTATAGTTGTTTGATATTCTGCATAAAATAATTGTTTATCAGTATCCTTTCTAGCAAATAAAAAAAAGAAAATTTGAAGTATTTTGCAATAAAATATACCAGACCATACTTAATACAGCTATATTTGTCCTAGGCTCAAAGTGAAACAAGAATTTCCACTATGAGATTTTTTTTAATTTATCCTTTGGATGCACACAAGCACATCATTAACATTATTCTGCATTATGAGAGCAATAGTACCAACAATAAAAGATAATACAACAGCTTTTTATTTAAATTTAGGTTTGATTAATGGCCTTGTTGTAAAACTTTATCAGAGTGGAATAGGAATCAGGTGGAAGCAAATAGCAATAAAACAACTAATCTTTGTTCAGTTCACATCTTGAGAAAAGACAGAAGGAGGCTTCAGTGAAAGGCTTGTGAGTAAGTCACTTCGTGTGTGATGCTTTCCAGTGTGGAAAGGAAACTGTAGGCAGACTTTTTTCTGTCTTTTCAGATCTCACATTAGAGGGATCTGAAAGATGCGGCAGTCCTTACCATGGAAGAATAAGTGAATAGTTGACCTATGGAGCCTGTCTCCCTCCTCATGTCCATCTTGTGTAAGTCCAGCCCCTTAGACACATGCTACCAGCTTCAGTAGTTTCCAGGATCTTTCTCTAGCTGATGCAGAGATGTGCAGTGATTCATTCCATTTACTTTAGAATAAGTACTAGTCTCTAAGGAACCAAACTGTCCCCATGGAAGAGGGAGCTTCCTAGCTCAGACTAAATGTCAGCCTTAAACTTTTAGCCTGCTAAAATTAGTATTTTTCAATACAATTTAATGTTATTCCCTCCAATCTGAACTTGTGCCACACAGTCACATTTCCTTGCAGCACACCTCCAAGTATTCTGTCACTGCCTGTCTCCCTCATCTGAGCCTCTAACTGTGGAAAATGAAGAAGCCTTCATCACCCTAGGGCATAGAGACACAAGATGCCATGTGTGACTGGGGGCTGTTTCCGTTGTATTTCCACTCTAAATTAATATTGTTCTCATATTTGTTGCAGAATTCTGGTAAATCCCACCTATTTTGTCTCTATACAAGAAAAAAGCATTGCTTTGAAAACTAGATGGAGAGGGTATGGAACCAGCATGATCTCATGAATGATCTATTTTGGGAACCAGAGCCAGAGTCACAGCCCTAGTGCAGAGCAGTGAGGACGCTTGCAAAGCTGGATGTAAGTCTTGAGTATAGAACATGCTCATGCAGCTCCAGATATATTTCTGATTTCTCTGGAACTGGTTTGGGTTTCTTTGTGCAGCACTGCAGTGTGTCATGCAGATGTATTGGTAGAGTTAATATATGCCCAATAAGCTCGTATGCCTGATGAAGAAAGGTTGGGTAATTTTATGTAGAGAAGTTTCTTAGAAGAGCTGAGGAGCTTGTGACAGAGAAACAGTTAATCAGCTGAAAAAAAAGTATCTAAAAAGGCACGGCGTGTTTGGGAAGGGATGATCAAAGTGTGTTACTTAATCAGGCACTCTGAAATGACTATTTTTGATAATATTTTTGCAAGATCTCCTGACATGTAACAGATGATTTGCAATTCCTATTGCATGCACTCCAGCAATAGTTCTGAAAAAAAAACATATTCTGGCTTAATTAATTAGGTTCAATTTCTTTGGAATTCCACTTTTTTTTCCTGGGTGTCAGGAGAGATGATGAAGAACATTGAAGTAAATTGGTGCAAATTACTGAACCAGAGTACTTTCCTTCCCCATTTTAGGGAAAGGAGTACTGTCTGGCCACAGACCCAAGGAAAGCACTTGTTGAAGGCTGACTGAGACTACTGGAGATGTTCACAACTACTAAATCTGGGAATCACACCTAGGTGCAAGATTTAGGAGGATAGTCTCCCAAAACGGCTGTGGCTGATGGAGAAATGAGCGTCCTCTGAAAGTAATTCAGAGCTGGAACCTACCATCTAGAAGTACATGTAGAAGAAACTTACCCATATTTGCTGCTGAGAAAAACCTGTTGAAAAGGCTGTTTTTTTTAAAACTCAGGAATCAGACGGAGTGGGTTTCTGGAACTAATTTTATGTACCTTCCAAGAACTGCTGAATAAGAAATTATGTCCAAGCAGTAAGCTCAGTGTGCAGGGTATCTCCTGTATCTTTTTCTTATATAATGGCAGGGCCGTGGAAGTCAGGATCAGTCCCGTCTGCTTCTGAGGCTGCTGCTTACGCTGTTGCAAGCAGTACAGATATGCCGTTTGTACTAAGTATAGGAATCATTATGCAGCTGAGTAAAAAAGTGCAAGATAACTGATTAACCAAACTCTTTTTTTTTAGTTAGGCATTCAAAGGACAGAGGAGTCCTCTAGCCTCTAAAAAGATATTTTATTCTTACTCATATAAACAGAATCTTGCAGAACTTGAATTTCTTTTCCATTCTGCAATGCAGAACTCCCCCATGATATGTCTATGTACTTGAGTCTTTTTAAAGCCTAAAATACATATCTGTTTGCTTTCATTTTCCTCCACTTCCTCTCCATATCTTTTCAAAATCCAATAAACAAATTTGAAACTTGTATATTGTTCCTTGCATAGCCATATATTATGCATGTCAAGGTTGTACACACTCCATATTTTGTTTTAGAAGTTTTACCAACATCTTCTGAATGACATTTGGGTATTACTGTACTGTAACAGTGTTCACATGTTTGGGTTCAAAGAGACTCCCAGGAGTTTCTGTGGCACTGTCAGAACTGAAATGCAAATGATCATTTAAACTATATTGAAGGTGGAAGGTTACAGGCTGTTGGGCAGGATCTTGTTATGGAAGTCCAATTAATGGTAGGCTAGGTGAAGGTGAAGTCTTTGAGGAGCCTAAATCTTCCTTAGAGTTACATTTTCCTCTAAATGGCACCTTCCAAGGACTGCCCAGGTACTGCCCTTCAACAGATCTGAAATGAATTTTAATTCAAGTTACTTTTTGCTTATTTTTGTACAGGCCTCAAGGAGAAGGATGAGAGGAATATTGAACAGAGTTTTAATTTTTATTTCCTTTTCTCTTTTGTTGCTACTAAATTATTTATGCCATGTCCTTCTTTACCTGGGAGTTCTTCATTTTAAATGTTCCTAACAGAAATCAGCTTGTTTATTGTGAAACCTAGCATGTACCTCTCCGAGATAAGAAAGTGATCTAAGGATAGATAGCTGAAATGCTCAAAAGTGTTCATCACCGTCAGATTTTACATCCATACAAGCCTTTTGAGCACTTCTGTTGAACTGCTGCATAGCTTGGAGGTGTTGAAAAGCTCCAAGAGTTTGATCTCCTCTGCTCTACCAGCTTGTGAGCAGCAGAATCCAATCTCTGGACAAAGCCCTGAAAACTCTGAAAAGACTCTCCAGGGAAGCCTTGCTCTCCCCTGCCTTCACAGTATCACAATATCACAGTATGCTAGAGATTGGAAGGGACCTCGAAAGATCATCTAGTCCAATCCCCCTGCCGGAGCAGGAACACCTAGATAATGTTACACAGGAATGTGTCCAGGCGGGTTTTGAATGTCTCCAGGGAAGGAGATGCTCCACAACCTCCCTGGGCAGCCTGGTCCAGTGTTCCGTCACCCTCACTGAGAAGAAGTTTCTTCTCAAGTTTAAGTGGAACCTCTTGTGTTCCAGTTTGTACCCATTACCCCTTGTCCTATCATTGTTTGCCACTGAGTAGAGCCTGGCTCCATCCTCGTGACACTCCCCCTTTATATATTTATAGACACTTATAAGGTCACCCCTCAGTCTCCTCTTCTCCAAACTATAGAGACCCAGCTCCCTCAGTCTTTCCTCATAAGGGAGATGCTCCACTCCCTTAATCATCTTAGTTGCCCTGCGCTGGACTCTATCCAGAACTGGACACAATATTCCAGATGCGGTCTCATGCAGTAGCAGTCATGTTTCTCCTCCTTGGTAGCTGGTGCTGAGGTGTTGTTCTAAGGTATAACACAAATCACTACTGCTACCACCAATGATAATAATGATAAAGGAAATAACAAGGGAACAGAATACAACACCTCACCACCCACTGATCGATAACTCGCCCCCCAAGCCCGACCAAGCTCCGACTGATACCTCCTCCAACCCTGCAGTCTCCCAGCCCTTCCGGCTAACTCCCAGTTACATCCTGGGCATGACGTGCTGTGGTATGGAATACCTCTTTGGTCAGTTTGGGTCAGGTGTCCTGTCTCTGCTTCCTCCCAGCTTCCCCTCCTCCCTGGCAGAGCATGAGGCTCACAAAGTCCTTGGCCAAACCAAAACATCTCTATCAGCTCTGTTCCCGAGCTGAAAGTCAAAACACTGCACTGCACCAGCTACCAAGGAGGAGAAACATGACTGCTACTGCTGAACCCAGGACACCAGGGCAGAGTAGAGGGGAAGGAGGACCTCTCTCGACCTACTAACCACCCCCCTTCTAATACACCCCAGGATGCCATTGGCCTTCTTGGCCACAAGGGCACAGTGTTGGCTCATGGTCATCCTGTTGTCCACTAGGACCCCCAGGTCCCTCTCCCCTACACTGCTCTCTAACAGGTCGTTTCCCAACCTATACTGGAACCTGGGGTTGTTCCTGCCCAGATGCAGGACTCTACACTTTCCCTTGTTATATTTCATCAAGTTATTCCCTGCCCAACTCTCCAGCCTGTCCAGGTCTCGCTGGATAGCAGCACAGCCTTCTGGCGTGTCAGCCACTCCTCCCAGCTCAGTGTCATCAGCAAACTTGCTGATAGTACACTCAATTCCCTCATCTAAATCGTTGATGAATATATTAAATAATACTGGTCCCAGTACTGACCCTTGAGGCACTCCACTAGATACAGGCCTCCAAGTAGACTCCACCCCATAGACTATAACTCTCTGGCTTCTCTCCTTCAGCCAGTTCGCAGTCCACCTCACTACCTGATCATCCAGTCCACACTTCCTCATTTTAGCCGTGAGGATGCTGTGGGAGACTGTGTCAAATGCGTTGCTGAAGTCAAGGTAGACCACATCCACCGCTCTGCCATCATCCATCCACCATGTTATTTCCTCATAAAAGGCTAAGAGATTGGTCAAACATGATTTCCCCCTGGTGAAGCCATGTTGACTGCCCCTCATAACCTTCTTATCCTTGATATGCCTTAAGATGGTACCAAGGATAAGGTGTTCCATCACTTTCCCAGGGATGGAGGTGAGGCTGACCGGTCTATAGTTACCTGGGTCCTCCTTCTTGCCCTTTTTGAAGACTGGAGTGACATTTGCTTTCCTCCAGTCCTCAGGCACCTCTCCTTCACAGTGGGCTTCAGGAGCTGATCCCTTGGGAACATAATAGGATGGAGACACAGTGGCATCATGGGATATGGAATATTGTGATCCAGAGCAAGGATTTGAGTTGCCCCCTGAAGGACTGGCCTGGGTGAGTGGTGTGAAGTTTGCTCCAGTGTTAGAAGGAGGGCATGAACCACTGCAGATATTTCCATTGTAGATGAGATAATGGTTGTAGGTCTGCCTGTTCCATGGTGTCAGGGAGGTGCAGCTACCCAGGGAGTTTGCAAGGCATGAATGGGGAAAACAGCCCACCACACACTTCTGGTGCAAAGGGACATGTAGGAGGCACCCAAGACTGGGGTGTTCTTCACTGTAGCTTAATGAGAGTCCAGCTTGGAGTTAATCAACCAAGCCTGCAATACATGGTAATTGATGCTGAATCAGAACACACAGAGTCTATTTCATTCATCAAGGCAATTTTCTTCCATAAGGGAATACATACATTTCCTGTATGGCATGTTGGAAGGAAAGCTTGAAGGTAACCTCACCTTAGCTATTGATTTCTGATCAGGTTCCCTGGTCATTTCAGTGTCTTTGTCTATTTGTGTCAACTTAGTGAAGGCAGCTGGTGTTTGCATGTGCACTGTCTCGGGAAACAGTAATGTGAAGGCCAGGGCAATCTAGAACCATGCTGAGCTATCTGTTGTGCAACTGAAGAATGGCTTGTTAACTGACAAAGGTTGTATTTAGCAACTCATTCATAAGAATTCAGAAACATTTTTTTTCAGCTGGCATAATTGCTTCCCCCAATATAGAGTTTGCCATCAATTTGCCTCTGTTTTTTTCAGCATTCTTCTTGATTGTTTCAGATCAGCCAAAACTGACAGCTGTTTTAAGCAGGTGGGAAACTAACTTCATTATTTCTGCGCTGCCAGCACTGGAATCTATATGTGTTTAAAAGTATATGCATACATATATCTATTTATATACACACATATTTCATTTTACAGCATGAAATTATAAGGTAGGAGCTATTTACTTAATATATGAAAGTGCTATGCACAAATATTGCACTATATCCAAAAAGCAATACACAGTAAATCACTTAAAGTTTTGTGAGTACATGACAAACTGTTTAAAGCTGGAGTCTAATCTACTGCAGTTTCAGACTAATTGAAAATGATCATTTAAAACTACTGAACTTATGTTTTGGCTCCGTAGTAAATCAGACTTTTAAGGTCCTAAGATTTTGACTAGTATAGAATATGAAGTCCTTCAGAACTTACACACAGAAAGAAAAGCAAAACTAAGCAGAAATGTTTTGTAATAATGTTCTATTATCCTTACACTTTAATGCTCCCTAGACACCATGAGATGCTTCTAGACTCCAGTTTTAGCTTCTGCTCCTCTTTGCAAATAAATACTTCCATAGTATGGGCCAGACAGTAATTTCCCTTTCTTGCTGGCAAAGGAAATAATCAGCTGTGCTCTGAGCACCTGCTGTGCCGTTACTGCTTCCTGACACACCCTGCAGCAGGAAAAGGAGGATAGGGGATGCAGAAGACACCATGGCTAAGCCCCCTTGCATGTTGGACAATAACCACATGCCAAGAAGAAATGCTCTGTGCCAAGAAGAAATGCTCTGCACTTCCCATGCCTTCTCCATATTATGTATGCCTGATGAATGGGTGGTGTTTTATCACAACCATTTTGGTGTATTGTTCAGCCCACTTATTGCATTTTCTCTAGTGATGACAGAGGGTCACTCCCAGCACAGACTCCATCCTCTTCCAGCTTTTGGTTGTGTGCTACTACCAAACTCATAGCAACAGGTTGAGTGAATCCATGTACTGGTCTTGTTGCTGGGATGCCAAATATTATTAGTTCATACTAAGCCTTTGACTTTTGGCAGGCTTGTTTTGAATGGCTTATTTTCAGCTCTGCTTTTGAAACATATTCAGTATGTTTTGACAATGCATAATTGCCCCAAATATCCCTTCTTAACTTTGCTTTCATCAAAAGCATCTGACACACCATCAAAAGCATCTGACACACAGATTATTTATGTGACTGTAGTCATGGTCAGTTATGCTTCTTCTTACGGATTGGAGGGATCAGTGATTGGAGACAGCTCCTAGCTAAGGGATAAAGGTCAGAGGAAGGGGTGAAGGCTTTTGCTGATGGCCTTCTGACAAAATATTTTGACTTGACTGGATTCAGGCATGTGCTCTGAGCTGCTGAGCTGGATGACTTTCAAAGCTCTTGGAAAGTGTACCCATGCCACTGAGTTTCTGTGCCAATTCTCTAGCCATTCTGCAGGTCAGAAGGGCAAGTTTCAGATGTTTTGCTAGCAGTGTGCAGAGTTGTAATTCGTAGTGCGGGCCAAGTTAATAATTAATTTATTTATTCATGGCCTTCAGCCACAGAGTGCAAAACGAGAATCCTGAAGCAAGCATCAGTGCATTTGCTTATGAAAAACAAGGCACAAACTGGCAATTTTTTTAACCTTCGTTCAACATCAGTATTGTTTGGGCTCAATGCTATGCATATTGAATAATTAGTGTAGTACTACAGAAACAGTCTCAAGTGAAAAGCCATCATTACTTAACTAATTTCTTAAAAAATTAGATAGGAAGAAATGTGTATTGTGGGTTTTAATGCCTAATTCTCCAATTATGGTGAAATCTGAAGGAAAAAAAAAACAAACACCTTCAAAGATTTGTACATCAAATGCTAGCTTAACTGTTTCTTTTGCTTGAGACTAACTATTTTCCTTCAAGGCTGATCCTTTATTCCTAGGCTTCCTATTAGCACCGTGGTTTTCAGCAGTGTGTGTCCTTAAGGCTGGTAAATACAAATATTCCTGCTGCCAAGAAAACCAGGCTCATAAAATCCACAATTCCAAAGTTTTGCACCCCATTGAATTTGCACTTGGATGCATAAATGCATTTGTGCAACCCCCTAAATCCTTTGTTACATGCTTTTAGTTTTCTTCCTGAATGTTTTCTTCCTTTGCAACAAACATTGTAAAGACATTGGCTAGAAATACTTATTCAGTAGGTCTTAGGTTTAGATCAAAGGAATCTGAATATTTTAGAGCCAAAAGTACAAAAGGTGGTTGCTTCTGTAAGCAATGGGCTGTGTGTAAAGCATAGCAAGAGGCTAATTCTTTTCTCTGTCACTGGCAAACCCCCCAAACTGGACAGGTTTGGAGCTAGAGGGACTGGCTTACCAAGGCATGCTGAGCTACCACCTGGCTGCTGAGCATGTGTCTTAGCTCATTGAATTTGCAAAGTCAATCATATTAGCATGACAAACATGGTGAAAACACAGGACAAGAAAGTAGGCTTCATTTCCGAACTTCAGGTTACTCTTTGATTCAGGAGCAAGGGGGCTCAGAAACTCCTCAGAAACTTGTAAGCAGGATAGATTCCTATAAGTGGCAAGAAACAGATACTGCTAAAAGACACTGCACCCTGTGTGCTTCCAGGTCATGAAACAAAAAACCAAAACACTGTGGAATGAGTAATTAGGATTTACAGAGCTCTTTTCAACCGTTCCCTTCCATGTCCAATGACAGGATAAGGATCCCTTCCTGTCTTAGCCTCAGGTATTGACTACAAAGGAAAAGCATCATTTTGCAGCTATGCAGAATCCTAGAGTAACTTTAATACTGTGGGCAGTTTTTATCTTTTCATCTCAAAAAGGACAGAGTGGACTTTAGTAAAAGTATGGGGAAGGTCAACAACATGGATAAGGGGGGATGATGGAGCTGCACACTAGGTTGGGAGTTCAGTCTGGGGAAGCTTTGGGGCATATGGCTTGGGTTTTAATAGTCATTGGAGGTAGTGGTTAAAATTGAAGGAGTCATCCGTCATAAATGTGTGTCTAGCAGGATGGTCCTACTGTTTTTTCAGACCAAAGTTCAGATAACTCCTATGGAAATTATTTCATACAAGTGGCTCTTTGGTCAAGTTCAAATTTACTGTTTTATTTAAAGGCTGTGATTTCATTCCTTGGTTCTGTTTTTGCACAGGTGTAGTTGTCCTCAGTTAGTTCAAGATGGGCAGATGTCATTAGACAGCTGTGACTTATACACAGATGGAGGGACCCAAAGGGTCCTGGTGACCTGCTTCCAGGGCTGATCAGACTCAGGGCAGGTACAGCAACGTGATTACTGTCCCAGAGTAGGGCCACATATACTTGCTGCTTGCTGTGGGACAGGTTAGTTTTACCAGGTAGCAGACATGTGTGAGTATGTTGTGGGGAGAAAGCTGCTCATTGGCTTTCACTACACCTGGAAGAAGAAAGCTGGGGGAGCAGGGCCAGGAGCTGAGCAGGAGGCTGCAGGCACTGAACATATCTAGATTCCAGGTGATAAACTGGACCAGTTTCCAGAGCTTGTTTTCTCTGTCTTTCTAGTGGGATGACTTTATGAACACCTGAAACTGCTTATTCCCATGAAATTTTATGAAGGGAGAAACAGTTTTTCTGTTTGTCTGGTGTTTTCCCTTGGCTCAGATTTGTTATGCTCACAGGTGTTTTTTGAATAGGCTTAATAAAGGCTTGCTGACAACTGCAGTGTGCCAGGATCTCACTGAATTTGTGCAATATTGGAAGCACTCTGCAAGATGTTTAAAATCTGAATTGGGAGAACAAAACACATGCCAGCACAGCATCCTTGCATAGGATACCCCGGGCAGCTTCATCCCAGGGACAAGGATGCCCATTTACAGCACAGGATGAAAGCCAGGAGCAGGAGAAGCACTTACAAGCTGTGGCAACTTACTTATATAAAGATGATCTGCAGCCTCAAGGGAAATGAAGCAGAATTTCACCCGCTTGATCTCCTGTAATCACACAGCATCTGTAATACAGTCTAGAAATGAAAGACAATTGGTCCCATGTCATGCTGCTCATCTCGTGGTGAAGACAACACTGAGCAGCAGCTGAAACTTGATGGATGGATTTCCCAAAAATAAGAGGAAAGGAAACCAAACTAATAGCTTCTATCTTTTTTTTTTATTTTTATTTTTTTAATCTTAGCTGTATTGGATTAAGGCATGGCTGTATTTTGTCATCTGAACTAAGTTTTCTATAACAGAACATTATTCCAAGATTTGAGACTCATATCATTTATACTAGCAGTGTTGAAATTAAGCAGCTCATTGATGTGACCGGGCAGAATGGGGTAAATTATTTCAGGTTAACAGCTGAAGGCTGTCTCTTCATCATATTCCCAAAGGGCTGGAAAAAAAAACATGAACCTTTCCACTATATTTGTCAAAGATTATGTGTGAGTCTCCACTGGGCCTGAAATGTTTGAAGAGCATTGTCAAAATGAAATGTACTATTGTGTTTAATTCTGCAAATCGCATGGCATTATTTCGATGCCCAACTGACTGATGTGTAGAACTAACTTGCAGCACAGCAGACTGTGGTTCAGAGGTTCAGGCTGGAGTGTAAGAAAAATGACTTCACCAGAAGCATAGAGAAGTGGTTCATACAGGCTGTCAGATCTCCAGCCTTGGATCCTTTCAACATGTTGCTGGATGAAGACATTCCAGACCTGAGCTAGTGATGGAGATGGTCCAGTGTCAAACAGGAAGTTGAATTAAGTACTCTTCAAACAATATTTATATGGTTTTGTGACTGCCTATGTTCTGAAATTGTCAGAATGGTCCATCAAAGGGGTTTGGCCTGAGGCAAGTATCAGTTTCCTGAACCATCCCCATGCATCACTTGGGAATTAGCCTAAGCCATTCCCAATATGTAGTTTGGATGGTGCCACCATGTTTATAACGGAAAGAATTTTATAGCATGGTAATGAGGCATTCTGTTGGCCTCAGTGTTTAAGTGTCCAGAAAACATAAAACTAATTGAATTTACTAGGATAGATGTGTCCTGTCAAGGAATGTAAAGTGGCAGCCAGTGCAGATGTTTCCTGCCTGGCTGTCTCTGGTAAATGCAAACACAGTGTGGCCATTTTGTTAGCTTTGACAGAGGGTAACAAAATGTGCACTTATTTACTGGAGCACTAGGATCACTAGTTTATTACTTTTAAAGTTCTTTAAAGAATAAAAATGACAATCATTTATCACTGCTGTCAAGAGGGTAATCTAGTTGTGATCTAGCAGATATTTTGTGAGTATTCTGTAGCAAAATAAAATTTGTCATTGTCTTTATAGAAATGTAGTGTGATGTTAAATTCAATTAGGATGTACTGTAAGAGGGGGTGCTGTCACATAATAACCTGATTTCTAAGACCTGAAGTTTATTGTCTAGAATTCTCACTGACAGCTTTCCAATTAAATAAACATGAGACTCTTTCTTCGTGGGTAGTCTAGTTTATGGACTCCAGGCTACATATGTCTGTAAGCAAGGTGCTTCACTTAAGATACTGCTATCATTTTACTCCTAAGAGATATCACAAGAATTCTTTCTGGATCAGATGGGGGTGTTTAGTCCAATGTTTTGTTGCAGGGCCTGGCTGGGCTCAGCATCAGAGTGAGCCTGAGATTCTGGTAACCAGTGGACACAATGTTTGGTACCAGATAGTGAAGAAAAAAATCTGTAACTAGCGCTGCAGCAAGGGGTCTGGAGCTAGAGATCAGGGAAATTCACAATAACCACCATCTTTAGACCTTGTTATTCTTTTACCAGTGGGTTTACGTTGCATTCAAAAGTCTCCTCTATTTTTGTTCATGTTCACCATTAGCAAATCCTGGATGCAGATGAGCTGTGTCTCTAGGGTGCAGGCTAAGAGGAAGGAGAGCAGAGTGACTCTGGGCACAGCTGATGTGCATCACTGTCATGGGGGAGGGAGGCAGAGCAAGCTTGGCCGTGAGCAAAAGGTCATGCAGACAGCCTGGTGCTCAGAGCTATGGCTAAACTCTGCAGGCAGTCCTGCCTCAAATGGTTCACAACTTACCATTTGGGGCTGAAACTGGGGAAAGAGGGTGTTTGTGTGAGCACAGGCAGCTCTCGCTCCTAGCACCCTTCTGAAGAAGAAACTTTTATTCCCATTTGAGAACTGGTGAAGCCAGAGCAGTGAGGTTACACTTTCTCCAAATACACATAGGGGGTAAGTGGGAGGGTGTTAATTACAACCTGCATCCAGCCCTGAGCTTAGCCCTGCAGTGTGCTGCTTTCCTCTGTTTCCTGTTTCCTTTGTCCCACCACATCCACTTGGGAGAATAGTGAAAATTGGATATCAGGTCACCTCTCTGAGTTCAATCCCTGTATATTAATTAATATAATTAATTGAAAGATTGACTTTTGCTTGTGATTGTAATGCAGCATTCAGCTCAGCAGGTTTGGTTTGGTTTGGTTTTTTTTTTTTTTTTTAATTATTCTAGTCTTTTTAAAATAAAGTTTTTTTGTAGCGGCACTTTGCAAAAGAAACATTTTTAAGTCACATATATTTATACTCTACAGTTGTCAAACAGAACAGTGATTAATTGGCTGTTCAATAACATGCAGCAGCAATGCTATATCAGGTGCTAACACTGATTACTTTTTACCTGCAGTGTAATTATTGATATGTTAGGCAAAGCGCTGCATTTAATCCCATAAGAAAGTACTGCTGTAATGTGGGAAAGTATTCTTATAACAATCATCAAAGTTCATATGAGTGTGAGTGAAAATGAATGTGTCAATCACCCTAGAAAGAAAATGGAGAATCACTCATCCTTTCTAAAATAAGTAGGTTTAGAAAAAGTATGAGTGTATTAAAGACACCTGACTTCTGTGTTCTGAAAAAGTTCTGAAAATATATTGTCTTCCCCCTCTTTATAGAGTAATAGGAGGGCTATAAAAGAAGATGATGCTTGAAAGTAGAGGACAGCAGGACTTAATAAAGGCAATTCAACATTACTCAGAGTGGCAAGTGGCTGACAGTATTAACTTCAGCATGTTTTTCATACCACCCTAAATTAAACATCGAAAATTTTCAGATGATGGTGTTTTAGCATAGCAAAAAAATGCCCTGGAATAACTAAATAATCTCTTAAATTTGTGAGGTCAAGGTATGTTTTCTGTAGTGTTTTGAAACCTGGACGCACTAGGAAGGCTTAGCAAAGAAAAGTCCATATGTAAGTGTTTTGTGCACCTAAAGTATGTGTTTCTATAGATTCTTGGCGTAAGAGTGTGTGGGGGTTGGAATGTATCAAAGCTGTCAGAGACCATGGGAAGGAGAAACTACAGCTGGCAATTAAGAGTGACCTGTCCCTGACTGGTACTTGGAAGATGTTGGAACTGGCAAGGAACAAGGACGTCGGAACTGGAAAGAGGATGTCGATAAGAAAATCAGATTGACCTTTCACCTGATGTAACCGCAAGGCAAACACAGATGTGCTTTGCTAATTGCTTGGAAGCATATAAATATCGTGTAATCTGTTCAATAAACGATCCAGCTTGCGCTCTACCTCTGGGTCCGTGCCTCCATCCTCACAAATGGCGCCTGAACAGGGACAAGACAGAGCCGTGACTTGGCTACCGGTGAGGAGCCCAGCCGAACTCTGACAGGCTGCAGCAATTAACCGATACGTCTGACTGAGGTAAGCGGCTGGGAACGGGAACATGGGAAACTCAGTATCCCCCGAGCACAAATCGGTGTACAGAGTACCAGTAAAATTCCTAGCAAAGAAGGGGGTTACTGTAAATGAAGATAAACTGAAAGACTTATTAATATGGGCCTCGGCCCATGCCCCAGAGGCAACATCAACTAATATTTATCAAAAGGGAGTATGGGACAAGATTGGGGTCTACCTTTGGGACGCAGCCACTAGAGATGATGCGGCAGCACCCGAACTGCTGGCCATATGGCACTCAGTCTATGAGAACCTCCGGATCCTCTACACCCGAGGCCAGTAGTTCCAGAAACTGAGCCAGATCTATTTCCGCCTGATCCTGGCATTGGCTGTCATGAGACACAAGCTTTGCCGGTGCTCACACACCCTCCCGAGCTTATCGATCTGCGGGAAGATATCTGCCGGCGGGCTGCAACAGCAAATGAGCCAGGCAAAGATGACCCTTTTGACCCCAGAGCAATCGACCCTGACAGAGAACCCCACCTCTACCCCCCTGACCCGCATGATATGTGGAAAAACATTAAAAAAGAAGCGGAAAATCAAGGTGCTGTGAACCTGCCCCACAACCTGAATGCTCCACATCCCGTCCGTCACGAGGCGAACCGGGGGCTGGACGGCGGGGAGGAAAACGGCGCTCCCGCGGGAGCCGGGTGGAGGCTGCGGAGGGGGCTCCCCTCCGACCGAGGGGCTGCACTTAGTGGCAGCGGTGGGATAAGGAGCTGCGGAACGCGGGCGCGCCGCCGCCACCTCCCTGATGCCGCGACCTCACTCACTCGCCCGGCGGCGGCCGCAGCAGGCTCCGGCGGGCTCCCCCCATTGCCTGCCCGCGGGCAGAGGGCTCTGATACTCGCCCGCCCCTCGCCTTTGTGTGCTCCGGCAGGCGCGGGGACGCGCTGCGCCCGCCAAGATGCGCGCTGCGGGGCGGCGCGGGGTCCACTCCTCCCGGTGAGAGGCGGTAAGAAACCCAGCCTCTGCCCCGCAGGTCTTTCACCCACAGCAATGGTCTCTTAACAGAGCACGATTCAGTCAAACACGCTACCCTTCAAAACAGAGCTCCCATAGATTTTTTGCTATTAGCTCAAGGACATGGATGTAAAGACTTTGATAGAATGTGTTACGTGAACCTGTCTAGTCATTCTGAGTCTGTCCATGAGGCAATTCAAAACCTAAAGGACGGAGTTAAGAAGTTGTGAGTGGAGAGTAGCTGGAATTGGCTAGAAAGTTTGCTGTCAGAATAGGGCGTCAGTGCATGCTTGAAAAATATTATTAAAATCGCATTAACCTGTGTAAAAGTCTCTATGTATTTTAATCAAACTTCCTTGTTTAATTGCTTGTGTAAATCGTTTGTTTGCTAAGTCTATTAACAATGTTTTGTTAGTTTATAAAGAAGGGGGAGATGAGGGGAATGCTGCACAAGAAGCTGCACCAGTAGACCTGGATGAGAGCCCAGGCATCTGGACTCTTATCAGCCACAAACCTTGGGAGAAGTGAACGGGACAAGTTAGAAAGAACTGGAGAAAGAACACCGGGTGGAACTGAAGAAAGAGCATCAAGATAATTTCTGAGGACTGTAAATTTGGAAACAGGAGGATGCTTAAGACAAGATAAAGAATGTGTAGTCAAGGGGAAGTGGAGGTGAGATTGTAATGAGTAGTGATAGCAGAGAACTATGTTTAGAAATAATTATTCAAGCAAAGGTGTGTGGACAGTAATGTGATTGGCTGAAAGAGTGTGTGATTAATAAAATTGTTTTGTGATGGAAAAGTACCAAAAGAACTAACCGCTACTAACTGCTAAGCAGAATACTATAAAAACCTGTAAGCTCACTCAATAAGGGATTTCATTTGTAGCCAGAAACAGAGTCCATGCCTCAGTTGCCACAAGATCGGGCCTGGCAAAGGGTGCTATCCCATATAAAGGATGGCCCGTGTGCAGTAGGGACCTTAGGCATGTTTATCCCGAATAACACTATGATAATAAATAAACGAGGATTGTGTTCTCGAAGGTCAACGCACGCTTTTTAACTGAGCTGTGATGACAAAGTAAATTTTTGGAACCCAGGTGAAGCAATAGCTGCTTCATTTTTATCTCCTGGAGTAGCTAGCACTCAAGCTTTGGCAGCATTGAATAAGTTAGGATGTTGGCTTGCTAAGAAAACTAATGCTACAGCATCCACTCTCTCTGCGCTGCTCACTGATGTTGACTCTATAAGACATGCAACTTTGCAAAACAGAGCAGCAATTCATTTTCTCCTCTTAGCTCATGGACATGGGTGTGAAATTTTGGAAGGAATGTGTTGTATGAATTTGTCAGACCATTCAGAATCCATACATGAATGTATCCATAAATTAAAAGACAGTGTAATGAAGTTAAGGGAGGGTGATAAAGATTGGTTATCATCACTCTTCTCTGATTGGGGTATAACTGGGTGGTTATTGACTCTGGTTAAGGGAGGAATGATCATTTTGCTTGCTCTCTTTGCCATTATATGTGTTCTACCTTGCTTACTACAATGTATGCAGCGAATGTTATCCCAAGCTTTTGAAAGACGTGTATACTGCATTGCAAAAACAAGAAGGGGGAATTGTGGGGGGTGGAATGTATCAAAGCTGTCAGAGACCATGGGAAGGAGAAACTACAGCTGGCAATTAAGAGTGACCATGAGAAGGAAGAACTACAGCAGGCAATTAAGAGTGACCTGTCCCTGACTGGTACTTGGAAGATGTTGGAACTGGCAAGGAACAAGGATGTTGGAGCTGGAAAGAGGATGTCGATAAGAAAATCAGATTGACCTTTCACCTGATGTAACTGCAAGGCAAACACAGATGTGCTTTGCTAATTGCTTGGAAGCATATAAATATCGTGTAATCTTTCCAATAAACGATCCAGCTTGCGCTCTACCTCTGGGTCCGTGCCTCCATCCTCATAAGAGTGTAGGAGTTTGGGGAGTGCAGCACTTTCTTCAAACTCTGCACATATTTGCACACTTATTACTTCTCAGCACTAGCATCCTGTTAATCTGTAGTAGACCAAACAGGAAAGATATCTGACACCCTTCCCTATCTTATACAGGATCAGAGATGCAAATGTACAGGATAACATGATAGCAATTTAAAATGTTCAATATTATAGGGAAAATACTGTGAACATATCTTAGCATTTTGAATGGTTGCTCATACAAAGTACGTCTTTACTAAGCATTTCAGTGAAAGGGTGTTTGCAAAACAATGTCTTTTCTATGTCTAAATATTTATGTTCATGTCAAAAAAGTCATACCTGCAGAGGAACAAGAATTGCTGTCTGGTTTTAGATGATTGCTATTTGTCCGCTGTTATGCTTGAATCTCTAAAAAGATTCTGTCTGGGGAGAAGAAACAGTATCATGTGAAATATAGCTAGTCACACGCCAAACAGAGATTAGTACCTATTCCTGGGTTACCTGAAAGGGATATTTCTTCATATATTAAGTTTCTCCTCTTATTTTCAAGTATAACTGACACTTTCATACAAGACAGGATTGTTTGCAAAGAGGATAATGGCAAAATGTGTCAGATCTATTCACAGTGAATCATTCAAAACAACCTTACTCATTTTTCTTTTTTTTTCTTTTTCTTGGAATAAAGTGCTGCTAATAGATGGAAAGAAGGTTGATTGTCCAAACCAAGATACTGGTTAAAAACATAGCTGCAGTAAATGTGCAGGCATTTTATTTGGTACATAAATCTTTCAAAGGTACAGCATCAGATGGCAGCTGCCTGCCTTGCTCTTCTGGGTTATGAAATGAGTAATATTATCTGTGAACCTCAGATGTGACCTGTGTATTCCTAACAAAGCAGGTACATTTTTATAGCTTTAGTTGAATGTGGTAAATATTCCAGACCAGAAGGTGAGTTGCTCACTTACTGGATAGTGGGAAGCAAACCTTCTTTGTTGTTAATTGTTCTAAATCCAAACATTAGGTAAGACCAGAAGCTGGTTAAGCTAGAAACAAAGTTCGGTCACTTACCGAGTCAGCTGGTAACTAGTGATAGAACTATCTCTGTATAGGATGAGCGAACTCTTTCTTCTAGGCTTCAGTTTGAATCATTAGGTTGGATATCACAAATAGTGTAGCATCCAGAGCCTCACACCCATCCTGCCAAAGACTGAAGGATAAGAGGTCTGAGAATCAGAGAGAATTAATAGAAACTTTTCTGTGTGATTGTTCCTTCCCTTGAAGCTCACAAGGTGTCTGCTGAATGAGCTCCTGCAGCCTTTCACTTGTGCAAACATTTCATGTCCACGTGTTCCACACCTATGCCTTATGCACAGAAAAAACCCCTGGTTAAGAATCACCTGTAATCTCAGCTCAGCTTCCCTTTTCCCCTGAAGTATTTAAAACTTCCAAGTTGCCTGGAAGTTTTTTGGGACCTCTTTTTTTTTTGCAGGACAGCAGAGTCACTCTTAATCCTTTGACATAAATTTTTTCTTCCTTCCCTCTGCCCCAGCCCTCTGGCCATTTAAATACTTTGCTCCTCAGCTAGGACAAAGTGAGTATTTGACACCAGCGTGGCTTAGTGCTCCAGAAGCGCCATCAGTTTGGCTCTGGGGCTGTTGGACAGTGGAAGACTGAACGCCTTGGGGAAGAGACCCTGGGGAAAGAGGTCTTTCTGCTCTGCAGCCCTGATCTGAGGCTGCCTTAGTTCTCTAGAGATGGAAGCTGACACAGCAATGTGCAGGCTGCTGTCTCTGGCAAAGTTGCCACTGAAGTATTAAGTACAATCAAACTTAAGTCAGCAGGGCTCTATAGTTCATTTCCTAGTGGTATTCTACTCAATCTTGTGCTTAATTTTTTTATATATTTATTTTATATATGTTTATATTTATATTTATTATATATTTATTTTATATATATTTCCAAAGCATGATAATAAAGAGATATATCTGTGCAATGCCATCTTTCACTTCTTTGAATACAGCTCCTCTAGGGAAATTCAGTAGCATCTGTCCAAAGTGAAGAATGAAGTAAAATCAGACACCTTAAAACCAGAAAGATAAACCATTTAAATGCTAAGTGAGGCATAATTCTGAGTTTGGACTGATAAGTCCCCATACTTGGTACATTAGTTATTTCAATAGGTGGTTCAAAGATGAAGTCCATGACCTGAGGCTGTTTAAGAAGCAGTGGTGAAGTAGTCTAGCTAGCATGCTATTTACTTCTTGATCTTTCATATAATGAATGATTAATTAAAAATATATATAATAACTTCCTCCTCCCCATAATTTTAAACTATTTTCTCTTAATGGCTGATCTGCATTTTTTTCTTCTTCCAAGGATTGTTTGTTGGCCTCACTTGACATTTGTTTACTGAGGTTTGAAAATAAGCTCTTTATATTGATTCTGGTAAGAATTCTCTGTGTTAAGAGATCTAAAACTTCCCCATTAAATGCAATACTGAAACTCCTATGTATTTCAGTAATCAGGGTTTTGGGATAACTCTCTGTGTGGTGACATGAGTCTCAGGTGCCTGGTGCTAATGTGCATCCATGGCAGTAGATTCAGGCCCTGGAGGAACATAAAAGGCTGTTACCATAGAGTTTTCAAAACAAGCAAAACATGCATTATTTATCTGCCAGAGTAGAATTGGAAGGAGTTACAGTAAGGTTAGATAGTGCCTGAAATCTATCCTTAGTGCCTACTCTTAGTCTAAATTATACTTGCGTCTGTCCCATTTGAGGAGCTGAATTTGAACACGATTTCATAGCAGAAAAACATTTCCATTGACATAAATAAGCATTTTTTCTTTCCTGCAGACTGCAGACTCAAGGCATCTTGCTGTAGTGATTTAACAAACATACTGGCTTAGCACAAACATTGTGGGGAGCATTCAATATCTTTACTGTGACTTCTGTGTACCGAATCTTGGTCAAAATCTTGGGCCTTATCTTTAAAATATCCTTCAGAAATTTGGACTTAAGCTGATCTAAAAGACTGTGTGAACACAAAAGATGAAATAAGGTTGGGAACACAATTCCTTTGGCATTTTGGTCTCTGTGGAGGAAGCAGCTCCTTTGCTAGCTTTTTCCATGTCCTCAAGTATGGTCTATTATGTGTCCCATGTGCACAGCCGATTGTTGAATTAGGCACACAGTTTTGCCTTCTGCCTGGAGTAAGGGTGAACAAACACCAAGCAGTGTGTTGCTTAATGCAGTAGCAGAAGGGACATTGACATTCCGGGAATGAGAAAGCTACAAGGATTTCTGCAGTAGAGAATGAGTGACTGATGTCTACTCCCAAATCCCTCTGAGCTTTGTGCATCCAGCTGCTGAGGTTATGATGATGAGACTGGTCTATTAATAAAGGTTTTCAGAAATGTCAGTCAGCTTTGTTTAACAAACAGAGCTTACTGGCAAGTCTCAGGGTATAATAGAATGGGAGGAGACTGAATATGACCTATGTGAAAGATTTTTTCTGAAAATGGGTAAACAACAGCAATGCAGAGAGTATTTGTATGATTGAGACTCAGCTCCAAACTCAAACACGCAGCTCCAAACCATACAATCAACTTGGCACTATTGTCTCAACGGAAAATGGCCAAGCTAGCAGTGACAGTCCAGCCAGTGTTTGGAATTCAAATGCCCCTGACTGATTCCAGAAGTGGCAGCCAAGAGATCTGAACTATTTGAAAGTGCAACCAAGTGCCTGAGCTTGGCTGGCTTCACACAAAGCTTGTTTCAGATGGACAGAGCTCGTGGTTTTCCTCTGCAGATTTTATGTACTAACATTGCCATTTTGTGTCCTGGGATTTTGGATGCAGGCCCACAGATGAATTTAGCTTTTTCTGCAACTTTTCAAGCAATAGCTGTTTCATGTTTGTGACTTCTTTCACCAAAAAGGGATTAAGATCTGGCAGCTGTTACTTTAGGACCAGCAGCACAGATATCCGTTCAGATCTCTTGACACTCTGCATTGCAAGATTGCTGGAGGATGTTGCCTGACTGGTTTTGCCCAGCTAACTCGAGTTGTGATAAAAGATGTGCTCTTACCCCTGCTGAGGGGTAAATACAGAAGCCTGATGGAGAGCAGAAAGAGAAGAGGAACCCTGCTTCTTTCTTATTCTTTCTGCTTGTTCGGAATAAGGAGAAAAAGGGGTAAGTTAAAACATAAGTCCCAGAGATGAGTGATGGCTTGTGTCCTTGCTAACCTGCTCTGGTTCAGTGCAAGCTACCTTTCTGTTGCTCACTGCTAGGATGGAGAAACAAAATGCCCATTTTGTTGTGTTAGACAGAGGCCAGGCCAAAACTCGTAACCTGGTGGTGAAGTCTGGGCTGAGAGTACAGGCCTGCTCAAATTAGTGCTTATACACACTTTATGTATCACTTCATAGACAGTAGTACAGAGAGGGGAAGAGATGCCCACTGCTTGGTAAGACCATTTCTGGGAAGAGAGGCAGCGTTGTACCCCAATATGAACCAGGTGGAGTAGCAGGTAGAAGCTGAATTTCACCACAACCTGGTGCTTTTGCTATCAGATTGAGAGGGTAGCGAGTGCCCACTGCTGCTTTACTGTGAGTGGCCTCTATGTATGCCGCTGCAGCAATCTGCAGCCTGGTGTGGAGTTAGCCTGCAGAGCTTGCCCAGAGGGACCTGAATACTTGAAGCAGCTAGATGGTGCCACCATGGATGTCACCATGGTCACCTTCTTCTTGCAAGGGTGAACTGACTCCCACTGAGTTCTGTGTTGCTGAAACCAGGCTTGTTCACATCTGAAGAAACCTCTGTAGCCTCTGTACTACCTGGCAGCCTGCATTTAAGTGCCTCTTTTTATTTCAGTATGATTACTGCAGAGAAATTAATTCCTAATTAGAAAACTGACTAGTTGCCAAACTTGGCTTATATTCACACACAGGTGCATACCATTGGGGCTGGATTTTCTTTTTATAAACACAGATAAAAACACACTGAATTACTTTTCCCTCTGACTCATGCAAACAATAAGATATTTGTTATTTTCACTTTTTATTCCCTGGCCATGCATTACCACTCTGTTGTTTGACAGTCTCAATGCACACAGTAAATAAAAACGGGACAAATTTAAGCATAGGCAGAGAAGCAGCTGTCTGTGGTAATAGGCTGTAAGTGGTGCTAAAATGGCAATGGCAGAGGAAAGGCAGCATCCTGCTGCTGACTTTACCAGGGCTGGAGCCTTGGAGAACCAGGCTTAAAGGAAACACATGGGCTAAGGAAGCAAGGGTTCCTGCTAGGAAAAAGGAGTCTGTCTCCTTAGACAGGATTTTTTAGTGATGAGAGGAAACAGATTCATACTCTCTATGTGTCTTACCCCCCCAGAGTGCACTGAGCCATGCTCTGCCCCTGTGTTGCTCTATCCCAGTTAATTTTGTTCTCAGAAGCCATGGGCCAGCTTTGAGAAATAACAGGATCATCTAACTGTATTCCTTGTTATTTGTTTTGGCCTTAAATAAAAATACCTCATCATTAAGAGCTCAAGCTTGTTCATAGAATCATAGAACCATAGAATAGTTAGGGTTGAAAAGGACCTTAAGATCATCTAGTTCCAACCCCCCTGCCATGGGCAGGGACACCTCACACTAAACCATGCCACCCAAGGCTCTGTCCAGCCTGGCCTTGAATGAACACTGCCAGGGATGAAGCATTCACAACTTCCCTGGGCAACACCTTCTAGTGCCTCACCACCCTAACAGTAAAGAACTTCTTTAATTATATTAATTATATTAAATTATTAATTTAATTATATTAGCTCCACTAATGCCAAATAGCATTAATAGTTATTTTTTTGTGTCCAATCCAGTTATTCATTTTCTTTAATAATTTACAATTTGACTGTCGCTATGGCACCGCTTTGCTTTGTACTTAGCAGTAATGGTGCTGTAGACAGGAAGCCAGCCAGGGAATGAACAATAACACCTAGAATCTGAATTCGTGACTAAAAAGCAGATTTTGAATGCAAAAACCAATCTCTGTCAGGCTAGAATGCAAGGAGTGTGAGACTAAATGCTGGAGGCAAGGTTTACCTTAGAATCATAGAATCATAGAATAATTAGGGTTGGAAAGGACCTTAAGATCATCTAGTTCCAACCCCCCTGCCATGGGCAGGGACACCTTATGCTAAACCATGTCACCCAAGGCCTCGTCCAACCTGGTCTTGAACACTGCCAGGGATGGAGCATTCACAACGTCCCTGGGCAACCCATTCCAGTGCCTCACCACCCTAACAGGAAAGAATTTCCTCCTTATATCCAATTTAAACTTCCCCTGTTTAAGTTTTAACCTGTTACCCCTTGTCCTATCACTACAGTCCCTAATGAAGAGTCCCTCCCCAGCATCCCTATAGCCCCCCTTCAGATACTGGAAGGCTGCTATGAGGTCTGCTATGAGGTTCATCCTGAGTCTGTGGTGAGAGGAGCCTGGCATTGCTTTCAGGATGTGTATGCATCTCCGACATCTGAGAGCAGGATGAAAGAAATATTAAGAACAGGAGAAAGAAAATACAACTCACCACTACACTGTATTAACAAGCTATTAAAGACTGTGTTTTCCTTGACTTTCATCCGTAGCATTAATGTGATGCAAATATGACCTAACAGAAAGAAGATAAAATCCTGTGGATTCTCAAAGTCACTGTGGATGCTAGCTATGCTGGTGAAGAGTTATTCATATCTATGGCTTCATAGCTGTTTTTCTGGCTTCTGCAGTACAGGATATATTTTAAATTCCTACCACAAATCCATAAAGAAAAATATTTATAGTGCCTATGGTAGGTAATAATTTCAGATATTTATTAAAAATAAAAAACAACAAACCCCGACAAACAAACCATGCAATTCTTCCTTTAAAACAACTAAATTTCAAACCTCTACTTTTTAAAGAGGTCAAGCAGCATCACAGGGAGTTTTGGTGTTTAATATTATGTGTTCATAGTACTCTTCAAATCAGCTAACATTTAAAGAAGCATCACTGCGCAACTAAGCACCAATGCATGTTTTTAAGGTTGTTCAGGTTTTTGATGTGATAAATCAGTTTGATTTTGAGGGCTTTTTATAGTAATAGGACAGCTTCCACAGAGTTTGCTGAGTTTTTGCCACCTTGGGGTTCATCTGGAACTGAATCTCAAAACATAAATTTGCAAAGGGTTTTCTGGGTCTAGATGTTTTCAAAAATGTTTTAGAAAAGGGTGGGAGCATCCACATATTTATACGACAAAAACACAGCAATTTGGAATCTCAGAAGAAATATGGAAAGTTGTACAGTCCAGAGAGTTTAAAAGATATGAAACTTCATATATTCTGTGAGATAATTTTGTGTTGCTGATTACCACCATGAAACCATTTTCTGAATTTTGCCCATTGGCAGAAGCATCTGTGAAATGACAGAACTTAAAGACATTGAATTAGTATTATAATTGCTATATATATTTTTACAGGCTTGGTATGGCCATACTCTCAAGGAAATTGATTTAATAGCATTTTTAATTGCTTAATGCATAGCTCAACCTTGAAATAATGTAGGTAACAAGTTCCAGTACAGATTAACTTTGGCTGGTCCAAAAATGGAGTAATAAAACCTAAACTTATGCAAAATAACTGGACTAGCCTATAGTACAGAGCAGGGAATGAGAGGTACACAGGTCTGCAGAAGATGGCTATTGCCGCAGATGCAATGAATAAGCAGTATTTTACTTTGTGGATGATTAATTGCCACTTTTTAACCCTGGTGTTGTCCCTGAAAGGATCAAGTGTGGGTGCTGGACTGATCATGGACCTACTGTCATTGCATTGTCATCAGCATTGCACCCTCAGGCAGTGCCAGTATGGTGTTTGCAACCTCAAGATTTTGATCTCCCTCTTGGTCCCTGAGTTTAGCAACACTACTGAGTTATCACAGTGGAAATGTAATCCCTAAGATTTCTTGGGACTGCATTTGGACGTTTTCGTATAACTGAGATGCTATTGCTAATCATTTATTTTGGCCTAGATGGGACAGATATCGCTACATTATCAATAAAAATCTGACTCTTGAGGGGAAAAGAGCAAATATTTGTCTTCTATAGGTAATTGTTTTCATTTCAAGAAAGGCAACATTTATAAATTCTTATTTCATTAGCAATTTTTTTCTTTTTTAAAATATCTGCTAACAGAATGAACCCCCCCCCCAAAAAAAAACCAACAAAAAACCCACAGAAAAAACACTGGCAGAAAATACTTGTAATATCTCCTGACCTTGGTTCCTTGGTTATGATTACGGCAACTCCCTCTGGGTAATTGAATTAATCAGAGAACACACCCTTATCTACACACACACCCCCCCCCCCCCTTACCTATCTTGCCACTGAGCATTTTTGAGTTCATATGCTTAATCTTAGATGGCTGAAGTTCTGACTATGTAGTTCAGGAGGAGAAACTGGTGCAGGAATACCTCAGGGTACTGAAGTGGCTGGGAAAGGACACAAGATGTGGGTGGAAGAGCCAAAAAAACCTGCCTTACGGAAATTATTGCCAATACAAATGTATTACAAGTGAGTTTTCTGAGGTACGGAATGTTTTGGGCAAGCAGAGGCTGTGTCAGATCCTTCCCAGCTGGAAATGTTCTCGCTACTTTTGGCATAAACAGTAGCTTCTGTGTAGGTAGCTCACTCTTAACAAACAAACAATATTCATGCAGATGAATAATGAGAACTATCTTTCTAGTCCTTTAAAGTTTCCCTTCTGCCTTGGAAACTTTCATCAAAGCAAGTGAATCTCTGAAGCTGCTGCTGGGTTGGGTGACAGGATCGACTGGAAAAACAACAGCTACTAAGGTACTTTATTTTTCTCCGAGACCTTCTGATGATCAGCTGGGCAGCAATAGTGGGGTTTGGTACAAGATGTTCCTACTATGCTATCCTGTCAGACTGTATAGTCATTTCTGAAAGTATGTCCTGCAAAAGGAGAGGATATGCTGAGCGAGGCTGGAAAATGCATAGATCAGAGCAGCTCCCTCTCCATTTGCCTGTGTGGAGCCATGTTGTAGCTCTGGCCAAGTTTTAATTAAAAAATGAGTTTAAATTCTACAGAATTTAAATTATTTTTGTAATTAAATTTAAATCTAATTTGCATAGAGGGTAGATGGGTATATCAGATACGTTTAGGCCGTATATGGCCTGTGACACTGAGACTTGGCCAAAGAAGTAATGCTGAAGAGTGTATCCACTTTCTCTGCTGTCACAAGGCAAGGATATACACAGAACAACAGAAGAGAAGGAAAGGAATAAAGTACGGACAATGGCTGTAAGTTCTGTGAAAGCCATCACACTCCCTCCCTTCTAAGACCCTCATAAATTTTGTTGAGATGTGCTCCAAGAGCATGGAAGCAGAGTTTGCATGTTTTGCAGGACATGCTTTCTTCCAAAAGCTGCTGCAAAATCAAGGCTGATATTTCAGCATATTTTGAATGTCAGATATGATTTATGAAATGAGACTTCAAGCCTTATTTCCTTTTATTACCGAATAAAAGTTTCTCAAATGCTTATTAAGATAACCTGAGAATCAAGGAGGAAAAACAATGAATCACTCACAAAGAAGAAATGAATCCTTAAGAGAATCCTGAAGAAGAAGCATTTATCATACATGCTTCTTCATTTATCTCCCCAGGCTGAGTTACAGTCCCATCTGTGTGACTGATGCTGCCTCTGAACAACATTTTCCCCCACCTCCTGCCTTGCTTTTCCCGAGTTAGTCACAGCATCAGCACAGAGAGTTGAGTAACTGGAGCTCGTTTGAGGTGATGGAAGAGATAGTTTCTCTCTCTTCCCCTGTTACCATTCGTATTGCAGCCAGTTCAGAGAGTGAACGCAAATCAATACTCTCAGCTGCTGAAATCAAGCAAACCTTATGGGCTGTTCTGTGTTGTCTTTCATGATTAAGTCATTTTCCAATAGTGGATTCTTAGGCTGCAATGCAACAAGAAAAAGAACAATTTCTCCAAGTGAGCAGCTGAAAGACAAAAATCAGTGATGTTAAATTTTATCCTGGTCTTCACCCAGAAACACCTGAATGTAATGGCTGCAAGCTAAACATATTGAGACTTTCTTAGGCAGTGTGGTTTGCGTGCTATGGCCAGGTCAGGTGTAGGGTACTTATTCCTGTCACCCAGCTACCTCCTGGTGAATGATCATCTGCTTGATCTTTTTAATCTCTTCTCCAGTTTAAAACTATTTTGTTCCTGTGAATCTTCTCTCTCTGATTACAAAAGCACTACAGAAAAATAAATTGCTTGCTGCGCTTATCTGTACGTTAGCTCAGAGACTGATTTTTTCCAGTTTACAGCATCAGTAAGAAACTGAAAATTTCAGAAGTGTTTCTGCAGTGTGCTAATGGCTAAGCTTCTGCTCTTCACCCACCTCAATACAGGACCGTTCTAGCTTTGCTAGTAATTAATCTAGAGCTATGTTTGAAAAAGTTAAGAAGGGAAGTGGGTCTGTAAAAAGTTAGCTGCAAAAATGTTGCCTTCAGTTTCTGTGAGCTCCAGCACTGGGCTCGCTCTGGTATGGCACTTGAGAAGGAGCTGTCAAAAGTACGTGGAGCTCCTCCTGTGCACTAAAAGTTTGTAACACTCCGTGTTTCTTCTCAGTCTTCATTAATAATAGAAAGCTGCAGAAATGAAAAAGGACACTTATAATGTGTCCTGTTTATTTACCGCTGATGTTGGGCATGGGGATGTGTACAGTCAGGACCCTGGGGTTGCTGTGAATGCTATTTGGAGGAAAGAGTCCTCCTAAGTATTCTGCCAATTTTGGAATGGGTAATCAGCAATTAAATTGCATTAAATCTGAAAATATGAATTAAAACTCAGGTTCGGGAAGTATTGGTTTGGGGAAGAGCAATTCAGCACTTAGCTTATATCTCTGTAAGAATTAGAGCTTAGTCGCCTGAAGATGACCTGGGGGATTTTTGGGGATTGATTACCAACCAGACCACATTGGTTATTCTTTCTTCAGAAAGAGCTTTGATATTGAGTGCTGGCACATAACTCCTGTGCAGTGCACTCACACAAACACACACAGAGGCAAACCTGTTTGTTGCCATAATACAATAAAGTTATCTGCCAGTTTTTGACAAAGGTTGCTCTGAACTTGTTCTATCTATTGAGCCGTCAATCTTGAATATGGTCTCCCTTACCTTGGCCTGGCTTCTGCTGTCAATATGTATTTTTCCATTGAAAAGTGCTTCTTTTCAGAGTTGTCAGAGTGCAACAAAGCAAACATCCACATCTTTGCCCAAGGCCATAAGTGAAATACTGAAGTCAAAATCTACCATCTACCTAGCTGTCTGCCTAGGTTTTAAACCATGACAACCATGAGTTCTTGAAAACTGAAGAAATATTCCTTTGAAAAAACCTAATGACTGAGCTATGCTGAAACCAAATCTATTTCTTAATTATCCATACCCCTTATTTATACCTTAGTCTTAAAGTAACCACAATGGCAAACTTACCACTGAGACTAGTGGTGAATTTGACATGTAAGACTACATCAGAATAGCAGCTAGCAAAACTCTGGTGCAGCAGAATATATTCTTCCTCTTGAGATTTTACATACTAGTGATAGTGCTAATATGAATTAAAATCTCTGAAGGCTGGATCCAAGCTCTGCTGAAGACTTATTCTGTGTCCCACTTCACAACAGAGACCCCATATGCAGAGGCAGTGGGACAGAAACTTGTACACAGCATGCACTGATTATCTGTAACTATATTCTATTGCCATTAAGATAGTAATAAAACTGCTGGCTGTTTACTGATAAGGGAGTGAGACCTTAGGAATTCCTGTTTTTACTTTTTTTTATATTTTACTATATACAAATAAGAAATAAATTTATTATGTGATTATAAATTCAATAGAAAAGTCAGATAAAAAGACATGCTACCACAATTATTAATAAAAAAAACCCCAAACAGTAAGTAAATAGACAAACAGAAAATCATATTTCAAAACATATTCACTATATTGATTGGACAGAAATGGGCAGGGTGGGAGAAACTCCATGTCTTCAAGTAGAAGAAAACCAAATAATGACAGTTTTCACTGCACACCCTGCAAAGGTACAGCTATACATTCATCTAATTTGTTTTGCTGTATTTTTAAAATACTGAAACATGTATAAAGGCTTGGGGAGTTTATCTGAGTTTACACTATGTCAATATAGATTTTATACTGTAGCCATCATACAGTACAATACGATACTACAATATTGTGCCCCAAACTATCACAGATAAGGTCCTCTTTCTTATATTATAGTAGCATTTTCACCCTAAAATGAAATGACAGGAAAAAGCAGTTGATGTCTTCAAATCAATAAAGCTGTCTCATCTACTTGCCCCACACCACCATGTGCGTTTGTGTCTATGTGCATTTATGTGACCTGTTACTGGAAAGGAACTGTCAGAAGGCAACATTTGCAGGAGCAAAGAAGAGAGGTTTTAGGGGTATGAAATCAGAGCAGACATTCTAGTTATCCATTAAGAGGAGATGTGACCTTTAAATGGAAGAGTGATACTTTGGAGACTGACATTTGATTTCCCAGTGTGCCCCCAGCACGTTGCAATTTGCTACAAAACAATGAGTAGCATTCATCTGAGGCTAGAAGTTTCTTTTAGAAGTGCACAATACGCTGTGAAACAGCAATTGCATTTTATGACTTGCCAGGCAGTCTTTCACTGTGCTAGTGAAATTATCAGAAAAGGAATGGGAATGGGCTTATAAATATTGCATGAGAGCTGTATAAACAAACAAGCAAAATCTATGGTTACAGACATATTACTCCTTTTATTAAAGCAGTATTTATTCATACATTAAAAAATCACATTGAAATATTAGTTTGGGCTAAGCTGGGAAAACTGAAACAGTAGCTGTTCCAGTCCCTATTTTCCACATCCTTTCCCTTATCACTGTACAGTTCCTACTTTGCTGTGAGCATAATTCTGCCTCTGGACGGGACTCTTTGTGTTGTGGGAAATCTTTAACAATACTCTGCCTGGTCTCAGCTCGGGAAAGGAGCTGTTACTTGCTGGACACGCCGGTTCCTAGAAATGAGGGATGCTCAAAGCTCAAAAGAAAGGTGGGAAAAAACCCAGGGACAAGAGCTTGGTTGCTCTTGGAGGCAAGCAGAGGTGAGATTTTTGCTTTGCAGAGTTGTTTTCCACTCAGTGGATTTTTGTCTTGCACTTCCAGTGCCTGTTCTGTTGCACTTCCTGGGAAGGAAATGGCCTTTCCCTTCAGTGATGCTGCCATGGTTGGATATGTGCATCACCAATGCTTGTCTCAGTATTTTCACCTGATTTCAGTGATGCTCTATTAGCAGATGAGCACTGTATTTTACCTGTTGTCCCACCAGGGAGCAGCCCGTCGTTGGAAAGTCCTGCTGTGCAAGAGCTCTGTGAGTGTTGCCAGCCCTTCCTCTGGGCTCACAGCCTACAAGGTCACATCTTCACAAGCTTATCCTTTGCCACTCAGGGACACCGGTCCTGCTATGAGTTACTCACCATCCCACCATCAGTAGCTTCTTTTTGGGAATTTGAAACAGAGGATTAAAAGTTTCCCTCCTGTCCTGGGTTCAGCAGTAGCAGTCATTTTTTCTCCTTCTTAGTAGCTGGTACTAGCGCTTTTCTGTTACTGAATTTTTGTTAGAGCAAGCTCTAGAAGAGACATGTCGTCTCACCTGTGAGAAATAGGGCAGGCTGTGTTTTAACCATGTGTTCCTGTGATTGTCACTGAGGACTGCAAGGCAATGCTCCTCTATTTGGAGTCTGTCCCCTCAAATCCTCTCCTGAAATTAGCCAGTTACACTAGCTCTCACCAGCAAAGGTGGAGCTGATGTTCTGCCCAGCGCTCTCTTTACCTGGTAGCTGAGTTATTAGGAACTGGCAAATGCTCAGTGATGGACAGAGGGGAGTTGGTAGAAGCTACCGTATTTGGGGTTAAGTGCTGCTTGTGCCCCAACCCCCTGGGCAGCTGTGGAGTCCACAGGCTCTGGGGGGTCCCCTGGCCTAGGGCAGGAGCTGGAGGAATAAAATGAATAGGGTATGGCCACTGAGGGCAGGTAAATGGAAGGAGAGCAGGATGGAGATGCTCTGTCCACACTCCAAGCTGGGAGTGCTTTGGGTGGATCCAGGAAGAAGTGCAGGTTACTGGGACCATGGGCAAATCCACACGGGCTGGAAAGGAGCTGGTGACCACTGATATATGTGACAGCTGTAAGGACAATAGGAAAACTGGAAGGCATTTAGGGGTTTCACTGAATTCTATTCAGAGTTTTGGTGTTTGTAATTTTTCTTTTTTTTTCTGGGAGGGGGGGCTTGTTCCAGGAACATTTTGGGAAGTCAGAAAACTGGCAGGTTTAAGAGAAGAAATGTATATGTTCATCACTAATATTTTGCATCTTTGTCTTTCAGGATTCTAAACAAGCAGTGAAACTACCAGCTCCAGAAGGGTAGGTTTGTTGTTTGCAGTTGCTGGCTTGGACAGGTTTTTCCAGCTTTATCCACTGAGACCTGGAGAATGTAGCAGGTCTACTGATACGGGGTGAACTGCATGTCACCTGCTCAGGCCATTAGTACTACTGAGCTTTTGAAAGGCAGGGTTGTTCTGTAATTATTTTCCATCTCTACACGGTTGTTAAATGCTGTTATTCAACACCAAATGTTCTTAAAATGTTTCTGGACTGTTTCATTAGTAATAATAGACTATTTTCCCAAACAAGCAAAGCAGAAGTGAGCTTCAGTGGCTCTGAAACTATTGCAAAGGTAATTATATTAGCTCCACTAATGCCAAATAGCATTAATAGTTATTTTTTTGTGTCCAATCCAGTTATTCATTTTCTTTAATAATTTACAATTTGACTGTCGCTATGGCACCGCTTTGCTTTGTACTTAGCAGTAATGGTGCTGTAGACAGGAAGCCGGCCAGGGAATGAACAATAACACCTAGAATCTGAGTTTGTGACTAACAAGCGAATTTTGAATGCAAAAACCAATCTCTGTCAGGCTAGAGTGCAAGGAGTGTGAGACTAAATGCTGGAGGCAAGGTTTACCTTAGAATCATAGAATCATAGAATAATTAGGGTTGGAAAGGACCTTAAGATCATCTAGTTCCAACCCCCCTGCCATGGGCAGGGACACCTTACGCTAAACCATGTCACCCAAGGCCTCGTTCAACCTGGTCTTGAACACTGCCAGGGATGGAGCATTCACAACGTCCCTGGGCAACCCATTCCAGTGCCTCACCACCCTAACAGGAAAGAATTTCCTCCTTATATCCAATTTAAACTTCCCCTGTTTAAGTTTTAACCCGTTACCTCTTGTCCTATCACTACAGTCCCTAATGAAGAGTCCCTCCCCAGCATCCCTATAGCCCCCCTTCAGATACTGGAAGGCTGCTATGAGGTCTCCACACAGCCTTCTTTTCTCCAGGCTGAACAGCCCCAACTTCCTCAGCCTGTCTTCATACGGGAGGTGCTCCAGTCCCCTGATCATCCTCATGGCCCTTCTCTGGGCTTGTTCCAACAGTTCCATGTCCTTTTTATGTTGAGGACACCAGAACTGCACACAATACTCCAGGTGAGTTCTCACAAGAGCAGAGTAGAGGGGCAGGATCACCTCCTTCGACCTGCTGGTCACACTCCTTTTGATGCAGCCCAGGATACGGTTGGCTTTCTGGGCTGCGAGCGCACACTGAAGCCGGCTCATGTTCATTTTCTCATCGACCAACACCCCCAAGTCCTTCTCCACAGGGCTGCTCTGAATCTCTTCTCTGCCCAACCTGTAGCTGTGCCTGGGATTGCTCTGACCCAGGTGTAGGACCTTGCACTTGGCATGGTTAAACTTCATGAGGTTGGCATCAGCCCGCCTCACAGGCGTGTCAAGGTCCCTCTGGATGGCATTCCTTCCCTCCAGGGTATCAACTGAACCACACAGCTTGGTGTCATCAGCAAACTTGCTGAGGGCACACTCAATCCCACTGTCCACGTCAGCGACAAAGACGTTGAACAAGACCAGTCCCAACACCGATCCCTGAGGGACACCACTCGTTACTGGTCTCCAGCCAGACATTGAGCCACTGACCACAACTCTTTGTGTGCAGCCATCCAGCCAGTTCTTTATCCACTGAGTAGTCCATCCATCAAATTGATGTCGCTCCAATTTAGAGACAAGGATGTTGTGTGGGACAGTGTCGAACGCTTTACACAAGTCCAGGTAGATGACATCAACTGCTCTACCCCTGTCCATCAGTTCTGTAGCCCCATCATAGAAGGCCACCAAATTGGTCATGCAGGATTTGCCCTTAGTGAAGCCATGCTGTCTGTCACCAAGCACCTTGTTGATTTTCATGTGCCTTAGCATGCCTTCTAGGAGAATCTGCTCCAAGCTTTTGCCAGGCACAGAGGTGAGACTGAGTGGTCTGTAATTCCCCGGGTCATCCATTCTCCCCTTCTTGAAAATGGGGGTTATACTTCCCTTTCTCCAGTCATCGGGAACTTCACCTGACTGCCATGATTTTTCAAATATGATGGCCAGTGGCTTAGCAACTTCATTCTCCAGCTCCTTCAGGACCCGCAGATGGATCTCATCAGGACCCATGGACTTGTGCACGTTCAGATTTTTAAGATGGTCTCAAACCAGATCCTCTCCTACAGTGGGCCCAAGGTCTTCATTCTCACAGTCCCTGCATCTGCCTTCCAGGACTTGGGTGGTGTGGTCAGAGCCTTTGCCAGTGAAGACCGAGGCAAAGAAGTCATTCAGAATCTCAGCCTTCTCCAAATCCTGTGTAGCCTTTTCTCCTGAGAGCTTCCTGAGGGGGCCTACATTCTCCCTTCTTTGCATCCCTTTGATGGCTCCAAAACCCCTGTGTTTAGGGGGGCAAAATTATATAAGCCTTAAATGTGCTAAGTAGATAAATGTACATGTTGTCCTTTGTAGTATTGTTTAATCTTTAAAATAAATTTTAGGCAGAATATCAACAACTCATAGTGAATCTCATGTATTCTGTTTGTACTTTGAGACTAGGGAAGAAGTTGAAGTTACCTTCAAACCCCTACCCTGCCATGCTTTTTTTTTACACTGAAAAGCAAATTGATCAATTATCTTCTCAGGAGACAGTGTTTAATGATATGTTCTCTTCCTTATTGCTTATTACTATCCTTACTCTATCCTTATTACTATCACCAGACTTTACTCTTTGGCACCAGGAGCTTTTTTTGCTTTGGTTTTAATAATGAAAAGAAGAATGATTACAGTCTCAATCTGTTAAAGTATCTTCTCTGTAGAAGCGAAACAGTGCAGTGTTTGCACTACAATGAAAAAGGAGAAAAAGAGGAAAAGACAAAAAGCTCTGAATTTTCAACCTCGACAAACTTGATTTATGCCAGCGCCATTTCTTGATTATGATTTTACTGATGGGAAAGCAAAACTCTTTAAGATTTCTTTAAATGATTAAGTAAAAACGATTGCTTGCCTTATACAGTGTCAGTAGAAAATTAGTAAGCTGCCCGTGGGAAAGACCCGATGCAGGATGCTGATGTTTGTTCCAGTAGAGGGCACTGAAAAAATACAATGAGATCGCTGTTTATTACTGTGGCACTCTGAATTGGAAGCACGAAGGGCTAGGTTATTTCACAGCAATGCCTATTCTCGAAGGCTTTATAATCTGAATGCATATCAAAGAAACATGCACAGGCTGTTAATAAACAACCGAACATTCCTATCTAGATGCAATGTTGCTTTCCTCTTTTGCAAAGTTTTAACTAAGCTCTCTAGCCTTGAAATGTTGAGTACCCTTTCTGTAATCTGAGTGCTAAATTACCTCTTTTTTTTTTTTGTTTGTTTCTTCAGTTCCAGCTTTAATGAATACTTTTATTGTGGAGGGACACTGCGCAGGAAAACACTAATTTAGATGTACCTGATTCACAGGGGACTTTAGTTTCTGATTGCTAAATGAACCAATGTACACCGCTTTTCTGTAAATATAGTGGCAACAAAATATTATTTGACATTATTAGGGAAAATGTCATGTTACCTAAAAAGAGGCAAATATTAATTTTAATTTGGGACTGATTGGACAAATAAGGCTTACAGAAAGTTCAGCAGCTTTCTTTAAAGTGAAAGAACAATCAGAGAGAAAGGGAGATGGAAGAGTGCTGTGAAAATTATCCAGCCTACCTCGTATAACAAGCCCAGATTTTATCTGTTAGATGTGTAAAAGTCTTGCTTGGCTCCTTCCTTTTGGCAGCTGTACCAAGAATAGCTTTTGACACCAATTTTCGAATTTTGGTCAGATTTGACTGAGGTCTAAATTTAATCCCTCATTATTAATTTTCTGGTGGCATTTGTGTATTAATTTGTTATTAGCACCAGAAGCAAGTCTTTTTTAATTTTAAATGCTTCTTTTCTGGATTGTTGGTGGTATGTCACTTAAATGGTTAACTTTGAAGGCAACTTTTGGTGAACTCCTTCCTATTTGTGAGATGTGTATTGCAAGCTGGTTTTAGGCTAGAACTTCTTCCTTCGTCCCCTGCCCCATGGAGGGTTGAGCCTAACCTTGTGATCCTAACGTGTGATCCTTGCTTAGCCCACATGGCTACAGGGCAACAGAATTAGCAAGATTTACCTTTAACTCATTTAGATCAGAAGATTGAGCTGGTTAAGCACAAAGAAGCTCGTCTTGCTGAACTAACACAGAATGTGGTCATTCAAGGTCAGCGCAATTTCTCCTTTCTGCATTTCCTTTTCCAGGAGATAGGTAACAAACATAATTAATTAGGCATTTCTTTCCTTGGTTCGCAAAAGCAGCCAATGCTGCAGGCATAAACAAACAGCTTCTCTTCTGAAGTGAATTTACTAGCTTGGAAAAAATTATCCATAGTTAGTGTGAAGAATGTCACTGGGGCCAGCAATGCTGCTCACTTTCAATAGAGACCAGTGTTTATATTTTACTGATTAAGTCATAACTTAAAGAGGTGTTTGGGTATCAGATGAAAATGAAAGCAAGGGAATGTAGCGAAATGAGTCTTCCTCCTACCTTCCCTCGCCAGTAGAAATACCCTCAGTTCCCCATGTTCCTCTTCAGAGTATGCTTTGTCCCTCAGTGTTTTTCCACCTCTGTACTTCTTGTTCCTCCATATACTCTGTCACTGCCGCTATACTTTAAATCCTGCCATGTCCCAAGCAGCCTTTACCATCGTGCCTCTAAATTTATCGATGAAGTTCTTTCTCACAGTTCATCCAATCCCTCTTTTAATGTCTTCTAGTAAAATTGCTGTGGTTTTCCCTATCATTTCTCATCCACCCTGCAATACCCTAGCCTATCATGTGGTCCTTCACACTCCTCACCTCCAGTTGCTGGTTCTTCCATGTTCTCACTACAGTGTCACAGATTTCCCCACTGCTGTTGGCTGCTTTTCTGGGAGAGCTAGCTGTTTGTGACTAGTGACTCTCCGGAAAACATGCTTATGTTCTTTGACCTGCCATTGCAGAAGTGATGCCCATTTGTATCAGCCTGCTGGCCAGGAAACCCTGTGTTCTGGCTGGAAATGACTGGTGCTCTGTCTGACACCCTGACGGAGCAGACAGCGTGCATGTGCAGGCTTTTCCTCAGGACTTGCTTGGCAGAAACAAGGGAAAAATTCAGCTCGAAGGATTTCACCACAGAAATATAATCTCAATGCTCACTAGAAGTGAGAGAAGATTACTCTAATACTGTGGTGATGGGTGAACTAATTGTATTCACTTGCAAATAAAGTGGCTTAACACCCAATATTTTCATTATTGGATGGAAAACTTTAATCTGATTAACAGATAATCAGGGTGACAGCAAGTATTATGGTGTTATATTAACATTCTTTTACACTCTTTCCTCCATGGGGCAGGCCAGCCAGTGATCTTTCCCCATTTGCAGTAACTTTTCATCACAGCCTACAATTTTAACTCTGGCTGTATAGGAAGGCTTGATTTAAGGTGGGCTAATATGGTGGTGTTCCTGCTCACTGACCCTCCTACTGTGTGTGACCTCTTTGGTTTTTTTGAGGCTTCACTGTCACAGAAAAAAAACCTGATTAAGTTGAGACTTAACTAAAGTTGCAAAAAGATGAGCATTTAGAATTAACTCTGTTGAGCAGCCCCATTTCAATGAAACACCAGCCTGCATTATTACTCTTCTCTCTCCAGCCCTAAAATCTCTCCCTGGCATTTAAATGACAGATCAATCACTTCAGCTCCAGGCTATGAAATCCTTCCTGCAATATTACAGGGCAGGTAGGTTTTCAGCTCAACATACTTTTCAGGACAATGATTGCAACTTGCAATTATAAATTTAATCTTGCTTTATGAAACTGTAAGAGCCTATTCTGGTGTGGAGATCTACATGCTATACATTTACACTTTCTTCTGAAATACATCAATTCCAAAGTAATGCAGCACTTTATTAATATGCAAAAGTATTCTTGTGATTTAACCCCAGATTTAACTGGAAGACTAAAAGTGAGAAAACTCTTGGGTTGAGATAAAGACAGTTTAATCAGTAAAGAAAAAGCCATGTACACAAACAAAGCAAAACAAAGAATTCATTCACCACTTCACTTGGGCAGGCAGGTGTTCAGCCATCTCCAGGACTTGGGGAGACAAATGCCATCACTCTGAATGCCCCCCCTCACTTCCTTCCTCTTCCGCCTGTTTTATATGCTGAGCATGATGTCGTATGGTCTGGAATATCCCTTTGTTCAGTTAGGGTCAGCTATCCCAGCTGTCTCCTCCCAACCTTTTGTGCACCTCCAGGCTACTTGCTGGTGGGATGAGGAGCAGAAAAGGCCTTGACTCTGTGTAAGCACTGCTCAGGAGTAACTGAAATATCCCTGTATTATAGACACTGTTTCCAGCACAAATCCAAAACATAGCCCATACTAACTACTATAAAGAAAAAGAACACCACCCCAGCCAAAATCAACGCATTCGTTCTGGTGAAGCATGATTAAATTAATAGCTGGAATAGAATGATTCATCTGCAAAAAATAACATATGCAGCACATGACCTCCCTTTATATATATATATATATAATTTTGAGCACATCCTAATTTCTTTGTCTTGATTTGTTATTCCAAACAGTTCAACTACAGATTTAGTTCTGTTGATCTTCCTGGGATCTATGCCTAGATCTGGGAGGCCTAGGAGTGATGCTGTTGCTGGGGATGCGCTAATGGCTTACAACTGGTCAGTGAACTGATGGAGCTTTCTCTGCTTCTCATAAGATCCATACTCACAATTGCCAATCTATATCCTTGTTTACTTGACTCGTTGTGCAATGTATTGCTTTGGATTGCACTGCTAGGGACATCTGTGTGTTTTAAGTTCTGTTATACTGGTACTCCCTGTGACTCCTGCAGTGTTGAGGTCCTATGGGCAGCTCCCCTTGGAAGGAGAAAAGACTTAGCCCTCTGTCTTGAGAAATCATTCACAAAGTCTCACCTGAACAGGGGAGAAATAAAAGTGAAATAATTTATTGGTTCCCAATTTTAAGCTTCTTTAGAAGCAACACTGTGTCAAAATGCTTCTTTTGTTTTGGGGCACGTTTCCTTTTTGTGTTCTTTGGGTGTTTTTTTTCTTTTTTGAAAGCTTTCCTGCTGCTGTTTCTGGCTGCAGAGGCACATATCTCTGACAGGGCACAACTCACGCAGCTCAATTTCTGGGTGGCTGTGTGCAGGCTTGTTTTGGATTGCTATGCCCTGCTGAAATGAAATCACAAGTTCTGCCCAATCCTGCTTGAAGGAGAGGTATCCAACAGTTCTGTCTTGCTCCCCAAGGGAATAATGCAAATGTTTTTGACAAACTAAAAGAAAATAGTTCAGACCATGACCAAAACAAATTAATTCAGTCTTTTCCAGCTAATTCATTCAGTATTCAGATGGTGCTATTAATTGCTACTGTCAAGAAAATTTATGCATTATCTGTGTGATGCTGAATAAAAGAATAAAACCGAAAAACAAGTAAAACCAATAAAAAACCCATGTAATGCACACATGTAATGTGCACTGTAATGAAACTGAATAAAAGAATAAAAATGAAAACAAATAAAAGCAGTGAAAAGCAAATATTCAGAAAATGTAAAAACATTCATCTGTTTATGAAGTCTGTAATCCAGCCCAATTCAGTGCAATCCAAACTATTCACATAGTGAGGCTATGTGAACTACCTCTGCAGAAGGTAGTTCTACACTCCATGTAGACCATGTTGATTAAAGACAACAGTGGAATGCTGTACTAATGTAGGAAACTCAGAAAACCCCACTTACTGCATGTTGTCTTAACATGTCCAGTTTAGGAGAAATTTGATACTTTTAGAGGAAGGAATTAAAAATAGCTTAAAAAACGCAGTCAAGTTAAATTGATTGGTTTTCTTCTGCTTTCTTCAGTCAGCTCCTGTAGGATTCAGCAGAGACAATACAATATTAAATTAAACTCTTAAGCTTACTTTTGAGCATGCTTATGATCCTGCTTCTGTTAATGAAATCTTACTGACATTTTTTTGAGTAATACGCAAAATAGCTGCTGTATCCTCGAAGTAGCAGTATTTTACAAACTGAAGCTGAAAGGAATTCCACAGGCTGACTGGGAAGAATACAGTTGAATTTTCTTCTCCTATTTCAAACTTAGGTTTCATGTTTGACATGATTTGTCAAGGCAGTTTCCAAGGTGTATTAAGAAGGCATTTAAGCAAATCAGGATGGTGAGGATGGAACTGTGTTTTAAGTTGTTGTCCAAGGAAACTAATCTGATATACTCTCCATGTAAGTTTTGCAAGCCCCTTGTTTTCTCTGTGTCTCAATTACCATTTGAATAACTCCCTGTCTTGTTTAGTGTGCTGATAAAGATTTAATAGATAGACAGACACTGTAAGCATCTGTTACATGATAAATATTGTATGGATGAAATTGCATAATAACTCTCTCACAGCTAACAGCTGGTCTACTATGGAAATTAGACTTTTTCTGAGGATGGACAGCAAACTGCTGTTGAGGTACAGCTCTTCCAATATCTTTCTTTTTTTTTGTGAGAATAAGGCTTTGGCCTCCTATCCTTTTATTGATGAAGACAGGATATAATATCTATGGGATCTAACTTTTCTTTCTTCAGTTATAGCTACCAGAGGTCTTCAGCTGGGAATTTAAAACTTCAATCTGAATTCTCACAATTGCTTTGGCTCAGTTTTGTGTTTTGATTATTTTTTCCTGTATTGCTTGTTTTGTTGTTTGCTTTTTTTTCTGTGAAGATTTTTAGCAGTGAAAACATCACTGCTAACCTCTTAGTTTAACTAAGTTAAACTTAGTTCTAAGAGAGAGTTTGAATCAGTCCATATAGAATGGACATCAGTAATAGCAAGATGTAATTTATACTAATTAAAGATTACTATAAATAATGTATTAATGAAGCAGCATGGTCTTAATTCTAGGAATTGCTGGGTTAAAGGTACGTCCACATGGATCGTCCCAGGAGCGAGAAATGAGTTGGAGTCCCCAGCAAGTACACATGTACATCCATGTGAGGAAAAAAGGTCAGGAAGGTTCTAAGGGGACAGTTTTTCCTTTTTTTTCTCTCTCTCTTTTTTTTTTTTTTTAGAGTCAGCAGCCTTTTCCCTGAGCATTTAAATTTTAGAGGCTGATAATGCGGGCATAAAACAGGCGTATAGTACAGCTTCTTTTCTCTCACGCAAGCTGTGTATTGCCCTACTTAGATAAAAATTCTGCTGTGTTGTAAAAGGCAGATTACAATTGATGTTTCCTATATTTCCACTGGAGCTTGATGATGGCTAAGGACCCTCTGAAAATTATTTTGGCAAATCTGCCAAACAGTTTTGAATTGGCTGAGCCTGCAGCTTCTCAGCAAATAACCCTTCATCTACCCTGTGAATCTGCCATTCCTTTTCACTGCCCTTATCTTTTAAAACCAAGTTGCTTATAGTTGGCATGAATCTAACAATAGGGTGTCAAAAATATAGCATAAAAATCTCTAGAAATATCCTCGAGTAACTTCTAGACCTAAAACTTTTCACTTTTTCATCTGATATCTCAAGAGAGTAAGTCCAGCATTCTCTCCATGAAATAAAATTTCTGCTTGTGGGATCAGCTTGGATGAGAAGTAAAGCAAAGTCTGAAGTTCTTTGATGTTATAGAAATTTAAAGCAAGCCCCAAAAACATGGATCAGAGTTAGAAGGAGGTGAGGAATTGAGGTGATAATGATATTGATTATTACGAGGTTCTGAATTTCAGGGCGGCAGTGATGGAAAGCTCTCAGCAGACGTTTCTGGAAAGGCCAATGTGTTTGTTGCCCTTTTTTTCTCCAGGCTTCACTAAAAAGGCCAGCTGAGATCAGTCAGCTAATATAATTATCACTAAAAGCACAGGGTAAAATTTCAGGTTAGGAAGAGACAGAAAATGTATGGATAAATTTGAAGTTTGCTGTTCTTCTGGGCCTGATGATCTGCAAGCTATAGCTTTCTGAGGCTGGATGAGATGCATCTGACCAACCCCAAATGTCAGTTACAATCAAACCGGCATTGCTTATGCCCATATGTGTATGTACACTTACTTACAAATGTATTTGGGACTGATGAACGACAAGAATAAGCAATACGAATGAAGGAAACGTGCTGAAAAATAGGAAATAGGGACAGATTGAATATGGCTCGGTTGTAGTTAAGAACCAATAAGGAAGTAAAAAAATATTATGGGTATTTTAAACCAAAATATCCAATATTGATATTGATTGCCTCTTTACAGAAGTAACTCATTTGCGGTTTGGTCGTTATATCTATCTTCTCAGGGCAATTATTCGGTGTAACTACCTTTACCAAAGGGTCACCAGACAAAGACAGACCACAAAAGAAAGCATTTTTAAACAGTTTATAACTAATGAGATAGTTAAGTCAAGAGGTTTCCACTGAGCCAACGTTTGCCAACCTCTTCTGTTCCACATACTCAGATGCTGCGGGATGAGAACTCCCAGTAAGTACTGACATAAAAGTAATGACCACTCTGTCCTGGGTTCAGCAGTAGAAGTCATTTTCTGTTTCACTTGATTCTATAAGGCCAGTAATGTGTTGTTAATGGAGCAGCCAGGGTGCCTAGCACCCCCTTTTCTGGAACTATGAGAAACAATGAGCCATATGTATGGCAAATGTCTTTGGCAATACTGTGTATCCTTAACTGGAATTTCTGTGCTGTTGTAGTTTTATGACTCCATCTTAATGTTATTTAAACATCATTTTTCTGTGTTTAATTTATTTATTGTCTCTAGTGGTAGACACAGAGAATGGTGAGCTAGATTATGTTAACATTTCAGAGTAATAATAGAAGAAAGCAATTACTTTTGGCATAAAAATCATTTTAATTAGTCAGTAAAGTGGGAATGGACAGACAATGATGAATCATTATACTGTGATTTAATCAGACAGTCAGAGAGCTGGTCTGCAAAAGGAGCTCAAGAAAGTGTTTTGGCTAATTGAGTGAAATGTGAACAATGAGAAATAGTCAACTTCCTTGAGCCTCTTTGCATAACCAGTAAAATAAATGCATTAGCCCATCGTTTCTTTGAAGTCACAGGAAGACTTGGAGCTTGCTAAAATTTAATGGGAGTATGTTCTTTTTTCTGTCTTAAAATCCTATCAATCCAGCAGCAACTTTATACTGGTGGACCATTCCTCTGAGCCTTCACTGACGTTTCCCTCTTCCTCAAGCCACCGTATATCACCCTTTTTGTATCACATGAGAAAATATGATAATGCTAAATTTTGGTAGCAGCCTTATTGGTACTTGATATTTTCCAGACCTGAAGATGAGAGGAGTGATCTGAGACCCACTTGTCTAACATGAGCTAGCAGAGCTTTTTTTCACCGTGAACAGAATGCATGGCCCTGCTTTATTCCTGCATCAATTTTCAGGTCAAGTATGACGAAGTGATCCCCTAATGTAATGAAAGATGAAACCAGATGGTATTGCAAACTCAATGTAATTTAGGTGCTGTGTTACACAGTACCTATCATATGATAAATAAGATCCATTTGCATATTAAGAGTTTTGATAGCTCTGCACAGAGCCAAAATGGACTGGATAATACATCATGATTTTTTATCAGCATCCAGAGAGGTGAAGCTAATGCAGCTCCAGTGTACATGTGCTGCTTAGTCCAGCAAAATTGCAGCTGAACAGCATCTCTTCAATGCTGGCACTTTGAGGCTGTGTGCCAGGGTGCAGTGGGGCCTGCAGAGGCTGGGATCAGCAGTGGGTCCCCAGGATGGGCAGTGCAGGGCAATGTCTGATTTTCGGATGTGCTGACACCTACTGGGATACCTTTTCTTCCCTGCATGAGGTGCTTGGGCATCTTGCCATGGTAAAGCTAGATGCCTGAAAGTGGGATTCAGAAAAGTGAGTGTGCTAAGAGCCTCCTTGATTAGTCAATAAGAAGCCCTAATCAGAGTGGTTGGGGAATATCTGCATCTCACTGTGGTTTGCAACCTGAAACACCTGCCAAAGCTGATGACCTGAATGACAGCTTTCAGAAAACTAGTGGTTCTTTCTCCAGTTTCCTTTCCAGAGAAACTCTAGACATCTACCCTGAAGGCTCTGCTTAGGATCATCTAGATGACACTGGCAGCCACCAGAGTAGTAAGTATTTTTGGATGGGGTATTCTCCATCTTGCTGGATGATACCATTTCATTTTCCATTCAATTTTCAGTGGGCTGAAGGGATCGCTAAGGGAACTGGAGTGGAGACGTAAGCCTTATCAGAAGGGAATGCTCGCTTCCTTATGGTGTGACATGCAGGGTGAAAGTGTTAGAAGTCAATGGGGGATAAAAATGACCACCAGGAGATGCCCACTGTTGTCTGTGGTTGATAGTACCAGTAGCCATTTGGATGGATTAGAGCAATCCTCTGAGAAAAAAGTAATTAAAACCCAGTTGAAACCATATATATGGTGTTTGAAAACTCATGTTAAGTACACAGATCCTCTCTGGAGCTTAACCTTGGGTACTGAAGTCCCATAGTCCATCAAGCATCTCTATGGCATCATAGTGGCAGCTTTTCCCTCTCCTTATGTTTTGCAAAGTAAATCCCCAATAGAAAATCTCAGAGGCAGAGAAGGGCAGGGCAGCAGCTGGCAGAGCAGGAGTCTGAAGGCATATGGCAAGTTCCACCGAGGGCAGCAATGAGAGGCAGAAATTGTTTCCCAATTTGGGGAAGGAGATGTGAAGCATGGAAAAAAGAGTGTAATTATGCAGATAAGAAAGAGAGTGATCGGCCTATTAGTGTGATTTGCCTATTAGTCATTAACTCCTAGAGGAGGTGCTGGAGTTTGAAGGGAAACTGAAGTCCCTTTTCAGCAGCATAAAGTGGTATAGATGTAATCACTTTATTAGGCACACTGAAAGATGTTAACTGACAGCTGACTTTGAGGACAAAGTAGGCAGAGATACTTTGCTTCATTCAATGTTGAGTCAGAATAGACCAAGACAGCTCTTACGTGAATCCAAGGAAGATGGTTAGTAGCGCCCAAAGTCTGATTCACCTGGGAACAGCAAAATCACATCAGCCAAGTCTGCAGCTGAGCCAAGTAGTGCAGATGAATTTTAGCTGTGCTTCTCAATGAGTTAATGAGAAGTCTACAAATTGAGAGCTTTTATTCCATGACTGTTGACTGATACGATTCCCACAGGGTTTGGGCTAACCCTATTACCACACCAGCCTGGCTCTTGTGGCCTCATGGGGGTTCTGGGCATGAGCCTTGTCAGTGAAGCCCTGAGGGTTCCACTGTTGCCACCATTCCCTGTGGGGCGACTGGCCTGCATTGCTAATCCACAGTGACTGTTGGGGTCTGAAGGCTGTTGAAGAGCTCCTCAGGGACATAACAGTAGCATGTGGCAAGGTCTGTGGGACACTCAGTTAATGTGTGTGAAACAGGCACCAGCTGCTCCGAGGTCAGAACTGCTATGGAGAGCTGATAACTAATGTGTCATTGGATTCTGTTTTCTGTTTGCTAATTATCTGATTTCTTTTAATTTATTCATTATTCATTGAATAATTTCTACAAGTTCTTAGTCTATAGCTTCTCTGAGCTTTTTCTGTTTCAGTAAATGCTCCTACATAAACCTGCTGGCTAGACAGACACAGAACATGAAGACAAAATGAGTGTGAAAACAACAGCAAAGGAGAAAACCTATTTTCTCAGATGGTATTTGCATTTGTTCTGCCTTTCCAGGCCAATCCATGAGGAATCAAGACAGGATCTGGAACAATGGGAGAGCAGCACTGAGCTGCTGCAGGACTACCAGGTAGACTTTGCTGCTGCCACCTGACACAGACTGCAGTCTCCTGGAATAGTAAAAAAGCTGCCTTGCACATGGACTTGGCCAACTGAGTGACAAATATTGACAAGTAATGGCCCTTCACTTACTTCTAGTCTCACATTATTCTGGATTTATCTCCAAGACCATAACCTTTGAGTCATCTGCTAGTTCTGTCATGCAGGCAGCACCTGAAATTCCTCGTTCACATTCAGCGATGTGACGGTCTCTCATCCTAAGCAGCTCATGCTGGGCATGCCCACCTTGCCCTCCTCTTCAGGACTCAGCATGGAGGCTGCAGAAATTTGGCCATATCACCAACCACATTTTTTTTCCTCTCTGCCTTCATTTGCTCAGTTGTTGAGCTTCATTGACTAGGCAGTAAGCAAACACTGAGTATTCAGCACCAGCCTTTGGTTCTGCACTTACAGCACATAACTGCCTGCGGGATCAAGCCCTAATTGAAAGAGTAATCAGGCATGACTTCCTGGTGATTGCTGTTAATGACCTCATCCTAAACCCCCCTCCAGAAGATAAAGGCAGCTGAGGGCATTAAGCATCAAGGACAGTGCTCAGTGTCTCACACGTTTGGATTTTACGTGACTAGGCTGAGAGTTAGTGTTTAAACCAAGTGACAAGAGAGCTTCGAAATTAAACAGTGATTAACTCTCTGCTCCCATACCTAAGGAGGCTGAACAACTCAGTCAAAAAGTATTTTCAAATTACTGTAACTTTGGTTTCTGCACACAGTGGGAGATGAGAAGCAGGGAATGGATTTCAGAGAGGATACTTACCATATTTTCATGCTTATAGCTAGCAGGATAGCTGGGAGAAAAAATACACTTTTATTCATCCATTCAAGTTATAAATGAGTGTGGGTAATACAAAGGGAATTGACTGAAGCAATTCTCTTTTCCCTTAGCCCCACCCCGAGGCTGATTTCTACCTTATTGTCCTTCTTTCCTCTTATTTGCTTATATATCTTATTCCGGTCTTTATTATTCTTTATCTTAGTCCCTTCTACCCCGATTTTGTGTGCCTATCTAAGCTGTGAGTCCTGTGTATAATTACTAATTCACAGCATTCAGCAGATGTAAGTTGTGTGCAAGGCAAAGAGGTAGAGAAGGTGGAGAGCGGTGTATGCAGATTGGAGGTCAATAGTACTTCTCACAGCTGACTATAAACTATTGGTATTTACTGCAGCTACAAGGTTTTAAAAACATAAACAAAGACTAACGAACCTGAATGAGATCTCTGCCTGACAGGGGATTATTAAGAGAAATGCAAAATTCTGTATGGCTATATAATTTAGGCAACCCTACCAAAGTTAGCAAAACTGAAATGTTTGAAGTACTGATGACTGTGGCACATTGACTTTAATGTCAGAAGTTAGTCAGCCTGTGCCTGCTGCTTATGCTTCTCAAGGCATTTAGGTATAGATTGTTTTGGACAGAACGAAATGGAAGTATTTATTGTGTCACCTCTATTTGCTTCTAAGAACAATTTAGCTGGACACATGCAATAATGTAGGCACAATACAAAGCAAAACTAATATTAAATAGTGTCCTGCCCAGTCACTCTCAGGTAATGAACCTCATTAAGTTGCTTTTCTCCCAGCCTCGAGCAACTGCTTGGCAAGGAGAATTACCTTCCCCGCAACATGAATAAAGCAGAGATAGAAACAGATTTCTATTACAGTCACAGAAAAACTTTAAAAGTGAAATTCTGTTATAGGCAGGTGATAACGTTCTTTTTGCCAAAAGAATCCATGCTTCATTTTGTGCTGCATTTAATACATGTTATAAAATAATTCCACACAAGTTTATGAGCTAACTTTGCAAACCAACAAATATCTGTGACTGTATTTTATGCTAGGCTTTGAGGATTAATTTTCCTGAAGAATGCAGGTACCTGTGTTTCCAGCCACATATGTTTTCCATGATGTCTAGTGGTGAAATTATGGAGTGGGAGTCAGGAATTTTCTTTTTTAGCCAAAGCTTTTTGACCACTCCCCACATCTTCTGTGGGAGTGACTCTTCTGAAGAGCACCTCGACTCTTTTACTCCCAGATTGGCAGCTGTGTAAGGTAGTGAAAAAGGAGGGAGCAGAGAGAGGAATAGGCAAAAGAGAAGAAAAATGGGGTCCTGCATTCTCCTGAAGCGTATGAACTACAATGAAATCTCTTACTTGTTCTACCCATTGTCCCCCTTTTCTCTCCTATCTTAAGAAGAAAGTGGCTCTGACTGGCTAATTCTCTCCTCATGATTTGCCATGGGATAAATCTGACAGTTTTTGAGCAATAAGAATTTGCATGGATTTCTTTTCTCTGTAATTGTCTTATTGTCTTAATCTGATTCTTCAGCTTTTTCTGTCACAGTTTTTTTTCTGCAGTGGTAAAGTGTATAGAAAAGTCAGATTTATTGCTCATTAAATGGAATCCCTCTGATTCTGTTGCACAGTTAGTGGGGAGAAGTGCTGGTGAAACAGATTTGGGGAGCATATGGGACTGTTTCCAGTTTTGAACATAATTAGCTGCTGTGTAACTGACCCATGTAATCAGAATTAGTGTCCAGTGCTGACTTGGAAAGTAAAATCCCCAGAAGCATTAGTTTATAGAGCCCTTCAAAGTCTCCTACTTTAAGCAGCAACAAGGCTAACCGGCAGTTGCCCTTCATTGTAAGTGCCCCTTCATTGTTAAGTGCGCTACGCAGTGTCATTGTTTCTCCAAGGGGGAGGGAAAGGCTGCTGTCTACAGCTGATCTGAAATGCCCAAGTTAAGGTAGGTACTGGGAGAAGAACTGTGAGCACCCAGCTGGTATCTTTTATTTACTGACGGATAAAATATAAGGTATTACTTCCATTACCCCCACACCTGAGAGGTCCAATCTAGCATCAGATCTAACTAAGATCATGTGCAGTGGCTGCTCTGAAGTGCAGAACAAATAGAGTGCGAGTGCTCACCATGAGTAGATGCTGATGACCCTGCTGTCAGCAAGGCAGGCTCTGCTTTCTTGTGGCATGCATCTTAAATGTTGCTCAAGATGCCTGCTGTATTGTGGCAAAGGAGAACTGGGTGGAGGGCTCTGTGCAGCATTAAGGCAGGGCTGACTTGGGCACCCCTGCTGGGTGGAACAACTTCTTGGATTTCATATACCATTCCCTCTTCCTCCTGTCCCAGTACCAGCATACTGCCAGCCTGTGGGCTCCCGGGCAGTGATATTGCCTTCCCACCCACTGCAGTACTCCCAGATTTTGGGGAAAAAAAAACGATTTTCAGTTACTGATGGGAGGCAGCTCCTGTCCATGTTCTTTGCCTTTCACTCCTGGTCTCCCCTTCTACTCTAAATACAATTTTCTATCTTTTGCTTTCTATGCACATGAAAACCATTTCCTTTTCACACAGAGCAGAGCAGAGATAACAATTTAGCTCTATCTTAGCTATATGCTCCTCAAGTGTGCATGTCCTGAAATCTCTCCTTTGGGGTATCATGAATTTAAATGATGGACAAGCAATGGCACTTTTCGATTTAAACTATAGCCATTGTGCATAGAACATCTGTGCTTCTCCATTAGGAAGCTGTTCCTCATAGCTGCACTTCATTATGCCGGTCCATGGTTGGTTTTAATTATTTTTCTTTCCACAGCCACAACTGGCTTTTACTAGAAGTAGGGAAACAAGACCAGCTTTGTAAGTGTTCTAAGGTACTCATACACAGACTGAGTTTCCCAGGCTGGCACAGTTTGAGCTCTTTGTCAGAGGGATATCTAACTCCTACTCAATTCATGTGTCAGTGGGTCATATCTTTGCATTTATAGATTTTAATGATTTACTGTTTTTTTCTGTTTGTCTTAGAAAATTTCAGTATCCTCATTAATGCTGACTCTACTCTCAGTTCTTTGTGGTCAGCTTATAGGTGCATTTTTGAAAGAGGATGCCTGTTTTTTTGACCCAATTCTTAGATAAGGTTAATGTTCTCACATTATTTACACACACAAATTCTTTACACAGTATTTACACACACAGTTGTTACTCTTCTGAGTGTTAGCCTAAGGATACTTAGGAGCCTTTTCAATAGCTGTTCCTGAAAGGGCATTGCATGGGTGAAAATGTCTAACCACCAGAAGGAGGGATGTTTCCAGGTCAAATTTTGAAGTTTTTTTTCTTTACACTTGAATCCACCTCTCTTTTTTTCTCTATTGAAAATAATAATAGTACCAAAATGTCCTGGGTTCAGCAGTAGCAGTCATGTTTTTCCTTTGTGTTAACTGGTGCAGTGCTGTGTTTTGACTTCTAGTTTGAGAGCAGCGTTGGTGAAGCCGATGTTTTCGGTTGTTGCTAAGTGATGTTTACCTTGACCAAGGACTCTGTGAGGCTCATGCTCTGCCAGGGAGGAGGGGAAGCTGTGAGGAGGCAGAGACGGGGCGCCTGACCCGGGCTAGCCGGGGAGGTATTCCATACCACAGCACGTCATGCCCGGGGTGGGGGGTAACTGGGAGTTACCCGGAAGGACAGGGGCTTCCGGGTGGAACTCGTTTTCTTGGCCGGTGGTATCGTATAGGGAGGGGGGAGACGAACACGGACCTTGATTGTTGTCAGCTCGGCACCACTCACTGGGAGTGAGTGAACAAGTTACCTGACTGGGTTTAAACCACGACAGTTCTTTTTTGGCGCCCAACGTGGGGCTCGAAGGGGTTGAGATAAGAACAGATCTGACTGGATTGATAGTCACTCGTCACAATGCTGATTTATTGGCTCTCAAGGTTTTTCCTCTTGATCTCACAGTTTCAGTATACCATATCTTACGTCCATCCGGTATTGGCTGTATTAGTGTTTTTCAAGTGTGGGGCTTGGGCTAAGGTTTTTATCCCATTGTACTTTATGGTAATGACTTGTAATACAATAGAATCGTTGATCATGAAACTGATCTGGTTTATGTTCCCAGTGTGGTCACCACCTTTATACTTTGGGAGGTATATGATGGAGGTGCTTAGCAATTACACATCTTTTTTCTCCTTCTCAGGTGCTCAACCTGTGAAGGAGACATCCTTTTACCCTCCTAGTCGTCCCCCCAGACCATTTACATTTGAGAGTTTTGAATTTTTTAAATGGCCTTTTAATGCTCTTGAGACTTGTTTACTGATGGTGATGGGAATCACCATGCTAACACGCATACAGAGTGTGTTTTGCCCACTACTGATTTCAAGAATTAAGCAGATTCAGGTTTGGGTCTTGTCTGGGGTCAAACGACGATGTAGGAGGACCGAGAGATTTTCCCAGAGGCTGGACAGCCATGAGTGGCAGGGTGTGTGGGATAGTATGGGCAAGTATCTAGGTCAGTGGGCCCCTCCAGTATTTTGGAATTTCACTACCGAACAACTGCAAAATCCAGAAGAATTAGTAAAACACTTAAATGAGGTGTGTGGTCATTCTGGCCATACCAGAGATGGACAAATCACGGCAACGTGCTGGGGCTTGGCCTATGCTTACAGGGCCTTGTTCAACACTATCCAGCACCTTCAAAAGGAAAAGAATGTCGGCGGATTTGAGGGCAAAGTGACAGTCGCTACTCAAACTTTGGCTGCAATGAACTGCGCAGCTACCCCAGTGGCAAGTACAGCAGCTGCTCAAACTTCAACTGCAACAGACAGCGCGGTTACCCCAGCTCCAAGCACAGTAGCTACACCACCCCCAGCAACAAGTACAGTCGCCACTCAAACCACAGTGATAATCACTGCAGCCAAACCAGAGGACCAATTCGTACCAATATCAGTTGCCCCTGTACGCAAGAGAACAAGCAAAAAGGAGGCAAAAAGGGTGAAGCGAGATGAAGAACCAATGAATTCACCACCCGGTCCAGAATCTGATCAGGAGTCATCCTCACATGACGAAGAAGAAGAAGAAGAGGTAACTTCTCGAACTCGGACCTCACTGCGGAATATGCGAAAAGATTTTACCCGTCAACCAGGGGAGCACATCATCACCTGGTTACTCCGATGCTGGGACAATGGGGCCGATGGTCACGAACTAGAAGGTACAGAAGCCAAGCAGCTGGGATCACTTGCTAGAGAAGGGGGAATTGACAAAGCAATTGCAAGAGAGAAAAAGTCCCTCAGCCTTTGGAGGAGGCTCTTGGCAGCTGTGAAAGAAAGGTTTCCGTACAAGGACGATGTTACGAGTCGTTCGGCCAAGTGGACTACTATAGACAAAGGCATCCAGTCTCTGAGGGAATCGGCCATCGTAGAGATGATCTATCACATCAAGCCGAATAACGGGGATACACCTATAGATCCAGATGAAGTTGAATGTACACGACCCATGTGGCGAAAACTTACACGGAATGCACCGTCATCATATGCCCATTCATTGGCAACAGTGACCTGGAATGACATAGTACCACTAACAGTGGATGAAATGGTTCATAAACTCCGAGAGTTCGAAGACAATCTCACTCCTTCCATCATCTCAGCTGTGAAAAAACTGTCCCAGGACCTCGACAAATTGAGGGACGATGTATCTGATTTATCCAGCTCCTCACGTGTACCAACACGCGTCTCAGCTATTAACAAAAGACGTCCTATTATTCAAGAGAGGAGATACAGGAGATTCAAGGAGATACGCCACGGAGTACCCTATGGTTTTACCTGCTGGATCACGGAGAAGACATGACAAAGTGGGATGGAAAACCTACTTCAGCTTTGGAGGAACGGGTGAGTGAACTGAAGAGGGGAGCAAGGGCCAAGACTGATCGTCCCATGAGAGCTACGGCTTCAGTCTCTGGTGAGCAGTTTCCCAGATGGAGTGGAAGAGCTGATTTTACTCCAGCTCCTGTGATAACGAAGAATAATCCCTTTCAACACGACTTAAGTGTCCAATGCTGTGACGACCATTAGAGGGGCCCTGCCTCCAGCCAGGTGGAGGTAGGGGACAATCGGATTTACTGGACTGTGTGGATCAGATGGCCTGGCACATCAGTCCCACAGAAGTATAAGGCTCTAGTAGATACCGGTGCACAGTGTACCCTGATGCCATCAAGCTGTCAAGGGGTGGAACCCATCTATATTTCTGGAGTAACAGGAGGATCCCAAGAGTTGACTGTGCTGGAGGCTGAAATCAGCCTGACTGGGAGGGAGTGGCAAAAGCACCCTATTGTGACTGGTCCAGAGGCTCCATGCATCCTCGGCATAGACTACCTCAAGAGAGGGTACTTCAAAGACCCAAAAGGGTACCGGTGGGCTTTTGGTATTGCTGCTTTGGAGACTGAGGAAATTGAGCAGCTGTCCACCTTGCCTGGTCTCTCAGAAGATCCCTCTGCTGTGGGGTTGCTGAAAGTTGAAGAACAACAAATGCCCTGTGGGGGTGGTTGAAGCAATGGAAGCAGAGCAACTGGCAACGCAGAGGTAAACCCATCTGGGCTGCTGCACTGTGGAAAGATATTGCTGCCCGGGTGCAGAACCTGGTGGTGAAGGTACGTCATGTAGATGCCCATGTACCCAAGAGTCGGGCCACTGAGGAACACCAGAACAACCAACAAGTGGATAAAGCGGCTAAGATTGAAGTGGCTCAGATGGACTTAGATTGGCAACATAAAGGTGAATTATTTCTGGCCCGGTGGGCCCATGACACTTCAGGCCATCAGGGCAGAGATGCAACATATAGATGGGCCCGTGACCGAGGGGTGGACTTAACAATGGACACTATTGCCCAGGTTATTCATGAGTGTGAAACATGTGCTGCAATTAAACAAGCCAAGCGGTTAAAGCCTCTTTGGTATGGAGGACGATGGTTGAAGTATAAATATGGGGAGGCCTGGCAGATTGACTATATCACACTGCCACCAACCCGCCAAGGCAAGCGCCATGTGCTTACCATGGTGGAAGCAACCACCGGGTGGCTGGAAACATACGCTGTGCCCCATGCCACTGCCCGGAACACTATCCTGGGACTTGAGAAACAGATTTTGTGGCGACACGGCACCCCAGAGAGAATTGAATCAGACAATGGGACTCATTTCCGGAATAACCTTATAGATATTTGGGCCAAAGAGCATGGCATTGAGTGGGTATATCACATCCCCTACCATGCACCAGCCTCTGGGAAAATCGAACGGTACAATGGGCTGTTAAAAACTACACTGAGAGCGATGGGTGGGGGAACTTTCAAGCATTGGGATACACATTTACCAAAGGCCACCTGGTTGGTCAACACCAGAGGATCTGCCAACAGGGCTGGCCCAGCCCAGTCAGAACTTTTACATATTGTAGAGGGGGACAAAGTTCCCGTGGTGCATATGAAGAATTTGCTGGGGAAGACAGTCTGGGTTATTCCTGCTTCAGGTAAAGGCAAACCCACTCGTGGGATTGCTTTTGCTCAGGGACCTGGATATACTTGGTGGGTAATGCGGGAAGATGGGGAAGTCCGATGTATACCTCAAGGGGATTTGATTTTAGGGGAAAACAGCCAGTGAACTCAATTGTATACTGTTGCCTGCTGTGTAATGCTTTTATAGCCCATCAACTAGATGTCTCCAGGTCACCAGCGACTGGCCCTGACTTCCTTCCAGCCATCATCCCAACAGAGAATGAACTTGGAACATCATGGACCGAATGGACTCGGCAGCATTATAGGGATTGGTCCATGCACTAAGAAAATGATTTTTTTTCCTCTTGGTCTGTATGTATATGGATGTATATATGTGGGAGAGCGATGGTGCATTGAAAATGTGGGATCTGAGCACGACGTGAATGGTATGGAATAAGGGGTGGATAATGTCCTGGGTTCAGCAGTAGCAGTCATGTTTTTCCTTTGTGTTAACTGGTGCAGTGCTGTGTTTTGACTTCTAGTTTGAGAGCAGCGTTGGTGAAGCCGATGTTTTCGGTTGTTGCTAAGTGATGTTTACCTTGACCAAGGACTCTGTGAGGCTCATGCTCTGCCAGGGAGGAGGGGAAGCTGTGAGGAGGCAGAGACGGGGCGCCTGACCCGGGCTAGCCCACTGGGAGTGAGTGAACAAGTTACCTGACTGGGTTTAAACCACGACACAAAAGAACACAGATTTGATAGCTCATGGTGTTTTTGCAGCAGGTTCTCTTCACTTAGGCTTGTAAAACTGGAGGAAATGGAAAGCTCTGAGGAGGCAAGGGAAAGAAGGAGTTTGTTTTGGCTTTAGCAGGTCTGATTGTTTGATCTTTCTTTTATAAGCCTGCTAAAAGAAAAAAAAACCCTGCTGTGTCTACCAAACCTCTGTGTAGAATGAAATCCCCATGCATAAAGTACCTATTACCAATGGGCACCATTACTCTGCACCTACAGCATATCTGTAGGGTGTGTTTATTTAAAGGCCTCTACAGTTCTTGGGTTTTATATAAACTGTGAGTTGGGGTAAATTATCTTGACAAGGAATCCCACTACTCAGAGCACCCTTTTTTCCCTGTGGTTTTAACTGCAACATGTTTGACATTGCAAAACTCTGCTAAATGGATTGCAACTGGCAGAGAGAAATGGTGAAAGGAATACTTTCCCAGGAAGCCCAAAGATAAAATTCAGTAAAAATTCCAAGTGTTACAAGAACAAAACTTTTTAAAAGGACTTAATTCAGTGCATTAGATGGAAAAATATTGAATAATGCAGTGAAGCTTTTCATGGATAACTGAAGAAGGATTGAAGTTATTAGCATAATACATTTTTCTCATTCAAAGAGCCTGTGTTTTGGTGGGTTTTTACCAATTCGAGGAGCCAACACAGTCTGCAGTGCTCTGCAGCTACTTGTTTGTGCAGGAAAGAGAAACTCTCACTGCCAAGTCCTCTGCCCCTTCTTATCTCTCCCAGCATAACGTCATATTGCTTCTACCTGGTGAAGCATGTGTGTGCTTATAAGCATTCATCCACCAGAAGGGAGGATGCTATCATGAATCCAATAAGCACTAAATATGGCAGAACTCTGGGTGGACTGACTGTCCCTTCCCTCCCTGCCACATGATACACTTATCTGGATTCTGGCTTTTATGTGAATGATAAAGGTCTTTGGGAAAGTTCCTAGAAAAGGGAGTAAGTTGCTCATAGCTATTCTTTGAATGTGGGATTTCAGAAGATGATTTCAAACCTACTAAAAGTTTGGTCTGTAATAAGCTTAATTTAAAATACTGGAGCTTATTAATCTTCTCAGCCTCTGTGCTGAATAAAATAGGAAAGAAATGCATCGTACAGATGGGATCTAGATTTTTGTACTCTGAAGAGATATTAACCTTTTGGGAACTGTTATGTCTTTGAGCATGGCAAATAAAAAGAAAAGTGCAACAACAATGTAATTGCTTCTTTAAAAGGGTATTTTCCTTTGTAATTGAGATAGTATCTTCTAGGTAAAACAAGGGAGCAGTGAAGGAATAGACTGCTAACACCTCAGTCATTGACTGTCTACAAATACTGTCACAGAACTTGCTACTAGTTATTTTTATTTAGCTTTTTTTCTGAGAATTAACCATATGTTCTATGGGAGTTTTATCCACTGATTGCATGTTGCAGAAGTGTCCCCAGATGCAGGATGTACAGGAACTCTTGGGTAAACTTATCTAGCTGTAGAATTTGGTCTTTAAGATCTCTGTGCATTTTGTAGTAATTAATCATGATTTTAAATCTCTGTGGGAATTTCACAGTAATTAATCATGGTGAGACAAACATCTCATTGACAGCAAGCAGCCACTCTGCTTCTGAGGAGCCAGTTATTCACAGTCAGTACAAGATCTATCTCATGCATAGGTGGTATAAAATGTATCTGTGGATGCAAAATAGACTTGGGCAGCAGGGAGCAGTAGTGTGACATACAGCAAAAAAAAGCGTGCTGCAGTATTCAGACTAAAATAAATAAATTACAGTGACCTTACATGCAGCTGGAAATATTTGGTATCTAAAGTACATCTGAAGTGAGACAAGTTGGAGTGCTAATTCCTTGGATGATTCTGAAGGCACTCTTGGTTTTGTTGCTGAGACTGCTGCAGCTGAACTCCTGGGGTACAATATTCAAGTTTTTGCCTTTGCCTACCATGTAACAGCTCTAATAAGAAAAAAAAAAGCTGGATGGAATGAAAAGGAGCACATACATTTATTTAGATTAGCTAACAATGTGACAAGTATGTCGTGATGCCAAAATGTAGCTATGCAAACCGTCCTCCTGAGAAGAGACGTATGCTGGGAGGTGCCTGGAGCATTGGGCCATTTGGAAGAGGATGGGCAAAACAAGAGGCTGTGGCATGCTGTGAAGCATGCCATCTTATAAGTCCTTTTTGACTGCAGTGTTCTGGTCAGTGACCCACCTTTCAGTGCCTCAGGCACTTTGCTTCTTCCTTGGTCCTGGCACCAGCCCCTCCAGGCCACCAGGCAAGAGCATGGACCCAAAGTAAGACTGTGGTAACATGCTTTAGAAACATGAGAAACCTGGCATGGTGCATGGAACACCTTGAGGGGATAATCTTTGATTATCAGTCTCAGTGTGAATTAATGGCTGTGTAGTCTACACACACTGCTTTCTGCTACAGAGAGGAGATGAGAGATAGGTAGTGCTTGAGGAAGCCTTATTTGCATAGAGAAAAATTCCCTGATTATTGACACCTGGGAGATATCTGGGCTGCTTTTCATTTTATTCTATTTTATTTTTGAGGAGAGGGATATTATTACCTACAGGTGAGTGTACAAATTGTTTTTCTCCTGTTACTTCTTAGGGCAATCACAAAATTCTTATTTCAAGAAAAGGAGGGTACTTCTTCCCTTTCTTCCTCTCTTCTCTCCTTATTCCCTCTCTCCCTTCCTTCATCACACCCCCTTCTCCTTTCCTCTGTATCATTGATGCCCTGTGTGAATTTCCATCATTTCCAAAATACCCTCAAAAACTTTCTGTCTGTTGGACTGTCTCCTTCCTATGATCTCCAGATCACTAAGTCTTTCTGAAGGCCACATACTCTTACAATGATGCACAGTGCTCAGTCTTACAGTCGATGTGCCCTATAAACATTAATAATACTGTCATTGACCTTTATAATTTCTTAAAACATTCAGATTAAGTGGAGCCCCGTACGTGGGCACCTAGAGATCAGATGCCCAGGGTGAGTGACAACAGCAGCTCAGCAGGAAATCAGAGGCACGTTTCAGTGCCTAATCTGATATAATTTGCAAAATTCACAAGATTCTCAGAGACAACACTGAGAGCAAGATCACGTACAGAATCTCTCTTCTCATTATCTTAGAAGCCAGTAGATATACATGCATATTTAAACAAACACGAGAAAGCGTATGGAAAGAAATTGGTAAGCAGCTCAAAGGGGGGAAAGCCATTCTGTATCCAGGGAACATGATGGAAATGCTGGTATTGGATATGGGTTGGCAAGAGCAAAATCGGGTTCAAATAATCTGAAAGTGAACTGAAACAGAAAGACTGAAGGACACTTACTGTACTGCTGCTGTTTCTAGAGAAACTACTCTGAAGATGAGATCTCAAACCCTGTCAGGTCTCCTATGAGCATAGTAGCTAGGCTGGGTGGCTGCTGTGCAACACTAACCCCTCCCCATGCCTGGGGTCAGCAGTCTGAACCACTGCAGTGACGGGAAAACAGATTGGCTCGCATCTACCTGATGCAGAGTAAATAGTTGTCCTTTTTGAGATCATCTGATGCTTGGACTCCAGGATTGTCTATATTTATCTGGATGCAGCACAGCTGTCATCTCTGGAAATGGTTACCTTTCTGGGTTTGAATGTCTCTGCTGCTTCCTGCTAGGTAAGGAGAGATTTTGAGCAGTGAAGTTCATTATTGCAAATGTGTTAAAATTACCACACATATTTCTAAAGAAGCTATTATGAATCTGTACGTTATTACTTGGAATGTGAATGTCATAATAAATTTTAAGATGGTAATGCACCGGCAGTTACAATAAAGTAAGCATTGGGTACTCCAGTTTACAAGGCGTCTTCACCAATTTGACTTTACTGGTATGTGTCAGAACCTATAAATCAGGCTGGAGTTAAGTTTGCAGATGTGGGGGAAAGAGACAGGATCAGTGTGGAAATGCCCCTGCATTGTCCTGCAAATCAGTGAAGTCACTTTCCCAGTCAAGATGATGGGAACCCTCCCATCCCAAGGAAGGTGGTGTCTTGGTCAGTGAATCTCAATTATCTCGATGCCCTGCTGAAGTTACTCATGAGGAAAAGCTAAGGTGGATGTGAAGTGTAAACACTGTTCCTCAGAAGAAAGCATCTAGTCACTCTTCAGCTTCACAGGCACAGACATCCTGGAGTTGTGTCTCAGACAGATCAATTCTCTTGCATATCAAACAGCAAAGATGAGTAGAGGCATTTAGCACACAGCTCAGAGGAGCTGTTGAAAGTAGCAGAAATCCAGTTCGTTCCCTTGCAGGACAATGTTTATAAAAACTTGCCACAGACAGAAAAATTGAATTAATCTAATAAATCAAAGCTTTTTGGATATGTCACAAGTGTGGCAGTGCTGAGATTGTACTTGTAAGTAGGTGCACAGAAACTAGCGACCTTCTTTGCCCCAAATTATTCCATTTAAAATTGGAGCCAATCAGTTTTGAAAAAACAGTGAGCAAATGGCTATTCTGAATGATCACAAATTGATCTGGATATTAGTAAGATATGAAACCAAGACAAATGAGTTTTACTGTTGTGCCTGGGACTCCAGAGCCCACTGTGTTAACGCCACTGTGCCATTATCATCCTGAGTCTGAGAGATGCTCTGGCAAGACAGTCCTAAAGGGAGAGAGTAGGCGATACCAGGATCCCTGTCAGCTTTACCTGGCTGCCAGGTACCTTTTGAAAAGTACAAGTTCAATAGCTGTCCTCTTCCACTTTTTCTTTTTTTTTTTTTTTTTTTACCAGCCTTTCCTACCCTGTTTCTTACCATCCCTGTCTTTACTTTTGCCCTCTGCTTGAGGTTTAGCTGGTTGAGGCCGAGTCTTTTGAACACCTCCAAAATGGCAGCTAAAAGCAGTATATTACACAGATTAGCACTGATGCCAGATTGGCAGGTTTTGAGGTGGCGGACAGACGCAAGTGTTGTGCCTGAATTTCTCTAGCAATGTGATTACAAGTACAACTCAGAAACCAAAGTTATGCTTTCTGTTTCTGTTGTGGTTTCTTTTCCTCTGTTGAATATACTTCACTTGTTTATCTTCAAGAAAGCAGTATCAGGTTACAGTAATATCTCCAGGCCATCCTGATAAACATTTCTCCTTTTCAAAATCTTGCCAGAATGTTCTGAGAATGTCACACAATTAATAAAAATGTTAATATACTTGTTCATAGGAGTCCTCAGTGATGATGCGTTTGTATTGGGTAAGATCTAGTAAAAAAAACATATTGACCTGTCTAAGCTGCATAATAGCACCATAGACTATAGGCTTTACCTCTGCATTTTAGGAACAAGTTAAAAAAACCCAAATGGAAAACCAAAAATTTCAGTCACCTGTCATTTCAAAATAGTGAGGACTGGACTGCAGTACCTGGCAATTGTTATTGCTGTCACAGTACACAAGGGGAGTTTTCTTTACTCTCTGCTCCTTTCAACTTGTATATTCAGGTGATGAACACAGTGTTTAATATAAATATAGTTTTGTATGGAGAATGCATGAAATTTTATTTAACTCTTCTAGACCAAAAAGTCTGTTTTACACTTTGCTAAAACTCACTCTTTTGGTAAGAGTCAGCCAATCCATTTCTGGTTGAGCTACTCCATACTCAGCACATGTTCATCAAAGTGAGATGTTTATGGAGTAACTTTGTACAAGGAAGGGTGGATAGAATGATACTTCAATAAATGCTTAGGCAGATTACCCCACTTTCAAAGGATGTCACATATAAGATATTATTAAAATAAAAATCCAGGGGAAAAACATGTCATACTAACTTCTCCATGTGAGCTGTGAAGAAAAATCACAATGCAGTCACACAAGTTTGGCAGGCAAATTCTGTCTTTGCTTCTTGGTTTCAGATCCCTCACATTGTTAGCACCTAAATAACAAAAAAAAAAAAAAAAAAGAAAAAAAGAGTTGTCATAAATACTATAAAGTACTGCTCTGTTGCTGTAACAGGAACTGAAATCTGGGTATTGCAACTGCTAGCATCTACCATACCTATAAATTGTGCAGATTAACCCAAGACCTTACAGTCCGAATGATCTTACTTCAGACATTGACCTTTGATGCTGTGAGCTGACCTATTTCAAAATTCTTCTGCGTGAGAGTTAAAGATGTGTAGGAGCCAGCTGCCATAATGTTCAAACACTATCCCTATTAAGTAGTTAGGGATACCATTATCAGATAGTGGAAAAGTTTGTCAGAGGCAACTGAAGGCTTTTCTGTGATGCAATACATTACCTTTCTTTAGCCCTTAGCAAGAAATCCACTCATTTCCATAAATTCTGCAGAAACAGGCTCCTTGCAGGTGGATGCAGAGCGCCCATCAAAATGAAAGCAGCCCTGACCAGAGAACTGGACCGTGTCAGTTCTTCTGTGCTAACAGCAAGAGATGCTCAGATCCTTGCACAAATAAAATATGGATATTTGGTTACCCTCACTGCTTTTCATGCCAGTCTGTGGTAGGCTAATACCCGCAGCCCTTTAGTATATATGTGTCCTTGCCTTGAAAGTATTAAAATCTAGCATACTGTCCAGATATGATGCTAAAAATCTAGGTTGGTCGTATGTTGCCTTCTTTGAGTGTCAAATTTGGCTCTTAGTGATGTTTGGGTATTACTAGTAGATATTTCTGATTACCTTCTGCTTTACAAAATGGATGTCCATATATGCAACAGCACTTAAGGAAGAATAACAGAACTTGAGAGGAGAAACATCTGTTCAGTATACACAGACTGAGGTGTATAGACCCCATAGATAAAAGGGATAGGCGTCATCAATGGCTTTAACTGTACAATACTGAAAATTCACCCTTTAGACAAATGAAGGACAGCTCCAAAGGAAGTCATTTAAGTTTTTGATCTTTCAAACCTAGTCTTAACATTACCTTCATTCCCCAAACTATGAGCTGGCAATGTTTTAAAGTCCTTTTATATTAATTTTTTTTTGTTTTTTTTTGGCTCTGGAGACTGAATTTTTCTGCATGTTTGTACCATAGAAGGGAAAACAGAGTTACCTGGCTTCATGAATTGAAGTTTCTTTGTTTTCTATTATCTCTGTAAAATCATTTTCTATAGCCTTCTGTTCCTCACATAGTTCATCTCAGGCCTCTGCTCTTCATATCATTAATCTGAATAGTGTACCTATTTCAAAGTTAATACAGTTCCCCCAAAAAGGGTACATTCAGATCCATTGCATGCTTAGCATCTTGGAGATTGCCCTTATGCTGAAAGGAGAATTTAAATCTCTCCAGGGTGAAAAGAGAGCTATCCATGTGTGAGAAATTCTAAGCTGGATGTGCTAAATTTTGTTAGTGTTTCTGTTTTCTGGGGCAAGTCAAGGTTTGGAACATGTCATTGATATATTGCTTTCATTAACATGATGAAACACAACAAGTATAGTGCTGCTGTTGGATTTGCTGCACCTGTCCTGTAATGCAATACCTAGACATTATCAGATGTAATTAGCATGTTTGAGGCAATATATTAGTCCACCACAAATGCTTTCTAAAAGGAAGAGGGCAGTTATATTGAGTGCTTTTTGGCTTTCCTGAAGAGTCTAAAAGCTTTTTAAAGGAGTAAAAAAAATGTTCATACTAGAAAAGCTGAATCAAGACTCTTCAGGAAAACTTTGTTATAGATGGAGAATTGCTGTTAGCAAAGCAGTGACATGGGAAACCAAGTGACATAAGTTTAAAAATTTTGATTCCGACAGTATAAGAAAACATTATGATAGCATCACTCACCTACAGAGCCTCTACACATTACAGCTTGTACAGAAGGATCAATAGCGTGGCTAAACTGATGGAAGGCTCATCCCTGAACAATCTGGCATTTTGAATCTGATGTATCGAGTAGTGAAAAAAAGATTTGGGATGGACAGAAGAAACCCACTTATTTTCTTTTGTGCATGTAACAAAGAAAAAGGAAAGGTTTCTTATTTGTCAAAAGTACTGTGGTGCAAACCAATGACAGTAAAGTGAGAGCTGCTCACAGAGGTATCCAACTTGGGAATTTGCGAGTAGATCTGTATGCAAGTCTGAAAGCAGCCCAAGCTGAGTCTGTTGAGCATTAGAAAGGAGTGACTGAAGAATTATTTGTCCATGAATACCTATGTGGGAAACAGGTCCTGTAACAGGGAGCCCTCAAACCAGCAGGACAGTGGAACACTAACCTCCACTACCTGACAGCTGACAGAATTAAAAGTCAGGACAACGAGCAGCTGTTTGTTTTGGGGATTTTTTTTAGCTTTTTTGTAGTCAGATCAAATATCTGCTGGAGCAATTTGTGAGAGTGTCCTGAGTTCAGCAGTAGCAGTCATTTTTCTCCTTCATGGTAGCTGGTGCAGTGCTGTGTTTCAACTTCCAGCCTGGGAACAGTGCTGGTGATGCCGATGTTTTCAGTTGCTGCTAAGTAATGTTTGCCCTGACCAAGGACTTTGTGAGGCTCATGCTCTGCCAGGGAGGAGGGGAAGCCGTGAGGAAGCAGAGATGGGACACCTGACCCAGGCTAGCCAAGGAGGCATTCCATACCACAGCACGTCATGCCGGGGGTGGGGGGTGGTAACTGGGAGTTACCCGGAAGGACACGGGCTTCTGGGTCGGACTCGTTTCTTGGCCAGTGGTATTGTATTCTCTTCCCTTGCTATTTGTGATGATTTATTTGTGATGATTTATTTGTGATGATTTATTTGTGATGATTTATTTGTGATGATTTGTGATGCAGTGGTGATTTGTGTTGTACATTGGTTGCTGGACTGTTCTTGTCTCAACCCATGGGAATTGCACTCTTTCGATCCTCCTCTCTGTTCCTCCGGGAGCAGGGAAGGGGAGAGCGGGGGTGGGGGCTCGATTGCTCTCAGGTGGGCACCACTCACTGGGAGTGAGTGAACAAGCTGTCTGGCTAGGGTTTAAACCACGACAGAGAGGTTGCAATAACTTCCTTTTCCTTTGGAATATTTTTGAAACCTGAAGAGATGCTCTACAGCTGCTGGGTTTGAGCCAGCTTGCGGTGACCTTTGTTTGCCAGATGTATACAAATATACTAATATTTAAAGATCAGCCTAACCTGGCCACTAACACAGTTGCCCAATGTTGATGACCAGCAGCAACCAGATATGGACATTTCGCTGTGCCCAGAGCAAAGGAGCTTGTGCTTCCTGCTTGGGTCTCTCCTGTCCACTCTCTTGCTGTAATGGCAACTCATCTTCCTGTGCCATCAGTTGCCTCACAGTGTTTGGCTGCGATATTGTGCTGAAAAGAAATGTTCTAGAGAATATTATTTTTGTTCTTGTTTTTATAAGACATTCTCATCCTGACTGATAGCTTATTATTTTGATAGTACAAAGTGGAGGAGCTGGTAGAGAGAATTCATCTGAAGGAGAAAGCAAAAGGTTATTTTGTGTGTGTAAAGTACTCCAATACTAGAGTGACAAACACAGCAAGAATTCTGGCACTGACGAGAATACAGAAGAACTTATTGTGGAAAACAACTGGCAAAGCTACGACCATGCTTGGCAGTGCAGTAGTAGTAAAGCTATAATAGTTGCCATTTATATATTGTGACTTGAAAACGGGCTGTTGTGCCATTTCCGTGTAGGCTGATATTGTGTTTTCCATACAAGATTACTTTTTCCCTCCACATGCCACCTCCCTGGAATCAATCAAAGAGATTATTCCAAAGTGACCTTGTTGTAATAGTATGTATATTAAATTTATACATAACAGCAAATAAAATGCAGTTTTGCATTACTGAATGTATGAGTAGAGCAAGCAGTAGCAATATTACTTTTATTTAATGTTATGCCTACTACAATGAGTTAAAAGATAGGAAGATTTACTACCCATTTCAAGGGAAGTTATTGAGTTTGATACTAACATTCTCAGCAGTTTATTTTTTATTTTTAATCTGTAGTATAATAATGGAAAAATAAAAAAGCAAATTCTGCAGGCTATTGTTATACAGCCATCAGCAGTCTGTCTGCCTTGCAGGGGCTGAGGGTTGCAGTGGGGCTGGACAAATGTATGAGGTCATCCTAGATCTGTGGCCCCTAGGCTGGTCCTGCAATGGTGGGACGGGGAGGTAACATCCATGGAAAAGGATTGGAAGCATGGTGGGGGCTGCATCCACAGCCACCCTCCAGGCTTCCTGCAAGCCTCCACGTTCCTTGAGGGATGGGGCTGCCTCCGGCTGGGGAACTGGCCCTGAGCCCTGGCGGCTGAACCCCAGGGAAGGGATGAGTTGCCCTTATCACCTTTACAACAGCAAGGAGAAATGGGCAAAGCACGGGGACATCTACAGATAATGTAGTGAGCTTTGGGGCATGCATTTCTCAGTGCATATATAAGACACTGGTTTGCATTATTGTATGTAGGAGTACAGCAAGCAGTAGCAGCATTAACTGTATTTAATGTGGCCCATTCCATTTAATGGTCCATTTAATATGGTCCATTACTCTATGGAACAACTAAAATACCTACTGCATAGCCCCCTGTGGCACTGGTGAGGCTGCACATAAAATACTGTGTTCACTTTTGGGCCTCTCGCAGCGAGAAAAATATTGAGGTGCTGAAGCAGGTCCAGAGAAGGGCAATGGAGATGGTGAGGGATCTGGAGCACAAGTGTGATGATGAGTGGCAGAGGGAACTGGGGTTACTTAGCCTGGAGAAAAGGAGGTTCAGGGAGTACCTTATTGCTCTCTACAACTACCTGAAAGGAAGATGTATCAGGGTGGGTGTGGGTCTCTTCTGCCAAGTAACAAGTGATAGGACAAGAGGAAATGGCCTCAAGTTGTGCCGGAGAATGTTTTGATTGGTTATTAGGAATAATTTCTTCACCAAAAGGGTTGTCAGGCATTGGAACAGGTTGCTGGGGTAAGTGGTAGGTTCACCATCCCTGGAGGAGTTTAAAAGATGTGTAGATGTGGCACTGAGAGACATGGTTTATAGTGGACTTGGCAGTGCTAGATGATCTTAAAGGTCTTTTCCAACCCAAACGATACTATTTTCTGTGATTATTTTAGTGCAGGTATTTAGATGACAATTTTCTCTCCCACTAAAGATGTCTACCTTTTCTTTGGTACTTTCCTCATTTAGTCTGAGAAGAACTCTGGGTCGTGACTCTAAGCAGTGCATTTAATTCCTGCATGCATCTGTCTGAAACTGGGGGTTATGAGAAATGATGTCTCTTTTCCTGGTCACCTTCTTGGGGTGCAGGTTGCTCCCAAAACTGGGCTCTCCAATTCCCAGCTGGTTTCTGGTTGCACATTGTTAGGCATTAAAAGCCATACAAATGGCAGGTGGGGGACAGAGCAGGATCTGGACAACGCAGGTGCCCACTGGGAGCTGCACAAAATCCTTGTCTCAGTGCCACCAGGTTTTACTGCCACTCCGTGGAGAGCTCTGCTCCTTCTCCTCCTGCCTGGGGACACACTTCTGCTTCTCCTGTCCTCATGACCCCCTCACTTTCGAGGAGTTTCTCAGCCCTCTGCTTGGGATGGATGAATGCCAGGGATACGTGGCTTTGAGAAGGGACATAGGAATGCCTTTCTGAAATCCCCCCTCAGAAGCCATAGAGTATAATGAACTTTGTATGTTTTAATACAGGGCATTTCAATCCCTAAGCTTTGATTCCCTATGTGAAACAGAATCCTGTATTTTCAAATTTGAACTTGTGATGCCGGTGAAAAAGCAATTGCATAGCAAAACACACATAAGAATGATAACAGCCATCTATCTTTCTGAAGCTTTTTTGCAGTTTTATTCATATTTATTGAAGGCTTTTCCCCCAGATGACATTTTTCTGTAAATCCACTTCATCTGCCAGAATATCAAGTCACCAGAATATCCTCAGTGATGAATCATTAGAACGTGATTAAAATATGGTCCTTAGTATCAGTCATGGTCACAGGAATGCAATAATCTAAGCCACAGTAGCACATTCAGAGCTATCTAAACAGTTTGGGTTTTTTTGAAAGCCGATACACTTTTCACTTAATTACATTTTCAAATTATGCAGCCATTCTGCAGTGATTCATTGTAATTATCATCTGTATTTAATTTAAAGTAAAAAACCCATACATAATCATCTTTGGCATAAACACACTTTAGTCAGTGGGTTTGTGGCAAGGTGAAATTAGCCCTGCAAAAAGACCTTTTTACAACTCAGCTTTCCCATACAGAATATGTGTGAAAATACTCTCAATACTGGTACAGAAACGTGCATAACTGTAGCTGTGCTTAGCTGTGTAAAAAATCTCTTCAAATTTGCCTGAAAAAATATCCAGATGTAATGATTTTGGGTCAGACGAAACAATGTGACTTGAACTCTCATTTTATAGGCATCTATGTCAGCAAAAGCATTTTTGACAGCTCCTCCAGAAGCAGTCTGCATCTTCACATTGAGTCATCACCTGCAAAGTAAAGCACATCCACTAAATGCTCCTTAGCCTAGACTTTTGTGCAGAGGGTTAGAAAGGACAACCCCCATCTGGTATCTGAGCATACGTTTCCTCATTACATGAGGAAAGTAAGCAGAAGACAAAGGCAACACTGACAAAATCGTATGCCAAATTCAACTTCAGTGTAATATGAAATGACGTGGTGAGGCTGATCATGTGATGTATTTTTGGATAAATTCCGCTGTAAAAACAGTGGAAAATTGAACTGGATAGATTGCGTGCAAAGACAGAATTTGATCAGACCTAAATCATGTATTACCTCTTAATTCCCACAGTTTACTACACCAGTTCCTAAAGCCCAAATAAAACCACCCCTATGCCCAACATAAATATACCTGAGGTAAAGATCAGTGACCTTTCTCCCATATGTTCTGATTATTTTTTGTGGAGCTCTACTGAGCTGCTTCTGCTTGGGTTATCTCAAAACATACCACGCTATCAAAAACTTATGGCTGGTTTCCAAAAAACAGCTAGCCTAATGACAATTCAAGGTGGATCACTCTGTGCTGACATAAATAAGAGTTTTAGTCCTGTATGTTGTGATAATGAATCTGCCGCTACTGTAGCAGCTTTCTGTCTAGGGTTTTTATCTGCTAACACTTGAAGGGAATTATTATCCCAGATTATCTGCAGCTGAACACTTCTAAATCAATGAAGTTAAAGAAGCAAGAAATTTGGCCTGTTATTATTATAGTTAGTTGTATTATCCTAGCACCTGAGACAGGACTAGAACTTCTTTACAATAGATAATATCTAGACTTAGAGAAAGAAATTCCCTTGTGAGGGTTTTATAGTTATATGTAAAACAAAATATAAAAAGATGTTAAAAATAATAGGAAAAAAGGAGGACAACCTAAGAAGTTGATATGATTCTGTGGTTGGTTGGATATGTCACCTGAATGAATTGACTTTATTAAAAATGAAATAAATAAATACCAGCCGTCCCCTATTGACCCTCATTTCTTTATTGCAGTAAATGGACCATTTACAAAGAACTGAACGGTTCATAGGTCTTCATTTAGCATCCTGCTATTTGCCAGGACATTTGCAATTGAATCAGACTGAGCAGTTGCTTTGTGACTGAAATCGCTTTGTATCAAACCTCAATGCTTTGCTGAACACTCACTGTTCTCTGAGCACAATATTGTCCTCAGTCACATGCTGACAAAATTTTCTTATGTATTTCCATCTCAAGGCTGAAGAGAGTAGCCTCCTGAATCCTTGGTTTTTAAAAGCTATTTTGAAAGTGGCTTAAACCAGACCACAGCATCCTGAGCATGAAGTAAAACTTGCAGGCAAGAAGCTGGTGTGAAGGAGCTGCTGCAGTTCAGAGTCCTGCTATGGCTTCTTTCCTTACTGTTCATTAGTGGAGACTTCCGCAGGCACTTTTGAAAATGCTGCCCACTATCCTTAATGTGCTTGGAGAAGTTTGCCTTGATCTGGAGAGCTGTCTTGTACTTCACATCCTCTGGGAGAATGATGATTGCATTTGTGACTTGTATAATAAGCCCTTTGTACAGGTATTTCCAGCGCAGTGCCTGTCCTCCCAGAAAATTAAGAGCCTGGGCCTGCTTGAGGTTCCTTTCAGGAGCAGGACCTAAGACAGCAATTAGAAAGATGAAAAAACTTATCTGCTCCTGAAAGGTAGACACTGTTCACTGGGATGAAAGTGTAGAAGAAATACAGTATTTAGATTAACAGATGAGTATCTCTGAAATGCAACAGTGAACAGCTAAGAAAGGGGTGGCCAGCAGAAGTTCAGTTTTGGCTTATGCGTTCTGTGCATAGGAAAGACCTCTTTCTTGGTAGTGCATTTGAAGCACAGCATCACGGACCCAAGAGCATCCTCACTCCTGGAGGTTTGGATACCAGCTTGGAGGCAGTATGACCAGGGGCAGCCCCTTTCTTTGGAGACCTTGAAACCAAGGTTCCCAGATGGTGCTGTGGGGATGCCTCAGCCAGGACCAACCCTGCTTCCAGGGAAAGGGAGACACTTTTAAACAGAGCAACAACCACCTGACCTGCACTGTGCCCTGACGTATTTCATTGGAAAGAAAAATGACAAGGCTTGTATCTAGGAACTTGTTTCTGTCTGTAATAACATCTGAAGGTGTTTTTTTTTTTCTTTTTTCTTTTTTTTTAAGAAAAAGGCCATTGACGTTTTCCGTAAACTGCAAGGGAAAATCTGCACTCAGCTTATTTTCATATAAAGCCCTGGTGGCATGCTTCATCTTGCAGAAACGATGGTCTGTCGAACAGCGCCATTTATAATATCACCTGATGTTTTCCCACAAAAAAGGAAATTTTTTGAGAAGAAACTGGGGAATTAAAGTCTTTTACATTTTTCAGACTCCTTAGAGCAATTCACTTGAAACTGCAATGGTCTTTGTCTTCCTCTTTAGCTGCTGCTGACACGTCAGTAGCAGAGTTTGTCAGAGATGGAGTAGTTCATCATAATGTTCATTTCTATAGTCTTTCAATATATTGGATGCCTACAGTTGCTCAGAAAGCAGAGCATTTGGCATTTCTGGACTGAGATAGGGGCAAGCTTAGATCCAGGAGCCTTGATTTTGCTTCATGGCAAGTGCATCACTTTGAGGGCTGACAAACTGGCAAGGAACTCATTCTGTGGAGTTAATGGGTTTGGGTAATTAGATACATATAAAATGCAACCTATTCACTGTGTTTAGGCAGTTCTGATGCCAGCACCTCATTCAAGTTCACACCGAGAAAGTAGGCTGCAAAAAGTATGCTTTGCTGCTTTGATTGAACAGAAAAGCTTGATAGGCAGAAAAGGACGATACACCTCAGATCAGCTAAAAATGACTGAAGTAAAGGAGGTGAATTATAAAAATTTCATTCTCTGAGGGTTAAAGATCCTTAAACAAGAAAGATCTGGTCATATCTCTGCCAGCCCTAGAACATTCTTTTTGCAAAGAAAAGAGACAAATTTACACCAGCCCACATGCCAGTAAAAAAGCAAAGGCCTGAATTAACCTCCTTCTAAAGATACTCCAAGGCTTTTTTTTTTTTTATCCTGCGGGAAAAGTTTACTGTTGTTGAGACAAATTTTCCTCCTGACTAGTATTGACCAGTGTAGAAAAAGAAATTTACCTCATGGTTCTGTTCATATACAGCTTCATAGCATTTTACTTCACATTCTTGGCATCTAGGTAAGGGTGTTGGTGTTCTGTGTTGCTGGGCATTTTTTATTTCATTAGATAGCCCCTGTAGAACTTGAGCCCACTGAACTCTTGGCCGACATTATTTCTACCTAGGATTAGCTGTTCATTTGGGAAATTTCTAAATGCACTGCTCTGGAGTAGAAGGGTATAGATAACAATGGGCATGTACAATCCCTTCTACATACACCAAGGCTGAAGTCTAGTCTCTCTCTATAAAGTTGAGGAGAAAAAGACTAAATTATAAATAAGGTATTTATATAAATACTGAATTAAAATAACAACAACAGAAGAATGAAGAAAATATTAAGTTCCTAATTTGGAGTAACCACTTGCTGTATTTGTGGGACTAAGTAAATAACGTTTCAATAGTTGTGTGCTTTAGCCATACATGAAATTCTAGACATTTTTTAAGAGGGAATTCCTGTGAATATTTTGAATGTGTGTATTTGGTCTGGCTGGGATGGAATTAACCTTTCCCTGAGCAGCCTTCATAGCTTTGTAGCTATAAAGGAGTTGCTAAGACAGCAATGCTTTGGCCTCTGCTGAGCAATTCTCCCACAGCATCAAGGCTGTTTCCCCAAGCCCACCCCAAGGGCTAGTGGTCTGGGGGTGGGCAAGCACTTGGGAGGGGTCACAGCCAGGACAGCTGACCCAGAATGACTACAGAGATACTCCATACTGTATCATGTGCTCAGCAGGAAAAGGTAAGAGGTAGGAGGAGGGGGACATTCATTATTAAGATGACAAATGTCTTCTGACACAACCACTGTGATACTGGGTTTTACTTCCTGGGAAGTCTCTAGGCATCTCCTGCCTAGACAGTATAAATCTTTCTGTTTTCCTTTGCTTCCACATGCAGTCTTTGGTTTTCTTTTATTAAATTGCCTCTACCTTGACCTGTGAGTTTTTCATCTTATTTTTTTCCCCTGTCCCACTGAGAATGGGGAGTGATAGAGTGGCTTGTACCTGATGGCTGGGTACCTGGTGGCCAGCCAAGGTCAACCCATCACAGAAAACTGCAAACTATTTTTAATTTCAGCTTAAAGTGCTGCAAAGCATAACTTGGCAGGTGAGGTGTCCTCAGGCAGTTCCAGGTAGGAGGAGTATCCAAACTCCTTGTTGTTGTATAGAATCACTCAAAACCTATATTTATGAGAACATTTTTCCTTTTTTTGAGTGCTTGAAATGTCTTTCTAAGTTGCTGGAAAATTTGGCAAAGCAAGAGATCCAGCCTAGAATCTTAAACACCTCTTGTTACAAGGAAAGGTCTTTCATGAAATTATTTTAAAATTCACAAGGGTTCTCATTCTGAAGCTGTTCACCTGCATCTATAAAAGAAATTGATAAAAATATGTGATCAAAGTAGTATAAAGCAAATGGTAATTTCCATAAGATTAAAGTGCATTATTGGTTACTTAACTGGAAATGAAAATTGGCTCTATTAAACATTTTTATTAATACACTGTTTCATAAAACAAGTTTTTGTAGGACATAAATTTCCAGACTATGTTATGTTACATTATGTCATGTCATGTCATGTCATGTCATGTCACGTCGTTACGTCATGTCATGAGATGTCATGTCATGTCATGAGATGACATGGCATGTCATGAGGTGACAGCATGTCATGTCATGGTACGTTATATATACATTTAAAACAATCTAAGTTTTCTATAAATTTCAGTTGCAAACATGCCTTTCAAACTTAGAAAACATTTACACATCTCCAAGTATTAGTGATATAAGATAAAAAATTACAATATTCATAAATTATTTGAGTGTGGGAAATGGATGTTGTGGGCCCTAAGAATGTAGGCAAAATATGCAAAGATAGTCTAAGATCCAGGTTGGTGTTTAGTGAGTTTCAGAAAAGCATCCAAACTATTATTTTGTGTTATATAAAAGTCACTGGCTATAAGGTATTTTGAAAACTGCACTCCTAGAGGCATTTATCAATAATACTTTGATATTTTGCTGTGTGAAGAACTAAGTTAGCTAACACATGGTAACTCAGTTCTAATCTGATATAGAAATTTTTTTCTGACTTTGTACCTCCATCTTGGAGATGGTTCTTGAAAAGAGATATGCTGTCAGTGTTTCAGCTCTTGTTATTGTAACTTAATAACACTAGGATAACCAGACATGCTGTCTTTAGATTAATCATAGAATCATAGAATAGTTAGGGTTGGAAAGGACCTTAAGATCATCAAGTTCCAACCCCCTGCCATGGGCAGGGACACCTTACACTAAACCATGTCACCCAAGGCTATGTCCAACCTGGCCTTGAACACCGCCAGGAATGAAGCTTCCCTGGGCAACCCATTCCAGTGCCTCACCACCCTAACAGGAAAGAATTTCCTCCTTATATCCAATCTAAACTTCCCCTGTTTAAGTTTTAACCCATTGCCCCTTGTCCTGCCACTACAGTCCCTAGTGAAGAGTCCCTCCTCAGCATCCTTTTAAGCCCTCTTCAGATACTGGAAGGCTGCTATGAGGTCTCCATGCAGCCTTCTCCTCTCCAGCCCCAACTTTCTCAGCCTATCTTCATATAGGAGGTGCGCCAGTCCCCTGATCATCCTTGTTCCAACAGTTCCATGTCCCTTTTATGTTGAGGACACCAGAACTGCACACAATACTCCAAGTGAGGTCTCACAAGAGCAGAGTAGAGGGGCATAAATAAGGAAGACTAAAAAAAAAAAAAAAAGGAATCATTTAGTGCATCAGTGTAGCTAGCAAGGAAAATTGATTTTTACTTCTTTTCATAATTCATTAAGTATATGTTAGTTTTGGGCAGGGAAGGGAGGGAGTTATTTCAAATTTCAGCGCCTGAATCTATCTGAGCAACATTAGTCAAGCCCACTCGATGGACAACAGAGTCCTTCAGAGTGGTTTACAGACAGGGGACATCTTTGCTTATGCTTCTCCTGCTGCTCCTGCCTGGGACATAGGAACTGCCTCAGCACTGCTGGGAGCAGGAGGAGGATGACAATAATTTTTGCATCAGTTTGGCCCTAGAGCAGGGCTTGGCTGAATTCTTCCCACTTGGGATGTCTCCCCAGTTATCCCCTGTAATTTCCCAGCAGAAACTATTGTGTCTGAACCAGTTCTGGCAGAAATTTGTCCAAACTCAAAACACATCAGTCAAAAACTGCTTGTCATCTCCCCACATGACCTATTCCAGTGATGAGCCACCTGTGCTGCTAGGAAATTACTCTTGTCCCGTCTCCTGAATTTCCAGTGTAAACCTGTTATTGTGCTTAATCCTTTCACCAGTTGATCTGGAGAATAATTTATTCTCTTCCTCCTAGTAGGAAGCTTTGAAGTGTTTTGAAGATTGTTGTTGTGTTTCCCTTTGGTTTTCTCTAATTGAGACAAGAGCTCTCCATTTACTTCAGGGCAGCAGTTAATTCTGATTTAGCACATCATATTGTGCTCTGACAGATGCCCTCGTAGCTGTGTTGTGTATGGCTCATTCTTAGAAGTCTCAGCACTAAGTAATGTATTAGTATCTAACTATCATCATGCACAAAGCAAACAAAGGTTTTTCTTCATTGTCTGTTTATACAATTTATTTATGCTAAATTATTTATTTGCAAAACATAGCTCCAGTGTCTCTTATACAAACTTCTGATCATATCTAAAATGCTCTTCATGCTAGCTGTTGTCGTGGTTTAAACCCAGTCAGGCAACTTGTTCACTCACTCCCCCCTTTCTTCCCCTACCCCTACTCCCAGAGGGACGGAGAGGAGAATCGAAAAGAATGCAACTCCCACGGGTTGAGATAAGAACAGTTTAGTAACTAAGGTATAACACAAATCACTACTGCTACCACCAATGATAATAATGATAAAGGAAATAACAAGGGAAGAGAATACAACATCTCACCACCAGCTGACCGATAACTCACCCCCCCCAGCCCGATCAAGCTCTGACCGATGCCTCCTCCAACCCCGCAGTCTCCCAGCCCTTCCGGCTCACTCCCAGTTACATCCTGGGCATGACGTGCTGTGGTATGGAATAGCTCTTTGGTCAGTTTAGGTGAGGTGTCCTGTCTCTGCTTCCTCCTGGCTTTCCCTCCTCCCTAGCAGAGCATGAGGCTCACAAAGTTCTTGGCCAAACCAAAAGATCATTGTTATCAGCTCTGCTCCCGAGCTGAAAGTCAAAACACTGCACTGCACCAGCTGCCAAGAAGGAGAAAAATGACTGCTACTGCTGAACCCAGGACAGGTGTGAATACAAATTGAAAGGACAAGACAAAAGAGCTGGTCCCATTGTTATACACAAATATTATTGTTTTGTAATGATTTTTGGTTTGTTAGACCACAAAACTGATTTAGAATGTGTTGATGGACATGTATGCTTTATGTTGCATGAAGTCTTAATTGCTATGCTTAACTATTATGAATGACCTTAATTGTTATCATTGGTCATGCAACTAAGGTTAGTCTCATGGGCTATGACAAAAAAAAAAATTGTCCACAAAGACCATGAAGGGGTCAAGAAATGCAGTACTGAGATGTGAGTTAAAAAAAATGAACAGGTATTCAAAAGAATGACTGAGGAATTAAAAACAGATGTTTTTTCTTGGTTTTAAGGGTATTATTCCATTTCAGTGGATTGGTTAATGATCTCTTCAATGAAAAGACGTTCTGATGTGGAAGTATATGTGTCCTACTTACATAGATAGATAGGTCATGAGATCTTAAAGCCAGTAAGGTAAACTCGAAATGAAAATGACCAGGCACCCTCCTTTCTCCCAAATACAAGAACTTCCTGATCAGAGCAAACCACCACAGAACTTGATCTTGTCCAGCTCCTGCAAAGCAGCTGATAAATGTAGTTTCACAAAAGAGTGTCTTGGAGTTACCCTATTTTCTGTGATTCTTGAAACTCTAGCTTTAACTGGAAGTATTTTTGTTTGGGAGGAACAGACAACATAGCTAGCGACAACCACAGAAATTGAGCAATCACAATTAATTACCCAGCTTTTCAATCCCTGAAATACAATTTCAAAAGTAACTGTCCCCTCCCCACCCCTTTTATCCCTGTTGAAAAAGACATGGTGTGCCTAATAGGATATAGTACTTGGAAAGAGATTAGTTAAAACAGATCCAAATCTAATTGTCTTTATAAGTCACTTAGTCATTTGCCTCAAACAATGGAAGACACAAGATCGTAATTAAGGCTTCCAGCTCACGGCAAGATAAAATGCACACCATGATAGCAAAGCAAGTAGTTGAATGGGTACAGCATGTCATAAAGTTATTGCCTCAAAGAGAGTCTATTTTTCCCTTCTGAGCCTGTGAGCTGTTCTTTAATCGATGAGGAAATTAGGAACAGATGATGATTTTGGAGGCAAATCTGCTTTTTTTTCCTGAAACTGTCAAATATATCTCATGTAACAGCATCAGCTTAGCAGAGGAGAGCATGTATGAGCAAAGGTCTGCAGCTTGAGGTGTGACCACGCTCATCAGTGATGCCCTGGGTCCCACCAAGACCAAGCAAACCCTAAAGCTGGGATCCTTGCGGCTTCTTGTTTGGGCAAGCAGGTGTGGGGTTACTGGGTGGGTGGGAATGAAATGTATACTGTATATATATATTTTTGATTCCATTTATACTTCCTGGAGGTGATCTTCAGGTTGAGAGAGCAGGGCTTCGCTGAGTGTCTGGGTAGTTAGGTGACTGGTCTCAGAAGCCGTCACTGTGCATGCAGAGACCAGCATTCAGCCTGGCTCCAGTCCTCGACAGAGGCAAGAGAGACCTTGTGTAAGGAAGGGTCCCCCTCCATCTCACCTAACACCATCACATTTGCACCAGAGCTGAGACGGCAAGGCACATGTCCAGGCTGACACACTGTGAGGTGTGAGACTGCCCAGCCTGGCCTTCCCCCAGGGTTTTAAAATTACTCTGTGTACCCAAGCTGTGCACATTTTGGCTTTTTATCTCCTGCAGAGAAGCAAGGCTATTGACTGCCTTAGAAGAGGAGCTCAGTAATTCCATCAATCTTTGAGATGCCTCAGACCCAGAAATCTCTGCAAATGCAGCATGCTCCCCATCTAATTTCATTCCATTAAAGGGTTTGCCTGAGAGGGCAGAACCTTTCATGGCTGAAATCGGAGAGTAAAGCTCAGTGAGAGTATCTTAGCTGTCAGGTGCATGTACTAGTCACTAGACTACAGCCTATTTAGAAAAGAATTTACTTCAGACTGTGGTTTCACATAGCAAAGCTGAGCCTTGCAACCCTCCTTTGCAGTATCCTTGCACTATTCTGCCATCTCTCATCATCCTCCCAGAACCTCTCCCCATCTTTATCCCTATACACTCTCTTTCAGCTCTGCTTCTGGTGGCTATATTGCAAACTGGATCCATTGATCCGGATTTGAAATAACCCTCTTTTCTTTAATGAGTTTCTTTAATGACTGGCTTATTTTTGAGCTGGGTAGTTCCCCGAGTCATTTCTCAGTGCAGCCACACAAGCAGCTATTCTGACCCCATAGAAGAGCAATGACACACAGCACCAGGTAGAAGAGAGCTGTAGGGCATAAATATATTAAAACACCTTGGATGCTTCATTTTGCTAAACCTCAGCGTAAGTCTTTCATATTAAATTTACTCTTATGGGCATAAACTACTTGTAGAGTCACAAACAATATAAGAGCACATTAAATGACACTCTTGTCTATTGTTTTAGACACTTCTGGATGATGATGGATTTCCAGGCTTGATTTACAGCTACTGGAACTGTTAGTTGAAAAGAGGAAGAGTTCTTCCAAATACATCACATCTGCAAATGGGAAATATCCATTCCAGTCCTCAAAAGCAGCAGAAGAAAACAAATCTGTAATACTGTGAGTCCAAAAACACCGTAAAAAAGAGCCTTTTCATTTTTTTTTGTTATTGCGGAGGATACTGCCTTTCATTTCCTTAGTCTTTCTTGGAATGAAGCATTTTGATTCAGAACAAAGGGAAGACTGTGGGTGGGATTCAGTTCAAAAAGAACATATCCAAATTACAGTTTCTACTAGTAGGCATTTCCTGTCACAGTCACTGCAGTCAGTCCTTGGAGAGCAGTTCTTCTCACCCAAGAGCAGTCACTAAGGGTGGGGTTTGGTTTCCTGAGCACAGGCTGCTTTTGGTGCTTGAGATGCCCCGGTGATCTGACCAGGGCAGGCAGATACGGCAGGCACAGCAGACCTCCACCGGTTAATGGCAGGAACTGAAGACAAGAAAGATAATTCACAGGGTCTGAAAATACAATAAACACCTATATTTAGCTACTGAATCTTACATAGCAGCTAGTTAGTTAAATAACTTTACAATCTCTGTACATGGTTGATGGCAATCACTTGAAGTTCACAGACTTTAGCAGGAGCTCATATGGATATATTTGGATCCCTACATGTAGGCATACAGCTTTAGATGTCTCACTGTCAGTTTGAATCCCATTCTATTTGTCAAATCAAACAAACAAATAGTTGCTTATTTAAAAAAAAAAATCAAATGTGGTTTAACATGAATCCTTTTTAAAATATACAGCAGTTCTGCCAATACACTGAGAAATCATCCTGTTGTGGCAATTCTAGGATTGCACAGATTTGGCAGTGGCTCTGTGTGCCTGTGGTCTTAAATACTGACATCTCAGTATCTGGCAATTGCACAGAGCGCTATGTGAGACTCAGCTCTTATTTTGTGCAAGCAGCTGAAATGATTAATTAATGATAAATGGTCAAAACTACCAAATATTCATGCTTACATGAATGCCTGTGGTCTTACAACAATATTCCTCCAAGGATCTTTCTGAATAAAACCTCTTTGCCTATATGAATAATGATGAGGAGAAAAGTTGAAGAGAAAAGCTTCCTCAGTCCACATAGCAACTGCAGGATATTGTATTTAAGTGCATATTTTAATGTTTCAGCCTACCACTCAGACACAGCAAAATTATCTGAAGTTTGATTATACAATTTTTGGTGTGAAAACCATTTTTCCGTGCTTTGTAAGAGTAGCTGAAAAACCTCCTGTGTTTCTAGCACAACCCAGATTGCCTGTCTGACAGCTAACTGGGCAAAAAATGAAACAAAAATAAGTGTTCTGAGGAAATTTTCTCAATTTGAAGAAAACAGCATTCCACTGCCATTTATTTCACTTACTTTGCTTGTCACTACTTACCAGAAGAATAATTCAAAACCTTTTTTTACAGGTGTAGCCTTAGGAAAGTATTTATGTCAAAGTACTGTGACTTATTCCTGTAAATGATTGAGATGGACTAGAGGAAATGTGTTTAAAACATGATGAAACACTGGATGTCTAGTCATAAATAGATAAGAGAGGGTGACATTTTTATGCTGGGCATTAGTAAACCAGTGCAGAATTCCTTCTGTTTAAACTTGGTAATTTTAAAGCAGATACTTATGTTATTTTCTTGCTGGATGCAATTTGTTTTTTTTTTTTTTTTTAATGTATGTTTTATTAACTACAAATTAATCACACTTGCTTAGATTTCTTTTAGACAGTGGCAGGTTTTGGCGTCTTAAGTGCATATTTTCTTGAGGTTTGGATTTACATCTGATACACTACTTTTTGAGAAGAAAAGAGTTACTGGGCTACTAATGAAAAGCTATTTGCAAAAGCTACAAATGTTGATTTCTTTTTCTTTCTGATATTGATCAAGGTTGCCAATAAAGAGGTGCTTTATTTTATTGCTTTTAGAATTTGAGATTCTCACCATGTTCCATTACTTCTCAGATTTCCTTTAATCTTTCTATAGCCACAGAGAATGTTTCTGGTTTGGAGAAGAAAAACCTTTTCAGTGTAGCACTGCAAATGGTTTACAGGGGAACTCAGGTCCTCAGACACCCTAATAGAACTACTGTTTTGGAGCAAGCCATAAGTGAAAAAAAAGGAAAGAAATAAACAACTCTAGAGGAGAGGAAACTACCAGCACAACTCAGAAACACTTGAAGCAAGAAGAATACATGTTCTTTTGATCTATTATTGTTAGTATGCAGGCCTGAATAAACTGGATAGATTAATTAGAAAATAGCCCATAGCCCATTCATAGATGATGAACTATTTACGAAATCTTTAAACAAGATGCCTTTACAGATCATATGACTTCAGTGCTTACTTGAAACACAGCTGATTCTGATTTGGATATAAATAAATCTTTTTGCAGAAAACTGACAGATCTCTAAAGCTGCCACATGACTTTTGAGTAGCCTGTAGATTTTAAACCAAGTGAAATGTTTGCTGTGAAAAGAAAACATGCATCCTGTACTGCTGCTTGCTGTGGCTTAAGCAAAAATGGAAATGAGAAGTAGGTGTATTTGTGTAGCCAACTGACATGCAGAGCCAGCATGTTTCTGCCATCACTGAAGGGGGAAGGAGGGACCCATTCACCATTTTCATTCATTTTCCCGCTCAGTCCACAAAGCATCTTTTGCAAGCAGCTTTGGAGTGAAGTAGGATACCACCACACTGGCCATTGTGCTGTTGGGCATGCAGAGGGCATGGTAGCAGTCAGCACTGGGTCTTCTGATCTGGCTGAGCCTGCTGTTCACAGGGGACTGACAGGAAAAGAAATAAAATCTGCCATGGGCAGTGTCAGAGCGATCACAGCATTTGTAAGGCCAGAACAGGCCATTAGCTCAGCCTATATTGCCAAGTTTTAGGCAGTTGTTCTTATATTGAAGGTGGTGACTTACACCTGACTAAAATACAGCTGCAATGCTTCCTTAACTTATTCACACTAGCAGGAGTGCTCCAATTTCCTATTAAATTCTTAGAGCTCTTAAAATCTGATTTCTGGTGCAAGTATTTTATGGAAAGTGAATCTTGATGTTAGACTCCAACACTCATTTAAAAGTTGCTGATTCTTTAGCTGTGCCAGCTCTGAAACCCATGCATTGGACTATTGCTGGACACAGATGAAGAGAGTTCATTAAAAAATATTGAACCAATAATTCACTGACATTTCTTGCTGTATTTGCCTAGCTCTATTAGTTCCTAAATCTCTAAGACCTTTCTAAACATGTGGAATGAGACTGAGAAAATAAAATGAATCTGTTGTAATGGAGACATTTGTCACTGAAGCAGATCAGCAAGCCTGAAGTTAAAGAACAGACACTAGGAAATTGAGGACATTGCTGAACTAAGGTTAAAGCCTATGATCATGAGAATTTATAAGCTGAACCAGTCAAGAGCAGCTGATGCCCCAGATCTCATCCAAGTCTGTTTGTTTGATCAGTGAACTAGAGCCATAATGACAGCTGAAGTACTGACAGTCTGAAATACAGAAATGGCGAACATTGGGAGCAATTCTTTCCTGAATAAATGCCATGTGAATGACTTAAAAAGTGTAGCTACTTAAAATACTCATCAGTTAGACAAAGGTCAGAAGGAAGTATACTGAAATATACTGAAGTACATTAGTCCAGCATTCTCTGACCTTCAAACTTCAATGGGTACTTTGAAAAACAGAAAAGAAAATGTATAATCAGAAATGGTGAACTGGAATAATGAAGGAAACATGTTCTGCTGGTGTAAATAAACCAATGTTGCTGATTGGTTTATGTGATACTTGCATTTTTAGGCTTCTGTTAATCACAGTATGTTACATCTAGAGAAGCTGTTTCTTACTCAAAAATTACTCATCTAATCTCTCATTGTAAGAATATAGAACATGTTACATGTAAATTAGTACTGAGTACTCTTGTATATATGGCTAAAATATTTTTCTCCTCTACTTCATATCTCTATTTCTAGTTCTTCTTCTTACTTTTGGTCTTTTCAAGCATATATGAAATAAAATCCCATAAGAGGCTGAGGAATTTGTACTTCTCAGGCATAGTGTCTCCCATTTAATAGATAGACATCTTCTTTATCATGAAATATTTTTTATGCCCTAAGAAATATAGGTAATAACTTCATGCCTATAACAAAGTGATACGTTTTCATTCTCAGGAAAAAAAGTAAATGTGCAAATCACCATACTGTTACTGGGTGCATAGAGTATAGCACTGTTTAGGAAATATTCATTCTACAGAGCCCAGTGCTCATGCTTTCACTAACAGAGGACAGCAGCAATACATATTCATAACTGTACTCAGAATTGCTGGCATAGGGCTGCTGCCATCCGCATTGAAAGATAAGCATTTTTTTCTTGAAGTTCATAATTTTTATATTTGCAGGAGCAGAAATGATAGAAATCAGGACTGCATTTATAGGATGGAAAAAAAACTAGCCCTAAATATGTCTGCTAGCAGCCAAAACAAACACTGTGCAAACACTGCCATATTGCTTTAGTGATAACAGCATTAAATGAATGTGCACAATAGAGTTATATATTAGAGAAAACAAACAATGTGGTAAAGTTTTCATGAGGTAAGTTGGTGGGTAATAAGATATTTGAGCAGGAGGTAAAACAGGTAATCCACCTCCCCCCTTTCTCCCCATTGATTTTGAAACAAAAAGGCACATGGATCTGTAATTTAAAATCACAAGAAGAAGGATGTCATGTCCAGGTTGTTAAGTAGGAAATGAGAAATAACAGTAGCAAAATAACAGGCTGAAAGGAACCATTATTTCTGATTGTGGATTGTGCAAGTGAGGCTGGTGAGGCACTGGAACAAATTGGCCAAAGAAGTGGTAAATGCTCCATCCCTGCTCAAGGCCAGGCTGGACAGAGCCTTGGGTGACATGGTCTAATGTGAGGTGTCCCTGCCCATGGCAGGGGAATTGAAACTAGATGATCTTAAGGTCATTTACAACCCTAACCATTCTATGATTCTATTATTCTAAGTTGTGAGGTTTACTGGTTAAGACTAATAGTGTTTTTAAAATTGTAGCTTATTTGGGTATAAATGCACTTATAAAGTGGTGATTCTCCAGAACTGTAGATGCTCTTGTCCTTTTTCTGTATGTTTCTATGACCAAAAGTAATAACACTAAATATCCACTTGAACTTAGGGACAGAGGCACAGGAACACTGATGACAATCCCTCATTTCAGGAACTTCATCCATGAATTTTCTTCACCTGATTTGATGAGAGAAGGTTTGGTTCAATGCAGTAGCCTAAAGGGTAAGTGATGGGTCTGCACAGAGGGGAGAGTGACTCAGAGCAGCCCCACCTTTCTTCCTTCTCCATCCCTTTTCCAGGAATATCTTGCTAGGCCAGTCCTTGAAGCTTTTTATTCTTTACAAAGAGGCCCCAGATTTTTTTTTTCATTTATTAAACTTTTCATCGTGCTTTTAAATGTATGATGGAGCACAAAAAGATACACAACTACTGCCTTCTCTTGAGAGCCAATAGAAAATTCGCCTATCACAGGTATGTCAAACGGACATGAAAAAAGTAGGAAAAAGAAACAGCAATGGTAAGAGTTGAAAATGTGACAGGCTGGGAGACAGGGCACAGCAGACATCCCTCTCTGTGCTACTCCTAGTCACTTGCTACTGCAGCCAACAGGACAGCTCAGCAAGTAGTTTTGGGAAATGTCATGTAAGCTTTTTCCTTGATGAGTATAAAGGGTGTCTCTACCTTTCAAAGGTTACATTTGATGAGCTAAAATACCCTTCAAACACAGAGCAGTGTTTACAGACAATTTCTCAGCTCTTATTTTCTCTAAACTTTCATCTCTTTTGATGGTAAAGTATTATATTTTTACAAGAACATAAGAAACTTTGCAGTTGAGAAGTGCCTTTTAGACAATTGTATCATGTCCAGAATGTAGTTTACGTCCTTTTTTTCCACTATTTATTCATTCAGGAGTTCATCTCACTGTCTTTTTAAAGAACTAAGTTGCTCTATTTCAGTGAGTCACTTTGAGTTTATTCCATATTTACTCTAATGTGTATGAAAAATTGATTAGGTTACTTTAGACTCTGGGTTAAATTAAAACTTGCAAATTCTTACTTGGAATTTCATATTGTAAAGCTGAATTTTCTCTGTATAGTGCATTCCCTTTTAACATGTTTGATTAACTGCTAAGATAAGAGTATGTACATTCACTTAGAGCTGCTTAGCCTTCACAGCGCTGGGAAGAAAAGGACACATAAAGGCCATGTTTCGGTTTACCTATATAATACAAATATTTTAGCCTCTGAAGTCGACTGTACTCTGGAAGGTGCTATTTTTTTTTTTTTGTTGGCTATCAATGGATAGCAATATTTATGTGGAAAACATCTACATTAGGTAGATAAATCCTGTCTTGGTACCTAAATATTAGAGAAGAATTCTGTCCTGCTCTGGTAACCTCTGAGGCATTTAAGATAACTTGTGGCCTTTTGATATCTAAAGGGGGCTTATAAGAAAGACAGAGAGACATTTTACCAAAGCCTGTAGTGACAAGAAAGGGGCAATGGTTTTAAACTCAGGGAAGGTAGATTTAGATTTCATATAGGAAGAATTTTTTTATGATGAAGGTGTCGAGACAGTGGAACAGGTCAGAGAAGTTGTGCTCCCACATCCCTGGAAGTGTGCAAGGTCAGGTTGGACGGAGCTTTGAGCAACCTGGTCTAGTAGAAGGTATCTCTGCCCATGGAAGGGGGCTTGGACTAGGTGATCTTTAAAGGTCACTTCCAACCCAAACCATTCTCTGATTATATGATCATGTGGGTACTCCACATTGTCCTCTAGTTTTAATCAGATCCCCAGGAAGAGATGTTAGTGCTTGCAGAGGTATGCCAAGGGAGGTTGAGAACCTGATCTCTGCTGTGGTGTTGAAAGGAGTAAGGGGACATTTGGTGATGCAGTACCTCCATAAGTAAGCATATCCTTTCCACCAGCTGCACATCTGGAAGGGTCATCCCTTCCACACCACCTTTTGCTAGGGAAGACCTTCCAGATGAGGTGACTCTCTGAAGCCAGGCCACATGCATGATTCATGGGGCTTGTGAGAGGGGTGCCAGAAGCAAAGTATAGCCTGCCTACAGCCCAGTGCAGAGCAGAAACAAGTTCTTGGAAAGGGTCCTTGACCGTATTGTCTAGCTGAGCTGCCTTACTGATCTCCATTAACCATAGTCCTTCTTGCTCCACTGATGAGAGTCAGCGATCCCAGCTGTGTTAATGTGACAGTTCTCAGGCAGCTCCATTACCTTGGCCTGGCCAGGGTGTCAAGCTGTGTGGGTACCAAAGCAGTCTCCAGAGGTTTTGTGTGTAGTCATGCTGGAATCCAGATACCTACATTACCTGTAGATGCCTATGCACCAGCCTTGAGTGCATTGTTGCTCCTGGAGACAGCCAAAACCAAGGCACGTAAGAGATGCTGTTCAAAAAGGAAAAGCTGGATGTTTCAGGAGGGAATCTCACTGGCTTCAGAGATGTTGACTGGGATATAAGAATAGAAAAAGCTGGAAAAGAAAAATATATAGATAGTCCCCATATAGAACATGAGTGCAATTAGAAACATCTTAAACACAGCATGTGGTTAAATAAATCAGATATACTGTCATTATGAGAACCTTTCTATATTTTAAGTAGTTGATAGTACAATTTGTGTATAAGGAATAAGAATGCTGATACCACTTATCCATCTATGCCCTTTTCAATTTGTGGTAGGTTGTTTTAGTTATAAAACCAAAATATTTATAAATCTATTTCAAGAGCTGTTTTTTTAAATATAAGTTCCTTTGTGAGCTTTTACTGGTTCAGCAAATGAAACCTGAAACACCTGGCTGAAGTATATTTATTATGAGTTGCATATGAACTCTAGAATAGATTTAATACAATCATCAAATACTGAATAAAGTTGCAAAATGATTTACTGTAGCAAGAGGGTTATATGGTAGATCTTATGTGGAAAACAAAATTATAAATTCGTAACGAAATAGCATTTAGAACTGGAGTTCGAGTGTATAATTTATTCCATTATTAAAGTATTAAATTACTTTTGTGCAAAAACCCAGGATAAATGTAAAACCAATGATTATGAAGATGACAAATGGGGAAAGTGAATTAGTATGCATTGCCATGGGGTAGAATCAGATAGTACCAAATGCAGCTGCACAGTTACAAAACCAAAATTTTCTCTGTAATACAATATATAACAAACTCATTAAAAGAGCAGAAGATGAATCTGCCACTTATGGCATTTTCAATATTTTGTAAAATTTTCCTGCCACAAACCACAATAAAAATAAAGTCTGAGCACTTTAATGAAAATTATCTAGATTTTTTTCAGAGAATTCCAATAGGAATAGTTTCAATATTTAATTTTTATTTTCTGTTGCTTTAAATTAATGTCAGAAGGAAGTTCTTTTGAATTAAGAGAGACTTTTCAGCTAAACTGTATTGAATTACTATGTTTTAAAGTGATAGAATCCTTTTGTGAAACCATAAATTTATTTAAATTATGTGTCCTCCACTGGCAAAAAAAAAATCTCTGAAAAAATCTTGACCAGAACTACTGAAAACTGCTAAAAGCAAAGACACATGGGTTTAAAAGTACTGAGAAACATCTACAATTGCACCTTATCCTACTGTTTCAGTTTACCAACCTGATGAATTAGGCTGCTGTTCTCTCATAAGAAAAAGAGAAGTGAGAAAATACAACAGAGCTTTTGGCATGAAACTTTTGTAACCCATCAACAATATCTTTTGCCCATTCAAAATGTTAAATTGGTAAGATTGAGGAATAATGAATTATTTATGGAAGTTAGGAAACGGAGTAGTACATAATTCTCTGCCTGCATTACAGAAAATTGACTAGCAATTTTTGGACCAGGGAGGGGGCTGAGAAGGAAAGGGGTGCTGGGGCAATGGTGGTGGTGTTTGTGCGTTCAGAGTCCCAAAGCCTAGGCAAGAGTTCCTTGACCATGACTTTATCATTCACACTGATTTTCTGTGTGAGTTAAGGTGAACAGAGTTTTGGGACTGCTTAAACTAGCTTCTAGCCAGGAGGCATTCCCATCCCAAAGGATTTCAGAGCCAAACATCTAAGACCACAATTCAAGTCTTGCCATTACAGCTGAGGCAGAATGCAGAACCTCTAAGGCAACAGGAAAAAAAAACAAAACAAAGAAAAGCCCTGAAAAGGGAGAGTAAATTAAAAGACACAGTAGAAAAGAAGAGCAGATAGCTCATAATAATAAAAGTAAAGACTTATTCAGGGAAAGAAATGGTAGGAGACATAATTATAACCAGAAGCATTAGAAATAGTGTGATAAAAAAGAAACAGAGAGAAAGGAGTGACCAGAGGGGAAACAAAACAAAATAAGTTATAGTTTAATTAGGCAAAGTAGTTAGTCATGTCTTAAATCTTTCTGGAGACCCAAAAGCATATAATATAAACAGTGAAAAAAAGAAAAGTAACTGCTAAACTGCTCTGCCTTTCTGAGAACTGCAGGTTTTTCTGCAAAGAAACAAAGAAAAAGACTTAAAAAAAGTTGAAGATGACAGAAGAGAAAGGAACTAAAAGATGGAAGGGATACTGAAAGAAGTAAAGGCAAAATGCACACAGCTTTAGGACAGAAACATACAATGTAATTTATTCATATTCATGTCAGCCTGTGATTTAGAGGTTGTCAGGAGGTGACTTATTACAAGCAAGGCCTCTCACAGCCAGGGGATTTGCTGTCAAATTTACATCCTCAAGCAAAACGGTGCTGTCAATTCTATATTTTCATTAAAAGCATAAAAAAAATTACATTACTCTCCTTTCACAGTGCATTACGGAACTAACATGGACTCCAGAGATTGCCAAAACAGAGTTGCCTTGTTATGTTTGTAAAATAGCTGGATAAAAATTGCTCTAAAACTTAAGTTGCTCCACTTAACACTGTCATGGGAAGTAAATTCCAAAATTCAGTCCTCTAGGTGTCCGTATTTGTAACTGCATTACCATGCAATGTATTTGTTGATTTTTGAGTGCAAACATCCAATCATCCTTTAACTATTGCCAGATAAAACTGTCTTCTGATATGACTTTTCAGAAGCAATCTGAAACTGAAAAAAATAAACCTAAAATTTCACAGAAAAAATAGGTGGCATTGGAAAATCCATATCAACATATTTTAGTGACATATTTAATTAAATTAAAAATGCCCACAATACAAAACAAAGCAATATTTTAATCAACTTGCTTAAATCATCTGACCCAAACCCAACATTTCTGCTGTTCTTTGACATGGTACTGCAGAAGTCAGGGGTTTCTCTGCACATTTTAGCAGTTAGACAGATGGGAATCATTTCAGAAGACACCTACTTTTGATGTTAGACATGTCACCTAACCACTCAGAGCTCCCTTAATGCTCAAGAGGGAGAAATAGACTCTTTGCAGACTGTTTTAGTTCCACAGCAATCCATTGGAATTTTTCTGTGAATAGATGAGTGTACTGGTGAGCTGTACTGAGGATATTAGCATTGGAGAACTGGACATCATCTGGAAAAGAGCCACATGTGTAATCCATACATTGAAGAAGAGCTTTCCCTCATTCTTTTCCTGTTATTGAAAAAGTGATTAAGGAGCAACATCACTGAAGAAGAACATCTGGACATTAATGGCTTCTTCAGCTGACTGGTGAAAGGCGTAGTTGCAACCAGCAGTTGGAAGTGAAAGTCAGACAGAATTGAATGAGAAGTAAGGAAGAGCTTTAACGAGGGCTGACAGTGAGAGCTAACTCCCCAGAAGAGAAGCACTGAGTTGTTGGGTATCTGTACATCTCCAAAGGCTCAAAGAAATTGGAGTATAGGGTTTAAATGGCTAAAAGTTCCAGGGTTTGTTTTGCGGGTATGTGAGTGAAATGTAATGTCTTTCAAGATATAGAAGGCTAGACTTTGTGATCCAATAATATCTGACCTTAATCTTCAGAAACACAGAAATTCTTTAAAATGTTTGATTATCATGCTATACAGAGGGAACTTGAAAACCCTGCTGATCAGTTGTTTATTTTTTTTTTTTTAAAGAAGAAAATCAACCCCAAACCAGTAATTTCTTTAAGTATTTATATTGCTTTGAAATGTGCATGTGAACATTTAGGACACTGTAGAGAATGAGAATCTGAGATTCTAAGAAATCTGATACATTGCTGCACATAAGAGCTGGAAGCACATTATTCAGTTTTAATTTCCTTAGGAAAATTCTCAAATATTGGAGAACTTTCTGAGTGTGAGCACTGTTTGCAAGACTGGTAGCATTGATTTAAGGAACAGAACTTCATAACTCACAAAGAGTTATAAAGCAGGTATGTTTATTGCTGCACCGGGTGTGAGGGGGATCGCTCCTCCTAACCCGCACACAGAGAGCTCAACAAGCTAGATATTTATTACACACAAACATACATATTCATTAGATTCCACAAGCATAGGAGGACATTATTACAATTAGTTCCAAGAACTCATCAATACCATTCCCCTCCCCTCTACTCCTGCGCACTGCCATCTGGTGGTCTCGGGCCAGGGTCTTCTGGATAAAGTAAGAGGTCTTCCTCACTATGCACTTTTCACCCTTGGCACAGTTTCCCCAGCTGGCAACTGCAAGTCTTTTAGAGACTAGTTGAAACAGGTTCTTGTCAGACATTCATTTTCTTGAGGGAAAAGAGTCCCTGATTTTAAACAACGTGTTTTGGCTACCTATTCTCTTCTGGGTTACAGTTTAACTACAAGACTAGCAAGAACAAGAACATACCTGTTCCCTATACTAAGTTAAGACAATCAGTCCATAGTTTGAAGAAAACTCTTAACCCTTTCCTTAGTCCATTGATATTCGTCACATCAGCATGACACAGGGAGATTTGAGCTCCTGTGTATTCTTTATGTTAAGCAGGTTTTAAATACGAAAGCTTTGCTAACAGTAGATTCTGCAAGAAAGTTAAAATGGCTGAAAAAAGGCATCTGAAATCTCAAAACACATGATGTGAAAGTGAAGGCTTTCCATTTTTATTTCCTCTGGTAGTGTTTGACATAGCTCAATAAAATAGTTGTCTATTATGAGTGACCATTGCCTGTTATTTTTGAAAGAGCACACTACATTATAGTAACACAATTACCCTGGAGAATGTTATTATTTGGAAATCTAATTCACACTCACTCAAATGAAGTGTTTTTATTTTATAAAGTCCATATTTGAGATCTGTGCAATTTGAGCCTTACTCTTTTTTTCCTAACATCACCACCCACCTTTCTTCATGTTGACCAAAACACTTTTAAGAACAAAATGACATGCTGTGCTTCTAAAATTGTTCACATTTGTACAGCTGCCTCTGTTTTATTGTAATAAATTGGAGTGCATCCTTCAAAGGGAAAAGAAAAACACCCATTGCTTTAAACTTTACATTAAAATTTGAAACATAAAAGTCTGAACTGCATTGCCTATTTTTATTAAATTCAGGTGGAAACTTTCCCCTGTGGGCAGGCAGGTTCCTAATGAGCTTGTTTACCAAGGTTTTGTTGTTGTGTTTAAAATTAGAATAGGAGCAAAATGAGCCTTTTCTTCTGTGTTTGGCAGATGCTTTATCATCAGAATGATAGGTTCAGGTAACTAACCAAGCAGATGACATAGCCATGCTGAACTGGTATTTAATGGTGATAATAAGTAACAAATAAAAAAGCAAGACTGAAGTTTGGTGCAACTCACTGATAAGAAATTTATCATGCAAACAAGCTGAACTTCACCCAGCTTATTTGTGCAAAGTAGCTGACAGCATTGACTATTTTCATATCCTTCACACCACCAGTTGTTAGCATGAAAACAAAGTACAGTAAACTACACAGCACTATGCACAGCATTCACTTATTCTGAGCACCTGTTTGGTTTTATTATAATTTCTCTCCTTCTGCTTCTCTTTCTTTTGTCCCTTGTTATATTTTCTGAAGTATCTCCTTTTAACTTGAAGACTTCTAAGGGAAGAACCTTTGGGTTTTATTGTTCCTTACCACCTGCACCTTATTTCTGGGTGGTTTGGGAGGAAACTGCTTTTTCAGCCACCATTCTAATTTTACCATAGAATATTGTTTTATGAAACCAAATCATGATATCTATGATCTTGGAGCAAAATTGGACACAAATAGCCTCCATCAAAGAGCAGGAAAATTGCCTTTTGCTGTCCCAATGTGTGCCCCGTGACTTGGAGGACAATCTTTAGCGTAACAGATTGGCTTGAGGTAATTGATTCCTGGAAGAGTCATTGAACCTACAACATTAGGTCAATGCTTACAATGGGACTTTTTGGAATAATTCACCTTAGCAGCAACTATGCTGTCTAACTGAGGGGCTGCCTGCTCTCTCCAGTGAGCCCTGATCTTTTCTCTCCAATGCATTACATCTTTCTTTGAACGTACAAAGCTGCCCTGTGGCAGCTGCTCTTTCATAAAGGCTTCAGAGAAGAATTATCTTGTAATATACACTTTAACTGCTTGTGGTTAAAGGACAGTTAACATATTCTCTTCTGAGCTTATTTTCACATGGTTTTGAGAAGGTTAGTGTCCTACCTCACCTAATGGCTAAGCCATCAATATGCTTGTAGAAGCAAATCAATCACACAGTCACTACAATCTAAAATACACATGAAATGGTGACTTTAGGTAAAGGCCACCTATTGCTTTGAGTGGAATGTCAATGGATGGTTGAAGAAGTGGCTTAAAAAATTATGCCTCCCTGCTCTGAAAGTCCAATTTGCTAAAAGACGGTTTCTAAGTCTGCTGCCCTTTGGGAGCAAAATTCATACAGAGCTTTGGAGCATGGTTAATGTTGAGTTACACCACCATTACCACTCATCAGTTGTTGGCTCAAAGGTCTATTTTTCACATGAAAAGCTTAGTTTGAAATGGGTGGCCACCTTTTCACTCGATTAGATTTTACGGCTTATGGGGTAGCTGCTCAAAGGCAATGGCTGAGGTCCAAGAAGATATTTCCTTATGTTAGGAGAAAAGCTTGTTGTAAACTCTCAACCACCTCTGTAGAACATAGAGAACAAGTAATTTCAATGCCACTTATAATCTGAGGTTTTGAAAGTGTTTGGTTAAAAGAACTGATGGGTTGTATTTGGCTCCTGGACCACAAACTGGCTTTCGTGAGCTTGAGGGTGAAGAAATGTTAAATCTTGACTTTTAGGCCACAGGCAAGTGCCGAGTGAGTAACGTCAGTTGCTTTTCCTTAGCTTTCTAGAGTACTTTGTATTTACCCATTAATTGCCCCCAGCAACAAAAGATCAATCAGTGGCAGAGACACAGAGTAGTTACATTTTTTTAACAGAAATTGATTTCAGGATTTATAAAATTTTTTGGGGGTTGTTTTGGTTTTTTTTTTTTTTTTTTTTGAATGTAGCATTTGAGAAGTATTTTCCTTTGAAAAGAGTTAGCATGTCCAGGGAAGGTCTTTGAACAAATGGAGAATCTGGGAGTGAGAAACCTGTTTCCCACATTGTCCTTAGAAAACAGTGAGTGCTGTGGGACAGAACACCTCTGGCATCTCACACTCTGAGAATAATTAAGATACTCCAATGGGATAAGAGGATACCATGTTTTCCCTACAGGAAAAAGTCTGTTTCCTTCCAACTGAAAAGTACAAGACACCTTTCCATGTTATTTTCCAGTGCTGTTAGGTTATAGTGCTCCCACTTCTCCTCATACTCTATCCACATCCCTGCAACCGTACGGTTATTATGGGAGTTATCTTCATTTGAAAGAATTCTCTAAATAATGTAAGGACTGGGACTTCTCATAGCACAAACAAATAAAATTTGTTCTCCAAGATGATACAGCCAGCAAATCTGTAACTTACCTTGGGATATGACAACCGTAACTACATTTTCAAGGATGATTTTGAAAGGTTGCCTTCTCAAGAGACATTAATGTAAAATCACATCTGGAATTTAGAACAAGTTCCACACTTGCAGTGAGAAAATGGTTGCAACTTATGCCTCATGACTTTAAAACCTATTTCTATGTTTATTAAATATCAAGAAACCCTTATGCTTCTCAGCACTAGCACTAATACAGCATCACAAACCTTGTGTCAAATGTATGGATACAAGCAATTGCAGGAACCCACATTTCATGGTGTGTGTTTTAGCTAAAATGTGCCAGTTGCCAATTTCTGTTATTGCCTGAGGGATTTCTATAATAAATCATTTCCAAGGTAAAAAAAAAAAAAAAAAAAAAAAAGTGCTTTTGAGCTGCAAAGATAAATTTAAAAAAAAGTTAAAAAAGGAAAAGAGTGCTTATTTTCATTATGTAGGGGGCTATAGGGATGCGAGGGATGGACTCTTCATTAGGGACTGTAGTGATAGGACAAGGGGTAACGGGTTCAGACTTAAACAGGGGAAGTTTAGACTGGATATGAGGAAGAAGTTCTTTCCTGTTAGGGTGGTGAGGCACTGGAATGGGTTGCCCAGGGAAGTTGTGAATGCTCCATCCCTGGTGGTGTACAAGGCCAGGTTGGACAGAGCCTTGGGTGATATGGTTTAGTGTGAGGTGTCCCTGCCCATGGCAGGGGGGGTTGGAACTTGATGATCTTAAGGTCCTTTCCAACCCTAACTATTCTATGATTCTATGATTTTATGTAGCCCTATATTACCATAATCTGTTTGAAAAATGACAAATTCTTTATTCCTCAGAAATGAATATAGGTTTTTAAAATACTATAACTCAGCATTGAGCTAGATATTCCTGGCTGTTTTAAATTTTCCTTTAATTTCATTCAGTTTGAGCCTCCCCTTTTAACAAGAAAACTTAAAGCTGAAATATGAAAATTTACTAACAGGAGGCTTTAGAAAAGAATATTAAACTTTCTTCTTTATAAGATATGCAGACATAGTGGTAAGAATAGCTTATTTTCCCACAGGACTGTAGCTACAGGTTCATATATAATGAAAACTGGATTAAAGTACTGGATAAAATAATATAAAGCATTGTTATAGGGAGAACAATTAATTTAGTTAACCTGTGGAAACAGTCAGTGAATTAACTACTATAAATGGAGAGGAATTTGTTTTTCAAGGACTGTTCTTCATGGAAAAAATTAATCATAAAAATTGATATTAAAAATGCTTTTTTGTATAATTTGAAAAGTACCTTCTAATGGTGATAGGTGTAAATCTTTTTATGAATTCTAAGGAGAATATGGGTAATGCATTCTTTCTATTTAATGAGCTGGTGCTATTATTACTACAGATGCAAAAAAAAAAATGTACTTCAGAAATATATTTCAGAATATTTATATGTGTAATTAAAGTTTTCTTCTATTAGCTGGTGCTGTTAGAAAAAAAAAATAATAGAACTGAAATTTAGAATGGAACTTGCCCTGTGGTTATTTAGAGTCCTTTCTAGGGTTCTGGAATAAGAAGACAAATAACTCAAGCAGCACAAACAAATGATGTTTGAAATACTGAAGTTGCTAGTAGAAAGAAAAATTATTATGAATGACATGTTTTCATATTAATATCAATGGTATTATTGGTCTTAGCAGCCATGAACTGGCACTGAAGTTATCACTTTCTCTGGCATGCTCTGAAGATGTGTAACGAAATCTGCAATCCCAGAAGACTTGGTGTGCAGAAAAATCTGTCAAACCTTCAGCCCAATATGTTTACTTTGCACACAACGTCTTTTCCCATATGGTTTCAGAGGGGTCCACGTTATGCTGAAGACATAAACACATCTTCATTCACATAGCTATTTCAGCAGGAAGGCACCAAATAAGGTCTGGCTAGAACTTTTTCAAACAGATTGGTGCACAAGGATGCTTCCACTTAGACAGCATTAGCATGACAACAGAAAACTGAGTAATGCAACATCTGTTGAATGCCTGATAAACCTCTATTCAGTCACATTCATTCTGTGGTTATGAAGAAAGCCAGATATTCTGAAATAAGAAAGAAAGACCATTTGCATGGTGAAATTAAATTTAATTTCTAAAGTAAGCCTGGAAAAAGATTAGAAGGTGGGAACTTTACTGAACACTTTCTGTTTCCTATTCCATAGAAGGATGTGAAACAAAGTACTTCTTTAGGATGGAGGGCAGCCCATCCCATACATAGAGTCCTATACGGTAAATAGTCATATGGTCTTTTACACAGGCTAGAAATAGCTCACACAAATAATTCAGGGAGGGAATGGATTATTCATCTCACCTAACTTAACCTATTTGAAAAGGAAACTGCCAGCATAGAGTTGCCATCTAGGCTGGTCATAAATTATTATGTATTGCATATTTTTGCAGATATTTTGTGAACAGGAAAAATAGATCCAGTAAGCTATTAGGAAAAAATTGGTTGACTCTGGTTATTGCATGACAGTAGGTATTAGGGACTTCTAATGATCTAAAAGTGCAGGCAACTGGGAGTCAAAATGCCTGGGTCTACACCTATGTACTGCTTAATTTACTTCTAGGTTTACTTCAGTGAGGGAAACTTCTCATTAGCTAAATATTGCTGCCTGACTGTGTCACAAATGGATGGGCATCATTTCTGTACCACAAGATACACACGAGGCAGACACTGCAAAAGACAAAGACTGCCTTATTCCAGTTATGAGTATGTCAGCATTATCCAAAGCAGGCACTGGCTTACCAGAGAAGAACCCTGAGCTGTAGCTGCACCCTCCTTGGCACACAAGTGAACCTGTAGAGTGGCTGAGTTCAGGTATTTGTGTTTTCTCTCTACAAAAACCTCTGTCCAGAGTCCCACACTAATCAAAATTACTTCTTAAGATGCTCATTTAGCATCTTAACATGATGCAAAAGTATTCTGTAGAAACAAATTTAACATACTGTAGTTAAAAAACATGTCCATCTTACTCATGCACTCATCTTACCCTGCTGAGAACCCCAGTAGAACTCTCTTCTTGAGAGCCCACAGGGGAGTGCTGAGTGTCATCCTTACCTGGATCGAACAAAATTTCTTTCGAATGAAGCTGCATTCCCCAGGTTTAATATAAAGTTATAAATGCAAAAATCATAAATTTGTGATAAAAAAGCCAACAGATAAGGCATTGCATCAAGAAATTATTGTGTGCTGAGCATTACTTTGTGAGCTATTCTTCTTCCTTTACGCTTCTTCCTCCAGGCACCTGTCAAGCTACAAATCCATTAACGTAAATTACATTAAAATTTAAAAGATATGTATTTTTAAAACTAAATAGAGCAGGGGACATGGGTCTGTGCAAACATCCCTACAATTAGTTTCTTAATACAGTTCTCAGTTCAAATTTGGTGGGGAACAGCTGCTGCTCACCGAGATAATGCCTGGGTAGAATATTTAATTTTGTGTGCACTGGGAAGCATTATGTTGCTCTGAGGGCTGTGGCCTCTTTGGAGTGTGGAAGAGTTTGGTTTTATGCATCTGAGCCCTTCTACATCAGCTAGCCTCAAGGGTGGAGAGCGGCTGTGCTTAGCACAAAGCCACAGGGAGCACCCACTTAGCTGGGCAGCCTGACATCCAAGCATGGTCTGAGTACATAGGATCTGTTCTTCTATATTCCAGGGTTTAGCATTGTTAGGATGAGCTTTATTGCAAAAAAACGAAGTGGATTCCCTCACTTGAATTGCCTTGTTTTTGCTTCTCTGTAGTTCAACCTGGAGGCAATGCAGTGCCTCCACACTAGGTGGATGGGACTGTAAAATGCTCACTGCCAGACTCAAGCCTGTATTGCTCTGCATAAAAATATATCAGGTAAAAGACCATCTCTTGTGATTTACACTTATCTTCTATTTTTTGTTAGAAAAGGTTTTAAACAGTATCACATGGAAACATTACTAAGTTTTCAGTGCAGCTCTGACACCAGGAGTACACTATGCCTTATTAGCAAGTAACTGTTAAACTCTATGTTATACAAACCACTTACATTTAGGACTATTATTAAAATATCTAATTAGAGCTTGTACGCAGACTATAAAGGGGGCATTTATAAAAGCTCTATCTTCATGATTACAAGACACAGCAACATTTTAATGGCTTATTTAACTGATATTGTGCAGTTTAAGGCCAGAAGGGACCATTAGATCATCTAAACTGACCTCCTGTATTTCACAGGCAATTAAATTTCACTTTAAATTTACTCTATGCCAGCTTCATCAGCTAGAATTAAAGTCGGGCATTTCAGTCTTCATCTGACTACAGTGTGAACCAGAGACAAAGAGAGAACAGAGCCTTGAGACTCTTAAATGGCAGGAGCTAACATGTCCAGATATCTTAGAAGGCATGCTTCATGCTGCAAGGGAAATGCTGGCTGTCATAAATTCATGGAAATGTCCCTGAGTCTTTGTTGTTTTTTTTTTTTTTCTTTTGTAATTAATCACTAAAGAGTAAGTAAAAAAGTATCAAAAATATTATTACCCCCTACCCCCTTTCCTCTCTTTGCAGAAACTTATGTAAAAACAATGAACATTTGTTCAGGACTCCTGAGCGTCCTGAAGGCAATTGGAAGTACTGTTTTGGTCTGGTCGCTTGGCATCCAGCTGTACTGGACAATGTGCAGCCTTACTGGTGTGAGACACTTTCTGTATAATCCATGCCCTGAGATTTGAATATCAGCAGTAAACAGAGCTACTGTGGAGAAAGTAAAGCACTAAGACCAGATAATGAAATCCTTGCCTCTGTTTACAGAATCAAACAAGTGAAGTCCTGTGCTATAGAAAGTTATAAACCCATTTGTAATGGTTTAAAACAGTTGCATTTTTGGGCTGGAGGACCTAGCCAGGAGAAAATGAAAAATCAAAATGACCTCTGAAAAACAAGACCATAAAACGACAATCAGAATTTAAGAACTGGTTAAAAAGTCAAGTGAGAGCAACCTGTTTTTCTGGCCCAGTGAACCATGGGAATAATTTTTTAATGCTAAGTTAGTGCCAGAAAGCAACAGGAATGATCATGCAAGCTAACAGAAATTTCTGGGTAAGATTTATACCAACTGCAAGCATGCAGAGGTCTTGAAGCTGCAGATTTGGCATAACAACTCCAGGAGATACAACCCATTCATTAATAAGTGCTTTCAGTTGTCCACTTAAGCTAGGAACTGTCCTCAAATGTTGGAGGGGCCACTAGTGCACTTCAGGTGAAAAAACAGTAGATATAAAGAGAACTCACCAAATGCAGTGATTTGGTTTTGATCAGCCAGACACTGTCAAACAAAATATACTTGACCATTTTCTTACAACTGTAGTATTATCAACTTTATATTTTACAGTTCAGGCTTTCAAATTCTTGATGCTCGTTATGACACATACCCAAAAGGGATTTCAATTTGTCCGCTGGCTTCTTGCTGGAAAATGCAATTTGCAATACTTAGATTATGTTTTATATAGAAACTGAACTTCTTTCTTCCTAATTTTTCCCCAGGGAAAATCAAACCAGAGTTAGAAGGAGCCTGAAATTTATTGTAACATTGTCCCTTGATGATATCTCCATGAAGGACACAGAAACAAGATGTTTAGGAAACCAAGATCTTCCTCCACAGACTACTCTGCAACTACTTGGCAATGGCTAATCCATTCTTCTTATTTGATGAAGATAAGGGTGCTACCTTACGTTCCCAAAGCACATGGGACCAGCTAGGACATTTAGCCTAACAGCTGTCATGTAATAAGGCCATTTCTTCAATAATTCTGCAATGTTCTTTATTTAACATGGCAATTTTTTTTTTTATGTCTGTTGAAACTTTTGTTTCTGGTGTTCTTGCTCCAAAGATTTTCTATATAGTATGGTTATTTTATAGATTTAAAAAATCTTTGTGTAAATGAAGTACAAAAATTATCTTCTTTTTATTATTTTCTTGAAGCTTGTGGATGGGAACTCCTCCATTTTCTAAGTTATCCTGTTTTCTGAGCTACCTTGTTTTGCAAGCTGTCACATTTGACTCTACAGAGACTCCCCTGTTTTAAACAAAGAAATTAATCCATCACAAATCTAGCTCAGAGATTTATTTCTCTATTAAAGCAGTTCCCCTCTTTCAGCTCTTCTCTTAACTTGGCAATTTATTTCAGGCATTGTATTGTGAAACTGATCAAACAAGACAAGGATTGTTTTTCAAAGTCTTGCATCAGTTGAGTCAGGTCAATTTCAGTTTCTCCCCCTGACTGTTGTCTGCTTTTTAAACATGAGTTTGGAGCAGGATAAGTTTTGTACTTCTCTTCCACTCTTAAGCTGTCGGCATGACAGTATCATCTGCTCATTTATTGAGTCAGCAGAGATTTCACTCAAGAGAGCTGAGAGCTGTGGTTTTCTTCCCTCTGTGGTGGTATTAGTTTTACTTCTCCCAGGCAAAAATTTCCTCTCAAAAGCAGGAGATGTATCACTCATTAAAACCTCATTTGCTGCTTTTTGTTCACCTTACCAAATCACTTCAGCTGGCTGCAAGTAAAAGTGCTGCGATATATTTATGCTCCCTTCTTTGACAATGTTTTATGGTAGTGACTGCGTTTATGCAAAGCAGCCTACTTTACAGGGATGTGTTCTTGAGGTAAGAGATGAAAAGCCTCATTTATAGCACACAGTAAAGGGGTGCAGGTCTTCATCTTAATTTCTCCAGTCCATCAATGCCATACTGAAGCCTACTCATAAGAGCAAGAGTTCATGCAGTGTCGGAATTCACCTTCACAAGATAGACTTAAGTATAGCCAGGGCATGTGCTGCATTCACTCTGACAGTATTTTCAACTTTCAGCACCCAGCAGCCAGAATCTATCTACTCTGGTCCCCTGGGAAAGAATATCTCGTTGACCAGCCAGAATAACTGGTACCATAGATCTTGTTCATCATCAATCATGGCATTGACAAAACTTGATGTTGACAGAAGGGTGAAGAAAGTAAATAAGACTGTTTTCTTCTTTCCTTTTCCTCTTTCATCTTTAAAATGATGTCATGCAGCTAAATGGTGGTTGTTTATCTGTACTGAGGTATTACAGGTAGACTCTAAATTACGAATCCTGATGGATTTTATGGATGGACTTTCATAGGTTACTCCAGTTGAGGCAGGTTAGGTTAGTCACCTCTTTCCTCTTTGCACTGTCTGGAAGAGATATCACAATACTTACTATTGTCTGTGTGAGAATGGGACAGTACACAGAGCTTGGTGACCTGCGCAGTTAAAGAAACCTTTGCAGATAGTGTGCATGTTACACTCCCTCTCTGTAGAATATGAACTTTTTGATTAGTTCCTGTGTTTGTGACACAAAGGATGAAATGTGGCTTTTTTTCACATTTGATTGTAGTGTTTGGTTGCAGAAATGAAAAAAGCTTCAGGTAAGCCTTTAGGGATAGATTAGCAGCACCTTAGCATTGTGAAACATGATGAAAAGTCTCCTGTGGCAGCAGAAGTCACTCACCTACACAGATAAAGTTTTGACTCCCAAGAAGGCAGTTTTAGTAGATATGTAAAATCACAGCAAATTCTGCTAGATCCCTGGTAGAATCAGGTCTTTTACTAGCGGCTATATCTTGAAAACCCCTTCAACAGTTGTTTGTACCAAGTCTGAAGAGAGATTTAATAACTCTGGTGCTCAGAGTTGCCAAATGGACCTCAAGAGTGTGGAGAGAGAGCTCTGAATATTTGAATTGAGGACCTTGCCTAGCATTAACTGAAAAAGTGCTAACAGTGGTAGTTTCACTTTATCATGTATTAGCTTAACAAATTGGGTTATTTTGACATCACAGCACTCTGCGTTTGGCTGTTCTATTGAATTACTGGTTTATTGCACTGGGTAATGCTTGTTGCACCTCCAGAGAGCAAGAACTCTGCATGGCCTATTTGTTGGTCTTGCAGCCCATGTAGTCATGTCCAGCAAGAACAGCCTGGACGGTAAATCTTGTCTTCTGTTTGGTACAGCAAACTGGGCAACACTTCATTCTGTAAAGCTGAATTAAGGGAAAGGGGAAGAGGAAAAGGGAAAAGTTACAAATATATCCTGGCCTGAAAGAAGAGAATTTCGCTACTGTGGATCCTCACATATCCCACAGCCCACAGTCCTGCAAAGAAGTCAAATGTTTGACATTATTTGACTTTATCTGATCAGAAATGCCTTGGCAAACTCAAGCCAGAGAAAGAGCAAGCTGAGGCCTGCACCACCCATCCTGGCTCCAGCAAAGTTCCAGATATGAGACTGGGATTCCTGTTATCGCTTTCTCCCTGCTGTGTCCTTTTGCTTCCCTGTATGAGTTCCTTTTATCTCTCCTTTTTTTTTTTTCCCTTCTGTGTAACAAGCTTGGTTTGGCTGCTCAAAGCTGCATTTTTTTCAACACATCTGTGAACATGGGACCAGAGACAGGTAAAAAAATCTGACCTAACCTGACCTGGTACAAATATATTGGGTTCTGAGGCTGCTGATTAGATGACGATGCCACTGGCCTTCTCTGCAGCAATGAGGAGATCTGCACCATCTCAGAACTGCATATTTTGCTGTGCTGTTGTTTCTTTCCTCCTTTCCCTCTCTTCTCTGTTCTCTCCCTTCTTTCTCCTTTCTCACATTTTGTCTGTTTGTTTCATCTTACAGGAAACAGACTGGATTTCTGAAGTAGGAGCAATTTCCACAGCGCATCCAGATTAATAACGTTTTCCTGGACAGAGTGTAGCTAAAGATCATTTCAGCGTACAAGAGATTGTCACTCAATGGGTTTCTGTCCTTAAATAGAAAGTGAAAAGATGTTAAAAATGCATTTAAAAGAAACTATTTTATACCTTTAATTTTAAATGTTTTAACTATGCTATGTTTTCTTTGTATTAAAAAAAAAACCAAACCTGTAAAGATTTTAATGGTTGTTTTCACAATTGGACAAGTCATGTTGAAATATCTGAACTTGCAACACAATACCCCTTTGTTTACTGTTCACAGGACAGAATAGCTTACATATCTATCTCTTTACAGCCATATAGTCCTTCAAAGCCTGCGTTGCACCTTACATTTTCTTGCTCTGCTAGAAAGTATAAGGGCTTTCTTGCCCTCTCAGTCTTCCTCTACTTATGACATACCACTATATCATCATAATGTGACTGATTTAATTTCCATGAGTTTGTATCTGAGAGACAGGAAACACTCAGGAGCCAGAAGGAAGACTGAGTTTTAGAGTATTTATATGCAAACTCTTTTTCTTCTGTGATCTTGAACTGGGATGCTGCTGAGATGTGATTCCTGCTCCTGGCTGGAAGCAACTGGTATGGAAACAGTAGCCACTGCTGCTTCCATTTCACAAGAACTGAGATCTGAGAAAAGTAATTTGCAGGAGCTTTTTATCTCCTCCTCCTCTTTAACTGGAGAGTCTCATGATTCTGTCGCATAACCTGGCTGCAGTTTGCTTCCCAAGAGACTGCAAAACTGCCAGATCTAGAGCAGTTCATGTTTCCTTAGGAGAGACACTGGAAACTGGCATTATTTGAATTATTTGAAACCTGTCCATCTATGGTCCATCACGCAAAATTACTATGCATTGCATGAAACAATTCAGGCATAATATGGAAAATAAATGCAACTACTAGACTAAAATTCCTGGAGTCCAGCCATTTGTCCTACACCCTGGTGGCTCCCCAGAAGTATGCAACCAATATCTCCATTTTGGTAAGCTCTGTTTGCCAGCATGTCCCTCCCCAAGGCATCTGGCCAACTTGCACAGACCAGGGTGCGGCCAACACCGAGGGCTCTTTGGAAATCACACCTTCCCTTATTTAGGATACTATGAATTTGTAAAAAAGATTTTACACTAAGCAAAAGCATTTAATCAATCTAGAGTCACTGTTGTGAACAGAGAAAAATGAAGCAGAGAGGCCATTACATGGTTGTCAGAACAAAGTGCTTCCATTAGTCAGTCTAATAACCTGCCTCCACATCTGTAGCTCTTTCAGATTTATTTGTATTACTCTTACAGACTCACTGAACAATTCATTTTTTAATGAATTTCTAGCGTACAAATACCAACAGTCCCTTTATCACTGACAAAGAGGCAAAAAGGTAAAAATGAGATTTACAGTCCCTTTGTTTTCAGAAGTTAAAGTTGCTCTCATCCACTGTGATATTAAAGATGCAATGATATAAAGATGTGGTATTTTACTAGGGCACACAAAATGACAAAATTTGTGTAATAAGACCACATCAATTAAAAAGGAAAATGTATTGTGGGTACTTTTGTGAAAGTCCAGAAGAAACTAAGGCATTTGTATCCTCTCCCTTCTTACACAGATCTCCCCTGCTGAGATGTAATCTTGTTTCCTTTAATTGTGATAATACTGTCGTGACTCTGACAACTGTCCTGCTCAGGCAAAAACAGGTCTTGAGGTTTACTTTGATGGATCTTCCAAGTGAAAGCTGCAGGACAACTGTGACAACTCTCAGCAATTATTTGGATGAAGCTGTAGGCTAAATTTATGCTTGACACTGGAGTGCATCAGAACTACGGCAGTCCAGTTGTCCAGCTGAACCCAGGGCACCAGTCTTTGTCCGCATATTATATTTTAAGTAGGTAAAGTTGGTTTGAGTAGTCTGGGGAGTCTATCAGACACTTGTCGTATGAAAGTCTAATAAGAGGGAGATGCATGAAACTTGGTTTATTGCTAGATAACAAAACAGGATATCAGGCTTCTCAATCTAAACACCCTCTTTTTAGATTCTAAAAATAACTCCTCAGAAGTTAATCTCTTGCACAACTTTAAGTGCTGTGAGTGGCTGTGTGCTTTTGGAAACCACAGGATTTTCTCTCCTTTGGTGTTCAATGCACGTATCCCACCAGTATCACTCCCTGGTATACTGCCATGGAATACCACCTTATTACTTGTCAGTCCTTTAGTGCTCCTGGTAAACGCAGTTGCTCTGCCAAAGCAGCTTTAGTAGGAGCCATTACTCCACAAATAAAATCTTGTGTTTATTCCTTGTTCAGATACTATGACACTCCTAAGTGGCATTAAGAATTTTTGTAGTTACATAAATAGTTAAACTGTCAGTGGCCTTTGAAAATAATATGAACTGATTTATGAGACCTGAGGGTGTTCACCCAAGAGTTCTGAGGGATCCCATGTATGCAACTGCCAATTAATCATGACTCAATAATAGTTTAGGTCATCCAAGGTACCAGAAAAATGTCAATTGGTAAATAAGACATCCATTAAAAAAACTCAAACTGTGTTGAGGTCAAGGAAGCAACAGTAAGCTTGACTACATCGAGCAAACTGATGCAAACTATGATAAAGAACAGATTTAGGAGAATTAGGGAATATGGGTGAAAATGATAAAATGGGGAAAAAGAGCTTTTTGTTGCAGCAGATTGTCATACCTCACGTCTGTATTGCTCTTCAGAAGAGTCAGTGAACATGCTGGTAACAATGAGCTGTTTGATACATTGTACACAGAATTTCCAGAAGAGATTGAGAGCGCCTGTTACAAAAGACTTACAGAAAACAAGCTGTCATAGTATAAGGACAAAGTTTCATGCATGGATTATTATCAGTGGAAAGATAGAGAAGAAAAGACAGGAATCATAAGACTTTTTGCAATGGAGGTAGGATGACTTTGCTGTTCAGCACATTCATTAGTGGTCTGGAAGCTGAATGTACAGGGACGTTTTCTGATCTTACAGAACTACAATAGTCAAAACCAGAGTTACCAAAAGGTGCTTCAGGAACTCATCACAGGCTGCTGGGGTGAGCTGAGATCTGATGCAATTCAGAGTTGACAAATGCAAAAGAGTGACAAAAATAACCCCTGCTATACCATACACACAGCAATGAGTCCAAAGGGAATTATTACCACTCAGGAAGTCATCACTATGGACAATATTGTGAAAACTGTATGGATGAGTTTATTACTCAATGGCAGTCAAAAGACAAATGCAATTATAGAATCAGATCGGAGAAAGAAACAAAAAAGTATCATTGCAGAATCATTACAGTAGTGGCCAAAGTACAAATCCGTTAACTCCTGCCACTGCTTGAATATCACATGCATCTGTCATCTTTCTTTTAAAGGAAGTTTTAGAATTAGAAAATCTGCAGAGAAAGACAAGCATACGAAGGACAGACATGTGAAATCGCTCCTGTATGAGAAAAGATTAGTTAGGTTTGGGGTTCTTGAGCTTGAAAAAAAAGGCACTGAATGAAAGCAGCATGACAGAAATGAATAAAACCAAAACAAGAATAAAGAGGCATGAATACAGAACAATGCTGTCGCAAGCTGGTCCTGCCCACAATCTGGGTTGATAAGACGCAAGGTAGGCGTGATATGGAAGCCTGACAGAGTGTGCTGTTAGATTAAGATGATAAATCCCATTTTAAATGACATATCCAGCTTGTGTCCCCTATAATTATTTTGCAGGAAAACAGTCCTACTCTAGGGTTTCATTATGGTGTCTGTGTTTGTATTTCCACTGCATATTCACAGTCTCCTCTCTCTGCTCTCAATAAGTATGTAACAGCCTTGAAACGTGTCACTCCCCAAATCATTTGTGAAACACTGTACCTCTTCTGAGAGTTAACCTGAAACTTGTTCTTAGCTCCTCACACTGAAATACAGGATTGAGTGTCCCTCTCTGACTCTGCTCCCAGCCACGGAAACACTCTGATGAGGAAATCACCTGCAGGGCATGAGTTTCACGTGCAAAAGCAAAAGTGTGAGCCAGGCCATTAGGCAGCTACCTCCATGCACTTGAGATCCAGAGTTCAGGTCAGAGTTCAGAGTCCCTGATCAGGGAAAGTGCCTGAAGTACCTCTCTTTGACAGAGGTAAACAAGACTCATAGTTGCCTCTTAAAACGAAGCTGAAATTGGGAGAAATACTTCTCATCCTTGAGAGTGGACTAGATGTATAGCTTGCTTTCAGATTTGAGCCTCAGTCACTGGGTAGAAAAAAAGCAAGTAACAGAGGCATCTCATCCCAGAGCTGGTGGTTAGGTTAAATCTGGATATGAGACTTTAATTCCCTTAAGCTGCAGAGGCCATTTAACTCAGACCTCTAATTTTATGGGTGAGACCAAGTAACTCCTGAAACGCGCCAGTTTTCAGAACAAATGGTCCCATATGTGTTGCAAGAGCTCGACCCAACACCCTCCTTAACTGAGACAGAAAGCTACCTTGTATCTGTAGCCCTGCCAGTTACAGATGTGGAGTAAATACTCAGAGTGGGAGGTCCAAAAAGCAGAAATCTGGAGCATATTTAAAGGCAAAGAGTGTGCTGAAGGGTTTAGGTATTTGCAGGATTAGACAGACACTGTTCATGTTTGGTCCATACATCCAAGTTCATGCTGGGTCTTTTTAGACTTTTGACTTACATTTAATCCTTTGCTTTGTCATGTGCCTCCTTTACATTTCAAACATTTAGAAAGAAAGAATGTTAGACCCTCCCCCCCCCCCCCTTTTACTGGCTTCAATTGAGCACTGCTCAGTTTACCTACAGTAAATATTAAGTACGGTCAACTTCTTTGCCAGTACCGTTGCTACTTTCAGCAGGGGCTCTGCCACTGCTTCTGAGTTTGTTCCTGTTATTTCTCAGAAGGTTGGGGGCCAGTCGTTTAGGACTTGGTTCACACTGTAGTGGGGATTCTCAATAAAACAAAGTGAATGTAGTGCCTGTATGTTAAGTACCCATATCTTTGGAAAAGATGGTTGTTTTGAGCATAAGATGAGCCAGTCACAATGTGCCTGTTTCCATACAAAGGTCTCTTATGCAGAATAATTGTGGCTGGCTTACAAAGCCCATTTTTCTACCATCCTTTTCATTGCTGAATTGGCCAGCTGTAAAAGACGAAGTTATTAAATATTTGATGCTAATTGATACTTTACTACGGAATTAATGTTAGGACTGGCAGCAAACAAAATATGTATGTCTTACAGACACAGGATGCACATCATCTGTCTGTGGGTAAGGAGAGAAATACTTATTAGATGTATTTAGAGTAGCAGGATGGGATAGTCAGGTCAGTACAATGATGTTCACATATCACTCTTTATTTGCATGAAAACCACCTGTTGTGATTTTGACGATCTTTCTGGCATTTCCCATAACCTGATACATGTGAAGGAGCCTCTCCTGGCATAAGCCACCCAGGGAGCTCCCATCCCACCAGCACAGGAAGAGCAGCCTTGCAGAGGGATTTGTACAGTTTGAGGGAAGAGTGGCCCATGCTGGGATCCTGGGCACGTGAGGCAGCATCGTTGCTCTTCTCTGGGTCACTGTTCCCTGGAAACTCATGTGCTTCCCTTCTGATGGTTTTCTGAAATCCCTCTTAACTCTTACCCAACCTTAAAGCAGCAGGGAAACGCACCATGAATATATTACTGTGTTTAAAACCAGATTGTTGCATTTTTGCTTCTAGGTTACTTGCAGATAGCAGACTGAGTATAAACTATCTGCCAGGGCATTTTATGCAGTTCACCAGAGCTGAAATACAGTCATTGAAAAGTCTTGTCCTCAGGCTTGCTAACAAAAAAATGGGAATTTGAGGTGAAATATCTTCTTAATTTCCCAAATTCAGATGTATTTTCCTGTTAAGGCAGCTTTGACAGGAATGCCAGTTTAAGGACTTCTGCCCATCTCTTCACATGGCCAGTGAGAAACATTTGGAGATATAGCATCATGATATCCCCACCAAGCACCATTGCTTTTAGGATTAGGCTAAAACAGATCATTGACCTGGCTGAAAAGAGTAACTGCCTAACACCCAAGAAATACTCTGGTGAAAACTGAAGAAATACTCCAGTGAAAACACAAGAATTAGTGCCCAGGAAGAGAATGAGAAATGTATCAGGCCAGTATGGCCACCAGAGCTACTGTTTCACAAAATTATGGTTTTGCATAATTCATGCGTAGAAACCCACAAACGGGTCTCTGTAATCTTCTATCCTAAAAATTGACTTTTAAAAGCAGTTTCCTGTCATGTGAAAGTTTGGATAACTCACCTTCATTTTAATCACATTGTATTGCTATTGCCCTGTCCTGCCAGCCAGTGCCAGTCTTAGTGCTCTGTTGGCAGTAAATAGATTATTTACATTAGGCAATTGTTGGACAAACAGAAGGTACTGAGCAATTCCACCTTTATGGACATATGCTTTTTGGATAAAGTACCTTTTTAGATCTGCTCTACTGCTCCAATGTACAGATGAAGAAAATAGATGAGAGCCATTATTAGCTCTTGGTAAAGCCAACATTTATTACACATTAAGAAAAATATGCTGGCATCATGGCATTTCTGTTTCATTTCACCCCTTCCTGGCTTCCTATCATTTTCAGCTGTTTTCTCTTTAGTATTTTCCTTATTCAGGCAATACTAGGAGCAGCCAGAGAAGTTTCCTGGTAATCAGATGAGAAAATACCTGATAGATGTTTGGCTGATAGATGTTTGAGACTGTAGATGAAGATCCTCTGCTACTTGCACAACATTTTTTAAACTAGCCAGAAAGCTGCTTCTTATGAAGTCAAAATTAATGTCCACTTCTCTTGAAGAAATCAGCGTTCAGTTCTTATCTGCTGACCTAAAAGCTGACATGAGAGCTTTTAAAAAGGGAAGTGATATTATAATAGGAAGAGCAACAAAAATTCTGAAAGTTGCAGAAGCTTCAACATACTTTTTACATTAACTCTCTGTGGACTGCAGCCAGTGCCCAGTTTGGCCACTTAGAGATGACACCTAAGAATGAGCCTGGTACAGGAAAATGATAACATAGATTTTCTCAGCAGCCAGTAATAGAGAATGATTCTGCACCACTGCTTCAAAACAACTGCGAACACCATCCTTGTGCATCAAACACAAATTACAGTTGTTACAGATACCAGCAAATGTTAAATAAGCCTGTCTTTGGGGTCAGCAAAATAGTATTTCAACAAAAGGGGAAAAAAGCATTTGTGCTGTAGCTGCTATGAAAGAGCTGAGATAATCCGTAATAACCTCATCCTCCATTACCCATTGAATTAAATTACAGTAATCAACCCAAAATTACACATTTTTCTTAAACAGAGAGGACTAACCCTATCCATGAGATTTTGTTTGATCCATAGAAACAGTTCTGTGCATCCAAATCCACACAGCTCAGCAGGTTGCCTGACACTGCCAATTTGGCAGTTGCACAGTGGCATTACAGAAAACATATTTAAACAATACACAAAAAAGTATGAACAGTTTTGGTTTGTCTGAAGCAAAACTGTATGTTGTGAAAGTGTAAGGGAAGCTTTGCTCTCTCCAGTGTGCAGAGATAATGGGGCCCATGTGGACTGTAGTTTGAAAAGACTCCAGGCAGATGACTGCTGGTTGTCCATAATAATTCAGGTTTGGGATTTGTGAAAGCAATTCAAGCATAGATAGTGATATTAAAAAAAAAGCAGTTTTTATAATCCTCCTAAGAGAAAACCTAAAATACTTCTGAGCTGCTTGTTAAAATTGTGGTGCTGTAAGTAGTTCTAAAATATTTTACTAGATTTACATATTTGGAGTGTATTCTCAGGAATCCACTAGTTAAACCTGGCAGATGAATAGAAAACAGTCCATATGTCTTGCATTTCAGGACATTGCTCATTTGTTTCTGCTCAGAGTAGCTGTTTCCAAATTCTCAAAGAGGCAGAAAAAAGTCATCTCTAGAATGAAAGGCTCATCCGGATGATTTGCAGCCGGAGTTTAAGCCTGCCGGATCAGGCTACATCGATACCCCTAAACATGTCACACAGTGTTCTGGTCTCAGGCTCCCCCTGGACAATGGCCAGACTTTGTCTGAAGGTTTGGCCTGGGCTCAGGCGGTGCCAGAATTAGTGTCAACAGTTTGGGTCATTGCATGCCAGTGCTTGTGTCTCTGCCTTGACCTTGGTTAGTGTTTCCATACAAATTTTTACCCCTGGGGTTCAAGTATGGTGCCTCCTTCATATCTTGAGACATTCCAGAGAAAGGAAAATAATTCTCTTTCTATAATCGCATTAGCTCTATATTTGGCTTAGCCAGCTTTCATGGATGCTCCTCAGCTGAAAATGATGATGAAAAGTTGAGGCACTTGGTGGGGAATCCTGGAAGCAGCTTTATAGATTAGCACTACCAGCAATATTCCTAGTGGCAATGTGCCTTACCATTATCCAGCTACCTCAAAATTGTTCTTTGCTCAAGCCAAGTTAAATATTTTTTTTTTTAATATTTTGCACCACTGAAAATACACAACAGTCATGAATGTTTGAAAAAGATAAAGAAATGGCAGGAAAACCTGCCTTAATTTACTTACAACAAGACTAAATCAGAAAGCTGCTTCTCTCTCTCTTTCTTATCCAGCTGAACTGTTGTAGGCTGTCTCTGATAAGATGGCTATCAGCAGTTCTTTCTTTTGCTCTTGCCTTGTGTTTCAAATTACATTAATTAGTGAAGAATCCATACTAGTTGAACTTGTTAGCTAATATCCTCCTTGAAGTCCTTTCTCAGTTCTGGATAGATTCCATCTTTCTTCCAGGAGTAAATTTTATTTCCTATTTACCTAGTGATGATCTAGAGTTTCCTCTGAAGCAGAATAAAAATCTTTCCTCTTTCTTGAGATGCAAATGTCATTTTGCTAAACCATATATTACCTTTTGTTCTGGCCAAACTAAATAAATATTTTTATCAACAATGAACTGTTGTGTCTTCAGACTCTGAAAATGATGTCTCTGTATCATTGTATCAACAATGGATAAAAGTATTCTGAATGATTTGCTTGTGACCCTGTATGCATGCCTCTAAAGGAAACCATTTCCTCTGGTGCATGTTTTATTATATCTCAATTTTGAACACTTTTGTTTAACATCTTCGTCGCTGACATGGACAGTGCGCCCTCAGCAAGTTTGCTGATGACACCAAGCTGTGTGGTTCGGTTGATGCAGTGGAGGGAAGGAATGCCATCCAGAGGGACCTTGACACACTTGTGAGGTGGGCACATGCCAACTTCATGAAGTTTAACCATGCCAAGTGCAAGGTCCTACACCTGGGTCGGAGCAATCCCAGGTACAGCTACAGGTTGGGCAGAGAAGAGATTCAGAGCAGTCCTGCGGAGAAGGACTTGGGGGTGTTGGTCGATGAGAAAATGAACATGAGCCGGCTTCAGTGTGCACTCTCAGCCCAGAAAGCCAACCGTATCCTGGGCTGCATCAAAAGGAGCGTGACCAGCACGTGACGCGTGACCAGATCCTGCCCCTCTACTCTGCTCTTGTGAGACCTCACCTGGAGTATTGTGTGCAGTTCTGGTGTCCTCAACATAAAAAGGACACGGAACTGTTGGAACAAGTCCAGAGGAGGGCCACGAGGATGATCAGGGGACTGGAGCACCTCCCGTATGAAGACAGGCTGAGAAAGTTGGGGCTGTTCAGCCTGGAGAAGAGAAGGCTGTGTGGAGACCTCATAGCAGCCTTCCAGTATCTGAAGAGAACCTATAGGGATGCTGGGGAGGGACTGTTCATTAGAGACTGTAGTCACAGGACAAGGGGTAACGGGTTAAAACTTAAACAGGGGAAGTTTAGATTGGATATAAGAAGGAAATTCTTTCCTGTTAGGGTAGTGAGTCACTGGAATGGGTTGCCCAGGGAGGTTGTGAATGCTCCATCCCTGGCAGTGTTCAAGACCAGGTTGGATGAGGCCTTGGGTGACATGGTTTAGTGTAAGGTGTCCCTGCCCATGGCAGGGGGTTTGGAACTAGATGATCTTAAGGTCCTTTCCAACCCTAAATATTCTATGATTCTATGCAAACATTTAAATTGGTTAAATCCATATAGGCCATAACTACCTCTTTATTGGGATGAAGGTTTTGGTGTTGCAAAGGGTCTGAGGGGACTAACCCCTACAATCTTCCTTTTTCTAAATGCCCAGGACCATATGGGTAATTTTGGAGTGGTGTCTGCAGTGATCAAGCACAGCCTGGCTTTCATAAACTGTTGTGTCTTCAGACTCTGAAAATGATGTCTGTGACTGAGTCCATGTAGGATGGCTAGACAATCAACCCCTCTGAATTTCAGACTGTGAAAAAAGTGGTCTTTCGTAATCTCCTCCCCTGTTCCACTTTGTTCAAAATAGGTATGTGATTGAGAAGTAGTATCTCACACTCATGGTGACAGCTGAGCTTTTACTCACCTGTGTATTCAGTCTTTTCTTCCTTCTTTCATGGTGATGCACACACATGAAGTTCAGTGAAACCACAGAGGAGTTAAGATGTACTTGATATGATTTCAAAGAAAACATATGGTGAAAGCCTTGTATGGACAAAGTTGGTGGGAAAACGTGCTGGTAATTCAGTCACTCTTTTGAATAACACAAGAAATCAATTTTTTTTTTCCTGGCTGAATTCATCAATCTCAACTCATTCTTTTGCATGATTCTGTAGTATCAAGGAGTGAATCCCACGGGCAGGAAGTGAATGACAGGACGGGTGCTTGCCAGGAACCCCATTTATGTCTGTTACATAAACACATTCGTGAGAGCCCAGTTCCTGACAGGTCAGTGCTCTGTCCTGGTAAGCAGAGCTGCTTAGTCTCAAATCCTTCCCCATACGGATTTTATAAATCTGAGGACATCTTTGTCTGGAAACTAAGAGACAGAATGATAAACCTCATGGTTATTATGTGACTTTGAAGAAAGCCCCAGATTCCCAGATAATGTTGCTTTTCTTACCCTAAAACTGGCATTGGCTAAAAATGAAAGAACGAAAAATTAATTCTTCTCCCCAGAATAAATTTAGGAGACATCTTTACAGAATTTGAAAACAGGCATTAAAAATCAGGAATTTTTCACTTTCATTAAAATAAAGTCATTGCTGTTTACTAGAGCAAGCATGATGGAAAGGGATTTCTGTAGAGTAATGTGTGTTTGGGATTTAGGACCTGTGTCCTACATCTTATAGCAGGCTCAAAGTAAGATACGTCAACAGTGATTTCTTCTGATATTCAGTCCTCATGTTGATTACCAGACACTAGAGATGATTTACAGTTGCATGAGATGCCATGTCCGGCTATGAGCTGTTGTGAAGGAACTAGCATTGGGCTCATCTCCAGAGAGCAGGATAGCACAACTGTTGAATGTAACTCCCAAGACATGATCTGGTTATAAAGGAATATGCTGCTGTCATGGAAGAAGGACTAGTTGGATTTCAGCCTTCCTCTAGTATGGCAATCTTTGCCCTTCTTATTCACTCAGCAATTAGGGGCTTAATGCATTATCTTCATAGTTTCCCAATTTTCACTATTATTAATTGCCCAGAGGAACAGCTTAAGGGATATGCAGCCAGAAGAGAAAAAAGAACATGCACAGTCACAAATTAGACACTGTCTTGCTGTATTTTTAGATGTTGCAGCCAGCATAATGAGCCCACTACCTGGTAAAAAGTGCAAACCCTGTATATGTATCTTAAATCTGATCCCTCATGTAAGGCATCACACAGCATTTCCTGCAGTACAGTTCTCTCTCCTAATTATTGGTGCCTGCAGCCTTTCCTTCCAGATGTGAGCAAGGTAACTTAGAAAATATAATGTTAACTAGTGGTTAGAGTACTCACCCAAAAAGTAAAAAATGAAACTGTTTGAAGAACCTGGATTTTGTGAGGATCCCAGGTCTGCAGGCACCACCTGAAACTGCCTGCTAAATAAAGGCAACAAAACCAAATGTTGGCTACTCTCTGGACTTGGGCAATCTCAGCTGTCCCAGACTGGGATGTTTCTGTGCGTGCTCAACACCAGGACTTTCTGGTGCTCAGGAAATTCTAGTGTCATGAGCAACAGAAAGTTGCCAGGAGTGTAAATTTGGTAACTCAGTGCTATGTACGTGCCATCCCTCTTAGATCTAGTCCTTGTGTCAAGATTGGTATGCCACTGGGCTAGCCCAGAGAACTGGACTAGCCCAGACCAAAAAAATGTAGTGTGGAAATGGACTTCAGAGAGCAGACTATTAAACACTCTGACCCGAGCATTTTGGGATAAAGGAGCTCATGCGCAATTAAGCAGGACTTAAGCACATGGATCTGTTAGTGGCTTGTGCTTGATGTTAACAGCATAATTACAACAATTAACTCTCTTTCCTTTCCATATGGGAAACATTGAAAGAGGACTGCCTGATCTTTTTTTCACATGCCACTGTCTTTTCAAAGTCAGCGACTAATCTTTCCATGGTTTCTACCTCCTTCTTCATCTGCCATTGTATGGTGTAGGGCTTCCTCACAAGGTAACAATGTCCCACAAAGACAGTAGATTCCTCAAGTGACAAATGCAACTTTCCTACTCCACTTGGGGTATTAAGGCAGTATTGGACATAAGCCTAGATCCATCACTTTATTCTCAACAGCTTTAAGCCAGTGAATCCAAGTCTTTCTGTCACTCAGGAGGAGGGTTACAGACTGCTAGTATCCTGGCCTTCACCTTCATGCTCATTGTCTAGATTCACTGCAGTTGAAGATTATCAGATTTTTTCACTGAGCCATAAACCTTTACTTGTTTACAATTTACTGGCTTCAAAACAAAGAATTGGAGCTCAGTTACAGAATCAAAAAAGTTACCAATCAGATACCATCATACTAACAGTCTACTGCTACTATTTGTAGGAAATAAAATATTGTGCTACTGATCTGTAACCTTATGAGCTTTTGCTTTTACACTTTCAGGACTTATTTTTCAACTTCTATTAATACTGCTTTGCAGTACTGTAACATTTTAATTTTGTGTCTTCAGAGATCAGTATGCTCTTATTTTAAACAGCAATTAGATGCCAAGTTTAGGAAATATAATTTAAAAACTCAAATGTCCTTAGAATATGTTTTAAGTGTAATTTCTGAAGCCAGAGTCCTGGCAGCAGTTACTACCTAAGTGAGTTATCACCAGTTTTCACCTAACTGAATTTAGCTCAGAGTCAGTAAAACACAACTTTCACTTTGGAGAAAGCATACAGACCTCAGATAGGTTTGTGTGTACTATCTGACTTGCTTGCTGTAGGGAAGGGTTTGGTTTTCTCTATGAATGTTCAATACAGTGGTATCTTCCAAGTAAAATTTGCAGAGTGAATGAGTCAAATACCAGCAGTGAAACCTTTCTATTTTTATGGCATGCACTATGTTGCACTGAAGTGTTTTCCTGCCCTGCTCAGCTTTACTTTCTTTTCATAGGATAGTTGATGTAGATCCTTTATTCCATGTTTTCAAAGTGTTTCTGTTTTATATTTAGTGAGATAAATTTATTTCTGTCTTTTTTTAATGTACTTCTTTTCTTATATCAATTCTGTATTTTTTTCCAAAAATAAAATTCTCTGTCTTCTATATGATCTTAGTCTTCTTCCTAGTCTCGTTTGTTTCTTCCCCTCTGCTTTTTCCTCTATTGCCTCCTCTTCATCCTCATGGTAGTATTAAGATTAGAATCAAACTATCAAGTTCTCCCAGCTTTATTCTCCCTGCACCTGTACAGAGTTCATTCCTTTCTCCAGGATTTTCATACTTCCTTAAAAGAGAATGATCAGTGAAGCCTTTTGTGTTCCTATCCTGTTTTTCTAGGGTATGGAGGTGAAGACTAGGGCAGATAATATTCTGACAGTCTCTTCCTCACAACCTACCTAAAAGAAAGGACCAGGTGTTTATTTAGGGCATCACTGAGGGCAAAGTGGAGATATGCCTAGTCAGGATCAGTTGTCCCAGCATAGTGCCTGGCACAGAGCTCAGACCCCTGGGTTTCTGACCATTGGGACCACTTGTTCGATGCCCCCATTCAGCTGTTGGGCAGAAGAAAAGTGGGAGGTACGGGTAGGAGAGAAACCACCTATGGTAGTGTCAAACATAGAGGGAGGGGCAACTGCACTGAACAGCACCAACAAGTTAGAGTGCCTGGTTATCCTAGTCTTGCTTCCCTCTCTGAAGTTTGGGAATAATTCTGTCCATGAAAGTTCCTGTTTATCTGCATTCCCTTAATACTAGTTATGGTTATTTGTGTTCGCCCCAAGCCTGGAGAAGCCTATGGGCTTACTGTGTGGGATCCTTTCCTGATAGGCCTCTCTAGGGTCCAATTAATCATACTTGAAAGTTGGAAGACATTTTTACTACTCTGTCAAAGGGATCAGCTATTTTTGTGAAATATTTTCTTCTGTCTTTCTACACTTGAAGGAGTACCTGATTTTCTGAGTTTTTAACAAAACTAACCCAGAAAGGAAATCAAGCAGATTTATAGATACTGTTGGTGGAAAAAGGCATTTTTATAGGAAACTAAATAATTCCATCTGTGTAAGAGCTCTACTGAGAAAGATAAAGACCTTATTCAAACACAATCATCACAAATAATAGGAATGAGAGTTCAAAAGATTACCAGCAAAGGAAATTGCTTTTTCATACAACAATAGTCACTCCCTTCCCTGTCCTCCCAGTTATCCATGACAAGAAAGCTTGTACTTATCTAGTTAAAATGCAGATGATTTAGAATGCTGCATGTTCCCGAATGTGCTGGCCCAGGAGAATACCTGCAGAGGATATGGTGTATGTTTTAAAGACAGGGATTTTTATGAATATAGTGGGGATAAACACTGTGGCAATGACATGACTATATGCAACAATCTTCCAATATGATTTCCCAGCAGAGGTGTTCCTCAGTTACTCTGTTTTTCAATTTGCAAAACTCTTAGGCTCTTGCAGCTCTCATAGAAACACTGCAATGCCACAATGAAGCTAAAAGTCTGTACATTGTAACTGTATATAATCATATGCCTTTCCAGTGACCTTTACATGGAGGTACCAGTTCAATTTGGTTATTAGCATAGATTGACCTTTTCTTCAAATTAACTAGTATAAACGCTCACACTTCATAAGAGTCAGAGCTTCCACAACAAAGTACACACAACAGAGCCCGTGATACACTGACAATAGGGAGCTAACTTTTCCTACAGTTTCTCATGGAGAAATAGTCATCTAACTTAAAGGCTTTCTGCTAATTAATTCCTCTGCTTGACATTCTGGAACAGAGAAGACAAAAAATGCTGTCTTAATGAGCCATTTGTAGAAAGCTGTGTCTCCCTAAAGTATCCTCAGCCCCAGCCTCTTCCTTTAGGAAAAGCTCTGCCCCTTTTAATGCCCAAGAGAAATTATAGTCTTGCAATATGCCTGAAATATTAGTATATGTTCTTTATGGTGGACCAAGAATACTTTTTGTCCATAAACCATTACCTCCCAAACCCCCAAAATGAATATTTGCTTCCTCTGCAGGTAACTAAATTAACTAAAAAATTACTACTTCAAAAAAGAAAATAAAACAATACTTCCAAAATTCTCCCAGGCCCTCTCTGGTTTAATGTTTTGCCTAGCTACTGGAAAGATGTAAGATGAGTCTGTGATTTATCAAAGCAGGTAGTGTGCTGTATGGACACTTCAGCCACAGTTATGAAGCACACTGTATTTTATACAAGGATATTGGACTTTCGATTAATTTGTAGTTCTTCTTTCCTCACAAAATTTTGTTTTGAGATATTCTATCTCCTGTTTTCAGTGGTCAGAACCTTCACTTCTGTCTGACAGTAACATCCTGAGGTTTTCCTTGGGCAGAATTTTAGCCGATATGTGGACACACAGCACCATAAAAGGGAAGACCTTTATCCTTCTTAGGCAAGGTTGAGGTAATTTAAAGTCAAATCACTGTTGTTATTGCTCATAGCCAGAGGTTCCAGAAATATGTGCAATTACATTTTCCCTACTGGAAGGCAGTTGTATAAATATTTGTAAGCTAATTTTTTATTGTTTTGACATCAGCAGTTCATGCAGCAGTGTATAACTAGATATCACATTGAAATACATAATTATGCCATGAAAGCTGAATAGTCTGGACTAATCCTTTTTTTTAGGTATCCTTTTATTTTGATTTTCATATATTTAAACCTTTTCTTATTTAAAACATTTTCTGTTCTTTTACTCAATTTTAGTGAAGGCCTTTCAACTTCCTTTGAAAGCAAAAAAATGACTGATGAGTAAACACAAAGGCCACTGTTGGGTTTTTTTTTGCTCTTAAAGCTTAGTGTTCATCAACAGCACTTGTTTAAAGCTTACAATTACATATATCACAGTAAACCAACCAATTTTACTGACAACTTCAGGGACATTTCAGGCATGTTTTGTTCAATTATATACAGAATTCTGAAAAAAATCCAGTGTTTTATAATTTTCCAACAGCCCTATGCAGTATAGCAATATAGATTTTCTAGTGATTCAACCAATTTAGTTTGTTCCTTGAGAAACATATCTATTACAGCTAATTTGGACAGACAAAAAGATGAAATTAATACTGCTGAGAGACAGTTATAAGTTAATCTCCCAGGAGGAATTCCCTCTTGTAACCAGACCAAATCTTCCATCAGTTAATTTCATTCCATTAAATCTACTTACTTTACTTCCATTACTGAAACTTTACTTAGTCGTGATACATATGCCTTCTTAATGTGGAGTCATTTACTAAAGAAAACCTTTTGCACTCTAGAGATGTCAAGAAAGGTTCTGCACAGTCTGAGTTCCATCTCAAGCTACTTATTTTCCATGCTCTACCGAAATTTGCATAGCAGAGAGGTACTTGTGGGATAAACAGCACACTGAAATAATTTTAATTGTTATACTTAAAGCATGTTTTTCTCTCTTCTTAGAATTTAAAATCTCTCATCTAAGTGGATTATTCTGTACCTTTTTAAGCCACATTTTCTTTCTTCTGTGATTCTATATCATAGTTTCAATTTCAGCACACTTGGAATTCTCCAATATGTAAAGATTTTCTTCCATCTGGGGCTTATGTAGCTCTTCTACACCTCCTGAAAGAATTTAATTCTTTGCACTATTAATACACCTACTTAGGTTGCTTAGAATTCCCTCCAATACATTCCAGATAATGAGTAATTTGCTAATCTTTCTGAATCTGACAAAATTTGTTTAGTTTCTTTTTTTTTTTTAAAAAAAAAACACACTTGATGTATTTGTTATTAGATTAATGGATGATTTAATTTGGCATGACCTAACAAATCCCTCATGTTTTCCCAGATGCCAGGCAGTGCTTCCTATAAAATCCATAACATGGATCCAAATCAATTCATCTTAGCTGTCAGCACTTGTTTTGAACTAGCCAACACCCCAGCATTAGCATCACAGCAGGTGAAATCTCCACAGACTGTATACTTCCACTTGAGCTTGTGTAGCCACAAGCTCTTGACACTTGATGAATGAGAAGTCGGGTCTCAGCACTGCTGTATCTAGCTTCTGGGGATGAAGATCCACGCAGCAACAAAGTCAGCAGGGTCATAGATGCATTAGAAACCATGGAAGCCCCTAAGAATGGTCGCATAGGAATTATGGCTTATGCCCCCCAAAATGTGGTGAGATCAACATGCATATAGCATGGGCAGCAAAGAGGAGGAGCTGAGAGCTATTGTGCAGAAGGAAAACTATGACATAGTTGTAATTACAGAAACATGATGGGATGACTTGCACAACTGGAGTGCTACAATGGATGGTGGTAAGCTCTTCAGAAGGGATAGGCAGGGAAGGAGAGGTGGTGGCATAGTCCTGCATATTAGAGAGTGTTTTGACTGTCTAGAGCTTAATGATGATGGCAATAGGGTTGAGTGTTTATGGGTAAGAATCAGGGGGAAGGCCAACAAAATGGATATCCAACCAGGATGAAAAGGCAGACAAAATATTCTATGAGCAGCTGGGAGAAGTCTCACATTAGCTAGAGCTTATTCTAATGGGGGACTTACCAGATGTCTGCTAGAAATACAATACAGCAGAGAGAAATAGCCCAGGAGGTTCCTGGAGTGTGTGGACAAAAACTTCCTGACACAGCTGGTGAGTGACCAACTAGGGAAGGTGCTCCACTGGATCTGTGTGAACAGAGAAAGACTTGGGGGTGATGTGGTGGTTGGAGTCTGTGTAGGGCACAGCGACCATGAAATGAAAGAGTTTTAGAATCTCAGAGAAGTAAGGAGGGGGGTCAGTAGAACTGCTACCTTGGACTTCCTGAAGGCAGACTTTGGCCTGTTTAGGAGCCTGTGACAGAGTCCTCTGAGAGGCAGTCCTGAAGGGCAAAGGAGCTCGGGAAGGCTGGACATTCTTCAAGAAGGAAATCTGAAAGGTGCAGGAGAAAGCTGTCCCCATGTAGTGAAAGATTAGCTGGCAGGGAAAACCAGCCTGGATGAAAAGAGAGCTTTGGCTGGAACTCAGGAAAAAAAGGAGTTCATGACCTTTGGAAGAAGGGACAGGCAACTCAGGAGGAGTACAAGGATGTGAGGTTAAGCCCAACTAGAACTTAATTTCACTACTGACAGAAAAGACAATAAAAACTATTTTTATAAATACTTGAGCAACAAAAGGAGGGTTAAGGAGAATCTCTGACCTTTATTGGATGCAGGGGGAAAAATAGTGACAAAGGGTGAGGAAAAGGTTGAAGTACTTAATGCCTTCTTTGCCTTAGTCTTTGATAGGAAGATCTATTGCTCTCCTGATACCCAGACCCTGCGCTAGAAAACACCCTCAGTAAGATTGCAGGCAACACCAAATTGGGTGGGAGTGTTGATTTGCTTGAGGATAGGAAGGCTCTGCAGAGCACAGGCTGGATCAGTGCCCTGAGGTCAACTGTATAGGGTTGATCAACACTAAGTGCTGGGTCCTGCACTTGAGTCACAACAACCCCATGCAATGCTACAGGAGTGAGGAAGAGTGGCTGGGAATCTGCCCTGCGGTAAAGGACCTGGGGGTCCTGGTTGATGGCTGCTGAACATGAGCCAGCTTGTGCCCAGGTGGACAAGAAGGCCAACAGCATCCTGGGTTGTGTCAGAAACAGTGAGGTCAGCAGGAGTAGGGAAATGATTGTCCCACAGGTGAGGCTGCATCTGGAATACTGTGTTCAGTTTTGGGCCCCTCACTGTATGGGAGATATTAAGCACTGGAGCATGGCAAAAGAAGAGCAATGAAGTTGGTGAAGGGTCTGGAGCACAAGTTTTATGAGAACTGAGGGAACTGGGGCTGTTTAGCCTGGAGAAAAGGAGGTTCAGGGGGACCTTATTGCTCTCTACAACTACCTGAAAGGAGGATGTATCAGGGTGGGTGTGGGTCTCTTCTGCCAAGTAACAAGTGATAGGACAAGAGGAAATGGCCTCAAGTTGTGCCGGAGAATGTTTTGATTGGTTATTAGGAATGATTTCTTCACCAAAGGGGTTGTCAGGCATTGGAACAGGTTGCTGGGGTAAGTGGTAGGTTCACCATCCCTGGAGGAGTTTAAAAGATGTGTAGATGTGGCACTGAGAAGACATGGTTTATAGTGGACTTGGCAGTGCTAGATGATCTTAAAGGTCTTTTCCAACCCAAACGATACTATTTTCTGTGATTATTTTAGTGCAGGTATTTAGATGACAATTTTCTCTCCCACTAAAGATGTCTACCTTTTCTTTGGTACTTTCCTCATTTAGTCTGAGAAGAACTCTGGGTCGTGACTCTAAGCAGTGCATTTAATTCCTGCATGCATCTGTCTGAAACTGGGGGTTATGAGAAATGATGTCTCTTTTCCTGGTCACCTTCTTGGGGTGCAGGTTGCTCCCAAAACTGGGCTCTCCAATTCCCAGCTGGTTTCTGGTTGCACATTGTCAGGCATTAAAAGCCATACAAATGGCAGGTGGCGGACAGAGCAGGATCTGGACAATGCAGGTGCCCACTGGCAGCTGCACAAAATCCTTGTCCCAGTGTTTAAAAGTCACGTAGATGTGGCACTGAGGGACATGGGATATTGGCAGTGTTAGGTTAACGGTTGTACTTGATGATCTTAAAGGCCACTCCCAACCTAAATTATTCTATTATTCTATTATTAAATCATAATCTATAATTTAGGCTTTTCCAAAGAGTACCTGAGACGTGAAACAAACTTTTTTTTTGTGCTAATGTGATTACTAAAGAATGTTGTTGTTCATTTCCCATATTTTTTATGTGAGGCCCTTTTTCAACTTCTGCAGATTGATAATGATGGTTATTTTCAATAACCAACAAAATAGGTTGATGTGAACACACATCACAATGAAAACTCATGAGAATTTCTATGATCGTATCACAGAAGAACTATACTGTTGGTTTTTTGTTGTTTTTGTTGTTTTTTTCTTTTTTTTTTTTCAGAATGAATTTGTTATGAATAAGGGATGCTGTTTCCATCACTGGCAATGAGCTCAGCAGACAGGGTTTTAGATTATATACAGGGAGTTCTCATTCGGTTCTGTCCTCAAGCTGTTAAATTCCAGCATTTATGAAGTTTATTCTGTGAAACAAATCATATTCTATTTTTCTTCTTCCTCAGTACAACATGGATAAAATTTAACAATAATTGAGAGAACTTCTATCACACTGGAACCGTTTTCAGGATGCGTAGTTAGGGGAAGTTGACTTTATTCTAAATTCTATCTTAAAGCTTATGCTACATTTGCTTTTCATGTTTCAAACAGTTAAAACAAAGTATGAGCCAAATCTGAAGACTGGCCAATTTACAGTAAGTTCTTTGCAGAACACAGTGAGCCCTCAAATGGAATAATTCATCAGGACACCTTTTACATGTATATTTCTTCCTTGTAAGAAAAAATTTATTTTATCATGTCACAATAATTACACTGTTATGAATTGTTTTCCTAGTGATAACATCTGTGATATCACATACAAGGTCATTGTTATTTACCATCACAGTTATACCACTTTTAAAATTCAGGAGTTGATGCACCAGTGCTGTAACTATTCTAGCTTTTCTTTCAACAGATGAATCTATTCATATTACCTTCTTTTTAGGAAAGAGAGTTATTTGTGTGTGTGTATGTTTGCATGACACTCACAAGCAAAATTGCACTGGCCAATGAGCAATTAGCCTTTTGGTGTGTTTCTCTATAATGTCATGACATTGTTTTAAAAGTGAGTAACTGCTTGGTGGGCAGTAAGCGCTGCCTGAGGTCTGCTGCTGCACCTGTGTGCGCATGCATAACATGGAGAGATGCTGATCATCCTGTTGTTACAGCTTCCTGTCATTGCAGGCAAAGAGGGAACAGCAACTGGCTGTTTTACAGTAACCAAGAGAAAGGCATTCAAGGTAATTTCTGTTTTTTTTTTGTAGTGTATTAAAACAGCCATACTAAAGCTATATAGCGTGATTTTTATTTAAAATTAAATATAGTAATACACTGAAATGAGTATGCTCAGAAAAGCTGTCTGCAGACTGAAAAAAAGCGTGCTGTAGCAGAGACTGGATCTACCTGTGAGCTTGTACAGTGCCTTGGCTGAGGTGCGTGTGCTCTTTACTACTGAATCAGAAGTGAAGCTTTGCACTGACACATCACTCCATTCAGCAGCACAATGATTATGTCTCCATTTGTGTGATAAACTCTGTCTGAATTACTGATCAGAAGTAAGGCTGCTTGACTCTTCCCAGAAAATCTTTTTTTTATGAGATTTGCTCTCAATATTGCACCTGATTGTGTTTCAATTACTTACTAAGGAAACTTCATTGACATAAAAGGACCTCTCTACATCTGAAACATGCCCCCAGATTGAAATGAGAAACCTTTCTATCATGTTTTTCTCTAGCAGTTGACAAGTGCTCTCTCCTACTTAATTAAAACTCTTTTAAGATATGGTGCCTTGCCATATAAGGATAACATTATAGCAATGAGCAGTATGCCCTACGGAAAGACATTTCTTTAAACTATCCTGTTGTTTCCTATTTATATTTATTTTGCCAGCAAAATATTTTGGAAAAGGAATTAATAGGTTAAGCACAAAAGCATTAAACTAATGATCACCAATCTGATGAAAATACTGGCTTTTCTCAGACTAAATTAAAAATCATTTGCAATATCATAGCAATTTTTTAGACATCGTTTTCTCAGGGCACTGCTCAGCAGCAACTGAAACATCCGAAACACAGCGCTATACTAACCACTATGAAGAAAATTAACTACCGGAGCCAAAACCAGCTCAGAAGCGTCGGGTTGTTTCTTCAAATTCTAGTCATTGATTTCTTAGAAAACTGTCACACACTGTGCTGTAATGAGTGACTGGGCCTTTAGAGAGATGGACTGAAAATTTATGACCCACTGAAATTATTCAGCGTTTGTACCTGACTGCAACTACAAGTCCTGATTCCTTCTAACCAACCACTTAAATCTGAGTTGGCAATGGGTAGACAATGTATATGAGTCATCACTCTGTCAGAGTGGTAAGGTAGTTGATTACTACAGGGACAAATACAGCGGCACATGGTCAAGTTTCCAGGTCATTGATTCCTGTAGTATAAAAAGAAGTGCTGGAACAATCTCCAGGGGTGCTGTTAAGGAGCAGAGTATGAACAATATTAAAAAATTGCATGCAAAGGAAAGACACAGGTGTCATGTATCACAGTTCTTGGAAAATAAGATGGCTGGAATTAAAACCAAATTTTTGAAAGAACTGATGGCTTGGTTAGAGCCAACTGAAAAAGTTTCTTAAGCCAACAACCATTCAAGTTATTTCCTTTGTAAAGCTTTTCTGTGCTTCTTAAATTTAACTTCTCAGCAGTGCTTGAGAGAAGGTAAGGGCTGATCAAGAGACTTTTACAGTTAAGGCTAGTGAAGGAGGACACCTGTTACGTAGGTTTGGCTGTGACACCAGGTCTTCCCAGGGCAATGAGCTCTGCCGATGAACAGACTGACCCCACATATTTGTTTTTTAAAGGTGTGCCTGGCTGTGGATCAACGCACTAAAGTGATTGCATCAAAGTGTTTAAATAGTAAGTTACAAAAGCTGGATGCCCAGCAGTTCTTTAAGCCTTTAAACATGTATATTACACAAGCCAGTTAACAGTATTCAGAACTGCCAATGTTTTGCTCTCTAACAGACACACACTCTCCAATGAGAGATGGGCAATGAGTGTTTGTAAGCAGGAAGAGCCTCGGCTGGTATATACTCTATAAAGAAAGTGGAGAATTCAGTCAGTTTTCAATACGTCTGCATAGTTTTGACATGATCTCTTCTTTTACCTGGAAGATGATAAGAAAGAAGAATGGGAAGAAAATATCATGAAATTGTTTTGTTCACCTCTTTGTGTTAGGTCCTGCTTTACCCTTTGATGCTTGCTCCTTACCTTGTGCTTCACCAACTCCACCTTGCTGCAGCATCTTTCCTTATCTGTAATTCCTGGTATGGGCATTTCTTGGCCACCATCTCTTCTTGAGCAGGGAAGGAGAGGTGCTGATGTGCTGTGTTGTACTGTGACAGCTTTGCTGCTGAAAGTGAAGCTGGGTGGCAGCTCTCCGTATTCCTCCTACCGTGGCATTTCACGTGGCAGAGGATCTGAGGAAGAATATGGTCCCCAGAGCATGACAGACCACAGTACTTCTAAAAATGCTGGAAAAGATGAATTTGGACAAATAGAAACTGCAAAGAAATTGCTTTGCTGAACTGTTTGGTACCAAAGATTAACTGTGTCCCCCAAGACCACCAGATGAGTTGTATAGCCTTTATTATTAAAAATATGTGAGCAATTTTTAAGCCATCATCACTTTAATCTGTCAGCATATCCAATAATTTTCTAAAATGACGTTGTGTCTCACTATCTTCTGCTCTCCAAAATCTATCAGAGACACGAATCTCTAATACTTCACAAAAGTTTAATTTTTATTCTACTCTTGAGCTGCAGAGAAAGAAAAGAAATATATTCTCTGTGCTGACTCTTAGAAATGCTTGAATGAGCACCAAACTGTTTCACATCAATACCTACCACTTACATCATGCATTTTATTCACAGTCTTATTGAATTTATTTTCCTTAGTCTTCATGCGCTTGCTGAGCACACAAATAATTTATCTACATCAGCCCTTAAATGCAATGTTCCCATGTAAATTTCTAAATACAAAAGAACATATGGAGGCAAATGAGTTCAGTCTTTTGAAACGGATGCATGATTTTGTATTATTCAGCTGAGTTTTTGTCTTCCTAGCAAACTAAATTTTATCACCTTTAGGACTGGTGTTAAACCAGGCTCAGATATAATCCTTAGACCCTGGCTCTAAGGAGGGAAGAAGATAATTTCAGGCAGATCTGATAAAATTAGAGCAACAATATTCCTGCAAAAATAGCCACTACAGCCATGGCTTCCCCTTTTTATTTAATTTGAGGGATACAACTCAGTTGTTTTGTTAATTATGAACACCAAGCCTTTCCTCCTTAAGAGCTTTAATAGAGATATTTTGAAACATTTAAAAGTGAGGATGGAGTAGCATAAATTGTACAGGTTTGGCAGACAGCCTGGGAAGCCTAAGGAAAACAATGTATTTGACTGTCCTTTTCTATCTGTTGACTGACACTAGAAGGAAGAAAAGCATTTTTGCTTTGAAGAGAAAATGTCATCTAGCCATTAATATTTGTGGTGTGCTGTGTGTGTAGTGGAGGTTATGACTGAGGTTCAGTCACCCAAATGTTGGTACCCAGTATCATTTGAAATGCTCTAGGGTATCCTACCTGCCCCACAACTGCTGCTCTGAAAGGGTATAGGTCTTCTGTGGTTCCTTCATCTACAAGATCTATACATGCAGGCATGCTCAGGGCTTCTTAAATGGCATTGGGCACCTACATTTTGGCAATAAAGTTAAGGTTACCACTGACAGTAACAGGAGTGTGGACACAAAGTCCTCACGTAAAAAAACCTACAGCTTTCTCCCCCTCCTTTTTCTCTCTTACTTCTGTTTCTGGATTAAAAAGTCCTTCTCTGACACTCTCATTGCTGTGTTCAACAAGGGTGTTAAACCAGCCAAAGTCCAGGATCAACTTTCATTATATGCAAATCTCATTCCCACAGAAAAAGGGTTTCAGTTACATTAGAGACAATCAGAATTTATCAGAATATACTAATGTATTTTCAAAAGCTTCAGTACTTTCGACTGTCTCCAATTAATGAATATCAGAAGGATATTCTGTCCCCATTTATCTGTCTAAGAATAACTGAAATGTTTTGAGAACTCAGAAAACAAACCACCATATTCTATGAACAGTTTAATTTACTCCTCTAGCCAATTCATGTACAGCTGGGTTTAGACAACCTTCTGTTCCCTACCTAAATTGTTTGACTAAATGGTATACACTTACATTCTGAACTAACCCATCATTTCACAACTCTATATAGGCCAGTTCCTCCTGGAAGCCATTTACAAAGATATGAGGGAGAAGCAGGTGGTTGAGAGTAGTCAACATCAACTTGCAGGGGAGAAATCATGTTTAAACGGACTGACAGCCTTCTACTCTGAGATGATGGCTTCGTGGGTGCTCTAGCTGGCTGTGCTCCGAGTAGGCGTATTGGACTGGGTGATCTCCAGAGGTTCCTTTCAATCTCAGTAATTCTGTTCTGGGTTGAAGCCTATCTGATGCTGACAAATCCTCTGCAATCTACATGAGATGGTGAAAAGCGCTTTATAACCGTACATGACTCAGACTGAGGTTATCTTCTTGACAGGTTTAGCAAACTAAACTTACTGATGATGTTACTGCCTTCACTGCTGAAGCCCAGTTTCACTCTTACATTTCATATTGTCTACAGACACAGCAAGGTAAAAACCAGAAAAACATACAAAAAAGGACTGGTATTTCTCTTTTATGTGAAGGCTGTATCATTAGGCTTGCTAGTGTTTAAAACAACAGTCCAAAAATTAAGACTGTGGGGATTACTAAAGTCAGTTGATTTTTTTTGTATATATATATATATGTATGTATATATATTTGTTTCAATACCAGATGGATAGAGACTTACTGCATTGCTTTTCTGTGGTAATGAAAACTACTGAGAAAGGATTTGTGCTGGTTCTGTGACTACTTGTGGAGGAAGATTTAACAGCTTTAATCTGTTTTAGATTAAGGAAACATTCCTTCAGAATAAATATTTTCATTGAAACAATATAGGAAACAATATTTTCTCTTATGAGATGTTTACTAATTTTCCCGCTGAGAATCTTCTAAAAAATGACAAATAACAGCAATGAAAATTGGTGCTTTTGCTTTGCACAGACCAGGAAGAGTGTGAGGGCTTTGCTGTCAGCTTCCACATGGTGTCAACAAGGTCAGACCCCTGCTATGCAGTCCCACATGCATTTATAATGATACATCTCAACAGAAATGAGGCACCTTGTGCTAACAAACTCTCCCTAGTTGCTCATGTTCCCATTCTTTTCTTACCACTTACTGAATCAGGATTGAAACTCCCTAGTGATATATGTTGTGTCCACGCTCTCCCTCCCAATTCACAAGCACACCCACATTCATGCATCCCTTGAATATTAGCACAGTCCTTATATTTGCCTAATATACCTGCTGTGTTTTCCTCTCCCCCCCCCCCCCCCCCCCCCCCCCCCCACCCCATAGGGGTTATAGCCATCTGTGGGTGTATGTCTGCTTATGCGTGACTGTCCCCTTCTTACATTTCTTCTCCTTTTTCTTGTGCTTGTTGCTGGCACACCATGACCCTTCATTTTCCCTTCCTTTGGCCATTTTCCTAAACATCCCATAATAAGTTTCACATAATCTCTCAGGACCCTTCCAAAAGCCAGTCAGAAGTTTCCCAGAAGTCCCCTGAAATATTCCCCAGTGCTCATGATAATCATGTTTACCCTCTTCATTAGTTACACAGTTCAGGTGACCCTCCTCAAGGTTGTGCCTGAGCAGTTCCCTTAGTGATCATTAATCAGTGGCTGAAGAGCTCTGGTCTTTGGTGTGGTCACTTTCCTTTTCCTTTCATCACTTGATGTTTTTAATTTGTTTTGTACTGAATAGTCCTTAACTAAATAACTTAATGAACTACATGCTCGGTTCTACCTACCTTTAAATAATGTATTGCGTGTATATGTCCACATTTTCTCCCAACACTCAAAGGAGAGTAGGGCACAATATGAAGCCTTTCCAAAGACCCACACTGTGATTAAAGGCACTTACAGTGGGTAGGCAGTAGTGGTTCTTCTGAAGGAAGAAATCCGATACTGAAGGTTGAATTAATTCATAAGGGTATGGATCCCTGCCACAGCCTAGGGAGCTGTGCAACACAAGATCCACACCACACTAAATATTTAGCATTTTGATTCCAGAAAACACACTGCTCCACAGCTGGATTCCTAACCTTAAACTTCATCCCTTTAAAGCTGTTTAAGTACAGCACTAGCAACTCTGGTTTTCTGACTAGCTGGTGGGTAAAAATCAGCTAAAATTCAGTATTACTTTAAGTGCACTTTGTAGATCAGCTTGTTGGATTTGGCCCTTGAAATATACTGCTAAATGTTGGGGCAAATGTTATAATAAAAAGTTGACAGAATCCATTCAGGAATTAACATTTATATAGTCTCTGTCTGAGCTTCTGGTATAAAGCAAGTTTTGTACCAGAAAGCTAACTGGTACTGAGAAACTGATCACGCTTACTTTGTGAATGTGACATAGGTCACAGTATTAGTCTGCTCCTGTGGGAGGTCTCTCCCAGACAGGCAAGTTGATACTTTTCATATGTTTCATAAAATAGTGGCATTTAATGTATCCTCATGTAAAAGCACACCTTGAGCCATAGTGTTAGTATAAAAGCCTATGAAGCATAAAAGCCATAACCATAGAGCTTACAAATGTCCAAAATGTGATAAACTCAGATCTAGGAGCCTCATTGTGACATTCATTCAAAGAGGCTTGTGAGCTCACTCCTGGATTAAGCAACATTTGAGGGGCTTTCTTAGTTTGTTCTTATCATAGAATTATATGACATCCTAGTTTCAATTTGCATATAATCAACTTTGTATAATGATAGGTATTTTATTAAAAATGTACCACAAGAATAATTGTGTTTTCTCAAAGAAAAATAATGAATTTTCAGGGAAGCAAGTGACTTTATTTTAAATGAGTACTTAATTTTGCACTTCTCTGCTTAAAAAAATCCCCATATAATTCCACTTATTTTGCAGGTCATCAAGAGATGACACAGACTGTGTTCTGCATTTCTGTGCTCAGAGCTTCCCACTGGAGCTGTCCTTTTGGTTCATCCCTTTCAGTTCAGCTTCAGGCTTAGAGTCCAAGGACTTATCCAATTTTTTTTGGAATCATCGAATCATAAAATAGTTAGGGTTGGAAAGGACTTTAAGATCTTCTGGTTCCAACTGTCGATCATGGGCAGGATGTCTGCACACAGTACTCCAAGTGAGGTCTCAAGAGAGCAGAATAAAGGGGCAGGATCACCTCCTTCGACCTGCTGGTCACGCTCCTTTAGATGCAGCCCAGGATACGGTTGGCTTTCTGGGCTGCGAGCGCACACTGAAGCCGGCTCATGTTCATTTTCTCATCGACCAACACCCCCAAGTCCTTCGCAGGGCTGCTCTGAATCTCTTCTCTGCCCAACCTGTGGCTGTGCCTGGGATGTAGGTGGAGGACCTTGCGCTTGGCATGGTTAAACTTCATGAGGTTGGCATCAGCCCACCTCACAAGTGTGTCAAGGTCCCCCTGGATGGCATCTATTCCCCCCAGGGTATAAACCAAACCACACAGCTTGGTGTCATCAGCAAACTTGCTGAGGGCGCACTCAATCCCACTGTCCATGTCAGTGACGAAGATGTTGAACAAGACCGGTCCCAACACTGACCCCTGAGGGACATCACTCCTTACTGGTCTCCAACTGGCCATTGAGCCATTGACCACAACTCTTTGCATGCAGCCATCCTGTGGGGTCTTCAATTTTACTGGTTTTCTTAGGTCTCAAATTTATCCTGTTTTTCTAGTTCCTGATCTAAGCTTTTGTCTGACCACCACAGAAATAATTCTAGTTGTAAGTAATAAACATGTTGGGTTCTATCAACATTATTTCATATTCACTTGACAGCTTTTCAGTTTCCCTGGAATCATCAGGGAATTGGTCTTCATGGTCTCCCATTTTTTTGCGGTAAGCCACCCCTTAAGGAGACCTTGTAGGTGATGTATGTTCAGTCCTTGAACAGACATCCTATCTCCTGATGTAGATATAAATTTCATATTTTCAAGATTAAATTTAACCCTTAAACCTAACTTCAATACACCCAAACTAGAAATACTTTGCCTATCATATGACATGAGGTTGGCCTGTTTGAATTCAATCAAACTTTCCTCAGGCTGGTGACCACAATAGACACACATGAACTGATGTCCCACTGTCCAGTTTCCAAAGGAAAATATTCTACTCAGGTTTCAGGAGATAAAACTGTCAAAAGTTATAGCTATCCTGGTCAGTTACCATTGTTGATGACTGTTTTTTGAAAAGGATGTATATACTTTGGGTACAATTTTGCTCTGCAGGCTTCCACAAAATATTTTCATGTAATTGTGACACTTCTGTCCAAAGATGGAGCACATTCCTTTTCAAAAATGTAATCCTCCGCAATGCCTCTGGTGATCTCCTTGCTCATTTTTCTGCTGAGGTCTTTTTTTTTAACACCCAACTTTTCACATGGGTCTGAGGTAACCTAGAAGCAGTATTGCCTTCTAGGTTTCAGGACCTGCTTCCTGGCCTGGTTCTGTCCCACGTTCTTTCTTATTGTAAATCTAGCTCAGGACTCTGGCCTGTTTCTTATTGTCATTATTCTTCTAAATGGTATTCACATAGGATACTTCACTCAGGATTCTTAACTCCTCTATAAAACAATCTGGTTCCTCTTACAGGAACCTCCACGTTTTGTTAACTCCAATAGCAAGGAGGTTTCTTCTTTCTCTCTCTTTTCTCTCCCTCTGTAAAAGTGACCAATCAGCTTTCCTTTCTTCTTTTACTTTTGGGACATCTAAGACAAGTCCAGCTCTGCTACCACTATTCTGAAGACTTTCAGAGTCTTCTAATTTTTTTTAGAGTCATGTCCTCACCACCTCTTTTTTGTTTTCTCATCCACCTCGTGCACAGATGTTTCACATTCTTTCACAAAGGGCAATGTCAAGATGGCTGTTTATGGGATCACATGGGTTAAGTTGCAGCTTTCTTACTAGCACTGTGATTCTGTTATAAAATGCTGCTTTCTAGTGAAGTCAACAAAAATAGTATATTCTAATTTTTTATTTTTTAAAAAACATAGAAGGCAGTGATGGCATAAGATGGCTAAAAGACTTAGATAGTATTATTTAAAATAATGTATGTGCATGTGTGTATGTTTGTTTTGCCATTTGTGAACAGCTGCCAAGTAAAACCATGCAACTAATATGAGGCACTTGATATCTTCCTCAAAGTCAATATGAAAAATATACAGTCCTCTCACAAGGAAAAATATACACTCCTCTCAGAAGAAAGAAGATAACAGGCAGGATGCTCATTACTGAGCAGTATATCTTACTCTGAGAGAAAATGAAGCACATAGAAAATACTGCAAATATGACCTCTGATATAAAAGCTAAATGAAATATTATTACCTCAGTTTGTGTGAGGGTGGAAAGGATGCAGATGCTGACCAGAAATGGAAGGACAAAAAATGCTAGTATATATTTTAAAAAATATTTTTGGATACAAATTCCTATAAATCACAACTTTGTAGGAAAATGTAAATGATAAATCTTGAAACTCTTGAAACAATTGCTGGTTTTACGAAAAACAATTTTATATCTACAATGTGGAATAATGAAATGACTGTCTGTGGTAGCTTGGATCAGAAGAAGTAAACACAACTTTAATTAAAGAGTATTCTTTTGTGTCTATGTGTGATCATTAAAACTGCAGAGAATGAAAGAATCTTTCCCAAGAAAATTCCAGCGGGATTTACTGAATAGCTAAGTTCACCTGACACATTTAAAAGGACTTTTAATTGATGTGGAAGTGCTCTGAAATAATGGATTTTACAATGTCTGATGCCCACAGACAGGTGTTTTTCAGACTATTTTCAAGATCCAAACAGGTGTTTTCACACTATTTGGAACTCCCATAGCACTTCCAGATCTGACTCAAATGTGTGTCTGAGATTTACTTCCAAGTCAATAAAAGACAAATTCAAGAGCTTGTGAAAAACTGCTGCAGAAGAAATGGCATCAAGACAGCTCAGACAAAGATAAATATTAGGCATGTTTTCAGGTTCCTGTGTCTTTTTAGTTATTTTTTTTTAACAAAAAAAAAGCTTTTAGGAATGGTCTTGGCACATCACAAAATGCATTAATTTTAAATAAAAGACAAAACCAGACTTGTGTTCAAGCTCACTGCTTCATTCGCCTGTTAAAGCTGTCCTTTAGGAGTGGCTGGAGTGAAAGCAAACAGTTCTGGCATCTTTTCATCCAGTTTTTGCTGCTTTGTCCACCAGACAGCTGCCTAACATTATGATCTGAGGAAGAAAAAGCAGCATTTAGGCACACACTGTTTAATGAAGGTCTGAAGCACATTGTTTCCTCTGTTGGAGGCTATTTTATAGAAGGGTCACGGTATTTAATTTAGAAAATACACCTACAGGGTGTAGGTAACTGGTAACTAGGTCTGGATTGGGCCCCTGCAGAGAACACAGTGAGCCACATTACAAAATAAAGCATGGGATTTTTCCTTGATTTCCAGGCAAGAAAATTTTGCCAGTGCTGTGGCTTAGAACAGTTGTGTCCAGATGAACATATTGGAAAGGCTGCATCATGGATAAAGTTGAAGAGTTTGCAGATTATTTTTGGCAGAAGGATGGCTTGGGAGATACTAGTTTTTCTAGGAAAGAAATATAATACACACCAGTTCTCTATAACCCGAGGCAGCAGCTAACTAGCAGTCCCATAGGGCAAGTTGCCACGGAGATCAGGTGATTTAGTCATTCTTAGAGAAAGGCTTTGTCACATGTAAGTGTGAAATTCTGAGTGTGGAGGTAGAAATGCAAACATAGAGTGACAGTCTAGCGGTAAAAAGAGAAACAAAAATAATTCCTGGAGCACAAGCTACTTGCCTGGTATTCAGAGGAAAAATAAATGCTGATGGACTCTTAACATCTGGAGAAATGCTGATAAAGCATACCTATGTCTGTTTGATTTCTTCCATGGTGGGAAAACACAGTTTAAGAAGCAGAAAGACCTGCCTCTCCCCTGGTCCAGGAGCAGTGAAGTCTCATGGCTGTTGCTTTCTGCCACCCCAGTGGTGTGCACCAGCCTGCTGCCCCAAACAGAGAGGGAAAGCCTGGCTTCTTTAACCAGGGGTTAAAGGTCTCCAGGTCTGAGGCTGGTTTTCCTTGCTTTCTTTCTTTCTCTGTGGTAAGTGCGAAACTGCAAAGAAGGGTCGTACTACTGACATACCATAAAAGAAGGGGGAAAAAAGACTAAAAAAATTAGGAACATGGAAGATAAAGCAAATGAATCAACATTAAAAGCTAAAAAGGGGAAATGACGTCTTCTGAATGTCATCATAAACTGAAAACAACAACAACAACAAAAAGGGCAGTCTTTAGGAAACAGAACTTTTTCAGTGAAAAATCTGTAAAGGATTACATTATTACGCTGAATCTTTCACAAGTCACTTAGCACAACTGTTCAATTTTTTGTGTGGAATGTGACAAATCTTTGTTTCACAGTATCACCAGACCCTTTCAGAAGCAGCTGTCCCTGAATTTCTGGTACTATTTGTAACAGAAATTGATATTTCACTCACCTCTTTGAGTACTGAATTTATTATTGTCTCCCTAGGACTCAAAATGGACTGCTCAATATATATGCCCAAACACCACTTCACAGGAGCATTTGCAGTTAAATCTCATAGGTAAGAGAAAGGAGTGAAGAAGAAAAAGAAGGGAAGCAAAAAAGCAGCTCCTTGCCTGACAAGACTATTTATTTTGAGTTATAGATGGAAACAAACCCAAAATGTAATTTCTCTGTTTCCTTATGAAGGGAAATATTTTTTTGAATGTTGATGTTCCGACAGCAGGCAACAGCGAAGGTGGCATGTCAGAGCAATGATTTCCTTAGCTCAAAATTCCTTGTCAAAGCCAGGATTTTATTTTTAGTTATTTTCAGGTTTTATTCCTTTGCAGCCAGATTTCTCCTCCTTAAGTGTTTTTCCCTTCTGACTCTCTTTCTTCTCCATTTTTCCTGAGATTCTTACCTTTTTCCCTAGTTCTTCAGCTATGACAGAATGGTACAGTTCTCAGTTCTGGCAGCATAATCTGCCTTGTTTGCAGTAGTACCTGAATAGGTGATGGAGTTTCTGAGAGCACAGCTTCCTTACTTTGCTCTTTTGAGGCTGTTGAAGGCAGTTTTTGAGTAGAATTTGAATGCATCTTACAAGCACTGATGCCCTCCTAACAGAAGGATTGCAATTAACTCCTGTTCCGAGCCTGAAAGCGAATTTTTGGAGATTGGCTCAACAGAGCCCTGGGGAGCAGTGGCCAGGATTTCCATGTCAGGGCAAGAACTGTACCTGGCTCTTTGCTGGGAGTGAGAGGCTCAACCCACTCACCCAAGCCACCCAGCAGGTAGGAAAGATGAGTGGGAGCAGTCGCTGCATGCCAATATGTGGAGGTCCTGACATGCAAGGACAGAGAAGAGACTGGAGAGCAAGAAGCCTTTTGAATTTCTCTACCTAAATCACTTGCACTTTGTAGTCTCATACTGGACCTGACAGAAGAGTTGTTTAACAGCTGTCACCAATGCTTAAATGAACGCCGGTGAAGTGTAAAACCTCAAAAGGGCCAAGAGGTGCTTTCACCTCCAGACCTTTCTAGCAGAATCCATACAACATACAGCTTTCCATATCAGCTTTTGTATCTTCCTTGCATAATCCTGAGCATTTCTCTCCAGGTTTGGTTGACAAGTGCAGATTTTGTAAGACCTACCTTGAGAATAGCTCTGACTGGACCACCATAGCACCGGAAAGCCGCTCAGAAGTTTCACTGATTCTTTTGCTGCACTGCTTGCATCATTCACACAGGCAAAAACTTATGACTATGAGAAAGAGAACTATTACATAAAGGAGCAGGGGGGGTTGGAAGGCAGGTTTTAAACATTTCTTACAGTAATATTTACATTTAAACTCCCCTGGGTGCTCAAACCAAATTTAGTTCCCTGAGGCTGAAATCCTCTGCTCTGGAGGCAATGGGGAAGCTTCACCTGCATCAGGCATTAGTATATTTATAGCTTTATAAAAATAAATTGAAATGTATTTTTAAATAAGAGAAGCTGTCACAGAGACCCACTTTGGTGGCTTCAAAAATCAGAAAGGGCTTGTTTTTCACATACCTAGCACTGCATTTGTATTTGCAAGAGTAGATTTGCCTGACTAATTCAGCTGCGTGAGATAAAAATTTGTCACCCTGTATGCAGTGAACCACGGTGAATCCATGTGGTATCGTGGAATGACTGTAAGAAATCCAACCCACAGATTTCTATTAACATAACAAAAATACTAATATTCAAAGTTTAGCCTAATTTGTATAATGAATGGACATCAAACAAGGGCACTGCTAAAATTTCCTGATTTTTTTTTTTCAAAGATGATTATGGTTCTTGAATAAAAATGCTATAAAACATTGCTTAGAATACAGTTTGCACTGCACACAAAGGATATGAACAGTCAATGTTCAGACTGAGAAGCTGGAATGCTGTAATTCTGAAACTCAATCTTAAATAATGAACAGTTGCAGTGAAAACAAAGTAAAAAAACCCCAACCTGCTGGAAACCTCACAGCAAAATAAAGACTTTCACTGTGTGCAGCTCCCAGATAATGGGATATAGGCATAGCCAGATAAAAAGCTGGCTGATTTCATTAATCTGCAATTGCAAAAGGGTGTGTTTTAATTGTTTCTTTAAAAGACTACAAGCATCCTTTAATGAAAGTAACTACAGGAAGGATTAGTAGAATTCAATTAAACACAACAGGTGTATGCTAGAGATCTTTAAACCACAGAACACAACATGGTCCTTTAGAGCAACCAGCAAATTATCTGCTAATGAATGCTGTCAGGAAAGCCTTAGAAGTGGCAGCATTGCCAAGGCTCTATCAGCAGGAAAATAAGGGCAGTTGTGAGCATTAAGATTGATGGCTATTAATGAAGCAGCCAGCAGCAATGGACCAGATTGCATTTTTCCACAGGTAACCCCAAGGAATTCAGTGTAATTCCTCAACAATGTTTGCTGGCAGCCATATAGGAAAACCTGAGCTAGAACTAAATACTCTTGGTCCCTGGAAACAGCCTTGGAGATGGCAGTAATGAAGTCTCATTGTAACTCCCCTTAGGAGAGCATCGTCTATGATATTTATGTCTGTGAATGAAGTAAGAACTTGGTTCTGCATTTAGAAGCAGTTTCTTCTCTGGGGGGGGGGGGGGGGAAGAGTTGGGGGGTGGGTGGGTGAAGAACTGAACTATGAAAACTCATAGGCTGCAACTCTAATAGTTTCTAATTTAGAAGACAGAAGAATGACAGAAAGACAATGACATAGCAGTTTAAAGAGGTTCTGGAAATTGTGTGATACCATATTCCAACTTACTTTTTTCATATAATTTTTATGTTCTAAAATTTCAGATGCTGGAGTTTTGCACCAAGATGAAAATCTCAGAGTTGGTTTTTTTTTAAACAACCAATTTTTCAGTTTGTGAGACAAAATCTTTGATATGTCCATCTAAATGGCTCTCACACCAAAAGACAGGTACAAAGAAAGATATGTCTTGGTCTTTAAGCTACTCTCAGGACTCCTTAATAGGCCTAACTGATTTTAATTTGGGGGGATTGGCCAGTACAAGTATGCCTGCCAAGAAGTGAAAGGAAGGACATGATTTTAAGAGAAAAATATTACCCTGTGAAATGTTTGTAATATGTCAAATATTCCTGTTTCCTATATCTTTTGATTCTTACGTAATATTAATCTTAAAGACAATGCTATAGCAGACTGGAAGTTTTGAGCTCTTGACAAGAGTTATCAAAACGCTTTGACTTCTTTTTGGTAGAGATAGTACTTTTTGCTGTAGCAAGCACTGAAACAGCAATTGTTGAACTATCAAAACTGGAGACTGATCAAAATATTGGTTAAATGAGTAGCAGAAGTGTTCATACTCTCACATTTCACTGGATTCTACAATTTATGGTGAAATTTTGGAAATAATCTGAAAACCTTTTTCAGAAGATATCAACATGACTTCTGTATGGAAAGGAAATGACTATAAGCTTCAGAGTTCTGGATATTGAAGTCAGACAGGTCATTGTATGAAGATGCTCTTGACCTCAGCAGTAAATCATAGAGACTGGGATTTCTAAAATGGCTTTTTCAGCTCATTGAAATCAGCAGCAGGAGCCATATCTTTCAATGAGAACAAGGAGGGGACCGCTGCTGAGCGGTTTTAAAAATCCAGCCTCCGCTCTTGTTTGAAGTAAATATGTGTTGATTAATCTTAAACTTAACAGATTGATGAGCTGCAGGCAAGTTTTATTAAAGACCAGGTGACCCATCTCATTTCTGAGTAGAAAAGCCAATGTGAAGTGAAATTTTTTCAAGTGAAATTGACGCTGGGTATGTTATAACTTGTTTGCTGCTTGATTAAGAGTACACAGAGCAATGGTTTTAACTCAAAAGAAAAGAAAGAACAAAAGGGTGACAAATGAGTTGTAATACAGAGATTAAAGATTCATGCAGCTTTTTCATCCTGCTGGTGTTGAACCACACTTAGCATGTTTGAGAAACATGACTGAAGCAACGTTATGTTCTGGATAATAGACTGATAAAATAACGTTACAAAGAACATTGAAGAATGCAGAGATTTTACTGCATAATGGATAGAAAAGGGCATTTCCTTTTGAAATAACAATGAGCCTGGTCTTTTGCAAATCTTTACAAACCCCACAAAGTTGTGGGGAAAACTTTACAAGGAAAGCATGAAGCTGTAAGGCGGAAACTAGAAAGGCAACATAAGCAAGATGAAAAAGGTGAGTGTGCTTGGGAGTGAAAACAGCTAATACCACTCTATCTGCAAAATCATGAAATGAGTTTGGGAATGTGAAATTAATGTCAAGGAAACAAAGCAAAAAACCTCAAAACCAAAGACCTTTGCCCCTTCAAGTTAGGGAAGTCATCAACGTTAAGACTTTAGTACTGCAAACAAAATCACCTTTGCAAACTTAGTGATGACTACTGCAGAATGAAAACTAGATTTTGCTTTCTGATAGAAAATGCTAGTATTTCAGCAAGGAAGAAGATTAAGAAAAAGTGAAACTTTCTATTTGATATTTTCTATCAAAACAGCACACTTCAGACATTCATGAAACAGAACAGTTCACACTGCTGTTTTCTGCTTAATACCATTCCTGCCATCTTCCTAAGGTTTCTTTGAAAATGCTTCTTTTCTGGTAATTTCATCATTAATTTGTATCTTTGTTGCTACCTTGTCTCCAGAAGAGTGCAATCCAGGTGGCCACTGGAGAGTGTATCTCCGCTGGCACATCTACAGCTGCATGAATCGCAGGATATATACTGCTGGTAGATCAGAGGTAAGATTGTGCTGTGTTTTCTAAGCCAGAGGCCAAAGGGAATGTCAGTGCCTTGAGGAAATGCAGCATCAAAAGCCAGTGCAGATCCACTGTCAAATAGTCGAAAATTTATTTCATCTTATTTATTCTAGTGAAAATATCAGAAAGTTTGAGAAGCACCAGAGGTAAAAAACATGTTTGACAGGGAATCTCTGACCAACAATACACTCAAGACACTGTACGACTGATACATTTGAGGATACCAGATTGCATTCCACTAGTTCTGATTTTAATTTTTGCTACAGGGTCATAACAGCTTATGTCAGCTGAAATTAAGTCAGCTTAATTGCTCAGATCCTAAATGGTCTACTGTGCTGCTTTCCAATCGCAGTACACAAGGGTTCATTGGTTCAAGTGGAAGTTTAGATCCGCTTCACTGAAGCTTTTTGGTGAAAATGTAGGGTATTTGAGTGGGTCTTATTTCCACTAAAATTTCTGGATTTTTTCCAAAGTACAAATTTTCCCAAATTAAGCTAGTGGTGCCCCAGTAGGTGCACCATAAAAGCTCAGCTGTGTTACTCCTCTGTAGATAGGTTTATTCTAGCAATTACATTGGCCCAATATCTTTTTTTTTATTAAACTCAAATAAAAAGGAAATAATTAGATATGATAGCTATCATATAAAAGAGTATGCTGACGGTGAAGTAATTAAGCTGTAATTTTCTTAAAATATGTTTTTCATTAAAATTATAAGAAGTCTATTAAATGATTAGCTAAAATTTTTAAGGTCTTTGAAGTCCAATCAGCTTTTTGATTCTGCAGACAAATCAGGGGGATTTACAATCTGTGAATGTGTGTTTGGGTAATGTACTAACTCACACTATCAATACCAAAGTCTTTCCCAGCTTGTTTGATTTTACCGAATATTGTTCATTATTGATAATGCTACAAAATGTGTGAGATACTTTTCCAAAGATGAAATGGAGCTGCTATGAGGCACTCTGCAATCCAAAAACTGTCTGTATATTTACAAACAATCTAAGTACCTCATTTACTGAGAGAGATTTCATTTATTTTTTTTTTTTTTAAATGAAGTTAACCCTTTTATTTTATCTGTCCTACTTTTAGAACTGTCTCCTGCAAAAAGTTGTATTCTAGGGAAATATGTTTGTCTGCTTTGAGTGGGGATGATGTTACACCTTCAGTGACTCCACAAGTGATCTGTGACAGTGCCCCAGCTATCCATGTCACTGTAGAAGATGCTTGGACACCCTGATTTGTTTTGGTCTGCTTTGGTTCCCCACACCACTGAATTGAAAGGATATTCAGCTAACAGACAAATAACCCAGGTTCTGTGTTTTTTAACACATGATGAATCTTCCAAGACACATTAAAACACAGACTTCCAGATCACTGGAAGTACTTGTCTATATGAGGAAACATGCAGAAAGAAAAACCCCAACAGTCTCCATGAAGTTGCATGAAAAGGGGAATTTTTGTGTAAATAATCAGTCTTTCTTGATGGTAGCAAGAGTTACAGGGGAAACACTGGGTACAAGAGAACAAGTTCTTTACAGCTGCTAAGCAAGCTGAAGGCAGACTCTTGACCGTAAACCCTACTCTCCAGCATGCCATGGAGAGCTGCAAAGCCATGGCAGCATACAGATAGATGGAAATCTTTAACAAACATTAGCCTTAGAAAGTAAGTAGAGATTGTCTTTGTCTCATGGAGGACCTTTCAAGCAAATTGAGAACCGACATGTCTTAAGAGTAAGCTGAAAGAAGTAAAAAATTGCTGCAGCGTAGACTTTCACCTTCAGAACATCCTAAGGAGCTACAAAAGGAGTTATTGCACACACAGGTGCTGCTTAGGGAGCATCAAGTCTAAAGTACTGAAAAGTTAGGTGCAGGTTAAAGGAATTAAGAGGTTTTTTTTAGTATTCAAAGTCAGTGGATGAGTTTAAAGGTTGCATTTCTGTCTGAGATCCTGTGGTGTGGACAGATTTACTAAAAACAGCTAGTCATGTGTCCTGTCCAGTTAGCTAAAACAATCAAATAACTAACAGGGTAGTGAACAGGGGGTACTGTAATGGCACATCTCTAGAGGTTCCTGACTTAACCTTTGAGCTACAGGCCCTGTACCACCTGCTATTCCTCCAGCAATAAATCTGCTTTATGCATCATGAAGCAAACCTCCGAGAAATGGTAAAAACTTCCTAATGATGTCTTTTAGAGACTATGTTTCTAAACCCTCAATTTCAACACTAATTTGGCTTTTCTAAGGTGAAAAAATGCATGGCATTGCAATCCTGCAAAAGCACCAAGCTTGATGTTGTAGTAGTAGTAGGGAGACTGCTTTTTTTCTCTCAACCTTTTCAGAAAGTGAATCTCTTTGTGTGCCACCACCTAAAAGCTGAATAAAGATGCTTTGCAGAAAGCCAAGCAGCACAGTACCATGTCAGATTTGGTGGACTATTGCTCTGGTCAGGAATGGTCATTTTGGGGGCCTGAGAATCCAAACTGATCTAAGCACAGAGCTGAGTTTAACACTGTAAATGATTGAAGAGTTTAGGGACCAGACAGCACATCTGGGGAAAACCCAAATTAGGGAATTTAAGTGAAATCTCACCTTTTTTTTTTTTCTTAAAAAGAAATACTGTGAAAAAAAAATACTGTGATGATTAATGAGGAGGATAATGGAGGAGACAACTGAGATGGTTGGATATTGGCTGTAAAGGCAATAAAGATCACATTTCATATGTATGCAGCATTGTTGACTGAACTCACAAACAAGATCTTAGGAGAAGAGGTGTAGCCATGGATGATAGTGAGAGCAGTGGAGGAATTTGGAGATGTAACAGAGAAAATGAGCAGAAGATGGTGACAGCAAAGATTATAATCTGTTCAGCAGGAGGACTAAAATACAGATGCCTGACTGGATGAATAGAAGAATCATGGAGGGGCATGACTCTGAAGAACAGGAGAATAAAGATGAAGAGTCAGGCTTACAGCAGGAAAATGGATTGTAAGAATGAAGGGTTTTCAAAGGAGAAAGAAGAAGAGAAATAGAAACAAATGAAAAAAAAAATCACAGGTATGGTTATCAGATGCATAAAAAGGTTAATATGATGAAAGTGGCTAAGTGACAAGGTCCAGGATCAGAAAAAGTGATGTGCTGAGAGCGTAGAAGATTAGAGTTAGGATGGCCTGCTGGTAGATGGACATGGGGAAAGAGGGACTGAAGAGTCACATCAACAGTGGAAACTATAGCAAAATCTGCATGAGACAAATAATACTGTCACATTGCTGTTGGAATGGCACAGGGATGACATGATCAGCCTGAATAAAGTTTTTGAAGAAGAAAAGATCTAAATCTTCTGTTAAATTATTAAAACTGGAGAGATAAAAGGACCAAACCATGACAAGACCAGGCAGTTGTACTAAATGGTTGTCATAAGTCAACAGTTCCATTCTGTTCCATTCTATTCTATTCTACAGGAAGGACTGGTGCTATGAAGAAGTCACAGACATTTTTAATAACTTAGGAGATGTTTATAAAATGAAGGAAGCTGATACTGGATTCTGCCCAATTAATGGATTTTCTGGTGATTTTTTTTTTTAATAAATTTTTTTTATTAGTAAGTTTAAAGTAAAAAGTCAGCTGTGACTAAACTATCAGAGAGTGAAGTTAATGAACCAGCTTACTTCAATGTAGAAATATTTTAATGGAAGACGAGTGTATATATATTATAAATAATAGTGACTACAACACTTACGATAAGTGAATTAAAACTAGGTCTAAACCAAAATAGGAAAAGCTGTTGATGAAATATAAGATTCAGCATCATTCAGGAAAAACTGAATGAGAGAAAAGGTCTACCCTGTCAAAAAGCTATTTTTCAGGTAAAAATGGCAGTTTACTTCAAGCTCCTAAAAGTTACATTTAATGTATTTGTATGTATTCATTTATCCTAGAACTGTAAAATGTCATACTGATTGTTAAACAAAACCAAAAGCTTTAGATGATGATATTAACAATTCTCTTGACAGTGTAGAAGTTGAGGGGTAAATGAAAACATTTCCTAGCAGAACTGGGCCCAGTTACAGCCAAGAGAGATGAAAGAGCAGAAGCAGTACGCAGGATGTCTGATATTTACAGTGACACCATTTGCCCTCTGGGCCTGGCATCATTCTGCAGAAAGTTTAAAGTTGTGTTTCTCCCATTTTTTTTAAACTCTATTATGCTATGATCAAAGTCTTTTAACACCATTAGCTCTCCTAATTCAAAGCCACCATAAATGGGAGAGAGAAAAATGACAGTCTTACATTCTTATAGCTCCCCCTGTGAATTCCTTCCCTTGGTAAAACCCCAAAATCTTTTATGATAAATATTTTAAGCAGTTGAAATTAAATCAGGCTTATTAAATCAATATCTCACTGTGTGGTAAAAGCAGCACTAAAGCTTTTAAAAAAAAACATAAAATTTTGAAGCATTGGTAATGGAAAATGGGATCTTTTTTAGATTTTCCCTGTACAGTAACTAGGATTTCATGCTTGGTCTGATGAATACTTCCATGACTTTTTAAGATATTTTGGGAAGATTTGACACTCTGGAGAGCCAGATACTGTGGAACAGGAAATTTTAAATTGAATTAAATCTTTTAAATGGATATAAGGAAACACTAACGCAAAGTTTTCACATTTTTTTATATTGATTAAATGTTTAAGAAGCTTTTGAGCTAGTGTTTTTTTTTCCCGATTTTAAAGTTTCATTTTTTTTTCTGTTTTTATATGATATTTCAGTGTCAAAATAACCTGCTATTACTCACTCAAAAATTCTTATAACGTGCAAGCAACAGAAAGGATCTTTCTGAATAACAGAGAAAAAATACTTGGTTTTATGTCACTGTCAAAATTCACACTGAGTTAAATAGTGTTAGGATTTTACTGAATGAGTCTAACTACTTATTTATGTAGTTTGGCGTAATCACTGAAACTTGGCACATTATTTTAATTTTTCCCAAAAAGTGCTATCTCAAGAAGATAGAATTCATGGATTTATCTGAATGTCTTCCTTTTCTAAATGCATTTTATGTTTATATTTCTATGGCTGTTAGACAAAAATTTACTCCTGAGAAATACTATGGTAGATGCTCTTTAGTCCTAGAGCAATCTTTATTAAATTGTTTTACTAATATTACCATTACATGTTGTCAGTTGTTAGTTCATCTATTTCCATTTTTAACTTCCAAAGCATTTTCCATAGTAAGATTTTTTTCAATACTCCAGTTTTCTGAATGGAAAGACTCAGAAATGTGTCATGAATTCAAAATGGTCATGCAAAGTGATGTGTACTTTGAGTACACAGTACTGAGAGTACACGGTACTCCGAGTCCAAAACACTGAGTCCAAAATACTGTAAGTCCAAGACTACACACAAAGTACACTTTTAATACTGTTGAAAATTCAAGGGATTTCATTTTATAGCATGGGGAAGGCAAGATTTTATATAGTGATTGTCACTGAATGACACTTTTATTCTCAGAATCCAATCCTACAGTTTTAAGTGGTGATGACAAAGACTTTCTCAAGAAATAACCATATTCACTTCTCATCTGAGCTCTTCAAGTTGAGAAAAGATAATGAATTCTGGTGATTCGATTTATAAATATCCTGCACTGGAATTAGGAGTTTGGGAAAACTTGCCAATAATCCTTACTGGGTGTTTAATGACATTTCTCAAGGACACCACACTTAAAACTTTGACTGCCTTTGAATATTTTAATTTCTGATTATTTTTTTTTCTTCTTTAGAATAGGAACAACTAGGTTGGAAAAGACCTTTAAGATCATCAAGTCCAACCATTGCCCCAGGACTGCTAAGAACACCTCATCATGGAGGGCCTTATCTACACGATTATTGAACACTTCCAGGGACAGTGATTCCACTGCTTTCGTGGGAAGCCTGTTCCAATACCTGATTACCAAATCTGGGAAGAAATTTTTCCTAATATCCAATCTAAATGAAAAAAAATAAACCTAACAGCATGCGTGTAGATCTTCTCAGTGTGTGACAGTGAGAAGAGTGCACAGCAAGCTCACTGCCCTGGACTTTAAGAGAGCAGACTTTGGCCTCTACAGGAACCTGCTTAGTAAGGTTCCATGGGATATACCCTAGAGGGCAGAAGGACCCAAGACTCTTGGTTGATATTCAAGGATCACCTGCTACAAGCTTAGGAGTGTTGCATCCCAATTAGAAGGAAGTGCAGCAGGAGGGCCAGGAGACCTCCTTGGATTGATAAGGAGGAAAATTCAAAGGAGAAAAGAGGCTTATAAAAGGTGGAAGCAAGGGCAGGTGGCCTGGGAAGAATACAAGGATGCTGTCCAGGAAGCTAGGGACCAGCTTAGGAAAGCTGAGGCCCAGTTAGAATTAAACTTGGTTAGGGATGTTAAGGATAACAGGAAGGGATTCTACAGGTACGTAGCAAATAAAAAACAGACTAGGGAGAACGTAGGCCCCCTCAGCAAGCTCTTGGGAGAACTGGTTACACAGGATTTGGAGAAGGCTGAGGTTCTGAATGACTTCTTTGCTTCAGTCTTCACTGGTGAAGGCTCTGATCCCACCACCCAAGTCTTGGAAGGCAGACGCAGGGACTGTGAGAATGAAGATCTTGGACCCACTGTAGGAGAGATCTGGTTTGAGACCATCTTAAAAAACTGAACGTGCACAAGTCCATGGGACCTGATGAAATCCATCCGTGGGTCCTGAAGGAGCCTGAGAATGGAGTTGCTAAGCCACTGGCCATCATATTTGAGAAATCATGGCAGTCAGGTGAAGTTCCCAATGACTGGGAAAAGGGAAATATAACCCCCATTTTCAAGAAGGGGAAAATGGATCAGCCAGGGAATTACAGAGCAGTCAGTCTCACCTCTGTGCCTGGCAAAATCTTGGAGCAGATTCTCCTGGAAGGCATGCTAAGGCACATGAAAATCAACAAGGTGCTTGGTGACAGCCAGCATGGCTTCACTAAGGGGAAATCCTGCATGACCAATTTGGTGGCCTTCTATGATGGGGCTACAGAACTGATGGACAGGGGTAGAGCAGTTGATGTCATCTACCTGGACTTGTGCAAAGCGTTCAACACTGTCCCACATGACATCCTTGTCTCTAAATTGGAGCGATATCAATTTGATGGATGGACCACTCGGAGGATAAAGAACTGGCTGGATGGCCGCATACAGAGAGTTGTGGTCAATGGCTCAATGTCCGGCTGGAGACCAGTAATGAGTGGTGTCCCTCAGGGATCGGTGTTGGGACCGGTCTTGCTCATCATCTTTGTCGTTGACATGGACAGTGGGATTGAGTGCGCCCTCAGCAAGTTTGCCGATGACACCAATCTGTATGGTTCGGTTGATACCCTGGAGGGAAGGAATGCCATCCAGAGGGACCTTGACACGCTTGTGAGGTGGGCACATGTCAACCTCATGAAGTTTAACCATGCCAAGTGCAAGGTCCTACACCTGGGTCGGAGCAATCCCAGGCACAGCTACAGGTTGGGCAGCCCCGCGGAGAAGGACTTGGGGGTGTTGGTCAGTGGGAAAATGAACATGAACCAGCTTCAGTGTGCACTCTCAGTCCAGAAAGCCAACCGTATCCTGGGCTGCATCAAAAGGAGTGTGACCAGCAGGTCGAAGGAGGTGATCCTGCCCCTCTACTCTGCTCTTGTGAGACCTCACCTGGAGTATTGTGTGCAGTTCTGGTGTCGTCAACATAAAAAGGACATGGAACTGTTGGAATAAGTCCAGAGGAGGCCCACGAGGATGATCAGGGGACTGGAGCACCTCCTGTATGAAGACAGGCTGAGAAAGTTGGGGCTGTTCAGCCTGGAGAAGAGAAGGCTGCGTGGAGACCTCATAGCAGCCTTCCAGTATCTGAAGGGGACCTATAGGGATGCTGGGGAGGGACTGTTCATTAGAGACTGTAGTGACAGGACAAGGGGTAACAGGTTAAAACTTAAACAGGAGAGTTTTACATTGGATGTAAGGAAGTAGTTCTTTCCTGTGAGGGTGGTGAGGCACTGGAATGGGTTGTCCAGGGAGGTTGTGAATGCTCCATCTCTGGTGGTGTTCAAGGCCAGGTTGGATGAGGCCTTGGCTGGCATTGTTTAGTGTGAGGCATCCTTGCCCATGGCAGGGGGTTTGGAACTAGATGATCTTAAGGTCCTTTCCAGCCCTAACTATTCTATGATTCTATTTCATGTATTCTTTTTTCCTGTAAGAGATGTCCATATCCTCCTGTCCTGGGTTCAGCAGTAGCAGTCATGTTTTTCCTTTGTGTTAACTGGTGCAGTGCTGTGTTTTGACTTCTAGTTTGAGAACAGTGTTGGTGAAGCCGATGTTTTCGGTTGTTGCTAAGTGATGTTTACCCTGACCAAGGACTCTGTGAGGCTCATGCTCTGCCAGGGAGGAGGGGAAGCTGTGAGGAAGTAGAGACGGGGCGCCTGACCCGGGCTAGCCGGGGAGGCATTCCATACCACAGCACGTCATGCCCGGGGTGGGGGATAACTGGGAGGTACCCGGAAGGACACGGGGCTTCCGGGTGGAACTCGCTTTCTTGGCCGGTGGTATCGTATTCTCTTCCCTTGTTATTTTCCCTTATCATTGTTTTAGCTGATAGTAGCGGTGGTGATTTGTTGCTGGACTGTTCTTGTCTCAACCCGTAGGAGTTGCACTCTCTCGATCCTCCTCCCCGTTCCTCCGGGGGAGCGGGGAAGGGGAGAGCCCCGGTGCGGGGGGGGGAAGACGGACACGGACCTCGATCGTTGTCAGCTCGGCACCACTCACTGGGAGTGAGTGAACAAGTTACCTGACTGGGTTTAAACCACGACAGTTCTTTTGGCGCCCAACGTGGGGCACGAGGGGTTGAGATAAGAACAGATCTGACTGTATTGGTAGTCACTCGTCACAATGCTGATTTATTGGCTCTCAAGGTTGTTCCTCTTGATCTCACAGTTTCAGTATATCATATCTTACGTCCATCCGGTATTTGCTGTATTAGTGTTTTTCAAGTGTGGGGCTTGGGCTAAGGTTTTTATCCCATTGTACTTTATGGTAATGACTTGTAATACAATAGAATCATTGATCATGAAACTGATCTGGCTTATGTTCCCAGTGTGGTCACCACCTTTATACTTTGGGAGGTATATGATGGAGGTGCTTAGCAATTACACATCTTTTTTCTCCTCCTCAGGTGCTCAACCTGTGAAGGAGACATCCTTTTACCCTCCTAGTCGTCCCCTGTCGTGGTTTAAACCCAGTCAGGTAACTTGTTCGCTCACTTCCCCCCCTTTCTTGCCCTCCCCCTGCTCTCGGAGGGACAGAGAGGAGAATCAAAAGAATGCAACTCCCACGGGTTGAGATAAGAACAGTTTAGTAACTAAGGTATAACACAAATCACTACTGCTACCACCAATGATAATAATGATAAAGGAAATAACAAGGGAAGAGAATACAACACCTCAGCACCAGCTGACCGATAACTCACCCCCCAAGCCCGACCAAGCTCCGACCGATACCTCCTCCAACCCTGCAGTCCCCCAGCCCTTCCGGCTAACTCCCAGTTACCTCCTGGGCATGACGTGCTGTGGTATGGAATAGCTCTTTGGTCAGTTTGGGTCAGGTGTCCTGTCTCTGCCTCCTCCTGGCTTCCCCTCCTCCCTGGCAGAGCATGAGGCTCACAAAGTCCTTGGCCAAACCAAAACATCACTATCAGCTCTGTTCCCAGGCCAAAAGTCAAAACACAGCACTGCACCAGCTACCAAGGAGGAGAAAAATGACTGCTACTGCTGAACCTAGGACATTATCCACCCCTTATTCCATACCATTCACGTCATGCTCAGATCCCACATTTTCAATATACCATCACTCTTATCTCAGTGCACTCTTATCTTAGTGCATGGACCAGTCCCTATAAAGCTGCTGAGTCCATCTGGTCCATGATGTCAGGCTCCATCTCTTGTAACAGTCTTTCAGAGCAGGAGAGACTGTGTGCAGTGTTCACACTCGTGGTTAATCTGAGCAATAGCATCCATTGCTAAGTCCACTCCTCGATCATGAGTCCATCTCTATGTTGCATTTCTGCTCTGATGGCCTGAAGTGCCATGGGTCCACCAGGCTTAAAATAATTCACTGTCCCCTTCAGCAGTTTCTGCAGCTTGCTGCTGGGGACTCCATACAGCTGCCTTCCAGCTCCGACGCTTCCAAAGCACTGGAGGGGCCCAGTGGACTAGATACTTGCCCATACTGTCCCACACACCCTGCCACTCATGACTGTCCAGACTTGGGGAAAACCTCTTGGTCCCCCTATTTTGTCGTCTAATCCCAGACAAGACCCAAACCTGACTCTGCTTAACTTTTGAGATCAGACAAAATGGTTGTGGGTAGAACACAGTCTGTGTGTGTGCCAACATGCTGATCCCCATCACAATCATCAGGCAGGTCCCAAGGGTACCCAAAGGCCATTCAAAACCTTCAGAACTCTCAGTTGATGCTGCTGTACTTGTCACTGGGGCTGGTGTAGCTGCTGTGCTTGCCGGCTCTCCCACCGCCAGCTTCTCTTTTCCTGAGTCCAGCTCTTCCTCCTCTGCCTTGCTGGGAAATGCTGCGTGGTCTCCTGCGTCCTCCTGGGGCTCCGCAGGCGGCTTCCGGGGAATGCTCTCGGCCGTCGCGGGGCTGGGCTCGGCCGCGAGGCCCGGCTCCTCCGCGGGGCTCAGCTCCTCCGCGGGGCTCGGCTCTGCCGCGGGGCTCGGCTGCTCCGCCGCCTTCTCCCGCTGCTCGGCAGCCGCTTCCTTCTGCTCCTCGACCGCCCCGACCTCCTCCACCGGCAGCCGTCCCCTCGCGGCCTCCGGCCCCGCTCCCGCCGCCGCTTGGTGCCCGGGGCCGCTCTCCCGGGCCGGTTCGGCTGCCGCCAGCTCCCGGGGCCGCTCCCCCTCGGCTCCCCGCAGCTTCACAAAGATGGAGAGTAGGGTGAGGGCCAGGACGGTGAAGAGCAGCCGGACGGCCAGGTACAAGTCCACGGCCACGTCCGTCCCGCCCTGCTGCTGGAGCCCGCCCGTATTACAAGCCATTGCCATAAAGCACAGTGAGACAAGAACCTTAGCCCAGGCCCCACACTTGATAAACACTAACACAGCTAATACCGGCTCTACGTAAGCTACAACGGTCTGAAGCTGTGAGATCAAGAAGAACAACTCTGAGAGCCAATAAATCAGCATTGTGACGAGTGACTATTAATCCAGTCAGATCTGTCGTTATCTCAACCCTTTGTGCCCCACGTTGGGCGCCAAAAATAAGAACTGTCGTGGTTTAAACCCAGTCAGGTAACTCGTTCGCTCACTTCCCCCCCTTTCTTGCCCTCCCCCTGCTCTCGGAGGGACGGAGAGGAGAATCAAAAGAATGCAACTCCCACGGGTTGAGATAAGAACAGTTTAGTAACTAAGGTATAACACAAATCACTACTGCTACCACCAATGATAATAATGATAAAGGAAATAACAAGGGAAGAGAATACAACACCTCAGCACCAGCTGACCGATAACTCGCCCCCCAAGCCCGACCAAGCTCCGACCGATACCTCCTCCAACCCTGCAGTCCCCCAGCCCTTCCGGCTAACTCCCAGTTACTTCCTGGGCATGACGTGCTGTGGTATGGAATAGCTCTTTGGTCAGTTTGGGTCAGGTGTCCTGCCTCTGCTTCCTCCTGGCTTCCCCTCCTCCCTGGCAGAGCATGAGGCTCACAAAGTCCTTGGCCAAACCAAAACATCACTATCAGCTCTGTTCCCAGGCCAAAAGTCAAAACACTGCACTGCACCAGCTACCAAGGAGGAGAAAAATGACTGCTACTGCTGAACCCAGGACATCCCCCCAGACCATTTACATTTGAGAGTTTTGAATTTTTTGAATGGCCTTTTAATGCTGTTGAGACTTGTTTGCTGATGGTGATGGGAATCACCATGCTAACACGCATACAGAGTGTGTTTTGCCCACTACTGATTTCAAGAGTTAAGCAGATTCAGGTTTGGGTCTTGTCTGGGGTCAAACAACGATGTAGGAGGACCGAGAGATTTTCCCTGAGGCTGGACAGCCATGAGTGGCAGGGTGTGTGGGATAGTATGGGCAAGTATCTAGGTCAGTGGGCCCCTCCAGTACTTTGGAATTTCACTACCGAACAACTGCAAAATCCAGAAGAATTAGTAAAACACTTAAATGAGGTGTGTGGTCATTCTGGCCATACCAGAGATGGACAAATCACGGCAACGTGCTGGGGCTTGGCCTATGCTTACAGGGCCTTGTTCAACACTATCCAGCACCTTCAAAAGAAAAAGAATGTCGGCGGATCTGAGGGCAAAGCGACAGTCGCTACTCAAACTTTGGCTGCAATGAACAGCACAGCTACCCCAGCGGCAAGTACAGCAGCTGCTCAAACTTCAACTGCAACAGACAGTGCGGTTACCCCAGCTCCAAGCACAGCAGCTGCACCAACCCCAGCGACAAGCACAGTCGCTACTCAAACTTTGGCTGCAATGAACTGCGCAGCTACCCCAGTGGCAAGTACAGCAGCTGCTCAAACTTCAACTGCAACAGACAGCGCGGTTACCCAACTGCAACAGACAGCGCGGTTACCCCAGCTCCAAGCACGGTAGCTACACCACCCCCAGCAACAAGTACAGTCGCTACTCAAACCACAGTGATAATCACTGCAGCCAAACCAGAGGACCAATTCGTACCAATATCAGCTGCCCCTGTACGCAAGAGAACAAGCAAAAAGGAGGCAAAAAGGGTGAAGCGAGATGAAGAACCAATGAATTCACCACCCGGAAGCCCCCTCTCCCTCTCCCGTCGCTCTGCTACTCCTCCGCTGGCTGAGGGACTTTTTCTGTCTTGCAATTGCTTTGTCAATCCCCCCTTCTCTAGCAAGTGATCCCAGCTGCTTGGCTTCTGTACCTTCTAGTTCGTGACCATCGGCGCCATTGTCCCAGCATCGGAGTAACCAGGTGATGATGTGCTCCCCTGGTTGACGGGTAAAATCTTTTCGCATATTCCGCAGCTCGGTTGAGGTCCGAGGTCAAGAAGTTACCTCTTCTTCTTCTTCTTCGTCATGTGATGATGACTCCTGATCAGATTCTGGACCGGGTGGTGAATTCATTATGGAGAGGCTGCTGTGCCCTGTGGGATGCTCACGCTCTGTAGGAGCAGTGCCTGCAGTAGGGCTTGTCTTGGAGTTGCTTGTCTTGCTCAGGGCCAAGCCTACAGCACGCGGGATTCCCAGGCGGTCTCCCATCCAAGTACTAAAAACTCCTCATGTATTTACTTAAAGATTAAGAGATTTTCTGAGAATGTGAGAAAAGAGCATCGTTGTTCCATTTTCAAACTCTTTTTTGAAACAAAGATTTTGAGCACCTTTGAGATACTTAATTTCTAGAGACCACCTGAAGTTCTTTCCTAGCAGACCAGAGTATCCTTGCTGTCCTAAGAATGTTTCTTTTCTCAGTTTCTTTCACACAAGATTTTACTGTCTTTGTGAGTAGCCTGGGTCTATGATTATCAATTCCTTTCAGTTGGTTTGGGAGTGGTTTTAATTGCCTCAAAACCAGGGCTTCAATGAGCATTTCATAACTGGAAGCCATCTTCCTTGAAAGGCTTAGGGAGGTGAGGGGAAAGGAAATATCAAAGCTTGCTGCTCTCTCATGAATGCATTTTGTTTCTCAATACTGCAAAAGTCGGGAGCTCTACGTAAACTGCCATAGATAAACATCTATCTTATGCATGAATATTGCCAAGCTGGTATATGTGACAGAACAAGTAAAATGTCCCCAGAGCTCTGAAGTGATTATTTACAACACTCATTTAACAGTATGCTAATTCTTAAGACAAGAGTGTAGTGAATGTAGTGAGCAGCTGGTGCTTCTGGTATTTACCGAAGAACTTCAGAATAACGTTCTGTCAAGAACAATCTGATATATATTATATATGTACACATACCTAGTACCTAGAGAGGGGTTCATTTATGTGTCAGGTTACAAGACACACAATCACCCAGAGAGTACTGCTCACCTATCAGTCTGCTTAAAACTGTCAGTGAATAAACTCTTTGTGGTGGAAATTTAAAAAGATGTCTGTGTAAAGAGCTCTGGATTATTAAGGACTTGGAACCTAAACAGTTCTCATTAAATGTGAAGCTTAAATAAATTACACTAAAAAAATTGCATAGGAAACAATGTGCTCAGCTCTCTAAGGTGCTATAAGCAGTGGTTTGATGTGCTTTTCAGACCTAACACTGTAACACAACTGACTCCTCTTCCAGGCAGGGTAGGGCCTGACACCCTGCTCTCATCTGCTGGTGGCTGAACCAGGTACCTGGCACCCTGGTTAATGCAGTTTGTCATGACAGTATCAACAGGCAAGGCTGAACCCTCAGGTCAATCCTCTAATGCAGCACCATCTTCCCTTGTGCTGGAAGAGTCTTTGTGAAGACCTGTTTGTACTGATGCAGTTATGTCAGCTGCAGAATTATTGCTTGGATTCGCCTCCACAAAACTGGTTGACCAAATCATAGTTAATTGGCTCCTCAAGTTGGCCTTTCACTGCCTAGCAACTTCGCAAGCCCAAAGAGTCTTACAGTGCAAATAGCTGATAGGTAGAAGGCTTAGGCTTTTAGGCTGTTAGGCCTCCTTATAGATTGCACTGGGCAGCTAGGAAATATCTGCTCTATAAGATGCAATCAGACAATGATTGGTACATTTTAGTCTCCCCAACAGCCTTGACTTTATTTTCTGATGTCTGCATAATACCTTGTTCTTTCTTCACAGTGATTGTAACTCCCTTTTGCAAGGAAATCATGAGTGTACAGTCATTTTCCTTGCTTCTGCCAACACCCACATACCACATGGCCCAAGAAACAAGTGGGTCACTCAAAAGAGACAGAATGTGAAAAGCCAAGATATAGTTTATAACTGTCAAAACTTCTTCAACTGGCAGGCCAACTCCTTTATATCCAGCTTGCCTCTGCAGACCGGACACTAGAGAGGGCATTTTTTATCAGCGCTTTCTCTTTGGCGCTGAACAATAGAGCTGTAACACAAGTTTAAAGTATCATGTCTTTATATTACCACAGAGAAATCTGGCTGAAGCAGTGCTCTGTTGAGCAATAGCCTGAAATGAAGAAGGGCTTAAAAGCAGAACGCTGTGGATCTCATGATAGCAGAGATGCCTATCTTCAAATATATTACTTCATTATGTGTAGGTCAGGGAATGGGCCTAGGAATCCCACCAAAAGCCAGCACCATGAAGTAGCAAGGAGTGAATTTCAGTGTTTCTGGAATAGAAGTGGAACTGCTTACTAAGCAAAGCGAGGTCATCATGGAAGTATCGCTGCTGACTACTGGTAAAGCTCTCAAGCCAATACTGACATGTTTCTGCAAGGAAATATAATTTTTAGGGGTCAGGAGGGAATATTTCTCAGCTTTGAGGTAAACTCTATATCATCATCTGTCTCCTACACACTGATAGGTTTTGCATGTCTCAAGCTGTTCTATCATTTGTTGTCCTAATTCGTTTACAAAATATCTTTCTTATTCCAAGTGGCTAGATTTCTAAGGTTAATTCTCTAGGCTGAGATGGAAAAGCAATGGCATACAGAAGAAACCAGTAAATACCTACATGAGGTGTACTGCAACTTAAGGAGCCAGGATCCTTCCTGATCACTAGGTGTAGAAGGCCTTGAATGACCTCCCCTGCTGGTCCCACATACCCACAGCCAAGGGAGAATGAATTAGGTAAATCCAGACAAGACATGTTAGCCACAGCAAGCTGGAGGAAAGCTCTAAAAAAGTCAGCTAGTTTAAGAACTCAGGTCGCAATTCTTGTCCAGGAGATAGAAACTAAACTGTGCTCTTATATTTTTGATTGTTGCTGGATTTATAGGCTCTGGGCTAGACATTAACTGCTACTTAAACAGGGACTGTGCCTTTACACATTTGTGTTAGGGAAGTCCCCTTCCCACCAGTTTTTAGATATGTCATGAGGAAGGAGACTTCAAATAATGTAAGGTATACATCACCATGTTCTTATACAGCTGATTTCTGTGCCTTGTACATAGGGCAAAGCAAAACTGACATTTCACTGGACTGTTTTTTTTATGGTGGGACATGAGAACAAGAGACTAGTGCTAACAGAGGGGGTAATACTCTGCTAACCTATCCTCCAGGTATGTTTCATGCAAAACCACTACTTAACCCCAACCCCCATACTGAATAGAATGGTTTGGAAACACAAAGTGGTTTAATTTCTGGCTAAATACCATCTAGACAGTTTCTGAATAGGCACTAATATTCTTGGTTCTTATAAATGAAACTCTGGGAAATGAGAAAGATGTTCTCAGTGAACAAACTTCAGACTAATTTCTCATCTAGAGCCAAGACTGAATGACTGAAAAGCTCATTTTCCAGTTCAGGTGTCTTCAAACCCTCATGAGCAATTCTGACTTTAAGTAAATCAAAAGGCATATTAGTAGGTTAAGTAAAAACAGAACTGCCTGTTCTGTTTGTGGTATAATCTTAAAATCATAGAATAGCTATGTTTGGAAAGGATCTTAAAGTTCCAGCCCCCCTGCCATGGGCAGGGATGCCTCACATTAGACCATGTTGCCCAAGGCTCTGTCCAACCTGGCCTTGAACACTGCCAGGGATAGAGCATTCACAACTTCTCTGGGCAACCTGTTTCAGTGCCTCACTACCCTTACAGTCAAGAACTACTTCCTTACATCCAATCTAAACCTCCCCTTTTTAAGTTTGAACCCGTTACCCCTTGTCCTGTCACTACAGTCCCTAATGAAGAGTCCTTCCCCAGCATCCTTATAGGCCCCCTTCCGATACTGGAAGGCTGCTATGAGGTCTCCACGCAGCCTTCTCTTCTCCAGGCTGAACAGCCCCAACTTTCTCAGCCCATCTTCATACGGGAGGTGCTCCAGTCCCCTGATCATCCTCGTGGCCCTCCTCTGGACTTGTTCCAACAGTTCCATGTCCTTTTTATGCTGAGGACACCAGAACCGCACACAATACTCCAGGTGAGGTCTCACAAGAGCAGAGTAGAGGGGCAGGATCACCTCCTTCGACCTGCTGGTCACGCTCCTTTTGATACAGCCCAGGATATGGTTGGCTTTCTGGACTGAGAGTGCACACTGAAGCCGGCTCATGTTCATTTTCTCACTGACCAACACCCCCAAGTCCTTCTCTGCAGGGCTGCTCTGAATTTCTTCTCTGCCCAACCTGTAGCTGTGCCTGGGATTGCTCTGACCCACGTGTAGGACCTTGCACTTTGCTTGGTTGAATTTCATGAGGTTGACACCTCTCAAGCATGTCAAGGTCCCTCTTGCATGTCATCCTTTCCCTCCAGTGTGTCAACTGAACCAGATAACTTATTAATTCTAGCATGTCAAAGGAGGTAATCCTTCCCCTCTAGTACTAGTGAGATTCACCTGGAGTGCTAGGTCCACTTCTGGACTCCCCAGTACAAGGGAGATATGGATATACAAAAGTTAGTCTAGGGGAGGGCCATGAAGATAACTAAGGTCTTGGAGCATCTGACTTATAAGGAGCGACTGAAAGATTCGTGACTGTTCAACCTGGACAAAAGAAGGGTCAGACAGGTCTTTGATGGCTTCAAGTTTTTTTCCAAATGTGGAGAGAGGAAACAAAACAATGATCATCCTCTCTTGCTTCCAAACTTGCATTAAGGTGCATTAGGAAACCAAAGGTCATAATGAAGCTTGTGTAGTCAGTGATTTTTGTAAGGATTCCAAAGATCATGTGTTTGTGTCAACATGTTTTCAAAGGTTTTGACCAGGGCACTCAAATTGGCTCCATAAGGTTGTAATCATCTTCAGAAGATGATTAAATAATTTTCCTTCATTCTAAGGGCAGCACTACGACGGATCTTTCAACACCTGCAGCTTGCTTGTTAATGATGCATCTAGGACACTGGCATCCTCAGAGACACTATTATTTATCATGGTACATCACTCTGGGGTTTGATCACTCAATCTGCCTTATCTTCCATCCTTCAGATCACAAGTTTCATTAGATGAATTTACATAGAAACATGTTAAACAACACTGAGCTTTCTGTGTGTTTTTCATAAAATAAATTGTGATTGCCAAGCTCTAATTTTCTGTAAAAAAGGCCTTTAGGGAGCCATCTGCTGCAAATGTGTCCCTATCATAAGCATAACGCTTGAAAATACAACTTTGAGGAAGCTATTTTGCACATACCATTATTAACTGAAAGTACAATTACATGACTGACTTGTTTTCTCTGGAAATAATAATAAGTATCGAGTCATGCGTGGTTCCTGGAAAACCGCTGACTGTGAATTCACCTCATTAAATCTGCCTCTTATTTTACTGTCTGGTAGCTTTGGTATGAACCACCCTTGCCATGTTAAAGACATTTTATGTAGCTTACTGATATGCTTGCTGCTACAGAAGTGACTTTTGTTAATTTGTCCTTTAAGTGAAGACTGTTATTTGTGGAGAAAAGCAGAAGGCCACGATAAACTCACTGTTTATATAAATGGGAAAATCTTTATTGCTTTCAAGAGGGTCAGTATTTTTCAAATAGAGTGCATGAGATCATTCTGAGCACAAGATTTTCATTTGCTCTCTAACGGTGCTCTTCCCCTCTTCCTTGCACCTTGTGTTCTAAGAGTGAATGAGGCACTTCTCACAGAGATTATACGTATGTTGCTTCCAATGTCACTTCTTGGAGTCTCATCCAGCCTTTGTGAAGTCAGTGATATTACCTGGGATGTGATCTGGGTCAGGATTTGTCCTACCGTGTGTAAAATATTATGAAGCATTTTACAACTCTTTTGTCCAAGGACTGCTACGCTAAAAATCAGTGGTGTTGTCTTCTGGAACCATGTGAATTGTTGACTGAAAACAAACCGTAGCCACTGAAATCTAGGAAAACCTATTAAAATGTCATCAGTCATTTTTAACCTTTTTCACAGTACATAGACTGCAGCAAGACCTTGTGCACATATATAATAGGAATTTTATTCCTTAGCTCTCACATTTGTTCCCGTTGACCTCTAATATGGTCATCATACCTGACTAAAAACAGAAGATGTTCATAGTAAACAGAAGAATACAGCTTTTGGGGCATTTGATGCAGGAAGGTAGGATCATCATGAAAAGTGCTGTTACAACATCTTCATTGTCTGTGTTTAGGGGGCACTGAATCCCTACTTTAGTGTCATTTTTAAGGAACGGAGGAGAAAAAATATTTCATGTCATACTGGAAGGAAGAAAAAAAACAATACTGCTCAGTTTGTGTAGAAGGCCTTTCTGAGATTTCTATCTAAATGCAGATTTTTAGTTTTCAGCTCTGTACAGTCTGTAGAAGAAATCCCTCAAGACGAAGATGCTGAGAAGAAATTAATATTTAAATTGAAATTTGCTTTATTTCTAGAAGACAAATTTCTCAAGCACTTTTCGTGTCACTTTAGCAATGTGTTGAACTTACTTTATCTCCATGAAACACTGAAAATGTGCAAAAGATGAAACCAAGGGGAAAAAAGACAAGCCTAGGATTGTGTTTGAAATAATGATCTTTCATCCTTGTTTAGACTACTTCTGCAAGCACTAAAGCAGAGAGATTTTTCCAGCATTAAATAAGACAAACTCATTTTCCAGACTTGAGTTTAGTGTTTCTTTCAACTACCAGGTATGTAACATTAGTGACTCTGTTTAAATTTTACTCCATTTGCATAAGGATTGGGGGGTACAGTGGGGGGTGTGGTTTTACTTTCCTACAAGAGAAAAAATGAAATTCTCACTGCAGAATGCAATCCAAACTCTAATGAAGAAATTAGAAAAAGAATCTGACAATTTAGACAGTAAGGGGAGATTTCTGATTGGCTGTCTGTGCTGCCAAACTCTTGACAGTGATGTAGAAACAGTCATGGCAGTCCACGTCATTGTAGGGTGACTGTGGGGTGGAAAAACTTGTTCCATTTCTTATGGATCACTGTGTAAGGGAGATAACTCAAATTGCTCAAATACTGCCAAGGAGTCAATCAATATCAACATTTTGTTTCTAATTGCTCTCCCTTGAAGATATTTGTTTTGAGTCTTCTAGCCGACATGGGAGTTACTCTATACTATACCAAGGAGATGAGAGTAGTAGAAAACCCTCAAGAAAGATTGGATAGCTCAGGGAGGAGGGAGTAGCAAGATGGAGGGGTTAGAATGACATGAGCAAAGTGGTGGTTGAATTCCTCAGTATAAGAACATGACATTAGGATTTTGAAAGTGAGACTAAAATCTCCATCATCAATGCCCACATCTCCAATAGCATTGTTTTCAGACAGTGTAGGCAGGTGGTGAACTATACAATAGAAAGCAAAGCAAGATGCCAAGGAGGATCTGTGAGTTTTTAGCATAAACTGAAATTTGAAGGCTTGTGATTGTGTATAGTGAGCCACTGATAGGGTACAGGGGACTCAAGCAGGAAGAATACGTTTCCAAAGTAGCACACCTGACACAATGTTCAGGATGTTTGGATTTGAGCTTTCTGTCAGACTTTGGTGAATGGAGGCCTCCTCCAAGGGAAAAAAATAAAAGCCATTAACTCAGTGCTGTAGTGGGTTGACTTTGGCTGGACACAAGGTGCCCATCAAAGCTGCTTTACTGATCCCTTCTTCAGTTGGACAGGGGAGAGAAAATAAAATGAGAGGCTCATGGATAAGGACAAGGAGAGATCATTTACTGATTGCCATCATGGGTAAAAGCAGACCTGACTCGGGAAGTGAATTTCATTTATTACCAACCAAATCAGAACAGGATAGTGAGAAATAAACCCAAATCTTAAAAACACCTATACTTATCCCCTCCTTTCTTCCTGGGCTCAACTTCACTCCTGATTTCTCTACCTCCTCCTCCTCTGCAGCAGCATGGAGATATGGGGAATAGGGGTTGTGGTCAGTTCATTATGTGTCTCTGCTGCTCCTTACTCCGCAGGGGAGGACTCCTCACACTCTTCCCCTGCTCCAGCCTAGGGTCCCTCCCATGGGAGGCAGTCCTCCAGAAACTTCTCCAACATGAGTCCTTCCCATGGGCTGCAGTTCTTCATGAACTACTCCACCATGAGTCCCTTCCATGGGGTGCAGTACTTCAGGAACAGGCTGCTGCAGCAAACCTTCTCCAGCACGGGTGCCTCTCTCCAGAGGGCCACAGGTCCTGCATGGAACCTGCTCCAACACAGGCTTCCAACGGGGTCATGGGCTTCCAGTGGGGTCACAGCCTCCTTTGGGCATCTCCCTGCTCCGGCATGGTGTCCTCCATGGGCTGCAGGTGGGTTTCTGCTCCTCCGTGGGCCTCCATGGGCTGCAGGCGACAGCCTGCCTCGCCATGGTCTATACTATGGGCTGCAGGGGAATCTCTGCTCTGGTGCCTGCAGCACCTCCTTGTGCACTGACCTTGGTGTTTGCAGAGTTGTTGTTCTCATGTATCATCATTCTTCTCTTCAGCTACATTTGCACAGTTGCACAGCAATTTTTCCCCCTTCTTAACAACTTGATTAAGTTGTCGCTAAGTAGCGCTTACTCTAAGTCAAGGACTTTTCGGTTGTGTGCTAGTGAAGGGGTAGTCAAGAAGCTGGGAGGGATCAGAGACAGGACACCTGACCTGAACTAGACAAAGGGATATTCCATACCAAAGCGTGTCATGCTCGGTATATAAACTGGGAGAAGTCAGCTGGAAGGGACTGATTGTGGCTCAGGGACAAGCTGGGCATTGGTCAGAGTGTGGTGAGCAGTTATATTGTGCATTACTCGCTGGATATCTTTTTTTTGTGTGTTATTCCTTTCTATCTTATTTTAAAATTATTATTTTTTATTCATTATTATTATTATATTTTATTTTATTCAAATTATTAAAATGTCTCAAGAATTTTTACCTTTTTCAATTGTCCTCCCCACCCCAATGGGAAAGACAAATTGAGCAAGTGGCTGCATAGTACTTAGTTGCCAACTGGGCTTAAACTGTGAGAGGGAAGGTGAAAGTACCACCCAAGTTCTGCCTTGCTTGCAAAGGCAGAATGATTTTTCTTGAAGAAAAAAATACCAGTGAATTACTCAGGGGTAAAGTAATTCAGCGAGATTCAGTTCAGTACTGAGATTCCCAGATGGTGCAAAAGTATTAACACTCTTTTGTAATTTATTTTTGTGTTTGCAACTCTAGTTTTTCCTCTGTGTGTCTGAGAACCCAGAAAAAACGAGCAATGAATATTAAAAGCTTAAGGTGAGACGTTAGGTTATTATTTCCCCAAAGCTTCTGAAATTTAGTTTCCAAGCTAAAATCAGACTTATTGTTTTGAAGTGAAGGTGAGATATTTAACATTTTCTGTGTGAAATCTGTGGGCATTGCTTTCATATATCCTAAATGGTTCATAAGAACTTAATCCTCAGAATATTTTTTCCTTCTCTTTAAAGTACATCCAGCCCCAATTTACCTAAAAGATGAACAGTTCCTCATAGTTTTGCAGTGTTTTGTTGCTTGCTGCTGGTATCATTGCTTTGGATACTGGGCTGAGTAGAATTACAAAACCTTCATTCAGAAAACGCCATTGCATTTCTCAGTTCTACAAGTACGTGTTTTTTTAGAACTAAGGAAAATCATAAAACAAGAAGTGAGAAAACCAGAGTGCCTGAGAGAGCAAGATGCAGCTCTCTCCTTTAATCTGTGTCATCAGTAGTATTACTGATTACATGATCACTTTCTCTGAACAGAGTCCAGCTTTAAAAATCTGAAGATGCAACATGCTTAACATAGGTATACATGTATCTGTCCTTTTATCTTAGAAAATCTGGATTTTCCATGTTCATTCTATACCTGTCATAACTAGCATTCAATTGTCAATAAAATCTGTGGCAGTGGTGGTTAAAATTTTACATGTATTTCTATCATGAAGTTTGGATCCATATTAGTATATGATGTGTCATGTGTAACAGCTGTTAACAAGTGCTTACCTGCTACTTTATGGTCATTGTACATATGTCTAAGCTACTCACTTTGGTCTATTAGCTGGATTTTTGCAAAGAAATACTTGAAGACTGCATAAAGTAAATAAACAGACACAGGTGATCTTTTGCTAGTATCAACTAAACAGTATGAGAAGAGAATGTACATATTTTAGAACTGTAAGGCACTCAACTTATATGAAATATCATAAAGCATAACAATTGGGAAAGAATTACTAAACAGTGAAAGCATATTAGCATGTTTTCTGTGTAAAAAATGTTGAAATAGGAGATAGCTGCAGAATTAAATGAAGTCACATTAAATGGGCCACTGTATTTTTCCTTTTAAAGATAGACTTCCTTTAAAAAGCCCTTTTCCAACAAAACAGCTGTGCAATATATCAAATAATAAGGTGCATGTACTATAAGTCAAGGCTCCAGCAGCCAGCCTGTCCTGCGGTTCATGTTGCTCTAATGTTAGGTGACTGACCTCCAATGAAGTATGTGTGGCTTGGGACTGTGTGTTGGACCCAAGCAGCATAACGGACCCAAGCAGCGTAACACTTCAAATTTTGTTGCAGGGCTGATAATTGCATTACCTCAATTTTTTTGATAGCTGTAACCCTACATAACTTGTGGAACCGTGAAATGAAACAGATATTGGCCCCATAAATTCATTGTAACTACGAGTTTTAGGTGGCCAGTCAGTTAAAGGTGATTACATAGTTCAGCAAGTAGTGCAAGACTGTGCTAAATTTCTGTAGCTACTGCTTGACAGCAGAGCTCTGCAAAAGACAGTTTATCAACCAACTTTCACCACCTACCTTTTTCAATGACCTTTCATTTTCTCTTGAAGCAAGTATTCTTTACACCCAGCCTCTGTAGCAAAACAAAAAATCTTTCTCAAACTGACAAAAAAAAAAAAAAGAAAAATGAGAGCGCAATGGTATTGAAGATTTGAAAATAAGTATTCATTTTGTGAGTTTATGAGCAGCAACAGGAAAGAGTCAGGAGAGCAGCATTCCCATGGTCTGCAGATTACTACATCATGTCAGGATACTCATTTCATTATCAAAATTGACATACTTGTTGCAAATGTAACAAGATTTATACTGAAAAGGTTGCTCTGTTACTGTTTTTTGGTGGCCTAATTTCTGAATACCATGGTTATATGGCTAGAAACCTGCTTGATTTGTTTTTTCCCTTGAGGCCTTGCTTTGCCAGAATTAAGAGGGAAAGGGTTAAAGTACAGAAAGCAAAGCAATTTTTTGGTTGTGCAAATGTTAACCTTTCAGTAGAATGCTTTGATCTCCTCCTTGCAGCATGTTGCAGAGGCTTGGAAGGTAAACAGGTGCGTTGCTCTGAAAAACTTGGCTGCAGAGAAGGGCACTTTTACCCTGTTATTTTTCAATGGATTATTAGGAATAGCATGCACTTAAAACAAATTGCTTATGAAAGTATCCATTTAATGATTAAAATAAGGAGTAAAAATTATGCATTCTTCAACTTGAGGAATCATTAGGTACTGCTTAAAAAAGATTTAAGCTGGAAGTTCCTAGTTTGCAACTATGATATTAACAGCTCAAGCTCAATAGTTTATTAAAAAAAATAAAATGAGTAAGAATACAATGCACGCTGCCCCCCTGAAGACTTAAGTTACAATGATTCAATGGTTGTAGAAAGTCAAGAGTATGGTGACTACATGCATACTCATGGTGGGTATGTACATATACACATATGTATATATGTACATAAAAAGACTCAACATAAGATATTAATTACTTTAAACCACACAAGATATTAGTCACTCTAAATCACACAGATTTGCCTCATCTTAATCTCCTCTTACTGCACAGGCTTCATTCTGTTAAAAACAAGGAAAAATTGAGCTCTAGCATCTGAACATTGTGTCTTAAAGGATCAAGGCTGTGCTGCTGTTAGGTGTCAGATGTTTCCAGGTCCATTTGTAACTGTTCCATGAGGGTTTCTGTGGACAGTTTGAAGCCAATGATTTAGAAACCTAATAAAAATGCAGTCTGCAAACCCTTTCTTCCACTGTTCCTAATTATGGAGTTTCCTAGGCTTCTCAGTATTGACATCTGAATGAGTGAGCACCTTCATTTCACACCTGCACATGCAATTATTTTAATTTTTGAACAACTTGAAATCAGCCTTACACTTCAGCCAGCTGTGATTCCAAGAGTGCACGCTTTTTCCCTGAAGATAGTGGACCAGAAAGCTTTGTCATGTCCACCTCTCACAGAGAGCCTTACAGCAGTCATTGTGGCAGTCATGCTGCCCTGTGAAACTGTGCTCCTGCTGCCTTTATCACTCTTGCATGTGATAGCTCAATGGGAGACCTTACATCTGTACTGCAGGGATTCACAGTCATGCCTCCCATTAAAGGAATGCCCACTCCTGGGCTCTCTGCACCAGGCTCCTCCCTGTCCCTCATGCTCTCTCTCTCTTTTCCATCAGCAAGTTCTGCCCAAAAGAAATCAGATTTCGTACTAGAAACATGAAGCAAGAATAGGGACAAGGTTATAGTCAGTGCTTCCAGTAACTGAGGAGGACAGCAGACCTGTGAAGTCTTAGCAGAAGCAGCAGTCTTTCCAAGCATCGAGCAACACATTAATGTCCTGAAATGGAGCAGGATTTAAGACATAGTCTGTTCTGCACTTCCGCCTTGGTTAACTGGGATTCTGCAGTGCTTTCCAACAAGGCTGTGCTTTCTGTTGTGTATACCTCCCCAGTCACAGGGAGACTGTAGGCAGCCTGCTTGGATGTTATGATGCCAGCATGTGAACGTGATTTTGCAGCCAAATACAGAAACAGCAAAAAAGCTGTTGTTTATCTGAGCCTAGCTTTAACCTTGAACAGTACAAGTAATGATAAAAATAAGACCAAGGTAGTGTTTGTTTTTTTTTCAGTTGTTTGTGTTTTTTTGTTTTTTTTAAAGTGTTTTTATTTACCTATGATCCAGCAATGAGTGACAGAATCATTCTCTAGCGGATGGCAATGCACAGCATCAGAGAGATATGTGTGGAACAAGGACACTGTCATGAGTATTTTACAGAGTTGTTTACATTGCAGTGTTCACATTTCACATTAGGACATTCTCAGAATGACATCATCTTCTGATACTATAAAGAATAACATAACCTCCATTGCAAAGGGGCATTCTGATGTAATCTAAGATATCACAGAAGATGAATCACTGGAATTCCTGCCTGCTACTTGGATGTCCAAAAGTACAATATAAGGATCATAGAAATTAGCTATAGAAGGAGTGCTGATCACTACCACCATGCAACCTAAATGCTTGCTTTGTTCTTCCTGTGTTCTTCATAGGTTCTTTATATCAACAACTTCCAGTGCTGTGACACTAGCATGCATCCATCCTAAAATTAATGAATGTACTAATTCCAGTTTGCCTAACGTACAGAAACTGTCTTTTATTTTATGACTGAGTATTTAAACTTTACACCCAGGCTCGGTAACAAAATAAATTGTTTCTGCATGAGATTACTCTTCAAAATTGGGTGTCATGCTGAAATATCAGTGGAGCAATAAGTATGACCTTCGCAGCATATCAACATTTATTTCATGAAAAAAACCCACACAGCAGCAGATGGCATTTGGATATAAACAGATTTTGAAGCAAAATACTTTTGCTTACTCTGGTGTACTTAATATATGTAAAGCAATTTTCTCAAGGCAGCACAGGATGGTTCAGAGCAATTTGATATTTCAGAAATTTTCAAGTGATAAGCCTCAAATAGCTCCCTCATGAATAAGAGGCAGGGTTTTGATAGAAACCTTGCAGACATCCTGATTCACATGATGCAATGAAGGAGGAACAGCTGGAGGCTTGTGTGAGTGGTGGCTGGACACTCCCAAGTGGGAAAAGCCAGATATTTGTGATTTCTGACAGCAGAAGCAATGTTTCTTTTCTGCCCTCGAATTCGAATTTGTAATATTCATCAAGTGCCCTGATAGACAGCAGAGAGGATCAAGCTCCGTTACAGAAACTCCAGAAACCTGATGGGCATGAACTTAAGATCAGCACCAGGAGGAAGTGGCTGGCGAGGATGGATGCAGGGAGATACCATAAACTGAGCAGGCATGTTATCACTGGAGGCTCGATGTTTTCTGGAAGACAGGATCTGCAATGCTGTAGACACAGCCAAGGCTTGTCCAGCCCTTGATCTCATGTTGCTCATCCGTGTGAGCACTGATGACTATCAGGCAGCTTATGGAGCAAATAAAGAGTGCCTACAGAGATCTCTGGGGGAGAAAGTGAGACACAGATTCAGCTGGTGTCCTTCTTAATCCTTCAGGTCAAAGGGAAAGGCTTGAGTGGGAACAGAGGCACTCTTCAGGTTAACAGCTGGTAACATGGTTAGTGTTGCAGACAGTGACTTGGCTTTTATAACCAGTATTTACTTTTTTTTTTTTTTAATTCAGGTAACTGGTAGGTAGGATCCAATGGAGTGTAGCTCTGAAGCTTGAAGGACCTCAAGAAAACGGACAGTTTCAAATCCATCCTTTGCCAAAGCACAAGAATGGTCCATCCTGATAATCAGAAAACTGACTGGACATATCAGAAGACCAGGCTGGCTAAAGAACAGTTGTGGCAGTACTCCAAGTAGAAAAGGGAAAGCAAAAAGGAAAAAGAAAAAAGGAGGTGAAACTGAGGACAAGCTACAAAGGCAGAATATTGCCCAGGCATGCAGGAAAACTGGCATGGGCAACAGGAGCTTCTACAGCTACTTTAGTAGAAAAAGAAGAAACAAACAAACAAAAAGTGGGCATGCTGTTGAATAAGACGTGATTTAGTTACAGTAAATGCAGATAAGGGCCTTGTTCTTTTTAAGATCTTTACCTCAGTCTTCAACAACAAGATATCCCACACTTTTGCGCTTAAGTACAGGGTTCAAAGAGGAGAGGATTTTAATTTTACCATGGATAAATCATGCTGATAATGATAAAATGACTGGATCTGTGGATGAGAGAAGGGTAGTGAGTGTCATTTACCTCCACTTTAACAAGGCTTTTGACATTATCAGCCGTAATATTGTTGTGTCCAAGTTAGGCTGTTATGGATGGGTGGACAACTAGATGGGTTAAAAAAGAAAAACCCAACAAAGATTGGATGGTTGAGCTTACGGAATCGTGGTTAACGGGTTATACTTTACCTGGATAGCTGTGGCAAGTAGAGTGACACATGGGGCTATGCTGGGATGTGTCCTGTTTAACGTCTTCGGGTATTTTTCAAGATTTGATCAGATAAAGCCTTGAGGAACCTGGTCTGATTCATGGTTGATCCTGGGTTTTGAGCAGGAGACAGGAGTAGAGATTTCCTAAGGTTACTTCCAGCTTGAATGGATCTGTGGTGCTATGAATATATGAAAACACCTTATCACAAAAAAAGAGAAATATGTTACACAATCTGTTTTGTCTGAGATTATTGTGTATACCAGCAGACAAACTTTTACAGGGCAGCATGCTGAAATCTGAGGACAAACAGTTCTTTGAGTTGAATCAGGACTTATAAAAAGCAGATTTCTTTATGTATGTTTATCAGTCTTGGATTGGACAGAAGATGAGAGCAAAGTAGCTGCTAGAGATTAAAGAAAGAAGTGAAAAAGAAGGACAAGGAATTCAGCCATGGATAGGTAGAAAATAACCAGGGAAATACAGTATGATCTACTGGTGGGTAGCAGGTTAATAACGCGCATGGTATAAATCACCCCTTGTTGACTGTTGTGTTTGTCTGGACCATCAACATAAAAATGACACAGGCAATGGAAATACTTTGAAGTTACCCAGGAGAAAACTATCTAGCTGAAAAACAACATTTACAAACAGTGTGCTCAAAGCAGCAAAATCCCCCCAAAATTGTAAAGGAAAGTCCTACACTCCACTTTGAGTGCAAAGGCATTTTGACACTGCCTTCAATGGCCCAAGCCTTCATTAAGGAGAAATATGCCATGGTGTCAGGAAGATGTTTATTTTTTTCTATCTAATTGGCTCATGAAAGCTGAAACTGAAAACTGACATCAGATGTTTTCTTGAAGAGGAATTACTTTTATGTACATCCTTTGTTACACTTCACACATTTTGGAAAATCTTCCACAGAGCAAAAATGATCTTTCATGAGCACTTCTTGGCTTTTGCCTGTTAATCTCTTCTAGGCTGTAAGAGCTATTAGTAGTGAAATAACTGATGTTACTCAAACAAAGAAAAATAAAATTACTGATTTTGATCCAAGACTGTATATGACTGGCCATGACTCCCCCCAGCAATGTCTCCTTTAGAGGAGCAGAGAAAGCGTGTGGTGTATTTGAGACTGCTGTCATTCAGGGAAAGAGTAACCAGGCAGAGCTGCTAGTGACATTCTCTGATGAGTGATGTTAATAAGTGTCAACTTTGTCCTAGGGCAGAAATTACGTTGTTAGAAACAAGTGGGAAAACAATGTCAGTATCACACTTAGGTTAATCAATTCTCCTTCATTGATCTCCCAGTGATGGTGGGAAAAGACTCTTCCTTAGTGTGATTTGTTGTGCTCTTAAGATTAGTATGCACAGCTCCATCTTTTGGGTTGTACATTCAGAGATCATTAAATTTATTTCTGTAAGGGAAAAGGAGGAAGGTTTGTAAATCATACATGTTCACAGTCTCAGGATCTTCCTCTTGTCAGGAATCACAAGTTTTACAAGCTATTTTAAAGGCATGTCAAGTAAATCAAATAGCTATCGGTTTTAATTAGCACTCCAGCAAGCTGTAATCCTCTCTACCTGAAGCTAAGTGACATCAAAGAGATATGAAAGTCTTTCCTGCCTTTGATGTTTTTTTCTACATAGAACACTCCTCCTCTCATCTGTGCAATTTTTGTGCCAATTTTATAAAGCAATTGAAGGACACCAATAGGAACTAATCCTTGGCAATAATGTACCTAAATAGTCATGAACTGAGTTACTGTTAAGAAAAATATTTGAATATAATAAGTAATAATATTTTCCACAGGGCTTTGAGATGGTTAATTCTCAGATCATCTGTCATGAGGATAATGCATTTTTGCTGTACTTGGATTCAAAATGGTATACAGTAAAATACAAGCAAGGACACAAGCATGCACAATTACTTTTGGTACTTTCTGATAACACAAACCAAAGATGTGTCTTTCGTGTGTCTGAAAAGAGAATGAAATGAAGATTCACTCACAGATCAGTGCAAAGCTATCATAAAAATCTCTGTAATATATATTTTTTAAAATTATGTGCTTTTAAAAATATTTGATATTGCAATACACATGTATTTGAAAAACCAAGATTTCTAACTATATTTTAGCATTACTGATAGAGTGTATAACTAAAAAAGAATGAAATAAAATTACTTTACACCCATTTTTTAAAAGATTATGTAACATACCCAGCTCACTGTAGATTGAGTGTTGGAAATAAAAAGGAAAAAAAAAAAGGAAAAACAAAAGAAAAAACAAGGAGCTTGCTACTAAGTGCCACCTCCATAAAATTTAATTGTCAAACAAAAAAAAAGAGTTCAGAATACAACGTATCAAAGTTCTTCCAGTCGTGTCCAGTGCTGAAGGAGCTAGGTCTGTTTTGGAGAGCAGGATGTTAGAAAACCTATCAAGTTCTAGTTTTGCCATATCTTCCTTGGTTTCTTCTGCTACCACTGCCCCAGTCTAGTCCGGATTAAGTACCAGTGAGTGAATTCTCACCTGAAGACCCATCTCATTTATGTTTTACATCACTGGTCAGATCCAGTCTGAGGGTCATGGTTTTCTTCCTGCTGGGGCTGTAGCCCTCCTGGGGCTATCATGTTCGTCTGTAACATTTCTGTCCCAGCTGCCTCCTGTCTTGCTCATGCTGGTGTTGACCATCCTGTAGAAAGGGTGGTCAACTTCACCTCACAACTCAACAGAAGAATTTCAACACCTCAAATTTTACTTACTGGCTGTTCAAGATATTCAGATGATTAAAAGTTGGGGCAGCTGTGACCAGGCAAGTATCCCATTTTCTTTTCTCTGTTACACAGGAGCAACTAGCAGCAATAAGAGTAGCTCTTGTCCACCACATCCTGCAACACTTGACCTAAGGGAGCATACAAAGCTTCTTGTTTTTCTGATCTAAAATTAGTTTAAATCAGTCAGAAAAATACAAAGGAAGGAGTGCAAGTTTGTGGAGAGCAGCATGGAAATACGCCTCTGCTTCCTGCCTCCTCCTATTAATCCATTATTTTACTTGGTTACTTTATGGTTTATGAAGTTGAAGTCTTTCCTTATCCATTCAGCACAAAATACTAACTAATTTATGATTCTCTCATATTTTCTCAGAGAAGCCTAAAAAGATGCATGGGGTTATTCTTTATCCAAAATTATTTATTTTTTCTCTCTTTGCAAATATGTATTGTATAAATATATAGTAGGTATTTTACTTATGCAAAATGTCTGACAGTTCTGACAATTGTCTGTTGCTTTCAAATTGTTCTAGAATTACTGGTATAAACTTCCATTCATTCTGGTTCATCTGGGTTAATTATTTAACAACATAATTTCTTGCATGCAAGTTATAATGCTCTGTTGCTTGAGTATTGCTTGCACTCAGGATAATTTAAAATATTAATCTAATGATAAATGAAAGCATCTTAGTGTCCTGTTATTCATAATCTTCTTTATTATTTAATGGATACTTTAAAGCAATTATCTTAAAACTCAGTGGGCTTGACCTTGCTTCCATTGAAATCAATGGCAAATCTCTCACAGAGTTCAATGGATTACAGCCAGCCTCACTGTGTAATGAGTTATTATTAATGCCTAGCTTTGCTCCCTAATTATTCCCTGACACTAAGCACATAGTTGGTTACTTATAAAAAATAGCAGTTAAATACTACAGTAAGATATAAAAGCAAAATCAGAAATTTTACCTTTCCTATAAGCATTTTTCCTGGGCTATTAATATTTATATGGCATCTTTAATAACAGAGCACACAGGCTGCCAAACAAGTAACGGGATTAACTACTTTCCATGGATGATCTATATTTATGTAAACCCTTTAATGAACTTCATGAGTTATGGAAACTACATCACAAGAGACAGGAGGACTTAATAACCTGGCACAAATTATTTAGGTATTTTCTCCATTAGCAGAATTAATTCACAGTCCCACTGAAGCTTACTTATCCTATTGATACCATTTGCATTTGAATGTAATTCATTAATTCTTATTTTTACCGTTATCTGCAGCTGGTTGAGGAGGAGAATAATAAATAGTAGGCTTAAAAGAAACTTCTAATACAATTTAAATGTGGGCATACTTAGAACTTTGTGTCTTTATATCTGCAGTATGAAACTACAGAACAATATATAACAGTAAAATGTTAGCAGATATACTCACATATAAAAGACTAACTTGGAGCATGGGGAGCTGATACAAGTTGGGCACAACCTTTGCACAGACAGATCTATTGCTGTTGGTAATCCTCAAGCCTTAATTTCCTTGTTATATTTATTTAAAGAGTGTTCTAGGTCAGTCTCATTCAGTTACTAACATCTTGTTTTACAAGTGCTCACTGGGGAGCGCAGGCAACTCACGTAGAATTTTGAGTATTTTTTAAAATTTTCTAAGTGCCAAGGATGCCTATGATGCAATATCAGGATGGTTACAGTATATTATTTTCTCTCTGTTTTATTGAAGTTAAGCAATCTTTTAACTGCACCCTTATTCCAAAACATAATTGTCAAGGTATCATGTATGTATATATAAACAAACAAACAAACTCCCTCTTGTCCCAGTTTGTACAAATTCAAGGTGACTTGATATGAAGCAGATAGATACATTCTCACTGCAAAACTCAGGATGCTTATGGCTATGAATTCCATGTTGACTAGCATGATAAAGGGCTTGTAACTCACTTGTGTGCTCTGCTTCAGCTCAGAAATACCATGCAGCCTCCTCACCCCTGCCACCACCAATATGTGTCACACTCCCTAATCACTGTCTTGCTTATTGTCCTGGGTTCAGCAGTAGCAGTCATTTTTCTCCTTCTCAGTAGCTGGTGCAGTGCTGTGTTTTTGACTTTCAGCCTGGGAACAATGCTGAGAACACCAATGTTTTTGGTTACTGCTTAGTAATGTTTAGCCTGACCAGGGACTTTCTGAGTCTCATGCTCTGCCAGGGAGGAGGGGAAGCCAGGAGGAAGCAGAGACAGGACACCTGACCCAAACTGACCAAAGAGGTATTCCATACCACGGCACGTCATGCCCACTATATAAACTGGGGCAGTTATCCAGAAGAGCTAGATCACTGCTCAGTCAGGCTGGGTGTTGGTTGGCAGGTGGTGAGCGGTTGTATTCTCTTCCCTAGTTATTTCCCTTATCACTATTATTATTGGTGGTAGCAGTAGTGATTTGTGTTACACCTTAGTTACTGGACTGTTCTTATCTCAACCCGTGGGAATTACATTCTTTTGATTCTCTTCCCCGTCCCTCCAGGAGCTGGGAGGAAGGGGGAGGAGTGAGTGAACTGCTGCATGGTTTCTGAGTGACAGGCTGGGATTAAACCACAACTCCAGTTGCTTTTCTGGAGCCTGGTACCTAGATTATAAAAATTCAGTGCAGGTTAGAAATAGGCTATTCTATTATTTGTAAAGAAGAAAGGCACTGAAGAAGAATAATGATAAGAAAAGTTACTTTATTTTTAGTGGATCCATAGTAGGATTTTACATTCTTGGGCCAAGGTGGAAAAGAGCCCTAAACTGCCAAAAAAAGCTTACTCGGAACACACAATTTTGCATACATAATTGGATGCAAAGAAAGAAACCTACCTCTGGGAAATCAAACTTTTAATTAATGGCCTGTAGGAAGTTAATTATGTATTTCAAGGTGAGCCATATTTGAAATATTCATTTGTTCAAGTCAACAGAGTGTGGTTGTGTTTTGTGTCTGAAATTTACTAAATAAGGCCATAATAAAGAAATAATCATACCCAATAATTCTAAAACAAACCTCCAACTGAGTTAAATCCACACATCCTACATTGCAAAGCATGCTAATCTGAAAAATGAGTTTTCTGGAGATCTCCAGCTCCAAAGAACTCTGGTTTCAAACCTGCACTCTTTTTGATAGTTGCCTACTCTTCCCTCCAATATGTGGAATATAAATGTGCAAAGGTATCAAAATACATGCAGAAATATGCAAAAGGCATAAACAATTACAGCAAACTTAATGTTTAATTTTAAAAGGTTTGATATACTAGCTTATATATAAGCTTGTACAAGCACATGAGACTGGGATGCTAGTTTTGTAAAGCATCGAACACTTTTTTCAAGCTATTTTCTTCACACTGTTTCTTAATTCTTGAAATACTACTTTTTCAAGAAGTTTTGAGAATTTAGCTTGTATTTTCCTAAACTTAGTTGGAAAATGTTCAGATGAAATTTTACACACAGATAATTCTTCCTGGGACTAAGGCAGCGGCTGGGTTTGCTCTCTGGCTCTGAGTCCAACAGGCAAGGTCAGCTCATATCCATACTATTTTGACTCTCGTAACCTCCAAAACTGGGTGTGCATATCCAAAATTATTGGGAATGATTCTGCAACCATGATAACCCCTGTCTGGGAATAGCTGGTGAGAGTGCCAGTTCATCCATATTAAAATCATGACAGAAACCTATATTTAACACCATAGACTTGTTCTGTTTAATGGGCTGGTTTTAACATGACCATGCTGGCTTCTACATATGTGCATAGAGTCTGGGTTGCTGGAAAACTCTGTACTTAAGTGATTTGGCATCAAAACAGAAGCAAGAATTTGCAAAAGCAAAGCCAAAATATTATATTTTCAAGCCCTTCATTGTGATCATATTTTCCAAGACTATATAAATAATTTCCAATTCATTTTATTCACATAAAATTCTCTTAGGAGTCATAAAATCATAGAATAGTTTGTGTTGGAATGGACCTTTAAAAGTCATCTAATCCAAACCCTCCTGTAATGAGTGGGACATCTTCAAATATATGAGGTTGCACAGAGCTCAGTTCAACCTGACCCTCAGTGTTTCCAAGGTTGAAGCATCTACCACCTTTCCGGGCAACCTCTTTCATCACCATTATCCTAAAAAAAAATTCTTCCTTATATCTAGTCTAAATTTCCCTTCTTTCAGTTTAAAGCCATCACCCCTTGTCCTATTGCTACAAGCCCTATTAAAAAATCTGTCACAGCCTTTCTTGTAATCCCCCTATAAGTACTGAAAGGCTGCAATAAGGTCTTCCCAGACCCTTCTCTTCTTCAGGCTGATCAGCCCCAACTCTTTCAGCCTTTCCTCAAAGACAGGTGTTCCATCCCTCTGATCACTTTTGTGGCTCTCCTCTGGACCGGCTCCTACAGATGTTTTCCCTGTACTGAGAATGGCATCTTCCACCAAAGATCTATTGGTTTCACTATGACTCCTTGTTGATTAAATAGTTAAAAAAATAGCCTTAAATCCTTCAAATGTTGAAGCCAAACATTAGATATAAAACTGGAGTGTTCCCGAGATGCTGTTGTCAGGTACTTACATTTGTGAGTAATAGAATAGCAACTCCTTTATGATGTATTGCACTAATTTAACTTTCTGATGATGGATTGGAGCAATACATAATCCAAAAAGAGGCATTTTTAAGAACAATTACTCAAGAGATGGAAGAGGCTGGAAGGATACAGGGTAGCCAATAAATAGTAATTATAAAAATTTATGGAATTTTTGAGTAGTTTTACTGATGATTAGACGGAAGAGAGAGACTATAATCAAATGAACTGGTAAATTGTTCATCAGCAATTCAAATTCTTCAGTGAGATGGTCTGCCTCAGTCTAAGCTCCAATTATTTTGAACTTTGTTTCTCTGGAAGTTGAACCAAAGGCCCTGAAGAGAAGTAGTCCCAAGACTAATACTAACTGAGTGGATGTACACTGAAATTTCTTGCTTTGTACACTCTAACACATTCCTCCTTTATGTTACCAGAGAAGATAAACAACCTTCCATTACTTTGTTCTGTTGTCATTTGTTTTCCTGCCAATCTTTTTGTAGGCATTGCAGCCTGGGTTTTGAGCCCTGGGTACTAGTCCTTGCTTTGTCAGTGACTAGCCCCGTGGCTGAGCGAATAACTTCTCCAAGTTTGTTTCCTGTTTTGTAAAATGGGGGATGAAAATACCTTTCTTTTCTTTGTCAGAGCAGAGGTTGGAGAGCTGTAGTACATACTAAGGGGCCTAAAGAAGCAATAAATGTTTAGAATAACTTTTGTAATAATGTAGCTTTGTTCAGCAAGGTCAATAGGCACTTGACTTTTAAACTGTGGATCTGCAGGGAGTGTTGTCCTAAGTATTGTATGCAATAAGAGATGCAAAGTGAACAGTTTTCATTCTGTTAAAAGAATGTGATCAAATGGTAAATGGTGCTGAAATAATGCTAGCACCATTTTAGCATACTGGTTTGTTAACTGAAGGTTGTTCAATAAGTGAGATCTTGTGCATGACAGTCATTGCCAAAGCAATCAATCTCTTAGTCAACGTACTACACCACTCAATCATGCTCGGTCACCTGCAGGCCCGTCAACCCATGATCAGGGATTAAGATTTTTATGGGGACAAATCCCACCAAAGATCAGATGGGAAGAGATGCTAGAAGATCAGGGGATGATTATTTCTTATAGTTGATGCGCAAAATTGGAGAATTCGGTTCCATGTTGGCCTACTCTTTCTACTGCACCCTATGCTTTCTCTACCTCGTGCTAAAGACAGGAGATCTGCCCTTGAAGGACTGGGTTTTAGATCATGGTAAGGCATACCCCTTGTAAGTCAGTATCTGTAGGTGGGTGGTAAAAGCTACTGTAGATGAGCTTCTGGTGCCAACAGAAAAAAATGTAAAAACTACCATGCGAAAAATTGTTGAAAATCTCTGAGTTATGAAGCAACTCAGATGAGCACATCCCATACTCTTTTCAGCTCATAGTTACAACAGGTTATTGTTTAGATAATAGGTCCATCTTCTGATCAAGAGGACTATTGAAAAGAAGCTACACTATTCTATCAGAAAAAGAAGGTTATAAAAATGTCACTCTGTCCTGAAGTCTTGACATAGATTCCCACAGGAAAGAATAAATAGCATGTTTACTGCTCTAACATTTTGGGTGGAAAGAAAAAGGGGAACTTTTTCCATAGCCTTGCTTCTCATCCTTCTCTTGTAGTGGCACATGCATGCTGCCTCCTGGACAACAGCAAATGCATAACTGAAAGCTCCCTTTAGGAGTTGGTTTAGCTACACCCAGGATTAAAGGCAGCATATATATTTGAAGAAAGATTTCTTTACTGAGGCCTAATCAGACTGTGGAAATCTGAAGTGATTCTGGATAAGAGCTTAGATATGAGCCTGGCTATGGAGATACCTAACACCCCCCCAGAAATAAACCTGGGAAGAGGGTCTAGTGTCTCAAACTTTTTGCTTTCACCAAAGTGTCCTAACTGATAGGTTACAGCTGCCACATCTTTCTCCTTGCACATCACCACCAAGTCAGTATTGCTTTCACCATGCTGGCATGGATTCAGTAGGAAAAAACAGGAGTTTCCCCATGACCTAGTCATAGTGGTGAGCATGCACTTCTGGGAGATGTGGCTTTAAACTTCTGAACTTCTGCAGGTGGAGAAGAGCCACAGCCTGTAATTACCCACGCTTTCACTAGAAATATACTACATTAAAGGTAACTACTGCTGGTTTAGAGAAAGCAAGCACAGTTTTCAGTCATTTGAAAAATAATGGTAAATGGTCTAGTTGTCCTGGCTCTGAGCGGGGCAGAATTGTTTGCTGTAGCCCTGCTTAATCTCCAAAGCTTTGGAAAAAGTGGGATATCAGACAAAATTTCTCCAGTCCCAGGTGAAAAATTCATGTTGCCCGCACTCTTTCCTCCCCCTGGAAAAGGAGCAGCCCTTTTCTCAGCAGCTTTAACAGCTATCTCCACCCCTCACTGGTGTCTTGAAATGACTGAGAGCTCTCCCTAGGTCCTACAGGGTGCCATGAGGGTGCTGTCCTCCTTTCCATGATGTCTGCATGCTTCACTTCTCAGAGCAGTCTCAATCCAGACAGGGAGCCTGGGCTGAAGAAGTGAGATGTAGCTGACAGACCAGTATGGCTGCAGCACTTTGCCCTCAGCTCAGCTCAGCTTGTAGCTGCTTTTGTGCACAAAGTCATCACAGCCTTGGAGATCGCAGAGCCAGTTTCCAACTGTCCTCACTTACTTTAAGTTAATATCTCACCACTACAAGAGTGGGGAATATTTGGGTCTTGGGGAGGGTGAACAAAGGGAGAAAGAAAAGGATTTGCCCCCGGCTGCTAACTTGTAGAGAACAGGAATGCAGACTGCCAGTCTGGGAATCTACTTGGAAGTGAAAGGGAAATAAAACAGGATGACACATCTAACTTGTAGACCTAGACTGGGTTTATCACTTCCTAAGACTTCTCAGTATGTTCCTCTTCATAACTGTTGGCAATACACCAGGAGTGTTGTTCATAGTTACTACACTGAATGAATTGCGCTTTATTGAGGTGCATTCTTTGTTGTGATTTTCCCAAATGATATATTCAGAGAGTGAAAGAGGCATGGTCTGCTTCAGAGAAGGAAGGTAGAGGTGGTTATACTGTTGGAGGTAGAAAACTGCCTGATTTGGAATTATAACTCTGGATTAGTTTTTGAAAAAGGTAGGTTGTATGTGTGCATGTCTATGAAACTTCCTATTTACATTACAAAAGGCTCTGAGAAGTACGGAAATGACACTAATGAACCCCAACAATCCTTTGAACATCTTAATGAAAGGATAACAATATTTTAGCACTTCCATATCTTTGGCAAAGTTCAGACAAGTTGCAAACTGTTGATATGAATACCTCTGCTATGAAAGAAACCCATATCCTTCATAGGTTTCTAAGTCAGTGGTGGATAAACACATATTTATCTGCTAAAGAGCAAAATAAACAACCTCTTTGAAGTAGTGGTGAACTAACAAGATGTTAACAGGGACAAAATGAGCATGTGTTTTTAATAGTTTGGGAATTCCTAAGTAATTCTTCTTCAAGGTAGACGCACCTCACCAATAACATTATAAAAAGTTACATGGTGTATACTGTATGCCTCTCACAATGTTGACTGCTTAATTGCCCACATCCACTGTGACAGTGCTGCCCTGTCAGCATGCTAAGTAATTGAAAAATTGTTGTGATGGAAGAGCAATACAACTCTAACAAGAAACAAACATGATACAGTACTGAAAGCAAGCAAATAACCGAATTTAGTGATTGTGATTATCTCCTGAAGACACACAGGCATTGATTGGTGTTTCATGGGTTCATTCCTTTGGTAGTAATGGTAATCAATGGGTTTTCAATTGTTCATATTTTGAAAGTACTATTTCTTCTGGCAGAACAAGTCTGGAGAGATAAGTGAAGTTGTTGAATTTTTCACTTGAAAGCCATCTATTGTCTATTTTTAATTAAAACAGCTAATGGTTTTTATTGATTCCTTAAATGTGCTATACTAGATAAAATGTCTGTATTTATCCTTAGTTATTTATGTTTAAGCATTTTAGGGCTTCACTAAATGCTTTCGCAGAGAATACTGGGGGGGAATCATCAAAAGTATAATAAATTACTTGGCTTCTCTCAATAATTTAAATGTACATTCAAATAGAGAGGTAAGCTTAAGACCACCCTTTCAGTATTTTAAATTGCAAATCAGGAAAGCACCACCATCCAGCCAACATCCTTCTTCTCAGAAGTCAGACGTGCATAAGCAAATGTAAATTCAAAAACTTTTAAGGTAATTGCATGCCATTATATCTCCTAGGTTTTGAACTTCATCTCATATTCCTTGTGTTATGAGTTTAAAAGATTGGATGGAGATTATTTATTTTTTTTAAATTTACCAGGGATTTGTATCTTAATGTTGTGTGATGCATTCAGATAGTGGCCAACAGGAGGAGGAGTTAAAAGGCATTCTGCCTCTGGGAGTAGCATGTAGGTGCTGAAACCTATACAGGGAAGATACAATCACAAACCAGAGTTCATTTCTGAGAATGTTACTTTTATTTTAATGAAAACTTCTGTCTTATTTTATTCCAAGATGCGTAATAGTCATGTAAATTCGTTATAGCAGATATATTTAGGGAAAATTTAAAAGCACACTGCCAGAAATTACTTATGCATTAACACTTTTCAGTCTGTTGTGTTTCCAAAACATGTTTATTATATTGCTTTAATAGTCCTGTGGAGTTTTTTTCTATTTTGTTTCATTTTCCATTGAGAACAGTCATACTAATGTGTATATTAGATGATAGTTTTCACAGAGGTAAAATAATCTGTTTTGGCAAGGAAAGCATAATATATAAGGCCACAATATATAAGGCTAAATTCAATATGTGATTATTAAAAACAACCTGTGATAAAAAGTCAGATACATAACTCACATTTTTGTCTCTGCCACAGTATACTGACTCCTTTAGTCATTAAACTGTACCTATTTCTTCTTAATCCAATAAGAAAGAGTGGCCTTTTAATTTAATCTTTCAGTTCTTCATAGTTATTGCTACATACAAACACCATTTTTCTCTTATGTCAAAACAAACTTTTCCATCTTTCCAATAGTAGAAACAAATAAGGGACAATGTAGTTACCAAGACCACTGGAAGGATTTATTTTGGCACAGTCTTTTTTAGACTTCTATTCCTGAGGACACACTGGAAAATAAAATAAACAAAGTCAGCATAAATAGACTTGCTAAATAACCCATCTATCACCACTCATATCTAACTCACATTAAATCAATAGAGTCAGAGCAGAGATAAATTGTCTGTGCCTCCGGGGCTTGGGGCAGATATCACAGAATCTGATGCTGTTCTTATCTGAGCCTAAAACATCTCTTAGACTATCTCTATTTCCCAGTCAAAATCTAACTCCACAAACCTGAATGACTATGAAGAACCAGTTCTTGTGGACAACCACTAAAATATTACAGTGATTATTTTAAGCAGTTGTAGAAGTGTGGCATTTTCTCTTTATCTGTCAGGTAACGATGCTCCACTTTTCACAGGGAATGAACAACAGGACAAATTTATGAAGTACACAGGAAGAAAAAGCTTGCTCTTTTATGTTTTTACTGTAACTGTACTAACGTTTATTTTAGTTGCTGTATAGAGCCAGGTAGATCTACCACCTGCAGCTGATGAAGATCTTGGAGTGGGAAAACATCTACTTTTGTTGAATGAAATATGTATTTAGTACTTCAAGGTAGTCCAAGGAACTGACAGAGCTATGTGATAGAACTATGTTTTGCTTATTGTTCATTAAACCTAATCAACATGAACTCATGTTCTTCCAGTCACAAAGAGGTTGCACTAACTGAAATAGAACGCTTGCAATACATTTTTTTAAAAAAGGTGGAATATCATAATTTTGACTGGGTTGATTACTTATTGTCATATTTTGAACTGAAACATTGACCTAAGCCACATGCTATTTTCCATTTGATGACCTCTGTAACTTACCATGCACTTACTTTTTCATTCCCCTGTTCCTAAATCACTAACAGAATGAATTTTGTTGTTAGTCTTAATCTGTCATATTTTAAAATGTCAAGCATTTCAAAATATGACAGATGTCCAATGTCAAGCAGTCCAATGGAGTGAAATATAGAAGTATATATTTCTTCTAGTTAAATGTTAAAGAAGTGATTTGTATGGCTATTTCTTACTCACTAAAAATGACTTCAAGTCATTGACATTTCATTTGTCTGAGTACATATTTTCTAGATAAACATCAGACAGTCTTCTTTCTCTGTGCTTTCTTTACATTTTAACAGGTTTTATCTGAGTATTTTTTATCTTCGTTTCATCTGTTTGAGGTGGGAATCTTTTTCAATGCAGTAGGCAAATATAGGTTGTATGAATAAATCTTAAGAAGTTAGGTGATAGTAGATGGAAGTTTTCAATGAAAGTCTAAAAAGAGTTTGAATACCGAATGATTGAGAAAGAATACATTGAGCTTTCTCTTGCAGAATACTTAATTATCTGGGAAGTATTTAAGGAAATATATTTTTACCTACTTTCACTGCAGCATGAATTATAAAACCATGAAACATGAATTTGACTTTTTGGATCGTATCTGCATGAAAAAGCTAGGATATTTAAGAAATTGTAGTAATAATAAATATGAATGTAATGCACAAGGTAGAAATCACTGTGACAATTAGTCTTAGTAACTGTTATGCATGAAAACATGCAGAAAGCAAGCTACTGCTGAACTTCTCCAGTGCATAGCATTGACTTTAAGCACTGCCATCAGGGGCTGGCTGTTGACACTTGATTTTAGTCATAACATTAAAATGTAATTTTGTTGTAGCTTTGAAGAAGCCTCCTTAGCCAAAACAACTCCATCATTTATTACAACTCAACCATTGTCTGTTTTTATCCTTAACACAAACTTTTCTCTTTGTTCTCTCCCTTCCAGAAATATTTCTAGATTTTGCTAATGATTGTACTTTTTGTTGGTTGTTATCTGGCATACCTAAGTATAAAATGTCATTCTAAGTAATACCCAGCAAGCAACACCATTCAAGTCAAAATGTGAGCAAGTATCCCATGACTGGATTTAAAAGCTATAGATATTACAGAATAGATCTGGGGCTGACAGGAAGGGAAGAACTTCTGCAAAGAGCTCTAAGATTTTCTCAGCATACTGTTCATCAGATACCAAAGGCAGTATTTTATGTAGCTGAGAAAGCTGGGAAGAAACATTGTGAAAGGCGTCCCAGTCCTTGACAAGGCCTTTCTTTCACAGCTTTTGTCTGAGACCAATTCCAGGAAAGTTCAGGATGGTTTGCTGAGAAGTGTGCTGCAGTTTTCTCTTTTCATAGACACTTTCAGACAAAAAACCTCTGTAAAGTACTCTACTAATTAGGGGTTCAGGAACTTTCAGCAAGGTCTGTTTCCTTCTCCGAAGCAAAGTATCCTGTATGTGCATATAATCCTTAAACATCGAGGTAATAATGTCTGGCAGCACTTCAGAAGTTCATTCATAATTCCTATCATTTGAAATTTACATGTTCTATGTAGAATATTCTTTATAATAATTTTAATCTTTATATCTATCTACTCTTTTAACAGTTAATGGGAAAAACTAGTCTCAAAACACTAGGTTTGTGTGTTAATATAGATTCTGTAGAAGATACAGACTAATAACAACATCCTGACTACACAAATAGGCAGAAAAAAGAGTTAGGTGAACTAGTCTAGTTACTAAATGAAAACGAGATCCTAATATTCTCACATTTGATATTTATTAATGCATTAAAAAATTCAAATATTTAGTTCAGATGAGATCTCATTCCACAATGTTCCTCCGTGACCTTTTCATTTGCACATAAAAATAATTTTCCCCTCACCTCTCAATATTTATCAGGGTCACTAAGATGATATTCAGTGAGTCTTACAGACCAAAAAACCTTCTTGTAGATACTACCCTGAGAGTGCTAAGAAGCCTCTTTTTCTCTTGTTGCCTATACACAGATATGTCACAGGCAAAATTACTTCGCCATTAATTTCCAGCCTTTTTCAGTAGTGATGGAAAAAGTAATGAAATTTATAATTAATTTATAACTGAGATTTTCACAACTCCCTTCACTTTCAGGAAAACAGGTTGTGAACACCCAGTAGACATTATTGCTAATGTAGGTATTTTCATTTCACTTCAGAAAATAACTTTTCAGCATAATATGGTTTCCAGCATTATCATTCTCAAGTCTCTTGCAAATATTTATTTTTAAACACCAGGTAAAGTTTATTCCTTCTGCAAAAAATGTATGACTTGGGAGCCAGTGGGCAGAGAAACAAAATACTTTATTAGAAGTATGAAACAGATATAACGAAATTAAGTGAAATACAGTACATTTAATAAAAATATTATTATTTTTTCTTCCTTGAAAGGAATGTTTGAACAGAGAGACCTGTTGCCAAGCATGTGTTCATGTCTGTGGACCTGTGCCAGACAAGTCTGTCAGAGAAACCTTGGTGGGCCCATCTAATGGCATCAGATTTTTACTTTAAAGCCTGAAGTAGATCCCCCAAAGTGGCAACTACATTTAGGAGGAGATGAATTGATTCCCTAGACTGTACTGGGACAGAACATAATCCTAAAGCTGATCATGTTTTAAGGCAGCTGTAGCATGCCACAGAGTAAGGAAATGCAGTTTGATATAATAATTATTCAAAACCACTTATGCTGTTAGATCTGTGATTTACATGAAAGTCAGTGGAACAAGAGCAAGTTTTTAATCAGAATCAAAAAAAGTCTGTTTCTCTGTACAACAAATCATCTTTACAAATTTCAGGAAGATAATCAAGCCTAAAACATTGAAATTATTCAGAAGAAAACCAGTGGAGTGAAGAAAGTGCATTTTTGAGTCCGTCTCTTAAAAGTAGATCATTTATTCCCACTTACCTCAAAATTCACCAGATAAAGTCTGGCCATGAATGTCAAAGGCAGTGAAAAATTTTCCACTCTTCACCTCACAGGCTTTTCTATGAAAAAGAAATTTAGAGCTGTGCTGGTTTTTCAATGCAGGGAATCAAGATGCTGATATGAAGACATAAACCAGAATACCTTTCCGAGAGATCAAGCACATGTCATTTGATTTTATGTGGGAAATATTGTATGAAGTTCTATAGTTGTGTTCTGCCATAAGTCACACCAGATGATCATGAGAGTCCTTTTCATTCCCAAACAGCTGTGAATTTATTGTCACTGCAACAAGGCCTCTTCACACTACTCAGGCAGTGTAAAGTGCTTTTTAAGTGTGCATAAATTACATTTATACTAACTTAAAGGACACTTTATCCTGCCACAACAGTGTCAAAGACATGTGATTTACATTAAAACCAGCCCCTTAAATATCCTAGATCTAAGGTCATATATTTTAGGTCCGTGAGAGACAGATAATATTCAGAATCCAATGTCCTACACAATACAGAACATAGAATTAAATTCAAATACTTCCTCATTCATCTTTGATTAAGTAAATCACTTATACTTCAAAGATACATCCCAAATTGAGAATTACTGAGACCAAGTGAGTTCATCATACTTCTCATAGAGTTGTTGCAGCAGCAGCTACCTGCCTCCAGACCTGAACCTTGACTTCAAACTTAATTTATCTGTCATCCACTTACAACTAGAGCATTTTATACTACATTGTCTGGTAGATGAAAGAGCTCTTTACCATCAAAAACCTCTTTGTGCAGAAAGCTACTGACCCCCTCTTTGGTGAGTTAAATACATTGTGCTGCTTTAGGGTCTTGATGACATTGCAAGTTTCTGAGGCCTTGAATAATCTGTGGTAAACACTTTCTGATTTTCAACATCTGCTTATAAGGTAAGAACAACAGAAATATGAAAATAATCTCTCCTATGCAATGTTGCCTCCCACTACCCGCACCTAGTTCCCCCAGTTTTTGTGTTCCAACATTGTTATAACCAGTGTCTAACCAAAATACAAACTTTAATAAAGGAATGTTAAAAAGAAAATGCATTATTCTCTGTTCAAAGTACCCTGTTTTTTATTGCAATATCCATGCCAAGAGCAGAAAAGATTGTCCTGCAGAACATATTCCAAATGCTTAATTCCACTTCTGTTTTTGCTGGTATAATTATTACCCAATATAGTAGAATTACAACATCAAAAGCAACTTATTTTTAAGGTGTTGAGCACAGAAAAAATGCTTGGTAAGGAGGTGTGATTCCATGTTCTGGACAGGTGATTGGTTTTGACACCTGAGATCCCATTACAGAAATGTTGGAAAAATTCTCCTGTCCTTCATTGCCTAGAGTGTTAAAGGCATCCGTGAAGGATTCATTTTTTCTGAGATTAAGTGAAAAAGATAGGGTGGCACCAGGTAAGGCAATTTAAACAGCCACGGTAAAAGAATAAATAAAGCAAGCAAAATTCTACCAGCACAGTTGTTATTTTTTTCTGTTTTAATTTCTTCTGTTTCTGTATCATGCACGTATCTGTAAGAACAATACCAGTATCACTTATTCCCAGTTTATGCTGGAGATGGCAGCCACTCCAACACACATCACTGAAAGAAAGAATCCGATGAAATTACATCTGACAAAGACCAACTGTACTATTACAGCATAAATCTACATGATTTTACTGAAGTGCTGGTGGCAAATAGGAAGTAAAGATCCTCGATTATAAAATGTTTTTGGGAAACACTGATTTCACATTGTTCATCACCATCTGTCAGAGTTGCAATGTATATCATCAAAAGCAGCTGCTTTCTTTTCCATTTCAGGCTAAGAGTATCGTAAGAAGTCTAGAGAAGTGTATTGTCTATGCATTGAAAATTGAAAATTTAGCTTGTGTGCTTGATACTTTAGTTTTTGAACCATTCCATAGACAACGTTAATGCACAAGTGCTGTCTAGTCCAAGTTACGCTACTAATGAAAGTTTATGATTACATAGAGAGAATCTCAGAAAAAAGGTAACATTTTTAGATGAAAACATATGCCTTTATTTGCTGACACATTCTGATGACTTGAAATATTCTGAGCGGTACTGATAACTTGCTGTATTGTTCCTTACTGCCATTGAAAGCTATAAAGCACCATCTAGATATGGCTATACTCCTTCTGTCTCTTTGTCCTCATTTTCATTACACAGCCAGTGTTTGAAGGAATGATTTATATTCCTTTAGCAATGTCTTTGCAGCCAGGAGGGGCTGTATTTTATAGTTCTGATGGGAGAATCACAAGATGATTTTCCACTTTTACTAGGAGAAAACAAGGGTAAAAAAAGAGTCAGTATTAATTAAGGACTTCTAAGGGATGTTGTAGTTGCAATTTTCCATCTAAGATTAACTCTATCTTCACACAATGTTTCTGAACAAAGTAAGTTAGACATTGTCCCAGACTGATCCAGTTTAAGAGCTGAAGTACCTTTGCACAACAAATTAAAAGATGTTCTTCACTTCTTTCGGGCATACTTTAGATTATGGTCTGTGTGTTCCCGGTGTCTTCCAGTGAAGCACCTTTGTGTGAGAAAACCTTCCTTAGGTTTTTAGGTTATGCTGTGATGGCCACAGCATAATATTTTTGATAGATACTGAGAAAAAATGGCAAAAATAAGGGCAAGGCTCAGGCAGACTGCCTGTATTAAGCCAGAAAATAAATACAAAGAAAAAAAAAAGCTACTCCTGTTCATCTAGTTAAAGACGATTTTGTCTGAGTTCCTGTGATAGAAATAGCCTCAAAAAGACTGTATTCCTGAGTCAGATAAATGGAGAAAAAAGTGAAGACAGCAGGTGGAGTCAAGGCAGTGCCGAATATGGGGATGCTTCCTTGCTTTCTGCAGTAGGTCTCCTTTCCAGCTTCACGATGGTATCAGCAATACACAGCGTAACAAGATTCAAATTATGCAGAGAAGACACAGGACTCAATTGCAGGGTATCTGCAAAGGCGGCAGGAAACACAAAGCAAATTTCTTCATCCTTTCACTCCACACTGTGCTGAGCAGGCACAATATCAAGTCTATTTTGTACCAGTTTCAGATTACATAATAAGGGGTATGATTATTACGGATGCAAAAGATGATGATGATGGTGATAATTGATTGATTGATTGATGGCTTGGCTTCTACCCTTAATACAAGCGCAATGATGACTAAAAGGGCAATTTGGGATAGGCAAATCCGGTTGGAAAGAAGGCTGCTTCGTCATTTAGGATGTTTCTGAACAAGACTGTCATCTCCTGGGTCAATCTGGAGTGACCAACGTCCTGAACCACCTGCATGTAGGGTTGGGTCTGTGGCTTCCAGTGCACCTTATCACCTGCCGTTTTGTCCCTCACCTGTCGCTACAGGGCTTTGCAAGTGTGAGTGAACCCTTCGGGCCTGCCCACTGTATTTTTTAATAGTAATCCTGCTCAGTTCAATCCTGCTCACTAGCCTTTGGGCAGCCATCCTAGGAGAAGGAAAACTCTTAACTTCAAACCCAGGCAGGTGGTGATAATAATAGTAACACTAGTGACATAACTATAAAGCAAAGAACAAATGAGGAAAATACAAAGTAGACTTTAAGCTCAGTTCATCACTGTCCTGAAGGCCCTTGTTTAGTTTACTGGCAAGCACCATGCTCTTTCAAGAAGTCTGATAATACCATTGAAATTGTAATCACCCATACATGATAGCCTTACATTAACAGCACAGCAAGTGCATAAAAAGCTAAATACCCTTTGAAATTCCTAAGCATTTCGATAAGAAATATCTGAAGAAAGGATAGCTCTGTTAGAAAGTGAATGCTTCTTCTGTGAGTATAAACACATGTTGAAATACAGAGACAACAGTACAGTATTTTTCATGACCATCTCCAAAGCATAAGTATTGGTTCCTCATTTGCCAGTTTTTCCCAAGCATTTCCAGCTCTTCAAAGATCTCAAGAATGATATATTTTATCCAAAACCTACCTCTGTACTTGCTCACCCTTATCAACATGTCTTGCTAACCCTCTAAAATGATTTGTAGCAGTGAAAATACTTTGCATGCTGCATAAAACTAGTTAGTCCCAATAGGAAATAAAATGTCACCAACAGTTTGAATAAAGCTGAATATTAGGTTGAAAAATGTCATCCCAACCTGTTTATTTTATTAATAGATTTCTTTGCAAATGTTTCTCATATCCATTTAAAAGACTGTCATATGTTTCATGTTATTAATGTCTCTGTCTGCTATGCGATGCTGATGTATTCTGGAAAGCTGCAAAATCCCAAGGTTAAGAAAAGATATCTACAAAACAGGAAACCTTATCATAACACAGATTATTATGAGTTAAAATCAATGCCATTGGTTTTAGCACACCTGAGGATACAGACTGCACTTCTAAATGAGAGCAATGGTCCTGGTAGCTCAGGTGCCTGGTCCCTACAGGGGTGATTCTGAATTTCTTGAGTAACTGTAGAAGAAGGGTAGAGAAGGTATTGACTGACATTTTGCTGGTTTTGGTAGCAGGGGGGCTACAGGGCTACAGTGAAAAGTTGGTAGAAGCTTCCTCTTTCTCCAATAGAGTCAATGCCAACCAGCTCCGAGACAGACTGAGCCAAGGCTGAGCCACCAGTGATGGTGGTGGTGCCTCTGGGATAAGATATTTAAAAATTGGGGGGTGGGGTGGGGGGGTGTGGGAATCCATGTGCGACTGCAGCTGAAGAGAGAAGTGTAAATATGTGAGAGAAACAACTCTGAAGACACCAAGGTCAGTGCAGAAGGAGGGGAAGAGCAGAGATTCCCTTGCAGCCTGTGTTGCAGCCAGTGGTGAGGGAGGCTGTCCCCCTGAAGCTCATGGAGGTCCGTGGTGAAGCAGATCTCCACCTGCAGACTGTGAGGACCTCACACTGGAGCAAGGGGATGCCCAAAGGAGGCTGTGACCCCATTGGAAGCCCGTGCTGGAGCAGGTTCCGTGCAGGACCTGTGGCCCATGGAGACAGGAGCCCACGCTAGAGAAGGTTTGCTGCAGCAGCCTGTTCCTGAAGGACTGCACCTAACGGAAGGGACCCGCACTGGAGCAGTCCATGAAGAATGGCAGCCCATGGGAAGGACTCATGTTGGAGAAGTTCATGGAGAACTGGAGGGACCACACACTGGAGCAGAGTAAGAGTGTGAGGAGTCCTCCCCCCGAAGAGGAAAGAGCAGCAGAGACACGTAATGAACTGAGCACAACCCCCATTCCCCATCCCCCTGTGCTGCTCGGAGGAGGAGGTAGAGAAATTGGGAGTGAATTTGAGCCCAGGAAGAAGGGAGGGGTGGGGGAAGATGTTTTAAAGATTTAGTTTTATTTCTCATTACCCTACTCTAATTTGATTAGCAATAAATTAAACTAATTTCCTTGAGTCAAATCAGTTTTGCCCATGACGGACTGATGAGTGGACTCTCTGTCCTTATCTAGACCCACTAGTCTTGTGTTGTACTTTTTTCCCCCTGTCCAACTGAGGAGGGGAGTGATAGGGCAGCTTTGGTGGGCAACTGGCATTCAGCCAGAGTCAACCTATCACACACAACTTGTGGCAGCAACCCCCATGACTTTCTTGTGCTACAGGTGGAAAAGTATTTCTATTTTCTTTAGTTAATGCATGCTAGCTAATTATTTTACTGGCTGCTTCTTTGTCCTTATGTTATGAGAAACTGCTAGGTGTGCATTGTCACTATATAACAATTTCTCTTCCAGTTTTTAGATGTTTCATTTCAGCACTTAAAAGAGTTACACTGAACAACCTCACAAAATATCAATTTACAATTGATGTATTAAACACCTTTGAAAGTAAATGTTGAAGCAAATAAACTCAGAGTTTAGGAAAAAAATCTTTTTGCTTGATTTTCTTTTTGAATAAAATAACAAAAAAAACCCCCAACATTTTGCACTTTCAGTTTTCTTTAAAAACAGGTGGAAATCTACTTTTAGCATTTAACATCAAGAAATTGTCTTTGAAAGTCACATCAAAGGAAATTACACTCGCAACCCTACTACAGCTGCATTAAAACAGCCAAAATATTATGTTTGGATGATGGTCATCAACTTAGGCTTGTGTGGCCTGGGAATCAAACTGTCACACATTCATGCATATTCACAGACAAACAGTCTCTTGATTGTTGTACCAAAATAAGAAGTAGAAAATAGTATTGTAAGAATTATACAGGTGTGGAATTTAGCAGTACAAGGTCTCAGAATTTCTTTTCTGTAAATTCAGCTGATCTGACCTTATGGGACTTTTATATTTTACTACTTCTTTGTATCAAACTACTATAAGAAAAACCCCAAAGGAAATATTTTTCCTGTGTATTTGTAGTACTACCTGAATAATACACTCTCACAGTGTGCATCACTTCTGCTGGAGTTGGGATGCTGCCAACAACGAGACAAAGTTTTATTTATCTCAGATCACAAATCTTAGCAATGAGTCAAATTGATTCTTGCATGTGCTTGGAGACCACTGGATCTCTAAACCACAGATCAGTACGGGATTGATGAGCAGCTGTCTGGAAACTCTCAAGAGCTCCAAAATTATTGCATGGAGGATTATGTGGTTTCACGTCTGCTCTCAGTGCAGTTTAGCTGGCAAAATCTTATCTAAAACCTAAACTTTGAAGCAAGACTGTAAGCATTGTTTCTTTTGCCAGCTAATGAAAGCTTACCTTCCAGGTAAGAATCTGGCATATGGAACAGTTACTTAGGAAATTAGAACTCCATAATCCAGCAGTTAGGTAGGCTCAGAGGTTAATAAATTATAGTGTTATGCAATATATAGAACAGTGTGTACAGCTAAGGACATATCATAGACCCATAGTGAGACAGAGATGGCAGGCAATTAGAGATGGTAATAAATTCAGTGATTCTCCTGCATCTCAAAGCAGGAATAACTACAGCTCAGCTAATACTGGTGGGAAATGTTTATTTAATATACTCTTTAAGAACATTCTTAGTGAATTCAAGTAAGAAACTGCCAACAACCCCAAGTTACAGAGAAAAGCGTGTATTTGCACTGCATTATTTCACAGCTAGGCAAAAAGTAATCTACAGCTTTCCTGTGTTTTAACTGTTGTTGTGGTTCAAGCCCAGCCAGTACCTCAGAACCATGCAGCTGCTTGCACACTCCCCTCCTTTTCCTCCCTCCGCTCCCGAAGGGATGGGGAGGAGAATCGAAATAGTGTAGCTCCCATGGGTTGAGATAAGGGCAGCCCAGTAACTAAGGTATAACACAAATCACTGCTGCTACCACCAATAATGATAATGACAAGGGAAAGAACAAGGGAAGAGAATACAACTGGTCACCACCTGCCGACCGATACCCAGCCCAACTCGAGCAGTGATCTAGCCCTCCTGGGTAGCTGCTCCCACTTTACATCCTGGGCATGATGTGCTGTGGTATGGAATACCTCTTTGGTCAGTTTGGGTCAGGTGTCCTGTCTCCGCTTCCTCCTGGCTTCCCCTCCTCCCTGGCAGAGCATGAGACTCAGAAAGTCCTTGGTCAGAGTAAACATTACTGAGAAGCAATTAAAAACATTGGTGTTATCAGCGTTGTTCCCAGGCTGAAAGTCAAAACCACAGCACTGCACCAGCTACTAAGAAGGAGAAAAATGACTGCTACTGCTGAACCCAGGACAACCGTGTAAAGGACAGATTGAATCAGCTATAGCATCAGCAAGGGAACTTAAGTATTTTAAAGATTAGTGTGAGTATGTATTTTAAAGAAGGGACTATCCAGCACAAATCACTGCTGTACCCCAGGGGAAATGTCTACATCCTATTCCAACATGTGAAACAAGGTGTCACAAAATCACAAAATGGAATATAGAAACCTTCAGAATTAGTTTTAAGTAATATTAAGTTTGATGGCTTTGCAACAGTAGCAGTGGAAAATTACTGAGGTGCATGATACATAGAGAAAAAATAGAGTGCAGCTAGAGAACATACTGAGAATTCTCACAAGATAAATTGTTATAGTTGTGGCATAGTTTAAGAAAAACAGTCTAGAAGAACAAGACACAGGGATAAGGAGTATCTGGGAACCGCAGGTGTCCAGGATGGGCTACAGTTAAACTAGCTGATAAGTAGGAAGATAGGAGGATTATTATGTCTCTGGTGCTAACGAACCAATGAAACTGGTATGAGCATTTACTGCGCATGCTTCAAAGGCTGCCAAAAGTGTTGAAGATTGTTGGAAGAAGTAAACGACGCTCAGAGACCGCCACCACAATTCTGTACGCATGCGGGGAACTTTCTGGAAAATCATGTAATCCATACGTAGCCTCATGAATATGTATGTATGCCCAGTGGCTATAAAAGGATGGTTTGTGTGGCAATTGAGAGACACGTTAGGAGGAGCTATCCCCCGTGTCTCCCAGCGCCGCAATAAAGAATACCTGCTTGTCAGCTTGAAAACTGTTGGCAAGTTTGTTCCTGGAGTTTTCTCCGAATCACATGGCTAGTAAACACTCCACACTCACAACTGCCTCATGCTGGAATAATTCTGCAAATATAAAAGTCGCCTTTATATTTTTAAGTAACACGTGTTGCCATGCCATGGCACTGAAGTTTTGAGAATTTTGTTAATCCCCTGCAGAGACTTTTTAGCTACTTCTAACTTTTATGGATATTGTTACTGTTCTAATTGTTCATTCATAAATGCTTAGAAGAGAAAAGAGTTTTCTCTTGAGAACACTCTGACTGATAGTTTGAGATTCAATGCATTTTCTAATTAAGACTGTGGGCACTAGGGCAGCTTGAACAAAACCTATAGTCAGAATAAACTCCAGAGGGCTTTGCTAAAATACCTCGGAAAATCTAACACATTAAACATTATCACCAGTGTTTAAAGGTTGTTCCACATGAAAATATCTTTGACAGTAAATTATGAAAAAGACTGAATCTCCAGTAAAAATCAAAAGTTATGCTATCAGCAAATAATATAGGCTACTACTGAAAGAGCAAAGAATTAATTTATGTACTATTCATGCTAATTAAAACCTTTCTCACTTTGTTTACTGGGTTTTATGAAGATACTTACCTGAACAAATACAGATTAACATCAGTGATTCTTAAACTCATGGGAATTACTAGATGAACTAAAACCAATGCCTTCTGAATCCAGTATCTCATAACTCATAAGATAGGTACCAGAGGTATATATCTGGCACATTTAGATCTAAGTACAAAGTTTATGATTCTAAAAAGTGAATAAAGGTATTTAATTTCTACAGATAACATAGAATCATCAAAATTCCACCATCAGTCTCACCTATTTGTTTGTAGGTAAACTATTGATATAACAGATTTATACTTTAATTTAAAGTATAAATTTTATATTTAATTTTATTGATTTAACTGAGAGCAGAAAATGACCTGTCCACAAATAAAGAAAAAGAAACAAAACAACCCATTAATATAAGAGCTCCTCAGCACAGATTAAAAGTCTATGCAGAAACCAAACTATTACCAAAATATACATCACTGACTGACCTCAATAAGTAAGAATAAAGCCAATTTGATTAATTATAGCAGGGTGATTCCGTGTTGTCAGCCCTCTGGTTTCTAGATGCTCAGCTTTTCTATTCTGCTCACCCAGGTTTGAATTTGCAACCAGTCTTTCCTAAACTATTTTTCAGAAATTCCCAACTGATTTCTGTGCTGGCAATGCTGAAGTTGAGATGGGACAAGCTATGATCTGCATACCAAGAATCACGGCTATGCTTGTTTTGATATTTCTCTTTATAAACAGCCAATAAATTAATAAGTTTTGATTTTTGAATTTAAGTTATAATAACACAAGGACTTTTTCTTCCTTTGCTTCTGCATACAGAAGTTACTTAGCAGCTTTTTGTCTCTTGCAAATGGCTATGTTTGGGAGCATAGATGCCTTCTCCTGTACATCTTGGTTTTCTTGCTCCTACATGTGACTTGTTCTAGGAAGAGAAGGAACACAAGTTGTAGCCCATTCAGCTTTGATTTTTAGTGTGTTATTACTTTTGATCTTCCCATCCCTTTTCCATAGGTAAAAAAAAAGGGTATTGCTACACCAGACTGAAAAATGGACAGATTGACTTCTAATTTCCTGTGATTACCCTGTGAAAAATCCCATGTGTGGGACCATTTCAAAACATGCATGGGACCACTTCCAAAAGAAAACCCCAGTGATGCTTGCAGTTCATGTAGACTATGATGTGTTCCTCTGGCGTCACTGGAGAAAGCTTGGACAGTGCAAAGAGGAAAACAGCAGTTGATGGTTTCAATGGTTTGCCAATGTTCAAAGAACATTAAGTTTATTCAAATTCATTTATTACTAGGGTGTGGCAATTCCTGTGTCATTCTGAGGAAACTGTAGAAATGTGTTAGCAGATATTGCTTCTCATTGCTTATTTAAATCTTGGATTTTGCTAGGTTACCATTCCTTAAAATACATAGATTGAATTCCTAAGGTAAGACAATACATTGACCTTTTCATAAGCCTGAATCTTTACCTTTCCTTGAAAAGCATTCCAAACAGCAGCTGAAAAAAAGAGTTGAAAAAACATATTTGTTCATCACAGAAACTTTCCTCAGGCATTTTATGCAGTATAAAAAATATGTTCCTGTTTTAACCAGCATTATCTTGCATTCAATTAATGAACAAATCTATGAATGTTCTCAGTCAATTCAAGCATTTAAATAAAGTACAATGGTTACTAACACGTTGCAGTAAATGTGCCTTTGTGGAATGTAATTTCTAGTATCTGTAATGAATAGGCAGGATGGTGATCCCTCCGTTTACTGCTCAAAGGAGAGGAAGAAAGCACGCAGTCACATGTATGACAAATTGATTAGTTCCATTACATTTCTCCTATTATGAAGTGTTTTGATACAACCAACTTTTAATTCAATTGAATTGTTTGCACTGAGGTCCACTGCTTGAAAGCAACAAGGATATGTAAATACTTTTGAAGTTTAATTAAAATGGGATATAACATAGTATTTTCACAGTTTCTTCTTGAGATGTGTGGGGAAAACGACATATAGATGAACCTGAAAAAAAATTATGGTTAATTATTTTGATAGCCATGATAAAATATCTAACACTCGAGACTTACCTAAAAATAAATTGTGTCTGTATTGCTTTTCAAATGATACCATCAACTTTGCATGTAGATTAAAATATGTATGCTGCGAGAGTACTGATTTAGGGGGAAATCAAAATATTTCAAATTAATATTCTGTGACTGAATCATACAACCATATTCCTCCTTCAGATTGCAGTGAATATAGATACCAGTTGAAATATAACAGTAAGTTATCTCTATAGCCTTCCATTCATCTAAGGAAATATTTTAGGCCAGAGCTGGTTCTAATGTCATTCTGGAAGAGGGAAATTTAATAAAATATTTTTAGTATGTCCTATAGTTAAATTACGTTGGAAGAAGTAAGAACTCATCACAAGAGTATGTTGAGGAAGGATAGCATAATCAGTGTAAAATATTTTACTGTAGAGCTTAGGAAAGGAAACTTTTTTTAATGAAGAAATTTCCCCCCCCCAAAATTCTAATCCATATTCAGAACTGTAAAGAATAAACTCATGAACAAATCTGACATAATAGAACAGTGCAGATTAGAAAATGGGGGGGCGTGTCACATGTTTCTTGAAAGATAATTGGATATGCTTAGAGCTTTGCAGCTAGTATATGAGGAGGGCTACGTGTAATTCTCTTTACAAATACTGTATTGATCTTGTTTTATTTTAATGTTAATATGCTTGAGCTTCTTGGTACTCCTGTGATTTCTGATATCCAGCTTTGTAATTTATAGAGGACAATTAGGTTAGACACGAGCCCTTTGGAACACAAACTGCGTGTGTATTTGGTTCTATAACATAATTTCCAGAATGTAAGCCTATATTCTTCTGTATCTGGAGTTTAAAAAAATAACCAAAATATCATGTAGGAATGGACAGCAGTGGATCCAGCATTTTCTTCTTAGGAAATAATAATAATATGCAAAAAGAATCAGAGGAAATCTGAGTCAAAACATCTTTCTGTTAAAGTTGTTTGCATTGTTTAAATTATCCTTTGCTAAGATGTATTCTATTTCTTTAATTGATAACAATAATTGATTATTATTAATTTATAATTGATTTATTGATATTAGAAAAAGGTCTATTATCGATATGTTGTTCCAATATGCCATCGCATTGAAATGAACCAAGTGTATGGAGAGTGATTTTCTCAGGTGTGTGATGCTGGCTTCATTTGTTTTTGAAAGACAGTTTATATATAAGCATCCCAATTTTGGATCTAATATCAGTCCCCTACTGCCATACTTCTATAAAAATTATACTGGCATATTACAGTCCTTTCTGAAATGAAGAAAATCTGCAAATCTGCATGCATATTTATACATTCGTTGCCCTATGTAGAGCCCAGCGCCTTTGAAGACAACAGCAGAGGTTAGTTAGGGTAGAAATGATATGTGAACGGAAGTTACCTTATAAAGGTGGCTTTTATTTCTCTTTTTTAGCTGCCAGAGTCATAAGGGGGTCTAATACTCTGCTCTGCAGGGAAAGAAGTCACATATATATAAACGTGTACTCTCAGATGTGCAGAAAAAAGACCTCAATTTTCAGTTAAGTACTGTTCTTAGGAGCAGTTTATAGTCTTTAAATAATGCATTTTTTTTGCCTGGCAAAATCTTGGAGCAGATTCTCCTGGAAAACATGCTAAGGCACATGAAAAACAACAAGGTGCTTGGTGACAGCCAGCATGGCTTCACTAAGGGGAATCCTGCCTGACCAATTTGGTGGCCTTCTATGATGGGGCTATGGAACTGATGGACAGGGGTAGAGCAGCTGATGTCATCTACCTGGACTTGTGCAAAGCGTTTGACACTGTCCCACACAACATCCTTGTCTCTAAATTGGAGAGACATCAATTTGATGGATGGACCACTCGGTGGATAAAGAACTGGCTGGATGGCTGTGCACAAAGAGTTGTGGTCAATGGCTCAATGTCCGGCTGGAGACCAGTAACGAGTGGGGACCAGTCTTGTTCAACATCTTTGTTGGTGACATGGACAGTGGGATTGAGTGCGCCCTCAGCAAGTTTGCCGATGACACCAAGCTGTGTGGTTCGGTTGACACACTGGAGGGAAGGAATGCCATCCATAGGGACCTTGACGCACTTGTGAGGTGGGCTGATGCCAACCTCATGAAGTTTAACCATGCCAAGTGCAAGGTCCTACACCTGGGTCGGAGCAATCCCAGGCACAGATACAGGTTGGGCAGAGAAGAGATTCAGAGCAGCCCTGTGGAGAAGGATTTGGGGGTGTTGGTTGATGAGAAAATGAACATGAGCCGGCTTCAGTGTGCGCTTGCAGCCCAGAAAGCCAACCGTATCCTGGGCTGCATCAAAACCAGCTATTTTAATACAATACTGTAGTGAGAGGACAAGGGGTAACGGGTTAAAACTTAAACAGGGGAAGTTTAGATTGGATATAAGGAGGAAATTCTTTCCTGTTAGGGTGGTGAGGCACTGGAATGGGTTGCCCAGGAGGCTGTGAATGCTCCATCCCTGGCAGTGTTCAAGACCAGGTTGGACGAGGCCTTGGGTGACATGGTTTAGTGTGAGGTGTCCCTGCCCAAGGCATGGGGGGTTGGAACTAGATGATCTTAAGGTCCTTTCCAGCCCTAACCGTTCTATGATTCATTTATGCCAGAGGTGTAATAAAACCAAATATATACAAATAAAACCAAAATAATACAAAGTATTTGTAATTAGACATGAAAAAAGAATGAGGATGAGGAGGGGATGTCACCCTCTGTGTTGTGGACCAGATAGAGGTCATGGAGCTCTGCCTGGGAATGGATGAGGAGCTCACTGGTAGCCTATGGGTCAGGATTAAAGGGAAGACACGGACAGGTGAATTATAGCAGGGATCTGCTATTGGCCCCCTCTACCAACAGTCCTGAGGGAACTGGCAGATGAAGCAGCTAACCCACTACCCACCACATGTGTAAAGCATTTGGCACTGTCCTGCACGACATCCTGGTGTCTAAACTGCAGAGGCATGGATTAGACGGATGGACCACTTGGTAGATCAGGAATTGGCTGGATGGTCGCACTCAAAAGACTTGAGGTCAACGGCTTGATGTCCAAGTGAAGACCAGTGACAAATGGTGTTCCTCAGGGATCAGTATTTGGACTGGCACCATTTAATATCTTTGCTGGTGACATGGACAGTGGGACCGGATGCACCCTGTGATGACAGGCTGAGAGTTGGGCTTGTTCAAGCTGGAGAAGAGAAAGCTCCAGTGAGACCTTAAAGCAGCCTTCCACTATATGAAGGGGACCTGTGGACTTTTTCCAAGGGCATGCAGTGATAGGACAGGGGGTAATAGCTTTAAAATGAAAGAACTGTAGATTTAGATTAGATATAAGGAAGAAATTCTTCACTGTGAGGGTGGTGAGGCACTGGAACAGGTTGCTCAGAGAGAGGCTGTGGATGCCCCATCCCTGGCATTGTTCAAGACCAGGTTGGATGGCGCTTCCAGGTTGGAAGGTGTCCTTGCCCATGGCAGAGGGGTGATGATCTTTAAGCTCTTTTCCAACTCCAACCATTCTGTGATTCTATGATTTCAGAAAAGGAAAGCAATGTTATTCTTGAAGCTTCTATTGGTCCATGGATCAGCTTTAGCCCAGAGTCATTGCTAGACTTTTAATGCTCAGATTTCTGTTCAAAACCAGACTGTGCTCATACTCCTTTTCAGTAAGAATAAAACTCAGCTGACAGCCTGGAACAAAAAGATAAGAACTTTCCACTTTTCTCAGCATTTTGACAAAACACTGATGTAGTTTTGTGCTGACCATTTGGCATTTCTGATAGGCAGCTTAAGGAGGTTCTTTCTCAGACTTTTGAGCAGTGCTAGCAAATACCTATAGCTAAAGTGTACTTATAAACTGGTTACAGACATTCAGGAACTTTAAGTTACTTGCTTTGAATACTGAGAGAAGAATGCAGTTTCATTTCTGTGACTTCTGACATTAACAAGAATTCAGATTCCGTGCTCCACTAGCTTCCTATGATAATTGCCAAACTGTTGGGTTTTGGTTTTATTAGAGTTAGGGCAGTAATCAGGCCTGTACTCTGGTTGTTTTGAGAATGTCAACATGTAGGAAGAAATGACTTGGGAACAATTAGTTTAGCCTAATGTATTTACACCACAGCTCTGTACTATACTAGTTTACACAGTAGGTGTAGTATAGATATAGTGTTCTGACTGAACTGTCCAAATTCCTGAAATGAATACTGTGGATTGTAGCCACCCAGTTAAGTCCTGTACGCTAAAGTGAAGTACCTAAATACAACAGGGTCTTTCTCTGAAGGACTAGAGTCACCTCTCTCCCTGAGCACTTAAGACATCTGTTTTATAACAGTCTCATTTAGATCTTAACAGCTAACAGTAGTGATGTCTTGAATCAGGTGAACTGACTCCCAGTGTATGTTTCTGAAGTATCTTGAAAGTGATGCATTCATGTGTCTTAATGAATTGCAGCTTATTCTGTCTTCCCACTGAAGTAAATTTTCTGACCAAATGGGGTTAACACATCACAGCTGGCGCACTGTGAAACCACATTGCTGCGGCTAAGTACATATTACTGCACAAGAAATCAAATCCTGATAGTAACAAAGCTCAGGAATGAAGGAAAGTTAAAAATAATCAAGTTTATTGTCTGTGTAAGCAGGATGGCACAGCCTAGGAGAGTAAATTTCAGTTCAAGATGAACACATACAACGCCACATCTAGGTGATTACAGGCACATTCAGGCTCAATACCCACTTTGGTAAATGGAGATCCACCCAATACAACACTGCTTCTGCTACCTCCAAAACAGATGGTTGGCCAGACGAATCCTGACCTAGGCTGATCAAGCCCTGACTGCCTGTCACAGTAACTTATGCACACAACATAATCATGATCTCAGTTCAGATCAGCTGTAGTCCCAGATTTAATCCCACCTGGAGGATCATCATGTTACCAATAAAATTGTTCAGGCAGAATCTGCAAAATGGGTTCATGGAGGTCCCAGGAACTCTCAGATGCACACCCGTGCCTAGAATTGCCATACAGGTTACAAAAATAAAACAGTACAGTACTCATCAGTTTATGAACTTTTTCTTGCTTCATCCTCATACTTCTAGGAAAGGAGAGGTTGACTTTCTCCTTTCTGCAGAACCACACTTGCCCTGTTTTCCAGTTTTCTTTCTAGGAACATAGTTGCGTAATCAGATGCACAAAAATTGAGATACTGATAATTCTCCTTCCCATCATGACTGAACCCTAAAACAAGCAGCTTCCCAGTCACAGTATCACAGTATCACAGTATGCTAGAGATTGGAAGGGACCTCAAAAGATCATCTAGTCCAATCCCCCTGCCGGAGCAGGAACACCTAGATAATGTTACACAGGAATGTGTCCAGGCAGGTTTTGAATGTCTCCAGGGAAGGAGACTCCACAACCTCCCTGGGCAGCCTGTTCCAGTGTTCCGTCACCCTCACTGAGAAGAAGTTTCTTCTCAAGTTTAAGTGGAACCTCTTGTGTTCCAGTTTGTACCCATTACCCCTTGTCCTATCATTGTTTGCCACTGAGTAGAGCCTGGCTCCACCCTCGTGACACTCCCCCTTTATATATTTATATACACTAATAAGGTCACCCCTCAGTCTCCTCTTCTCCAAACTACAGAGACCCAGCTCCCTCAGTCTTTCCTCATAAGGGAGATGCTCCACTCCCTTAATCATCTTCGTTGCCCTGCGCTGGACTCTCTCCAGCAGCTCCCTGTCCTTCTTGAACTGAGGGGCCCAGAACTGGACACAATATTCCAGATGGGGTCTCACCAGGGCAGAGTAGAGGGGAAGGAGGACCTCTCTCGACCTACTAACCACCCCCCTTCTAATACACCCTAGGATGCCATTGGCCTTCTTGGCCACAAGGGCACAGTGTTGGCTCATGGTCATCGTGTCATCCACTAGGACCCCCAGGTCCCTCTCCCCTACACTGCTCTCTAACAGGTCGTTCCCCAACCTATAATGGAACCTGGGGTTTTTCAGTCCCTGAAAAAGATGACACAAGTTCTGTTATATTATTTCTATGTATTCATGACATTAATTAAAAACACTTTGTGAATGTGAGAAAAATCTTCCCAGTGTGAGCAGATCTTCTTCCTTTTTCTTTTTTTGTTTCTTTTCCTTTTTATCCCCCTCTGCTATTGATCTGGGAAACAGCCATTACAAGACAAGCAAGACAAAAGATGCTAAGGACAGAAGGATGGTCCCTTCCTTTGCCCTGGAGTTCTTGGAGAGAAACCTAAGTTTATGGCCATATTCAGTGCCCCAGTCATGTAATGTGATGAATATACACACCCTTGCTTATTTAAACTGGAGTATGTAGCTGGAGTAACAGCCTGCTTTCAGTTATAGTTTCTGAAGACACTTTTTCATCAGACATTCAGATATTCTTCAGCCAGCAAGTTTTTTGGTAGAGGAGGGAAAGAGTGGAAGGAAAAGGACAAAACAGTCCTGTCACTACAAAGACAAAATTGTTCAGATGTATGACATTAAAGTAATTTTAAGTTTCAAGATGTCTCTTCTCTGGAGCCACGTTTTTATCTAGTCTTATTGGTTAACTCTCTTTCAAGGTTAAAATAAGTCACTGCCTCCTTATATCTGGCTAGCTACTGATATTCCATGTGATGCAGTCAGGATAAGTTGCTCACTGCTATTTGGAACTAGGCATTAAGCACTAGACTGCTTTCTTATTTACTGCTTTACTAACAGCCTTTCCAATATTAGGACAAACAGAACAATTTCCAAATACATGCATTTTTGTAGAAAAAGACCATATCACTTTGGAAGTAGAAAAATCCAAGATCGACCTAACAAAGGGAACGGGGTTTTCTAAACAAGAGTAATGCCAAAAATTGTATTTTTACTAATTCCCTTTTAATCGATTTCTTACATTTAAATTGGTACCAGGGACTCACCCAGAATCTTGTTTACACTTTCCTGAAGTCCTCAGTCTTCCTGACAAAGATACCTGACTTTTGGATTGTCTTTAGGCCTTTTTTGTCACTTGATGCTGTTTCTCTCTTTTGTTCACACTCCTAACACATACTTGTTTGAGAACTGGGGCTTATAACCAAGTTGAAAAATCCTTCAATAGCTGTATACTTAGGACCCAATAGTGGGCTTAATAGAGTAAGCACAGGTAAATGGAGTATATTGACTTCTAATTCAAGCAATATAGCCTAGCCTAGGAATATTAAACATGTGTGTTTCCCAATCATTTTATCTGTTCCTGTCAGGAACTTGTAATGAATTGGAAGGAATAAACCAACACTATTTTATTTAGCTGACAGCAGCTTTCTGTTTTATCTTGTAAATACCTTCCAAATCTCCTGTTTTGCAGGCATCTTTTTCCTTGCCAGTTTCATCCTGTATTTAAAATCCATTTCCAACGGCATCTGCGTTCATTATCTTTTTTCCCCCCACATCTTTTGTGCTCTTTAATCTTTGCTTTATTTGATTTCCTGCACCATTCTTCTTCTCCTAAAAATCCTTTTTTTATTTGCTTTGGTAATCACTGTTTCTCACATGTACCCTCCTACATTCCCAAATTACTTTTTATTGCTCATATCTTTCCCAAGGGCTGCCTTCTCCTCCATATGCTCCCCTCATTTATGTGGTCTGCTGAAACATTGCTGAGACTAACATCCACAAGATCTCATCCTTTAGCGATGCAATGGGTGGGGGACTCTCCAAAGAAAAAAATCGGGTAAGAACCTCTCCTCCTAGGAGGCTGTTTAACTAGTGAACAGTACCAGTAGAAATGAATTTACAGTACATTTTCTACTTCGACTAACACCCACCTTATCTTTGGAGAGGGTAAATCATTCCCTGGAGAGTCTCTTTGCTCTTTGCTTTCTGTAGGTGGGAAACCAGACGATTAGCTTAGAACAGCTGTTTTACAGAATAAAAGCTAAAAAGCCAGCAGGCAAACCCCAACCAATACTAGAGGTTAGCCCTTGCTCCCAGCTTTGTTCTTAGGGAGAACAGGCAACTCTATAGGTTCAGTTTGTCATATAACCACCGCCTGAGGATGAGAGGAATTGTCTTCTGGAGTGTTATGTTTGGCTAGAAAGGGAGGGTAAGGTGCTTAGCTTAGGTCCATAAGACTGACTTTTAAACACCTGGATTGGTCAGATTATAAATGTTGACATACTATGTATGTCAACGCATAGTATATGTAAAGGTGAGAATATAAGTGAGTAGCAATTCTGCATCATATTGCACACCTAAAGTGCCAGTAAATTAGAATACCTCAAGTTCCCCTAAGGGTCTGAGTGAGAGCACAGTGATTTTATTTCAGAACTAGTAATCTGGCCAGTCTTCATGACAGCTGTCTCGAGTCAGGATGATCTCTTTAAATCTCTCAACCAGTTTACTACTGCTTACATTACTTACATTCAAGATCCAGGAGCTATCAAAATTCAGACCATGATGACACACCACTAATTCATTAACGAAGTTTATTCCTTTTTTCAAATACATGGTTTAAGATTTTTTTTTGTGACCAGCATGCATGCAAATCAGTAAGGAAACATTTATTTCCGTCATGAGCCACTGAAGTGACAAAGATGCACTTTGAATTGTGTTTGAAATGTTGTATGCTGTTACTGCATGTTTTTACCACACTCAAAATTAGAGGTTAATTGCAGACAGGCTGGAAAATAATGAGACAGCATCACCATTTACAAACCTAGAGTACAACATGAACTTCTGGCTACCTTACACTGACAGCTGTAATATGGCAAATGAGCATGACAACTGAATGTGTAATATGTTATTTCACTGAATCCTGCACAAGGTCTTTCTCGTACAGCTTATGATCATTTTCTACTCTCTGTAAGAGAATGTGGAGTCTTTGTCCAAAGGAAGCATTATAATGTATGTCAATAAGCAGGAATCAGTATTTGAATACCAGAAAGCAGATTTCTGCTTTCTTTGAACTTGAATGTAGGTTTGGACTCAGGGCAACGAGCTGCCCATGTATTTGCCACAGCTACCTGAAAAGCAATGACTTACTCTGCTATATAGGGTACAGGAGAGGCTGAAAAGAAGTTCCAGCTTCAAGCACCAAAATGTCTAGCGATGTCAGTGATTGACTTTTCTACATCTTACCCGTATTTCTGAGTGATGCACTTTTTATTGGACAGCAGTTTAGAGACAGAGTTGTTCCGCTATTTTGAGTAGTCTCCTCAGACATGGTAATCTGTGCTTATAATTCACTGTGACAGACAGCTAAACCCAAGAATTCTACTTTCACAGAGGAAGAAAGTCACAAAAAAAGTTAATTTATAATTTGTGTAATGTGAATGCATACGTCATCCTAGCAACAGCATGAACAACTAAACTGTGCCCAATTTAAAAGTCAGTTCCAGGTGTTTTTCAAATCAAACAGACTGTGAAGAAATTTAGAAGTAAAAAAAACCAAAAAAGAATTGTTGTTATGTCTAACATGCCTTTGAATGACAAAGATCCCTCAAACAAAAAAAATCTCTTATTGGAGGCAGTTTGTGCTATCTGCATAAGCATGGCCTTGCTTAAATGAGTATAGAATTATATGTATCATGTGAGGTGTCAAAACATAAGGTGGACATCTAGTAAGTGTTTAACATTGCTAAAATTTTGGCAAAGACTGCCTGTTTGAAGCTATTCAAAGAATGAGACAGTGACACAAATCCTAACAGCAAAAAGGGCAAGGTAGTTCTTCTTTGTTTAAGCATGTAAAGGGCCTGGCTTTTGCACATGACCCATAATAAAAACATTACTGCTTTTTGATGAATATCTACTGGCATTGCAACACCACTGAGCTTCCTTTCAAAACCAAAAATGCTTTGTAATAATATAGTCATTGTCATACAAAGGGATAAAAGCCCCCAAGAAGGATTCAAGGCACATTTTCTCTTACTCTGCATAGGATAAGTGAGGAAGAGAGGAATTCAAGCAAGTCACTAAATGCTGCAAATATAATCCATGAAAAAAGCTCTGTCCCTTCCTAACTCTGACCCAGAACTCTATCCAGAATCCAGGAGAATAAATATCTAGGTCATTCTGTCATGGCATTCTGCATCCTTTTTTCATGGTAGGGCATGCTGCAGTACACAGATCCTCTCACAAACTATCCTGCTGGACATGTACACAGCAGAGGAGCATGCCTGTGCCCATGCCACTGGGGACACCTGTCCCTGAGTCAGGGCTGGCTGGCACTCGGCTGATAGCACCTGGGCACCTTCCCTCATATTCTGCAGAGTAATTTATTCTGCAGTACAATTTAAGATACTTCCTGAAATACAGATACATTATGACTTTTGCCCATGCTTATCTCCTTTGTATAAAATTTTATACAAAAATACTAGCTTTAATTAAATTATACATATTTTGAGCTCTCCTGTCTACCAGATGACTGAGATCAGACTTTCAGAATTATACTGAGTGGCAGTTTGGGGTTTTGTTGTTCTTCTCTTCTGTCTTATACATGGGAACTTCATTTGCAATTTTCTTTCCTGTTGTACAGTCCTTCATGTTTAATGAGTTATTGAAATCTTCCTCGATGGTACTTAAATTCCATCAGTGCTTCTTTCTACATAACCATTGAGATGCACAACTTTACAAAAATATATTATTCTCTACTAATTGATTCTGATGCCTTTGGACTTCAGCATTTATTCAGTATTAAATGGCAGCATTATGCCTTGTTACAAATTAGGAGAACAGAATTTATGTTGCAATAGAGTAACAACTCATCTGTGTTTTGTTATGCTCAGTTACTAAAGGAAAAGAACAGTGCTCCCAACCTAGGAAACTGAGTTATGAACTGCAAAACTGTCCTGGGTTCAGCAGTAGCAGTCATTTTTCTCCTTCTTGGTAGCTGGTGCAGTGCAGTGTTTTGACTTTCGGCCTGGGAACAGAGCTGATAACAATGATGTTTTGGTTTGGCCAAGGACTTTGTGAGCCTCATGCTCTGCCAGGGAGGAGGGGAAGCCAGGAGGAAGCAGAGACAGGACACTTGACCCAAACTGACCAAAGAGGTATTCCATACCACAGCACGTCATGCCCAGGAGGTAACTGGGAGTTAGCCGGAAGGGCTGGGAGACTGCAGGGTTGGAGGAGGTATCGGTCGGAGCTTGGTCAGGCTGAGGGGGGCGAGTTATCGGTCGGCTGGTGGTGAGGTGTTGTATTCTTTTCCCTTGTTATTTCCTTTGTCATTATTATCATTGGTGGTAGCAGTAGTGATTTGTGTTATACCTTAGTTACTAAACTGTTCCTATCTCAACCCGTGGGAGTTGCAAACTTTTCGATTCTCCTCTCCGTCCCTCCAGGAGCAGGGGGAGGACAAGAAAGGGGGGGAAGTGAGCAAACAAATTACCTGACTGGGTTTAAACCACGACAAAAACATAAAAGGCAAAAAAAAACCCCACCCGTTTCACTGTATGAGAAGGTTGAGCCTGTGGGATTTGTTACTGTGACTGCCCTACTTGTGATCACTACAAATGCTTTTCATGGCAGTCTATGCTCCCTCCTTTCTTTCTATTGTCAAGAAATAAGTTTAACAAGATGAATTTGAAAAAAATCAATTTAGGTGATATGTGTTACTCTGAAACATAACCTTTACCTACCACCATCTCTACCAGGCTGGAGAGAGTGAAAGTGGAAAGACAAAAGTGCCAGAGATGAAGCATACCTATCTGAGCTCCAGGCACAGGTGCATGTGGCAATTCACAGCATCTCAACTTGCTTTCTGTGCTTCATGAGGTTTTTTTCTCCCAACACCCACCCAGGCTATTAGCAGAGCTGTGCCAACCCTGCTTTTCTGCACAGCCCACAGCACAGCAACAGGAAGAGTTCTAGCCATAACAGCTCATACCAGGGAGGTCTCAGCAGGATGTAAAAGAGTTTTTTATTTTTAATTTGTAAGGATGGAGTATTAATTGTAAGATCAATTTCTTTCAGAGCAGCTACACAAACTGTTATCTCTTATCTCAAGGACTCTCTCCAGGTAAAAATGATTTATAAGTTTTATACAGCCTTTGTTTTTTTTTTTTTCTTTTGTTATAGTATTCTCCTATTTTCTGTCATCTATCTTTATACTCAGCTAAATGGCATGGAATTATTTGTACTTACTATCTGGACAAAGAATGAGTTCTCTGGACAAAGAAAAAGCTTTTGAACAGCACTAGATTTTTATCATGCTGAAGTGGGTACAGAAAGTTTCTTCGGTCAATTACTCACTCACCAGCAGCAAGCATCACAATTGTAAAATTGTGCTCTTTCAGAAACACATGAAGCTAACATCTTCTGGGCAATAGAAAATGGATTTCCTTCTTCTGAAAAATGACTATAATGAATTTGAAATCTTAGTAGAATGGATAGCCTGTGGACACTTTCAGCTAACCACTGGAAGAGGTGTTAGAAAAAGCAGAGATAATTTCTACAGGAACCAACCAAACCTGTCTCTTAAAGGCATATATACCAGGCTACCAAATGCATACGACAGTAAATTACTTGTCCAGACGGTGCCTTTAGATACCATTGAAAGTCCTTTTGTGATCTCATTCTGGTGAACGACCTTTTCTTCAGTATTTATTTCAATACTTTTTTCTGCTATTGCATTCATTACAATACCCTGGCAGTCACACAGTGTATCAAGGGTGATTCAAGAGGTCCGTCATCTCAGGAAAATCCACTGATCCACTGCTCACAGCTTCCAGAGCCCATATTCTGCTGGAAGAGTTGCTCACAACTGTTAGTGAGCACCAAAGGCCCAATTAGCATACATCTATGATATCCTCTGCTTCTGCTCCCAGTTTCTTGAAGTTTTGCTAATGACTGCAATCAAAAATATAATTCGCCTTTGCATATATATGAATAGCATGACGTGGATCTATCTGTCAAACTAAGATCAGCAAAAGGTCTGCAAGGATATCTACTTTAGTGCCCTGACAATGACCTGCTTTAATATTTTGACTGCTTATGCCTCTATAATGCAAGTTAAATACTGTAAATTAATATATACTACTACCTTAAAATAGAGATACAAAGCTCAGTATTTGTGGGAAATCCCTACAATATTTTTTATGAGAAGATTAAAAGGAGTTTGATATGTTTTAACTAGGATAATGACTTAGAAATATATGTGTGACTGTACTCAGAACTGGCTGTACCAGGATACCATTTCTAAAGGAGTGTTCCTTTTCTAAGGTGTTTGTGTTTTTTTCAGTCTTTGTTTACACAATTGAAACAATTGTCAGGCACATTTATGTAGCACAGTATCATTCTTCAAGCATGGCAGAGTGTAGGAATGCTCAAAAGAACATGATAAAGATAATGATTCAGGAAGCTTAACATAATTTAAATTATGTTATGTTATGTAAAAAAGAAGTTAGACGTTTGAAGTGAACCACTTCAGTGAACTGCTGATGAGACATCAGACGAGTTAGCTGTTGGATTTACAAGCTAATGAGCTTCATAACAAATACAATACACAGAATCATAAACAGAATGTTTATATCAAAACTTGAATTGCCAGATTCTAGAGAGGCAAGTGGAAAGTGACATAAATCATAAAATGAAGTCCTTTTATGTCATTATATAATGTTAATAAAACTCCTATTTATGTACACTTAAATTATTAATAAAATAAAAATAAATCTGAAATAGAAAAAAGCTGTTTTATCCCTTAATGTCAACACCCCACCGAAAAATAGTGCACTCTAACCCTCCATTTTGATAGAGGTACAGCTGAGGAAAAAAAATGGCTTTGCTCTTGGCAAATAAGGAAAATATTAAGGGAGAATGAAAATAGATGGATTTATAAAGTGCTCAAAAAGCAGTTTAGAAAGGTATCTCTGCTCAGTGAATGAGGAAAAACAAAGGGATTTGGCAGGTTGGTCAACTTGTGAGGCTGTTCAGCCTGCCAAAAGCTGACAGGACATATTAGTCATTGCTGTTCTTTTGTTCAGTAGGAATTACTCTCCTGAATAAATAATCGGATACATTATTTTGTAGTCTTCCTCTGTGTGCTTAGTACTGTAAAGGACACATATAAGACACTGAGGGCCATGACAGATGTTTTACAAAGCGATGACTGTACTGACCATGCTTGTTATATTTACAGCAAGGTACATGGCAGCTATCACAAAAGGAAGAGCTACCTAGGAGGCAGACCAGCTACAGACTTTGCACACGGAAAGGTAAGGGCTTAAGTGGGTTACAGGGGAAGATGATAAAACTTTCTAAGGAACAACTTTGTGTACTCTCCTAGAAAATGACTGCAGCAAGAATGCAGAGATCAGCTCAAAGAAATGGAAAGGGCAGAAAAAACTGTAACACCAGTTAAGCCTCAAGACTCTAACAAGGAGGTGTAAAACCTAGCAGTTTCCAGGCCACCTCTGTGCCGTGACAAGTGCACCAAAGATGGGGGAAGTAATCAATCGGTTTTACTTACAGTGTAAATGATGAATCTCTTCATGGCACAGCATGGGCTGACCTCCCAGTGTACCTCTCAAGGGAGAGATCTGCTTCGAGATAAATGACCATATACAGACAAAGGATAGTGCTTTGGTTCATCTGTTTAATCGAGTGATACTGATTATTGTTTTGCCTAGGGTTATTATATAGCACACTTAAACTTTAAACACACAGAAAATCCCCTTTTTCTTGCCATACAGGTTAGTATGATAGCAACGTGCTGGAAATTAATCAAGAGGTATGAGACGGATATGAAAAAAAAAAGGCAAAAGCAATTTATAAAAGCAAGTCTTAGAGACATGAAACATGTCGTATAACCATGGTGATGCCATTTACAATACTTCTTATTCAGTTGACCTAGCAATTTTATTTCCAGAAGAGTTGGGAACCCAGCTGATGAGTAACAATTGACACAAAGGGACTGGGCACTGCTGCTGGTGTTGACCAGAAAGGAGCATAAATGGCAGAAAATTAGGAGAGTTCTGTTACTAAATCATCATTTTTTTGTTTACATCTGGTTTGATTATGTTCGTTCATCACAGACAAAACTCAGCTTACCTTGAACTTCAGAGTTAAAACAAGAAGTGATAAAATCAATAGAGTACTAAAACTGTATATGATGAAAGAGACCTATGGTGGTCATCTACTCCCAACGCTTCTAAAAGATCGGTGGACTGCAACATTTTCTCAGGTTATTCAGGGTCTTGTCCAGATAGGAACTCCACAGCCTCTCTGAGAAAACTTCCAGGGCTTAGTGAGAACTCCCTTCTCCAGGCTAAAGAAACCCAGCTGTCTCAGCCTCTCTTTTCACATCCTTATCTCCAGCTCCTGACCATCTATTAAGAGACCAGTTCACCACTGGTGTCACCCCTGTGCCAGTATCTCTCTTATTCTCAAAGGCAGCATCCAGGCAGGTTTTCATGAACCTCAATGTCCCTCTGTCCAGTCCACATCTCCTTATTCTGGCAAAAAGGAAGCTGTGTGACTGTCAAAAGCCAAGGTAAGAGACATCTGACATGCTCCTCTTGTTCATCCTGTCACAGGAAGCATTCAGGTTGATCAGGTATGATTTGCCATTGGTAAATATGAGCTGGCTTTTCCCAGTCACATTCATATGCTGGACGTGTCTTCCTGGAATACTTCTCCACCGTATTCCCAGAGACCAAGTTAGGCTGACCATCTAAACTCCCACGCATGGACCCTCCTTCTTGGCCTTCTTGAAGATAGACATAAATTTTACTTTTATATGTTGTTGGAAAATCACACCACCTATTTCCCATCAGTTTCAAAGATAAGAAAGGCCTCACAATGACATTGGTCAGCTCCCTGAGCTTCCTCAGATGCATCCTCTTTTCAGCTTCTGCACATCCAGTTTACTCTAGTTCAGTCCTCCCTTGCTCTGGTTAGTACTGCTCTTCTTACACTGTCAACTTGTATCAACGATCCTTATTTCAGTTCTCAGCATGTCAGTGTTGATTACCGCATCAATGAATGAAAGTGATTAATTTTGGTCTTGACAAATCAACCTTGCCTTCTTCATGTCTTTTCAGCATGTTCATATTACTAAGATAATTTCAGCATTGTTCTGATCGTGTTATTCTTTCCCTTGCATTCCAAACTGATAGTTTTCCAAAGCAGCTATTGTCTAATTGTTTTAAGCCTTTTCTCTGCCACCAAGTGCTCCTGTTTAGCAATGACAGCTACTACCATCAGGCAGCTTATGTTGTGATGCTCCAGCCTCTACTCTTAATTTTTTAATGGCATCTTTAGTCTATCACATGCCACTCTTGCCCTTGGAAGTAAGACTTCATGTTACTCCACTGTTCTACCACCTTCAATTCCCTGCTTTAGAACTCCTTCATGGCATGGATTAACTTTACAACAGCTTATGCTGCTGACAATACTTATAATTTTCAAGTTTATTTTTCTTTGTTGTCCTCGACAGTCTGAATTTACCCATTTTCTTATACTTAGATTGCAATTTAATTACATCAAGAGGTGTTTTCCAACACAGTGCTCTGATACATCATTGGCACACCTGGATTTCAGAGAAACACATATAGTTTCATTGTCAGCATAGGCGCTCATAGGTAGAACAGACTGGTGTGTCACTCACCTGTCATCCATCCCTGTGTACTACAGCTTCAGGTATACCTACACTTGATCAAGTAAATAGAGATGCACCCATGTTAGCTTCAAATTAGAATCATAGAATACAATAGAATCATAGAATCATAGAATCATAGAATAATTAGGGTTGGAAAGGACCTTAAGATCATCTAGTTCCAACCCCCCTGCCGTGGGCAGGGACACCTTACGCTAAATCATATCACCCAAGGTCTCATACAACCTGGTCTTGAACACTACCAGGGATGGAGCATTCACAGCCTCCCTAGGCAACCCATTCCAGTGCCTCACCCCCCTAACAGGAAAGAATTTCCTCCTTATATCCAATCTAAACTTCCCCTGTTTAAGTTTTAACCCGTTACCTCTTGTCCTGTCACCACAGTCCCTAATGAAGAGTCCCTCACCAGCATCCCTATAGGCCCCCTTCAGATACTGGAAGGCTGCTATGAGGTCTCCATGCAGCCTTCTCTTCTCCAGGCTGAACAGCCCCAACTTCCTCAGCCTATCTTCCCATGGGAGGTGCTCCAGTCCCCTGATCATCCTCGTGGCCCTTCTCTGGACTTGTTCCAACAGTTCCATGTCCTTTTTATGTTGAGGACACCAGAACTGCACGCAATACTCCAAGCGAGGTCTCACGAGAGCAGAGTAGAGGGGCAGGATCACCTCCTTTGACCTGCTGGTCACACTTTTGATGCAGCCCAGGATACGGTTGGCTTTCTGGGCTGCAAGCACGCACTGAAGTCGGCTCATGTTCATTTTCTCACTGACCAACACCCCCAAGTCCTTCTCCGCAGGGCTGCTCTGAATCTCTTCTCTGCCCAGCCTGTAGCTGTGCCTGGGATTGCTCCGACCCAGGTGTAGGACCTTGCACTTGGCATGGTTAAACTTCATGAGGTTGGCACCAGCCCACCTCACGAACCTGTCAAGGTTCCTCTGGATGGCATTCCTTCCCTCCAGTGTATCAACCAAACCACACAGCTAGATTAGCTAGATGAAAAGTTGCCAGAGAACAGATAAACAAAAGTAGCAGATCAGAATCATAGAATGGTTTGGATTGGAAGGGACATTCAAAAGTTTTCTAGTCCAACCCCCCATTCAATGAGCAGGGACATCCCCAACTAGACCAGGTTTCCCAGAACCACATCCAGCCTGGCCTTGAGTGTCTCCAGGGATGGGGCATCTACCACATCTCTGAACATAGATGTGCTATGCCACCTCAGTAGGTGCACAGATTTGCAGTAGCCTAACCTGCTTGGGGCTTATTGCTGCATCTAGTCAAGGAGCACTTCTTGCACTTCTTGAAATATTTATGGCAAGCTTCCTGTGTCAACAGAAACAGTAGACCTGATAATAAAGGCAGACTGCTATGAATAAAATGAAGCTGTGAGGGAGAGTGTCCTACCTTTCATAAAGGTGCTCTGCATGACGTTTTACACCTACACCTATAAGGAACATTAAAAAACCCAAACAACAACAATGACAACAAAACCTTAAATTATTCAATTCTTTGCTTTGCTGAATACTTACCCTGGAACACATCTGCAGATGCAATTCATCTTTTCTTGCTTCATCCGAGAGAAAGGCTGAACATTTAAGCCTATGTTTACTAAAATATACCAATAGGAAAGTTAGATCTGAGCTTCCTTTAATTTTAGAAAAAGTCATATTCTCCATTACAGTGGGGCAATTCCCTGGAAGCTCTATAACGGACTTCAAGAAGACAGATTTTGTTAAACTCAAAGAACTGGTAGGCAAAAAGTCATGGGAAGCAAATTAAGAAGAAAAAAAATAAAAACTGAGAGTTAAGGGCTGGCAGTTCCTTTAAATAATGACATTAAGGGTTCAAGAACAAATTACCCTAATGCAGGATGTCATGTATAATAAGAAGCTAATTTGACTAAGCCATGAGCACTATACATCAGTAGCAAGTGACTGAGGGGAATAACACATGAAGGGGGAAAGACAGCAAAAGGATGCTGAGAAGACTGAAGCAGTTAACACCTTTTCCACATTTTCCTTGACTGAGAAGGTTGTTTTCAGCTGACAGCTACCATCATAAATACCAAAGAGTAAAACCTCCATCTTTAAAGATCTACATACGCTATGTATTTTGAAATTGTCTGACAGAGATGAGCATCATTGTAAAACATTTAGAGAACTGGCTGAAACAAACTCAAGTAAAAACACTGACAATTTTAGAGTTCATAGAGAACAGATGTGGTCCAAAAGACTGAAGATGAGCAAACATATGTCAAGTTTTAAAGAAAGACTAAAGGAAGTGCTGGGGACTTCCAGCAAGTTATTTTGGGCACTCCCAAAAGGCAGACCAGTGAATAGGATGGATCTTTGCTGTGTCATCAGCTATACCTGCTAGGTTTATATAAATTGTAATCACACTGTGTGTCAGTTTCCTGTCACATCATGTCATAAAAGAGAGAAAAGAAAGAAGAAAACCCGAGTCTCCTCCAAACAGGAATAGCATATACAGTCACATTTCTGTCAGTAGTGATTCCTTGGCCCAAATTGCAAGCACTGGCAGTGAAAAGCTGCAGAAAGCCCTCCTAGATTTCAAACTTTCAATCTCAATGAGCCCTTAGACATCCTTTTATCTCCAGTAAGGGATTTTTTTTTTCAACAAATAATTATGGAAAACCAACTGCTCAGTCCTTGGGGACCTGGAAAGCCCTGGGTGTCCTACATGCACCTGTGCATGTAGGTGTCCTAAATTACCTATGCAGAAAGTTTGGATGTTACCTGTTTTCTGCTAATGAACAAACAAACACACACATTGCAGCCCATTTTTTTCTGACAAGGTCTATTTTCCTTTCACTGATGGACAAGGGAACTTAAAGCAGTGTTGTCAACGAGAGAAGAACATGAATTCTGTGCCATCACCTCCAAAATTTCTGCTCCACCCACTATCCTAAATGATATTGTTGTATTCAGAAGTATTTTTCCTCTTAGAGCCTTGTGCTCTATAATTGAGTAGTAAATCTTGTGCAGGATATTTGTAGCTGTGCCTCAGGCAAAATTCCTGGAGTACTGAGATAACTTAACCTGGACTCCTTAATAGACCAGTGTCTCGCTGACAATACTGCCGTATTAGCATCTTTTATGGATTAATGAGCTCCAGATTTATTTATACTTCTCAGAGTGTTGTTTGGGGTTGTTTACAGACAGCATCAGTAATGTTTGATCCACTCTTGCAAGACTGTTCTCACAATACCATAAACTAGAAAACAATGGAGATTTTGCAAACCTGGATCTCACATAAATAAAATAAATGCTGCAGTGAGCAGGGTCCATGGCTGTACATGCCATTCCTCTGTACAAGTGAAAAACTGATGCTTCACACTTCTGAATTTTCTACCCAAGGAACAGTATTTATGATGAGGAAAGGGAGAAGCCTCTGCAAAACTGATACCTCCTAAAAGTACAAAGTACAGTCCCAATAGAGACATTGTACATTCCTGGAAAAAGGAACATACAATGCAGACTTAAGGCCATTAGCAAGTATAGGGTTATATATTCTCAGTGGTCTATTTTATTTGGACCTAAGATCCTAATTCTAGCATAGCCCAGAGTTTCCAAGCACCATTATACTCAAGGCACAAGGAGGTGATCAAAAATATAGATATAACATTTGCATGGAAATAGTAAGTCTTTGCTTGACAATTCTCAGATGAAAGTCAATGTTCCTTGCAGTATTTCTACCTTTGTGCATTGTTCCTCCCAGGATGGCTAGTACTGCAATAGCAATACATGACTATTGCTACTTTGGTTGTTGGGAATTTGAAAGGCAGGTGATAGGTCTTATAGTAAAACCTACACATAGAGCTAGGGTCAATGGAAAAACTAGAGATAGCCAGAAACGGCCTTTGTAAATGAATATCTCTATTATTTGGTTTTAAACTACTATTCTTATTGCAGAAAGACAATAAGAACACATAAGAATAAGAACAACAAATAAGAACAATAAAGAAATAAGCAAATGACTATAATTATAGTGCACAATAGTATGTCTCAACTAAAGACTAAGAAAAGATTTTCTATTATGTTCCAGCATACTCAAAGAGGAATTCTTCAGAGTGTTATCAGAGAAGAGGTAAATGTTATAATTCTAGTGGATAAAGACTTCTAATTTAAAAAAAAAGTCTTTCTTGTACACGGCCAGTAAATGTACATATAAAACTTTTACCATTATTACAGCCTTTAAAGCACACATACTGGAAACTGACTACCTAAGAGACGTCAAGTCTTTCATGAGCATTACTTCAATGTAGAAAAATCATGTTAGCAAAATAAAAACTTTAATATTTATGCAGATCATGCAGTGTTTGAACAACACAACAATCTGGTTATTAAGATTTTATGCAGAAGAATGAAAAATTCACTGTCATTTTTCCTGCTATTCAATTTCTCTTTGACAATACGGAATTAAGCTCATACAGTAAAAACCAAGACTTTAATTATGTAAAGTTTACAGGTGGCAGGTGTAAATATGGAGTGCAAACATATCAATGTAAAGTGAATTCCTGGACAAGGATTACGTCAAAAAATCATGAAATATAAAGTACTGTTGAAAGATATGTTTTAGTTATAGACAGATCTGAAAAGGATTGTGTAAAAGACTAGTGGTTAACACCCCCTGAAACCCTCTCTTGGGTGCAGCGGTTTTACATGGTAGGAGACTGGACCTTTTTGTAAGTGAGAATAATCAGGCATTTCAGAAGGGAAAAGGGTTAAAAAGAAAACCAAAAGGCTCAAATAACTTTCATTCAGGATTTCAACTTGAAGTGTTTGCTAAATTCAGGATAGATTTGAAACTGGTTTTAGCAGTGGCAAAACTGGGGAAGGAGAATAAAATATTCCCTGGTACGTATCGCATCATACGACTCCACCTTCTCTTCAGCACTGTCAGACAAGAGTGGGTGCATTGCTAGGGTTTGTTGATGCCCATGATACAGAATGACAAGCTTTGATGGTCTCGAGATTTCTGCTTTCAGAGAGTGAACCTGGGAGCAGACAGAGGCAGCGACTATGGAGCTGACCAGGGTGGGATAAGCCAGGGAAAACTGATGACGTTTCAGCCACTGGTCCTGCAGTAAGGCATGTTGTTACTCTGTCATCAGCACTGGTATGCAATCCTGGGATATTTATCAAATAGCTTGCACACAGACCTTCTCTACTTTACGTATCTATTTTCCCTGTATTACACATATTGTGCAAAGGTGAAGGTCTTGCTCCTCACCTTCAAATTCACAGGCTGTCACATATAGTTGCTGGGGAGTATAGATGGGCTAAAATCTATAAAACTATTCTAAAAGCGTGATAAATTCTCACATGGGACTTATAGTGCTGACTGCTTCCTGGAAAAAGAGGTATTGGAATATGCCAGTGGCATTTTTTTCTGGTTGTAAAGAGTCTGGCCAGAAGTCTGCAGAAATAGAAAAAGGAAAAACCACCCACCCAGACAAGGGTTTTGATACTAAACAGCTGAGGGATCTATATGTCTAAACAGACACTATCAATTTTTTTCACAATAAAACCAGTCTTTTTCACAATAAAAATGATCAGCCATTGGAATAATCTCCCCAGGGAAGTGGTGGATTTCTGTCATGGTTTAAACCCAGCCAGATAGTTCGTTCACTCACTCCCCCCCCTGCTTCTTGTCCTCCCCCTACTCCCAGAGGGATGGAGAGGTGAATCAAAAAGAATGCAACTCCCACGGGCTGAGATAAATACAGTTTAGTAACTGTTAAGTAACTGAGATAAATACAATTTAGTAACGCAAATCACTACTGCTGCCACCAATGATAATAATGATAAAGGAAATAACAAGGGAAGAGAATACAACATCTCACTACCAGCCAACCGATAACTTGCCCCCCCCAGCCCGACCAAGCTCTGACCCATACCTCCTCCAACCCTGCAGTCTCCCAGCCCCCTTTCCGGCTAACTCCCAGTTACCCCCCCAGGCATGACGTGCTGTGGTATGGAATACCTCTTTGGCCAGCTTGGGTCAGGTGTCCTGTCTCTGCTTCTTCCCGGCTTCCCCTCCTCCCTGGCAGAGCATGAGGCTCACAAAGTCCTTGGCCATACCAAAACATCGCTATCAGCTCTGTTCCCAAGCTGAAAGTCAAAACACAGCACTGCACCAGCTACCAAGAAGGAGAAACATGACTGCTACTGCTGAACCCAGGACAATTTCCCAACACTGGACACTTTTAAGATACAGCTGGACAGGGCACTGGGACATCTAGTCTAGGTAATGCTTTGCTTACAAAGGTTGGACCCAGTGATCCTTGAGGTCCCTGGTATTCTATGATCCTATGATTCATTTATTTTCATCTAGAAAACAGGAACTGCTGCTCCTTGTTCAAAAGGAAAATGAGTATTTAATTCTAAAATTAGAATATATTTTAAATGCAGGCATTTTTCTGAGGTGGTCCAGATCTTTTAAAGGACCTGGAGACAACTATCCTATTCTCCAAGAGTACTTCGAAGTGCATTAAAGCACTGCAAAGAGGATTTTGAAAAAGACCAAAGTGGATGTTTAAATCGCATGAAATGGAATAACATTTTTCTTTACTAATTCATAGAAAACAGTTATCTGACACTTTTTGACATGCCATAAAAATGCTTTTCTGCCACATTTTCACTTATACTGGCCCTGCTGAGATGGTGACCTACACAGTAGTTTGTCTTTCTTGGAAGCCTCAATTATCCAGTGCCTATTGGTTCATCTATATTGTTTTGTTTCCTGAAGCACTACGAAGATAACCACCTGGGAAGCTGAAAATAAATTCCAGATGCAAGATGAGTAGTTTAAAGAGGTAGACACTTTTTAAGTTTTGCCTCTAGTGGAGTAACTGCAATTTTAAATGCAATTATTTTTCCCTGAAATCACACTTGCAGTTATGAGCTGCAAGAACCTTCTTTTAAAAGTCTTGTTTTGAATATGGATGAGTGAGAACCATTTATACCACATGTAGCTGAAGGTCATTTAATTTTTTTTCAGAATTAATCCATAACTCCTGGGAAATGGCACCGCATTCTAAATGAACATCAAACATTCTGCAGTACTACTGAGAGAAGATTCAGTTCTGGCCATAGAGGCTGTATGGTATTAGATTTAAAAAAACATTTTCTGTTATAGCACAGGAACATGACAGGAAGAAATACTAGCAGAGTAGCTATAAGTATGTAAATGCATATGGGAATGACACTGGTTAAAACTAAAACATTCCATCAAAATACTTTTTTATTCACCACATTTTAATATTGCTAAACTAGTGAGTGTACTTGATTTAACTCATGGACCCTTGAAAGTTCAAGCTGATTTTCCTTTATGTATCAACATTCTATTTACATAAAGATCCCTAATGAACCAGGCTGCAGCTTCTGCCCTCTGAATTCTGTTTGGATAGCTAAATGTGAGCACCAGTTATGCACTGCAGTGCATTTAGTTTTTTTTTCCTGGCTCAGAAAACTTAGAGAAAACTATGTTAATCTCTGCTTCAAAATCAACAACAAAAAAAGCAAACAGCTCTAAAAACCCCGTGGAGATCCATCCATCTGTTTGGGGTAAGACTAATCATGGAAAATATCAAACCCAAGCTATTTTGCAGAATCACTGTAACATGTAGCAGAACAAAGATGTAAATTAAGTAGTTCATCGAACCCCGACATTTTCTGCTTCCTCTTACTATGTATATTCATTGCAGCTTAATATTTTTCCTGCGGCATTCTTCATTTCAAATTGTTAACAACTTGTATTGTTTTGTAAAGGCAGATGCTGAATGATTTATTCTGAATTATTAGGAATCACAAGGGCAGGAAAGATTGGATCTGAGCTTTCATTTCACTTCATAATAATGATGGGTAATAGCAGTGAGGACATGGGTCACTGAGAGCTTTGCTGAGTATTTCACAGAACCGCAACGGAAACATTAAGATTGGCATGATCAGAGACTATATGTGGATGTGGGAGCAACAGAAGGAAAAAAGAAGGGCCATAAGAGTGGCAAAGTTGGTGGCATCCAGATTAACAGGTCATGGATATCCCAGCACTGCTAATTGCAATTTCTCAGGACAACTAGAAACCCAGGGATGGCCTACACCCAAACTAAAATACTCAACCTGTAAGGGTACACATCAGGGTGGGAAGATTAAGAATAGGCCGGAGTCCTTGCCTCCAGAGAAAGTGAGAAAGGACACCGAGGAAACACTATGGACTTACAGAGGTAGGGTGGGATGGAGTTGCAAAAAACATCAGCAGATCCTAAAGAACACAAAGGACACTTCCAAGATTGGCTGCACCCCCAGCTATGCATAGTTCAGTTAATGTTATGGATTTAGCTGAGAGAACAGCTGATGGAGAGTGTTTTTCTATGTAACTTGCAGGAGTTAAAGTCCCTAGAGCACTGCTGCGCTGCACAAGAGCTGAAGAACTGCCCACAGCCTTGCCATGCTTTGCCTTGCTCTTGTTTCACATTCTTTAACCTGTGTAAACTGGTTAATATAATGTTGGATGCTAAAGAAATACCTTCCTCCATTTTGCACATTTATTTTTCAGATACCTTTATGATATTTTGGCTGCTTCTTCAGGAAGGAATTCTACTATTTGTCTATGGAGTGCTACGCAAAAGTCCGTATCAGTAAGTAGAAACACCCTTTACTTGGAATTGGTTTGAGACTTAAGCAGGGAGCTACCCAAAGCAGTGGCAGCAAAAGAGCTCCAGGAAAGAAGATTTTTTTTTGCCAGGCTGTCTTGGCCCTACCACAATTCTAAGGCTGCTGTGCTTAAAAAATGGTTTATTTTCCCATGCCGTCAGTGCTGCCTGTCACAGCAGCAGCAAGCAGTGGTGTCATCGGTGACTTTGGAATGTGAGGTGACATGCCTTAGTTTCAGCTTTTCCCCTGCCATCCCCAAGGCACCTCCTTCCTCATCACATCCACCACCTGTGTATGCCTGTGTGGGCACTGCGTGCTGGGACAGCAGGGACACTTACACAGCACCCCTACCAGGTTACTTAAGATCAAACTGGTTGTTAATGGGCTTGCCTGCACTGTGGGAAAGCTCCATTTCCTTTCAATCAAAACATTTTATTCCTTCAGGGGTTTTGAATTTAACATGATAGGGAGTTCAGTTACTCTAGAGCTAATAAATGTATGCCACTACTCACTGTTGTACTGAAGAAATATACTTTGCTTGTTTTACATTTCAAGGCACATGGTTTGCTTAAATTCACCAGCACTTACTTTCCGAAGCCTGTTCTATATTCATTACGTACTTACATTTCCCCTACTTCTCTGCATTATAAGGATGCTTGTCATAAAATACATTTCCTTGGATTCCAGTATCTTCAAAACACCCCAGGTATTTTCAAAGAACCCATTTTATTTTCTTTCTAGTGAAGTTTATTAAAATACACATTGCTACAGGCTGTAGTACATGGAATGGAGCCATAACTCATGCTTAACTACCTTTTCCCAGTCATGCTACTGATAGCCGAATAAATTTAAACTCTCTTTTTGACTCTGCTGATTTTTATATATGGTGTTTCCCTTACTAACCAAGTTATTTCTTCAATGGCCATCAGTGTTCTTACAAGACAGGTGATTAAGGGTCACTTTTAGCCTCTTGCAATCATACGATTATTAGTGTCTGTTAGGTAGCAGCAATTGTGCTTCTGAAATATACAGTACTTTTCGATTCAATTCTCCAACACTTTATCTTAATTACTCCCATTTTGTCTATTCTATTTTCCCATTACTTACCAATGTAGCAAAGCAAGACCGAAGGTACTAGGCAATTACCAAAAGGATCCCCATCCAGGGTTAATTAATCCATAGCTCTGGGCATCACACCACACATGTGCCTCACAAGGATATAGTCAGCTGATTTTATGTTTCCCAAAGCCCGTGATTAACCACTTTGGGGTTTGTGACCTCCTCCCTCTGTACCCTGCATGGCACTCGTGCACCACATGGCTGTTGCTCTGTTTCCACTTGCCTTCTTGGTGCTGAATACCATGAAGTGTCAGCTCCATGCTCTGCATTTCACCCCCTTGGCGTGTTTCAGGGAGCAGTCTGTTCAGTCCTTAACAGAGAAGTATGCAACACAGCTTGATTACCATCATAGAAATAATATTGCATTAAAGATGCTAATCATCTAAAACAAGAGAAAAGGATAGGAAAAACAATACCCAAACTAGACAAATTTCAACTGAAATGCTCTGTACATTTTGAAACAGACAGGGTAACTCACAGAACAGGTAGTTTCTCCATCTTCAGATGCCTTCATGTCAGGACTGGATGCCTTCTGAAAGACTGCTTTAAACTGGAAGAAGAGTGTGGATCAGTTTGAGGTAAAGTGTGTGAAATACTCCGACTTCTGCAATGAGAAAGCTAAACCAGACTAATGGCCACTTTTTTCTTTAAAATCTTGATCATACTTAAGTTTTCTACTTTCTGAGACTTTTCCCAGAATGCTTGATTAAATTATTAGATGCTTAATAATTTCTGGTTATTATTCCATTTTGCACATCTCTTAGCCAAGCAGATCCATTTTGTTTAAAAGAAATGGGTACCAACAATAACAAAGAATCAGAACTGCCAGTTTCTTACCTGATTGCTGATTGTGAGGACCTGGCAAGAGAAAACTGAAGAACCTGCATAACTGGCCAGGCTGAACAATGTTTTCCCTTCCTGCATTTGAAAATGCTTATCAATATTGTTTTGGGTACAGTGTTAAAATAAGTAAGAAACAGAAGAGAAATTAAGGACATAATTTAAGCATCACAAATTGTGCTTTTGTTTTGTTTCTCTTTTCTGTTATTTGCATTTTTTTAACTAAAATTTTTTTAACATGAGATAGCAGCAGCTAGAACGCTTCATAAAGACTGCCCAGAGGATCTTTTAATTTCTGTGTTCAAGGACAGACAATTGAAGTGAATGAAATACCATTTGTATGAGAGAGAGTCTGGATGGAAATAAACATATGTTATAATCTACTACCTATCCGAGTAGGTTACATTACAAGATACAGAGAAAAAAAAAGTCCATAACACAACAAAATAAGAAACACAAGCTAAAGGGGAAAAAAGGAAAAGAAATATGGTATTGTTCCATGTCTACCATCTGTTTAATTTAGCTTTGCAAATTACATCTTTGACCTGATTGTTAACTTTCCTGAACAATTTTAAATGTGTGTCATCTTTTTTTCTGTACTTGTATAAACTGCCAATGAAGCAAGACACTATGTCAAGGCAAGTCACTGCATTTGTCTTAGGTAGTTTATTTCACTTGCTTTAGTTCAAATAACTTTAGAGTATACTGACATCCAATATTCAAACATGTGATATAAATTTAATTTACAATCTCTTGCATTTCTAATGCATGGGAAATTATAAACAGAGTGCAACAGTTTTAAATATTTATTGAAACTCATAGGATTATAAAGTTATTGAATATTATAATTTGCTTCATACATAAACATAATTTGGTAAAAAAGATTGAGGAAAAAAACAAGTTCTAGATTATGGCCCTATTAAAGATTTTCTGAAAGCAATTTTAATATTAAACAAAAAAGAGTTTATCAGAGACACCTAGAAGTTCTCACAAGAGGGGGACATGTAGGCATTAAAGGATCCACAAATGCAGCCTGTCTGCAGTGACTCCAAGTTACAGTTCAGACTCACATCCATGTGGGTAGCTGAGGGTCTCCTGACAAGGAGTTAGATCTGGGAGTCCTGTCTTCAGAGAGCAGTGATTTAGAATATGAACTTGCACCTCAAGGGCTGCTCATTGCCAAAAGCGGGCCAAATAAGTGGCCATGTTTTGTTCATGACCTAAAAACCCAACCACTCTCAACTGTCCACTTGGAAAGGTGTTATAGATTTTCCTGGATAGAGGGAGTCAGGACGACGGGTGGATGACCATGGCTATCCTTCCTGGCTCTGATTAACCTCTCTTTGATGTTTGCCAAGGAGCATTAAAAAGGTTAGCCTTCTACCTGATCTAATATATAGACATGCAGTTTCTAGTTGTAATCAGAGCCCTGGATTGGTTATGATGCCTTATTTTCTTCTTCTGACTTGAGCTATTTAAAGTATTTCTGTACATATATTTAGATGTATATTTGCATGCGTACATAGTTAATGACTTCTGGAAAGCTTTGCTATGAAACCACCTTTAATCATCTTGCTCCTATCCAGGTGAAGCAGGTGAAGGCCTGCTTCTGCTGAAGTGAGCTTTTTGGAAAGTGGTGGTGGCTTTTGATCTCAGCAGACTGCTAGAATGCTCTGTATCACTGTTCAAAGTAGGTGAAAAAGTCAATTTAAAGAATAGGAAACTGCAGTGGCGAGGTGAAAACAGGTAGCGAGCCTTTGGTCATGTTTATCACTACTCCATTAGCGAGCTGCAGCATTGGTTAAGCACTGCCTGAGCAACAATTAACCCAGGAAAATAATTAAGCATTCTGTTCAAAACCAGGGCAAGGCCAATGCAGGCTGGGGCCAGAGGTCTGCAAAGGGTAGGGATGAAACACTGAAAATCACCCCAGGGAAGCTCTAGTTCCCAGAGTTTCCATCTCATCCCAGAAGGCTTTGGGGAATTTGTTGAGCCTTTGCTAACTTTAAATACAATGCCGAGAAAAATAATGGCACGGCTGTATTTTATTTTGCCCCAGCAGTTGCATGGGAACTGACCCAGCAGTTCTGTAAAGAGTCTGCTAAATTAACTGAAATGCTGCTGCCAGCCTAATATTTTTTAGAGATTTTAATTGCAATTGAAGACACAGGATATGAACCATTAAATGAGCAGTGGAGTTTGGCTGACAGAAACAAAAGGAAAACTTATCACCTGGCATAACATAGATAACAAAGTGTCTTCCTTCATATCCTTCATCACCACATCGAGCCCTTCCAAAAATACAGAACAATATGAATCTTTTATGATATTGTCACTACAGCTTCTTGTTCAGTGGTAATTCAACATGTGAAGAGAAGCCAATATAAGACTTGAAGCAGTCCTATGCTTTGCCATTTTTACGAGTCTTCACAAAAAGACCTTTTAAACTTCAGCAACGGGATGCATCACTAAGATACTCAATTTATCTCTCAACAAATATAAATGATACGGTTGAACACAATGCAGTTCTCAAAAAGTCTACATCTTAAAGTCAAGTCAATATAGTTCCCCACAATATAAAATTCTTCTGCAATGATCTAAACTAAAGACAAAAAATAACTGTATCTGGAAAGCAGTGGCAGAGACTACATTCCTGCACATTCCACCTTGGCAGGAAAATGATAGATTATACTCCACATGATAAGATTCAAAAAATATACAAGAAGTTCAGAGATACTTTCATTGACTTTTTTTCTTTTTTAATACATTTAGTTCAGAAATATATAATGTGTAGTTGAAAAATACACGATAAAAAAGAAATACAATAAGAGACCACTACCTTACGATAAGAACTATCACATATCAGTCACTTCCCAGACCAGAAAATCAAGAACCTAAAACCATAAGCAAGCCTCCAGTTAAATAATAAGCTTTTTTGCATTTGTAATAATTTCTCCTTTATTTGCTCCATCTGTCTATGGGACAGGATTTTTGGTCTGTGCATATGGAATATAACAACAGTGAGAAACTTGTTAAAAAATAATTGGGAGAAATCAAGTTCAGTTCAATAAAAACTTTTGAATTTATAAAGTTCACTTCTAGTTAAATTAAAACCATCTACCACATTTTTCGGTCTCTGAAGTTGCTGCAGGGCCTATTTCTGCACAGCGCTACGGCAGTGCAGCCCAATTTAAACAAATGCAGTGAATGCAGCAGTCTTCAGGTTACCTCGCCAAGAACCCTTGTGTTTTCCTGCCAAGAAAAACCTCACTTATAAGGGCTGTGTGGTTTGGCACTGTACCTGTTTGCGTAGCTGCTGGTGGGCAGCAAGATGAAGCGAGCAACACATTTGTCTTGGAAAAGCAATGTTTCCTGGGACACGTGAAGTCAGAAAACACAATTGTTATGAGACCTGGCTTTTCATTGCTGGCAGATGAGCAGCATCTCACTGCTGCAGACTTACTAGCCAAGGGGAGTATGGTTTTAAAGCAATTTCACGCCTTGTACAGCTTGTGTGGTGTTTGGTGGTTTGCATGTTGCAAGACCTGGTCAGAGATCTCTTGCAATTTGAGCAAATCATTCTGACTACAAAGTCACTAAAGCTGCTTTCTCTTCACTATGGTCCATTCCCTTCTTAAAACGTGATGCCTTGGGAGATGTGCAAGCTCATATTTGAAGTCTTTTCCATATTTCCTCCAGCTGAATGGATTTTTTTCAGTTCCTTTCGCATTTTCATTCTCATCTGTCTCCACTTTTTCCCTCTGAAGGTTTTGTAGGCATATGTAACTACAGAAGCAGTCAGTAGCTGATTTTTTTTAGGAAGACTGAAGTGATCCACAAGCCAATACTGATTATATATACGAATTTTAATTTATTCCCCTTACTGGTCATTCAGATTTTCCGTAGGAAGCAGGTGTTTGGCTGTGGCCTCATAGTCTCCTGGACTTCTGGAGCACTGTGGTACCTCTGCCATTGACAGAAATGCCCTTCAGTGCTTCCTTGCCAGGTTTCTTTTCCATTCTTTAATGCAAATCCACACAGTTCAATTTTAAACAAAGCAACCGGTTAACGTCAGACGAGAATCTGCTGTTCTCCATTTTAACTTCCTGGAAAACAGCTAGCAATTCAAATCTTTTCTGCCCAGCGATTTGCAGAGACAGTTGTGTGAGCACTTCTTCAGTTAGATGCAAGCACATGATTAAAACTTAAAAGTCCACCAAAAAAAAACCCCAAACAACTATGAGAGCAGACTTCAGAATAATAAACCTTTTGCTAAAGCATATAATGCTGCTGAAATATGTATTCAGAGACAGTTCCTGTATAGAACAGTAGCTACTTGAATTCCCAGGGTAGAAAATGAATTGGACAAGATTTTGTTATCAGGCAGTACCTTTTTTTTTTTGTTTTGCTTATTTTGCTTATTTTGCTTTTATCTCTTAAATAGCATATACTGGCTAGTGCTCTCATTAAAACCATGCATTTTCAAAACCCCTTAAGCCACCACTTCTAGTGACTCTCCTTGAAGATGTACTAGCTGGTAACATGGGAACTTTAATCATATATCAATTAGTTAGTGAAAGAGAACTACTGCACATGCTAATTTACTGTTTTCATTAAATGGAGCTGAACAGCATTACACTGATGAGCCTAATGAAATGAATACTATACCTCAGTGGATACTCTGACTCAAAGACAGAAAAGTACCTGCAGCTACAGGAATTTTCCACACTGAATTTTGAAAGAAAAAGCAGTTCATACAGCTCATTGCAGTCACACACACAAAAGTGCACATAAACTTTCCATCAAAAAAATATTGAGTTTCTTAAAAGAATCTATGTTTGGGAGGGATACAATTGGCTTTACTAATCACAATGAAAATGCTATGTTTCTGCTAAATTTTTCATTGACTATTTTGTATCACTTGCTCCAGAGCCTTGCAGTCATGGGGCCTCAAGTGTCTCTGTTCCCACTGCCCCACGCTGTCAGGCTGTTATGCAGCCATCCATGGGGACACAAAATAATGTCACAAGACACGAAAACTCTATGAACTTTCCAGCAAAGGGAAATGGGGGACAAATACACTTCTCTTTGGTTATTATCACTTCTGCCTCCGGTCTGCATGAATTAAACAGCGATGTCTGCAAAAAGGACTCGAGAGCTTCAGATGGTATTCAAGTGGAAGCTGCGTACTTGTGACCCAAATGGTGAAGCCCCAGTGCTGTAGACTCATCTTGTGGGCTCCTGAAATCCAACGTCTGTCTGTGTTTTCAGAATAATACAACAATAAGGAATACCTTCAACCTTTACTACTCGTTCAAAATTCAAATTATCGAAAATTATTTTCGTCACTTTAAAAGGCGGAGTGATATCAGCTGGAAATATATGCAGATAAGGTAAATGGTACCTGACTCCTCCTTAGCAGATGGCCTTACAAGAAATTTTGTGTCAAGGGAGCGAGACAGGGAGAGAAATAGCATTAAGAGAGGCAGAAAAGCTAAGAAAAAGTCTCTCCATTGCCTAACAGTCAAGAAGAAAAGTAAGGGGGAGCATCTTTGCCTGAGAGTATCAAAAGCTTATCAGCTATCTTCAGTGGAAGCATGATTCAGGCTGTTTATGACCTATCTGAGGCACATGCTGGAAGATGCCAGGGCTGAATGCCTGTGGTGGGTTCACCCTGGTTGGATGCCAAGTGCCCACAAAGAGGCTCTATCACTTGCCTCCTCAGCAGGTCTGGGGACAGAAATAACATGGAAAACCCCCCTTGTGGGTCAAGATAAAGGCAGTTTAAAAATAAAAAATAAAAAATGCTTCATGCAGAAGCAAAAGAAAACAAAAGATTTATTCTGTACTTTCTATCAACAGGCAATGTTCAGTCACTCCTTGGGAAACGAGGCATCAGTATGTGTAGTGGTTGCTGCAGAAAACAAATGCCGTAATAACAAATACCACCCCCCTCCCTCCCTCCCTCCCTGCCCTTTCTCCTAGCTTTTACTGCTGAGCAGATATCATATGGTATGGAATATCGCTTTGGTCAGTTTGGGTCAGCTGTCCCGGCTGTGTCCCTTCCCAGGATTTCCCCCGCTCTACTGGGTGAAGTGGGGCAATGTTGGAGAGAGAGCCTTGATGCTGTGTGAGCACTCAACATCAACAGCCAGAACACTGATGTGTTATTAACATCTTTCTTTCTACCAATACAAAACACAGCACTAGGAGGGCTGCCACGGGGAAAACTAACTCCACCTCACCCAGACTAATACAATGTTATCACCAGTGTCTCTCCTTATCTGCATGAAGAAGATCTGCAGAGGAGTCTTTATGAGACAGCAGCTCTGCTTCTTAACTAATGTAAATTAGTATAGCTTCATTATCTTTATAGAGCTGTGACAAATGTATATCAGCTGAAGATCTGGCTTATTCTGCCTTGTTCTGCTTCAAGCAAACACCCTGTTTATCTCCATTTTAATGCAAAACATCCTATTAAAGCCTTGGTTTTAACACAAGTGGGCCGCATGACTGAGGGAGAAAGCTGATAAGGTTCCCAACAGTTGACAAGATCCTCAACTAATGAGTAAAAATCTGAATCATCATCTTCCTCTTCAGATGACGAATATTTCTAGTTATTGATGTCAGTAGTGCAGGTCTTGGAGAGGGACTGGTTTGGGTAGGAGGTGTTATCCTGCAGGAAGGAGTTAGACTGTGAACCCATCGCCAAATATCCATAAAAAGAGACCCAAGCATTTCTGTCAAAGCTTTGACCTGAACTCATGAGAGCTGCACAGGTTTGATAGGTTCTATTCATTGTTGCATAGCCACAGTATCAATCGTAGCAGAATGGTTTGGGCTGGAAAGGACCTTAAAGCTTATCCAGTTCCAACCTCCCTGCCATGGGCAGGGACACTTTACACTAGACCAGGTTGCTCCAAGCTCCATCCAACCTGGCTTTGAGCACTGCCAGGAATGGGTCAGCCACAGCTTCTCTGGGCAACCTGTGCAGTGCCTCAGAACCCTCATAGTGAAGAATTTCTTCCTTCTATCTAGTCTATATCTACACTTCTTTCAGTTTAAAGCCATTCCCCCTTGTCCGAGCCCTAGATGCCCTTGTAATAAACCCCTCTTCAGAGTTCTTGTAGGACCCCTTTAGGTACTGGAAGCTGATATAAGGTCTCACTGGAGCTTCCTCTTCCCCAGGCTGAACAAGCCAAACTCTCTCAACCTCTCTGGAGCAGAGGTGCTCCAGCCCTTGGAGCATCTTCATGTCCCTCCTCTGGACTTGCTCCAACATGTTCACATCCCTCTAGTGTTGGAGGTACCAGAGCTGAACATAGCACTCCAGGTGAGGTCTCACAAGAAACTCTTCTTCCTGACCCACACATTTTCCTGAGAAGCAGGATGCCTTGCCACGAGCTAAACTAAGAGCTTGGGCAATGTAGTCTCAAGTGTGGTCCACATGGCCTGATGGCAACTATTAGAATGCTTCAAACTGACAACACATCAAGCAAAGATCATCTAAGAACAGCTGAACACTAAGCAGTCCCACCAAGACAGTTAATTTCCCTGTGAGCCATATACAACATTCAGATGACCTATCCTCATTCAGTATTTTATTCTAGGGGTCAGGCTGGGCTGGTAGTCACTAACCTAATGCCCCAGGTGCTCTGTATAAAATACCAAATGTTTCCTTATATCCTTAGATTTACAAATACCTTTCAAACCTGAGCTCCAAACCCTCTTCACTTTTGAAGGAAAGACTCCCTAAATTCTTCTCTCAGAACAGTTCTTATCTCTTTCTTTGGGAGAGGCAATCTACCACACTAACAGTTCGCTTTGCAGACCATCCTGGGCACGAGCAAGTATTTACTGAGCTTAGAGCACCGTTACACGAATTGCCACCATGGGCCTGATGAAAACAAAGCAGACCTAAAAGGCAGGCTTTCCTTTTGACCAGCATTTATTGTCCTGTGTACTGTTCAACATATATAAAAAAATCAAAATACTTTATAGTAAGAGTCACCTCAGCTTTACATTTTCTTCTAGAATAGTGTAAGGGAGGGTACTTCTAACATGGCACAAGTAAACATTCAGCTGGCTCAGGCGGTCCAAAACATCCTAATTCCCAGCATGACACCTGGCAAAGCACAGCAGGCAACCAGCTCTTCCCCCACTGCAGAAAGGCAGGCAGTGATTGCTAACGCAGTGCCATTGCTGACTGAAGACTCAGTATGGTTTCAGATGAGTAAAGTCTATGTTAGGATTTCAAGCATCCCACACCATAGAAGGACCCAGGAATCCTTCAAAAAATGACACCACCCAGTTGTTTTTTGTTCAGCTATTTCTGAACTCACTTCCTTTCCTTATCACTGTTTTAAAGGTCAATTTCTTTGTTAACATGTTAAAAAGGTAATTGCAAAGGTCTCATATCTATGTCCTATATGAGAAAACAGCTAGTGGCTTGCAAGACTGATTCAGAGGCTGATGCCAACTGCAATATTCTAAATACCATGTCTCATTTCAGAATAGATACAAGAAGAGTGTCATAAACATGTGACTAAGCAACATGAGAAATGTGACACTTAAGGAACAGCATTTTCTGCATGATCTCAAACTTGATAGAAATAAGGCATCTATTTTTAGTGCTAAAAGAGATTAACTTCATCAATCTGCAGAAATTTACCTGAGAGAAAATAACAAACAAATTCCACATGTGGACAAAATAAATACATATTCACTTCAGATATTACCAGTGATCTAAAATTAGACTGGAACCTAATTTAATTAGAACTGGAACCAGAAAATAATTCCAGTAAAACCAAAATACTTTTGAGGTAGCCGGTGTGTGCAGTAGGAGTTTTCCTTCCAAGAAAGTCAATTAGTAGAAAAAAAATACAGGAGAAATATTCACCTAAATCTTTCCAAACAGAAGAAAAAGATAATTTGTTGTCCCATAGCAAAAGGGAGTCCTACCAGATACAGGATTTTCTTCAAATATGTTGGCATCCAAAATTCTCTATTTTGACCCTTCAAATAGATGGCAGTCTGTTACTAAGAATATACCTGCATTTGTTGGAAAAAACACCACAACAAAACCAAAGCACAAATAACAGTAAGCATAGTAAATATACATAGATATTTGATTTTCTTTTCACAAACACCATCTGGAAAAGCCTCATCCACAAAAATAAAAGAAAAAAAAAGCATTAAGTGTTTTCTTTTCTGTATTGCATTAACATCTGAACTTCATAAGGAAATGGGTCAAACTGAATAACAAATTAAATTTTACAACAGTAACATAAATCATAAACACAAAATCCCCCTAATCTTATGTGAATATATTGTATCAACTCATGTGCTTTGGTCTTGTTCAGAAAAGCTTGGAGAAGTATGGCTGGATAGGAACTCAAATGGGCATCTGCCTGCCCTGCAGTTACTCTGGAGAAATGGTTTTCCAGCCTGTTCAGAAACATTACCACCTTTTCCTGAAAATGCTGCTGAAAACCTCACAGGATTGCAGCAGGAGTCTTGGCATTGTTGTGCAGAATCAAAGGATTGCTTTGTGTGTTGGCTGTACTTGAGGATTTACGCATCCAGAATGGTACTTCCCTTCTTTCAGTCCCACATGCAGCTCAAAATCCATTATAATGCCTAAATATTCCCTGGAGAACTGCTCCGTAGACTAGAATATTTCACTTGTAAGGGACCAAGAGGGATCATCTGCAGTCCAAATGCCTGTTCCAGTGTTTCACCACCATCTCGGTAAAGAAATGTTTCCTCGTGTCCAGTCTAAATGTCTCCTGGTGCAGTCTGGAACCATTCCCATGCATGCTATCACAGGATAAGAGGGAGAAGAGATTAGCACCCCCCTCTCTACTTGCCCTTCTCAGGAGGCTGTAGAGGGCAATGAAGTAGCCCCTCAGCCTCCTCTCCAAACTAAACAAACCCAGAGTTGCCAGCCGCTCTTCATTGGACATTCATTACAGACCTGTCACCAGCTTCGTTGCCCTCTTCTGGATGCATTCAAGTGCGTTTACATCCTGAAATTCTGAGGCCCAGAAATGCACACAGTCCTCAAGGAAAGGCTGCACCAGTGCTGAACACAGCAGGGTAATTCCCTCTTTAACCAGCTGGTTGTGCTGTGTTTGATGCCCCCCAGGATGCGGTTTGCCATTTGGGCCAGGGAGACACTGAGCCTGCTGTTGACCAGCACCCCAAGATCCCTTTCTGCAATCTGCTTTCCAGCTACTCCTTATCCCAGTTTACACTTGTGCCTGGCGTTACTATGTCCCAGGTGCGGAATCCATGACTGCTCAATGCTCCCCTCTGTCTTGGTTGGAAACTGGAGTCTGATGCTCCCCATTCCCTATTAGTTCACTTGATTATTTCTGCTTATGTGTGGCACTTCCCAGTTTTCCCTACTAAATGTGCAGATATTTTCAGATTATTTCTCTACTTTCATCTCTCTTCTGCCTTGCAGCACAACAGTAGTACTTGTCATTTTTAGTATAAGCACCCTATCTATTCCTTCACACAGGCCACTAGTGATAACAGTCTAGAATAGAGTGAAGACAAAGCCCTGCAGAGCTGCATAAATATATCTTCTCCTTTTGTCAAGAAACTGCTGAAAAGTATTTCTTGATCATGATTTTGCTTTCAGGTTATGGTTCTTTCATCTAAACTGTGATTCTGCAGCTGGCTTGCAAATATCACGTTAAATATTGCGAAAAACCTAAGAACCAAAGTATAAAATATTCATGGATCCCATTCTACCCATAAATGCTATTATCCCACTGTAAAGAATGTTACTCGGATTTGCCAAGAACAAGTTACATGATAAGAGAGTTGGTGGCAACTCATCTCATTATAATTTTCCAGTTACTTCTGTATTGGTTGCTGAATGATTTGTTCCAGATTTTTTTTTTCTGGGAATCAAAGTTAGGCTGAGCGGTACATTGCTTCTCACCCTTGTTCCCTTGCAATTCATGGCACTTTGCTCTTCCCTCGTGAATTCAACAGAGGTGGCTGCTATTGGCTCAGAAACTTTTTTAGCCAGTGCTTTTTCTGTTGAAGAATGAAGTTCGTGATTTCTGGAAGAGCTAATAATACTTTATTTATCTAAGTATCTTATTTACCTCTAACTGAGGCAGATGGTTTATTGCTGGTATTAACTTTGCTGATCTCTACTTCTTGTTGACTTTTCTACTGAAGATTGAAAGGTAATGCCATCTACCTTGCTTAATAGTTAATTAAAAAACCCTGAACCTTCTACAACCCTTTTTATCTTTTATAAAATGCAGTGATGACAAATATTTCCTCATGTTCAATTAGAAATTCAGTTTACAAAAATTCAATACCACTCATAATTGCAAATGGTTCAGGCATGCAAGGGAATGAATAATTGTCTATTGTATTTCCTTTAAATCCTGGTTAACCTCTCACTGCTTCTAAATTAAAATAAAAGCAGAGACATGTAGGATGAGAATAACTTCAGAATATCAATATAAATTGACTGAAATATGTTGCTGAGGATGCAACTTGCATATGAAAATCGACACTTCAGTTGTGAGACAGAACTGGAAAATGGGAGATTAATTCAGTAATGGTCATGAACTTTCATCTTATTAAGCTGTTATTAAAAATACTGTTATTAAATTTTATGTAAATCATTATTAATTGTATCCAGCACTGAAAATACTGTTATGCAAATACTATCAAAATGACAATGATCACAGGAAAGACAAAATGATAGCTTTCCTGGCAATAGTTGCACTGGAAAAGGGGAACTTCAAAACCTTTTGGTGAGTAGAAAGTTCTTAAATCTGAGGGGGAAAGTCAGCTCTGGAAAAAAACAAAAGTGTTTTGATCCAGCAACTTGTAAAAGGCAATTTGCACTTGGTCTGACTCACATATTAAGTAAATAGACTATTAACTCAAACCCCAATTGCTTTTCAAAGTCTAATTTTTGAAAGAACTAACACTTCCAGAAATAAATTAAAATGCACTTTTAGAAATATGCAAGTTAAAAATGCCATTACCTTTAATATTTTAGGCCATGGCACCCTTGTTCCCTTATTTTTACCAAGATCCTTGCTTGAAGGTCCAGAGGAAAAGTTTATCCATATTGCTGGGACATTATTTTAGCCTCAATTCATAAATGCAGTTATGCACATGCTCAATTCTCATTTAAATCAATGGGGACTGAGTGCTTGGGTTTGGGGGTAGATCTATATGCACCTCCTTTCCTTAGTCACTCTCAGCATTTAATAGTGAAAGAACCCTAGAAGTAACTATTACATATTTTAGAAGAAATAGATAAAACTGGCTACAGCTGTATAACCACTTCTTCTTTTTCTCTGAAGATTTGGGGTGATTAGAGTTAGCAGTAGCTGAAAAAGGTGTAAAACATTTGAGAGGGAGAGAGGGTTGCTCCTGTTCCTCATTGTTTGGTATGTGATACAAACGGGTGATGGATGAACTGCTGCAGTAACACGCTTTATGAGATATTAGACATTGAGGACTGCAGGGCTGCGCAGTGCTACGCTGCAGCACCTGCAGGGGCTCTGCATCCATCTGGGTGGGAATCAACTACCAAACAAATACTGTCCCCAGAAAACAAACACTATCCTGAAATACTACACTACTCCTTCACTTAATACATCAAGAGGCAAAAACAATAAGGCATGGCATGACAAAGTGCAGCACTTTATGGAAAGTTGCAGTAGGAGGAGATACTGACAGTCAAAGTTAGGAAAGTAGAAGGAAAACTTATGAAGACACTTCACATATTCATTGAAGCTGGAAGGCTGAGGCTGCTCTGCTTGCAGCTCTTGTCAAAGCTTACACCAACCGCAATGAGCTCAGAACTGGAGTTGAAGGCCTCAGTGGAGGAGAGCTCTCAGTCAAATTGATAAGTGTTTTGTTGATGAGGGCTAGGCTGAAGGATGTGCTCAATGTGCAGGTGCCATTGCTCATAGAAACTGCATTGAAAATGCACGTTCCACAAGGACTGCACTGCAAAGTTTCAAATTTGCTTTCTGACAGCGGTTCTGCTGGTAGAACCTTCCTGCAAATGATTTGCAAAAAGGCAAACAAGAAGCGGTGTGATGGCGACAGGAACAACAGTGCATCATTTAAATAAATGCATAAAGCTACTTATAATCTGCTGTGCCTGCAATCCCAATCAAGAGATATTCAATGGAATACTGGCATCATATGGCAAGATGAAAACTCTATAACTTGACACATCCGTTTTTATTCTTGGACTGATACAGAAGATGCTGGAAGGCAAGAAAGTAATCCTTGTCCTCAGTTTATAAGCAGACTTTGATCATGAGAAACAGTTAGAAAAGGTCCCAGCTGGTCATAAGAGACCTAGAAGAAAAATTGATGTAACTATACCTTAGAAGCACAAAAAGCACATGGAGCACACTTAGCGTATGTAAGACTGTTTCAGATTCCTTACCTTCTGTATGACACAAATTGACCCAAAGGTACAAAGGAGGACATGAGCCTTTAGGGTGCTTAATGTGCACAGACAACAAGAGTAAGCAGTGCCTGCCTCCTTAGAAACAAAACATTTAAATTAGGGCTTCTAAATAGTCAATTCTCAGTAGACATTGGCTAAAATCCAGGAAGGGTTCAGGGAGCTGCAGCCATGGGAACATCCCTATTTCTGTTTGAATACGTACATCACTGTGCTGCAGTCAGCCACCCTGCTGTCTCCTGTTTTCTCTTCCCTCTCTTGCACACACACATACAGAATGAATCTTGCTCTCAGCACCGGTCCAGCTTCACAAGAAGTGCTCTCACCCAAGAGCTGGTGCTGCTCAGGACATTAAGCCATGCTCCTCGAAAGAAGGGAATTGTCTAAAATGGAGAAAGTCAAATCAAATGGGGTCAGACCTTTTCCATGGTTAATTAGTTATACAAAATATTGGCATCACACTACACTTACTACAGCACCATGTATGAGAAGTCTGAAAAGAACTCTTGTAATACAAATGTAAGATTAAGGGGCAATTTTTTTCCTCCCCATTTGCAATATGAAGCTTTTCCAAGTAAGTACCAGGATTACCGAGATCCTTGAAGAAATTACTTTCAAGAAAGCAGCTGCCATTAGAAGAAATCTAATTGGATAGTGCCTTAACTTGGAAGATACTTGATGCCTTTCTACACCTTAAGGGCAGCACAAGTGTTCTAAATTCATAATTTTGTACCCATTAATTTATATTAGATCAAAGTCAGCTAGTAATATGCCCTTTGGTGCTATGTAATCATTTCTGTATCTTTCTGCTATTAGATATGATGCGATACATATAAAAAATACATTACATACCCTATTGATGCCGTAAACCTGGTGAATCCTGATAAGAAGTACTATTGTTTCTTTTTTTTTTGTCTTGGAAAGAATGAAAAGCTTTTTCATATTCTTTTCTTGAAGGAACACATTTACTTCAAACCTTGAAAATATCTAACAGTTCAGAAAGAAATACATTCACTTCTGGCTACCTTCTTTAGATTTGTGATGAGGTGATAAGGCAGAGACATGCAAGTAAATCTATTATTTGATTGCAATTAAGTCAGCATTAATTTTTTAGCACTCTCTTTTAGCGAGGGTACAGCTTCAACCTTCACAACATGATGACAGTAAGGCAGTGATAAAAACTCCCAGCAACTTATCTTTCAAGGATTACCTATGAGAAACTAAGCTGAGACAAAAGATTTGTATATAGTTCCAAATTTCATCTCTTCGCCTTCAAATTTGGGTTGAGCACATTTCTATTATTTCTACAACTAAGCACATCTTCACTGTAATCTCCAAAGAGCAAGCATGCCAAATTACACAGTACTACCTGGCAGGGCTGCTGAGCTAGAGATACATGAATAATAAATGTGCAGACTAGAGCTGCCAAAGAGATATGGACTTCCTAGTTGTCACCATGTTATCAGTCTCCTACATGACAAATACAGATAGACCTCAAAAAAACATGTCCTAGTACCCCTTATGAGATGGGAGTATTTTTCATTCTGCATTCTGTGACCTAATGAGCAAAATTTGAATATAGTTAAAGCAGACATTGTTCTGTAGGGGCTTTTTCTTACATTCCTGGGAAAAGTATCATCATAGTGTCCAATAGTGTCTGACCTCTTCCAAAGAAAAGGTTTTTGAGTTTTGCTTTTTAATGTAAAGACTTCCAGTTTCATGGAAAGGTTTTAAAAGCCTCAAATGAAACAAAACCAATGTGCGAAACTTCAGAATTGAACTGCTCTGAGGGGGACCGTTGCCTGCAGTTACTCTTTTGAATCAACCTAGTCTCATCTGAGAAGATGCCAAGGAAAAAGAAATGTGAAATGTGCTTTAGCTGTTTGGGCCACATTTAAAAGTGATCCACATGGCTGGGGGGTTAGGTACAATAAAAAAGTGGTAAGGGTGGCTATGAAACACAGTTCAGAAGGATACATCTTCAACAACCTCAAGCACCTTCAAAAGAAGATAAAAGACAGGAAATCAGATTAGATGCTTAGTTTTGTCTTATTCTAGGTGTTTACAAGGCTGACTGAATAAGCATGTCTCGGGTACTTCCGCAGTTGGTTCAGGTTTGCTCCAGCTGCTGTTATCACCAGCATTCTAATTACAGGGATGTTCCTTTAGCTCCAACTCAGCAAAAACCAAAATGAAGTGTAGTCTAAGATACATTTCTGTAACTGCAGTTGCTCATGTTTTGCTTCAGTGAAATAACAGTGTGCTTCAGCTGCTGTGAGCTGTAAGATCCCTTTACCACAATAAGCTTCTGATTAGATGGTCATGCACGATTAGCAAGGGTAAAGTCTGAAATACTGGACAGGGAAAGCAGAGCAGACACTTCTTTGGGAGGTGCATTTGTGTCACTTTGCGTTAATAGTTATAACCTGAGTATTTACACACCTAGTTCATGTCTCCAGCTTTTGTAAAACCTTTCATCTAAGTACTATTCACTTTCCAGCCTAACTCATACTCCTTCTCCTCTGGAAGGCTGAATGAGGACAAGGACACTGTAGGACAACTACTTGATTTACTTATGGCAGTGTCCTCAAAGACATCATTTGAGAAACAGCCTAGTTCTTTATGTGCCTGAAGTATTTTTTGTCCCTGGTTTTTGGGCAATTTGGAGATGGGCCAAAGACTTGCAGCGATTCTGCTGTAAGGTGGGACAGCAATGTGGGCTGCTATCGGTAGAGGAGCTTCTTGCTGCTACTAACAAACACACTCATTTGTAATAGAAGATGTCCTTGCCAGTGGCTAAACCATACAGCATTGTATGCTGGAAGCAAAGACAAGCCGAATAAACTTGCATAGAAGAAAAACAAGAAAGAAAAATGAAAGTATTCCTAGCGGGTGATTAAACTTGTTTTTCTTCCAAACACAACAGAATAAGACAAATGTATCTTTTTGGTAGAGCTAGGTCAGAAGACAATTTGGACACTTCCCCCTGCTCAGCCTGCAGAACTCTGGGCCGAGTTAACCAGGGCTTCAGCCAGCGGCTGCAGGAGGTAGAGATGGAGTAAAGAAGTGGAAAAGGTGGCATGTCTGCTACAAAGCCAACAAAGGCCAAGAGGCAGACGTGCTTTTCAGACATTAAACCCTCTAGTGAAACTTTGCTGGTAAGTTTTCCCATTTCCCACGAGGCTGAACTTCTGGGGAACGTAACCAGAATGCAAACTTGCACACAGCTCAGCTACAGAGAATATTTTATCCATTCCAGCTCTAGCAGAAACATTTCAAAACACACCCACAAGGAAATGCCCTGAGCGGCAAGAACTGAGGCTGCCATTCAAAAAATTTCCCACAGCCCACTCTGCTGCGTATCTTCATGGAACGGGGTAAAAACACCACAGGAGCTGCTAAGGACAGAGTATTAGGAAAGACAAAGACCTTCACAAGAATATAGAGCAGATGGATGGACTTTAAAAGAGTCTTCCTCTACCACTGCTGAGAAATACTGCAATTTAAAAATCTCTGCTCTCTCCCTGCTGAAGGTTTTACATTTTTTTTCCTACAGAATAAATAAATCTCACTGATTTTCTGCAGTAACTTGTTCATTTGGGTTTTTTTTCAGTAGGTTAAGGGGATCTCCCAGCTTTACTTTTCCCTGTCACATCTGTCTGACATCATCTGAGAACAGGAGTCTGTGAGGTCTAACACCTCTGTTTTGGACTGCAGCGGCAACAGACACATAGAGTCATCTCTGTTCCTGCATTGCTTTGGTTATAATGCACACCAGGTATCCAAGGCTGGTCTGGACATTTGCATTGCTGTCCTGAAAAGGAAATTATTGTCATAAATAGTTTCATTGAAGACAAGAGGAGTGGCAGAGGTTCACTGGTGAAAAAATGCTAGGAGGAATATTTTGAATCCTGACAGCTCTCAGCTAGATAGAAAACTGCCAGCTCCTTCTGGGCAAATTAAAAAAATCATCGTAAAATGTTTCACATTAGAAGGGACTCTCAGAGGCATATAGTGTAACCCCCAGTTGAAAGCAAGCCTAACTTCAGTGTTAGAACAGGTTCTTCAAGACCTTGGTTGGAAAATTACTGGGGATGGAGGCTCAGTATCCCTGAGCAATGTGCTCCTGTTTTTAGTTAACGTCTCTGTGATTTTTTTTTTTCCTAATGTTTAGTTGGAACTTGGCTGTATTTTGTCCTTTCCTTGTGAACCTCTGAACCAGGAAGGACTAGATTGCCAGGCCCTTTTATGCAGAGCTGGTCTGCAACAGACTAGTTCCCAGCCTGTACTTTTTCATGTGGTTGTTTGGTCCCAAGAGGAGGACGTTGCTTTTGTCTTTGCTGAGCATCATGTTATCATTGGTCAGTTCCTTCTTCTTGTTCAGATCCCTCTGAATCATAGTATTGTCCTTCAGCACATGGAACTCTGAGTTGCATATTCTGGTGCCATGCATCAAACAGATGAGGATGTACTCCTTGCTGTTGTTCAGGTCAATAATAAAGAAGTTTAAGAGTGTAACTTCCAGGATTGATCCTTAAAGAATACTACTCCTATCAGCTATCCATTAATATTCTATCCCTTGACCACTATTCTTTCATACCAGTAGTCCAAGAAGTTTTTCACACAACTTGTAATCCACATGTCCAGTCCACATATTCTCAGTTTGGCTGCAAAGAAGCTATGGGAGACTACCAAAGTCTTGCTAAAGTACAATAAAATGACATTCACTGCTCTCTCCTCATCCACTATACTGGTTATTTCATGACTTATGGCAATAATGCTGGTTACATATAAATTGTCCTTGGTACATCTGATCCGACTGCTCCCAACTGTCCTGTCTTTCACTCACCTGGAAAGAACTTTTGGAAGGATTTGCTCCATAATATTCCCATGGACATTATGGATATTCCCATGAGGCTAAATATTCCGTGGCTCCTTGGACTCAGACTTTCCATCTTTGAAAACAAACATAACATTTGCCTTTTTCAAGGCACTGGGGACATCTTCTGATTACCATGATAGAAAGAGGTCTCTTGATGGCTGCTCCATCAGCCCCCATGGAGGCATCCCAATTGGTTGTCTTCTCTTATCTAAGAGAAGTGATCTGGCTAAAAGTGCTGTTGCCACACTCATTTCAGTTTACCCTGACTCCATTGAACTTTCATAGTAGTTTCCAGGATCTGGTACAGAACTTTGCAAAATCTGTCACTATTAGGAACAAGAAACATCCTGACTGGAATGTTAGATGCTGAACTGACAATTTATGCATTCAGAATAAGCTCAAGTATTAACATCGACTACTCCTGAAGAAATCTGAATCTCAGTCTCTAGTCTGTTGGTTTCCTGTCATGTGTCATAAATAACAAATTTAGGAAACCTAGCTTGTAGAAGTGGGACACAAATGACAATGAGACTTGTTTTAGAGACATACAGCAAACACACAAGCTGGAAATGTGGGTCAGAAAGCATTTTGTGCTGAGCAAGGAACATGCGCTGGTGAAAAATAAACAAAAAGCCAAGTATCAGTAAAGAGCTACCAACTTGGAAAAAAGTAGTTTGCTTCTACCTAGCCAGGCTGAATGCAAACATAAAGTGGAAAATCAGTACTGGCTGTACTTTAAGCCTTTCTTTCTTAACATATTTAATCTCTTAATTATATTTACAATTTTTTTCCAGGAAGCACACAGTAATTCTGAAGAAAATAGCAAGCAAAGTAAAGAAAAAAACATTTATTTTGTCAAGTGAAACTGAAACTTTGTCCAATATGCCATCTTAGAGGTTTTCAGGGCAGTGACGCTAATGTGAACTATAGTGGGAAATTTGTTTGAGCTATGCAGTCTCTGCACCTAATTTCCACTTTTGATGTTGTTTTGTTTTGTGCTTGGTTTTGTTTTGTTTGTATTTCCCTATTTAAAAAATAAGTGATTCATCTGGAGACTGATTTAACATTGTCATAGGTGATAGCTGAAGACCTAATTAGTAAAACATCTGCTTTCCTCATTACACACAGCAAGGGTTCATTTTCTTTGGGGGACTGTTGGAAGGGTTATGGAGGACTGCACCTCTTGTCAGCCATGGGAAATTCTCCCCTTTGCAATTGGGTTTTCCAAATACACTACAGTCTTGCAGGTCAAGAAAAGGCCTTCCCATTCCTGCACACAAGCCAATAAGACTGGTCCCAACACTTACAAGCTTTCTGAGAGCAAGCTTGGGAAGAGGTTGTCTTAGCAGAGCAGCCTGATGCACAAAGACACACAGCCTCTGTTCAGGCATGGTGTCTAATAGGCAGCTATGAGGCACTGAAGAGCAATTTCAGACCTTCTGTTCCATGTTAGCCGAAGAACCTCCCTCAGTAACACAAGCCGATTCATGTGCTTGACCCTTACAGTCATCCAGATTTCCTTTTCTTTTTTAGCAGGATTATGTCAGCACAGTCCAAGTAAGTGAGTTCTTAAATTTTTCCTAGAACAGAAGAGGAATTCAGCCATTGTGGAGACAATAACTCATAAGTTAGAGAAGACAATGAATTTGATGGGAGGGAAGCCCAAATGAAAACAACACTCAGTTCAGTCTTGTGAAAAGACAAATATGCCATTGAACTAAGATGATCTAAGGTTAACACATGCCAGTCTTCTGCCTCTGATGGGAACTGCATATTTACAGGTCTGACTTAAGTCTAGAGTGTCTGTCAAACATGGGTGCAACAAACATAGCAGGTACTGAATGACCAAGTCACAGAGCAGAGAGCTCAAAACACATTGGTCACCTCAGGACATTGATGTCATGTACAAAAGGGCATTCAGTACTTTTTCCTGTCTTTTATGCTTTGCCACAGAATAATGAAGGTTACTTTATAACATAGCACCCTAAATAGCTCTGGATCTGATTAAATGCTTGAATACTGTCTCACCTGTTAATTTATCTCAGGGTTACCCATGGCTTTATATGTTTCAAATCAACAAGGATTATGTCTTAAATAACCTTTAAGGAGATGAGTGAGCAATGCAGCACTTAACTCAATGATGTACATAGATGTCCCAGAAAAGAGTTTTGTTCCTTATTAACCTAGCAAAATCAGGACAGGATTTCAATGTATGCAGGAGTGAGCTTGGTAAACCAGAAGAGGAACACTGATTATCCAACAGCATTTTATTATGAGGAACACAGTGATATCTAACATTACTCCAGTGACTTCAAGAAAGGACACAGAAACTCAACATCACAACAGCAAAGGTATCCCTTCTCCTTTTCCCCTTACCGTCCAGCATTTTTGCTCTGTGCAGGGCCCTTCATGCCAAAGCAACCATAGAGGCCAGTCATGAAAATCTGGTGAAAGAAAAGGGACAAAGACCAAAGACAATTCTTGACTGGGCCCACACAGGATAAGGAAAATTTTCCAGAGAAATGGAAAGGAAGGAGGGGTTACAAGAGTCTTTCCCGGTCTTGTAGCCTTTGCAGTGCCAGCACAGGGTATCTGAAAGTGTCACTCAGGTAATGAAAGAGTCTTGCAAGATCCATCAACTAATAATCAATCATCACAGTTCCTTCCCTTCTAAATAGCTTAGCTGTGGCTGTTTAAAAAAATCAAATAATTCTAAGGAGGAAATAAGCCAGACTAATTACTATGCTTTTATTACACTATATGTACTGTTCCAAAATATTCTGGGACTTCTCTTGTGCTCCCATGATGTTCGTGCTGCACAGCTTTACAAGAGAGTTGCAGACAAGCAGCTATTTTAATACAATACTGTAGTGAGAGGACAAGGGGTAACGGGTTAAAACTTAAACAGGGGAAGTTTAGATTGGATATAAGGAGGAAATTCTTTCCTGTTAGGGTGGTGAGGCACTGGAATAGGTTGCCCAGGGAGGTTGTGAATGCTCCATCCCTGGCAGTGTTCAAGGCCAGGTTGGACGAGGCCTTGGGTGATATGGTTTAGTGTGAGGTGTCCCTGCCCACAGCAGGGGGGTTGGAACTAGATGATCTTAAGGTCCTTTCCAACCCTAACTATTCTGATTCTATGATTCTATGATTCTATAATACAATAATACATAAAAGAATTACGTCTTTTATAATAGTACACGGGATCATAGTCACAAGTCCTGCTTTCTGGAAGGAAGAAAAAGTGTTTGCATCAGGAAAAAAAAAGCTAAATTCTTTACCTAAACAATTGCCAGGTTTGAGGGGTTACTGCTTCAAGAGCCAGTATTTCTGAAAGCAGTGTAGGAGCATATGTGTCATAACTGTGACTTCATCCACCACTTCTGTGGTCAGTAGTATAGGCCTTAAGGAAGAATCCCAAATCATTTTTGTTGTCATTGTTAAAGATCAATCAGACACATTCAGCTTTCAAAATTTCAAAGGCTGTTTATACCCCATTTGCCCACAAAGCCACGCTATTAGAAGGAGCATGAGAGGAAGAGCAGCCTGAATAAATGAGTGAACGGACAAAAATCTCGGGAGTGACAATTTAGGTGTGTTCACTGAGAAGTATGTCGGAGTGCAAGACTTAAGATGGCCTGTCCTCTGAGCATGCATGCATGAATGCATACACATGAATGTGAGGCCCGAGATGTGCAGGGAAGGGCCTTCCTCTAACAATTTATTTTTTTATTGTGTGTTAATATAATAGCTAAGACACTTGGATAGCAGCCTGTGAGTGATTCATCTTGTTTCTGGTTATTGATAACTTCAAATATTTTGCTGCTATTTAACATAATATTTGCTAATAGTTAGTGCTCGGTTCTTGCTTTGTTTTCTGAGCATGGGCAACATCATATACCTCAGCTCCGCAGCATACCAGAGCAGTCAGCCTGATGCTTTTCACCCCTCTGGTCCCTTATGAGTAACCTGTCGTGCAAACAATGATGATGCCAGAGGACTGATGATACAACGCAAAGGACTCCGGGGGGGCAGCCTGCATACCACAGACTCTCCAGACTGACTTTCAGCTCTGGCGAGACTACAGAGCCTGTAATGAAGAACAAGAAGCATATGGATAGAGACAGTCGGCGGGGAAGGTGTTAGTGTGGTGTTGGTACCTGCTGCACTAGCAAGCTGGTGCTTGAGTAGGGTCATCAGTGAGTGCGTAGATAAAGATGATCCAGCAGATACCCGGATTTTTTAAAGCTCTCCAACAAGGTTCTTAAAGAAAAATTATTACAGGAACTAAGGAAAAGTCCTTTTATGGATTTTATGTTCCTACTGTTTTAGCTTCCTACAAACCCTTGAAAACATACCCCCTCAAATCTGCTGAGGTAGTGCATTTCTACTGAGAAACTACCTGATCTTATGACTTCATTAATTCAGTTGTAGCATTAATTCAGTTGTAGCAACCTCTGCCATATAGCTGCTTAGTAGACAAATGCTCATTAGGACTCAACCCTGCTGCTGTCACCCACAGTTTTAACAAGCCTTACTCATCACATTGGGATCTTTTGAGAGTATTTAGCTCTAGAGATAACCCTTTAATTACTACCTTCAAAAACTCCTTGCAGAAGCACAGTGGGAAACTGAAGCACACAAGTGTCTTGAGCTTCCTTCTCAGCCCCTGAGCCTGTATAGTTATAGTAGCTTCAAATGAATGGTAGAAAAAGACCCTAATAATCCTCATAATTTCGAATGCTCAGCAATAGATTGTTCCACAGAGCTCTTTCTATGCCCAGCATGGTCAAATCCAGTCCTACAGTGGCTTTCCTATGACAAGAGCTATAAGAGGAGCTTACAGCAAAGAGGATGTGTAATTTCCTATCTCTTCCCAGAAACTCAGCACTGTTCACAGGGAGGTGGTGAGAATAAGAGGTGCAGGATCAGCCCTAGATCTCAGGATTAGTTTCCTTCATTCACAGTCTGCCCATTAACAACAGCAGTTCTCCCTTTCTCTCACTCACTCTTTCCTCAGGCATTCTCAAGCTTAGTATGATAGATGGTGGCAGCCAGGGCAGAGGCTGGGGCTAAGGAAGCCACAGGAGAGCACGGGGCAGGAGCTGGTTTGAGAAGTGGGAGGACAAAAAGACATGTGAGGGTCTGTCAGCACTGACATAGCAGTTGCAGAGGTGGACTCATCACAGAGCAAGAGGACTGATAAGTGATAGTTATCTAGTATGCACAAATCTGTGACAGTGGAAGAGCCTGAACACCAAACAAGGTGAAGTACTGGAATGAAAATTTTCAGCAGGAGAGAAACAAAGAGCTATGTGCAGAAGGAGCTATTCCGATTTTCCGTACTTATCTGAGAAACAAACTTGTGGAGTCCACTTCTGTTCCAGCATAAGAGCTCTGGCAGCCTTCCATACTTGAAAATTGTTTGGCAGTATGACTAATATTGACTTGCTTCTGCCTTTCACAAGCAAATACATGCTATTTTCCACTTATTACTCTCTCTTCATTGCTCTTCTGAAACCTGTTTTCAACTAAAAATGTGTCATTTTTTTTTCTTAGTGAAGAACACAAACAGGCAAGTTATTTCAGCAAAAAGAAACCTAAAAGAGTTATAATTCTGAGATACTCACAGTGAATCTTGCCACATCAGATTTTTACGAGAAGTGAATGTTTAGTTATCACAAGACCATTGCAATGTGCCAGAAACCTACCAACAAATAAATCTCACAAATAAACACAACCTGAGTTCCCATCCACACAGGCACAGATCCCTTATGAATAACAAAAACTAGGCAAGCATTTCAGGTGGAATCTTTTTTACCTAACTTAGATATTCCAATTAGTAGTTAAGTAGCAATTTGTAAGTTATGCAAGTAGTTATGCCAGCAGCTCCATCCTTTGCAGTCATTAGAAAGAAACAAGTGAAAACACATGTAAAACACACTATACAAACGGCCCTTTAGAGGTGCTCATTACATCCAGAAAAAACAGGTTGACCAGAAAACTAAATGTTTTTGTCTCAAGCTATGAATCCCAGCCATAAAAGAGAAGACAAACACTGAGCAGTGCACTCCAATTACAGAGATCTTCTGCCTATTTGTTTGATGCTTGAGACTGCTCTTCATCTTTGTATTTGTGAGAGATGAGCTGCAAAGGGAAGGAGGTTTTAAAATCCTCCATGTTTCAGATCTTGGGGCATGTATGGGACTGCAGTGGAAATGAAGATTATTTGAGACAATCAGAGATCTGTTCTGGAGCTAGCAGCACTCACGGTTATAATTTTTGAGGTGAATGGCAAAATTGGCCCTTCCCCTTGCCTACAGCCTGATTCTAGTAGTCCATCTTTGTCAAGACATTAAAAAGAATTGTCCCCTGCAGACAATAAATTTGTGCCAGAAGACAAGAAATCTCACTTATAAAGCTATCTTTATTAGGTAGAGAAAGCAAAGAACATCTGAAAGTCAAAAAGCTCTGGCGTGGACATTGCTCATACCAAGAGATGGCAGTCACCGCTCCAGGGCAGAACCACGGTTAGGCTGAGCCCCATCAGAAACACATAGGGGACTTATCTTATGGGTACAACTTCTGACACAGGAGACAAGACACTTTCTAAACTAGCTCATTCCTCTTCATCTTCAAAAAGGTCTGGGCAAGATGATAAGCAAGATATCCTCTGAAGTAAGCCAGCCTCTAAAGTCCAGGGGGTTACAGCTCCCTCCAGGCTGGTGAGGGCTGACACTTAGGAGCAAATGCTTCCACACACCAGATAGCCTTAGAGGGTCAAAATATTCTTCAGACTGAGCCTTGAATAAGCGTTTAACTATCCCACAGGGAGACACAGGCTGGTCTTTTCCACTGTAACTTAAACACTGGTAAGCACTGAGAATTTTGTGCATTTGCCTTTATGTGCAGAATCCACCGACAGGTAAACTGCATCCCATCCCCAGAATTAACATACAAAAGAAACTACACTCAATCCCAGGGATGCTTCTAGAAATACTAAACAATCTTCCACTTATACAGCAGCTTCAGCAGTCACCATTAGAGTATTCGCTTCCCTGAGGTTTGCAGTTTCCTCCTGCCTCTCCCCATTCCCCGCTTGCCCTGGCCATTATTTCCCTCTAAAGAAGGGTGATAAGCAGTAACAAGATTAGTGCTGTTTGATTAAAGTGTAACTGTAGTGACAAAGGATAATTTCACTCCTCAGTGGGCTGTAATTTAGAAACAAAGCTAGTAGCACAGTTCGTACCAAAAAAAGCCCAACAAAGAAAAAACAATGCTCAATGGACAGTGCTAACATATTCTTTTCATAGACTCTATTGCTATTAAGCATATTAATTCATTATGAAATTACCATTTAAAAGCTGAGCTTTTATACTGATCAAATTAAATTCAAATTAAATAAATTAGCCTAGGAAAAAGATACCACACCCATTTATACCCAGATTATTGGTGTGATTTTTACAGCATCTAAGATACAAAATTAGTAATGAAAATATAAGAAAATTAAATTTTTAAAGCATCAAATTAAATCCTTAATCTTTGCACACACACGACGTCATAAGAACAGAACTTGCTATTAAATTTTGAATTTGAATAAGTCTAGATGAGACCAGCAAGATGTTTACAATACCTGATTTAAAATGGGTGTTTTAACTGGTATTTGGAATAGACAAAAAAAAAAACCTCTTAAAGGTTGAGATTAAGTTTTCATCAGAAGTTATATGCCTTGATTGTTTTGCTCTGTTTTGCAGAAATCACATTCTCTTTTAATCTCTTGCTTCCAATTTAAATTTCCAATTAAAAATATTGACCATTTCCAGATTGTTACTTACTTATTTTTTAACAAAAATTGAAGAGATACACTGGTTCCACTACAAAACCAGCAGGAAACAGATTTCCCTGGTTGCTATAGGCAACACTCACTTAGATCAGAAGACCAAAGAAAAACTATCCAAGATTTTGAAGAATACCAAACTGATGCAGTTCTACGCAACATACAAATTATACTGGCCATTTAACACAACTTTGCCTCTGACGCAGAAGCTCAGCCAACAAGACCAGCTGGATGTAAACGTAATGCAATTTCAGGAACTATCAGGCAATTTCTCTCCAGCCAAGAAGCCCATCACATATCCCACCTCAAGCTGTGCTTTTGAGATCCCCACAAAGAGAATTTAGCCTGGGGTGTATCTGCATCCAAAGGGCATGCAGATACCTGAAATTTAGCTGAATCCCAGTGGGGTTCAGCTGTTTTAATGACTAAAATGGGGCTGTTGAATCTGTCTGTAATGTACAGTGAAATGACTACAGTACCACACAGGTATGTTGAGTGCCACAATTACGAGCGAGCACTCACTTATGTTACTTCTCAAGAATAGAGAACAGTCATAAGCAAAGATGACAGAATATAATTTTTATCTGATAATGCTAAAGTGAAAGGACTTAAACCTGTTTTTAAAGCTGAAATGACTACTAAAAAGTTCATAGTGAAAAAAATCTTATTAATTCAATGTAGCTTTTTTTGGTACACTACATTTATCTATTCATTTATGTATTTATTTACATGGGTCCACATAGCAAAGCTCGGAAGATTTTAAGAATAGGTTAGAGAAATATTCATCATAAGGCATCTGCTGAGCTTGCACCAGTGGGGTCAGATGAATTATGGGGAATCCTTTCAATGCTACATCTATCTATGAATGTAGTTCAGAATTTGGCACATTGTAAGAAATCCTTCTAGCTCTTATAAAGGACACAGTAAGATGACTATAATTGATAAGACTATATTAAAGCAACTTAGGCCCCAATATTACAAGAGAATGAAACCAAGAAACATGGTCTATTAAAAAAAAAAAAAAATAATAATGGGACTGACAGCACAGAGAGACACTGGAGTTAATAAAATGATTTTGTTTTTTCTTCCAGTAAGAGTGGAATGATTGAGATGATATAAATTCCATAAATATGTCAGAAAGCAGGAGGGGAAAAAAATAAGAGTAAATAAATCCCAAAGATTTTCTAGTAAGCTATTAAAACCTTCATAATTTAAATGTACATAGCTTGTCATACTACATTTCTTTTCAGTTATGCTTTAATTCACATACAATTTAATTTGTGGATGCATTCCTCCAAGAAGGACTCAGACTACCTTAGTGCATTTCCTTCTGTCCCCACCAGATCTTCTCAACCTCATCTCTGGTCTTCAGGTCAAAAACCTGCATACATCAGTAGTATTTCTGATCATGTCTGTAATACAAGTTTCAATTAGATGAATTATGAATTAATCTTTAGGCAGCTTCTTTTTGGTCAGGAATAACAGCTTTGATTTTGGACATTAGATAACTGAACCCAAAATATCCATTTCTGATTTCTTTACAGGTTTTTAGATGTTTGCATTGTTACTGGAAGAAAAATGTACTTCTTCAAAATGACACAATGGCGATGTCTTTCAGCAGGGACACAATATGTCTGGCTAATCTTCTCCATGCCAAGATGGTTCAGAATCACAAGTCTTAGGTCATGATTTTTAGAATTTTAGTTAGAGCTTCTTGATGAACAACTTGAAAGCTGATACAGTATCCACTAATCTGGTGACAAACAAAATCAGTCTTTATGTTTAGATACAGCTAGAAATGATGCATCCTCTGTAAGATACTTTCAATGCCATGCAACTGTTGAGCACAATTTGCAACATAAAAACACCTCTACATTGCCATTTAATCCTCCTGTATGTGTCAAATTAGAAGTAGTAAGCTTTAAAATAGTTCCGTAATAACCAGATGACAAGGAATTAATGAAAGAGTCTGACTGTTCCTTTTGATCAAGATCAGAATAAAACACCTTATCTGTAAATTTAGATAAGAAACCTAGGACCAGAATGAGTAACTGACAATCATTAATAAAATAGTAAATAGGCTAACCAAGCTGACAGAAAATGATTATGAGGGAGGCAAAGTGGAACCATGTCTCAGAGACAGTCCTTCACACAAACAATAGCTAATTTGATCAAGACGCTCTGGGATGCTCTCTGCCATGTGTCAGGCCAATTATCCTTACAACACCCTAACCATTACTTCATTCCTCTTCATGTCAGAACACTGAATACTTGTGTAAGCCTCGTGTTCTTCAGATCTTGTGAGATGATTTTTAGTCCCCAGAATCCTTTGTAGCCTGTATAAACTCTGTATACAAGAAAGCTTTAGCAGTCTCGATAACACCAGGAACTGTAGTCTACCTGCTGCTATACAGTATATGTTCATCTTTTTCCTTACAGTCAGAACTATCTGCATTTTGTACCATACCTCCTTCAATGAATTTGAATGACAAACCCTAGCAAATGATGGATGCGATTCAATATTACATTGATTGCTTCATTTGAAAGGATACTGAATTGGCTCCTCACCTGGTGCAAGTAACAGTACCATCTGGCCCATGGATAACAAGCCTGAGGATATAATGTATGAATCTCCACAACAGTGTAAACAAACAGTGCATGTGTGCATATAAAGTACACACAATTAACTTTTTAATGTTCTGTTTTCAATAAGCCACATTCTTTTTTATTGGGTCACTCCAGCTGAAAACCATAACAATGAGAAAGCACTTCTAACACTTTTGTATGTATCTATGACAAGGGCTGACATATAGTATTAAACACATTCCTTCCTAATATTTTATTTTCTTCCCTTTTTCCTCTTGGTAAAATACATGCTAGGTTACATGGAGATTTAAGGTAAAAATAAACCAACAAACTTATCTATATCTCTGCTGCCCTGAAGTTATCATGGAATCATAGAATAGTTTGGGTTGGAAGGGATCCTCTTCCAACTACGTCTCTTTTTTTATGAAATATTCTTTCATTCCTCTCAAAAGATTTTAACTGCTGATACTATTCCAGCCTGATTATAATGAGCTGTCTGAAAATGCTGACTTGTATGTTAAAGATTGAGCTGTCAGAGATACCGTATACCTGGTGCTTCATTGTTTTAATCAAGGAGGTGTTTACTCCATTTCAAAAGCAAAGACTTATGTCCCCCAAAACTATGCATTTTTAATTAAAATTATGCAACATTTATATGATTATTCACAACATGATTGTTCTAAATTTATCAAGCAAATTAGTCTTTTTGCCTTTGTTCGTTTCTGCCATATAAACATTCATACTTATTAGCTGATTTACTTTATTTTTTTTTAGAGAAATGGCATTGTACAAAAAATAGAATCATTTTTGTCTATCAACCCATATCTGCTAATGTGAATTACCAATGGCAACTGATTATACTCAGTACAGGAAACATGGATTGTATTTCATTTGCCTAGACTCCTTGTAGCAGCACAGCTGTGGCTGTTACATAGTCAGGTGCTGCTTTTTCTGTATCATCAGTATTAACACACAGAGTTGCTATTCCTCCTATACTATAATGCAATTTTTTTGATGTACACCATATGCCAATTAACTTCTCATAAATTACCTTGTTATCATCAATCTGTATTTAAAATTCTGACTTAAACTTTTAATATTACACATTCCCAGTAAAGAGGGTTTGGGTTGGCAGAGCTCCTCTGCTGTGATTGCAGCTGGTGGGTCATGCAGAACAGTACTGCTCCCAGAAAAGGATGGCTGCCTTGGTTAATGTGATAGCCATTGAGGTGTCAGACAATGAATTTCCTCCTTCAGTTTTAAAAAGGTTTTAAAGGTGCCCCTCTGCCCTGTCTATTGTAACCTTTAAGTTGGTGGTTAAGATAATCTTACGAAGGACTATAGCCAGGAATATGGGGGCTAAGAAGAATATTGAACCCACAACTTTTTTGAATGCTCAACTTTTCAAATGTGCCCAAGAAGCAAGCTATACCACCAAATAGCTATCCTTTCAAAGAGAAGGCTAAGCCTTGCCCTGCTGTTAATGAATAATCACAGGCACATGCCCTGAAGAGATGGCACAGGGTAACCAGACCAGAGAGAAGGGCCTCTGCAGAGGCATTTGTAAGAAGTCTGTTCTCAAACATCAAGGCAAGAATTCAGCACACACAGCTTCGTTCCCAGCCTTCTTGATGACCAGCTTTAAACAACTCATTGCATTCCTTGCTTAGTGCTTTAGCCATTTGGATCTCATTCTGACATGCCAGACAGGCCTCACACAGTGACTATTACAATTGTGTACCTAACTGGCCTTTGGGTTCCTTTCTCAGGAACAAACCCCAAATGACAGCATTACAGTATCCCAATATAGTACATCAATATTTAAGTCAAGTCCTTTATTGGGTCTGCTCCTAATTTAGAGACATTTGGCTTAAAGGGAGCTAATTCTGCTTCTGGTATAATGCTATCAGCTTCCACAGAGAGCAGCTGTTCCATTTTATTCCAGTCATCTCCAAAATTTTCCTAAATAGCTAATTCCTAGATCTTTTTGCCATCTTATCTCAGATGCTGGTGAATGAGGAAACAGCTGTGATAGCTCTGTGCCTCTGCATTTAGTACCTACTCCAGACACACGGAGCAAAGACTCTTTAACATGCAAGGCAAAAGATAATACAAATTACTAGTGCTGCTAAGGCTTCAGAAAACTCTTTAATGACTAGTACGCTGGAGAGTGATGGCAAAGGGGCTGCAGAAATTAAGCATCATGGGGGAAAAATTTGGATTCCTGTTCTGTTCCAATTATTCTGCATGAAATCTCAAAGAGAAGATAAAGAAACCCTCAAACTCCACAATTAATCCACAGAGGGTTACCTACTATGACAAAAGGTGGCCTGGTGTAGAACAGCTGTCATGTACCAGAGCCATCCATTCCCACTCCTTTAAAAAACTCCTTTAAAAATGCGAATACAGGTCTAAGACAGAGTTCAAGCTGTGAATCCCAAAGTAATGAAAAAGTCAGGAGGGCCTGTCTTTCAGCTGTTTATCTGCACCATTTCCTTTTCATTTGATGCAACAGTGCTCTCTTCCAAATCTAGATGACTCCACACCCCACCTGCCTCAGATTTAAAACTACATTCCACTTGCAGTGCATATAAGATGTAGCTATCTAAATCTAGGTGTGTTTTGAGTGGTGAGAACTTACAGAAACAATTGTGGATTCATTTTATCTTTTACAGACTGATGTATTCTGTTGTATCTTCTTCTCCCTAAGCTTTGCTTTTGTTTATGTATCTCGGATAAATTAGAGGGCTTGTCAACAACAGGGTATTATTATTTTCTTCAGAGCACCTTGATTAGGCTCTGAATCTCAGACTCTGCCTTTGTTCTTAGAGCACAATTATTAGGAAAGCCTTGAGAGGCTTTCACAGTTAACAAATGATTTTTCTTCATATAATTTTTATTATGAGAAAATCTACCCCCACTCTTGAAATCTCACTACAGTTCTTTCCTGCATTGCCATTGTTTGCTTTAACTGTCTCCTTGAATACTTTCAGACTTGAAGTCCTTCCCGACTATTATTCATCCTCTCTTAAAGCCTTCACAGTAAGTGCACCGCGTGGCAAGTGGCATATATTCTGCTATCCAGAAGCTGTACCTCATCAATCACTTTTCTTGGCTTTTGTGGTATTTTAAAAAGCAAAATAAAACTTCTTAAGGATCCCTGGTAGACTCCTGACCTCTGTTATACATTCTCCTCCATGCTTATTCTAAACCTCCAAAACTTGCCCTCCCCTTCATCTCCTCTGTTTGCACCACATTGTATATTCAGAAGACTTTCTCCCTGTCTGAACCTCTAGTTTGTATCAGAAACCTGCTTTACAATTTAGCTTTTGGCACTGAAGCACATTTTGCCTTTGTCTCTCATAATGCAAGTCTCCTCTCACTAGCTCATTCTTGAAAGTTTCCACTGCTAACTCAGAAGTTGTTAAATTCCATCCTATTATTCTGCTCCTTGCTGTATCTAGACCTTTTCTGCTGGCATTGGACTCCTGTGCAGCACACAAATGTATGATGCTGTACGCATACAATACATCGTTGCGTGTTGTAAAACACATCTATAACTAAAGGTGTACTTTTTTCTTATTGCTCAGATAATTTTGTCTCATTTTCTCTTCTTCACTAGCCAGAGTGAAGATCAGACAGTATATTACTCTCCTAGCATGAGGCAGTAAATCCTCCTGCCATAGCTACCAGAATGACGTGAATAAATCACCCTGCTGGAACAGGTGACATTCACACAGCAAACCTGTATAAATACTATATATTTCTACAGGGGAAAAAAAAAAAAAAAAAAAAAAAGCAGCAAAAGGAGCTACAGAGCCTTCAGTCTGGGAAAATGAATTTCTCTGCAGCAAGCCTTCAAGTTTACAGAAATGCAGGCACTGTTTACTTTATTAGACTTCCATGGTACACCACATTGTGTAGCCAGTATTATTGTAAAACTCACCAGAGAGCCAATGCAAAAGCCCTTTGGGTCCAATAGTTATTTCTTAATCCATTTCCCCCTTTATCAAGAGTTTTAGTGAGAATCTGCGACATGCAATAAACATTTAGTTGCTCTTCTAGAGCACAGTGATTTTGTACCTTAAAAATCTGACAGTGAACTCTTAAACGTAACTAGGTGAGCACTTGTGCATGTATATTTCACTGTAACTTGCATGCATGCTTTATGATTGAATCTCAGAGTTTTCACTACCACACAGGACAATACTTCTGTTATTAAACTGTATTCTATGATTTAGAATCCAAAATATACAATTTATGTATTTATTGGCTTCTGTGCAGACATAACTAGAATAAAAAGCACAGCAGGAAAATGAGTTGTAAAATAATCCTGTTGGGAAAGTATTCCAGTTTTAAGATCTGTATTTTAGAAGGACAAATAGATTTTTAAACACAAAATTTTTTATCCTGTGAGAAAGAAATGTTCTTTCTATTTTGTGTCTCCTTTGTTTTTGTTCTGAGGATAAAATAGGACTTTTGAGAGATAATTACTGACCACTAGCTCTGCTTGCATTTCTTTTTCACTATTGTGTCAAGTAGGGACAAAATGCCTCAGCTCAGAGAAATACTGGACTTATTTAAGCCACATACAATTGAACTGCCTCCTGTAACTAAATCATGAGCTTTGGAGGTGCTTTCAAGAACAGTCTGTTCAGATCCATTGCAAAAACTGCACGATCGTAGATTAGAAAAATCAACATCCCCTTTCTTGCCAGTACCATGCAGGTGCTCCACATGCAGATACTATGTAGGGCACCTGAATTCAAAGGGCAGGGGCAGACAAGCTCTTGCTGACTCAGCAGCAGGGGTTCATGACAAAGCTGGCAGGCTGAGCTGCCTGCTGCCCTCCATTGCCAGATGCAGCTCAGTTCAGTAGCAGGAGCAGCAGAAGGGTGTGCACGTAGTCCGTCAAATTAGCGTACAAAAGACCTCTTATTTCTCCACCATTAATAAACAGATGGTTTGTCACATCTTTTTCTTGGCTCAGAAGATGGTAACTAGCTGCGATGATTTGCTGTGGCTTCTGGTGCTTGACAAGGTGTGGATGGTGAGTTTGCAGTCAGATGCAAGAGCTGCTGCCTCCTCAAGTTCACTATAGACCACAGCCACCTCCATTTTTCTTGTCCTACAAATTTGCCGCAGCACTACCATCTTCTCTATCTCCAAAGTCATCCTGTCTCCTTAAGTTTTAAACAACAACTTCCACGGAGGCATTAATGGTAACAGAGAAACAGAAAAGGAAATACGTACTGCCACATGGCACCAAGTCACGGACAAACACAGACTTAGCTTAATGGTAGTATTTAAAATTTGGGAATACAGTCTCTAGAAAACTAAGACTATCAAATTAGAGTTTCAATAATTGTGAATTCTTAAAGAATCCTACTAAAAATTTTGAAACAAAGACATAATGCTTATTTGCTTTCTTTGTAAGGCTGAACATGTTTTATCTTTGCCATTTTATATTAGATATCTTTCATCAAAAAGGCAAAATGATACAGTTGCCTATGAGGAGTGAGAAAGGGTAAATGAAATTAAATGAATAAATGAGTTTCCCTATTGAAAATCCCATAATTAATGGAAATAATGAAGTAAATGGATTTTTATTGTGATCTTTTCAATTACAGCACACTGTTGTAATGTAACAGATACACAAAGGAATAACACTGAGATTCTGCATTGTACGGAAAGGTTTGAGGTTTGGGTATTTTTGCTGGTTTTGTTTATTTTTAATACTTCCCCTTATTTCCAAGGTATTCAACCTATTTACTCAACAGCAAGACAGTTTTCCAAGTGACGTGTACTAGGTACACATTTATTGTAAGAGTGAGTTGGTATTGTCATTAGTTGTGAATTCCTTCTGAAGTAATAAAACTTATTAAGCTACTCATCAAATAGAAGTCTGTCCACTTCTGAAATCCTGGGCTACTGCAGTCTATCACATCAGTCAAAATCCATGTGGCTCTTGCAGGGGACATGAATAAAAGCTTTGTCAATATTTTTGGTTTGCAATGTTCTCTAATGTTCACATTTACACAAAGTGCTAATTAAGGTGTTTGTGCTTTTCATCTCTTGTTTCAATGCATTCACCAACAGAATGATTTCCCTGTAAAACGCTAAAACCAGTTTGGCAACCATTCTAACGCACTTCATGTGTAACATTGTATAGAACAATTAGTAAAGCCAATTTGTTCTACAAAATGTTTTTACTGCAGAAAGAAGGCAAATTGGTTAAGCTTTCAAGATTTCTGCCATTAAAAGTGCTCCTGTCAAAGTCTGCTAAACAAAAAATGTCAGTCTTTCAATACAAGTAAGTTTTGCTCCAGTAATCACAATGCATCCCAGGTGGCACATGCTGGAAATATTTGAACCAAAAATTACTCAAAGCTTTTGAAGATTACAATTTTCCCCAGGTTTACTGCATAAAAGATTAGGGAGCAAGATGATGTTGATAGGTGTATTTTTCTAAGATTAGGAAGAAAAAAAATTTTGAGAGAAAAACTTTTCTTACTTCAGACTGTATTTTCTGAACCTATTTCAATACTATCAAGAAAAAAAAAGCCTACTGCTTAGCTAGTGCAGGATCTGTTCTTCAGCAATGACAAGAAGACTTAGAATTTAGAAATGAACACATGGGTTGATTCCCACTGCTACATCAATAATCTTTAAAACTGACATTTAGATTCTATTTTTAAATGTAAATGTAAGTTTGGGGACCTAAAGAGAAAAATTTAAGTTATCCTTGTTTTGTGAATTTAACTGCATAAAGTTATTTCAAACCCATTATAGTAGGAGCAAATTTATGAAATTTAAATACAGTTTAAACCTCATAATCTATTGCAAGCTTCCCAAGCAATATTGAATGTTTATATAAAAATTATTCCAAATCCCTCAACTATCACACTAATAGAGAAACTTAATGCCTTCCAATGTCTCCAGGAAACCCATAATTATTCCCTCTGAGTAAATAACCATGCTTATTTTACAGAATACCCTGCATCAGAACAATCTTTCCATTCCCAGGGCATGACTTTTGGTCTCAGCTGACTGGAGATCTTCGTCTTCAGTCAGATGGGCATCTATGGTCTTTACTATTGCTAATTTTTTGTATTTTCTGAGGCTGCCAAGGAGTTGCAGTGTTGTTTCCCCTGTAGGCACATCCCACTAACTGCTAGTGAGAAAGGCAGTGTTGCCATTTCTTAACATTAATGATCACAGCTCTGCTTAAAATAAGTCATCAGATGATGTTGAAGAGGTCAAGATGTACTTCTCATTTCCTGTTTCACACAGAATATGAAATATGTTGTTCATACATTTTTAATTGCATGCCCTCCTATAACAAGTTTACAACCCACCAAATATAGCACCTATTAAAATCCCAGTACTTTACATTGCCATATTTTTTCACAAATACATTGGAGCATGATTGAAATATTTAACAAAAAAATAACAGGGCTGAAAAAGACTATACAACTGATAGAAGAGTAAAGGATCAAAGCACACATTAAGATAAAATTAAAGTTGTGATCTCTCACTCACACCAAAATGCTATTGCATGCATAATTTCATGAAAATCCTATTTAATTTCGCTGCATTTTTATGCATCCAGTAAATCTACCATGAAAATGCAATAAATCAGAACATTTTACCTGAATGTTTCCAATAAACTTGTCACATAAAGTCAGGAATAATATGCCTAGAGAACATCATGGAATTGTTTCAATGCTCGATTTTGTGTCAGGCCAGGTCTCCAGATTTATTTATTTTCTCAGAGGAAGAAATACATGTAGATCAGGGTTTCTCAAAAAGCATAAACAAGCAAATGTGCTTGCATAATAATAAGACAAATGTAGTTCATGTATTAATCAATTTGGGATCCCATGACATTTCTTTAAAGTAAAACCACATCTACTGACACTTGCCCTTTCCAAATTTGTACTGTTGCAAAATGGTAACTAGGAACAGCATCATCTTTTCTGAATCACAGACAGCAAAAGAAGCATAACTATGTACAATCTAAATATGTTGGGTAGAAAAAATTATAGCAGGTTGGACTAAAAGGATAGAGGAGGATTTTCACTGAAGCTTGTTTTCTGGACCACACTTCTTTGGGCACTGGACTACATGACTAGATTCCTTCCAACCCAAACTATTCTATGATTGTTTAAGAATATTAATATTTTCCAAAGATAATGGAAGATAATAATGAAATCACTGGACAACAGACATAAAGTTAGGAAGAATTGTCAAAACAGAAGAAAAATCACAGAGGAGAGGTATATTAAAGGAGTTTGTATCCATCGTGGGATAAATGAACCAGGAATTGGATGCTGTTGTGAAACAGCAAACGTATCAGGGAAAGTTTTGCTAATAGAATATAGAAGTACAAATTTCCAAGAAGAACCTGGTGAAACAACATTTGGAATCCTGTGTACATACTGGACCATGATGTTCCAGAAAGATGAACTCCAGCTACATAAGTGAAAACAAAGTCTCTTATGGTGACAGGATGAAAGAGAGCTGTCCCACAAGAGCTCAATGTCTATGCTATTCTAGGCTTATCTTAACATACATTAAAAAAAAATAAGGCACATTTTGCACATGGAGCAAAGAATAGCGATGCTAGTGGTCACTAGCTCTACTGAGTGAATTGCTCTTGAATTAACCTCCTAGAAAGCCTCATTTCTGGCTCACAGAGAGCTCCTTGCTGAGTCACAGGGTGGCTCAGAGGCTTAGTATAATGTTTAGAATGGTTGAGCCCAGGACATTCATAGATGGTAGCTTGCATGCTGAATTTGGTGGATAGTCCAAATGTTGAGTATTTAACATCCACAGCTTCCTCAAGATACCCCACACATTACCCCATACCACTCTGGGGGCACTGGAAGATCCTGACTGACAGAGCACCATGCTCTCTCTGCTTTGCATGTAATCGTGGTGTACCTTCCTCTCAAAGCACATGACTCTCATTTGCTTCTCATTAGTGACTTTATAGTTCATTTTAGGGGGACAAAACTAGTCATTTAGAAAAATGGCTTAAGTAAATGAAGATATTTGCTAAGTTACTGACAATCTTGGAGTCGATGTAATTTGAAAGATCAATTCTCTGTGTGAAGATTATGATTAGAGGAAGAAGTGAATAACAATAACAATGACTGGGGCTAAATTACTGTAAATTGTTCAGCTAATTAAACAATGAATATATCAAATCAAAGACTGTGTGATTCAACCACTGAATCAACAATAATTTGCTTCTGAATTTTGAAACCATCAAGTCATTGAATTAATACAGAGAATAAATTGTGAGACTGACATAAAAAAATGTCTTAGAAAAAAAACTCAACAAACAAAAGAACCTCCAAGTCATGCATAGAGATAGTGCTAGAAGACATACTGCATCACTTTAGAAAACATAAAAGCCAAAAAAATATCCATACCAATGCCCTATTTGCCACTATGGCCTTGATTTAACAGCTGTAAAATCTGAATATCCACACTTAATGTAGCTCTTTGACTTAGGGAGTTCACCCAAAAGGGCAGTGAAATAAATTTTGCTAAATGAAGAGAAATAATGAAGTTAAAGTAGTTTCCCTTCATTCAAATCCTAAAATCTCACTGTGGCTAGAATGAGTTTTTCCTCTTACTTCTTTTGCAGAAATTAACAGATGACTTAAACATAGAGGTAAAGTACTGAAAGATTAACAACTCCAGCAACATTTCTTTCATCTTAACTGAACTTAATCAGTTAATAGCCTAAATTAAAAAAAAAAATCAGAAAACTCAAACAAACCAACCAACCAAAAAAAAAAACCACCAACAACCAACCCCAAACCCAAAACCCAGCCAAAACCAAAACTCCCAAAAAACCTGAATCATCAAACCACGAACAGAGGAGCAGTTCAAGACAAGTGGACGTTTAAGGTCTGAGGTCTTGTTTGAACTGTGTAGTTCTTGGTGGGAGTTGTTAGGTCAAATGGGAGGAAGACTTTGAGGCCAAGACTAGAGTAGAACCAGAAGAGGCAGAGAACACAGGAGCTGCAAGATCAAGCACAAGCCAAGGCCAAGAAAGTGGGAAAAGAATGCACTAGCTTAAAGCCCAAGACAAGAGAGGATTCAGAGGCTGAGATGAAGATTGACCAACTTTATACCAGTCTATATGCTACTGGGGAAGAGACTGGGTCGAAAGAATAGAAATGAATGCTAGAACAGGGATATACTGTCTAAATCAGCATCAGACAGCTTCATACATGTGGGTAGTAAATTTTGTAAGCAATTCAGTGTGATTATTGCTCTGGGACTGGCACTGCAAAATATAACTTCACTTAGGCTGTCTTCTGCTAGTCTATCAAAATAGTTACTCCCTTGAATCAAACTCAAGAAATATGTTACTAGTGGAGCAGTCCATAGAGGTGTGCCTGTGGTCCCCACCTGAATGCACTAATATTCACTCAAGTGCAATTCAGTTTTTAATTTTAAAGTGTCTTTAAGCAAAAGCACGGAAGATCATATAAACACGAATGTGTGAAATAACCTTTCTCTTATACTTTTGAGTCATCACCTGTGGGCACACACACACTGGATGACTCAAACCTTGTCCCTGACATACATGGCTTGGAGTCTAACCAAAAGAACAGCAGAAAGTACAGGCACAAATTAGCTAGTGCTTTTGGCTACACAAGGCACCAAGAGATTATAATGCCTGATAAACTGTACTTGAGTGGAGGCAGCAGCTTGGTATGTGTCAGTAATGGAAACACTACTGACATCTCCTGTATCATAACCAGCTATAGCTATCACTTGATGGAGACAGAGGTAAGGATAGTCTCCATTCTGGTAGTCTCATACGGGACCTTGATAACTCATTTACCCAGTGTAAGAGTCTCAAGTAGGAGATAATCGTACATTTAACTTTCCCAATCACCAGCAGGACCAACTTTGAGGACTGTTTCATGTAGTGAAAAGCAGTACTCCCTTGACAAAGAAAGGATTGAAGAATAAGTTCACGTGACACTTGGTAAACCACAGGTAGACTAGTCCTCTGAGTTAGGTAAATCTCAGAAACTGCAGGGAACCCATATATTCTGTGTCTTACAGACAGAGCAGGAATGATAGAACTTAAATTTATTCTCAATTCCTGGTAATGCCATCAAAAATGGAAAGATACCTAAAAATGTTGACATTGCTTGAAAAACAGTCTCTCGCACTCCCTTGTGTCCTGAAAAAAAATCTCCAAAAGGGGGAAGGCTGTGAGACAGCAAAAGCACTCTATGGGGGTGCTAGCAAGAAAAAAAAACAACGATACAAATGCATTGAACTTTTGAACAGCCTATCAAGTAAACAGAGAGGCCTCTTTTTCCTTCCTTCTCTTTCTCCCTAAAACATGGGTATGTCTTATATGAGTAAGTGGTTTGGACATTTATTTCTTTGTTCTAATTCAATTTTTATCTGTTCTCACACCAGTGGGTTAAACAGAATGAATACTTCAAACTAATTTGGGCTTTTTTCTTTTTCATTTCAGCTGAAAGCTCAAGTTTCTGTCAGAGAGCAAAGCATTACTTAGTTCTGTTTGCACTTTAAATCAGTCCTTTTTGAGCAGTAGTTCAGTTAGAGGATGCTCCCTCCGACAACTCTTTTCCACTCTGCTTATTACATGCCAGTAACCCTGTAAACTTCAGTGTTACATATGAATAAAAAATTGAGAATCAGATACAATATTTAAATACACCTTTTATGTACTTGAAAGCTGCTATTAATGGCTTCCCTATATCTTCCATTCATTAGCCTGAACAAGTCTAATTTTCCAGTGTTCCCTCAAATGTTATGTCTAATCATGAAGAAGTTTAAAACACAAACAACCCTACTACCAATTATCTGCTATTGGTCTTTATTTTTTCTTGTGACCTTATCAGTATGAGGATGCGGAGAACAATGATTTCATATTTTGAAAGCTCACGCCTCTTATGAGCTAAATGTTTACCAACTCTGCAACAGTGTAGTATGATGCTTAGCTCATTTTTCTGAAAAAGTGCTGAAATGGCCAATGGACTCAGTTTTACTTGGCACGTGTGTTACTTTCCGTATACTTACACTTTTTAAACTTTTTTTAAAAAAGGATTACTCTTGGATTGGGGTAGAATTACTTTGGCATATATGCTTAATGTTATGCATACATTTGTATACTTTATTCGGGCAGTTCCCTGATACATCTGTCAAAACATTATTTCACTTAAGAAGTAAAATGTAATTTTCTTGTGACAGTTGATCATGTGAATGGTCCACTGCTCAGAAGGACCTAGACAGAATAGAATAATATGCTAACAAAGACTTCTTGAAATTCAGCAAGGGGAAAGACAGTGTGCCGCACCTGGGAAAGAAGGACCCCTTGCAGCAGTACAGGCTGGGGCTGCCCGGCAGATGAGCTGAACATGAGCCTTCAGTGGACCTGGCAGCAAGGAGCACCAACAGCATCCTGGGCTGTGTCAGCAGTAAGGCTAGCTGATAAAGTGAAGGGATAATTCTCCTCTGATCTGTACTCATTAATCTGTATCAATGCTGCTGCAGCCCATAATGCACCCTCTTCTCCCCCTCCAAGTGCAAGAAAAACTGATAAAATGGAACTGTGCAGGCACCAAGGATGGTCAGGGCTGTAGCACCTGCCTTGTAGGGGGGGAGTTGAGCCTGGAGGAATGATAGCTTCAGGGGGACCTAACAGCATCCCCTAGTGCCTGCAGGATGACTATCGAGGCTCCAGAGCCAGCGATACATGGAAAGAAGTGAGATAGCAAGGATGATTGGCAACAAAAGAGATTAAGAATGGGTAAGGAGAAATGTTTTCCCCATGAGGCCAAGCAAACAGCAGAACATGCTGCCCAGAGACGTCATGCAGTCTCCATCCTTGGAATTTTTCAGAATGCAAATAGATAAACCACTGACCAACCTTCTAGTTGATGCTGCTTTGAACAGGAGGTTGGACTAGAACTTTTGGAGTCCTTTCCAACCTGAATTTGCCTACAGTTCCAAACCCCATACCTTTTGGAGATTGACTAAAACTCTGAGAAAACCAGGAGAATGTCACATCAGAATATTGAATACACAAGTTCAGCATGTACTACTTTTTTACTTAACTACAACCTAGTACATTTACTACTTATGCATGAAGCTGCATTTAAAACTGTCAGCCAACTATATGGGCTTTAGTGAGATTTCTGAGCTTTTATTCTCATTCCAGGGAAGGCTAGAAAAAGAAAAGCTGAGCACACAAAAAAGCCCTGCTCATAAAGAACTCCTTGGACATCTTATTTGTCCCTTAATCTGCCCTTTATTGCTTGCCAGTCACATTTTTCTTTACGTTTAACAAGCTCTACTTGCAAGGGCAAACAAGTTTTCTCCTAATGATGTTCTGATGGAAGAAACATAATTGCACACCATAAAATCTTAGTAGCTATTTTAATTGCTCCACAAATTATCTTGAAGTGCTCTGCATGATTTATAGCAGCAAACCACCCCTCCCACACCCAACCCCCCCCCCCCTTCCCCCCCAGCACCTAATAGGCTGACTGGGATCTTTCAAGAAAACGTTTTTTTTTTAGAAAAAATATCCTCCTGAAAGACAAGCCTTTTTTTCAGGGAAGTTTTAATTAAAAAAAAATAAAATTGCTCGGAAAGGTTTTAAATTTGTGTAGAAGTTTTAATCAGGTTTAAAATACCAGGTTAATTAGATCTTAATCACAGCAAGAATACCTGAGTTGTGAGACAGGCAATCTGTAAACTAAGCCGACAAGGTGACAGGAACAGGTTCAAGATACTGCCTTATCCAGATTGCAGATGAGCAAAAGGCTTGATTTGAGGTCTAGGTAAGAGATCTATCTTGGTTGAAGCTTTGTCTTTTCTGCTGTGCTGGAAGTAACTTAATGTAAAAAAAAATCAGTAAATTAAAATTTTGTTTGCTGATGAGCCCTACCTTTAAATAATATTTAGGCAGCTGTGAGACAGTAAGTAAACATATATTTCTACACCCCTCATCACCTCAGCATTTTGTAACATCAGACTAAGTGGCAACTCTGATGTAGAGCAGCATGATTTTCAGATGGAATACTGCTGAAAGTAGAAAACTGAGAAGATTAACATTTTAGAAAATGAAAGCAGTTTCTCTACAACAAAGCTTCACACTAATTAGGCTATAATTTATTGAGTAGGAAATAGAAATCAGTGAGGCATTAGGAAAAGCTTTTAGAAAGAGACAAACTTTGTAGCTGTTCCATCAGAGGACTATATTCTGATATAATTAGAGTTTCTTTATTTAAAGAGTTGTATACCAGTGGGTTCCAACTCATTAATGAATAACATTTTTTCCTATAGAATTAATTGTTGACACATCTAAACAACTTTGAGCTGTACTTAATGGAATCTGATCTGCTGAATGAAATCCTTAATTATTAGTACTTTATTGAGCCACTTGTACTCTAAAGCTTTTTTGAATACAAAGTACTGAAGCAATCCTGCTCTATATTTAAGTTGGATATAATTATTTTCTGAATGTGACAAGTGGATGTAAAAAACAACTACAGAGTTTAAGTTGGAACTACATACAAAGGATAAACAAAAACAGGCTGTAGGAAGTCTAGTAATTCAAGTCGGATATGCAAACTTTGCAATTATATGAAATTATGGCCATCAGATTGGTAGTAAGTACTACTCAAAAATCAAACTTAAAGACATTTTTTTGCTGTTCTGTGCCACAGACTTTACTTAGGAGACGGCGACTTTAAACACCCCTCATGTTTCAAACTTAAGGCACCAAAAATGAATTGACAACACATTTCAAGCAGAACTGAACAACACTTCCTTATAAGATTTAAAATAAAGTAACAATTCAAATAATGGAATCTTCAGTTGCTATGGCATATTAATAACAAATTATGTTTGCATAACTTATGTACCAAATTATGGCATGTAAAAGAAATAAGCCTAAAATAAAAGTAAATATACAAGTAAAATATAAATAAAATAAATGTATAATATATATACTATATATATTTAAAAACAGAAAAAAACCAAACATATAAAAGTGAAATTTTGAGGTAAGATTCCAGTAGGGAAAGCAAGAGAAACTGCAAAGTTGCAGAAATTATATTTAATGCAAAGCGTTATCAGAATTTCATTACAACTCTGGATGATAGCAAATTTTGATATGTCAGCACTTTCACTCCATATTAATCTTATGCTTTACATATTTTCTTTGAAATTATTCACAAGTTAAGTTAGTGTGTTCATACTTTTTGTCTTTATAAGTTACAGTTTCTGTGCTAGAGGATCGTCTCTTCAATGGGTAGAAGTTAGTAACTGGGTACAGCTGGCTTCGATTTTTAGAAATTAAAAAGTAACTTTCAGAATCTGCTTGTAAACATATTTACAGTTACTATTTCCTTCAGGATGATAAACACCAGAGTAGATGTAAGGATAAGATCAGCAATGCTATCAAAGATTTAAAGAGGTGCTGGATATGGAATCTGACTATATAACAGGACCCCTACCATTTCTCCAAGCCTGGCTTATTCTCCTCTGCCTTGGGGACCTTATGCTGACTGCCATTTGAATTTCACCTTGGAAGTTTCCCCTAGGCTCATACTTGCTACAACTTGAGTAAATTAAAAACTGACGAAAGCAGCATTCACAAAATGTAATGATAAATGTTGGCAAATTGACTGCAGATGGATATCCTGATGTGCATTTCAGAAGAAGGTGTTAAGACCCACAACGTTTGACATTGTCTTAAGTGATCTGCACGTGTTAGCGACATGTAAACATATGCAGGGCATAAGGACAGAACTTACAAATCACAAAAAAGTCAAGGAAATCAACAGGAAAGATTAATCATGGGAAAAAAATAAAGCACTTTTTTTTTTAATTTTCTTTTTCACTTAATAGAAAAAAATAGAATTAATGCCTTCAGGAAGAAAATAATCTTTAATATACTTGAGGTTTCAGCCCAGGATGATCTCTTCCTGCCTCCAACTGCTGATTTGTGATCTAGCTCTCACATGCCATACTTTGGAACCACAGGCACTAGATGACTTTTCAGGAACCCTTTTATTCTAAATTCCCTTTATTCTCCTTCCTGGGAGTTCAGGCATTGTGGCTTGTCACCTGCCTAAAGCTCTGCTCCCTTGCTTCCTCTAGGACTTTCCCTGACACCCCTTCCAGACCTTCTGAGAACCTCTGGCGACACTTCCTTCTGGGTAGGATCATTTAAAGCAAAGGGCACAAACATTACGATGGAATTTGTAAACACACACATAACTAGATGTTAGGGAACTGCCAACACATATACCCAAATAGGCATGTCTGTGCAAAAACCTATTTCAACCTCTGCATGACCTTAGGAACGTAAGGATTTTGCCTGTACCACTGAATTAGGGAGTGTCGGGGCAGAGCAGTTAACTCACCTATTGCTGAAATGCCAGAACTGTCCTTGGTGGCACGCTTCTAGCACTTGTCATCTAGCATTTCCCCCTGTGATTTCCTACAGCTCAGCTCAGGTGCTTGCACAGGCCAAGAACCATCCCTCAACAGCTGCTTTGGACATGGCAACTATGATTAGAAGACTATGAGAATTTAAGTTGGGTTGATGGACAGAGGAAGGCCCTGGGCACTGGTGCTGTGGCTAGTAGAGCTGCAGCCTTTGAATCTTGGGTCTCACAAGGGTGGCACACATCTTGCACACCTCAGAACCGGAATCACAGCAGGAAGCACAGCAGGCAAGGACCCATCTAAAGCCAATATGCTTAGTAAGGTCCTGCTCAGTATTAATCAGTGGGAGAGCGACAAGAAGGATGTGTCTTAAATACAAAATGGTAGGAAAGTACTTAGGAGCCACAGATTATATCTCTTCTGGAAATACCTGTCCAGAAGCCTTTCTTTGAAAGACTGAACAGGGATCACTGATTTTCCACACTTTTCACACTTGGACGGATGACGGATACTGTGTGAGAAGAGAGAATGAATATCCTTACTACTGCCTCCTGGTGTCACTTCTCAAAACAAGGTACATCCCCAAATATATTTTGTGAGAAGCTGAACAGATCGTATTGGCTTAGGGTAATTCTTTGCACCTATGTGGTAAGTAGAGGTATCTACTACAAGAAGAAAATGAGGAAGGAGAAGGGAGGAAGACAGAAAGGAGTTAAGTGCATGAGAGGAGTCAGTAAGGTTGCAGACATTTTTTCCTAAATGTAACTGAACTGACTGATAAGGTCTCTTCTCAAAATTACTTCCACATGCTCAGGATCGCAGTTGCCCGGGATCATAATGCCCAACTGAACTGTTCTTGTTCACACCCAAAACCCATCCCAGTTGACATGAGCTACCATGACCCATTTTAGCTGAAACACCTATTTCAGTGTGATCAGAGACCAGTTAGAAGAGGTTAGTCACTTCTTGTACTGAAAATAAAAGGATGCACGTCTGAATCTTAATGCATGAAAACTCCCAGTAGCATTAGTGGTCTTAAGTGCCTAATGTATCCAGCATAATGTATGTGGTTTTGTACAAGCAGCTGCAACATGCACAGGGAAGGCCGCAATCATACAAATCAGAACAAGGAACAGTCACAGCTAAAATTACTACTCTCCAAGCATTATAATGTTATCAGACAGTTATTATTAAATCAGCTCACAGGATATCAACACAAATAATGCTGCCTGGAAAGTCTGAATCACAGGGGACAGTCAGATAAATGAAAGCAAACGAAGAATCTAAGATCTGATCAGGGACACAGAATATTAAATGGATCTATTCCTGTTTATCAACACTTGGTAGCACATTACCAAGACAACATGTAAAACAATCTGTTGTTCATCAATCTCGAAATTAGTAAGATATTTGTTCACTTATAATTTCTAATCTTCCTTCAAAGTGCTGCTGACATAAATTGTCACTGTGCCAAAAAGTGGATTTGATGGTTAGCTTATGATAAGCACTTTTCTTCAAAATGTTTTTGAAAACAATCTATCCAGAAGACATACAGAAAAAAAAGGGGGAAACTTCACAGGCTTCTTCACCAGTGCAACTTCCAATACTTTTTTCTGGTCTTTGAAGCAGGATTGCTATAGGAGCTTAGAACTCATGCCTCTGTTTTCTGGCCAATTCCTGCATTATGTGTGTGTACTGAAGTTAAAATAAATTAATAAACCAGAAACAGGAAAAAAGCCCCCACCCAAAGTTACCCTGATTAAGGAATGTAAAAAAAAATGTCTGCATGCTTACAGCAACCAAAATAAAGGTGAAATATCAACTTTATTTTTTTCAATATCACCAACATAAGAAAACCTTGGTAATGTTTTATTTTGAAGGTAATCACACAATTTCAGCACTTCACTCTTCTTGCTAATTGCTAAACAGGTGCAGGTAAGCTCACACTGTATGGTCTGCCTAACCAAAGCTCAAGACATGAGGGAAAGCGTTCATAGTAATGGCAAATGTGTCATCTGTGCAGTCTAGTCACAGAACACTTAAAGCCTTTCAGCCATCAACACTTTCCCCTGTTAAAAATGTAAATCCTTGGTTTATTTCAAAATAACCATAAGGGCACTTTGTGCAGAACAGGATCATTAACTTCACAGTGAAATAACTTCACAGTGAAATTACTTAAATGTAACCTGCCTCTAGGACCCCCTTCAACTTTACTAGAATGAGTGAAAAAATTTGAAAGTGCCAAAACTAATCCCAGTGATAGACACGACTGATATATATTTCTTTGTCTTATTTGTTTCAATTATTGCCTTAAGTGATTTTCATACTACAGCATAAATTATTTTAAACAGATTTTCTTTCTCATTTGGAGAAAAAATATAGAAATGCCAAAGAGAATCCTAAAGTTCATACCCAGTTTACTTCCTTGTTTTGGATGGCAGTTTTAGTTTGCATAATCATTAGGAGGAAAAAAGTTGAGTACACTGCTCAAGAACATATATTAATATTACACAGAAATGCTTGCAGCATTACCTTAGTGCAACAAGGAATTTGGAGTGAAGTGGTATCCATGCGGAACAGGCTTCCTTTGTGCTTCTATTAGCTTCTAATATATGAGTAGACTTTAAAAGGATCAAATAGAACAACCTGTTTTCTGAATAGTGGAAAAAATAGCTGCACCAAAAACATACAAAATAATCTATTCTCTTATATTCTAATGGTGGCAGACTAACATTTAAAATGTTGCCTAATTTCTTATAAATTCTCCCTTCTCAAAAGAGCCTTTTATACAAAACCAAAAAGCGAAAAACAAGGTCTCCTTTGAAACAGAGTTTTCTTGTTTGCTTTAAAAGCTGATCATTAACAGGAAAAAAGAACACCGAATGGGATTTTAGCAATCTCCATTGCCCAGTTATATGAGGTTCATATTTTTTACAAGAACATATGAAAACCTGCAACTGGCTCTGTATTTAGGAAGCAGATCATGCTTAGTTTTTTTTAAGAAGACCTGCAGAGAGAACTGCCCTGCTAAGTGTTGGGGTGCTTGCCCTGGCAATGCAAACCAGGTAGGGCTGCAGACCCCAGAAGTGCACAGTGCTTAGGAGACTGCACTAGGTTGTAGGAAATTTTTTCCTGCTGCCTGTGCTAGCTCCAGCCTAATGGCAAGGAACTAACACGGCACAATTTGGTCATGCCCCTCGAACCCTTAAAAGGATGACTTACTGCTGAAAGCTTTTAGAAAATTCCACTGGAGTTCACAGTTTCTGATATATCTCATCAAGGTTTGTCTTTTTGCTTCTTAGTTATTTTCATCTGTCTTTCTTTTAATCTTGTATTGTGAAGTCAGGAGAGCCTCACTCTAAGGTCAGTGTGGAATTACCTTGGTCCTTAGAGCTGTTTTTATGGATAGCTGCTGAAATAAATAGAAAGATTAGCTGAAAGATGCTTTGATATCTCTAAGGCCTGAAAAACTTTGCTCTTGGTAGGACTCATTACCATGAGTAATGAGTACCAGTGAGGTATCAGTGAGACATCCTGATATCCCACAAATTCAGAGTCCTGAAAACAGGTACTGAGAATTCCCCCATTAAAAGAGTTAGCCCTCTTCCCCCCACCTTCCCCTGCCAACCCCCCCACCCCCAAAAAAAAGACAAACAAACAAACAAACCAAACCCAAAACCCAAAACAAACCAAAAGAAAACCAAAAGAGTTCAAAGGAGTCAGTCCCTAAGAAAAATAGTAAGCTACCAGATCAGTCTCTCATTCTTTCTTTTTCTAGTTCAAGATATATTTCCTCCTCTCTGGTACTAAATACAAAGCCCAGAATACCCAATGGCCAAAAGTAACAAATTTCCAGAAGACGATGCAGAGAAGGGCTGTGAAGGTAGAGATGCCCCAGTATCTTACTCAGGTAACAAAAGGAGTAGTATGTAAATCTGTTCAAAGCCTTCTGTGGATGAAAACTTATCTTGTTAATTCAATATGTTGCAAAAATAGAAAATTAGGCTGACACAGTTTTTACTTCATTCAGCAGAAAAATGAAGTAAATGCTTCACTAAATCAATGAAGCTCATTTATGTTAGATGAAAACAGATTAGGCTCTGTATTTCCCTTGTAATAATACCTTTGCTTTCAATGTCTTATCTTCTTTCAGTACATAACAGTAATTTACAGGAGTTCCAAGTTGTTTCCTCTGGAGTTTTTCCTTCATAATATTCCTCTGGCTGTACAAACCTGGCTGAATGTATCAGAGAGTATACTTAGGAAATCTGTAGGTACCATCATGCCAGAGTCAGGAGAGAACAGTTACAGAGAATAATTTCAGTCTCTATAGGCTGGAAAGGAGGTCTTCAAAGAACATAACTAAATTCACTAACGATAATCACAAAAAGCTATGCTTTGACAGCAGAAACACCAGAAACAGCAGCTGACAGGAGGAGGCAAGAAATCACCACAGCTTCCTGGAGGAGTAAGTGCTAAAATCTGCAGTGTACAGTTTCTCATGTTGTGATGGAGAAAATGCTGATGAATGCACATGTGCTGCTTTTTATACCTCACATGCCTAAGAGTTGAATTCTGTGAGGTGCTGGGTTGGCATTCATCAAGTCAGGTGAATCTCTGGCAACTACACAAATAAGAAAAGAAAGAAGACTGCCCTTTTGAACAACCCCAAAGATCGTGTCTTAAAACTGTTTCTGTTCACTGGAGGATTTTCCTGGCTGGCAGAGACTGAGTGAGTTACCTCAAACATGAACTCAAGCCTGGTAAGCAGGCGATTTGCAAACATTGCTCTTCTCAGGAATGAGTCTCTCTCTCTTCAGTACAACTATATTAATAGTGGACTGTCCTGGGTTCAGCAGTAGCAGTCATTTTTCTCCTCCTTGGTAGCTGGTGCAGTGCTGTGTTTTGACTTTCGGCCTGGGAACAGAGCTGATTGCGATGTTTTGGTTTGGTCAAGGACTTTGTGAGTCTCATGCTCTGCCAGGGAGGAGGGGAAGCCAGGAGGAAGCAGAGACAGGACACCTGACCCAAACTGACCAAAGAGGTATTCCATACCACAGCACGTCATGCCCAGGAGGTAACTGGGAGTTAGCCGGAAGGGCTGGGAGACTGCAGGGTTGGAGGAGGTATCGGTCGGTGCTTGGTCGGGGCTAGGGGGGGCGAGTTATCGGTCAGCTGGTGGTGAGGTGTTGTATTCTCTTCCCTTGTTATTTCCTTTATCATTATTATCATTGGTGGTAGCAGTAGTGATTTGTGTTATACCTTAGTTACTAAACTGTTCTTATCTCAACCCATGGGAATTGCATTCTTTTCGATTCTCCTCTCTGTCCCTCCGGGAGCAGGGGGAGGGCAAGAAAGGGGGGAAGTGAGTGAACAAGTTACCTGACTGGGTTTAAACCACGACATGGACAAAAAGAATTTGCGATAAATTTGAAATCAGCAAGTTTGGAAGAAATTATATTGAAGGAATGGCTTAAAACAAGAATGAAAACTAATGTTGCTTGTTTAATTAAAAAAGAACGTGCAGACTAAGTGATTTTACTTATAAGAAAAAAAGAGAAAACTAGAAACGTAGCTAAGGTGGGCAAAAAATTTCTATAAGAGGAGGTGACTTAAAGAAGGTTTTAAGTGAAGCACACTATCTGGATGAAGTTGCAGAAACTCTATCTCAATCAAGGCAATTAAGAGCTGCAAAACAGAAAAAGACTCCTGGCATGTTATGGATGAAAAAGCAACAAGCCAGGAAAGTTACAAGGATATAGCTGGGCAAGACTTATCTGAGCATTAAACGGGAAGGTACATATATGAACAACTGCTCAAGCACTGAAGGAAAACCTATAAAACTTCATCCTTTGCTTTTCCTGATTTTGTGCTTAGCATTATGAATTAAAACTATTTACAAATTTGACCTTTTTTTCACTATTAAATTGACACAGGGTAAGATGCTAATGTTAACATAGTCCTTTGGTTATTATCTTGACTGTAGTTCTTTATTACTCTCTCAGCCTGATCACTGAAATCTGCGAAGGCACACTAAGGCAGAGAGTTTTTTAAGGGTTAGAACTGATTACGCTGGACTCAGGTTTGTGGCTGTGAGGGAGTGAGGTAACAATGCTTTAGCTTAAAAGCAATCTAATTTTGCCTGTGTCTTTTCCCTCTTGTCTCTGAAATGAAGGTTAAATGATTTTTTACAGTACCAGTATCTTTGCACAGTATCTCACTTTGTCACGCAGTCATGTGATATTCCCACCTAGCACCTCAGCATTGTCAAAGGCTCCTGCTCATCTGTACTTCCTTCTTCATCTTCTCCCCAGTCTATTTTTTGGGCTGAGCTGCTTTTCCCCTTGTCGGAGAGGATATGCTGAGGATAGCTAAAAGAACTGCTACTGTGCAAGAGCTACAAGAGGTTCTGCATGCAAATACTGTATTTTTAATGGCCTTACTCAGAAATTACTGCTATTTTACCTCACAGACAAGAAGCACTGCAGTGTTTCCTTGCAGTCAGTTTTGGAAAATGCCTTGCACTTCTGTGGTGTAAAGGAAATTATGAGTACGGCTTTCCACCTCTGAGAAGTAAATGTTGTTTTGTTCTATTTAGCTGTCCCTGTAGGCTACACATGTACATGTGTTGCTGTCATGGTTTAAGTGCAGTCAGTAACCCAGAACTACGCAGCCGCTCACTCACTCCCCCCTCCCCTTTCCTTCCTTCACTCCCAGAGGGATGGGGAGGAGAATCGAAACTCCCATGGGTTGAGAACAGTCCAGTAACTAAGGTATAACACAAACCACTGCTGCTATCACCAATAATAATAATGAAAAGGGAAATAACAACGGAAGAGAATACAACCGCTCACCACCTGCTGACCAATGCCCAGCCTGACTCAAGCAGTGATCTAGCCCTTCCAGGTAACTGCCCCCAGTTTATATAGTGGACATGACGTGCTGTGGTATGGAATACCTCTTTGGTTAGTTTGGGTCAGGTGTCCTGTCTCCGCTTCCTCCTGGCTTCCCCTCCTCCCTGGCACAGCATGAGGCTCACAAAGTCCTTGGTCAGAGTAAACATGACTTAGCAACAACTAAGAACATTGGAGTTATCAGCGTTGTTCCCAGGCTGAAAGTCAAAAACACAGCACTGCACCAGCTACTAAGAAGGAGAAAAATAACTGCTACTGCTGAACCCAGGACAGTTGTGGAACTAATAAAAAAGCAGAAGCTGTAAGGTACTTTTTTTGTTTGATAGTCATTCTGATTCCTCTGTTCCCATACCAGCAAGAGATCTATATTCCCTTGTCTAGATCAATAAAATATGAACATATATTAATCAACCCCAACCTATAGCTTTTTAAAACAGACTAAGCTAAACTGAATTTCAGATGAAATGATTTTATACAAATCTGATGTTACTTCTGAAATTTCAAAGCTAGATCTCTTGGAAATGCAAAGATAAACTTAATTACATTACTGATGACTTTCAGATTGATTTACATCACAGTATATCACAGATGGTTTTAAATCAAATTAAAGATTTATGAAGGATGAAACTTTTAGTGACAGCAGACACAGGTAAGGCTGATGAAGTTGATGCCTTTATCTTCAATGACAAAGTCTCCGAGGCCTTTCTGCTTAGTGCAAGTGTTCAAGGAAAGGAATTATTAGGAGCAGCTGAAGATCAAGTTAGGGTATTTCTGTGCGAGACTGATGGAATCAGGTGGTGTACATTCACAGGTGCTGAGACAATTTTTCAGTGTCCTCACAAACCAGGTTAAACAGGTGGTTAAAACCTGTTGATGGCTGAAGAGGTTAAAAACCAGTGGCTAAAATAATATTTGATAATCAAGCTCAGTGTAGCGCTTAAGGTTGTACTTTACCTGGCTGCCTGTCACTAACGGACGAACAAATGTCACACACGGAGCTACCCTGGGACGTGTCCTGTTTAACATCTTTATCAGTGACCTGAAGAGGAGGCCATGGAGTGCACCCTTATCAAATCTACATATGACACCAAATCGGGAGCCCCAGTTGATGTGCTTGAGAGGAAACTACTGGCTGCAAGAATGGGTTGACAGGGACTCCTAAATTCAGGAAGAACAAGTGCAAAGTATTCAGCCTGTGAAGTCATGCAGCATGGGAATGGCTGGCTGGGAAGCATCTCAGTGGGCAAAGCCCTTGGTGGCCCTGGTGGGCAGTGAGCTGAGCTCACAACTGCAGCGTCCATGGCAGCAACAAGGGCTGACAGCATCCTGGGCTTTGTCAGCAGGAACACAGATCAAGGGGAAGGATTACCCCCCTCATCAGCACTTGTGTTTCTCCATCTAGGCTAGTACTGCCTAATTTGGGCATCAAGTAAAAAGATATTGATAAACTGAAGCATATTCAAAGTCCACTAAGATCACTGAGGGTGGAGCATTTCCACTATGAGGTAAGGTTAAGGGAGCTGGGCTTGTTCGGCCTGGGAGAGAGATAATTTCAGGGGGACCTAAAAGCACCCTCCAGTGCCTACAGGGAAGGTATCAAAAGGACAGATCCAGGCTCTGGGTGGTGGGAAGACTAAGGACACTAAGCATAAAATGAAACAGATGTTCAGACTGTATATAAGGATTATTTTTTTTTTGTTTTTCACCATGAAGACAGTAAAGCAGGAGGAGAGATTATCCAGAGAAGTTGTGCAGTCTGTGTCCTTGAAGGTTTTCAGTATCTTACTGAATACTGAACCATCAACAGACAACTTGCTTTGACAGCACAGCTACCCTTGCTTCGAGCATGTGGTTGGACTGGAGATCCTGAGGTTCCCTCCAACCCGAATTCTCCTATGATCACATGAAGGTCAGCTGAATGTTGCACCACAGTAAGCTATAAAGTGTACTCTGTCAACTAGCAATGCATAGATAACTGAAAGAAAAAAATAATTATTATTACAGAATTAAAGGTATAATTTAATTTCCACATTACCAACATTACCAAAACCCAGTAAATCACAGACTACCAAATGATTCCAAATTAAGTTTACAAAAATATCCTGACAAAGTTCACTTCAAAATCCCACTCACTGCTGTCATTAGTAGGCATGTAGAATTCTTTAGAAAGTAGAACAGTTAATGGAGCTGTACGAGAATAAAAATTTATTTTCCTTGTCTCACAATTTTTCTACTCTCATAAAGAGAGACACTACCATAAAATTCTTTCTAAAACAGACCAAGATGAGTAAAAAACACAGCCACCTGGAAGCTAAGAATGTGGCAGGGTTAAAAATTACAAAATCACAGACTACTATTAGGCCATTAACTAATAAGCACTGCTAATTCAACCATACAAATACATAATTCAACATATGTTTGTGTGCATATACGTATAAAAAGTCTGAACAATTTGCCTTTGCAGAGCATTTACCCAAATTCTCAAGTCCATATATTTACCAAAAAAAAAAAAAAAAAGAAGAAATCAGCCAGACAAAAGAAATATCCTTGTACTGTTAATTCTAAAACTAAGGGTCACCCAAGTGAAACACTTCAGGGAGTCATGACAGGTCAGACCAAGTACTTTTTTTCATGTTTCCTAGTCTTCTGGCCTATGACAGGATACACTTAGCACATGGGACTTTGAGATTGTTCTTTTGAGACACTGAATAGTCTCCACTCAGCAAAGGCCATAGGTACTTTCTCTGAATTTGACAGTCCCCTCTGGAGGCCAGATATGTAAAAGCTGGATGTAGACATACCTATTTAAAGTACTTTAAGACAGTTACAGCCCAAGCTGCAGAAAGGTTTCTTCAAACCAGGTCGCAAATCCTCACCCGTAACAGCCAAGTCCAGGGACTCAGTCATTCTATTTTATTTCAAAACTAAAGATAGTGATGTTTACTCCAGTTACATCTATCAGTCACTGAACAAAACCAGAACTCGTCTGAAGAGCATGAACTTAAATTTAGGATTTCCTACTGTTACAAACAGGTAAGATATCACACGGGCGGGATTAAGTTCTCACTAAGATACCTAAATGCATGTTTGTGTCAGTGAGCTATGTTTGAATGCTCATGCTATCATCACTGCTTGATTCAGTTGTCTAGACAGACACATTTAGTGATACTGCCACTAAAGATGCTCCAAAGCATCTACATAAAGAGAGAAAATGTGACACAAGACTTACGGAAGATCTGCAGGCCTTTGAAGTAGTAGCTGGAGACTGCTAGGGTACACTGTGTTTCATAACTTAAGACATTCCAACTACACAGAAGCATCTAAATGCACATATTGTGCATCTTTATCTTGAGGTGAGTTTCATCTTGGTGAAAAATCTCTCTAAGAAACATAAGACAGCAATCTGTCTAATTACTATTCTGGCTGCAAAGGTTATTGCTCCCGCAAAAGCTGAGGTATGCTCATTAATCTGGTTCAACCGCACTATTTAGTTTTGCACTGAAACAGGTAAGGAGAGCCCAGGTGACCAGTTAACAGCACTTTTACAGAGAGTCTAATGTGTGCCTAAATTGCTCCAACGCCATTACGAGGGAAATTTTCACTGTGTCCCAATACTGTCAAAGCTGCGTAACAAACTGTCTCAAATCCCTGTCAGAGTGAAAGTGCCATGTAGTTATTCCATCTCTGGACACAAACCCCCCTCTCTCTGTATGTTGTGAAAAAGATTTTGAAAAACATATCTCATCAGCTGTTACTTCAAGATTTATCAAGGATGTGTGTATTTCCCAAAATATCCATTGTTCTTTTAGCAGCATAGAGACCTCACTGGTGAGAAAATGCTACAACCTATAAAGAAGAAAATGTGTCCCTTTGTGCCTGAGTTGCTTTACTAATAACCAAAATATTTATTGCCAACAGATGAGCAAATATGCAGTGGTGTGCAATCTAGTGCTGAAACTGTTCTTTAGAACAGGAATATTGAAACAATACATGTTTCGCTATTACATAGATTCCAGTATCCTCCTGTGTTTTGTGTCTTTACAAAACACTTGAATGAAGCTTTTTTAAAAAATTAAAATGAAAATGATTTTATCAATTAGATACCAGTTCCTTTTGTTTATTCCCTTCCTTGCTCTTTTTGGAATCATGCTTTCAGCGCTGTGGAGGGAGGTGGAAGAACTGATCCTCTACCTTAATGAAACAAACAAAGAAGTAAAGCAGTAACAAAAAGGGCACAGTAGTTCCTGAATGACTACCAAATTTACATACTTATTTATTTTCTTTAATTTGGCTTAACTTATCCAATTTTCTAATGTGACTATTCAGGAACACTTGTTTTGCAAATCAAACATTCCTGTTGAAAGAAAGTTTGCTAAAAGAAAGCATTAAACAAATGTTACATTAATATACCAAATATATTAATATACCAAACACAAAGCCTAAGAAACAGAACAGTGGCCTGTGTCTAAACAAGTGTAAGAATCACTCTTTAGGGAGCCAATACAAGATCAAAGTAAGTATTTTTTAAAAATATTAATATATTTTACATACATAGAAAACAAGGGTTTATTATCTGAAATAAATGCATTCAAATTAACAAGATTAATTATTTACAATATTTTTAAAAGCCACGTTTCAGAGACTTTTGCTGACACAAAAACTGAGCTGATGAAACAAATGCAAGGGAAAGGACAAGATCTAATACTAAAAAGGTTTTCTCTTTACAGTGAATATGCACTACTAACAGACATAGAGCTAAAATTTTGTTTAACTATTAGACAAAAAATGCTGTTCATCATGAACAGTTACCCTCTAAATTTATCACAGATGCTGGATCAGTTAAGGTATTGTTGAACTCGGATTTTAAAGGCCTTCATGTTTAAGATGATTTTGTTTAAATATGTCACAGTTATTATGAGGAATATAATTTTATTACACAGAAATAAAAATATAAAAATCAGATGATACATGAATATACAAAGGGGATTTTGTCAATATTCATTAATTTTGAACAGAAAAGTTCAAAGTAATCATTAAAAGAGTTAAATTCATTCAGATTAGATCTTTGAAATCATTAATCAACTCTGAGTGAATTAGGCCTATGCTGCCTATGTTTGTGCATACACAGGTAAAGCCAAACAGTACACAATCAATGTAAGAAAGCTGCAAAACTGAGCACCAGATTTTATTTTGCTCAGGCAAGGACTCTTTCGATTAAATTAGAAACTAAGTCTGCCCTATAAGAATTTTTGGTGATAAGTTACCAAGTTTAAAAATAAACATTTTTATTTCTGCCAACCAACTATTGTCTCTAAAGCACAGAGAAGCTATACAACTCTTAAAAGACAGGCATTATTTTCCTAACTTTGAAGCTCTATACACCCTTTAAGTCTTAACTTTAAAATTCATAGTGCTTATTTTAAACATCACTTGAAACAACTTCCTTTGTTGCCATCTTTACTTTGTATGCAAACAGCAACATATTGTTTTCCAATATGAGAAACTATTTATTCGAAGCAGCATCTGGATTATTACATTTTTTCTGTATTTAAAATTGGAAATAAATTGCATTATCTCTGAACCTGCTGAATAGCACAGCAGTTTAAAGTAAATGTTTTCCAATAATGACAATTTTCCTGTCTGGCTCAAAAATTTCCAATGCAATCCTGTAACAAATGCACTGTTAGAAAGTAGGCTGCTTGTTTTAATCAATTTGAATTTGAGCAGAGTTCAAAAGAACATTCACTCTCCATAAAAACAAAGAAAACAAAGGGAATTCATCTGAGAGACAAAGAATAATTTGATCAAGGTTCTCCAGAAATTTGATTTTTTCTTCTCCATCATAGTCTGTGCTTGAAACATTACTTTCTTCTGTCTCATTTTGAAGAAGCTGTTCCAGAATCATGCACAAAGGAAAAATATTCTCATACTGGGTAATATCATACATGGTCTGGATCTGGGAATAAAGAAAAATCAATAATAAGCACAGCGTGAAAACATTTCTGCAGCCCAGTATTCAGATGGAAGTTTAAGAAATAATGGTAAAATGTGTGGTATATAATCAGAACAGCTATATGCTTAGCATAATTACTTCTAAGATGTTTTTTCCTTTTTGTGATAAGAGCCAAACAATTATCTCTCCATCATATTACAAAATGAAAAGTCAACATAATCTCCTGTTCATGTCTCCTGCTCATGAGTCACAGAGGGTTTTCTCTGCCTAATTATCCAGAGGTTGTGACATACAGTAATGACCTACACCACCACCAAACACTTTGGTTTAGGCATATAATTATAATTGGTGGATTTTAGTGTTCTGAGTAAAAAGTATTTTTCTTTTTACTTTCAAATTCAAGTGACACCTCTAGAAAGGAAATAAAAAGTCCAAACTTTCACTCTCCACAGAAAATATACAAGCAAGTACTACATATCTGGGACAAAGAGTCATTTTGTCAAATAAGCTCACTGATCAAACCATAAAGTCATTAAAAGTCTTTATTTAATATAAATTTATCTGTCCTGTATTTGGAACTGCAGTTTCAAACTGAAGCTTTCAGAATATCTGCTGTAGATATAAAATTAAAGCGTGGGGAGATGTCTGGAATGAAACTCCGTGTCCTCCTTAACAGCAAATCAACCAGTAATATGAGATGACCTTGTTCTGAAAAGGCTGAAGTTACAGTAGACAGATTATCAGAACTGAAAGGTAAAATCTTAGCTGCTAGAAAATTAATTATATTTTAAAAAATGGACAAACAACTGTTTAGGCCTCTGGTACAAAGGCAGGTGGTTCTAGGCTTCAACATGGGTCTATGACTTAGTATCCATTTTATCAACCTAAACTGCATCCTGCTAGACTTTCCAAAGTATGAAATTTGTTATATAATAGTTGTTTTCACAAATAAGTCATTTTTTATTCCAGTGCAGAATCTAACAAAAAGAAGGAACTCAACGCTCCTCAGGTAAAGCTGCTACTATCTTCCTCTGCAGTAGATAGTGGCTCAGGGATTACTTACTTTGTCTTTCTGAGGAGGTCTTAAACACAAAATCTGTGTTGAAGCTTCCGAAGGAAATGTCTTTCAGGTAAACTCTCTCCTCAGGGACACCACTAGGACACAACAGCAAACCTACTGCAAAGCCTCTAAGTAGCAAAGTAATTCTGATCAGTTTTCAAGACATCTTGAAAATCAGCTTAATCACTGAAAAATATTATCCCTAGCCTTGCATGCTCCAGTTCTCTCTTTCTAGAAGCTGGTAAGAATTTGGAGTTCAAAAGCTGCTGTCAAGAACTTGATATTGACACTCGTATCACAACAAACAGCAACAAATATAAAAGGAAAAACATTTTAAGTATTTTCATACTTTTGAAGTTCAATTAAATCAAATTGTGTAATTAGGGAAAACCTTCTTCTAAAGCAGAGGTAATAAGAGAGTCTGTTTCTCCAAACACCAAGCATCTGACTCTAGAAATCTATGTCTATACACTGACTATTTTGACCGTTAACTAATACTAGTGAAATAAATGTATTTATTTGGCTTATTAGACTAAATTACAGCTTTCTAAGTCAAAAAAATAACTGGTATTAGCAATTTCCTGAATTTCCAGGGAATAGATGTTTCTCAAGGCCTACAAAGGCTGCTCTTGAGACTTTCAGTGTAAGAATCATCTGACCAAACACAGGCATCAACAGGCTGAGACAGTTCCTGATTCAGTCAACACAGGTAAGCAGAGAGTGGGATTCAGTTGCTTGAATGCCAGTATCTATTGCCATTTTGGATGTCCAACGGTATCCAAGGCATGTGCACAAGCAGAGCTTTACATCAGAGTCAGCAGCTCTAAGCTAGGAGTACCAGTTAGAAATCTGAGTTTTGGCAACCAAGTAGTTCTCAGGGACTTTCAGGATATAAATCATCCCCTTCTAAACTAGATCCTCTGATGCACCATGTCCTGAAACTCTTTACAGTGATAAAATATGATTGTGCCCAGAAAAATTACTATTTAGAACCTTAAAATTGCAGTTCTATCCTTCTAGTTCCTGTAATTTGGATATTAGAAGTACACTACAAGCAAAATCCTTTGATTCTAAAGTGTTCGCCTTGTAAACTCACTTAGATCTTCCTTTCACATGAGGAATCAATAGAAAGTATTTTAGAAAGGCAAATTATGTCACTTCACTTATCCCCATAACCTCAGGCTCTTCCAAGCAGTTAAGCAATTGTGTTTTACTTTCAGTGGGTCTTAAAAACTGCAACTAATTGTAACTTCATAAACTATCTAATTGATTGTGGATAATAGAAACCACAAGCTAACTAATTATCTTTCCTCTGCAAATACTACTGCACTAAAGGAAAATTATTTTAGTCACACAGAACTGACTTTGCAGAGATAGGGTAAGAAAGGAGGAAGTATTTTCTGAGGTAATTGCTTTTCAGGGGACAAATGCACTTTGAAACACTGTTTTATAAAACCAGGAAAAAAAAACCAAACCAACAATCTAGAACATTCTCTGGCTCAAGGCTTATTAACCTTAGCAACTCATTTAATATAATCTGAACAAAACATGTCTTCATCTCTTCTTTAGATGTTTTTTGTAGTACTAACTGACCCAATTATTACCAAAGCAAATTTATGCCACACAATTTGTAGAGGCAATACCTTTATTGTGACCTAATGGGGCAATCAGGTAACAGTCCTATTAATCTCATCAATGTGTGTAAGTGGGTAGTGACATATGTACATGTACATATGCACACAGCTAGTCCATCCAGAAAATTCAGAAGGTACATCCGCAAAGCAAACCTCATATATAGACGACGATTCCAAAACACCTAGCACCAACATTAAAGAACTTTATATTTAACCCCATTTTTCAGAAAGAATTTTAATTTAATCAGTATTTTTACTGATCAGATGGGTATGCAATATGGATTTTGGACATTTTTATTTTTTTTTGAGATCAGTCCTTGCCAAATTTTCCTAAGTATTTGGAAATGTGGTTTTTAGCAGTAAGATGCATTTTGCACACACCTCAGTTTTTAATTTTTCTGAAATTGTACTCAATCCAAACAAACTTTAAAGTTACATGATTAAAAAAAAAATGGAATGATTACATAAGATTAAGCTTTACATAAGATGGAAACAATGGGTGCAAGGACCTCCTGGCTGGATTTGATGATCTGCCATTCAGAATCCATATATTTATATCACCAAGTTCAGAATGTAGAAGCATCAAAGCTTTCGGCTGAAATTCATTCTCCAAGCTTCTCCTGCATTACAGAGTGACCACCTGGAATAGCACACCTACTTACTACATAATTTGAAAGCAGGGAAGAAGTTCTCTAACCTGTCTTCTTTACAATGGCATCATAAAACCATGTACTAATATGTTAAAGGAAACTGCTCAAAATGTAGGAAGCATTGACAGTCATAATGCTAAAACGCCATCTGTGTTCTAAGCCCCTGAGCCTTTATTATACTTTCTCTTTGCAAAGCAACAGATCAGATGGTCCTGGATTAAATTCCAAGCTACTGCTGTGTTACTGGACTGATTTATTTATATAGAATATATTAGCAAAATTTTGGACAAAACCTAGGTATTTGAAGGCACATAATAAATTGAAATAACCTTCACAGAATGGCTGATGTAATTTCTGAAGGTTATTCAATCAGATTCAGAAAAAATCCCAAGTGATATTCTAAGCTCAAAACCAGCACTTAGAATATTTTTGTTTTTTTTTGGCTTAGTGGCTCATGCACATTTATATAATTTATTCAAGTGCCCTCAATAACAGCAATATAAAAAAAAGAACAGGAGAATAAATATTAGCTTGGAAGAAATTCTGTACAAGTCTTAAGCCATTTACCAGCCACGACTCATTTCTAGTGATGAAGTCTGTTAGGGCTCGAATTTTCACATGCAGAAGACTGATGCTGCCTTCTGAGTATAGGCAAATAAGTTTTACTCCTTTTACATCTCAAAGGACCTACAGAACGAAGACAATACTTTACCAGTGCAAACAAAGATGATATGAAAAGAAGGAGAGTATGTTCACAGCAGCTAGTATTTGCTTCCATGCCACTATATAGGCTATGGACAAATCTTCAGCAACACCTGCATACTTTCTGGAATAAGCCAAAACCAGCTCTAGCTCAGGAAAACTTCTTTTTGGTTTAGAATGCAATGTTGAAATGCTGATTTTTTTTACAAAATTAAAACCATTAAAATTCATTGAGAAGCATCATTATGTCCGATTAAGGACAAAACCCTTTCCTCTTTCTCTATCCCTGTAATTTATTAATATCTGTTTAGGCTTTTTTTAGTCCCATGAAGATAGTAAGTTTAAACATATATTGCAAAAAATAATTATACACAATATAATGCTATATAAAATACTGGCATACTAATACAAATTTTAATTCAACTGGAAAGATAAGTGTTTATACAGCTCTGCTGTTTAGAAAGGGATAAAATTGACACTTCTTGAAGATGGTTATTTTAGCAGAGAAATGTTCTGCCCAAATCTCTCCCTCCTATTCTAACACCTTTGTTTCTTAAAAATTTTTTCTTGCAACTTTTGTCACTTCCATTTCTTGGCAAACTTTTCCTATTCATCAGAGAAGTAACTTTTTGCTAGCAAGGTGTCTTTTCTATGTCCCATGAAATTCTATTTCAACCTTCACTGAAATACCAAGTGTTAACAATTGGTATTTCTATTCTTTTACATGCATATTTTTCACAGAAGCATAAAGGGTAGACTGAAATAAACAACAGGAACTGCTAAAGCCTAGTTAATATTTCCTCTCAACGGAAGAAGAGGCAGTAGGAACTGCAGTAGCACCAGCTGCTGTGATCACTTAGTTAAGGATGGAGGATAGAACAGAACCAAATCTGCCATTCAGCTATTTTCAGCAAAAATACCCCTCAGCCCGTCCCCTCCTTAGGGAAAAATTATTTCTGTGCTCACTATACCTCCATATAGGAGGGATGCTTCTCTGAAATTATTTTCTGTATTTTACCACTACAATTGTCCTAAAAGGAACGTAATTATAAAAACAAGTCCCTTAATGGAGACATATTTGACATCATCACTTTTTAGGAAAAAAGTTTCTAAATCATCATAATGAAAAATAAGAAAGAAGTGACTGGCTGGAAACGCTATCAACAAGTGATAAGCATTTAGTAAATTTTTGTTTGCTAAGGTAATCCTGACAAACCTAAGCTTTCAGTAAAACCAACACTGTTTTACCTTACCCATCCCATCCAAGTAAGTGGTTAGTGGAAATACATTTCAAGAATGACTGAACTGTTTTCTCAAGTTGCAATACATTCTCACTTTATAAACAAAGAAGATTAATTCTCACACAGAATTCTGTTCTTGACCCTTTGTTTTTCCTTGGAGAAATCCCTATTTAGGCTACTCATTGTTGCGCTCAAGTCTAAAACACAAGACAAACATTTTTCAGAGTGTGGCATGTACGTCTGGGTAATAGGTATTTTACTTCAAAACAACAGAGCAAGTCTTTTAACTGGATGATCTACAAGCATGTAAGTAAGCTCTACATGGATCATCAAACCACAAAACCATCAACATCCATGGAATAAGAAAGCACACAGCAGGATAAAAGAAGTTATCTCTAATTGCTGTTCAGTTTTTAAATAACATGCTGATAAGCATCTCTAAAATATTTTAAGGCAGGCATGCATGAAAGACTTTACTAGAAATATTTGTTCTGATTTTAATAGTGTCATATTTGATTAAAAGGTAATTACCTTGCAAACTGCCACAACTGAGGATTCTGGTTTTAGTTGATTAGCATTTCTCTTTAATTGCTTTTTGTTTCATGATTTGAAATGTGTATTTCCCTAATATCCCCACCAGTAATCATAATTGTCATTAACCATGGCAATATTCATCTGCCAAGCAAATTCAAACTGATTTATACCCTCTTACCATATCTAAAGCAAAATTCACATCACCTACAATTCCTTACTTAAATTTATACCCCCACCCCCAACTTTCAAAGTATTTTCATCTTTTATTCAATGAGCCACTAAGAAATCACATTTAGAGAAAGAACAATCAAAACACTGAAACCTTCTTGGGATAATGGAACTTTATAAATCTATTTTACTCCAATCTACAAGGCATAAATTTGACCTGTCACTCCTTTCACAGATGTCATTTTGAAAAAATTATTCTAGAATAAAAAAATGTCAATTCTTCACAAACTTCAGCAAACTGGGGGGGTTCTTGGTTTGCTTTTTTTTTTTCTAGAAAAGAATCTGAAATAGACTTTGTAAGTATCTATCATATCCAAAACAAATGAGCTACTTAAGCATATTTCTAATTAAAAAAGAACACACAAAAAAAAAAGTTCTAGACCCGACAGTTGCATGCAAGTCACTATCAGGATGAAAAAAAAAACAATAAAAATAATTTAATGTAATTTCTCAGTTATGAACCCTTAAAGAAAGGTTTTTCTTTCAGTTTTTCTCCTGTCAGAGGAGGAGGGATTGCCTCTATTCCTGTAAACTCATAGCAAAATAGAACTGTGGGAAAGCGGAGGAAAGAGGCTGGTCAATCCAACTATAAAGCAAAAACCCCCTGGTTTTAGCTCCCTCGGATGTATACTTCCCTCTAAAAAGGAGCCTTAATACAATTTACATTGACTTTCAACTGCAGCGGGTCACAAAAAAACCTGACAACAGACTTTACTACATGTTTTCTTCTGCCTCAGCTCCTACCCCATCTTGAAAGTCCTATTTCTCTATCAGTGTTCTGTTTAGCTTTCAGGGACCCAAGGATGGAAGACAGATGATTTTGATGTGGTTATGAATAAGATGCTAATTACAAATGGAAACTGAGATAATGACAATGACAAAGATGGAGAACTTAGCACATAAGCATCCAGATTTTATAACCAGAAGGTCAAGTGTCGTATCAAAGTTATTCTAACATACCAGAAAAAAAAAACCTAGAAAAGCAGAAAGAATACAAGCTGTCAACCCATCAGTGTCCCCATTTAGTAGCTACTTCCCATTAGAAAAGCATGAAGTAGGACAGAAAAGAGCTCTCGTATTCTTTCTTGTTCTCAACTGTTCTTAAAAGAGCTAAGGAAGCTCTCCCAGACAAGAAACCTTATGGTACTTTGATGGCAACTGATGCTTGAATGGGCCTCCCTAGACAGAACTCTTCTGTTCACAGACTTGCCTGTCCTTCAAGATTTCCACTCAGTGCCCTAGGTTAGCCTTATACATATCATGCTTCTGCTTTTAGCAAAAAGGTGAGAGGTTACAAATCCCTAGCATCACTGTTTGAAGTGCAATTCTTTAACACAAGCAAGTGTAGGAATACCATATGCAATAACCATATAATTAATATAATAGATGTTTTTTCATAGACATAAGAAATTCTCATCCTACAGGAAATCTCAAAGCTACAGCAGTGCTAATAATCTAAGCAAGTCTTGAAAATAAACAAACATACAACATTTTTATAGGTAAAGAATGACACTAAGGTAATAAAATTAAGTTTTGAATAACAACAATAAAAAATTCTCAATTAAACTCATCAGAAAACAATGGATTGCTGAAAATATATAGCTGTATTAGTTCCAGAAGATTTACTGGTAGAAGTTTACATATCTTTAGAAAAGACACTGAAAATAAACACTAACAACTTTGCTTTAGTGGCTCTAACACAGAGAATCCTGACAGTAATGCAAGATACACACTTATTATTTCATAATACTTAGCAATTGTTCATAATTCATTCTTTTTTGAAAAGAAGCTTTTGAACATGCTTTTCATGTCATAAGACTTTTCTGTTTTTTTCTAAAAGCATAATAACCTTGCCTCACATTCAGCTTGACTTAGGAAAATTGTCTTTTCAAATATTAGGGATGGAAAATATAAAATAAAACAAGTTGTCTCACACTTTCAAGTCATTATCTGATGCAGAAAAAAAAGAGAAGCACCAAGAAAAACAAGACAAAACAAAACCCCTGACAAAAAGCAAGAGAAGAGATTCTAGGCACTGCCCTGTGAGGAAAAAGACAAACCTGGCTGGAACACAAACCTAAGATTTGTAAGAGAAAAACTGACATCTCCTTTCTGAATCACTTCCATAGAATGGTTAGAGTTGGAAGGGACCTTAAAGATCTTCCAAAGTCTCTGTATACTTTTCATAAATAATAATAAAAAAAAAAGACAATGCTAAAGAAGCCAGATTTCCTTCTAATTATGCAGTTATTTTTCTGTTTTCATAGTTAGAGGCTGGATATTGTATAACTGTTCAGGGATATATTCAACTAAATCAACCTCTGGTTTAGGAAGAAATGTTTTACTTATCTTTCTCTTGTTTTGGAAAAAAAATCTTACAGTTTATTGTACAGAAAAAATCTTTAAGAAAATATTTGTATTCCATATAATGTATTCACAAACTAGTTGCCAAAAATGGATGAATAATTCCCTTAGATAATATCTTGAAACAAGACAACAAAATAATGATGCTTCAACGATCCTAGCATTTGCCTAAATCACCAGCTTTCCACTACAATTATGTCACCAAATCCCATAACCTCCCCCCAGTTTTCAAAGAATACCATCAGTCTTACAAATTCTAACTGTAAGACTCAAGAGGTGTGGTAGGATATTGTAATTTAATGAAAATTAGACAGGATACACAAGCAGTGCTACTTTCTTATTTAATGTACTTAAAACTATGTGGAATATATATATGTAGAAAATAAATCTTGAATGGATTAATAGCATTTAGCAATGTAAAACTGATGTTGGTTATTCAGCTTAAGTATGTGAGAAATTAGAGAAGCAAAAATATTTAACTGAAAATCATACAATATCTAAAGTATCATGAAATCATGAGTACACCAAAGTACATCTAAAAGTTTATCTACATGCTTAATTTTAGAAGCAATTACTCCTTTGACTAAAACATAACAAAACAGAAAATGGAACAGATTGCTTCCTACAATCTTTTTAGGCTTTACAGCAACTAAATAACTGTGAGCAAATATGGTTCCTCTTTCAAATTTTAGTTTTCAATTAATTTTCCATCATACTCTTGTGGAAAGCCTCAAACCGGTAGTTTTCCTGACATTTTCACAGTTTTAATACGTGCTTCTTTTTTCTTTTCAAATGCTACAGCAGCACAGTAGTGTTAAAAGACAGGTTTTTAAGAGCTTTAGAGCAGCAGTTTAGAACTTGTGAGTGGCACAGTGAAACTGGTGCTGGAAAGCAGTGATATGCAGTTCAAGATTGGCCTCTGAAACTCAGCATGCCAGGAGTAACTCTAAAGAAAGTTACATTTAGAAAGATCCTTTTGAAACGTGAAATCTTCTGCAGCTTGTGTGGAAATTGCAGCATCCTGACAGAACACAAGAAAGCAAAATAAACTTGAAGGGGGATTAAACTATAAATTGACTGTCAGAAACCAATTAGTTTTTCTTTCAATTTTTGAAGCAGAAAGGAATGTAGAAAAAAATACAGGAAGGATTATGTATAGGAAATGCTTAAAATTTAAAATTCTAAAAGTTATTGTATCATCTGAATCAGATCATGGAAGAATTACTGAAGAAAGATCTGTGGTCTGAGCATCATCATCAATATTGGTATTATTACCATATTATTAAGTTAAATACACTAGGTTATACCAAGCCAGCCCAAGTCCAAGGGCTTTCTACGCTTTGATCTGGAATAGGTGGACTTCCATTCAGGGATTTTGGGGAAAGTTCTCTTGTGTAAGTCACAGCTTGCACATGGCCGAACCTGTCATCTGTATTGTTCTGTAAATCAAAAATGTGTCAGCTGGCAATGGCGCAACTGGCCTTAACTAAACAAAAAGATGCTGGTGGGTTCAAAATTAAATGAAAATCTGGATGTATAGCACCACCATTTTCAGCAAGTACATACAGAGTCACTTAGAGCAGGCCTCATTCCTTGTCCTAACAGGATGCTATCAAGAAATGACAAACCTGGGAATACCAGGATTTGAAATGACCTAGAAGAAAGCTGAATAAAATTTAGAAATATTTATATATGGCAACAGAAGCATATGATTTTTCTCTCTTCCATATCATTTTTTTATGTGAAAGCTTCTCACAGTTCAGTAAGACTACCCAGAACTGACAAGTAGTGAGGTGGTACAGGCTCATTTACCCTTTCTAGGATCTGTTTGAAGGTTATGTTCTGCAGTTGAAATGGCTGTCTAAGAGCTGATTACCCTAGCAAAAGTACAGATGATTTTATCACATGGGTGTGCTAAGCCAAAGCCCTAAGAAGAATAAAGCTAAAAATTATCAGAAGTCTCCTAAAAGGAGAGATTTAAAACAATTATGTTTGAAGCAGAAACATCGATTCCAGAAATAATTAGAAACAGAAGCCCAACTGGGGCTCAGAGTATGTTCAAAGTCAAAAAGATCTGAACAAAGCCCAGTGAAACAGCATCTGCATTGAGAAACCTAAAAGGTAGTGTTTTAGGCAAATGCCTGAGATGTTTGACAGACCTGTTACAGAATGCTGACATAAAGGTACCTGCAGAGGCTCATATGGTACTCTGGTAATACTCAGTTAAGCTGAAGTTTCCAGAAACAGATTTTAATTCATGTGAATACAGTGTGATAGCTGCATAAAAGAATGTCATAGTATCAAACAAACCCACCAGAGAATAACATAAACAGCAGCAGCGCAACGATGTGTCAGTCTGACGCCACTGGAAACCAAGAACATACTTGCATCTGGTAGAAGTAAATTTTGTAGACTTCAAATCCACCTTCCAGCTAAGGGTGTGATATCCCCTAATGGCCTGAACCAGCCATAACATTAGGTGAATTATGTATGAAAAGCTCTCCTGTTATCCTTACCAGTTACAACCTGGCCTGCCATTCCTTTTCCTGTTGTATTCCCACCTCCATTCTTTTTGCTCTTCTTTATTTTTTTCCCCTCCCCCATCTCAGGAAAACAGAAGGTAAGAAAAAATGTGGCACTGGCATGACCATGTTCTGAGCCATCAGCGGGGCCATGTGAATTTGAAATACACAGGAGGTATTTCAAATTGTACTTCATCGATCACCAGAAATTCTTCTGCTCTTAAGATCTCTGAATTCTGAATCTGCACAAAATACATTTTTTATTTAATTTGAACTTCCCACAGGAACATAGCCTTGGGGAAAATAAATAAATAAATAAATAAATGAGCAGAAAATAAGCTGCCATAATTTAAACCTAGCTGACAGCTGAGCTCCACACAGCTGCTTGCTCACTTCCCCCGCATCAGGATGGGGGAGAGAATCAGAAGGGTAAAAGTGAGAAAACTCATGGGTTAAGATAAAGGCAGTTTAACAGGTAAATCAAAAGCCATGCACACAGGCAGACCAAAACAAGGAATTCATTCACCACTTCCCTCTTGCAGGCAGGTGTTCAGCCATCTCCAGGAAAGCAGGGCTCCATCATGTGTAATGGTTACTTGGTAAGACAAACACCATCACTCTGAACATCCTCCCCACCTCCTTCTTCTTCCCCAGCTTTATATGCTGAGGATGATGCCATGTGGTCTGGAATATCCCTTTGGTCAGTCAGGGTCAGCCGTCCCAGCTGTGTTCCCTCCCAGCTTCACGTGCATCCCCAGCCTACACACTAGTAGGGTGAGAGGCAGAAAAGTCCTTGACTCCCTTTTAACCACTGCTCAGTAATAACTGAAACAAACACCCCTGCATTATTGACACCGGTTTCCAGCACAAATCCAAAACACAGTCCATACTATCTTCTAAGAAGAAAATTACCCCAGCTAAAACCAGCACATAAGAAAATCTACGAACTGAAGAAAAAAGATACATATCTCTTCATGTTCCCTTAAAAACTATGGATGTTTTGAGTTTAAAAATGAAATCAGAGTTTAAAAATGCAATTATTTCATTTACCTAAATAATTTCAGAGCTTAATACAATTTCAAGAAAGATACAGACAACAGTTCCTAATCATCACCACCATTAAGAGATCACGACCTTTTGTGTAAAACAACATCTAGCATTGCGCTAGCAGGATTAAAGGTAACTGACATTCAGAATAGATTCTCAGAGATCATTCTGTTCTTTCTGCAGGTGCCATAATACTTGCCAATTATTAAATGAGCACACAGTAGGCGAAATGCAATTCTAACGTCAGATTTACTGTGCAATCAGAATGCAATGTTAGATATAGCATGGTATTTACTAAAAATTTGTCCTGATGAGATTAAAAAAATTCCAACACTTCAGAGGATTACTAGCCTTTCAAAAGGATAGCTACACTTCAGATTGAGGCAGATTTATTTTGTTTTTATTAAACGGTCTGGAACAAGAAATAAAGCATCTTCCTAAGTGTGGAGCAGATGTAGCAATTCAAATACCTGCTACTTCATTTTACACACAAAGCTATTTACAATCAACTCATTCTATTTAATAATTACTAGTAGGCAATATATACAAGAATGTAGCAATGCTTCTTTAAGTGCTATTAGTAACACAATAGCATTCCTCTTTTTTTCTTTACTACTTCATACAGATAAAATGCTGTCAATTTAACAAAATTTAACATAATTGCTTAATTTATTTAGGCAGGAATAAAACCACTGTGAAAGATTTAAAAGATCATATTAAGAAATCATACTAAATACACAGGTGACCTAGCTCTTCAAAATTATTTCAGATGACTGCAGGAATTACATTTACAAAAATGTGATAAAAAAGTCATTACAGATTGACTAATTAAAAGAAACAAAATCTAACCCCATTAAAATTAAGGTGCACTGATCATCTTTCTTATGTTGCAACCGACTCCTAGGAAACTTCTAGTTATTGGAAGGTCTAGGCTACCTGGCACAGTAATTTTAACATTCCTGTTGAGTGAAAGACATCAGCTGCAACATAAAGAAAGCCTCCTATTGTAATGCTCCAACTTACATTACTAGAAGAAAGTCACTATCCTGAATATGAGCTTTTATACATTCCATTGCTATCACTGCTCTTGCAAAGAATATGTATGCCATAGTAGAGGGGAACACTTCTGGGATAATACAGCAATTTGCAAACTGTGAACAAATAAGAAATAGACTACTGCTACATTTTAATGGCTTTAAGGTAGCCATGTAACACATTCCTTGTAAGTTTTCCTGGTGACAGCAAATTAGCCAATAAGAAACTCATGCTGCAACTGTTTCTGCTACCAAACTTAACTCATGTAGATCAAATTCAGGTTCACCTATGCTATACTGGCATACAGCCATTGCTTCAGAAAAGTTTTTAAGCTTTCCAGTCTACAAACTCTTGAGAATGTCATTTGTTTTTGTCACACATCCATCTCTCTTCCGTAATGCTGTGCATGTTATATTCCCTACTGGAGATGTGATTATCATCACGTAGAACTACGGTTCCTTTAATGTTCTTTTCAGTTCTCTGGCCAGTAATAATTGACAAACTTTGACTTCCTCAATCCTAAAGGCTTCTTCCACCTACTGTTTCCTCTGTGAGATCTCACTCTAGCATTCAGAACTGTACAAGGTCAGCCTTGGGCCATTACCACTCTGTATGTTGTCTCACCTTCCCATGAAACTTTACTGATAGCTATAATCTCTTTCCAAAATAAAATATGCCACATGATTTGTTCCAAACCCTTTTGCCCCAGGCGACACAGGGATTTAGCAACATGCAGGAAATCTGTTGTTTGTTTTTTCCCTTTCCCAACTCTTGAATGTCTGAGATTTGTATCAGAGGGAACTCAAATGCTTATGTACAGATGAGGGAACTTAGTACCTGGGTTCTAGACTGATTTTAATTCCACTCCTTTTTGAAAAAAAAAAAAAAAAAAAAAGAAAAAAAAGAAAAAAAGGCAGTAAGAACCTATGTGCTGCAGAGATTGCTTTCCTTTTACAGGAAGCTGCTCTTGTTTTCAGGATCAGAAGAAAACCTGTTTTGAAAGATCTTCATGAGCACCATCCTTGAAAAGGGACACAGTAAACAGTGGTTCAAGATGAAAGAAAGTAAGGAAAACTACACGGAGCAGCTTCTGGCTGTATACACATTTGTACTGCAACACAGAGTAAATGTTAAAGCAGGGGTTATAGTCAAAACTGAAACAAAAAAAAAGGTGATAAATTGCAGGAGGAATGTATCAGGCCTCTTGGGTATATCTACAGTGTGAGGGTAGCGATCTCAAACTTTCTCAAACTAGGCCCTCATCTGGGTGACACTAATGCCATTATTTCAGTGTATCCAACTCAGGCTGTACCTGTGGAATGGCCCAGAAGCACTGCTTCTCTAAGTATGAGCCACACAATGGGATTCTTCTGAAAAGTGATTGTCATTAAGCCAAGGGATCTTACTATGGTTCTAAAATATTCAGTAAAAAGAAAGATCTCACCCACTCTGTCATTAGAAAGAATGAAGTTACTGATAGGTAGATGATCATAGAGAAAGACATTTCTCTAGGTAAGCACAGAGACTCAAACTAGCAGGTGATCCTCAGGAAAACGGTACATCTAGCTTGACAGGTGTCCTGGTTTCAGTTGGGATAGAGTTATTTTTCTTCCTAGCAGCTGGCTTTGTTTTGAGAACAATGCTGTAACACGCCCATGTTTTAGCTGTTGCTAAGTAGCGCTTACTCTGATCAAGCACTTTTCACTCTCGTGCTTTGCCAGTGAGGAGAGGCACAAGAAGCTGGGAGGAAGCACAGACAGGGCACCTGACCCAAACTAGCCAAAGGGGGTATTCTGTACCACAGCACGGTATGTCCAGTATATAAACTGGGGGCAGTTACCTGAAGGGCTCAAATCGCTGCTCAGGTCAGGCTGGGTATCAGTCAGTGGGTGCTGAGCTTGTGTTTACTGAGTTCTATTGCTTTTTCTTTGTTCCCCTGTTATTAATGGCATTATTACTTCTATTATTACTATATTTTACTTTTATTTATTACCACAGGTTTACATTCTTTCGATTTTCCTCCCCATCCCACCAGGGGGAGGAGAAAGATTGAGCGAGTGGCTGTATGGTACTTAGTTGCTGGCTGGGGTTAAACCATGACAACAGGGAGTATCAGCACAACCACTGCTGTGTCTAACAAACTCATGAAGAATGGATAACCCTTGGGCGGAAAATTCTCTCTGAAGTCAGTACAAAAACACTGGTGAAGAAGGGCAGTTTATGCATAACTTTGCATTTGTATAGACAGCTTGATAATTAGCTGGAGAAGCTGATAATGCAAATAAGTGCAACTTCTTCCCAAATCCACTGTCATGCTCCTAAGGCTTATCTCTACACTTAACATTTACACTCATCAACTAGTTCTCATGCGGCCACGGAAGTAACAACAACCCCCCACCACCCAAACAAAATGAAAAGTCACCCAACCTATGCTGTTATTTATTTTTTTAAATCTATCTATTCATCAGATAGCTTAAAAGTGGAGATGCATTATTAATGACTTTGCCAGATATAAAATGGCTTTGTTAACAGAAATATTCTAGCCAACAAAGGATGCATTCTTCAAAAGGAAGTACAGGGATCATATGATCAAACTACAGTGAATGACTGGCTGAAATGCTTCAGGGATCAAAATGGGAAAAAAAGCGCAGGCTCATCCCAGCATACAGAATATGCTGAACTGTGAAATACTTCTCTTACGACTTTCACGCAGATGACATCTAGCTTTCTAGAAACCACTCAAAATTACTAAAAGCAGTAATGGTACAGAGGTCTGTGAATTTCTTCTTAATGCTGGAAAAAGGTAGAAGAAACTGAAAACTCAGTTTTCTGCCTTCTTCACGCATCAACTGGAAAACATCATTGCTTGGGACAAACATCTTTCATCTCACAGCTCTATCTGAATACTAAATTCATACTGCCTGACTTAAGACACAGCCTTATTGTCAAGCAAAAGTGCACAACAGCAAAGTAGAAGAAATACATGTGACTATTAGCAGGGCTGTAATAACACCAAGAGTAGACGGTCAGTAGAATATTCTTCCTGAACCAGTACTCTTTCTTACCACATTTGTACCAGAAAAACAGCTGAACAAATCAGGTGGGTAACACTTAAAATATTTTATGGAAGTAATCCACATGCACTGTTACTAACAACAAGCACTATTTGAAGGTGAGAGACTACTGTAACAAGGAAATAATTATTCCACTCGTATCTAGTCTTCCCATCCTTGCCACCAGGTGCCCCATTCTCCTTCTGAAAAATTGATACAGCTTTGAAACATTCAGAAACACTGAGTGGGGTTTTTCGAGGAAACATCGAAGTTTTGGAATTCTTTAGCACATTTAAGACTACTTATATAAATTGCAGCATCTTTTAATGACATTTTCCGAGAAGATAAAGGTTAGAATCACAGTAAATCTACTCTTCTTACTCACCCTTTAGAATCCATTAGATGTGGATCATCAGAGAAGCACAAAGTATTGTATGTACTGCCTTAGTGAGAAACACAACTGCAGTGATATCAACAGTCCAAAGGGAAAAGGTAAAGCAGAAAAGAAAAACCATTACAGAGAATAAACTCATATGACAAGAATTTTCATGGAATATCATCCACACAGAAAAGTAGCTAGAAAGTTCCTGTGCAGGATCTGGAAATCAGAAAAGAAAATAGTTTAGACATTACCTTTGAACAAAGGTGTCTCTCAGATGCAAAGTTTTTTTTACCTTCAAATTTCAATGCCATCTAGCTCTTGCATAATGAAAAGTAACAGAAAAAACCTCAGTTTATCTTCTTTATACCACACACTGGTTTATACGCTGTTTCCTCTTTAAATCACAACCTCTCGTTCTCTCAGAATAGACGACTGTACAAACCTTGCAAGTCTGTTGGTTTTATCCAAACCCTTTCTAGGCTGTTACACATTTTCTGAGAAGACATTACCACATGACCAAGTCTGCTACAACTTATCATCTGTATCTTCACCAGTTTGCCTCATAATCCTAATAATGCTTTAGAACAGTTGCTCTTCAAGGAAATAATAGATAAGAACCTATCTTCTGTACTTGGTAAATGACACCAAATTTAAAGAACTCACTCTTAAAGGTTAAAAATTTTATCATTACATTTATGAGTAAAAATTAAAATAACCCATCTAGCTAGCACCACCTTGCTACACTAACTGATGAAAAAGAATGACAAAATACTTAGAGCGATTTTTAATTTGCTCTTGCAGTGTGCAGCATGATTTATCTTAGGATTTAAAACTGTGCTTAATTGCATATTAAGAGATAGAAATATGTGCAACAAGACTTTATTAATACCACTGTCATATTTCATACTGAAAACAATATACACTGGCTCACCTATAAAATGAACTCATAACAAAGGCATACTTTATGCAAAGTAGCACATTAATATTCTAAACAGACTGTAATTGCTATTCTGCTAGTTTTACAATATTGATGTTTGTAAGCAGTTTTGAACAGCAGTCGAGGACTTGTTCTTTCGTAATGCTTCCCCTGCATTTATATTAAAAGCCTTGGAGAAAACAGTCCCTGACTGGTGGGAATAATTTTGCAGGAACATAGGTACATTTTTTTTTAGGTTTGTGAAAGTGTAAAAGTATTTATTTGATTTTTGTTTTTTTAAAAAGTTAACTCATTCAAGTACAGTGATTACTCCAGTAGCTGCTGTATTCCCTAAAGGGACAATCGAGTTCTGAATTGCAGCATGATAGTAACACCATTAGAACATACTGACAGAGACGTTTAAAAGACTGAAGCTAATTTGATAATCTCTTATGAGAACGAACTCCAAATGTTATTGGGGTGTGTAAGTAAATAAAAGGAAAAAGGAGTAAATGCAATACAAATATGAACGACCTCTAATAAAATTAGCATGACATAATGCTTAGGAATAGTTTTTATGTGAAACCATGAGATAGCAAGACAGGAAAAATGTAATCATAGAATCATAGAATCGCTAGGGTTGGAAAGGACCTTAAGATCATCTAGTTCCAACCCCCCTGCCATGGGCAGGGACACCTTATGCTAAATCATATCACCCAAGGCCTTGTCCAACCTGGTCTTGAATGTATCTGACTAGAGCCATCCTGTGCTGGTAATCCTTCTATGTTGTCCACGTGTTGTGGAAAGTACACAAGTAAGTCCCAGACTGGTTTTGCTGTGCTTGTTAATGAAATGTGAATATTATGTAAGTGGTATTTCAAGTAGTATGGCAGAGAACTTAGCAGCTGCAAAGAACAGTGCAATCTGTTAGTCTACATCACTGATCAGAATGTATAAATCTCTCTCTTCCTAAGAAAGTAATTCTCTGTAAAAATATGGGACATTAGAAGCCCTCTTATGTACTGACTTAATTTAGAAGGACATACGCAAATCTCCTTCCCATTTCCAACTTGAAATGAAAGACTGAGGTGCCTCAACTAAGAAAATCACTTAGGGTTTGTAAACTCTAATACTACAGGCAAGTTGCATGGAAAAACAAAATTTAAGAAACACCCATTTCTGTAACTTCTTCTACTTAATAGAATAGCTGTCTCCATTTGTATCTACTCCTGACAAGCCTATTCTGAAATATTCATCTCTTTCCCAGCACTATACCAGGAGCTTACTGAAAGATTTCACACTGGGAACTAGTTACAAATGAAAGCACAGTGTTATTTTTTCAATTACGTGATCTAACAGTCTTAAGAGTCCACAGAATGTCTATCATTTTTAAAAATCAAGAAACATACAAGACAAAAATATGAATATTTACTAAAAATAAGATGATAGCAGTTTAGCTTCTAAATGTAGTCAACTGAAACAAAGAAGTTCTGAAACTGGGAAAAGCGACAGCCTTAGAGCAAACTGCAGAGTGAAATAACAGGGAACAATTATTAAAAATGCAGAGTTGACAGAGTTGCAGAAAGACGTAAAAAAGGCAGCAAAAACCGGCTGACAGCAAACAGCTAAATGGACACGGAATGACTCATTAGCCCACTTTGAGATGTATACCCTAACTAGGAAATCACATCCACTGCTCAGTCTCAAATATTAGCCGCAAGCAGGCATACAAATTAAGAACCAGAAAAAATGGTAAGATGTTAAGAAATCAGTTATTTCATAATTTACAACTATACAGCCCTTGTTTATATATTGTTTGTAGCATTTCCTTAATTTTGTGACAATCTATTTTGTGTGTGTATATCAGGCTGCAGGAGGCTGAAATTCTAAACACTCCACGAAACTGAACAAATAAAGCCCTCCTTCGCGGCTGCTTTGATTACTTAGAAATCAACTCTCAAACATTCTTCTTTGAAAGTTGAACTGCTGTTGTTCTCACATCTTATGACACAGTCCTACCTTTCCTAATTCCAAATTCATATCCATTCACTCGCATTTCTAGAGAGCCACTGCTCTTGAAAGAGCATGTAGAAACAAACTAAATAAAAAAAGCTCTAATTTTCAGAATAGTTTGACTTAAAATTTCTTACAGCAAACACAGACAAAGCCAGAGTAGTAATTCCAAATTTTTACTGATTGTGTATCTGAAAGTATTAAATCATGTATTATGATGTTTTTACATAGTCTTCAATCTTAAATCTATAAGGGATCATAAAGACCACACTGCTTGATCTGAAAATTGAAGGGGAAAAAAAAAAATCACAACTTTTTTCCCAGAAAATTAATTTAAAATTATCTTTCAGAAAGATATATAGTTTTATCTTAAAGATGATAAAACTATAGAAGTCACTATTTTTCCTTGTAAGCTGTCAGTATGTCAGCTGAATTTTCCATGTATCAACATTGCAAATGAGGACATATGTTGATGCAAAAGTGAACCCATTAAAACAAAAAGTGAAAGCACTGATAAAACATTAAATACTCTATACATAGGGAATAGAAATGAAGGCAATTAATGTCACTGAAGGCAGGGTGAACATTCATAATGCAAGTAACTGATAAGAAAAGTTAAAAAGATCACAGAATATCAATAAATTGTAAAGTAAAAAAAAAAACCAAAGAAAAAACCACAACATACAAACCAAAACAAGAAGTAAGAAATTGAAAGTGTATTAGGAATATAAGTAAAACCACAGATAAAGCCAATGATACCCTACTAAATATTGGTAGGAAAATGAAAAGGAGTTATGCAAGAAAACCGCAAACAAATAGTCAAGAGTGGTTTCTCCTCCAAATCTGAAATGGAAGAAAAGGCATTTCTGTTCCATATGATATTGTGGACAGAACTGAAGAAGTGGGGATATGAAACATCATCTGCAACAGCCTAACACTACTAAAAGATGCTCTCAAGTTCTTTCCAGAACTTTGTAGTATTTCTCACAATTAATGCATGTCAAGACCCACATTAAAACATCAAACATACGTGTACATCAAGCCCAAGATCACTGTTTGGAAGATCTATTTCGACAAGGTAATGTATTTGTCCAGCAGGCTGTGGGGTCTGCCTGTTAGGGAATTTTCTTTATGCTACTACAGTTATGAATTAACTGGAGCATAGACCTGTCCTCTGCATTCATACTGATTATTACAAAACCACAGTTCCCTGTGCAAAAAGTGTTACGTACAATACAAACATATTTCCTGGTTTGCTAAAAATGAGTATCAAAGGAAGCAGACCTTTCTTCTACCCAGAAAGATCTTGGCATTAACATATATTTGATTAAAGCACAAAATCATAGTTTACTTTTACATAGTTAATTAATTCCAAAATACCATGAAGAGGTGAAAAAGTAAAATTTATTATTATGGTTAACCATTTCAGGGACCACAGTTATTTCTCAAATAGTAATTGTAAGATGACAATTTAAGTACTACATTTCACTGTTTGTGTTCCTGGATACAACTAGCAACTAATAAAACCCATCTATGCTTCATTTAATAACCTTAGGCAGACATGTGCTTACTAGCTTTCACATTAATTACTAGTATTTCCCCACAGCAACAAAGCCCTGAAAGTCTTTTTAGAATTATGTCAACTGCAACTGCCTATATCTGAGTTTGTCTTTCAGATGCAATGATTTACACTTAACTACTCAGGCTTCTGGAAAAAACAATAAACAAATAAATGAGTTTTTCATTTGCCAATCACAGAAACGGGTATAATCTGACAAAGATAATTATTCATTGCTGCTCCTGCAGACCCTTAATATGCCTCAATGGCAATTAAATCAATATGCCTCAATTTCAATGTAATTATTTAAAAAACACAGACTGCACTGTCAACCGAGTTTTAAAATCACATTAACAGCTAAAAATTCCTGAAATTCTTGCTGTTTCACAGGATGCATTTGACTGCACATCCTGACTCGCTTTAAACTTCCTACTGCAGGAAACAGGTTCCTTAGAAATAAGTTGTTCTTTTACATCCCTTTAGAATTATTTTATTTTTTAAAGTTTCTTTGGAATTTTGAATTTGGAACACTGACGACTTTCAAATGTAAGACATTATAGATCAAATGGCTACACATGCCCAACTTTGTGAAATTCTAGAAATCTTGTCTGCCGCCAAGTCAAATGCATTAAAGAAAGTGTCAGTGCCTTGTGCCAGATTACAATAACATTTGCCATGTTTGTGTTACACCAGTTCCTGAGTGTGCATAAATTCATTGAGAGCCATTACTTCTGCACACATAAACCACCCTCAGTTGCTCACAAAGAATTCAGATCTGTACACTGACACTGACTGAGAAGAAACAAAAAGTCATCTTCTTTCCTAATACTGCTTATTAAAAGAGTAAGTGGGTATGAGGAACACTTCTTTACAGACAACAACAAATGAAAATCAGACAACAGACAGCAACAAATGAAAATCTGAGAGCTTCCGGGTGGTGATGTACGTAGAGTTAAAAGCCACATTGTATGTTATCTGCTATTCTAATAGAATTTCTCATACATGCACCAGTGACAGTAAAGTGTCTTTAAGGTTGTCGTCAAGGATATTTAAAACACCCCGCTTTGGTTCCTCTGCCCTCATTTTTCAGGCAGGAGAATCAATCAAGAAGCACCTCAGGATGACAAAAGATGTGCCAATGTGCCAAGTCAGCAAATGCTCCTTTGGCTGTAATGAGAGAACTGCTGCTTGCAGGCTTGGTGGCAGGCTGTCTGGGGTGCTGTCACACAGGACCTGAGACTGATGGGGTACCAGGGTCACACAGAAAAGCAAGATCCCTCCCAGTTGCCTCCCCTGTCACCAGAAAGAAGGAAAGCTTTGCCATGGCAACACCACTATGTATTTTTCATCTCTGCTATCTTTAGTACAGCTTATTTTGGCTGTATTTTTTAGGGGTTTGCATTACAAACATAACATTTCTTCCCCATTCCAACACTAAAAAGGAGTAAGACTGAATTGCTGGAGCAATCTCAAACACCTAATTTTTTGTATCCTGATAATCCCTCAAAAATCTCCATTCAATTTTTTCTTTGACTATATTACGCTACAATTTAAGACTATTCTAACAAGAGGAAGATGACAAAGAAAATATGGATGACATGAAAAATCACAAAATAGTACAGACATCTGAGACTATTAAGGTTTGTTCTTCTCTCTTTAAATCAGACGTCCGCATTTGCTACTGAATATATATTACTGTAGCTGTTGCTTTCTTAGAGGAATCATAACAGAAGTGGCTGACAAGAAGTTTCAAAATGCAAATAGTGTACAGGTTTGCTAAATGTGCTACACGTTGTGAATATGGAAACGTATATAGAGAATCCTGTTTCAGAGCATAAGGTAGGAAAAGACAACTAAGGCAGATATCACTGCTCAAGTGCAGGTAGCATTAAGTAACAGTTTGTTTCATATGGAACAAAAAATTACAAAATCATGTCTTACATAGGGGCATAATAGAAAGTACTGATAAAAGTAAGGGTTATGTGAAGTAGAAGAAATACAATTATAAATCCCCAGATAAAAGGAAACTCTATTATATTTACATAAATTCTCAGTTCTTGTTCTAAATCATTATTCTATTATTTTAAAAGTATCTGAACTCAGCAACTGTATAATACTATCATATTATAAATCCAAACGCTTAATCCAGTTTGACTGGAAAATTGAGTCCTCTAGAGATTTCAACAAGCTCTGGATCTGGTCTTTAGCTTTTTAATTAACTAGACTAGCATCATACAGAATGCAATTAGACCACAACAAAGCCAGGACTATTTCATTCCCAACTATTTTAACTGATACTAAAACTGCTGGCACATTCTAAGCATTTTTAATGCTTCTTTCAAATGAATTCTAGTAAAAATTTTGCTCCCACCAGTTGGATTTCTTCCTCAAATAAATATTTTAACAAGTAACAAAACAAATCAATATTTAGTTAATACTACTGATTCACGTTGAATCAACATAAAACTAATTGTGTAGACAATTGCTTATACTCCATTCATAACTTAGCTACTTATTTATCCACTTACCATATAACTTTATATATAAACACTTTTTCCAGCTGTAAACTATTTCAACATATTCTAACAATGTAGATCAGGGCTCTTTTTTTTTTTTTTTTGTTAATTATTACTTAATTCTAGGCAATAAAACTCAGACTGAGAAAGCCAAAACTCCGAAGTTATTACTTAAGATTGAAGAGAATAATAATTGTAAACAATAAACAGAATCAGTAACAGTTTTCTGATTAGATGCATAAATAACACAGTCTTAAATTCAGCTTCTGGAAAAATTTATCACCTGTATAGGAAGGAATTTGGACTAAATGACTCCTTCTGACCTCAGAATCCATGAATCAGTAATATAATTTAACTTCCAAATGCATTTTAAATCGTTTGCAAGGAAGCTAAGTAGTGTGCTCTGAAACTGAAATGTATGCTAAAATCCATTCTGGAGAACAGCTCTTATTATAAATAGGAGTATTTAAAAATGAGCAAAAAGGCTCTTGATTATTATTAATTTTGTCATTAGCATAAAATAACCCAGAATGGTACATATTATCTGAAATGCTATTGAGGTGAACACAGTTGGAAGCTACTTATTATTCAGATCCTTACATGTACATATGACACTACTGTAACTGAGCACAACTCTTGTAAGGGCTCGATCAATGGTGCAGTCCAACTCATCAGGCACATTTTTCTTCCAGTTCCCAAGAGCTCTCTTATATTACTGTTTTCTCCATCTTTATAGATAAAATATATTATACACAGGTGTTACAGTGAATACTGAATATAAATGGGGACATCAAAAGTAATCTGCCTGAGAAATACAGAATTCACAGGACACCAAACGTGAAACCCCCAAGAGGATTTCTCTGATGCAAACCAGTCGTTCCTGCACAAAACTGATCTGCTTAAAATCCCTGCCAGGTCACATCTAATCTACATCCTGATTTTTTTATAACTGCCTGAAGAAGGGTTTTAGCCTCCCTCACTTTGAAATCCTGATTGTGGGATGTGTTAGTAATTTTCTAAAATGAGTCAGATTTTGTGAATTTTCTGTAAAACCTCTTTTCTGACTTACTAGCATTATTAAATCCTCATTATACCATTTCCCCCAAAATTACTATCCACATATGACATTCGAATAGTACTTCAGTTTCTTCCAATAGTCAGGAGGACAGAGGACATCTGCAGTGGAGTTTTGCCTCCTTCCCCCTTCCCTGCAACTGATTTAAATTTTGATGACAATTATCAATGTCAATATAATATATAAATAGGAGTGGAGATTTATGGCTGAAAGGGTCTCCAAGTACTTTAATCCTGATCCTCACTCTGAGATAGGTTCAAGTATACTTTGAGCACCCTCAAAAGATGCTCATCATGAATGTACTTGAAGACGTTAAGTAAAAGTAGTTTGGTATCTAACCTTAACCACCAAGTATGTTTCTTCTTGTTCACTCCAGAAGTCATAAGGACTACTCCTTGTACAGAAACTTTTAACAGTCTGGAAGACTATTACAACTCCTATTCCCCCTCAGTCCTCTCTTTTCTATATTATTTTATGGAAACTTATATTTTGTCAACAGTATCTTAAAGCAGATTAAATATGCACACAAAGAATCCCATGCAGATGATCTATAAAATGTACAAATAAGCTATTCCATGATTTACTGTATTTTTAAATAGACTGAAAACTTTAAAAACAATACCAAAATACAAATCACCAATAATTATTATTTTGAGTAAATATAACATATTCTTGACATTTTCATCATAGAATGGTTAGGTTTAGAAAGGACCTTAAGATCATCTATTTCCAACCTTCCTGCCACACTATCTGGTTCTTTATAACACAACTTGCTTAGTTGTGCTACAGAATACTAGCACAATTCTAATAAATATTGGGCAACATTCCATGCTCCTCATCATAGAGCACCTTTTACAGTTTGGCCTATTTAGCACACTATCTATGGAAAACAGATGAATTTTGAGCAAAGTATTAGCAAGTCTTCAATAATTTCAAAAATTACACTTTAAAGGTGACTAGTAATGCTGTATACCAAATAACAAAATTGTATGACATAAAGAGAATTCTGCAGGCAGTTTAATTTGCATGACTCCTCTAAAACCTCTATGGGAGTAGAAACTCTCTTCCTTTCATTGGCCTTAAATCATGCATAAGGAAAGTCTCATCAGCTTTATATCTTCCCTGAAAGTTAACTTCTTCTGCTTCTTTCTACAGTGGTTCTACACTTCAAGAGACAGGCACAGTTTAGAAGGAGCTGTCTATCATATGATCATTAGTTAATCTTAAGAATCCAAGAAAATTGTATCAAAGAAAACTGTACTTTAACAAAAACACAAACTGGAATTAGCTCCTATATTACAGACAAAATATGTAGGTATAAACTGCTAATTCATTAAACTCAGACACTAGTCAAAGCATACCTTCATCTAAGCTAAGTAGAGCTGAGCGATTCTTGAGCAACCACCGTGTAGAATGAACTAGCGGGGGTTATTCCAAAGCTTGGTCAAAGGATTCATTAGAAGAATTGTAAAACAGTGAGGTAATTAAGATCTGTGATTACAGACAGTGTTCTTTAATATTGCACATTAATTCTCTCATTTATTTTACATTGCTTCCTAATGTACTGCTAGTTACCTGCTTTTTATTAGGAATGGCAAGTCTAAATCAATACAATGACACTGCAAGCCTAATTTAACTCTCTTATGTCTACATCTTTAATTATGTGATCACTTACTGTTTGGTTACGGGGTGTTTTTTTTCCTTTTTTTTTTTCAGGGATACCGGTTTCTGTTACTATAGAGGGTGGATAATGTTCAATTAGAAGAAATACTACTCAGTACTTTTTCTGTCCTTGTTATAGCATGGGCACAAAATGTGTAGCATTCAGTCTCTGCCCTGAATAAAGAATTATTTTTTTTTATTTTAAATTAAATCATTGGTATAATTCCACACATACCACAAATAATACTTTAACTTCGTAAGTGCTTTTACAGAGGAAGGTAATACTTTAGTTCTTTTACAAAAGAATCTTTTAAATACTCAAATTCATCACTGATACCAATCTTGCCTAAGACATGATTTTACAATGCCTGCCATTACACAGAACTGCATGAATTCAAAACAAAGTTTTGTTTTGGCTTCTATGAAAGCTGTTAACACTTACCGCCTTCATCTGTAAACCTGGACGCATGCACTCAGAGAAACTAAAATTTAAAAAAAGGCAAATACAAAAAATGGCCTGAGGCAGGTATCTTTAGAAAAATTTTCAGCCTGAATGATTGACATTTGCCAAAATTTACAAAATAAAAACAAGCTCTTATGATTAAAAACACTATCATGTATCTGATCTACAACATGGCTGAATTCTGCTGTGTGAGAGTTGTGTCAACTGTGTCCTGGGCTGCGTGATGGGAAGCATTGCCAGCAAGTTGAGGGAAGTAATCCCTCCCATCTGCTCAGCACTGGTGAGATACACCTGGAGTGCTGGGTCCAGTTCTGGTCTCCTCAGCAGGAGACCTGGATATACTGGAGTGGGACCAGTGAAGAGTCATAAAAAATAATGAAGGGATGAGAACATACAGGGGGAGGCTGAGAGAGCTGGAAGTGTTTCTCCTGGAGAAAGGAAGTCTCAGGAGGAATCTCATCAATGTCTATAAATACCTGGTGGGGGAGGGAGTAAGGAAGACAGAGCCAGACTCTTCTCAATGGTTTCCAGTAACAGGACACCTTAGGCAATACTGAAATACAGGAAATTCCATTTAAACACAAAATGTATTATTTTCTTTTTCTATGATAAAGATGATCAACACTGGAACAGGCTGCCTAGAGAGGCTGTCTAGTCTCCATTCCCAGAAAAAATTCAAAACTTGGTTAGATACAGCCCCAAGCAACCTGTCCTAGTTAAGCCTGATTTTAGTGGGGTTGTACTAGATAATCTCCAGAGGTCATTTCCAACCTTATCCACTCTGTAATTCTATGATTCATTCAATGAATTCACTCTGTTTAAGTTAGTCAACAGGACTGAATTACAGTTCACGTAATAAAAATGTGTAGGAAGAACTCAAAATGAGTGACTGAAGAAATTAACCTAAACTAAGCTCTGTTTATAATTTATTCCTATAGGCAGAACTACTACTCAGATTTTTATCTCTCTATTACCACACTCTCTCTCGGATTTGTCATACACAGTTCCCTACAGTATTCTATATTAAACGTAGTAGCTAAGCCTAGCTACTACAAAAAAAAAACCTTTGATTAAATGATAAGGCTACACAAAACAGAGTTCTTTAAAACAGCAATCCCAGCTAGAAGTTTAGTACTCTGAGAACTTGGAGAGACTAGGAGTAACTTCTAATAAAAGAATTAATTATAAGAATGAAATAGAGGCAAAACAATCTTGTTTCAACCTAGAGGCTTAATTGTGTTTTGCCAACTCAGTTCAGGGATTGACAGATACCAGGAAATTCAAAACATGCAAGCTAAAACTTCAAAGGCTGCACTGTAATCATGCAACCTAGGATGCCATCATTCACAAAAAGAAACCAAACAAACAACAATACACGCATTTTTTTGCTTGTTTTCCCTATTTTCTTGCTCTATGCGTTTTACTCAATTTATTTCTCCCTATGTGAATTGCTATTGGAATCAAGTGAAAATAAATCATTTTTGTATATTAGGAAGTTAAACTGGAGTGGATTCAAGAACGTTATTTCCTAAAATGAGTTTTAATTCTGTAATGTCAGTGCTACATGCATTTCAAATGTATACTCCAGCAGGAAAGAAATAATTCTAGAAGATATACATACAGATTGTGCTGCCATAAATTATTCTGTGACTGTGTGTGCGTGCGTGTGCATACACAATTGCGGTTCAGCCCAGCAAAGGCATCCAGTTGCCTGTATTTCATCCAAGTCCAAGACTGCAACCAACAGTATCTTAATCCTAAATCTAATCAAGCCATATAAATCATATCCTGACCAAGCATACTTTACCACCAACTTTAAGAAAGCATTTTCTGCTGCACCAATCCAAGCATCTAAGCCTTGCTCTCTACCTTAACACCAACCCAGCAACTAATGTCACTAACACTCAAATCTAAACACATTCAGCTGCTGTCCCCTTTCTCCTTCTCCACAAACCTAGCCTAGCATGCTATTCCTGTATCTCCAAACCCCTGTGAGTCCCAGGCTCACTTCTCATTCCTACACTTACCTAACTCACCAGTATATTACCTCCAGTGAATTAGCTGTAGATTGAGAAGGCTACATCATCAGTGCCTATCTAAAACCAACAACCTTGACTCCTAAACCCTAAACAAGACAACCCCAAGTCTAGTTCTCTGACATCTTCTGTAAACATGTTCAGCTGTAGCTCATTATATTTTATCTCCCTAAATTAAACTTATACTAGAAATCCTGTCAATCTAACAATGAATAGGAGTTGCTAATGATACCAGTCCTGAAACATACTTCCTCCTCCGGGCATAGCAGTAGTTTGCTGGCCTACTAGATCAAGCTTTAACCAGGCAGGTAGAGTACTGTTACTCAAAATCTAGACTAAGTTTATGATAAACTACAGAACTGGATTTCACCACATGCACACCTCAGCCATGCAAACTATAATTCCAACTTTAGCTACAAAACAAATACCAGGTAGCCAATCCCTTTCACCCCAGGCATAAACCTCTTCTATTAATGACTTGTACATCAGTTAAAACCCAGCATGATGAAAACTCTGCTTGTTTTGGAGCCAAACTAGGGACAGCAGCTCCCACTCAGTTCAGTTCATAGGCATATGCACCCAAAACCCCTCCACCACCACAACTGCAGCCTGCCATAGTTTCAAATTGAGCACATAACCAGCGAGCTTGCTCTAACACCAAATCTAACCTGCTTAACAGCAAGCTAGCAGAACAAGTGTAGTCTGGCTGGTCATGGTAAACACTTCAAAGTACAGCCTCTCAAACATTTTGCCATCCTAAACCTACATCCTGTTCTAACCATAAACCTAACTCTAAATGCACTACAGCCATCCTTCCCCAATTTACAATCTAAACTAATCTATGTGGTCCCTTGAAAATCCAGAGTTCAATCCAAGCACAAGCAGAATCAAATCAAACTCGTTGCTGATCAAAAAAAAAGAACATGCAAAGAACAGAAGCAGCTGTTCTATGCTTGACAGCACACCACAGCAGAATGCAGAAGCTGTCAGTCTGCACATTCTTCATGGTTATAATGTCTCACAGTGAGCTATATAATGAGTTTTAAAAGCACTTTAACATTTTATGGAAAGCACTGAACAAACATTAGTTAATCTTCTTGGCATTGTGATTTAAAGCACTGATGGTTATGCATAAACTCTATAGGTAGATAAATACAGCTTCAAAGGTATTTTTACCAAAAAACCCCAAACCAATAAATGAGGTCCCAATGCGGCAAGCTGATGATCTAAATCATTATGTACAGGTCTGTCCCACATGTTTGAAGAGAGGCAAGAGTGTGAAAGCTAAGTAACTCAAAGATCTCGATGTGTCCTATAAAATGAAAATAATGATTTGAAAGAAAAATGAAGTGATGATTTTATTACTACCCTCTACAAATTCATAGTTTCCATTTACATTGTCCTATATTTAACTAATTTAAAGACAGTTTTAATTTTTGACTGTAATTACTCTTCCAAACAAAAATCCATTTTATCAGTAATTTCTATGGCTATAACTCTTCTCTTTTCCACTCTATGAAGATATGAAACACTAAGGCAGCACTACAAAGCGACTGACACGGAAACTGTGCATTCAGTGATAATGAAAACTTTAAACAATCCTCCAGAAGAAGAAAGAAAATCAAAGGTAAATCTGCAACAAAATGTTACTTTGCCTGTAAATTGAAACTTTAAGAGCACTTATGGTATAAACACTAATTCACATACACAACTCCGATACCCAAAAACATTAAGGAAGTGGTGCTTAATTTTCCATAACATCACTCCATTTTGCAAATCACTGTCAGTAAGCAAGAATGCTCCATGAAGAGAGGAGGTTATCAGGAGCATTAAAACTACCTACTTGGAGACACAGATTAAGTAATAATCAAATGGTCTTCCAGACTTAGCAGATATACCACATATGCCACAAAAAATCAGATGCTGCTTCTTATTCACATTCTGCTTTCAAGCATGTAAGAGGATTAACTGAGCTGTAAAGAAAGACATAGGAAAAGAACAGAAGTTACACTGAGAATAATGAAGTAAAAGCAACATCAGCCCAGATAAGATTTCACTGCACTTTTTTCTTTTTTTTTTTAATCTGTATCAAATTGGGGGGGGGGGGGGGGGAAGGGTTGGTGGGGTTGGTTTTTTTCTCTCTTTTGTTTGGTTGGCAGGTTTTTTTTGTGCTTTGTTTAGTTTGGTTCTTTTTAAAGCCTGGATTTTGTGCATGATTTGAAACAATGAGATTTCCAGGAATATTACTTATTTACTCATTGAGGTATAATATATTCTGATATCTGTAATTAAGCATTTTTCCTTTTCCAATATTATGTTTTCATGAATGAGATGATTCACCAGTATTAAGAGTAATAATTCTCTACTCGACAATAATACAGGGTTCTCCTCATGGAATCGATATTTGTTGCTTCTGTTCCCAAACACACCTGAGGTTTTCTGATTACATGTCATCTTCAATTTGCCAAGCACATAAGTGCAGTCAAAGCCCTGCTACTTTTTAGTACTTCAAAACTCCTTTCTCCTTAGTGTTATCATTTTATGAAAGTATGATAGGGAAGAGAGAAACTGCATGAACCATTTGTCATTGTCCAGTTCTGTCTGGCACACATGAATCTTAAAATCTAATCTGTAATAGGGGATGACATATGCAGCAAAAGCTGATATACACTTCAAAGGTGTATGGCACTCTTCTGACAGATACCGAGTTTAGACTGATTCTTTCACTCCTGTCTTTCAGGGGAGAGATTTATGTTTTTGCAAGTACTTATCTCTAAACTAGCTGCATATCTATGAGACAAAATGCAGATCCACTGATTATTCTATCCAGCCATTATTTCACTTGTTACCAGTAGCATAAACAGTCACATGGAATGAAAAATAATCCTACATTTACCCAGAGCACTATTTTGCAGCATCTTTAACCATTCACAATGTGAAATATGTTGCAACCTGTGCTCACCAACATAAAGAAGGAAATGAAATCTAAAAAAGGATGAGCAGGTGTCCAGACGCAAGTTTAATTATTTTAATGAAGCTCACACGGCATCGATCTCTTTTATTTTACCTGGGTGAAGTATTAATAATCTGACGTGTCAGTAGAATTCAACAATACAAACTACAAAAAGCCAAATATGCTGGATAGCCATTTTAGTACCTTGAACAGTGGACTGCAAAATGCATTTAGCTTTTCTAGCTGCATGATAGTGTCAGCTATTTTTTCTAATTAATGATTTTAGCCATATCTACCATATCTGGGAAAAATAGTATAGCTTTTTTCCTAACCCATAAAAAAGCTGTATTACAACATAAATAAACTTATGGTCGAATTGCATAAACAAAGGAGACTTCTTAGAAAGAGAAGCTTATCTGATGAATTTTCAACATCACATCAGGTATGCTCTCATTCAGAATAAAGCATGTGGTGGGTACTATACCTGCCTAGAGCATCCACTGGATACAGAATGACTGCATGGAGAAAGAATTACGAAGACAAGCCCTGACATTAATAGCTCTGTCCTTAGCACTTTAAACCTTCTCTTATCTAGCTGAACACAGCTCCAGGCAAACTGCATTTACCCTAATGGATTGATTACCAACTGAGCTAGTCCATCTTGACATTCTCAATGTCTCTAATTTGCAGGCATGCTAGAAAAAATAATGGCTCTCCAGTCACAGGAATAGTTCATCCCTTCATTTGCTTGCACACAGAGCTGTTGCCACGTAGTTTGACATTTCAGTGACATGACTGCTATACAGTGCTGAATGGCAACAAAAATCTCAGAAAATGCTCAATAATCATACTGCATTCATGCTCCTCCTTATTCATTTTCTTCCCAAATACGTTGCCTGCAAGCACGGTTAGTTTAACAGAGCTTCCTATTTAAAGGCATATGTATCAGACACACCACAGCTTCATGCATGTTACAAAAATCTTAGATACACATATCCTGCACTCTAGTTCATCATCGGTCTCTTCCAACATGTACACTTCAAGAAGCAGAATACCTGAGAACTAAGTTAACTTATTAACTACACTATCTGAAACATAGCTTGTTACAAACATCTAATAAGTTTACTTGCGTGATTTTGTCAGTGTTCAGACAGAAGTACACTTTGTATTACTATCTATTACAACTGCTCTGTAGGATTAGGCCCTTCCTGGCATAACAGCTCTGGCCCAGATCACCCAAAAGCAATCTTCAGAGATACAATGGGATTTTCTTCTCTTAATTTTAGATGGCTACAACGTAAATATCTGTATTTCAGCTAATCAACTTAAGTTTCATTCCTCATAGCCAGAGAGAAGCAGACGACTCTATGGCCAATTATTATAATTATGTACATCCAATATAGATGGGACAAGAAACGCCTTTCCCTCCCTTGGCTATAAAGGAAAACAGAAGTAAGCAAATCAGATGCAAGCATCACAGAAATCCAAAGTTAAGTGAAACAAATCCCACCGTATGCCTAACTCCTTTGGCTTATTTGAGACAAAGCTATTCTACTGTAATAAGACCAACTCTCAAGAATTTATGTAATATACAACAAAGCCTTGTTCCGTCTTCACATTGGCAAAAGTTTTAGTTGTCCTTAGCTGCTTGGCTGAGATCTTTAAGAAGTAGACAGTACTGTCTACTACATACATCTAAACTAAATAGGAAGAATCCCACCCTATATCTTGTGTGGAAGTGTAACTGTATCATTAATTTCAGGGGAAAAGTTAGCACTCACATTTGGATTGGGACTTAACACTTACAGTTATTATTAAGAATTACATATAAATTGGTGTTTTGATTTAAAAAACACCACCTATTCAGTGTATAGGTTTTGTGACAGAAATATTGTAAAGTTTTAAAAATGGAAAAATAGTGTTCAGGGGGTAATGGGATATAAAAACGTAATGCTAGACAAGCTATGTATCAGCAAATGCTAAAGAAGAAGGCTTTCCAGAGCCTCGCAGTTATGTCTTCCTTTTTCTATTTTCAAATCTATTTTCTGGGTTTTAATTTTCTTTTTCAGACCCCTTGGAATTAACACCTGGGGTGGGGTGGGGATAGAAATGGGCACTGAACCAGTATGTGTTATTTCTGGTCTTGTCTTTGAAACAGTTATCATGTAGGAAGATCTGTTATCATGGTGAGAAGCTCAACATTTGAAAAATAATCCATCTTTCACAGTATCATTCAGCACTCTTAGTATCTCAAAATCATATCTGCTTTGCAGTACAAATCCAATTGGGGATCAGATAATTTCTATTCCATGGTACGATAAGGTTCAGTTACTGTATTCTTATAAATTGTATTTATGAAAAATGAAAGGATCCTACTAGAGATAAAAATTAAATATATATATCAAACATAAATAAAATTAAAAGAACGAAGGGATCCAACTGAGTTTATATTAATATGCTTTTGCCTAGAAATCAGTGTCTTGGTGTCACCCAAGCAGTGGAGTTTCACTTTAAGTACATGATGAAGTGCTTCAATGAATTAAAACAAAATACTAACTTGCTTGAGAGTTTACTACCAAAAAAACTCATCCTACCTGGGTAAAAAAAAAAATCAGGGTAACTACACAGTTTTACGGGCTTCTTAGTTACTTTTATTTCCCATACTAATATCAGGATATTGATCCAAAATACTAAAAAGAAATTCTATTATTCGCATAGTTCGCGTTAATTTGTCATATCCTAATATTAATTGATATGTTTGGCATATTCTAATTGTCCTGGGTTCAGCAGTAGCAGTCATTTTTCTCCTTCTTAGTAGCTGGGGCATTGCTGTGGTTTTGACTTTTGGCCTGGGAACAGTGCTGATAACACCCATGTTTTTAGTTACTGCTCAAATGTTTAGACTGATCAAGGACTTTGTGAGGCTCATGCTCTGCCAGGGAGGAGGGAAAGCCGGGAGGAAGCAGAGACAGGACACCTGACCCAAACTGACCAAAGAGGTATTCCATACCACAGCACATCATGCCCAGGATGTGACTGAGAGTTACCTGGAAGGGCTAGTGGACTGTGGGGTTGGACTTGGTATCGGTCGGTGCTCAGTCAGGCTGGGGGGGGGGGGAGTTATCGGTTGGTGGGTGGTGAGGTGTTGTATTCTCTTCCCTTGTTATTTCCATTATCATTATTGTTATTGGTGGTAGCAGTAGTAATTTGTGTTATACCTTAGTTACTAAACTGTTCTTATCTCAACCCGTGGGAGTTGCATTCTTTTGATTCTCCTTCCCATCCCTCTGGGAGCAGGGGGAGGGCAAGAAGGGCGGGAGTGAGTGAACGAGCTGTGTGGCTGGGTTTAAACCACAACAGTTTCTTTTGGTGCCCAGTGTGGGGCACGAAGGGTTGAGATAACAACAGATCTGAACCGGATTAATAGTCACTTGTCAGAATGCTGATTTATTGGCTCTCAGAGTTGTTCCTCTTGATCTCACAGTTTCAGAATGTATCTTACTTAGAGCCGGTATTTGGTGTGTTAGTGTTTATCCAGTGTGGGGCTTGGGCTAAGGTTCTTGTCTCACTGTGCTTTATGGCAATGACTTGTAATACGGGTGGGCTCCGGCAACAGAATGAGATGGATGTGGCCGTGGACTTGTGCCCGGCCGTCCCATTGATCTTCACAGTCCTGGCCCTCGTCCTCACCTCCATCTTCATGAGGCTGCGGGGAGCCGAGGGGGATATATTAACAGATATATTCAATTAGGGGACTATAAAAATATGCAGGGGGATCTGCATAGTATGTAGTTCATTAGATAGATACACTCTCCTACATTCAACCTGTATTTTTAAGTTGTAAAACTAAGGGCATAGATAGCTCTTTAAAACTGTGGGTCCCAGACAGATAACCAGGGCCATAGACAGGAAGATGCAGATACAAACTCAGTAAAATCAGTCAAAATTTTAAAGTAAAAAATTTTCAGTAAGTATCAAAATACACACCCACAAACCACGTAACCTGAGCTGAATATACTTCCTCTTGAAGAAATGACTGAATATAAAATTGCCTATACCATAATGCAAATATTTTACAAACTATAACTTAGCTCAAGTCTTAATGGGGAAGTTAAAACAAAAATGTTAAGATACCTAGATGATTCCTTTAGAAAAAATAAAAGGAATTTTGGTTTTAATCCAAGTCAGTGTTGGAAACCAACTTCAACTTTTAAAAAAATTATGATTAGTCAAAAAAAAAAAAACACAGAAATTTTCTTGGATGAATAAGCTCATTTTTTAATTTCTATATTTCACCAAATGTTCGTAGGTCGATTAAGTGAAGTTAATACATGTCCCAGATGATTTGTTTCTCCTATCTGCCAACAACAACAAAAAAAACCCAAACAACAAAAAACAAAACTGATAAACACCTCTAATCATAGCTAAAGTTCAGAGTCCCTAATTTGATTATCTTACTTGGAAAACATCAAATGCCTTTTCAATTAACGGAAGTTTTGCTTAAGCAACAAAAGACGATTAGGATACTTGGCAGCTACTGAAGTTTGATTATGTAAGGTATTATCCTTCTGCAATTTCTATTTTCAGTATTTATGAAGATTATTTTTAAAGCTGTCACTTGATATGTTTCAAACTGATACTGTATTGTTAGTTTTGATTATAAAACAAGAAAAAAAAAGTATTTTTAAGAATCATGACTACCATAAGTAATCCTACATGAAGTCAGAAAGATTCAGAAGCAGGTCCATAAATTAGGCTGTCAGAATTACTACAGTTTAGTGTCCTATTGTGTTAAGTAGAAAGGTTTTTGTTAAGCACTATTTCCAGACATAATTATCACATACAGAATGTATAAGGGCTTGCAAATGAGCACAATACAAGAATGCACAAGCTTTAAAACCTTTACCATCGCAGCATGCTAAGCAAATCATAACTTCAGCTACTTTTCCTATGTGAACTGCAGCTTTTCAAATCCTACAATGAGTCAGCTACAGAGAGATGCATAGCTCCTGCTTCAAATTCAGAACCTTGAACCTTCCGCTCTCCGCAGACGACCAACACTGTGTTTGCAGATGAACATTTCAGAACTACTTTATCGTTCTAGATCTATTAACTGGCATCTTTACCTAAGTGCCTGAAGCTCATTTACTCTTCTGATGGTTACTTAAATGCAAAGTGTTTTCAAAGGACTCAAAAGAAAGCCCCATAAGCTTTGGTAAAATTATATGAAAGTCCTATTCCAGACCAGCATTTGTGTTTGGCTGGTCAAATCACATTAATCTTCCAAGAAGCACTTGTAATGCTGGATGATGAAAATATAAATAAATAAATAATGTTATCAATTCCCTCCCCCCTAAAAAGGGTAAAAAAACAACAAACAAACAAAAAATAAAGGAGGAAAACTGAAAAAGGAAAAGAGACAGTCTACTGCATTTCAGTACCACAAGAATGCAGACTGACAACCTAGTGGGAGGAAGCAAAAGCAGAGCAGGCAACTCTCTTTATGTAAATGTGGCTCTAAATTCTTGAATACGAAAGAATTAGATTATTTCTCTGGGTGAACAGAAAGGGCTATTTAACCAAAAAAAAAAAAAAATTAAAAAAAAAATGTTCTGTGGACTGATAATGGCTAAGATTTGCATCAAGCACAAATACAAGGTAATTAAAATGAGAGAGATGGAGGGCTGCAGGTAATGAAGCCTTAACCTGAAAAAGGACTTGGTCCTTGTTGTGGTTTAAACCTAGCCAGACAGCTTGTTCACTCACTCCCAGTGAGTCGTGCCGGGCTGGAAGCAATCGAGGCCCACCCCCTACCCCCGCCACCCCCACCCTGGGGTCTCTCCCCTTCCCCACTCCCGGAGGGATGGGGAGGAGACTTGAAAGAGTGCAACTCCCACGGGTTGAGACAAGAACAGTCCAGCAACCAATGTACAACACAAATCACCACCGCTACCACCAAAAACAATGATAAGAGAAAATAACAAGGGAAGAGAATACAATACCACCCGCTGAGAAACAAGTCCGACCCAGAAGACCCGTGTCCTTCCAGGTAACACCCAGTTACCACCCCAGGCATGACGTGCTGTGGTATGGAATATCTCTTTGGCTAGGCTGGGTCAGGCGCCCCATCTCTGCTTCCTCCCAGCTTCTCCTCCTCCCTGACAGAGCATGAGCCTCACAAAGTCCTTGGTCAGGGCAAACATTACTTAGCAACAGCTGAAAATATCGGTATTATCACCTCTGTTTCCAGGCTGAAGGTCAAAACACAGCACTGCAATAGCTACCAAGAAGGAGAAAAATTGACTGCTACTGCTAAACCCAGGACAGTCCTGCAGCTGAAAAGGTCAAGTAACAAATGCATTTTACCGTCTCAAATTTCATTCTACATATACAAAGTATAAAGAAACAGAATAAATTTAAAAGATAAAAAAATTTCTTTTTTGTTTTGTTTTTGTTTTCCCCTTGTCCATAAATGAATACAAGTCTCTGTCTCTCTGGAAACTGTCACACACTAGACTGACATCTTCCCTTCAGTGCTAGATACAACTTTCTTCAATTGCTCTAGAAGTACCATCAAAGGTTTCCATTTCTTGACAGTGGGGGAAAGGAGAAATAGTGGCAATACCAACCAACAAACCAACAACAATATAAACTAGGGGTATCAAGCCATCCTAGACAAACTGGCATGTAAGCAATTTATTACACCAGCTATGGTATACAAATCGTTCAGGGATTAAATTATCAACTTCTCCATATTTATATATGAACCAAATGTTCTAATATTTTCTTGTAAATAAACAAATTACACTGCTGGTAATAAAGTAATTTCCCAGTTCAAACATTCCAAATCACTTCTGTAGTTAAAGAGAATCTTTTACATTTAAAATCAGAGGATACTGATTTACTTCCAGCATCTCAGCTGCAAGTTATACAGTTCTGTAACCTCTCTAATTATAAACTTAAAATCAAATATATGGTTCTTTCTAACATAAAGCAGAGCCAAAGAGGCATCAGACTTACTTTAAAAATTTTTAGAAATAAATTTTAGGTACCAAATACAAAAGCAATACTTAATTACAGTATGGCAAAGTTAACTAGTACTGTAGTAACTTAGCCAAGTGGAATGCTCAATGTAAACTTTTAATTAGTGTGGAGCAGTGGAGCATTCAGTTTTTGCCACTGGCAATAACTCTGCTGAAAGAAGGGATGACTAATTCTGTTAAACAGGTGAGATTTAATAAGCAACTTGTTTAAAATTAAAAAAGAGATTTTTTTTTATTTATTTTTTTTTTTAAGTACATACTTTCCTATCCTTCCATTTGTTTAAAGTCTGTTCTCTTTTGGCTACCATCAATAACTCTGGTATGCTACTAGTGACTTCAGAATATAATTCAAACATACAAGAAATTTGGGTTGGAAATTACATGTTCCCTTGCCAGCAGTCAGAATTTACTCCCATATCATAAACTACAGATTAAAAGAATAAAGTTTAGACTGTTTGAGCAACACTTAAAGCATTAAACTAGATATACCTATGATTAATGTTTTTTATATATATATATATCAGCAGCTTTATTTGCCACCGAAGAAAAAGCTGCAGGCTTTCTTTTTATTGACCCTTCGAGGATAAATCATAATCCCTGGTGAAACTGAACAGTTTGTATTAAATACATGAAAATATCTATGAAAACCCAATTTATTTTGAACACCTCTTCTCCAAATATTAAACATCTATTTACCTTTTTAAAAACAAAAAAACAGAAAAAAAAAAACCAGAAAAAAAACCAAACCCCAACAAACCCCCAAACAAAACACACACACACAACACATACACACACACACACAAAAACGACCAAACAAACAAAATCAAAGCCCCCAAAATCCCTGTGGTTTACAGGAAAAAAAAGATTTAACCCAAGAATAACTTTCATCAAAAATATTATCCCCATTCGATTCTGCTCTTCACCTCCTACTCAATGCAAGAAATTAAATAGAATTCTAAGTGTTGGATAACTTTTGCATCATGAAAATTAATGTTATAATGTGAAACATAAAATTTAATTCTGAAATAATGTAACTCCCCAGTTTTACATGAGGTAGAGACAGACAAACTTCTTTGTGGGTTCAGCTGGATACCTACATTGTATTACGGCCGGCATAGACAACAATTTACATGTTGCAATAACTGTTTTAACTAATTATTTCAAAGCCTTTTCCAAATTATATAGCATGATCTTAAAACCTATACGTTCTATATATTACACAGTCTGATAATTTTATCTTTGGCCATAAGGAAATTTTCTTTTACTTGGTATCTCTTTTTTTGAACCTGCTGTTAAAGGTAGATGCTAACATTTTCTGGGTTCTTAAACCTGCATATTCTGTAGAAGGATCCATTTATTACCTTTTATGAAACAGATACATACAAAACACTTCCAAACACCACTCTTTAGCTCTTCTCCAAAAGAAAAGATGACAATACCTGTTGAGCCTGCAACAGCTGCTCAGCAAACTTACGTACTTCTGATAGTAGAAGAGATATTAAAGAATTCCTTAGTATGGTGTTCCTTCCTAGCAAAACCAGTGTGTGTGATACAGCATGCAGTGCCTGAAACTAAAGAAAAATAACAATATATGTAATCCTTTTTACCCCCAAAAAGGACTTTAAATAAAAAAGTGATTTACATATTAAATAAAAAAGTAAAATTCAGAATTTTAATGTTTAAAACTCTATTAATTACACACGTTATGAGATCTATGAGAAACCACATCCATTGCCCAGAAACTTTATTTTCTTGAAACATTAGCACTACAGGAAACCATCATATGAACAAACTCATGCAAGATTGTGAAATCCCCAGCTGGTAGCTTTTCAGCATTAGCTGTCATCTTGCCCATCTGCTGTCGTAGAAAACTGGTAACTGCCCTGCACATACGGTAATTCTGTTCATCACAGGTAGACAAATGAACAAACGAATTCTTTGAAATTCAAACAACTATATGAGCAAGTTAAGAGCTTTACTGAGTTCTCTGTCAATAGAGTTATCAGGAACAAACTTGATTAAATGCTAACTAACACAAGACACCATATTTTCAAATTCAAACAGTTCATTATCAGATTGTTGCTTAACAAGCTGTAACCAAAGCATTTCTCCTGAACCACAGAAGAGATACGAACTTATATGAGAATTATATTAGCAATTTTTTCCCCACAGTCTTTTATTTATATATATAAAATAACAAAAACAAAAACCACAAAATAAACAAACAAAAAACAAGACCACAAAAAAAAACAACAAACAACCCAAAATAAACAAACAAACAAAAAACCCAAACCAACTCTCTTGTTTTCTGTACTGGAAATGTATAGCTATTATGCAATAAAACCTACTATTCTCCTAAAGTAAACACTAGTAGAAGAAATTGTCATTTCTATATATAAAAGTATTGCAGTTCTTTCAAAGAAAAAATACACATTAAATTACACATTAAAGTGTAACCTATATTTTTATATAATGTATACCCCTATGACATTAACATTCAGTATCTCTTTGTAAATGAGTCTTTTTGACTGACAAAAGGATATATGACCCAAATTTGTATGTGTAAGAATAACTACATCTTAACCACTTGAAAGCAGACCACTGCATCCTATTAACAGTCGTGTTTAGTTCACTAGCCAGCTGATGTATGTATACACACACACGCGAGCACACACACACACACACACATATATATACAAAAATAAAGATACTTGCTCCCCCTTCACAAGTTTGCACTGTATGAATCGTCCTGGAAATTACTGAAAACAATGAACATTTTTATTTTTTTTGTAGTTATTAATGCTAGCAGCTGAGATTTAACTAAAATAGGATTTTTCACAATATTTCGGTATCCTTTCTGGTTTAGAAAAGTCATCATTTTCTAGCTGGAATTCTGTAGGACTAGATATTCAAATTTAAAGCCTGAGCCTCTACTAAAGAAGTAAAAGGGATTTTGTACTGACTGTACTTACGATACTTGAGATATGGGTATCGATGCCACTGAAAAATCCCACTTGTTAACTGGTTAATTAAAGAGTATGGATTTAATATTCTACTTTGGTGGAACCTTATTTTAAGGGGAAAAAAAGGAAACAACAAAAAAATAAGGTTAAAAATAACATTCTCAGGCTATATGCATTAAAATCAAATAGAAAAATTTATAGCATATAAGCAATGAACCTGTAAATAGTGAACAGAAGTAAGTCTTCGTGTTTCCGAGCAATGTTCATGTATTACTAATTAAACTCTGGAAACATTCAAACGGATACTAGTTCAAATAGTATGCAAATTCATTAAAGATAAAAGCATATCTTTAGCTCCCCAGTCTATGAAATGTTACAAAAGGAACTGAAATCTTTTAATCCCTTGGGCTTGCTTAATGGTATAGATGAAATAAAACCTCTGCTCTTCAGGGATTCTCAGGTAAAAGCAGTCAGAAAATTAGATTGTAAAAAACATACAATCAGAAACAAGAAAATAATGGAGCTCAGTTCACTATTCAGGAGCTGCATCATCTGTCCCCAACTCTCCTCTAACACCTGGGCTTCTGCTCTCTTCCCATGTTCCTCAGGATGTAGAGCAAGAGAGAGCAATGCTATACCAGAAGCTGGGAAGGACATGTGGATTATTGGCCTGCTGCTGCCAAACTGAATATATAATGCTCTGCTTGCCTCAAGCATAATGATTTGGTCTCTCCTCCACCCAGCCACTGATTTTAAAGCCTACTGGAAGGTATTTTTTGACTTTCTACTTCTTCCCATGTGATTTCGAACTCACTATCCGTTTCAGAAATTGACGGCTTGGCTTCGCGAGCAAAGCTTTGGGAAGGACTTTAACCATGCTTACTACAAGCACGATGACCAAGGGCAAGTGGGATATCCAAATCTGGTTGGAAAAAAGGCTGCTTAGGCAACCAGGAAGTGTCCGACCACGACTGTCAACTCCTGAGCTAACTCTAGCTATCCATGCGCTGGTCCGCCCACATGCAGCATTGGATCTGCAGCTTCCCATGCACCTTGTCACCTACCATTTAGGCCCTTGCCCGTCCACACAGACAAGTCAGAGCAAAAGATTGACAAGCAAAACAAACAGCACACTCCTATGAGTCTTGTTTCCTCAGAAAATTGGGATAAAAATCTTTACTTACAAATTATTTGTTTAGAATTCATTTATCAGAATGTGTTACACTTTTCTTCAGTTACAGCTATCCAGAACTTCTGAGTTCAGCTGCTTCATGAGCTGCCATGATATACTACACCCCACAACTGTAAGAACATTGCACCACAGTTTGTTTCCCTTGTTTACAGCTTTCATGCCAAGTAATAGTCCTCTTCCCCAAGTGACTAGCATATTTGGCAATACAGGACTAAGGCAAAAAATTATTACAGGTATCCTCAAATTGTGAGGTGTTAAAAAAAACCACAGCATTTTTGCCTCTGAATTCACATCACCCTTGCCCTTTGCTGACTGAAGTCCAACCTCTTTTCTAACTCATCAATGTCAACTGAGAGTTTCACTTTTGGACAGAGAACCTTAGTAGCCCTTTTTTAATCTTACTGTGATGTTGCTTCCTTTGTTAATTTGACAGCTGTCATTCTGTCTCTCTTCCTGTTTATGCTGCACTGTTTCTCCTATCTTCAAGCCTTGGGATTTGATGCATTATTCCAATTCTTTCCTCTGTAAACCTCATCTCAAGCCCTTGCTTTGCCCTTTGTCTTTCATAATCTTTTTCACTCTTTTAAACCTGATGTTCTCTGCTAGGACCCTCAGTTAGCTTGGCTGCTGCAAGCTGCCTTTTATATTACAGTATTTCAGGACTTTATTGCAGAGCTTTAGCTGAAAACATTCTGGCAGACAGTGTGACATACAATAGAGGCAGGTCTCTTTACCACGTTTGACTGCATGCACCAAAAATATTACAAAACCCAAGGAAAAATGCAAAAGGGGTGAACAATTATTTTGTTGTTTTTTTGTGTTTTTTTTTTTTTGTTTAAGAAAAGGTTCAGAAAAGGTGCAAAAAATTAAGAAAATTAAAATATTTCAGTATCTGCAAAAGAATTACTGCAATACAGTACCTGTATGCTGTGCAGAGGATGGAGATGGAGAAATAAGTAACCTACAGTCTGTCTACTAAATCTTCTGAAAGTCAGAACACTCTGGTGAATTATACTGGAAAAGCCAGAAATGCCAGCAGTACGTATTATGATACTCACCGAAGTAAACATGCAACCTACTGGCTTAGGTGCAGCTTTGTTGAATTTGTGGAGTAAAGAAGGAAGATCTCCAAGGAAGTGAACTACATGAACTCCTACCAGTTGTCTTTGCTGACCAGGAAGCTTGTATGTCAGACTGGGAGTGTGAAAGTGCACTCACAGACTGAAAGTATCTTTTTCAGGTTTATTTCTTCATGGCTGCCTAAAACCTACTCTCTGATTCACTATCAGCAGGGTGCCTCTGGTTCCCTACATGTTTTTATACAATCCAATACCAATTCACTAGCAAAAGAGTCAGCAATTAGTGCATCTGTTAGCTCCTGTCCACAGGCTAAAATAAGCCAAGTCGGCTGCTGCCGCTACATTGTCAAGGAGGAGAGAGAGAGACCAAAGAAACTGCTGCGGAGAGACACTTGCAGCCACCTCCCCATTTCCCCCCATCCCCTTATTGCTTCTTCACACCATCAAGACCTCTGGCAGAAGCAGATTTCCTAGGTCTTTATCCTCTCCTTCCCTGCATAAGGGAAGGGTTTTACTGATTAAGTAACAAGGATAGACTCAGATCAGAACCAGCGCACCTGCAGAGACTGGACTACCCTTAAGTAGTATGTCCTCTGACTGACATACACAAACCTTTCCCCTTCTACTCCTGACAGTTGTAAACATTTGGTACACAGCACAACTTCTTGCTACTTCTTCTAGCTGTTTTCCTAATCAATCACAAAAGAATAAAGCACTAAAGAATATCTTCTTCAGTTTCATTATTCTTCTAGTATGTGTTCCATAACAAATACTTTCTTGAACACCAGAGAGACAAAAGCTACCAAATCTTCCATCTGTAAACACAGTTTATTTTACAAAGAATGCTCTTACATTGCTCTGCTACAGTTTACCTCTGGTAAACTCATGTTGCATTTTATATAATTTATCTTTAAATCTTTAATTATTCTTTCATTTTAAATTTGTTATAAAGTGTTTCATGTTATTGAGATACACTGCTACCCAGGTAACTTCTCTAACTTTCAAACACAAAGCGTGCTGCATTAGAAATTCTACAGTTACAATAATACCATCTCTTTGATTCTAAACTTACTTCACTTTTTCTCTCAGTTTCACATAATCACAGAATTCCAAGGGTTGGAAGGGACCTCAAAAGATCATCTAGTCCAACCCTCCTGCAAGAGCAAGGTAACCTAGAGTACATCACACAGGAACTTGTCCAGGCGGACCTTGAATATCTCCAATGTAGGAGACTCCACAACCCCCCTGGGCAACCTGTTCCAGTGCTCTGTCACTCTCACAGTAAACAATTTTTTCCTGATGGTCACACGAAACCTCCTATGCTCCAGTTTACACCCATTGCCCCTTGTCCTATCACTGGACATCACTGAAAAAAACCTAGCTCCATCATCCTGACACTCATCCTTTACATATTTGTAAATATTGATGAGGTCACCCCTCAGTCTCCTCCAAGCTAAAGAGTCCCAGCTCCCTCAGCCTCTCCTCATAAGAGAGATGTTCCATTCCCCTAATCATCTTTGTGGCTCTGCGCTGGCCTCTTTCAAGCAATTCCCCGTCCTTCTTGAACTGTGGGGCCCAGAACTGGACACAATATTCCAGATGCGGCCTCACCAAGGCACAGTAGAGGGGGAGGAGAACCTCTCTTGACCTACTAACCACACCCTTTCTAATGCACCCTAGGATGGCATTGGCCTTCTTGGCCACAAGGGCACTTTGTTGGCTCATGGTCATCCTCCTATCGACAGGACCCCCAGGTCCCTTTCCCCTTCACTACTGTCCAGCAGGTCAGCCCCCAACCTGTACTGGTACATGGGGTTGTTCTTCCCCAGATGCAAGACTCTACACTTGCCCTTGTTGAATTTCATCAAGTTCCTCTCCGCCCAACTCTCCAGCCTGTCCAGGTCTCGCTGAATGGCAACACAGCCCTCTGGTGTGTCAGCCACTCCTCCCAGCGAGGAGGAGTATCATCAGCGAACTTGCTGAGGGTACATTCAGTTCCCTCATCCAGGCCGTTGATAAAATATTAAACAGCACTGGTCCCAGCACCGACCCCTGAGGGACTCCACTAGTCACAGACCTCCAGCTAGATTCTGCCCCATTGACCACAACTCTCTGCCTTCTTCCTTTCAACCAGTTCTTGATCCACCTCACTACCTGATCATCAAGCCCACACTTCCTTAGCTTATCTATGAGGATGCTGTGGGAGGCAGTATCAAATGCCTTACTGAAATCAAGAAAAACCACATCTACCGCTCTACCATCATCCAGCCACCTAGTTACTTGCTCATAGAAGGCTATAAGGTTGGTCAAACATGACTTCCCCTTGGTAAAGCCATGCTGGCTGCTCTTAATGACCCCCTCATCCTTGATATGTCTAGAGATGGTGTCTAGAATAAGTTGTTCCTTCACCTTTCCAGGGATGGAGGTAAAGCTGACCAGTCTATAATTACCCAGGTCCTCCTTCTTGCCCTTCTTATAAACAGGCATGACATTTGCCATCCTCCAATCCTCAGGCACATCACCTGTTTCCCATGACTTACCAAAGATGATGGAGAGTCGCCCAGCAATGACCTCTGCCAGCTCCTTCAGCACCCGCGGGTGTATTCCATCCGGACCCATCGATTTATAGATGTCCAGATTGCTTTACTGATCCCTAACCCAATCCTCATCTACCAAAGCAAACTCCTCCTTTATCCTGACTCCTTCTGGGGCTATAGGAATCTGGGTCCCCTGGGGAGAGACTGCAGGAGTAAAGACAGAGGCAAAGAAGGCATTCAGCACCTCTGCCTTCTTTATATTCTCTGTCTCCAGGGCACCTACCTCGTTCAGCAGTGGGCCTATATTGCCTCTTGTGTTAGCTTTATCTGCTATGTATTTGAAGAAGCCCTTTCTATTGTCCTTAACCCAACTTGCAAGATTAAGTTCCAAGGAGGCCTTAGCTGTCCTAATTGCCTCCCTACATTCTCTAACAGCTGTCCTATATTCCTCCCAAGTGGCCAGCCCCTCCTTCCATAATCCATAAATTCTCTTTTTCTGCATGAATTTGCCCAGCAGTTCCTTGTTTTATCATGCTGGTCTCCTGCCTCCCCTACTTGACTTCCTACCCACTGGGATACTCTGATCCTGAGCCTGGAAGAAGTGATCCTTGAATGCTGACTAACAGGATAAAGACTTGTCTTTCTCATTTTGAGCACACTACATACTCCTGAGTTGGATAATAAATAAAAAACAATGACACTTAGTTGATGGAATAAAATACATGTAACTGACGCTGTTGTGAGTTTCTGTGCTTGTTTTTTGGTCTTTTTTAAGCAACAAAAAAAGGCAAACCAACCAACCAAAAAATCCCTAACTCAAAACTAAAGCGCAACCTGGATGTCCTTAGAATTCTGGGCTGCAAATCACTGCCATGTTTAATTTAGTTTCTACCTTAAAAATGGTAACACCCACTTCCACACACTAAAACCAAGTACCTTGCGTATATCATCTCATCCCAATCACCTTTACAGGAAAGGCAACACTTTCCTTGAGGACATGCAAACACAAGTTATCAGTTAATCTGAAGACTGTAAGAATCTGATGTGTAAAGAAATCCAGCTAACTCCTAAAGACATTAGGGATCCTGCTGGCATCAGTTTTCATTGACAAATTTACTTTAAACAATGCTATCTTGGCAGAGAACAAGGACGTCTGCATCTTCTTGGGATTCATGAGTTAAGCATCTAAATACCTAATTCATCCAAGAGGCTGGATCCAGTAAATATTGTCAACAGGACGCCATTATTAATCCCAGGTAAACAAGCAGCATTCACATCAGCTGCCACTCGGAGAACTCTGATGTTACTGCTGCCCATTTTTTTAATACCAGTGTAAATATTCTACTGACAATGAAGAAGCAACTCTAGATACAAAATTTTCCCTCCCTAAGAGATTAGAATTTATATTACTTTTTATTCCTCCTTCTTAACTAGTCCTGGTCAGAAGCCTAGAGGAGTGAAAAACTGCCTATCTGCCTGGTGATGCTGAGTTGCCAAGCCATGTTAATAGATGTAGGAGATACTAAGCAGTTAAGTGTAAGCTCACTGAGAGCAAAAGATTTACGGATTAAAATCTTTTATCTGAGGACTGCTTAGAAAAAGTCACTGGATAAATTACAGAAAACAGGTATTCTTCAGCTTTTAGATTTTTAAACTAAGGAGTGAGCTGGTCATACTTAAATTCAGGGATCTAAATCGATGTCTCATTTAAGTATCTAAGATTTATAGACACTTCCAGCAAATGAAAATGGATTTCAGACATTTATTTCCCAATCTTGCACTCTTCTTCTCTCTGCCCACAGTGTGAGAGCTACTTGGAGTACCACTTAAAGATGCCAAGTACCTGGCATGCATACCTAGGAAGAACAGAGGTACCTTGTTTAGGGTTGTAGATTTCACTGCAGTTGAGCACTAAGAAGTTAGGCAAAGAATACTTAACTGTCTTTGCAACTGGCTGTAGATAGCAGGCTCTACAGAGGTGACTTTTAATTTCTGTCCTATCACCAGAACATCCCCTCCATTTGGACACACAAAAGTATTTCCTAGGGAAGCATAATAAATTTAAGCTATGAGAAAACGTGCATTAGTAAACAGGCAAAAAAAAAACAACCAAAAGAAACCCTATGATTCTTATTATTAAAGTATGTACACATATTTTAAGAAATGGTTGAGGTCTACTACCAAAAACCCCTTGGGATACACAGCCACCTTCAAAAACTAGAAGGTGTAATTTTCAGACAAGACAAAATAAATAAATAAATAAAATTTTATCTGTTTAAAAGCAACAAACTGAACTTTTCCATGAAAAGACAATCCTTACAGCAGGAACAACCCTAGGCCTCTATCTGGAAGTGACCCTAATGGAACTAAAGTGCTGGGGTAAGTAATGCTGTGATGGAGCTATGGTGGTCCTATAACTCCTTTGACTAATCACCTTATTATGGTACCCCTGAGACAAAAAAAAAAAAACCAACCAAAACTATTCCTTTTGTTCAATAATATGGCTAGAATAACAGAAGACAAGACCTAGACAGAATTCAAGTGCTTTTGCACAACCATGCTAAGTGAAGGACTGAGGGGTATGCTCTGATGCTAGTGTTGTTCCACATGGTCTCAGCTGCAAATATCACAGAGATGCCAAAGAAGCAAACTGACACTGCTAATGCAATGCTGCAGAAAGTTAGGAGAGCTTTGACAGAAAGCATTCACTGGACAGAGACTGAGGACAGAGGTAAAAAAAATAAACAGCTTTTGATATATATTTCGTATCCTATTCAACAAAATCAAGAACTTTCGGCATTACTTCATTAAGGGCCTTCACACATTTAATTTGTAAATCAAGCAAAGGCCCATCCCATCCCTTTTTTCTCCTCCTAGTGGAAATAATCTATTATACCCTGAATACTAATTAATTACGTGGTTAAAATCAGGAAATTATATTATTTGTTACTAGGAAAAGAGTTGTGCTGACAAAAAGCTTTACAGTGAGGTTGGAAACCATAAAAAAAAATTTGCCCTTATGGTTAAAAAAAAATAAATCTTCCTAACTTCATTCTGTAACAGCAATAATTGTAGCTTTAGTACATGATGTGTATCAGCTGAGGCTGCCTGAGGAGGCAAAGGGGACAAAAGTCTAAGAGTCAGACAAAGTTTTTTTCACTCATTCATTCATTCATTCATTCATTCCTGTCTAGTTAGTTACTCTGATCCACTTTACTGAAGTAAATGAAAGTCAGTCTTTTGGTGATTGCTTTAGACTATAGTGATTTACAAGACAATGGATTTTGATTACCATTTGACTCAAACAGCTCTCTACATAGGACAACAGATTGCTGAGAAAATTTAATTCAACAATCAAGAGATTAAAACATTGACTCTTACTAGACCATAAAATCCTGGCAACACATTTTAATATTCATACAAATGAACTGCTCTTCCACTATGCAAGCAAAATTCTTTGGGCAATGAAAACACACCATGGCACAAGAACTACAGTATTCCCCTTGGGACTCAATTTAGGAAAACTGAAGGCCACTAGTTTTATACTTGGGAACCACCAATGCCATGAATGACTATTTTTAATTTTTATCTGGCGCTGAGAAGGCAAGACTCTTGTAAACAGTTATGTACTGTCCCGGCAGTTACTAACAAAAGATACTGCAAATTATACATGGATGGGGAAATTTACTGTCACCCACAACTAGTTGGAACACGTATCAAATATATACTGCTGCACATATTAAAGCCATCAAAGTTTATAATTACTCTCTTCCAAGCAAGTTCAATCATTAATGAATCATACAAATTGTATCCAAGATAAGATTCAAAACCATTGTTCTAACTGATGTCTACTTCTTCAATTGCAGAAGCACACTTCCATATATTTAATTATATAATTGCCAATAAGATTAAAATATTTCTTTCTGCTTTTCACTGTACTAGCTTTCAACTTGTTATTTTAATGAAGATTTGTGAATCTTTTCTCACACAAACATCAGTAAAGGCATTACGTTACTACCCAGAATGCATGTTTAGCAACAGCTAAAACATCAGTGTGTTAGCATTCTTCTCAGGCTAAAGTTGAAACACAGCACTGCACCAGCTACTAGAAAGGAGAATAATAACTGTTGCAGCTGAAACCAGGACACTAAGGAACACACATAGAGAAAAATGGAAACAGGCCACAAAGTCCCAAACAGGGTAAGAAAAGTTCCTAGACACTGCGCTCATGTCTCAGTATCCATGAAGATACTGTTAAACCAACTTCAAAACTACTTTGAACGCAGAGTAGACAATTTCCAAAGGGGCTTAAAAAAAAAAAAAAAAAAAAGAGAGAAGAAAATAGCACAGAACAATAAGGATTTTTTTTTTTTCATTATTTGAATGGAGCAAGCAATTCATGACTCTTGATAAAATTTTCTAAGTCAGTATTGATGTTTTAAACACAGCATGAGAAGAAGCAAATGACCAGAGTTCACTGAAACACATCTCTCTTCCTTCTGGGTCTTGTTTGAAAAAGATTATGAGTGAGGTGGGGCAGATGGTTGAACAAGAACAAGGCACAAGAAGGCAGTCTCTTCTGACAGCCCTATACAGTTTGACATTAAGAATCTTGAAGGCACAAGAAAGCAGTCTCTTCTGACAGCCCTATACAGTTTGACATTAAGAATCTTGAAGGAAATGTACTACTGTCTTCTATTCTAGCGTTTTGATTAATTCCTTAAAACAAAAGGTCCAAGAAAACAGTCACAGATCTCTATACAGAACCCAGGGTGAAGGCCAGGATCTTCTGGCACATAGCTAATCCATTAGCCATGCTCCAAATTACAGTATCAGCTGCACCTAAAAGAAGTACAAGCAGCGAACTGAACTTCTCTCAACAATGCTAAGAAACTATGGTGACACAACTAGGGATCATATTGCATAAATCTTATGTAATGCAGTACCCTGTGACTGTATTTGTCCATGACAGCTCTGAATACAGCTGAAATGCCCTGAAAGAAGCCAGATATAGAAGTATTTTTATTCTACTTCCAAAGCAACAAACAAGAATCTAAATTCAGATTAAAAATAATTGTTTTGACATTTTACACAGCTCTATATCCAAGAGATGTAAATAAGACATGTATGAAGTACCTCAATTTCTGTTACACGGATTTGGCTTCTAAAGCTGATTCCATATACTATGAAACTACAGCCAGCCCAAGTTCACCACAGAAGGTTTCCAGGTAGGGCTTCAGGATGCTGCGCAAAACCTTCACCAGAAACATAAACCACACATGCTCTTCTGAACAGCACAGGGAGTTGGCAATCCCCAGTGCTTCTGACTGTTGCATTTTTCTGATATAGGAGAAATAACCCTTTTTTCCAAAACACCTTGGACAACAGAGACAAACCTTAAGAGAACAGGCACATCTTAGTGCCAGTGAGCAAGTAATGCATCTAGGAGCACGAGAAATGCACATTCATTATGTCCCTGTGGATACGTATAGGGATAGATGCTGTCAAATCCAAAATGGGTAGATTAAAGAAAAAAATGTTCCTGTGATTCCTTTCTGCAGAAGAAACAAAGTTTCTACTCCACTGGAACTGTAATTACACACCATAGCATTTACAGAAGTTTTCCATGGGAAATGATTTCCCATGTTTTGTCAGGCAGTAGAGAACAGTCCATTTGAAAAGCAGTCAGTGGCTCAGCAAACTGAATACAGTCTTGCAGAGCTTTTCTTGTAATACACTTCTGTCAGTTTGAAAGCAGGACTTACAAAGAACCTGCACAAATAGGACAGTGGTTCTGCTGATAGCGGAGTGACTCAACATGAATGAACGATTTGCACTTCAAAAGGCAATGCGCCAGTAACACACAGCCACAACAAACTTCTAAGGGTCTCAGTGCTGAGGACTCAGAAACCGGTGACAACCAAAGCGCTTGCTCCAGAGATCAGCAGTGACCATAGCAGATTTTATAACAGCCGACTGCAGAGAGCAACAGCTCATCTGTACCAGAATTACACAGGATCCTCACAAGCTCTTCTGTAGCAGCCATACAGGGATGTCAGCAGAAGGTGCAGAGGCAGGCCTTTCAGCAGATGATTGAGAGCTTTCATGACCTTTAGATGATTTAGAGCACCCATGCTTCACCCTCAACAGGAGTGACTTGAGAATCCTTCTAGGTATTTCTAAAAGGCTTCTTCCAAAAGACCGTGGGTCTGACAGCTGTGTGCATACTTCTGAGCTACTCTCCAAACATGGAGAGAGAAAAAGAATTAAAAAGCAACATTTGAGAGGCTACTTTCATTAGCAGTTCTTTGATTTGTATGTTTGGGTTTGAGGTTTTGGGGGAGGTTTTTTAAGTAATATTTTATTTTACCTCTCCTAAATGATAGATTTTATTCTTTTTTTCCCTCTCATACTTGTGATGGTTTGGCATTTCAGGTCAAAATACTATCCAAAATGCACAGCTTTATGCAACTGAATCCATGCAGAAAAGCAGGAGTGTATGTCTGCTGGTTCCTACAGCTTCTAGTGCTTTATAATTAGAAACATCTCAAACAATAGGGCTCGACAGCTACAGCAAGTAATTCTGCTCCTGTTTTTCTTCCTTTGCATCTAATGTAGGTATAATTATTTCTTTTCCAATTCTCAAAGGTTTTTAACAATTTTTAATTTGCTCTGCAAAACACTGAGACTACTTTTGAAGATGAGGCGTTAAGCGTAATCCACAGCCAGTTCTCTCTTTGTTCACTTTTTGAAGGTGTTTCTGCAGCCCTTTGTGCTCCTTGACAGTCCATAACAGTTTTATAGGTGAGGATGGCAATGGGAAAGTTGTGTCAAATACTATAGCTGCACTGGCGGCTCTCAAAAGCTTTTTGACAGTTTGTAAGGTTAGCTACAACAAAATTCCTAACATTTTTATGCTGAAGGGATTTAAGCATCCTTCTGGAACCCAAATTTATAGTTTGCCACTCTTTCCAGATGACAGCCTTGTAATTAATGGTAATTTTATTTTAAACCTATAATCTTGATATTTCAATCACTGCTTGAGTAAACAGTGATGATTAAAATTGAAGCATGAAGTGTCCCTAGGAGATATCTGGTACACAGCACATGAAGAATTAGTTATACAGTCTCCACTACTGATTCTGATTTCTACATATTTATTTCCATATTCAATTCAGTTTAAAGAAAACCAAACCTCTAAAAAGGATTTTTTAATAAATCTTTATAAATAATGAAATTACCACATACATGTTTCCTTTTTCTCTAGAAATCTGCTAACTACCAGCGTTATCCCTTAATAATTGGTCTATATCATTTTTAAACTCTTTGAATCTGTTTGATTGAAGTAGTGGCTGTCAATAGGAACGACTGTCAAGTCAATCTATTTGTGGAAGCAAGATATAAAACATCTCATAAAAGCCATGTGTTTAGTGAAGTTATTCAGAGAAAAGATGCCACCTGCAAATTGAGTGGACATATTCCACCCTTCTGGAATGACTTATAAAGGCACTTTGCAGACTTGAAACATCCTGATCTATCAGAATATTTTTCTCTCATTTAAGATGTGTCACCTCTCACTTTAGGCTTTGCCAGTTTCCTGCAATCAACAAGCAGTCCATTTCTGGAAAACCTTTTGATTGCTCTCCTAGAATTAACATTATTTTAATTATTTATTATCTTCTTCTTTGGGCAGAGGAGAAGAACAGGTGGAAACGCTGGACACAATCAACTATGAAGAAGTCCTTAATGAATCCCTGCTCAAGTTTGCTGTGTTCTTTATCTTGTAATCACACACACACAAAAAAGTCACACCTGCATGATTCTATTCCTGATGCCACACAAATGGTATGTATACTCACATTCTTTCAAAACACTGGCCATGGATACCTCTAATTAAAAACTAAGTATCACACCATGGCAACACTGAAATAAAAAACACCCTGGTATTAGAGACACAAGGCTCTAGTCCTGGAAAAGCTTCAGTATATGAAGATTTCTTTCTGAACACTTTCTAACCAAAATACAGGCACATCCTCTTCCCTTCCTCCAAGTCTAGCAGTAATATTTGCCAGATATTTACATTCTGGGTAAATACTTAATACACAATAAATGGGATTAATCTGCAATTGAGACAAATTTCTTTTCCTACCTAAATGAATCAGTGAACACAATTTCAATAAAGATTTTGAAGAATAGTGAAAGGCTGCTTCTTCTTCCTTAAAAACAGGTTTTGGACAGAGAAAGATTAACCTCACTGTGCTGAAAAACTTTCTCAAAATAATTTTCATTTAAGTATAGGAACAATAGCAAAACACAAAGATAACTGGTGGAAAATGGCTATGTCAAATACATGCAACCAGTGCTGTCTGACATGTCATGTCAGGCCAGGATGGATGGGGCTTTGAGCAACCTGGTCTAGCAGAAGTGGGGCTGAAACTGGATGATCTTTGAGATCCCTTCCAACTCAAACCATTCTATGATTCTATCTGTCCACAGGTGTAGCAGATGTCTCATTTCTCATTTTGCTAAAGGCAACTTTGAGCTCATCCTAAAGTAGGGACCTAGTACCTGGTCAGCATTCATTAGGCTTCATGGATTATTGGGATACAATCTTCATTTACTATAATGGTAGTGTAGTTTACATACATGTGGACACTATATTGGTACATCTAAGTCTCAAACAATTCCACCATGTCTCGTCCAAGTTACTCTAAAAGACAACGAAAACCAAAAAGCCTAAGACAGACATGGAATTCAGTACTTATGAGAAGCCTTGTGAAGACAGACTAGGGATATTTCAGTTGAATGAGGGAACTAACAAGATGATGCATGGAACAGTGCAGAATAATGAATGCAGACAAAATGCAATTCAGTCCTGTTGCTGTCGGTGCTGGGGACATGCTAGTTCTGAATTCCTCACTCATCTGCTGACTTACTTTTAAAACACAAATTTGCAAATGTATAGAGAGTGTCAGAAGTTATCTGAAGCAAACCAACTTATTTAATCTAGGTGCACAAGAAAGAATAAAGAAATCATATAGTCATTACTTTGTGAATATTTACAATATATTTTCATATAGCAGGTGGAACAATGTGGTTTTCTCTCATATTTTCTATAAAGTTGTTTTCATCTGCCATTTTAACAGTTTTAAAAAGTCCCATACTTAGGAGCAGAACAGAAGAACTCGCATGCTTGAGCAATAACTTTTTCAAATGCTTTAGAGCAAAAAAAGTCAATATTACAAAAAAATAACAATCACAAAAATCTCAAAGTACCCTTCAAAATATAATAAGGCAAATTAATATTTTAAAAGTGCATAAAATACAGGAGAATACTGCAGTATACTGAAATGGCATAGGAAAGATGGAAGATGTTTTAAACTTACCCTATTGACACTGCTGTTTCTTAAAATAATCTGTACTAGATTTTTCTTAAATTCTTCCAGCTTCTTGAAGCACTTCTTCAAAACATGGTTAGACAATTTATTATTAGTTATGAAACTGATCAAAACAGAAACTGCTTCAGTAAGAAAATCTGAAACTGGAAATTTAGGACTGTTGTAAAAAACAGTCAGTCCATCAAGCAACTGAGACACTGAATTGCGTATGGTGAAAGAATCATTCTCAAGCTCTGTGAAGTCTGCTTGAAGGATTCCTTCTTCTGACAGTTTTCTTATTTCAAGCAGATGTTGCAAAAACTGCACTGGAGCAGTCAAAGACTTCTCCTTGCTAGTACTGCACAGACTCAGTGGGGGAACTCTTTCCAACAAGCATTTAGAAGTGTCAACGTTATGTTCAGATTGGTGAAAATCAGAAGCTATGCCTAAAGAATCGAATGCATAGTCATTAGAGACATCACATCCAGAGTCTTCTAGCTGGCTTGAGTAACTCACAGGGTTTATGAATTCCTGATCCAGAAGAGTTTCAGCAGAGGCATCTGGTTTTCCTGAAACACAAATGTGAAAATTACAATACATGCTTATGGAAGGTGACATATATCCTTTTTCCTCTTGCTTCCATGCAAAATTCACATAGCATACATGTTTGCTCCCCAAGAACTTCCCATGACTAGAATTTAGCTGTGGAAGAAAGTGACATAAACTTTCAGAAGGTAGTGTGTATTTGAGAGCAAGATGTTTTATGCTCAATAGCAAGATGAATAGTAATTCTGAGTTTAAAATTCCTTATGGCTTTGAATTTTCACACATGTAATTTAAGTGGACATCACACAAACAATTTAACTGGTCATTTTTTCTCCCATTAATTCCCTGGGAAGGAAATGCATGTAAATTTCTGGTCCCCCAACATTTTCATTACTTTTATTCTCAAGAACTCAGACTGCTTTTAAAAGACAGTGAAGGTCTATTACTATAACCGTGTCAAATGAGATCTCTCTTATTTGTACTCTTCCTCCCCATGTCAGGTAAGGAATTCTAACAAAGTCAAAGTTGAAAAGAACATTATACTTGAGATTTTATTATTTAACAGAGGAAAACATTCAGAATAAAAAAATATCTTCAGTTACCATCTATCTTATACCATCTTCTTCAAAGGCACACAAACTTTATTACAGAAGGTATGCATAGCATTCACACTATTAAATTATTTTCATACACCCTTGTAGAATCTCTTTCATTCTATTTCACACATTAGATACATTTGAATCAGTGCCTCTGGGCATAAACTCAGTACTAGATGATAACAGACTCCCTCTCTGCTATATGCTACCTGTGCCAAAAGATTACAGTCAAAACAAGCATAAGACATTAGAGCAGTGAATTGGAAGGCCAATACACAAACATCTCAGTGCCACAAGGCAAGGCTCCATCTGACTAGCTCTTATTTGTGCCCTGCTTACTGGATCACAGCCACAAACTGCTTCTCCTCTCACTCTTAAAAAAAAATGCATATACTGTTCTTATTTTCCACAAGGGTCCATAGCAATACCTCTGTGTTTGTATTCTTAAGTGAATAAAAAGATCTTATAGATGGTTTGGCCGGATGGGAAATAAATGTTTTATTTCATGGCAAGTTAAAAAGAAGCATTTTAACGCAGAAAACATCAGTAGGCAGCAAACTACAGTATTCTGTACACTAACAAAACATTACTGAAAAAAGTTTATACAGACTTCATTAAATAAACAATTTCAAATTGAATTCTTACCATTACTTTAGTTTCAGAAAACAGACCAGATGATCCAATGAGGGTACTACTACTGAGATGAAAACTGGAAATGTGGTTTGTTTATTTATTGTTGAGTTTCATGCCTTGTAATGTTCAAGCATACTCAAAACTGAACACAATTGGTACTGACTCACTGAAAATAAAAGGGCTAACTGTAGGGAAATCAAATGACACTTGCAGGAGATAGCAAAAGCAGGGCTTGTAAGGCCAGCCTAGCATTTTATATATTAACACTTTTCCCAAATGCCCTGCATACTTGAACTCTGAAAAGCAAGCAAAGAAGCAAAGCACACTTCCCATGGCCTGACTAACAAAAACAGGCATCAATCTTTCATGTCTTCTCTCTCTAAGGTTTTGAGCAAAAGACATTCCAGAAGAAAAAAAACTGAAAGCTGTTTTTGGTGCTGTTTACAGAAAATAAGCCCTTCTAGGGAATCCATCTATTATGAGTTTCACTGTGTGGGTATTTTGTTCTTGTTCTTAAACCCATGGGGCAACATGAAAATTGCTAAGAAGATGTAATGCCAGGAGTCAAGAAGCAAAGCAAGAAATACGTGCAAAAAAAGTATGTGTGTTCACTGCTTCTCTTGTTGAAAGGGGAGGAAGAGGGGAAGAAATAGCAGTGGTAGAAGAAAGGAGAAGAAAAGAGAAGAAAAAAGGGAAGTAAAGAATAATACAGAAATAATACAGAAATCAGTAGGAACCAAACTTCAGGCTGTCCCCAAATAAAAGAGGTAGTATATTCAGTGAAACCTTCCTACCAGTAGTAAACATTGCATTTATGCTCAAGGTTCCTACTCACTGACATATCAAACTCCTGTGCCATTATGAGTTTCCTGAAAACCCTGTTACAGTACATCCCCGATAGCAGCATATTTCCAGTCCAACGAGTAATACAAAATGCTTTAAAAATGTTCAGTTATTTATATGTTCTAGCCATCTGGGAGCAGGTGGAAGTTATTTAAAAAAATAAAAAATAAATCACCTACCAGAAATCACTCATTATTTCCCTCAAAATGTCTAGAAACAAATTATTTCTTCTTGAAAGAAGGTAAACTAATCACTTTGTACTTACCCACACATGAGAAAGTAGCCTTGATAATCACACCATGTGGTTATCAAGTACAAGAAAAAAAAACAAAAAACGAAACAGCATTTAGCCTGCCTCACACTAACAATAATCTTTAAACAGTAATTTCAAGAATATTTGACTATAAATACAGTGGAACAAGAAATATGAAAATTTAGTGCGCATGATAAACTCACCACAAAATTTTACAGTGCTTTTACACAGGTAATGAAATATCTGGATATGAGCAATTTTACAGCGGCCTTAAATATGTCACATCAGATTCAGGAAATATTTAAACTCTGAATTCTATTTAGGTCTTTAGCTCCTTACTACCTTAAGATCTGGAGCTAAAAATCAGAACTGTGTGCTCCCCAAAGCAAGACAAGGTCACAAGAACAGCTTTGGGGTGCAAAGACTGAAGCACTCTACATATTCACCACTGCAGAAAGTATCTGTCATGAAAACCAGCAGTCATCCAAGGGACAAAGGAGTGACATGCATACAGCGTATAACATGTAACCAACTTTTGTAGGCATTTCTGTGAAGCTCAAGAACTCAAATGCACACACTGCTTTGGGATCACAGAACAGAGTGAGATGTCCATCAGTCTTACGATTAGAGAGAAAGGAGTCTTCAGCTAGTCCTGACAAAGCAGAGCTCTTGCATACACCAAAGTCCATCCATCTCCCAAATACGTTCTGTCACTTCTGAATAGCCACCTTAATACAGACACCAAGACTCAGTTCAGGGATAAGAAAGGGAAAAGGAAGATCCAATTGCTTTATCAGGGTAGGAAAACACCTTTTGTCTCCCAAATGCCTGTTGCTAGCAGTCAGATCATAAGGATTCTCGAGCTGTGATGAGACAAGGGAATGACCCAGCTCACGGTACTAACACAACACAGTATAAGAAATGCGGCATCTGTAATGTAGCAGGAGCAGGGGTGGTAAAAAATGCTTTCTCAATGCGCTACTGACTGCTACAGACTGCACAGTGTTTGAATGAGGAAGGCCACATCCTATACGTAGTTAAAAATTTAAAAACTGAGGAAGAGTCCCCAGCTGATGAAACTGCAGTGAAATCATAAAATGGCCTTCAAGTCTTTTTAAAAGCTTAATATACCTGCAGTTACACCAAAACCAGGAATTGTAGAAGAGAAAACGGGCTTGAAGTTGGCAGATATAAGAAAGGGAAGACATGGTTTGAATTCTGTAAAGGAAAAAATTACTACTGTTTCAAGCATTAGGCATTGTTTATATTCTCTCATTTTGAGAGAACACACATTGATTATCACTTGAAAATAAAAAACAATGATGTTAGACATATAAAGCTCTCTTATAACTCAGTTACAATTGATAGGATGTCTTTGATGATACTGCATTCTGCTCTCCAAGTAGGTGTTCAGTCAATAACTACTAAAAGAATATGAAAACATATGTGAACTTATTTTTACTATTTCCTATTGTATTCACTTTTCCACGTCTACATTTTTCAGGAGACTCTGTTATTCTTCATTTAATCTTCACTGATTGGTTTTCGCAAGTGCACTTTCCATGAATGATGAATCAAGTTTATTCTCTTCTTAAAAAAAAAAAAAAAATGAATCTCCGCACACATATTGACTGTTTTCTTTATCTTTTCTTCATGTGTAAGCCTGTCTCTATTCTGCTGTTTTCGTGACTAAACAAGCTAACCGGCTGAAGAAAAACAACGCTCTCTCCTCCTCATGAACTCTAAGCCAAACTTCTGTATATATCAAAGCAAAAAATATTGTCTCACATACTTGAACATTTTGAAATAATTATGAAAAAACAATTGAAAGCTTCCAGGATCCTCTAAACGAAGAAATTTTAGAAGCCATGTATACCACACTTTGCTTCTGCATTTCCCTGTTGTTTTGGTTGGCTGGTTTTTATAACCAGCTTGGACAAGAAAGCTCTTCTCTTTAAAGCTAAGGTAATTCATGGTGACATACTTTATACCATTTCACAATAATTTCTCAGAAATGAATGAATATAGGACTGAGTATCTAAAATTCTCAGATTAACTGCTTGGTGCCAGGATTAAATGCTTCCTGGAAGGCTTAGAAACATATACTTAAATTTGTCAGGGATTTTGCTGACATAAAGCATCTAAACATTTATAATTCAGTACAAAGTGAAAAGGATTTTGAGGATATAAACAGTCATTTTTAGGGGATTTCTGTAGAAGACAGCACAAACCTTTGTAGTTCAAATCAAATAATGAATACTTGCAGTATAGATACGGAAGGATTGATAATCAGGTGACAAACATACAGATTTGTATCAGTTACTGCTCACAAAGCAGCTTTCACACCAAATGATCTACTGCATGCTTTACAATACTGACCATCTCAATGAGATGACTGAAATTTGAGATTTTAGCTCGATAAGAGATATTTCAAGATACTAAGGGAATTAATGTTACCTATGAAGACTACCTGACTGAACTATGTCTTATTAAAAACGCTCTGCATTGTCAAACAAACTGAGCTCCACTAAGAGGCAAGAAGTACTGTCCAATGCAGACAGCAATGACCAAGGTGCAGCTGTAACTACCTGAAGGCTGAAATTAGGTGGACTCCCTAAGAAATCAACTTGGGTGTGCATTACTAAAAATATCTTTCTTGAATGCAACATGGTATAAATATTCAGCTTTTTTTGTTTTATATATCCAGAGGCCAACAAAGATCTGCTGGAGAAACTCTAATCTATGTTCGAGTTAGGTTAAGGTTGTCCAAAGAGGTTGCAGAATCTCCATTCTTAGAGATACTCAGAAGCTGTCTGTGCATGGTCCTGCACAATTGGCTCTGTGTGGTCCTGCCTGACAAGGGGGTTGGACAAGATAACCTCCAGTGGTCCCTTCCAAGCTCAACCATTCTGTAGTTCTGTGTTTCCAAAGAAAAAAATTGTCTGATCCTTAGCTCCCCACAACAGACTTACAGGCAACAGGATTCTAATTGCCATGGCCATAATTCTTAATGTGCTTTTACCATATACATTCAGTTTTCACCAAACTTATAACTCTGTTACCCAGGAGAAAGGAGATGAATCTACCATAAATTATGAATTCTACTTGCTTTTATGAACCTTATTCCTAAAAATAGCTATGCATCTTACCTATACAGGGAATTTATAAAATAATAATGTCTTTTCTCTTGCTGAGACAATTGGGTTGGTTTTGCCTCTGAATGGGTTCCTTACACAGAAATCTGGAAAGAAAAGGATGCTTACTGGGTCCCTTTGCCCCAAGTATGTGCTTAGAACAGCTGTAGCAATGCCATCTGATAAGATAGACAGCATCTGCTTTCAAAGGGAGAAACCAAAACAGACCTGTTATCCATGGAAGGAGCAGTACTGAGATTTCAGTGAATCATTACACTCCAGCTGGTGCTTTTTCCAGATTGCAAATTAACTTATTTAATTATCCTGAAAAGGCCTCAGCTTTCATAAAGTTCCCCATTGTGTCACTACAATTATAGGGAACAGATTTATCTCATCATCATATTCCAAGAGCCACAGTCCCATAAATCAGAGCTAAACACACTTTAACTTCATTTTTGTCATCTCATGTATCTGTTCTCAATTTCCTCCTACAAAAAATAATCTTTAGGTTGTGAGACATTACTTGCAATGCTGCTGATGTGCATTAGTACCACTGGCAGAAGCATGGGAGTACAGTAGTACACTTAAGATGACAAATGACAGTTCAGTTTTGAAGGACTGTCTGTCTGACACCATCATGCCTTAGACAAAAAAGGCTGAGATGGCTCTTTGTTAGACTGGGCTGCCCTTATGGATGTGTAAGGAGAGAAGGCTGCCTTTGGGATGTGGGGAGCACAGGGAGGAAGGAAAAATCTCTTTATGCAGAAACATCACATTCCTAAGCATGAGATGAAAATTCTAGCCTATATTCCTCTACCTTACTACCATGTCATAGAAAATAAAATCTTTGCTAAGTGCTATTCAGGGCAGTTTTAAACATTTCACACCATTTCATCTTCTTTCTGGTGAGAGAAGTAATTTCTCCTAGAATAGACTGTTTTTATTATTATTAGTCTGATTTGGACTTCTGGTTCCCCCACTGTTGAGGAAGATTCCTTTACAAGCCTACAGAGAACATATGCACTAAAGAATTGCATACATTTTGGTTTGATCTTTATGAATTCATCTCATGGGTATCTCTTTGAAAACGAGCTTAAAAAAATAAAAATCTATTATCAATTAGATTCTCTCACTGCTCCTTTTAATGTAAGCAGGCAGAGGAAACATCACAAGGTAGGTTATTTAAGTCATAGTGGAGAGTTCTGTCCTTTCAGAGGCTTGAAACCAAATTATTCTGAAAAACATTTAACTGGCTATCACTCTTCCTGCTCTCAAAGCAGGACTTACCTGGTGTCTTCTTTGCCTACTGAGGAAATGCTGGCTCTTTAAGGTTAGTACCCAGAGTTTATGCCTGTTCCTACTGGGCAAGGAACACACAAGCTATGACTTACAGGGAAGTACAAAAGGAAGCAGCAGGTGAATTTTGTGGCCCAAAACAAGGCTGCTGGTAAACTGGAGCTGTGTATCGTCCATAATCAGTTTTACTTCAGCTGATGAGCTAGCTGATTCCAATTCTATATGCTTCTGCTTTTGCAGCAAGTCTGAGCTTCAGCAAGAAGAAGACTGAAGTGTCTTCATTTATACTTATCTACAAAGGAAGTCGTTCCCTTTTTCCCCATGTACAACTAATTGCCTTGAGAAACACACCAAGTTAAGGAGTGAAGCAGAAGATACAAAAATACTTTTGTCTCTGGCTCTTATTTCCTGAAGAGATACAAGTTGCTCCATATGTCTTGACACAGGAAGCAGAAGTTCAGGGACAGTATCCTGAGAAATCAAACACAGCCTCAAGACACAGCTGAAAATCAGACATTCATGTTAATCACATTCTGACTCAGAGTTCAGCATTTCCCTAAACACAGGCACACTATGGTAGGGTGGGCTGGCAACCATATGCTACTGTGAAGGTTAAGAACACAGGAGGGGACTTCGGGCATGACAGATTAAGTTCTACTCTAACTGATCTGTATAAGGAAGAATAATTCAAAAAAGGAGGCGGGGGGGAAGGAAAGAATCTGAATGATTTTTTTTTTCCTTTTTAATTAGAGGAGCAAACAGTTCAGTAAATTCCTACCCACAGCATAAGAAGGAAGTAACATGAACCAAGACTGAAGGTGAAGCTGAAGAAGAGATAATACATACTCAATACAAGTTTTGCTAAACATATACCCTGGATAACTGATTTGGAAACCCTCATGAGTATCAGCCTAAAAGCAACCACAGCAATAAACATATATCCTCTGAACTGTCATTGCTAAAATACATGCTTGGCAAAAAAGGGTAGAGTACTGCATTTCTGCCTTCTCAGGATGGAGTAACAGCTGCAGGCTTTTCAGATCTCTTGAACAGAAGCTGTCAAGAAACAATATGACTGTTGATTTGATGAGCTGATAGCAGCTAAGGAATTTGTCTTAGCGGACAGGTGCTTCAATCCATAAATCCATCAATTCATCAATGCTTTGCCTTTTCATGTAGCTCCAAAGCAAAGTGACAACAGAATGCTCAAAATATTTTATATTCTTCCTTTTGGAAAAACACCAACAAGCTTCTCTCCTCCTTTCTGTGAAATTTCAATCTGAACCAAAATAAGGTAAGAAACTTTGCTTAATGTGACTTTTTTTTCTTCTCAGGGAGACAGTTTCCAAGACAATGCTGGCAAGGTGAAGAATAATGAAATGACAATTACAAAAAGATTTGCTTCTCCTCCTTCTTGGATAGCTGACATGCAACCAAAAGCACCATCATGTAAAATGAGTACTAGTGTCCTCATATTCAGAAAGACAGCTGCTGACTTAGTCAAATAAGGAACTTCCAGACACAGCACAGTGAGTGAATATATACCACGGTATATATTCACCAACGGTGATTTTATAAACAACACATTAAACTACAGCAACTCATGCTACCTAATCATGTAGCAAAGCATGTTTCTCCCCCTCAGTGAGGAACCCCAAACTTTTCTAGGGTCTTTTAGGACAAAGAAGTACTCACATGGGTCAAAAATAATTCAGACAACATAACTCTAAAAATGGGATACTTTGTTCTTTCTACTTGATGTGCTTGTGCATCCATACTGTGTGCAGCTATGGAGAAGGAAAACAGGCATCACAGCTTCAAAGAGCTCACAAATTTCTCACATCAGGGCAATGAAACTCCATGGGCAGTCTAATCATTCCAGAAGCCTCTGAAAGATCTACTATTATTATTACAAACAGCAGGTGGGAAAGTCAGAATGCAGAAAAGGAAGATACAGCTGCAAAGTGAACCTTGACTGAAGGACTCAAATCCTCCAGCTCACAACAGGCAGCAGCAGATGCAAATGCAGTATCTGATCCTTACTGTGTAAGATTTTCCAGTGGTGGATTTTGTGAAACTCTAGTATTTTTGCATCTATGGAGTTGTTAGAGAATACAAAACAGCCAAAGAAAATATGAGGGTTTGAATTCTTTTAAAAGTTGCATTGCTGTTAGCAGAACATCAACTCCAAAAATGAGGCTGGAGAAATGAGTGCAGGAAGAAAAGGATCCAAGGTATCTGTGGATTACCTGACCACAAGAACAAGCACAGCTATCCTCTGCCTTAAAGACAACTTCTCCAGTGTGTTATCAGGTAAACTTGGGCACTATACCATCAACAACAAATTAGAACAATGGCTTGATGAATTTGTAGTAGCCTTCACATGAACAGGACAGAACACCACTTAGACCACCTCTCCTCTCAACTTAGGTTCAAGCTCCTCATCTCAGCACTGGCTAGCCTTTAGCTTCTATTCTCCATGGGCTCAAAAACTCTCAAAACTGGCACAACACACAAGAGAGGATTTTTTTTCCCACCAGAGCAGATGATGCCAGTGGTGAAATGGCCCGTTACAGGCAGGCTTCGCAACAACCTTTAAATGTCAACCACAGATGTTCTGCTATTAATATACATCATGAACTTTATCACCACCAGAGAGCACAGACCTCACTAATAGATAATACTATCAGTTATCAGTAACAAACACTCTTTACTCCAAAGCAAGAGACTGAGCATTTGTCTCCAGTGTAACTGTAAACATGAATGCTCATTCAGCACTTATATCTGTCTGATGAAGAACATATTCTTTCCAAAATAACATGTGGCTCAAATCCGTTATCAGAAGGGTTCATATGTCATACCAAGGTTTAAAGAGGGAGGGGAAGTGGGGGGAGGGGGAAGAAAAAAAAACAAAACAAAACCAAAACAAACAGTCAAAAGGAAGACAGAGAAGAAAACACAGAAAATGGCAGTCTCAAAACTAGACTCCAAGAACTCAAAAGTGCCCTTTCAATATTAAGAGAAATCTGTATGAAGAGACAGAAATTATGATACAGTTCTGATTTTCCACACATTCTTACTATTCTCTTACACCCAACTGTTCAAGAGAAACTGAAGGGAAAGACTGTGCCCTACTCCTCTTGGACAGCAGGTGGGGCTGATGTGAACTCCCATAAGTATTTCAAATGTCAAAAGGTTTTCTGTCTAACAGATTTATCAACACAGTAATCATAAATATAAACAAACATTTGAAGTGAAAAGCAGCTATACGCCAATCCTTCAAATTAGTGGAGCATTGGTTTTGTACCTAGGGGAAACTGAAGCAATATAGAAGGATTATAAATACCACATATGCACCTTTACTATTTGTGATTCCATTAGGTAAACAGAGACTGAAACAAAAGTTCGTCTTGACTGAAAAATGAGACTTGGTCAGCTACCCAAGGTATGTTTGAACAGGCTGTTGAGACCATAAAAAAATAAAAAGACATATCTACAAAGAGCACTTCCTGAACTGATTTGTGAAGCATGGGACTTTTTCAAAGCCAGCCAGCCTGTTGGTAGCAGAGATATACTGGAAAGGAATGTCTTTTGTGGACAATTCACCATACCCATATTAGTGAATATCACAATGGGTCAAATGAACAACAAAGTGTAGAGTAAGCATGCTACTTCCCTGTACAGATAATGAAGAAAGCGCAAAAAATTTGTGCAGCTGTAGACATCGAATATTACATAAGATTTACCATACTTTAGGTCTATGAACAACTTCACTGTGACTAGGGCAATGAAAATTAGCATTTTTTGGTCTTTCAAAGGTATTATCCACTAGGGATAGCTGCTTTTCTCCACCTGTCTTGCAACCAGGAGAGCTTACTTTGCGAAATGAGATAGTATTATTCAGTTCAGCAGCTTAGGGTAAAGAATCTTTAAGAAGTTAGCCTTGGAACACTGAAATTTCAGCTGAATTGATTTAGTTTCCAGTGTTCTGCTCAATCCACAAAAAAATCTCTCCTAATCATATGCATCAAATGCAGTCAGTTCTTCACAACATTAAGACACCTGATGCAAACAGCAGCTTGAAAGTTACTTTTATTCTTAAATAAAGATCATGTCTGTAACAGGGTTGCAGAGAACACACAGAAACAATAACACAAACAGTAACTAAGTATGAACAATCACTGAATCACTTCTCTAGAGAGAAAGGTCTATTACTAAGAAACAAACAAACAAAAACCCCAAAACAAAACCAAACCACCAAACAAACAAAACCCCAAAACAAAACATTAGAGCTTCTTGCCAAAGTCTAATACATTCCCCCTCTCAAAGTTAGAATTCAGAAATCTTTTCACAAGGCAATAAAGCAGCTACTGTTTCAGTATGAAAGCATTGCAGTAAAGCTGCATCAACTTTTCTATCAGGGAACCTACTAAAAATCTCAATGCATAAACTTGTCAGAAACTATTTCAGAAACTTACCATTTTCCAAGCAGAACCTGGGACAGATCTTGTTCAAAAGAAGCTCCTGACGTAATCTAAGAACTTCAGCTTCCAGCACTTCAACTTTCGATTTCCATCCAAAATCTCGTTTAGACACAGTTTTGGCAAGATGCTCAGTGTATTCTTTGCAACTCTTCCCTGGTGGTTTTGAGTGGATAATTGCAAAAGCCAATGCTAGTTTTGATATTTTCAAATACCAAACTTCGTTTTCTCTTCTGCCTTTGATTTCTATCACATTAGAAAAACAAAAAATAAAAAGGTAACTTCACTATGAGGCTGTGCTAAAAGGAAATTATGCAAGGTATTTTTTTGGCTTTGAAAACTGTACAACAGTGAGACCAATTATCTTATTGCTAGTGCATTTCTAAATCATCATGGAAAAGAGAAGAAATGTAAGCATCTGTGCACAACGTGAGAATAAAACATACATGAACTGCACTCTAGCTGTAAAAATAAAATTCAGGCAGTGTCTGAGAATAATTGTGGAAATAGAAAGCACTTCAAATAGGTTTATCCTAGTGAAATATTAAATGCAAATGTTACCTCCACTAAAACAAAGATGAAAGCACTAAAGACACGAACCTAAAAAAAAACCCTGACCCTTTCCCCCAGAAAAAGAATGCATTTGCACTTCTTTATGCTTAGCTTAAGCACAATACATACAATTTCTTGAAAGTATATCAAAAAGTCCCCATACTCAAAAGATAACACTTCTGAGGTTGTTGTTAGTTTCTGATTTTGGACACCTGGTATTGCACACTTGCAGTTCTAACATTAAGCCTCAAAGCTGCAGAGAGGTCTCTGCAGACATCTTCAAAGTAATGCAAGTGGCTAGTAAAGTAAGTGATGAAGATGGTTTCATCAGCTATGTTGCAAACAGTCAGGATGGGGTAAAGGTCACTGTAGGACCCAGAGCTACCTTTTGAATATTTCTTTCACCTTTCAAATGCTTCTGAAACACACAAACAATTCCTGTGCATTCCTTGCATACTGTCCATTTAGACACGCCAGTCAGTTACACTTTGAAACATACAGAGCACAAGGAATAAGACTGCAAATATTCGTTGGGATTTATCTACCTATAGCTATGTTTTAATCTGTTCTCCAATTGAAACTGTGTCAGGGCAAAAAACACCTAGTCTATTCCACCAGTGTACTCTGAAAGCTAATGGGAGAGTAAGCCTTTAGAAACTGAACTCTACTATCTATACCTACTGTTTAAAGCAGTTATGCATGAAATAAACGGTATGTTTTGCAACATTTCTTACTTGTAAAAAATCTCTTTCACACAACCTTTCCACTCATATCTGAGAATACCAGTGAAAAGCTGAAGTTAATTCTCAGCCTCAAAGGATCAGCACCTCTGTGGGACAACAAACTGATATAAGACTCTTGTTTGCCTTATACATCAAAGGAAACGTTTGACAAATACAGAACCATGAAAGTAATAGAACTGCCTTCAAAACTGTGAATAAAGCAAAATACATAGAATCACACTGAAAGAAGAATAAGTAAGTAACAGTAATGCATCCAAAATCTTTGGCTTTGAACCTGAAAGGCGCTCCCCAGATTATCTTCTTAATAGAAATTTCACCCAGGTATTACTCAGTGTCTGTTGAGCTCCATTCTTACGAAGCTCCTTACAGAGCAGAGCCACAAATTAAGGCAGGCAGAAAGATGCCTTACAAATGGATTTCACTGCTGGTTTATCATTTTGATGCCTCCAGAGACTACTTTGCAAAAGCTTTCTGATTCACCTTAGTTTTGAAAAAGGACAAATAAGAGTTGCTTTGTGCTTTGTAACATGCTCTGTCAGTAGTAGCATCTTCCTTTAAATTACATTAGGGGAAGCTGCAGAAGGACCAACGTTCCAGTGTGGGTCAGGGGATGGTATTTAGTTTCAGCATTTCAAGAATGGTCAGATGCCTTTTATGATTAGAGTTACCATCAACACCTTCTTTTCCATCATGCTCTGTTTGTTTCTACTCACATGACATAGTACCACAAAGAAAAGTCACAGCTGTTTGATCACTGATACTTCACCACTATGCACTTTACAAATCTCAGCCCACAAATCTAAATCCACAAATCACAATCACTGTAACCTTAAATAGCATTCCACCTTAATAGTTAGGACATACAGTTAAGTAATAAGATATCTTTTTTGATGGAGGCCTTTTAGCATTTTATACAGACCCATTTCTATAGTAGAAGTGCCTTACACCAAACGAATTTACTGAGGTACCTTCACTCTGGAAAAAAAAAAAAAAAGAAGAATCACTCATTTTCTGGAATAATTACTTGTAAACATGCCTTTAAAAAAGAAAAAAAAAGAAAAAGTAGCACATCACAAAGTTGGTTCTTCTTAGAACAAGATACAATCAAAGAAGTTTTTGGAGAATTCTGTTGTAAACTCAAAATCTCTAGTTTAAAAACAGGTAATTATTAAAAATAGTGCCATACCTATTTCCACAAACAGTGGATTTTGTAAAGATTTTCTAGAAAATATACAGCTCTTCTGAAAAGAGAAGTTTGTGGAATGAAAAGCAGGAGTTTTAAGAATTGATTCAAGTTTTTCACACTTTCCTAAAGGGACAAGTGCTCTCTAAAAAACCATTGGAAAAATCTTTTAGAAAATAACACTGGATGATGCTGCTAGAAGTATAGGGATGCTGGCCAACTGTGCATTAGCAAAAATTGCACAGCCTCTGTTCCTTTCAGGAAGTGCTGCACCAAAGACCACCAAATGCAAATGCACTCCACTAAAAGCATACTGGCAGCTACAGAGTTTTCTCAACAACATTTTTGCTCATATCAGCACAGAAATGACACCAGTAGTTAGACAGAAAAGAAGATTTACAACCAAACCAGAAATCTGGGAATAGAACTAGGCCAAGAGCAGAAAGAAGTCACCAGTCTAAGCCTAGCCCCTAATGCCAAAATATGTCCAACAGGAACTGACAGGATCAAGAATTATCCACCAAGATACATCTGGTATCCAAGTTACTCAGGGATAATAACTACTTACTAACAAAGCTCCACTTGACCCTTTACTCAGTGCTAGGGAGGGAACCAGTAACCCCTTGAAAACTCTGCTAGGAGCCTAACAACAGATACTGCCCTGTGACAAGTTTCCTATGCAAACCTCTCAACCCACAAGCTGATACTGTGAGCGCACTCAGAGGATAGGCACAACTAACACTGCTGTCAAACAGGACTGGGTCTCCAGATTTCCTACGCAAGAGACACCTCCCTCTCTCTCCAGCCTTCTAACTCTCATGCAGGGAGAGCACACTGAGGACCCATTGCCCTGCTGAGGTCCTAGCCATGGAAGGCTGCTGAGTAGCTAGTTAGCTGCAGAAATAATTACATGAAGTCGGGAACTGTCCTGTACAGCTCTGTGTTACATAACCAAGGGAAACTAAGAGGTGATGTAAGATCCTTTCAGGACCACAGATATAAACAGTAAACAGGATAACACAGGGAACCAGGATAAATCTGATTCATAAGCACCACCCTACTCTCAACCTGCTAGTCCCAGCATTCTGCAACTGCATTCAATGAAGCAGCTCATATTACACCATTAACTACAGCAAGATACCTTTCTGGCAAGTCTCACCTTGGTTTTGACTCTCTCTGCAACATGTGAAGAAGAAACACTTCCCACTAATTAGAAAAAAAAAAAATCAGCAAAAAACAAAACACTAGTTTCAGATGACCACCTTTTCAGTTTTCATCTCAGTCGGAAGCTTCATAATCAGCTCCATTCCAAGTGTCAAAGGTTACACATTACTGTTTAAAGCCTTAAAAGATTCATTGTTATTAAAAAATTGAAAACATCAATTAAAGCCATGAAACTTGCATCTAAACTTAAACCATTCATTAAAGAAATTTTAACAAGTGATAAAAATATCCTATTTCAAAAAACCTTGCAACTCCACAAAAGGGTTGTTTATGTACTTTGCTAGTAGACCCCACTTTCATATGGATAACATGCTGTCAAAGTCTGGAAGCTGAGGTCAAACATGTGACATCTTCAAGAAACAAATACAATTTCTGAGCCTATACTGGTACAAAAACATGCCTTCCTCTCCTAGAAATCTCTCACAGCTGTCAGAAGATCCTCTCCTCTCTTACCTCGTTTCTTTTTTCACTGTTAACTACACACAGCTGAACAGCCCAGCCCCTGAATTCACAGCAGTTGCTTTCACTGCTACCAAATTAAGTCTCAAGAGGGAAAAAAAAAAGTACCCTGGATGCTGTTTGGTTTTTTTTGCCTCATGCCAGAAATCCACCACTGTCAACAACAGGTTCACAGGGTTAACAATAATTTTCTGTCTTTAAAAGAAGTGCAGGCATGATTGCTTCATTGTTCTTTGCATTAGCACTCCTGAACTAGACAAATCAGCTTCCCAGACAGGTGTAATCTAGAAAGGGGTACAGTTAAGTCCGCAGTCAGATCAAAATGGTCTGCTCCCTGAGGAAAAAGCCAGTGAGCTTGGGATAAGCCTTCCCCAGCTCCTGGGCCCATGCTCATTGGTCTTTCCCAGCCAGCTCTTGGTTCTTCTACCCAGAGGAAGAGCAGCATGTACTGCACCCACCCAACAAGGAATGAGCAACTCACTTTGCACATGTGAATCCTCAGCTCTAGAGTGTTTAAGAAGTCTTTCAGGGGCTTTTATGGGTAAGGGAGGTGGGTAATTTTAGGTAATTTACCTTTCCGAGCGCTACAGTTTTCCGTCTGACCTTGGAAACAGGGAAGCCACAGAGCAACTGGGGAAACTGGGCTAAGTTATATTGCAATTTAAGGCACCTCAGAATAAAACCAATCTTGTTTGAAGCAATTCAACATTTGAGTAATATTCATTTATGCCACAGAATCGCACACCTTAGGCATGGTCTCTAAGTTTGCCCATGAAATTTATGGTTAACAATGGAAGAAACTTCTGCAAATCTCATAGACAAAACCTAATTGCTTACAATGGGACATTTACTTTTTATTCAGATCATATAGAATACTTTAAAATTTAGCACAGTAAGGCACAAAGTATATTGTAACTCATTTAACTTCCAAGCCATTGAACAACTCAGTTTCTTCACATTTGAAACAGATAGGATATCTATTGTCAGAACAGAGGCAACTGTCATTCATCACTACTACATGACTAAAAAATCTTTATCAACCCTAAAAAATAGTATGTAACAGCCAAAAAATTGTTTTCCTAAATTTAAATATATGGTGTGTCTTTAAAGGCACAAACATAATAGGAAAAACTGATTCTTTGCCACCATTTTTACTTGAACTAGTCTATCAATTACACGCTGCAGAAAAAGGTGAAAAAATTACCCACATCTTTGTAACCTCATTCTGCATTATACAATAGCAACCAAGATATTGACTCATTATAATAGAGCACAAAATGCTGTGAGTGCTCTAGCGGAACTGGGCTGAGCTGCAGACCCATAAGGCCATAACATTAAGAAACAATAAAATAAACTTGATTTAATTGGCATGCCTAACATAATACTGTCTTTCGTATAGACAATAAATAATGATAATGGGACAGCTGCATAATCAAGATGAACTAAAGTATGCCTTGTGTTCCAATTAAGCAGTTTTTATTGTAAAAACATATATTAAACCAAGGCTACTCCACAGTGTCAATTTTAAACAACCTACACTCACAATACACAAAGATATCTGATGTGGACATACTAACTGAGGGAAAAACTTGCTTTTAGTACCACACGCCTATTGCTTTCAGTTGCTTTTAGTTCCACAAGCAATGAGCCTGTGGTACTAAGCCAGCATTTATATTTTTTATGGAGTCAAGATGTTAAAGTGATACTGAAAACAATAAATATTTAAAATACACTATGTCAAAAGCACAAGGAAAGTTGATTAAAATGTAACAGAATTCATTTCTTCTAACCATTTAACCTTTAAATAACTTTTGCTTCTAAAAATCAACTCGTATAAATTCTCCAAAACCAAATAACATAAAAAAAAATTTAAGACTTTAAAGATCCTCAATTATAAGCATTTCATAGCACTTAAAGACATACGCAAGCATAATCACTCAGTATTTCAGTAACTTTTTAGAGGTATGATTTTTCTCCTCTTAACAACATAAATCCTCAGTTTAGAAGGCTATAGCTGAGCTTGCTGTCTAGACTTCCTTTATGATCAATGGACAGAAACAGGTATTTTAAATGTTGAAAATATGCCAAGTGATTTGTGCATCTACTTTGTGATGAAGTTAAGTCATGGCCAGTGAACACACTCATTTCCCTCCCAGGATTATACAGATAGTTAACTAGCTCAGCTCCACATACATGTATTGTGGACAGCTAACTTCAGTGAGACAAGTTGGTGCCTCTCAGGCACCTAAAGCTGAGACAGTCAAAAAAACTATTTAAGTGACTAACTAATAAGAGAAATTTTGCAAGCTTAAAATCAGCACCTTCTTTTAAAAGAAATTTGTAATCCTAGCTGTTTTTAATATCTTGGGGGTGGGGGAGGTGGTGGTAGAAATAAGGGGGGGGGGGGGGGGAGCTTTCTAGAAGAAAACCCCCAAAATCATGGAAAAATCTTGTGAGAATAACCTTGTGAATATTTAAACACTGTCTGTGCACAAACAAAATAGCATACAAATGCAAAGCAAAACACACAGGAAGCATCAAGTATGCCCAGAATTAAAAGACAATAAACCAATCAGTTTGGCCCCTCATAAAGTTACTGTGCATCACTCTTCAGTGAGATCACACGAGGAAACTATTTCCTCCCACGTGAAACTGTGTAAACTCCCAACTTAAGATACTACAAGTATATTGATACTCCCATAACTATATGCTTAGACTATCTCCAGGTTTGGACTAGTCTGGCACTTTGGTTTCTGAACAGAATCATCTGACAGGTTTTTTTTAACTTTTTTCTAACATGTTGTTGTGCTGGCCCATCTAGAGGAGAAATACCATATCAGATTTAACATACAATAATCCCAAATCACTCAGAAGTTCAACTCTGGCAATTTTCTTGAAAAAGCATTACAAAGTACTGACAGCAAGGACAGCTTATGCACCACAGAAGTCCTAAAGGATTCACCTCTGCTCTACTAGCATTAGAACAGGCCAAGTGAAAAACACTAATGTAGGCCTGAGATTTCTTGTTTTAAATTATGTGTATGTTCTCTGTACAAGCTGCAAGTTCTTCCTTTTGCACTCTTTCTTCTCTTCAAACAGGCCTTTTTTGCTGTATCACTTCCAATGATATCTAACAAATCTAGCACAGAGTACCATGTTTCCCTTTACTATTCTTACTTCTTGAAGACATGCAGAAAAAGGAATAAAGCCTACAGTTCAGAAATCAAAGTGCAACTCAGTGGTGTCAATTTATCCGTTCTTATGCCAGCACAGGTTTCTTTTCTGTACCAAAACTGTGATCACTTAAGCGTCTGGATATCACAGATATAAATGGATATAAATTTAGTTTGCAAATTGAGGATATACTTTTCATTACAGCTTTATGAGATTGTAAATGACTGCCTGAATTTCATAGTCTAAGTTTCATATGTGCTAATAATAATTACAGAAAATGTATATTTACAGTTGGCATTTTCGACTGTGGAACATACTCAAATTGCAACAAGAAAGCAGCTGTTATCTCTGAAGTTCTACATATCCCAAAGACTGTATAAGCCCTCAAATGAAGAATTTCAAAGCAGAATTAATTAAAAAAAAAAGGCAATCATGAAGTTTGGAGTATTATACGGGGATTATTTCGCACCTTTCCTCTTCCCACATTGAAGTGTATTGATTAAAATATCACCATAATTTCCTTTTCAATTGCACACTTCCAGCCTTTACCTGAACTGGTTAATTTCCACAGTTTTTCTAATCTGCAAGATTGGTATCTTTCAGTGAACAAGTTTCCTTCAGGTTAAGTTACTAAACAGCATCTGCTGCGTTTTAAAAGCCTTGTTCTTGGCTTTCTTACACAAATTGTATATGGGCAGAATGAAAGATAAAATTGTTCAAAAGAAAGCAAATCTTTGCAAGACGACAAGGAGGAGAGAACAGCTGGAACAGTAAAAATCTAGTACTTCAAAAAGCATGCAGTATGCAATGAAGAATGAAGTCTTACATACACTATAAATACTAACATAACTATAACCACATTTAAATACTTAGTGTCTGAATATTAGTTTATGAAGCACTGAAAGCTGAAAAGAGTGAGGCAAATAAGTGACTTGCCAAGCATTTGCAGCCAAGTCCATAGACAAGTAATTTTTTTACACTTTAATTCCGCCCAATTACCAGTAATCAGTTTCAGGTAAAAACACTGATAACTCTTTTCCAGTAACTCTTTTATAACTCTTTTCCGTTGTCCTTGCATAATTAATGCAACCTTATTCTAACAAGCAGAGCACTAACAATGTTAATCAAATTCGAACATCGACCCTATATAACTTTGTGACAATACAGTGTTCTTACTTGTGACTCGGCTGAAACGAGTGGGAAAAAAAAGATTAGAATTGTCAGATATCAGAAAATTAAGAATCTGAGTACATGCAGACAGAAGAAATACATGGCTTCTTCATTAATAACAAAGAAGTGGTGCAGCTTTCATGTGAAGGCTGGCACTTCCTTCCAATCAAACCAAATAAACAACATTCAGGAAAGCAATCCCTGAACTCCCAAGCCTGCCCATCCGAGGCTCCCCACTCGCTGCCCTCAAACAGAGGCAGCCCCACCGCCCTCATCCAGCCTGACCCGCCTCTGCTGTCTCGGCAGACCCCCGACCTCCACCAAAAGACGCGGGGTTTACGCGACGATGTCTCCAGACGCCGCAAGAGCCGCGGCTGAGCCGAGCAGCCCACGACACCGAGCAGCGGGCAGGCTGGGGGGCACCTCCCCAGAGGTCTGCCTCCCGCCCGGAGCCCTCGCCCAGCCGCAGGGAGGCCGCTGCCACCCGGAAAGCCCCGACGGCTCCGAGCCACAACCCACCTGCTGCAGCGGCAGCCACGCCGCCGGGGCCGCTGCCCGGCTCCATGGAGATGAGCAAGCTGAGGCTGGGAATGGCCTTTCCGGGCGCCCAGAGTTAAGGGGCCGCTCCGGGGGGCGGGACACGAGTTCACTGCCCCTGCTGGGCCCCGTCAGCCCCTCGCCTAGGCCCGGTCCTGGGGTACTTCGGTGGCAGCCGTTGAGTACGGGCAGTCCTCTGTCTACTTGTGTTCATCTCATGATGTGGGCCTAACTTCCTGCTCGCAAAGCACGGACGAGATGAGGGACAAAGGCCACCTTGATGCAAAGGCAAAAACTGCCTCTAATCGAGAAGGTGAGGGAAAGGGAAACAGGGGAGCCCTGTAGGAGACCTCTGAAGACCCCTTGGGCTTCCCCCGGGGAGGGTAGGGAGCGTAGCTGCTGGCAGGGGTTGGGCAAGCCTGGCTCTGTGGAGGGGAGCAGGTGCAGCCTCCGGCCCCACGCTTGTTTTTCACCGTCAGGCTGCTAATGGTCGAGGTGCCTGAGCTCACCTCAGTCACCTGAAAGGGCCCCTCATGCTTTTACTTAAAGCAGTAGTGGCATCTTTACTGCTATAAATTGCATGAAGGTCTCTTGAACTGTTTTGTTGATTAACATCATGGAATCACAGAATGGTTTGGGTTAGCAGGGACCTTAAAGATCATCCAGTTCCAACCCCCCTGCTACAGGCAGGGACACCTTCCACTAGACAGGGCTGCACAAAGCCCTGTCCAGCCTGGCCTTGACACTTTCTAAATCTGGATATTTTAAGAGCAAATAAGATAATAAAATTTCAAACAGTATTTCTTTAACAGTACATTGGAAATAGAAGCTGCCTCTTAGATGAAACACTGATCAAAGCTCACCAGTTAACTTAAGAAATTGTGTATGTGAAATTACATTCTTTACCTGAACTGTGCTGAAAAGGCTGTGTTAAGACTTGTTGGCCAGAGATGGAGTCTTTTCAGTTGAAAACGGTGAGGATGGAGGATAGGAGGAAAGATAAGAAATAAGTAATGAAGTCAGATGCATTAGGTGCAGTTAGGCTTGTCACAATACATCAAGTTCTTAAGTGGGGGGGATTGATCTTTCTAAAGACAGAAGTATTCAGATGTGACAAACGATGTACTTTTAAAATTCTCATCCCCTTTTTTTTTGTTCTTGGGAAATCTAACTTTATTTTTAATAACTTTATTAAAAAAGCTAACTTTTTATCAATATATACAGTGGTAGACTTCTGAAGTAATGTACTTATTTGTTTTTAATTGGAAAAATAAATTTACCATCCAAAGTACAGAAAACTCTTAACACATTAGAACTTTCATTTTAGACTTCAAATGACAAAAATAAATTACGCTTAATAATTTAGAGACTATTTTCATTCTGGCAGCACTACTTTCTCAGTGAAACCCAGGAGAAAAAAAATATAAAACATTCTCTAGCCTTTTATTATGATGACATAATCAGCAGCTACAATTTATCACTATTTGTGCATCTTTTGCGCACGTAAGTGGTGCAGATGCTTTGCAAAGTGGACAGCTATTACATAGATAGGAACATCCACGTCTTCAACTGTGACTGAAATAAAAGAGGCAGGGACGTCAATGCTTTTGCTACAAATCTGGGCTTTATATACAGAGAGCTGAATCTCAAAAGCAGAGCTGGGCAAAGGCAACATTGTTAGTGTTCTAAAAAAGAAGGTGTCTCTGCTATTTGTTAGAGTACCAGTCCTATTTGCAGTTGTAGGCTTACTGAGAGGCACGTAACAATCCTGAGAACTTCTACCGTTACACAGCTGGAGGGATGTTTTTTTGCATGATTATCCTGTACTTAAACATCTAAGAGCTAGATAAATTTTAGATTAACACCCTCCCCTATACATACCTTATTTTATATGGGGCTAGTAGTAGTTAAAACGAACGTGTCTTGAAGTTATGAAATCATGGCATCCAACTTTCAGAATACCAACCAATGTATACATTTTTACAGTTTTTACAGTTTTTAGGTTTGCCTTTAAAATAAATTGAAGCATCCCAATATTTTCAAAACGGAAAAAAGCCGATTTATCTGAAAGCAGCAAATATGGGAACTATCAGCCACAGGTTCACTGAGATGTGTGATCCTGTTCTATTGAAGAGCACTTTACAAAAATTATTTATAGAACTTGTATTAACTCTCTGCACTAAATATTCACAGTGATTGCATAATCTAATAGTACTTTTTCATAAATGAGCAATGTGTGTGTCTGCACATGCATTTGTGCACATGTGCAAATTGATGTTAAAGCCAATAAATAAACGCAGTTCTCATTCTGGTATCAAAACATGGGATGATTAGCACTGTATGTAATCTCAAGTGAACCAACAGTTAAATCAAGCTTTGAAATAAACAGTCTGTAGATCATGAAGGAAGCTGACTCTACTAGTTGCAGATAAATTTTTTGATCTCTCTTTCTGAAGGTGCTTTTGATCTCCAGAACAGTCAAAGGATATATTAATGGTAAAAGGTCATACAAAATAATTAGCTGCCTGTATTAATAACTATACATAAAAGCAGTGCAGGTGTTTAATCACATTAGAAGTCATGAATTCTCAGTATTTAACCAATCCATGTGCTGAATAATTGCAAACAAGTTAGTGGTCAACTGAGAAAAAGCTCCAAAACACAGGCTTCAATCAGTTATTGAAAGTAAGTGGATTGGATTACTGTCAGACATGCAGGCCCTGCTTTTGCTTGATGCCTGCAGTATCAACAACAATTTGTGTTTGGAGAGCTGCAATCTTTCAGAATTCATCAGACATCTTTATATTTTTTATGCATCTGAATTTACCCAAGAGCTAGAAGTGTCTGAAAACACATATGAAATATGCTGTCTCAACTGCTGTAGTTTGCAGTTTTGTTCAGCAGATGTGGGGCAAGAGATACACCATCTTGAGAAAAGCATGTGAAAATCATGAGCAGGAACTTCAGTGTCTTCTCAGTTGAGCTTTCATTCTTCTGTGTTACAGTGCCATATTTATTTAAAAATAAAAATTTTGACATCAGAGTTCTTCATTACTCAGCATCATGCTCTTTTCAAGATAGATTATGTTTGTGATGACTATTCTGTATGTAATTCTGATGACAGAAATACGGCTCAAGTAGTCCTTTTGATCATAATCTGCAATTCTAAACAAATCATCTGATTTAGGATGTTCAGGGAGTTATGCAATGACTTCTTTGTTACTGTTCAGAAATAAAACATTGCCATCAGGAAAAAAGATAACACTTCAGCTTCTGATGCAATGAAAGCCACATTCTATAAAAGCAACATTAAAAAGTTAGACATAATGTGAGAACAACAAAACAAACAAAACTTGCTACCATTAAGAGGCAACATGCCATCAGTTTTGACAGTATGCTCTGTTATGAATAGATACTTCACAGTGCTTTATTTAAATGTTATCACTTACATAAAAGTAATGACAGCAGATTCCATTCTCTTCTATACAATATGTACTAAAGAAGGAGAAAAACTTTCCCTCAAAGGATTTCACTTTCTGGAAATCAATGCTAAAAGTTTCCCACCAGGTAAGAAAAAGGGTAAAATCATGTTAGTGAGGAATCAGAATGATGGTCATACGTTAGTGTAGAGATGTTTAAAAATAAATGTGATTGATAGTATAGCCGAGTTTTCTGCATTTGCATTTCACCATCTAGCGATGACTAGCAAAACACTGGTGTGAAAGCTTTTTTTCCTTTTTGCCTGTATAGGACAGCAAACACTTAGAAAGAAAGAAAGAAAAATTAAAGTAAGGACATATAAAAAGAGTTTCCACTTAATTTAGTACTTTTTATTGTAATTCCACAGGGTTTTCTTTATGAAGTCTGTAAAGCAGAGAGAGGAAGAGGTAATTGCTATCAAATAGCTATCCTAGGGTATACAAAATTCAGATTACAGTTCCACACACAAGGCTGGGATCCAAGAGCATCTGAGCAGTCCTCCCTAACTGCCTAACAATGCAGGAAATGGAGTGCATTAAAATATCCACATTATTCTGGTTTAAACCTGAGTCATTTTGATTGGCATTCCTCTGTGCAAATATTGGGTGTGAGTTGGGCCATGGGTTACAACATCCATGTCTTTCTGTTGACTAGAATGGGTCTTGTATAAGTTTTGATAAAATGCGTTTCACTTCTTGGAATATACTCACTTCATTACACTTCATGCACAAAAATTGCCAGATGCTAGCCTGCTTAAGACAAGAGTAGTGGTGCTAGTGTTCAAGGTAGCTACCATCTGCATTTTGTGAGAATTTTCTATTCCACACCTAAAATCAGATGTTTATAGGAGGCTGTGCACTGTATATGGACATACCTGCTCTGATCTACGCTGGAGGAAGTTGCATTCAGCCTGGCAGTCTTGTATGTGGGTAAGAATTTTGATTCCTTCAAGAAGCTCCTCTCTCGGCACTTACCTTTGTCAGTGTCATTTTTCCCAGGAGACTTGTAGGCAGTGCTGAGAAGTCTTCTGCTAAAAAGTATCCACAGTCTTTGTACTGCACAGCAACATAGAGGTTGCTTTCTGGATTGGACAGCATACCTGTGCTCTATCACAGTGCTATCCAGGTCATGCAGTGTGCAATATCAGGCTGGTTGTGCCACACAGCTGACTTACAACACAACTAAAACCCTTGTTAGAGGGAAGGATGCTTTATTTAAATCTATGAAAACCTTTGTATAAGTATAGTTCATAAAATGAGCTAAATTCAGTTCTAATTAAATTCTACTAAGTTTAGTTCCAACTACATTCTAAATTTTTGTTGAAATAATTCAGTTTGATTTTTCAGTTACGGTATGTAAAATCAATGCACAGTTTTTCATTTCAACTTTAAAATTTGGTTGCTTTTTACTGTAAGCTCTATTGATTGTATAACTCTAGGATTTGAAGAACAATGACAGAAAAAGCAGCAAGTCAGCAGAGTGAAATTCTTATGTAGGTTACTTGGATAATTCATATCTCAGAAAAAAGAAATCTTGAGTTCTGTGGAGTACATGTGATACTTGATAAATGTGCTATACATATAATTCCTTAGAGTCTGTAGGAAAGTTAAACTGAAGTTTAATCAAAAGTTTTGCTCTGCACTTATTTGTGAGAACCTAAGGTGCAATTGGACCAAGAAATGTATTTATGGAGATAATCCTCTTGTATTCCCATGCACTTTGCCTTTGGAGGGGAGTTATTTTCCAATAGCTTTCATCATTTTAATTCCTTCTTCAACTCTACTATTTTATTTATGCTTTATCGCTGTGTTCTACACAGAGATATGTGTGTGAGTTCATTGAGAGTCATGCATATACACACAAATTTTTCACAAGGGAAAATGTGGCCTTTAATAAATATGCAATGTGGCACAGTTGTGATTGAGGTAGGCAGTTTTAAGATGCATAATTTGCTTATTTCAGAACCAGATTTTGTCAAATGTGCCAAAGGCAGGTATATGTCAAAATAAGTTACATGAATTGGAGCGTAAAAGGGGAATCTAAACATTTTTCAAATTATGCAGAAGTCTGGTTGCTCATATTCCGTAACTCAGAACCAGCCAGACTAGATTTTTACTACACTTTCATAATAATTCATAGTTGTATAGTGAACAGACATGAACAATATTAACACAACAGATCATGTTCTTAAACCTTTAAATGTCATAACAAAAATATCTTCTCAACCACAATTATGGCCTTTGAGAGTGAGATGCTACAACAAGTAAGAAACAGACATTCTCATCATTTGAAGTGTTTAGTAGCCCTCTGAAAACTATTCCTTCCTATTAAATGCCTTTCCAGGAATAATACTTTAAGTGCTCCAGACTGCTCAAAGTTTTGAAGTTTTGTCAAAGTTCAAAGAAACCTATTATCTTGCCACTGGTGTTTCTTTGTATGCTAGAATCCCTCTCTTCCTCAGAAGTAATTACTTCTACATTTGTTTTCAGAGCTAGGAATTGCTCTGTCAGTATTCATGAAGACCGGCCTGTTCTCACTACTTTTATTTTATTTGTGGAAAACAAATCAGATAGACTGTCTGAATGCTCTGGGAGTTAGTTCAGTTTAACATCGATACCAAGCCAAAGAGATGATCCCAGTGTCCCACAGCTCGTTCCTTAGGCTGTCAATCAATACAATTTCACCCAGGTCTCCCTATCTGTTGAGTCCATTACTGAGTAACACCAAGGATGGACGCACACATACGTTGAAAACGTAAGAAATGCTACAGTAGGTGAGTCCAGAGTCTATCTCGCCCAGTTTTGTCTCTCATACAGCAGCAGAGGGAAGGGCTGATAGAAGACGCTGGTGGGAAGGAATGCCATCCAGAGGGATCTCAACATGCTTGTGAGGTTGGCACATGCCAACCTTATGAAGTTTAACCATGCCAAGTGCAAGGTCCTACACCTGGGTCGGAGCAATCCCAGGCACAGCTACAGGTTGGGCAGAAAAGAGATTCAGAGCAGCCCTGTGGAGGACTTGGGGGTGTTGGTCGATGAGAAAATGAACATGAGCTGGCTTCAGTGTGCGCTTGCAGCCCAGAAAGCCAACCGTAATCCTGGGCTGCATCAAAAGGAGCGTGACCAGCAGGTCGAAGGAGGTGATCCTGCCCCTCTACTCTGCTCTCCTGAGACCTCACCTGGAGTATTGTGTGCAGTTCTGGTGTCCTCAACATAAAAAGGACATGGAACTGTTGGAACAAGTCCAGAGGAGGGCCATGGTGCTGATCAGGGGACTGGAGCACCTCCTGTATGAAGACAGGCTGAGGAAGTTGGGGCTGTTCAGCCTGGAGAAGAGAAGGCTGCATGGAGACCTCATAGCAGCCTTCCAGTATCTGAAGGGGGCCTATAGGGATGCTGGGGAGGGACTCTTCATTAGGGACTGTAGTGATAGGACAAGGGGTAACAGGTTAAAACTTAAACATGGGAAGTTTAGATTGGATATAAGGAGGAAATTTTTCCTGTTAGGGTGGTGAGGCACTGGAATGGGTTGCCCAGGGAGGTTGTGAATGCTCCATCCCTGGCAGTGTTCAAGGCCAGGTTGGACGAGGCCTGGGGTGATGTGGTTTAGTGTGAGGTGTCCCTGGCCATGGCAGGGGGGTTGGAACTTGATCTTAAGGTCCTTTCCAACTCTAACTATTCTATGATTCTATGATTCTGTATTCAAGATGGCTTCAGCTTATCTTCCGTAGGAAATAGGTCACTTCTTAGTCATTAGACACTCCATTCGGAGTTGAAATAGGTCAATGAGCAAAGATAGCAAACTCCTTTAAATGTAGAAAGATGAAAAATATTGTCTTCAGTAAAGCATAAGGGAAGGGGTTAGCAAAGCTGACAGAGAACATGAAGCAACAAAAAATTTGGGGGTATCAAGGGGAAGTTTATTTCCATTAATTTGCCTTTCTCTCTCAAAAGTGGCTGCTTTCCATTTACATTGCCCTCAAAACTCATTACCTGTAAATTTCACAGGGCCTTAGTTACCTTCTTTTCTGAAGGACTTATTTCAATGGGTTGAAATTATGCAGTGTTTTTTTTCTCCTTCTGTGGTGAAATGAAGGGCCATACACAACGCTACTATTTATATTTTCCAAAAACACTTGAGGCACTGATGTTAATTCAGTTTTCAAAAACTGGATAATTAGAGAAAATTGATTATAAATTAGAGTAGGTTTTAGCATGTGTCCAAACCATTGTTCCACAATTCTAAATTCTCTGCACATTTGCAGGATAGAGTACTTACGTTTTTCTAAAAGAACTTCCAAATAACTGAAAAAATTGCTCTGGAGTACTGTGTGAAATGCCATCCCATACTGTTTTTCTATGCTTAAATTATAGTTCCGTGAGTTATATGCAGTAAGCTTGCACCACAGGGCTAAGAAAGCCCCTGTGAAATATCGAAGTGGCTCACAGAAACCTTGAAAAATCCCATCAAATATAGGAAACTTTAAAAGGATTATTCAGATGTCCCTGAATGTATTCAAAGATGATGTACATATCCTTGAAAATAAAATTTTATAATTGAAAATCTGACGGGTCCTTCACTATCATAAGTGCAACTCAAATCAGACTTTTACAAAGGCTTAGTTTTCAAAGCAAGTCCTTGAAAAGAAATGTTGAGTTACTAGTATCAGAAAATTGTGAACAATGGATTGTTAGATGACTAAAACAGTTCAAGCTAAAAAGAAAAAGATAGTAAAATGTGGATTTGTATTTTCAGTTTAAAACAATGAAATAAGAAGTTCTTAAAATAGTTCTAAGCCTCCACAAAACTCACAGGGAAAACCTGTACATAGGAAATATTTCTATCTTCTTTGTTATTTTTCCCTGTATGATAAAGGTAGTGTTGATTTTTGATTTCTAGAATCACTGAGAAGCTAAAGTATCCTGCATGATGATTAGATGTTGCTTTTTGGTGACAGTACATGGAATGATCCTCTAACAGTTTCAAAAAGAAAAAAACAAAACCAAAAGCAATCTTCTGCTTAGTAGCCAATTCTCCAATGTCCCAGTTGCAAATACCTCAAGAACTATCTTGTTACAAAATTTATAAAGGTAAATCCACTTTTGATTCTGAAGTTGCTAAGAATATGTTGAAAATATTAAGATGTTAAAAATATTTGGCAGCTGTGGTGGGTTGACCTTGGCTGGGTGTCAGGTGCCCAATAAGCCACTGTATCACTTACCTCCTGGGGATGGGGAGTGGAGAGATGGGGTGGGGGAAAAAATAAGATGAGAAAAACTTTATATGTCAAGATAAAAGCAGTTTAATAAAGCAAAAGCAAAGGTGGCACTGTAAGCAAAGGAAAGACAAAAGATTTATTCTCTGCTTCCCATCAGCAACCACTTCTGGGGAAGTAGGGCTTAAGTACATGTAGCAGTTGCTCTGGAAGATAAACTTTGTAATAGTGAATGTCATCTTCCCCCCTCACTTTCTCCTGTTATTGTTGAGCAGGCATCATGGAATATCCCTTTTGTCAGTTTGGGTCAGCTGTCCTGGCTACATCCCTTTCCAGGATTCCCTCACTCCCAGTCTATTGGGTGAAGTGAGGCAATGTTGGTGAGACATGTTGTTGATGCTGTGTGAGCACTGATCAGCAGTAGCCAGAACACTGATGTATTATCAACATCTTTCTTCCTACCTATACAAAGCACAGCACTAGGAGGGCAACTGTGGAGAAATTTAACTCCACCTCAGCCAAACCAAATGCTATAGTATCTCATTTTGAAGTATGTTTTTAAATCTCTTCAAAAGGTTGTCATCTTCTGATGTCTAACATGAAAAACCCACTGCTGCATAAAAAGTTTCTTCTTATTTAAATAGACATGAATAACAACTGAAATTAACATCAAGACACAGAAACTGTATAAAAAGAACTGTGAAAACTTTCTGCACAGAAACTGGAAGCAAGAACCAAGAATTATTACAGTTATTTCTATTGCTTTTCTTCATGCAGGTCTCTGCACAAATATATGCTACTCAGGTATGATTGAGCTGATTAAAAAAATATGGATATAAATTTTTAAGATGAAAGTGAGGGTCCTTTCTGTCCAAAAGCAAAAGCACTGTTGCAAAGACATACACCTAAATAACCAGTGAGGTGAAAATCAGCTGAACCTGCTTTTTTGATACGATTTTCTAGGAGGGTAATCTTCAATCACTTCAATCATGGGTCAGTGAATAAAAAGGAAGTAAGTAATTTCACTGTTGATCAGTACCTGCCATCTTTACTTGTTTGTCCTAGTGTGCTGCCAGTCTCAGTGAGACAAATGTAATCCTGAGGGAACACAAGTGACACAGTGGTTTTGACATGGAGATACAACACTATATAAGGTACTTAGATTTTCTGAAGTCTGTAGATTGTGTGTCTCTTGCAGTAAATGTTTTGGAGGTCAAGGTGTTACTTCCAGTAGTGGTAGATGGGCAGAATAGACTCTTTTTTCAAGAAAGATTGCATATCAATTTCATTCTTCTCTTTCCTTATATCATTTAGAATGGTGGGCCTTTGGGTCAGGGCCCAGGAAACGGTTATGTTTCCTTCTGAGGTCAACAGAAGGAGCTGATGCTTTTCAGCTTTTAGCAGGACTCTACCAGGCTTCCATGCAGTTGCTGGGCCAGGCAAGTAGATAACCTAGGCAAATGGACTCTATGTGCAAACTGCCTCATGCAGTTTTGCATGTACAGCATGTCTCAAGCATCAGGCATGGGTTTGAACCCACAAATGTTGATAGGTGGAGGACAAGCTGTAGGTCTCCTCAGTTACTCTGTAGTCATTGTGAGTTGTTACTAGCCATCTTCATAAAACTCCCCTTAAAAATATTCCTTGCAAAATTTTTATGACAAGTAATGATCAGTAAGGAATCTCCTGTGAAATTAACAGAGAAGGGGAGGAGGAAGGATACAGAAATTTCAAAAGTAATATGAAAATAGGCATATTTTTACAGATATTTTGAAGGCAAGCCAAACTTTTAATTTGGATTGTTATTTGAACAGTTTAGTTTGTCAGTCTTCCTTTTACATCCTGTAAAATAAGAGGAAAAGCCAAGGACACAGAGCAGGATTATAAAGTGCTTAAACTGACAATCCAAGTGTCATACAGGTGGAATCCCCCAGGCAATAACTCCGTGCTCCTGCAGTGGTCAAGCCTCTCTGCTTCCAAAAAGCTGGAAGAGAGGCACAGGGTACTTTGGACCCAGCAGGATCCTTTTCATAGGTTTCTCTGCTAGAAGAGAGCAGTAATGTTCATTAAAGGTGATCTTTGTTGGTGGATTGGACAAACTTTACTACTGAAATAAACAATTTAGATGTACAAATAAATAATGTACTTCTGTTTTATAAGTGGAGGTAAGAGCTTCACAGCTAAACACAGAAGGCCAAATTCCTGAAATACTAAAGCTTCTGCAAGGTTTGATTAGAGTTTTGGATAAGTTGTAAAACACAAACAAAAAAAAGTCTTCAAGATTTGATTCATTGTACCTGCTAATATCCCATACTCTTTCCTTTTGCATTTCTCTCCCTATGAATAAAAACTTGCAAGTTGAAATCAAGCTTTCTGGCAATTAACCTTTCTAAGGACAAACAAAAAAAAAACAAGAAAAAGAACCATCAACAATCCATACAGAGGCTTTTGGGAAGTCATTTAGGAGCTTTAAATTCTGCCTGAAAGGAGTTTCCCCTTTCTCACTGATCTTGTTGCTTCCTCCTTTGATATCTCTTCCTCTGCCTGCAGATGAAACATTCAGTCGTGTCTTGCTGGAGAGAGCTGATGGATGGAACAGTTTCATACTGGAAATGATCTCTACACTGCTAGTCAAACTCTTTTTGTCCCAAATGGATTCTGCATATGGCTGATTTTCCCCATATAGAGTTAAGAAGTAAACAGAGAATGATAGATACTGGCGTTCCATCATCTGAACTGTCAGCTGATATACATTAAAAAGTTATCTATGTCTTTAATTGTGAGTAGGAGAGGGATTTAGAGCTTGCAGGAGCATAATTGTTTCACAGTAAATCTCCATATAAGTCCCTCTTCCTTACTGCCCACACACAGTTCCACTGACTTAAAAATGTTAAATTGCCCCTTTCCCTTCAAATGCTGGTGCCTAAAGCAAGATCTATTATCCTGAAGCTTTCTTTGTAGCTTAGACTAAAGAGATGCCGATATTGCAAACCAAGAACCAAAATGAGGAAATATTAAAATAAAGAATAAAGCTGCCTTTATTACTACCATATTTCTTTACTATATTAATTTTGAGACATTTCTGTCTAATGCCAGTCTTGTGTTAAAAGTTTTGGTAATTGACAAGTTTCTTTCTCATGTGGTGTGTTTCTGGAGACAAGGTGTTAGCATGTGGGGGAGGGGAAGGGAAGGGAGAATTTTATCTTTTAATGTGCCAGAGACTGTGAAATTTCTTTCAATTTACTCAATCAGCTAAAACACACTTGTTTTGATGTCTAAATCTCAAAGTTTGGTGACTTGTGTATTCCTTGTTATAGGTGAGTTTAAATTGAAGTGAACAAATAGCTTAAGAAAATCAGGTAAATGGTCGTAGGATTAAATAAATATCTGCAGTCCCTCTGGGCTTGTCTTTTGTTTCTTTTGAGCTCCAGCAATCTTATCTTGTTCATGCAGGAGGATACAAGAATATGTGCATATTTAGCAAAAAGTACTTGTGTAAATGAGCTAATGAACGGTTGCAGTTGCTTGTATTCCCCAGCCTGCCTAAGAAGACAAGTGGTTTTGCTTATTGATATTATTAATAAAAGAGGAATGCACACCAGAAAATTACCTCTATTTATCCATCCCCTATTCACTGACAGTAATTTATACAACGGCATTGCTCATGGATGTAACATAAAGGGATTTCTCATTTAGGGTGAGTCTAATTGCATTCTTTGAATCAGTGAGTGATGCAAGGGAATCATGATATAAAAGAGATAAACACTGCTTGCACCAGCACCATGTAAGACATGCTGTTCCTGTCTTACCTCTCCAGACAAGCAGGACTGGTCACATTATGCTGGTCACAACATCAGAGATTTTACATAACAAGAGTGACCAGAGCAGGGGACACAAAGATGTGGCTACTGCAGGTCATCTCTAGGTGGGCTTCCTGCTGCTACCTGGTAAGCCTGGGAATCACCAATGAATGCTGATACATCTTCTGAGTGAGGAATGCCTTCTCTATACCCTTTTTCACTCAAAGCAGCCAATTATCCCAGTGTCAAGGATACTTGGCATTTTTACAGATACACGTGACTATAGTTTATTTTTGCCTTGACTTTCATTTTTCATTCCTACTGCCCTCTTTCCATTCATTTCATGAAAACATATCTCTCAACATATACAAAGAGGCATACTGAAAAATAAAATTTCAGATAAATTGTAGGAATAAAACATTTTGACATCGTGCAACTTCTTCTAAAATGAGAGAAGGCAGTAATAGCATTTGGCTTGGAATTTCCTCCAACAAAGAGGTGATCTACATTCACAGTTTCCATAAAGGACAGGATGATATGAAAGGAATATTTAATAATTTGTGGGATTTTTTTTGTGCTTGACATCTGTATTTCCATTTTAATCAAGTTAATAGAATTTTCCTGTGTGTTCTTTGTGTATTTCAATAACCATTTAGTGCTAAATTTTTCAGATAGAACTTCAGATAGCTCTGAGTAACATTCTGTGTGCTGAACAATGATGAACGGAAAACACAATTTTCTTTCTTTTCCCTTCTTATTTTTCTAAGATGACGGAGTGTATACTGTTACAAAGCCAACAGAAACTACAAAGTCAGGATGTGATCCCAGTATTCTTTATGAATGATGCAATCATATGACTGAATGAATATGCAAGCCTAAGTGGAAAAACGATAAGACTTTTACAATAGCCTCTGAGATAGACTTGATTCCATATTTACTGGCCTGTGAATCTGATTTTTACGTGCTTAAGTATTCATAATGACACTACATTTTAAAGAGAATAGTATTCATGTTATTCTGTGGGTACTTGGCTATAGGGAATGGAAATATATCTACATAGTAACAAACCTGGCAAGTGGAGATTCAACAAGGCATTAGGTGATATAGCTAATCACAACCACAAAGTAAGGTAGTGGAAAAAGAAGGGAACTGACCACTGACTTTGTTCAACAACCCATAACAGTATTGTATTAATCCTGAAACACTGACTTGTGGACTAGCCAGTAAATTTTGTAAATTACTTAAGGACCTTTAAGGGTTTAATGATTTATGACTGTCCTGGGTTCAGCAGTAGCAGTCATTTTTCTCCTTGGTAGCTGGTGCAGTGCTGTGTTTTGACTTTCAGCCTGGGAGCAGAGCTGATAACAATGATGTTTTGGTTTGGCCAAGGACTTTGTGAGCCTCGTGCTCTGCCAGGGAGGAGGGAAAGCCAGGAGGAAGCAGAGACAGGACACCTGACCCTAACTGACCAAAGAGGTATTGCATATCACAGCACATCATGCCCAGGATGTAACTGAGAGTTACCCGGAAGGGCTGGGACTGCAGGGTTGGAGGAGGTATGGGTTGGTGCTTGGTCAGGCTGGGGGGGGCGAGTTATCGGTTGGCTGGTGGTGAGGTGATGTATTCTCTTCCCTTGTTATTTCCTTTATCATTATTATCATTGGTGGTAGCAGTAGTGATCTGTGTTATACCTTAGTTACTAAACTGTTCTTATCTCAACCCGCGGGAGTTGCATTCTTTTCGATTCCCCTCTCCATCCCTCTGGGAGTAGGGGGAGGGAAAGAAGGGGGGGAAGTGAGTGAACGAGCCGTCTGGCTGGGTTTAAACCACCACAATGACATTTACAGCACGCAGCACAGAATCATAGAATAGTGTTATATAGCATGTCCCATCCTACTGCAATACTCAATACATTATGTGTAACCATCTATCCAGGCTGTTGCTAAATTTTTGTAGTTCCTCTTAATATATGAGAGGATAAAATTCCATCTCCTTATATAGTTAAAGGAAACAAATGGAAATTTAAAGCTACATGGAAACCATTTCTTACTTTGGTGTTGAAATGTCTACTGTAAGAAGCTATTATGAGGCAGGAGTATTCCCAGTAAGACACCAGGGTTCTTGGTTACAACTGATTGAGAAGAAGCTGACTAACAAAAAAGCAGACAGTTTCTGATAGTTATTAACTTTATTCACTTAGCTTATTATTAACTTAGCTTAGTAGCTTTTCAGTTTTATTGAGCATGGACAAGTTAGTTAATTGAGAAAAGAGTCTTTTAGAAGAAATCCAGTCTTCTAAGAATTTGGGGACTTACAGACATTTCAGTGATTTTCTTCACTGATGCTTAATTTGTAAGTATCAATCAGTAATATTACTGTACCTTGATTTTTTGCAGTGGATCTCAAAATGTTTATAAGCAGATCAAACAAAATCTTAGATTCTTTATTTTTTTTTCTCATGATTAAATGAAATCTGAATGGGTGAAGCTGGCTGTTTACTGAAGTGGTAGGTAACCATGAAACTTAACACCTCCAAGACTTGGGTTTAAATCTGGCTTTCACCTACAGCAATTAAAAAAAGAATAACCATATGAGCTATGTCAGTTATATCAGTGGCTGCCAACAAAGATTTAACTCATACAAATTGATAATACATACTCTGCAATCTGTCAGTTGATCCCTTTTGCAGCAATAACCTTCTTGCAACAGGAATCAGCAAACATGTTGTCTCAGAAGACAGTATTGATTAACTACTGAAAAAAGGCAAGGGTATGGAAGTATTTGACCTGAAGAGCTACTTTTCCTCATTTCAGTAAATGATCCTGTCCTGGGTTCAGCAGTAGCAGTCATGTTTCTCCTTCTTGGTAGCTGGTGCAGTGCAGTGCTTTGACTTTCGGCCTGGGAACAGAGCTGATAGCGATGTTTTGGTATGGCCAAGGACTTTGTGAGTCTCATGCTCTGCCAGGGAGGAGGGGAAGCTGGGAGGAAGCAGGGACAGGACACCTGACCCAAGCTAGCCAAAGAGGTATTCCATACCACAGCATGTCATGCCTGGGGGGGGTAACTGGGAGTTAGCCGGAAGGGCTGGGAGACTGCAGTGTTGGAGGAGGCATCAATCAGAGCTTGGTCGGGCTGGGGGGGGCAAGTTATTGCTCGGCTGGTGGTGAGATGTTGTATTCTCTTCCCTTCTTATTTCCTTTATCATTATTATTACTGGTGGTAGCAGTAGTGATTTGTGTTATACCTTAGTTACTAAACTGTTCTTATCTCAACCCGTGGGAGTTGCATTCTTTTCGATTCTCCTCTCCGTCCCTCCTGTAGTAGGGGTAGGGAAAGAAGGGGGGGAGTGAGTGAACGAGTTGCCTGACTGGGTTTAAACCACGACAGTTCTTTTTGGCGCCCAACGTGGGGCACGAAGGGTTGAGATAACGACAGATCTGACCGGATTAATAGTCACTCGTCACAATGCTGATTTATTGGCTCTCAGAGTTGTTCCTCTTGATCTCACAGCTTCAGACCGTTGTAACTTACGTAGAGCCGGTATTTGCTGTGTTAGTGTTTATCAAGTGTGGAGCCTGGGCTAAGGTTCTTGTCTCACTGTGCTTTATGGCAATGGCTTGTAATACGGGGGGGCTCCAGCAGCAGGGCGGGACGGACGTGGCCGTGGACTTGTACCTGGCCGTCCGGCTGCTCTTCACCGTCCTGGCCCTCACTCTCGCCTCCGTCTTCGTGAGGCCGCGGGGAGCCGAGGGGGAGCGGCCCCGGGAGCTGGCGGCAGCCGAAGCGGCCCGGGAGAGCGGCCCCGGGGACCAAGCGGCGGCGGGAGCGGGGCCGGAGGCCGCGAGGGGACGGCTGCCGGTGGAGGAGGTCGGGGCGGTCGAGGAGCGAAAGGAGGCGGCTGCCGAGCAGAGGGAGAAGGCGGCGGAGGAGCCGAGCCTCGAGGAGCAGCCCAGCCCTGCGACGGCCGAGAGCATTCCCCGGAAGCCGCCCGCCGAGCCCCAGGGGGATGCAGGAGACCACGCAGCATTTCCCAGCAAGGCAGAGAAGGAAGAGCTGGACTCAGGAAAAGAGAAGCTGGTGGTGGGAGAGCCGGCAAGCACAGCAGCTACACCAGCCCCAGTGACAAGTACAGCAGCATCAACTGAGAGTTCTGAAGGCTTTGAATGGCCTTTGGGTATCCTTGGGACCTGCCTGCTGACTTGTGATGGGGATCAGCATGTTGGCACACACACAGACTGTGTTCTACCCACAACCATTTTGTCTGATCTCAGAAGTTAAGCAGAGTCAGGTTTGGTTCTTGTCTGGGGTTAGACAACTATATAGGAGGACCAGGAGATTTTCCCCAAGTCTGGACAGTCATGAGTGGCAGGGTGTGTGGGACAGTATGGGCAAGTATCTAGTCCACTGGGCCCCTCCAGTGCTTTGGAAGCGTCGGAGATGGAAGGCAGCTGTATGGAGTCCCCAGCAGCAAGCTGCAGAAACTGCTGAAGGGGACAGTGAATTATTTTAAGCCTGGTGGGCCCATGGCACTTCAGGCCATCAGAGCAGAGATGCAACATAGAGATGGACTCATGATCGAGGGGTGGACTTAGCAATGGACACTATTGCCCAGGTTATTCATGAGCGTGAACACTGCACACAGTCTCTCCTGCTCTGGAAGACTGTTACAAGAGATGGAGCCTGACATCATGGACCAGATGGACGCAGCAGCTTTATAGCTACTAGTCCATGCACTAAGATAAGAGTGATGGTATATTGAAAATGTGGGATCTGAGCATGACGTGAATGGTATGGAATAAGGGGTGGATAATGTCCTGGGTTCAGCAGTAGCAGTCATTTTTCTCCTTCTTGGTAGCTGGTGCAGTGCAGTGTTTTGACTTTCGTCTCAGGAACAGAGCTGATAGCGATGTTTTGGTTTGGCCAAGGACTTTGTGAGTCTCATGCTCTGCCAGGGAGGAGGGGAAGCTGGGAGGAAGCAGAGACAGGACACCTGACCCAAACTGACCAAAGAGGTATTCCATACCACAGCACGTCATGCCTGGGGGGTAACTGGGAGTTAGCCGGAAGGGCTGGGAGACGGCAGGGTTGGAGGAGGCATCGGTCAGAGCTTGGTCGGGCTGGGGGGGGCGAGTTATCGGTTGGCTGGTGGTGAGATGTCGTATTCTCTTCCCTTGTTATTTCCTTTATCATTATTATCATTGGTGGTAGCAGTAGTGATTTGTGTCATACCTTAGTTACTAAGCTGTTCTTATCTCAGCCCGTGGGAGTTGCATTCTTTTTGATTCTCCTCTCCATCCCTCCGGGAGTAGGTGTAGGGAAAGAAGGGGGTGAGTGAGTGAACGAGTTGCCTGATTGGGTTTAAACCACGACAGATCCTTATGCTAACCAGCCTCCGCCAGCTCAAAACCCTCCATCCATAAATCACAAAGGGGGAGGCAGAGCTGGTCTTCTAAGGATTTTAAGGAGAAACTATGAAGGTTTTATTGTTTTCTCTTGTCCCAGAGAAAGTCCTCATCTTCCTCCACACCTTAGTTCTTTGTTCATGAGCAGAAGAAAAGGTTGATGTAAATGTGCTGAGTTGCATGCCTCTATACTTATTTCAGCTTTAAGAAGGAAAAACAATGCCTGATCAAGGCTTCCACTTCAGTGAAACAGAGCTTTTTCACTGTCTTTTAAAACTTTGAGATCAGTCAAAACAACTCCATCAGAAAAAAAAAAAAAAAAAAAAGAAAAAAAGAAGGTACAGGGATTATATTTGTAAAAAGTAAATTCTAGTGCTTGAAAGCAAACTTTTTTCTCAAAAAAAGCTCAAAAGTAATTCACTGTACAGGAAGGGCCTCACAATCACATCCTGATACCAGATGTGCCATTTGATGAATTGTATTTAATCAAATTATTTCTTATTTGCAAATGAAAGATATGACAGGCTTTCTATTTGGACACATCTTTAACTTAAAGTATCAAAGAGAAATGACATAAGAAAAAAGTTTGAGAAAGTTTAATTTGGCACTAAACAACTTTGTATTGAACACTGACAGATTTAGCTGATTTTTGTCCCACTGATTTCCTTTATCTACCTCCGTGTGGGCTATGAATGAGAATGATTTACTCAGTGGTTCTCTTATTTATCATGAAGCACTTCTTATAATGAGAGCACTATTCTATGCTTTATGGCTTTTAAGTGGATCAATACTCTGTGACATTACTTATGTAATATTACCTTAAATGTGCTGATTTATGAATAATATCAGTTTCCATTTCCCCTTTGTACTTATAGACATACGTATACTTCTAGCAATAATCTTTTAGAAATGCAAATAATATGCTTCTGTTTTTCTTGGTTCCAGCTTTAATTTTGCTCAGATAATGTTAGTATGGTTTTATTTATTTTGCTAATTTTCAGAAATCAGTATTTATAGTCCTTTTGAGTTAGTTCAGTCTGGGCTTGTGCTATTGGCAAACTGCTGTAAAATGGTTTAGAAAGTTACTTCATTATCTTCTAATGACAATATGTCTTTATAATTGAGAACACTTTTTTGTTTGCATTGCTTCACATCTCAAACTCTGCAAAGGAAATTTAAAGTATTAGGACTGAATTCTGGGAGAGCGATATGCAGATCTTTTCTTACGTAGAACAAACTTGCTTGCCAAGAAAGGTTCTGTTAATGATAAAATCATTTTGGTGCACATTAAGGTCAAGCTCTGTCTCTGCAGACTCTTGACACCTGGCTATGCCACATGCAGTTAATTTTAGCCAGCTGATGTCCCTGTAGGTGGAGGACAGGCACCTTTGGAGAGTGGTGAGGTTCACCTGGATCTTCAGCTCTGAGCACAGGTGTTCCTGTCTCCTTCCATTAGCTGGAAGAGGAACAGACCAGTGTGTAGATCTCTAACCTTTAGAAAGTTGGGGTAAGGTGAGAGGAATTGTGACCTCAACTGCCTAATGCATTACTGCAGACCTTGCCCTGCTGGGCTACAGGTATTGTTGACAGCACAGTCACATCTCAGAGCAGCAGCCATGAAGATGCTGACCTGAGCATTTGCGTGGAGGAGGCAGGTGGTAATCATGAGAGTGGCTCACTCCCATGAACCATGGCAGCCGTTGACAACCCACTGTCCTGACACCATCCCCTGTGCCATGGTGCTGGAGCATAGGAGGACGTACATTTCCAGCATGCATCCAGACTCCAGCTTGCTGGCTGACCATGGGGCTGGTGTGTGATGGGAAGGAAGGGTGTGGGGTAAATATGGGAGGTGGGTGAAATCTGCAGCTGGGTCACAGTGATGCAGGGGAGAGAGCTGGGTAGCTGAACTGTGTATCGACATGAATGATCATAACCAGTGGGTGGTGAAGGAAAGGACAGTGGTACATTTTCCCCTGCGTATGTGCACAGCCTGAGAACCAGGAATTGATGCTATCAGCACCTGAGCTACCTTCAAAAACAACTGAGCAAATTAAGTTTGAAATGCCCTGCTATAATATTTTCCCAGTGCTTCTCACTCCCAGAGCACAGATTAGCACCAAAGTTCATTTTCTCTTCCTGAAAAAGCCTGACACATATGCAATAAAGTACTGCTTACTAGGATTTCATTAAATAACTGAGAATCACTGTTGGAGCTGAAGTTATTATTCAAGACTTGTGCCCTCATGAAAAGACTTTTTTCTCATCGTTAAATCTTCTTTTAATGGTGTGGTTTTTATTGTTTGGTATAAGGAATTGTCTCAATAGAATTTTTTAAGCAGTCTTTATTCTCTAACTAACAGGATGCAGAAGAACAATTACTTCCAAAGGTATTTATCAAGTGTATGCAAATTCTACAGAATCATCTCTTTTGAAGCAATTTTGTAAAAACACTTAAAATTGTATAGTGAGTCATAAGTCTTATTAAGAGAAAGCAAGTAAAATAAATTTTAAATATGCAGAATGGACTTAATTTGTGCTTGTTTGTGAACATTTATTACTAGGAGATATTAAAGCAGAATAAGCAATGTTTACAACATGCTCATTCACTCTTCTGTTACCACTTCCAGCATTTCTGTAGTGGAGACAAATTTCTGAGAAATTATTATTGGTTTGTAATAGTTTATATGAATATTAGGGACTGTAGTGATAGGACAAGGGGTAACAGGTTAAAACTTAAAACAGGGGAAGTTTAGATTGGATATAGGGAAGAAGTTCTTTACTGTAAGGGTGGTGAGGCACTGGAATGGCTTGCCCAGGGAGGTTGTGAATGCTCCATCCCTGGCGGTGTTCAAGGCCAGGTTGGACAGAGCCTTTGGTGGCATGGTTTAGTGTGAGGTGTCCCTGGCCATGGCAGGGGGGTTGGAACTTGATGATCTTAAGGTCCTTTCCAACTCTAACTAGACTATGCTTCTGTGAATATAGAGGAAGAAGTGGGTCCTCCGTTCACGCAGTCAAAGCATGGACAGCATGATGGCCATATGTTTGGAAGCTCATATACCTTTTCAAGGCCTTATGGAGAAATCTTGGCCAACCCTTGCATTACAGCTAGGTCTGTAGTTCCCAAAATAAGCTTGTGCATACATGCCTTGCAATATAGCTTTGAGTAGATGGTCAGGGCTCTGTGCTGTGGAGGAAATCTTCACACAGAGTATTCCATCCCAGGAAAACCTGAGTACTAGATATTTTTCAGTGATGTGGAGGCCCACAATTCACTAGTAATAGGCAAAGAAAAGACATTCCCAATTTTTAGTGGCTGATAGATTAACTTGTTTGGTTTAGCCTAACATATAGCACAAACCATAATGCCTTATCAGATACACTGTGTTAAAACCTGGAGACTTCTTGTTCTGAAGCACGAGAGTTCTGAGGAAAATAAACTGCACCAGACAGAAAACAGAAAAAGCTAGAAGTGTCAGCAGTGCACAGGCTGGTGTAACAGCACAGGAATGGGTACTTACACTGGGCAGCAGCCTTCCTCTGCTCCCATTCTGCAGGTAAGTAAGGGGTAGTCCAGCACCTTCCCATGCTAAAGGTGCTTTTGACTTCTGGACCTGGAAATAGATGGGCATGCATGACACCTACAGAGAGCACATGGAACAGGCTCTCTGGTAGCCTCTGTTTTGAAGGAATCCTCAGTTCATCAAACTGAATCTTGATCTGCATGAGGAAAGGATATGTCACCTTCAGCCTGAATAAGTCTCCCCAGTAAATACCTAGCTTGCCCCAAGACCTTGCTTGAATTGTCCCAAAAGATGAGAATGCCTTCCATCCCTGTGTACCCACCAGTGTCTGTCATGTCTCTGTGGCCTCAGAATTTTCTGTGACTTTGGCTGTGGTGCATACATTGCCAGCTGCCTTGAGTGTTATACCCATTCCTGCACCAGGTGACAATTCAGATAGCTCTGTGTCTTTGTGAGTAAGGTGAACTTCATTCTCAGGTGTGAGGAATGAGTTATGGAGGCAGGAGATTAATCGCTTTGTATTGAAAAATTAGGACAGGCATAGGTAATCTGTTAGGTGCTTCCAGAAGGTGGATGAATTAAAATGTAAGAGTCATGACCGTGTCAGACTTTGCAATCTAATTCTTGCCTTGAGCCACATATAAGCAGTAATTCTATTCTCTGGTGAGCTGCTCTGTGGACACAAGTAATTATAATCCCTGATACATAAAAACATGTATCTCATTATAATGAAGCACAGAAGTAAACAGAAAGAAGAAGACGAGCTAAATGTTCAGAATGTCATTTGTATGCTTGGCTTTAGGCAGTCAGCTCAAGTTTTACATAACGAGGAAGTCTGCATGTGGAAATCTGGCCTTGTAAGTGGAGTTTGTGTGAAGAGTAGTCATTAGAGATATGTGTCCAGTACCTGAAAAGAAAATGGGTATTCAATTTGAATATTTCGTTAGGTAGTACTCAAAGTAAGGATTGTGCAGATATAGATACACTGCCTCTAAAGTTAAAACACAATTCAGTGATAACATTTCTATTGTAACTAGCTCAGTAACATTAAATAACTTTCCCCGTTTCATTAAAATACTAAAATACTCACTAAAAAGTAAATACAAAATTACAAAAGTCACGTGACTTAATGTAGTTAGTTGCTGTAGACTCAGAGCTAGTGCAGATCATAGAAGCAACTCATGTTCATCCTAGAGAAGATGTCTTCAGTATAATATAGATATGTGTATTTAAGCAAAAGGACCTACCCTAGCAATATAGAAATCTTAGACTTAGAAATCCAATCTCCATGCATTCAGATTTCATTAAAATAAATCTGATACCAAATTTGCTAGCTATCCACAAAATGTAGAAAACTTACCAAGCAAAAAGCTGCAGTGGAAACCTGTGCTTGCCACTTAACTCTCAAGACACATTTGTAAGTCAGTTTGCTTCAGTCTGATTTTTTTTAGTTTTGTAGGGAAATCGACTACATGGCTACATAAATTCGTATAATTGCCCTCATTTCCATGTTTCCTTACCTGAAAGAACCTGATACTGAAACGTGTACGTGATGGAAATCCTGATTCCACTGAAGTCAAGGGGAACATTTCTTTGATACCGGAAATGGCAGGGTTTCACGCAGGGACAAGGATGGTTGTGCCATGTCATCAAAGATCTGCACAGGGAATTAATATAATCCCCCAGACTTCAAAACAAAACCAAACAACCACCCCCTACCTCGTCTGGCAGGTTCCTTATTTCTTGTTCCATGAAGGCATCTGTAGGCAACTCTGTCATAGGGAACAAGGTGTCTTGTTCTTAAAATGGGAACAAAGAAATGAGTGCTGGAGTTCAGCGATGACTCACATCTGGCAGTGCGTATCCCTGTCACTTCTGAGCGGCACTACCCTCCTCTGCTCCACAGAAATGTTTTAAATGTTGTGGGAGATATTTTATATGGAGAAGCAAAGCAGCACTTTGTATGTGACTCACAAAGAGTTTGTTTATTCAGATTACTCTTTGGATCAAGACTGTATTAATACTCATACTGAATTTGGTCTTACATAATGCTTTTAATCCAAGTATCTCACAACACTTCTTGAGCATTATCTAATTAAGCTACTCACAATATCTCTGTGATTTAGTCAAGGAATGCGTGTGACTTGTTTCATCCACCACCAAGAAAAAGTCATCTCTGGGGTCAAGTAAGGCATCTGTTCAATAATGCATAGTGGTATCATGCTGCACTTTGGGAGAGAAAGTGAGAAATAGCATCCCTAACCGGATTAATTAAAATGTAATTATCTGGAATTTCAGATGTAAAGGTGATAACTCCCCTTTCCCTCTGAAGATTGTCAAAGGCTCTTTAATGTCCTATTGTTTTTTTAGCTCATGGTACAGATGTCTCATAAAATACCACAGGTCCTTTGGTACCCTATGATCAGAGGAGTGCTTTACCGTGTCATGATTTTATAATCTATTTTACTTTGAAATTCTTTATTTACACGTAGCATTTACTTGCCCTAAGTAAATAGATAGTGTAATACTTTGATTGAGACCTGTAAGCAACTGCCAATATTTAACATTTCTCCCTACAAGGCTTATTTCAAGTGGTGTTATTATCCCCACCGTACAGAAGGAAACTGGAGCACTGGGAAAATAAATTATCTTCCTGTATAAACTGAGAAAGCCAGTGATTAAAAGGTCATCAAATCTTATTTTTCAGGCCTATATTAGTTTGCTAAGCTTTCACTCATCCTTCTTTCTGCCTGTTAAGATATTCCTAACATTCAGTCTCTATGACAAACTCTTTCTGTGGTTTTAATACCCTTAATAAAAATACAGCTTGAAAACAGAGTCTAAAATATTCTGCCTAACAGGGGAGCTTTCACGTATGCATTTTAATTTATTCCTCTACTAAAACAAGATTTAAACAAAAAAAACCTGCTAACCCCAATGATGATGAAGCTCCCCAAGTGTCTTGGACAACTGCTGCCCAAAGCAGGAGCTCCCCGGTTGTGCCTACTGCTGCTTCAGCCCAGACGGTGAGGAAGTGCAGTAGATTAGACAGCAGTCACCCAGGCTGTTCAGGGCTTCACAGGTTGAGGCATATGGGACACGGGGCTTTGGGAGTCTGCCAAAGGGGGATAAATTACTTCACGTGCAATTTCCGTCTTCTCCGGAAGGGGCAGGAGGAGCAACCTCATGGTAAGATAGTCACTAAAAACAGGTCTAAACTTTTCACAGGTCCTTCCAGCCAGATCAGGCTGTAGTGATTTCCTGTAACTTCCTCTGTAGCTCAGAAAACACAGATACCACTGAGGAATTTTCACATTAGATAAAAATCTAATCTCAATTTAAATGCTGAGAGACAAAGGATCCACTGTGGTTCTAGGTAAAGTATCGAAATGGAAAATTACATTCATGACTGAAAAGCAGAGACTACTGAATCTTTAGCAACTCACTCTCTATTATAAGCAAACATGTCCCTTAAGTTTGCTTAAAAGGAGGAGGAAGGGAGGAGCCTGAAAAGCCCAGATATTTTTGCCAGGGCCTAGAAAAGCTAAGAGAGACAGAAAGATCACCTTTCTCCAGCCTGCTCATAGTACAGCCATTTTCCAAACCTAGACTAAACTTTTTTTTTCCCCCAGTTCCTCTGTAAGAGAATGTGTAGTCTTATGAAGCAAGAAAATGGAGAAATATGATAAAGAACATGTTAAGGATTCCTGGTGATTATTAAATCTTGAGAAAGCACAGCCACTACTGCAGAACCTGGAAGATACGGGTCTTAAAACACACGGAAAATTATATAAGAAAAATCCATAAACCTGGTATTTTTACTATGTAGTAATGATACATTTTGCAGTGACTTATTCCATCCTCCATTTTATGAAAACTGAGAGAACTGATGCACATTATTATCATCAAGGGAGCAGACAGCTGACTTGACCATTCCCAAGGTGAAAACACCTTTGCAAGATGACCCTTTAAGTAGAGATCCAAGGGGGACGAAAATTCTAGTTCTAGGATGATTTTATTTTTCCCCTAATCTTGATGCTTTCAGATACTTTATGAAAGACCCATTCTAGAAAGAAAAAATAAATCCATCATAGTTCATTTTTCCAGGTTTTTTATTATAGAATAATTACAATTTTGAAACAAAGTAGTTCCTGGAGGGAAAAAATACAAAGACGTATTTCAGTCTGCAAAAGTATTGTAACAAAAAGTTCTGACATGCTCAATTTATCTCTATGTTATTTGAGTTAAAATTAACACAGTTTCACATTTCACCAGAGCAGAACATCTGTCAAAGTTTTAATAGCTATTGTTGTGTTCTTCAAGCAACTTCACTCACTTTAAATAATAATAATAAAGAAAAAGTTAATTTCAGGGAGAATTCTTTAGAAAGAAAGTTAAATTTTCTTTGCAATTACACCCAAAACTATCCACATCTCCTTCATGATAGATAATGAATTCCAGACGATTGTATTAATCATGTTCATTATGGTGTACATCATGAACAGCTGTAGCTTCATGGTCACAGTGGCTGCATTTTTATTTTCTTTGTAGAACAATGCATGCCCTTTCTCCTCAAAAGGGAGGAAGAACATCTCTAGAGTCAGCTAATAATAGCTGAAAAATGCCAAGTTCATTGTATTTCAGGGCAGGGAAATGCACATTGTGTGCTGGGGTAACTTCAGGGGGCTAAAAGTTAGACAAGTAAAGGTTGAGCTCTTCATAGTGATGAGGGATATGGATTCCTAGGTGATTTATCTCACTCCAAATGAGGTTCCTAATTACACACCTTCCCTAAGTCAGGGAAAATAGTTGCAGGTTGGAAATCCCTGCTATTCTCTGCTGACACTAAAAGGATCAAAAGGCAGCTAACTCATTCCTTGATAACTAACTTTTTCTAAATTCCTGTGAGATGATCCTACCCTGAGTGCCTACAATTATCCTATTTTTAAACTGCTTATGGATTTTGATAGCCATTCCTAAAACTGACAGGAAGCCATCCAGCGTGGGCAAGTGCCAGGGATTACATGCCTAAGGGTGATGCTAGAGCAGAGACATTAGCAATGCTAAGTGTGCAACAGTGCATTATAAACTCATATTTCAGGTTTAATTCTTCATACAGTATTGCATTTGAGTAAAGGAATGTATGAATGAATGGATAAACGTGTTGTCTGAATATTCGTATAGCTGTAGCTTCTGCTGCATGTAAAGCAGATGAAATAGCAAAGCCCAGTAGATATGACAAAGCACAGTGCTGTAACCAAAGCAGAATAACCAAATGTCCTAGCTTGGAACAGGTTTGTGAAAACTGCTATATGCAGAGCATACAAGACCTTTGATCCTATTTGCACAAATTTATGCAAGAAATTAAAGCATTATTGGGAGCCAGGTTTGTACTTTAAATATGTGTGTGCCGGTGCAAAAATCTAGCTGAAGAAATCAGTTGTTTTTAGAAATGTAAGCACAAGTATTTCTGCATGTCATGCTCTGTTAGGATTTAGAGGCACTTGGGGGGAAAAAGTGTAGACAACCAGCTGCACTGATATAAAATGACTGAACTCTCCTCTTAACATTATTGACACATCATGGCTAGCAGAATAGCAGAATTATCTAAATTAAAAGTTAATTTGGGTATCTCCACTATGTGCGGCAGTCTGACATATTTTAGGTTGCCTTCACTGGGACTGCACAGATGTTAGAGAGGAGACAGCAAGCCAGTTTTCATAACTTTACAACATATGTTTTGCTGTACTGCTCAGATTTGCTTGGCTTTAATAGCCAAATTCAAAATGCATGAAAGGGCAATTTCTCTTTAGTTGTAACCATTTACTCCATTGCAAAATTGGATCACTGGTGGAAAGGGAAAAAAACAGGTGATGAGGAGATTGTAAACAAGAGAAAAGCAATGGTGGTTCTCCTAGAAGAATGACCAAGAGACTTGTTTGTGCTGAAACAGTAAAGAGCATCTCAAATGCTAAACAGTTCAACTTCCTACCTGGTAGGAAGGTAAACCATACTTAACCAACTATACAAATTAAGACCATTATAAATAAATTAAACCCCCACCCCCATGCAGTATTAATCAAATATAGACTCAAGACATAAGGAGCCCTGAGTACAAAAGGAAACATCTCATTTCTTAGTTGAACTCAGTCAACCAGGAGAACAGATGGCCCTTAATAGCGTGCCCTGAAACGTCTAATTACATGAGAAACTTTATATAGTTTTTCTGGAGTTTTAATTGGTCCCCCAACTGTGTGTGAGGAGAGTCAAATATTCTAACAGATGAAATACTAAGTATTGAGATAGGCTCTGTGACAGCATGTACAAGACCTTGCAGGGTTATCATTAATGTGGATTTTAAAAATACAGCAGTGCAGGGAAAGGCTCAGCCCTGCGAGTCCAAACTGTCATGCAGACAGGTAATACTCATTTCTTTGGAAATCTTCCTCATAACAAGTTGGGCTCCTTGCCATGCCACAAAATAGAAGCAAGAAGATGTATATGATAACAGATTTAGGGTCACTGAGAATTTGGCCTACATAAATGACATGAGAGGTGCAATGGCCAGTAACTATCACAATCAATAAAACCCTGACAGGGGAATGGCCATTACACATCTGCATGCCAAACTGAAATGTATCAATATAACTAAAAGATTAAAAATATATGGCAAAATATCTAACCTACTGAAATAACAAAATGCTTTACTTATATTATTAAACAGTTCATATATATTTAATGACAAAGATGTAGTTAAGTATGTAAATAATAGCAGAGCAATGTATAATCAAGTTCACAAACTCTTGTTAACAAACAGACACAGAAACTAAACATTAAACGAGGCAAGAAAAAATCAGCAATATTTTCTCTCTAGGTCATAGGAAAGCATCAGAGTTCTGGTATTTTGGTCAATCACATCATTTAATCTAGGTTGTGATCATGCTGTTTAACCAAACTAAATTTTGTGCTGCAATTAGAAAAGCTGTTCCAAAATATAGTTGCTTTGATGCTTAGAAACCTTCTTTTCAGTATAAATTTATTAAGAGTCCTTTATACCCATTTGTTCTTGTGCCAGCAGTGGCTATTAGTTCAAATAGATTTTCGCTGGTATATTAACATGTGTTATTATAGACAGGCAACATTTTGTTAGGCTGTGAAAGCCAAGTTCCTCTCAGAAGACAGAATCGTAGAATGGTTTTTGCTGGAAGGGACATCTAAAGGTCATCTAGTCCAAACCCCCTCTGCCGGTGGACAGGTGCATCTTTCACTACATCAGATTGCTCAAAGCCCCGTCCAGCCTGCCCTTGAACACTGCCAGGAATGGGGCAGTGACAGCTTCTGTGGGTAACCTAAAATCATAGAACCATAGAATAGTTAGGGTTGGAAAGGACCTTAAGGTCATCAAGTTCCAACCCCCCTGCTGTGGGCAGCGACATCTCACACTAAACCATCTCACCCAAGGCTCTGTCCAACCTGGCCTTGAACACTGCCAGGGATGGAGCATTCACAACCTCCCTGGGCAACCCATTCCAGTGCCTCACCAACCTAACAGGAAAGAATTTCCTCCTCATATCCAATCTAAACTTCCCCTGTTTAAGTTTCAACCCGTTACCCCTTGTCCTATCACTACAGTCCCTAATGAAGAGTCCCTCCCCAGCATCCCTATAGGCCCCCTTCAGATACTGGAAGGCTGCTATAAGGTCTCCACTCAGCCTTCTCTTCTCCAGGCTGAACAGCCCCAACTTTCTCAGCCTGTCTTCATACAGGAGGTGCTCCAGTCCCTTGATCATCCTCGTGGCCCTTCTCTGGACTTGTTCCAACAGTTCCATGTCCTTTTTATGTTGAGGACACCAGAACTGCACACAATACTCCAGGTGAGGTCTCAGGAGAGCAGAGTAGAGGGGCAGGATCACCTCCTTCGACCTGCTGGTCACGCTCCTTTTGATGCAGCCCAGGATACGGTTGGCTTTCTGGGCTGCAAGTGCACACTGAAGCCGGCTCATGTTCATTTTCTCATCGACCAACACCCCCAAGTCCTTCTCCACAGGGCTGCTCTGAATCTCTTCTCTGCCCAACCTGTAGCTGTACCTGGGGTTGCCGCAACCCAGGTGTAGGACCTTGCACTTGGCATGGTTAAACTTCATGAGGCTGGCACCAGCCCACCTCACAAGTGTGTTGAGATCTCTCTGGATGGCATTTCTTCCCTCCAGCGTATCAACCGAACCACACAGCTTGGTGTCATCGGCAAATTTGCTGAGGGCGCATTCAATCCCAGTGTCCATGTCAGTGGCAAAGATGTTAAACAAAACCCAACACCCATCCCTGAGGGACACCACTCGTTACTGGCCTCCAGCCAGACATTGAGCCATTGACCAAAATTCTTTGCATTGCGGCCATCCAGCCAGTTCTTTATCCACTGAGTGGTCCATCCATCAAATTGACGTCTCTCTGATTTAGAGACAAGGATGTCGTGTGGGACAGTGTCGAATGCTTTTCACAAGTCCAGTGTCCTGGGTTTAGCAGTAGCAGTCAATTTTTCTCCTTCTTGGTAGCTGGTGCAGTGCTGTGTTTTGACTTCCAGCCTGGGAACAGTGCTGATAATACCAATGTTTTTGGTTGTTGCTAAGTGATGTTTACCCTGACCAAGGACTTTGTGAGGCTCATGCTCTGCCAGGGAGGAGGGGAAGCTGGGAGGAAGCAGAGACGGGGTGCCTGACCCGGGCTAGCCAAGGAGGTATTCCATACCACAGCACGTCATGGGCGGGGCGGGAGGGGGGGGGTAACTGGGAGTTACCCGGAAGGACACGGGCTTCCGGGTGGAACTCGTTTCTTGGCCGGTGGTATTGTATTCTCTTCCCTTGTTATTTTCTCTTACCATTGTTGTCGTTGGTGGTAGCAGTGGTGATTTGTGTTGTACATTGGTTGCTGGGCTGTTCTTGTCTCAACCCGTGGGAGTTGCACTCTTTCGATCCTCCTCCCCATCCCTCCAGGAGCGGGGAAGGGAAGAGCCCCAGGGGGCCCTCGATTGCTTTCAGGCTGGCACCACTTACTGGGAGTGAGTGAACAAGCTGTCTGGCTAGGCTTTAAACCACGACAATTCTTTTGGCCATATGGGGCTATTAAAGGGCGAGTGGGTCCTGCTGGTCACTCCCTTTACTGTGGAACTCATCCGGTTCTATCAAAGTTCATTCTCTGTTGGGACGATGGTTGGAGGGAAGTTAGGGCTAGTTGCTGGTGACCTGGAGACACCTAGTTGATGGGCTATAAAAGTATTACACAGCAGGCAACAGCATACAATTAAGTTCATTGGCTGTATTCCCCTAAAATCAAATCCCCTTGAGGTATACATCGGACTTCCCCATCTTCCCGCATTACCCACCAAGTATATCCAGGTCCCTCAACAAAAGCAATCCCACAAGTGGGTTTGCCTTTACTTGAAGCAGGAATAAACACAACTGATCATCCCAGGAGAGCTACGGCTTCAGTCTCTGGTGAGCAGTTTCCCAGATGGAGTGAAAGAGCTGATTTTACGCCAGCTCCTGTGATAACGAAGAATAATCCCTTTCACCATGACTGAAGTGTCCAACGCTGTGATGACTATTAGAGTGGCCCTGCCTCCAGCCAGGTTGAGGTAGGGGACAATCAGGTTTTCTGGACTGTGTGGATTCGGGGGGGGGCCTCGCTTGAAGTAAGGTACGATATACTGAAACTGTGAGATCAAGAGGAACAACCTTGAGAGCCAATAAGTCAGCATTATGATGAGTGACTATTAATCCGGTCAGATCTGTCATTATCTCAACCCCTCGTGCCCCACATTGGGCGCCAAAAAGAACTGTCGTGGTTTAAACCCTAGCCAGACAGCTTGTACACTCACTCCCAGTGAGTGGTGCTGGCCCCCCCTCCCACCCGGGCTCTCCCCTTCCCTGCTCCCGGAGGGATGGGGAGGAGAATTGAAAGAGTGCAACTCCCAAGGGTTGAGACAAGAACAGTCCAGCAACCAATGTAGAACACAAATCACCACCGCTACCACCAACAACAGCAGTGATAAGAGAAAATAACAAGGGAAGAGAATACAATACCACTCCCCGAGAAATGAGTCTGACCTGGAAGCCCGTGTCCTACTGGGTTACCCCTTGTCCTATCATTACATGCCTTGAAAAAAGTCTCTTTTTTTCTCACAAGCCCACTTTGCAAGGCTGCTCTTCCCAGAGCCTTCTTTTCTCCAGGCTGAACAACCCCCAACTATTTCAGCCTTTCTTCTATGAAGGTTTCTTCTATGAGAGGTGCTCCAGCCCTTTGATAGTTTCATAACCTTTTTTTCCCTTATTTATCTTAGAAGTCTCTCTCTGTTTTTCAGCATGTTTAATTCACTTTAATTCAGAGATCTCTATTCAACCCTCCTTCAGGATCTGTGGCAGTACTTCAAGGGCTGCTTCAGTGAAATCTCTTTTGCAGTCCTTCCAGAACACAATTGACCAAAATCCTTTCCATTTTCATCCATTTAACCTCTATTTCACTGACCACAATGATTCTCAGTCTCACCAATTTAATTTTATCTTTCCTGGAGAGCACACACTTATTTTCCACTGATGATTGTAATTTCATTACACTTCTTCTTGTTGTACAGGAAAGAATTAGATGATTTAAGAAGATCCAGATTGATGAGCAGTATTTTACTCATATTTCCAAGAACACAGAAGGATGCAGGAAATGAAAGTCAACAGGCAATCATGCTGTAAAGGCTGATGTGCTAAACTGAAAGCAGATCCTGTTCTGCATAAGCACAAAGTATTAGAGGTGAAATAACTATGTAGAAGGCATAACGCCTAAAGTGATAGTGCTTCCTCTTTTGGTTTGTATAGTTAGCCAGAATGACACGCCTTATTAGCTATTTTTGCTACCTCCTTATCTCTGTTCAGTGGGGAATCTGTTTCAATCTCTGTTTACAATGGATCATAAAGGGTTTTTTTTTCCTTTTATCAGAGGAAAAATCTTACAGCAAATTTACAGTGCTAGGCCTATTGAAGATTCTGCTGCTCATTGCAGGAGTGTGGACTAAATGACCTTTCCAACCCAAAGTATTCTATAATTCTATTATCAGCCAGTATTAAACCCAAGAGTGCCCTCCCTGCGGAGTACTACAGATGTTTTCTCAAGCACCTGTGGTAGTTTGTCCCTGAGGGTCCTAGTGCTCATTAACCAAATACCAAGACTTTCTACGAAGTCCATTTCCTGACCTTTCATGCAGATCCTATTGCTACCTATATATGGACTGTAACTTTACAAAAACCTTGGCTTTCAGGCACTGCCCCTTTATGCCCTTTTCAGGCACTTTTACCATGAAAGAGCTAAATTGCATTTAATGAGGTTGTCAAACCCCACTCCCACATCCCTCCCTGGGGTTTTGTTGAGATGCAGTTCTGCAAGGCATACACAGCACCCAAGAGAAAAGACGGTTATACCTATACCAGTAAACGTACCAGTCCTGAGGTCCACTCACTAATCCCTGCTCCAGCTGGTTTTTCATGGCTGTGCCCGTAATGTTCATTTTTCTTAGTCTCCGGAATGGGGTGGCAACTTCCAAACTGGCTATTGTGAATGGACTCTGGCCCAACCTGTGCTGCTGTGCTGCTCAGAAGGGTACTAGTTCGCTCAGATCGAAATGTGCTAGGGAGAGTTTTAATAATTCATGCATGCATACATTTGATCACATCAGTTTAAATTATCATTGAAGACAGCCACAATGATGCTCATGCTCTAGCATTTCAGTTACAGCACTTGTATGCATGTATTTTCCTCTGTGCTCCTGAGAATTATCCCTACTCAGAGTTGGATATTAGTAGTGCCAAAACCTCCATTTGCAGCTGTCAGAAGGTCTAGGAGTTCAAGAACTTCTAAGATTATATCTCCTGAATTACAGAGATTTATGCCTAGCAATTACCATTTTTTCATCCCCAGGTCTTGTCTTTCAGTGGCATACAGGCAACCTGCTTGGGGTGCAGAGGCCTGTGGCATTTACTGTTTTGTTTAATGATTTCCAGAGCCTGGAAAAAATTTCTTTCATTTCAAAAAATCTACAAAGAAGTACAATAAAAGTGTAAAAAGCTAAAAAAAAAAAAAAAAAATTTCTCTACTAAGTATCACGACAACTGCACTGCTAGAGGCAGAGCTGTATTATTGGAAGTCTTCCAGGATGTAGAAGTAGGATAAGAAATAGGATAAGAAAAGTAGCATTAGAGAACCACAAAGCCCCATATTACTCACAGGATGCTTGCTCTGCAAGATGTCCAAAGAAAAGAAGATTGCTGAAGTGATGGCAAAAGGGAGAGGTAGAAGAAAGCTGAGCTTGGGGAAAAGAAAACTAGTATCAGCAGTCCCAGGAGCTTGAAAATACTTAGATATGTTGTCCAAGTTGTCCTGTTCTTATGCTGAAGGGAGAGTCAGACCATGGCAATTCAAATAAGGCAATTGTGAAGAAGTCAGAAGGGCCATGAGAAAGCAAATTATAGATAAAAAAAGAAGAAAGTTATTTGGAAATACTATTTTGCATGATAATGGGCAAGCCGAATAACAGTCTGGATGAAATCACCTTATACAAATAGGGAAGATGAAACACAACAGCCATATAATTGAATACAGTACTGAGATGACTACTTCTGATAAGCATTCAGCACACAGGATTGCAAGTTCATAAAGAAGACAAGAGAAAGCACATCACAGAGACACCTACATTTGTGATCACTGTTTAACCAATCAAGCAGTTGAATAACTCAAGTGAAGATTAAGTATATTAAAAATCTTACTATTATATTAGGAAAAAAAAAACAACTGAAAAAAAAACCCTGTTTGCAAGAGAATAGATCAATTCCTTTGGAATTAGAAATATGAAGGAACCGTGTTTGTAAAACTGTGAAAACAGTTCTTAAGCAGCAACGCATAAGGTAGTTCAACAGGTAGATATTCTGCATTTAAATTAAATGTATGCAGCAGTTAGAAGTTGCTGTCAACACAGGATAAGCCATCTGTATAGCATGACAATTTGTTCACTATTTCCTATCTATTTGTGTATTTGCTTTATTGGTTTTGAGTTTTCATTCCATATCTCCACAAATCTTGCATTCTTCAAAATAAAAATAGGCAAATTGAGGCAGAGGTATTATTTACTGGGTGCTTATTACAGTCTGGCTGTTAAAGAAATTGATTAGCCTTTCAGAAACCATAATACAACTAATCTAGATCAAGGCACAAGGTCACATAGTCAAATTAATCTTCGTTTCCCATCATTTTCTATGGTTACCTCTAGGCTTCCAGATTAGACTAGACAAGGCATCCAGTTATTGCTAGCCTGCCACATTACAGGTAGAAATTGCTTTAATTGAAGTACCTGCCACTAAAAGATGCACTTTATGCATTTGAATAGTTTTCAGACCTTCGCATTCTGAAAGATACCATTTATTTTCCATAGAAATATTAAAAATATATTATTTCAGTCTGAGATCTTGGTAACATGGGTTCCAAGAAAATAGTTTTATATGCAATAAATTGAACCCTAGGATAACTTCATATTCTTCATATATGAAAGCAGAGATAACCTAAATAATCTAAAGTCAAATTGTCAACACATTGAAACCAAAGGTTATAACAGAAGATCTTTTAATTTTCTGCCTTTCCCCAGGTTTAACCAAAGTTAAATCCTCTACTCTGGGTTTAGGATGGATATATGTATGTATGTATGTATATGTATGTATGTCTCTGTGTGTGTAGAAACAGTTATTACTGTGTGTGGATGAGGAAATAGAATGTCGTTTGGGATGGTCTTGTTTAACCTTTAATCAAAAGTAAACAGCAACACATGAATGGTATAGACTTCTCTAGAACTCTCAGTGTTTGATAAAAATGGTAAATATGCATACTAAAAAGACGGTGTAATAGTAATGAAATTATCAACAAGAAAATGTTTAAAAAAATAAAAACTGAAAATATGATAGAATTTCGCTGTAATTATGGAAACAAAAGAAAGAAGAGTCCTAAAGGGATAGACATAATATTGAATAATTTCAATATTCAGGTGGTTTTTTTTTTAAAGAAAGGCAGAAATAAACAGAAAAAAATATAATTAAGAACTCCAGAATATTCTTCATTTATTAACTCAATTTTTTTTTTTTTTTCTTTTAAGAAAAGGAATGGATACCAAAATTATTCAAAAGTATTCCTTTGTACTTAGATTAGGAAGCTGCTAACATCTCAGACACAGCTGTCTTAAGTATTTGACCCAGGTTAAAACTGGAGAAACAGGAATTATAAATCATCTCAACTGCCTGGACAAAATGCGTATGACCTTTAGCTCACTTTGAATCACTTCAGGCTAAAGAATTAGGATCTCAACCTGCAAATAAATAAACAAGTAACAAAATACTATGTCTCAAGATTATTTGTGCTTTTCCCACAGTATCAGCGAGCCTTTTAGGATGACCCTGCATAGCTCTGAAGAGTAGTATTTATAGTATGTGGAAGAGATCATACAAAGCTAGCAGGAGGGTTATGAAGGAGGAGATAAGGAAAGAGCACCAACAGGGAAACAGGGAATTGGAATCCAAAAATAGTAGTTTTTCCAAGGATTAAAGTAGGTCTTTAGCTACAGAAGGCTACTCAAAATAATAGCGTGGTATTGAAATGAAAGGTCTCCGTTAGAGACCCAAGAGCAGACCCATGTTCCTAACTTAGTACTTTACAAAGACAATACTATTACAGTGAAACACGGGGGTGGAGGAGGAGCATTTCTGTAAGACAAAAACACTTTTTTAGGATGTTTGGGTATTGTTTCTAAGTTTCTGGATGATCTAAGACTAAGTTCAAATCAGTAAAGCAGCCTGTGGGAAAAGACATAAATCAGTCCCAACCATAGTGCCCTATAGTGCCAGGATAAAAAATATATTGCCTATTAAATAACCTGAGAGTTTTCTTCTTTGGGAGCATCTTGCTTAAATTAAGCCCAGTATTTTTATAAATTATGTGCAGAGCTGAATTCTATCTTTTCAAAATTAAACCCCAATCAAATAATAACCTCCAAACCCAAAAGCAGAGGTTGAAATATTTCAGCTTGCCACTGGTATATTAAATATTAGTTTGGGGCTGGGTTGCATGGTACTGAGGTGGTTAAGTTTCTTCAGGTGAGTAAGAGCAGAGTGAAGGCACAAAGACCAGCTCTTCGGGAGCCAGTGCAGCTGTTCAAAATATGCACTAAATTGTAGGAAAATGAAATTAAAGGCTTTAGTTAAGCTCACAGTGAACCCAGTATCTGGAAATGTCAAAAAGTGTTGTTTAGCTTAGAACAACAAAACAAAAGAATGGGATGCTGTGAAATTTTACTGCTGTGTAAAGAAAGTGTCAATATTTCTTTTTTTTCTGACAGAGCACAGATTTTGAAACCCTGGCATTTTCACAGGATGTAAGTATTGATTTGCAGGCAATTCTGATAAATTCAAGCACTGTATACTGTTAAGCAAAGTATGTGTGTGCAGTGGCATGAGAGCCAGGTAAGGCTCTGAGATGTATGTCTTGACCCTTGCCTTAGGGTGGAGACCAGAAAACCAAAAAGCTCTTTCCACTCAAGGAGAGATTTTATTAAAATATAAACAGCTCCCTCTGATCCCTAAAGTTTCTCTCTGCCATGGTGGGGGTTGAGTTATGGGTGAGTCAGGTCCCAACTTCTTTCAGTACTATCTTGATGAGCCACAGCTCCTGCCTTCTTGCCATTTTTCTCTCACCCACAGACACTTTTCCCTCCCCTGGGGCCAGCGACCATTTCCTAGCCCTCTGGAGGCACCGCCTGAGCCCACCACTCTGCTGAAAGGCATGTCACGTTACAGGCAATCTGAGAACAAACTGTCCAGCACATGTGCCACAATCTGGTTTTATTTAGTTTTAGAATCTGGTGTTTGGACCACAGAGCTATACTGCTTGGCAAGATGACAGCTTTCTGATTTAGTGAGTAGAAAACTGTCATTTATTTGAGTATATGAGAGGAATGTTGTTTCCTCTTTGTGAATCCATTGCCAATATTAAATTAGATTTTTCTCTCTATGAGGGTTTTTCCTCTCTCTAAGAAAGTCTTCTGATAGAGTCTTTTGGAAGTTTAAAGACTTTATTTAAGCTGTATTTAACAGCTTTTACATCAGCACGATACATTTTGACTTTTTAGTGGGTGCCATTTTTATAGCAGCAAATTAAGGAAAAAGTTGAAGAGCTGTCACCTCCAAAGCAGAAATGATTTCAATTTTATTCAAAATAGCACAAAGAAAATTGCCTGAACCAAGAAAAAATAATGTACATGTATACTAATGAACATACTGGCAGCTTGGAGATGATGAGCTCCAATATTCTGCTTCTGGAAGGAGGCACTGAACAAAAGACTCAAAGACAGGAAGATATCCCTGAAGTAAAGACTCACCATGTGCAACATCCAAGAAGATGTATTGAATCAATGTGATCTAGGCCCAGTTCAGGACACTTAACTACAAGGAGTTAATTGCAGTAAAAGCTGCAATATTTGCTGAAGAAATTGGTTACATATATTAAAAATGTTTTCTTGCTATTGTAGATTGCTTCAGCAATTATCTGTAATTCTTGTTCAGTGCATGGCCTAGAACCAGTACCATCATGTATAGACATCCTTAGTGAGACATTATGCATGCAGTATAGCTAAATTAAAAAAAAACAAGTTTCCATTACATTGTTCATATAAGTTAATTTAAACATCCGAGTAGAAAATACAGTCCCAAATTGGGAACATATTTGTGCGGTCACCAAAATTACTTGCAAAATCAAGTGTTCATTCACACAGATTTCCATTATAAAGGAAAATGATGGTATTTCTATACAGAAACAAGCTCACTTAAATTTTCTGTCTCTGTCTGATGGCTGGATTTGCATATCTAAAAGCAGGAATGCAATAGATGTGGCACTAAGTCTTCCTTAACATCTTGCTCGATGAATGGACAAACCTTTTGGGTTTTCTGAGACTATCTCTGGAATATCTCAGGGTTCAGCATTAGTTGGATAAGGTACCAGAATTACTTTTAAATAGATTATGAAAAAAAGACATTACAGTGTGAAAATTACCATGAATTGCAAGAGTCTGGTTATTTCACTGTTTTGTGGAGTCATTCAGAAAGAAAATGTGTTGAAAGTTCAACTAATTAAAAGGTATATAAAATAGACATGTGGTGCTAAAACCTCAAGACAAATATACATAAGAGATCCAGGAAGAAAATACTAAAAAAATAATTGAAAAAAGAAATATCTGTACAGTACAGCCATCTGGTTAAAAGCATTAGTCATGTTTAGACTATACTTGGTACTGGCTTGAGCAAATAGCTAACCTGTGCTTTAGAGAGAAAACAAGACAAGCATGTTGTAATTGAGTAAAATTGCACATGGGGATAGATTAGAGAAGCTTCCACTTTTGTTGCACCTAGTCCTGTTAAGAGAACCATGATAACAATAACATTAATAAACAAATAGCAGTCTTAATACTAAAAGTCATGTTCTTACTGGATTTTCTTCTAGCAGCTTTCCATCATGGAAATCTGTTTTTCCTCAGGAAGTCTTCTGAATTTATTCAGACAGGTTATTCTGTTAGAATAAAAAATAGAAGCTTATTGAAATTGCCCTTCTATACATATAGAGAAAATACACACATTTAAGTGGAAAGGATTTCATTAACAAAAGAGGGAAGTGAGCCACATTTTTTTTAATCTGTATGACCAGTTAAAACCTAAAAATTGTTAAATTGCTAAAGAAATTTTCTTTCCTTTGATTCCCTATTGTAATAATTTTAAATCCAGAAGGTTCTTTTTATGCTTTATAGCACTAGCATATCACCCCAGGCTTTATGCAAGACCCTGATGTTTCTGTGTGTGGTGTCAAAACTAAAACGCATCCACATTCTTGGCTGCTTCTGAGCCTGGACTTGCCATCTGCATCTGACATTTGCCTATGCCCCTATGGCACATCTACTCAGTGCAGTGTATTGCCATGGAAAGTTGATCAGACACTTCTGAATACCAGTCTCAAGCAGAGGCGGTCCAGGGTTCAGATCCTGTGATCAGCCACTTTAGCACTTTTTAGAAGGACTAATTCATACGGGTGCAGAAGCCATTGTGCTTCTGCTTACAGACTAAGCTCAGGTTTCTGTGTGTAGCACTGCACTAGACAATATTGATACATTTTTTACTTTTTACAGTCAATGGGGAGAGATAGGTGCTGCCCAAAGGCAATGCACATTATCTGTTTCATGCTATTCTGTGATTCTACACTTTTCTCAAGGTGGGCTGAGTCACTTATCAAAGACTGTGCTTCAGTCTGGGCCCTCCAGGGCCTTTCCAAAGATTAGGAAAGCTTTCGCCATTTGAAATGAAGGGAAATTATATGCAGAAAATTATTCATTGCTTAGAATGAGTTGGAGTAGAGCTCTTTGTAACAAAACGCTCTTGCAAGTCAAATGGGGAAAAAATGGTATTTGGACAGGAACACAGCAAAGACCTATAGAGATCAGCATACTAGGGGGACACATTTGGACAACTTAAGGAATATGGGCAGCTGTTACCCCTTTTAAAAATGACATAGGATTCTAGCGGTAAACTGAAGCAAAAGTGTAATCTAATGTTTTAACTTGCTACTTAGCAATTTGGGTTTATTTAACCTGACAACCTATCCTGTTAGTCTGTAAAGCTGTTCAAACTGGTGGCTTATAATCATTAATGAAACTTCATTTAGATTAATAAATATGTCAAAGTACTTTAAGGCCAAATCAATAGTAAAGCATAAAGAGTCATTGTTCTATAGAGTGTTTGATATATGATGGTGTGCTTTAAGATGTTGTCCAATGCATGAAGAAAATTGTGAGGATCATGTAATAATTGAGAAGTCTTGAAGAATATGTCACCTAAATGTCAGAAGCATTTTTCTGCCAAAGAAGATTGCTGTAACTGAAAACATGAGTAGTACTGAGATTTGCAATATGGATATCTTGTTCTAAAAGATCAACATAACACCATGTGGCCTCCTTTCTCATGGCTGCAAAGATGAATTGCAGAGAGGAAGCTTATCCTCTGAATGCAGTAAGTTTCCACAGAACTTACATTTTTTGCTATTGAGAAATAAACCAAAAGCATTAAATTTTCAAAAGCATTTATTCTTATTCAAATACAATGCTAATGTCTGATAAATATATCTTTTTATTAGAATAATTCTAACCGCTTGAATTTGTACTTTGTGAATTGGTTATGGAGGTAATTATAACCATTCTTATATGTCCTCTAAAGCCTCATGACCATAGGGCCTCAGTGAGGGTGAGTATGACAGAAGGGAGATCCTGTATTCTTACCTATTTAGCAGTCTTTCAAAATGCCATGAAGATTTATAGGAGAAGGAAAATGAATTGACATTATTTACTTAGATTTTGAATCTGCCTTTGACAAAATCTCTCACATCAAACAGATAAAGAAATTCAGCAGGCTTAAGGTGAGAGGCAATTTGTTGCCATGGACTAGAAATTGGCTAAGAATCAAAAAAAAAGGTGACTGCTGATGTACAGCAAATATATTCATGAGATTAGTGCAGTTATATATGTGTAGCAGTGTTCTGGGAGGGTGATAAACAGCAAGATAACAAAATTACATAGATCAAGCAAACCCAGGCAAAACTAGAAGGACTAACATGGGGAAATAGGCAGTGTAATGAGGTGGCAATATGAAATTCAATGCTACAATAAATCTGGATGCAGTCCTAGATTACTAATTACAGCTCTCTAAGGATCATTGCTCAACAGAGATGAAAATCAGATAGTAAATATTAGGCTACAAAAGGCTGGTGTGAAGAATAAAAACAAAAGGATCAGAAGACCATTTATAAATAAAGACACATCTACTGTGCAAGGAATACTGTCTCAAAATGTAGTCTTTCTAAGTGCGCAGATGGGAGTAATAAGAAAGATTACGAAGAGAATCAAAAGTCTGTACTAAGAAAGATGAGAACTGGAACTCCGTGCTTTACAGAGACCTAAACTACCTTGACTTATCCAAGTGAAGACTGGTGCTAAGGACGATAAAAGGAATGTAATCTTACAAATATGTGTGCTTCTCCCCTTCATGCTTCTGACACAGGTTGTGGAGGAGGAATATGTTTTTTAAACCATCAAAACAATGTGAGGATCTATAGATATTAAATCCAGGCTTATATGGAAATCAGAACTTTTTGATATAGAAAGTGGTAAGATATTTTTCCATCTGAAGAGAACTTAATCATTGTCCATATAGTAGTAAGCACCATACAGAAGCAGCATCAAGTGTAAAATATGATGAGTCCCCATTAGGATTTGCTTACGAAATACCTGCCTTTTTAGGGAACTCCCTGAAGATGAAGAAGGGGAAGGAGCTGGATGATGCAGAAGTATCATGGCAGTGACCCACAGATAGTCATGAAAGGTGATGAGGTGAGGACTTTTTATACAGGCGGTCATATTCCTCTCATGAGGGGGAATCAATCAAATGCAAGGAATCTTGGGGAAGGCAGGTGCAGTTAGGATCCCTACCCTGGATGTCATGAGCTGAAAAGGCACACCAATAGCTGAAAATCTCTTTGGTTGCAATGGTATGATATCTTGACACCTAACACCTCAATTTAGGAGGAAAAACCCCAGGCTCTAGTCCTTATTTTCTGACCTAAACATCATGCAATTCTTTAGTGGAAAATGAAACTTCCCATAAAAAGAAACTCAGCTGCATTTATGAAGAGCTTTGGGATCATTCTAAACTAAAGCTGCTTACCCAAATCTTGTTCATTTTACATTTATTTTATAGTGCAAGGAAAGACAAATGAAACACATTCCATTTCCCAGGCAAAATTTACCAGGCTTCCTTCTCCCCATATCCACTCTTTCGAATTTAATTCTCAGATAGTTAAAACCCTTTTTCCAGAAAAGCAATTTTCCTCCACAGCCCAAGTCCTTAGATTCAGATTACAAAATTAACTGGGAAGAAAATGGTGTAAATGACATGGAAAATATAGTAAGTGCATTAATGCTAGGACTGGCTAGAAACTAGTGACATCTTTATGCTACATCCCTTCTGTGCTTCATTTTCCACTGCTGCATTCTGCTGCTAACCTTTGTCCTGTGCCACTCAGAAAGTGCCCATATTATCTGAGTAAGGCTCCAAGCCTTAATAATTTAGTTTATTGGTTTGAGCTGGCACAAAATGTGGCAGAACTGATGGCAGAAATAAGACCAAAATAGATTTGATGAAATTAATGGAGCATTTGTGGGCAGAAGTTGGCTTAACACATTAAAGATTATTTTTTTTTCCTAGCCTGACAGTGAAATGCAAGACTGTTATCTACAGGGGATGGAGTTAACAGGGACTGATAAATCAGTGTAATGCAATAGCTAAAACCACAGATACATGGGGAAGAGCCCAGAGGGAGACAAGGCTGTATAACACTTGGGCTGCTGGAAATGTTCTGCTTTGGAGGGTGATGAAACAGGCAGAGGCAAGTGCCATTTGCTGCAAAACACTAAAAATGTGATCTTCTGTTCCCAGTGGAGCACAGAACAGAGCAGAACTGAGCTATCCGTCCCCTGACCCTTGGATTGACTACCCCATAGGTGTGGTGCATGCAGCATTTGCCTTTCTGTGAGCCACAGCTGCAAGGGACGTGGAGACAAGGGTGAGCTTCTGAAGCTCTCAGGTGGAATCAGTGATCTCAGGCATTGTATGGCCCCATGAAGATGTGGGGAGGGCCTCTGGATCTGTCAGATTTTGTTCATGATCAAGGTGGGAACAACACATGACACTGGTCTCTTTGTGAGAATGTTTTTTTTTTGAGAAGGAGAGAGCTGACTTAATTTCTGAGGGAAGTGCCAGGCTGTCTTGTGGGAACTCCTAAACGCAAATTTGCCCTGTCAGGGTACAGCTCGATGTCCAGATTGCACGTTCATCTGAATAAAACTGAAACTTCTCAGTTCTTATATAGTTTCATGAGGGAACCTGTCCCACATGCAGGTTACCCTGCAAAGAGATTGCCCTCTTACCTTCTTCTCCTGGGTAGCTGAAGCAAGAAATTTCTAGCTTTAAAGAGTTGCAACACATTTAACTAGTTCAACTGTGACTCCCTGAGCTGCAGCTCCAGGATGGCCAGTACACAGCCTCCAACTTCTGGGTGACTCTGCAGCTTTGGAGGAATATCAGAGAGGCTCAGGGATGTTCTTTTCTGGGAACAGCAAAATCCCCCTGCATGTGAGCAGTGAGCTAAGAGAAGAAAGGTGGGCTTTGAAGGAGGGAGTTCTGTAGATCTACCCCTTCATAAATCGTACTTTCAGCATCTTTTATTCTTTATAACTGTCAAAGTAAAAAAGGAAGAGAATTATATAATAATCTGGCCTTCAGACTGAGAACCTTGAACAAGTTCACCTTGATGAAATACTCCATCCATGCTGTGGCACAACACATCTGCAGGCTGGGTGGAAGGTCTGGCCAGTATAGCTGAATAGGCAGATTGAAACCCAGAACATCAAATGTTCTTTATTTTGCTGCTCTTGAGTACTCATTTTCCTCACTACGCAACAATTATGCAAGTCTGAATAAACACCATCGAAACTATTTTCCTGGAGGTTCCCTCAGTGATTGGAGCAGTTTGTTGTACAACAGGCTATCTCTAATGCTGACAAGCAGAATTAACTTGAGCAACAAAATGACCCTAAATCGAATTTGAGAGTTTAATTAAAAGAGTCATCATACTCAGGAGAAAAAACTTCCTTTGTATTTTATTTTAATTTTTATTTTATTTTATTTTATTTATTTTTGGTAGAGTTAGGAAGTAGGGAGGAAATTCTCCTATCTATTTTAGCAATGAAATAACATTAGAAATGAGACCTTAAAGAATGCTGCTGGGGATGAGGGGTGGGGGAAGCAAAAAGCAGATTTAAAAAGTAAAGACTTCTTGTTAGTAGAAACCAAACCTACAAAATGTAAAACTTGCTCTATAGAAGAGCTGGAGGAAGTAGTGATTTAATTGTTTCATTTTGATACTGAAGATAGGCCTTTCATATTTACCTAGTCATACTGAGAAAATATTGTCCATCAGAAGCTGCAATTTTGTATAGATCAAAATATGGCACAAACATCAGAGATGTGTAAGGGATCAAGACTTGATTTGTGAGGAAAGGGTGAGTGTGAAAAGGTTGTGCTTCTCAAAAAGAATACAGGTCACCACCTACATAGAGGAGAGAGAAGTAGGACTGGGATGCTAGAAAAAAGGTGGTAGCAGTGATTCTCCCATACTATTCTTTTCCCTTTCCACAATAGTCTGTATTTACATTCCACATCTGGTGCGAAAAGTCTGCCTGGCAGATGTGGCAAACTACTGATGATGTAAACGTCTTCCAGTGGAGTCAAGGAACACCAAAGATGGGCACAAGCACTTACTGAAAAGAGGAGAGATCAAAACCCCCCCAAAACATCACTCTCCACACACACATCTCCAGCCCCATGAAATCAGAAGTATGTGCGTAGGCCAGAACACTTTTCTTTTGCTGGCTGAGCTTTCCGGATATTGGAATAAGTTGCTTCCCAATTTGACTGTCCCTCTGTTCTGTTCCTTATAAAAAGAGTCTAGAGGATAACAAAAGAGAATTTTGTTTTCCTCTAGAAAACAGAGTTTTCTAGTTTCCTCTAGAAAAAAGAGTTTTGTTCCAACCCCAAGTCTATGACAAAATCCTTTATGATTCATTACGCTGCGCTTCAGCACAGGTTACAGCTGTGAGGTCACAGGCTAAGTCTGTACATGCAAAACTCAGGAAGATTAATTTTACTGCATAAGAAACTCAAGGGCCTGTGTGATTCGTCATCAATCACTATTGGTTCCTGTCTATGCCTTTAGCTTTAAAGAAACTTAGCAACAAACAAGATATGATGTGGGATGAGTTCCTGGACCCTGACAGTGAAATAAAAGATTTGGGGAAAGTCAAAAGGCTTCAAAGGAAGAGGTTGAGCCTCTGAGAAACCTCTTGCAAAGTGACTAATGTAGCTGTCCTCAATTTGGCTGGAGAAGTGTTTTTGGCAGAAAGATAGGACATTTTCAAAGAAAAAGAAGTTGTCTTAAGAATAAAGCAATGACAACTGTACTTGCTAACCAGCAATTTCAAGCATATCTAGATGCCAAAATTGTAGAAAGCTGCCTACATCAAGGCATTCTGAGGATCAAAAATGTCCATGGCAAACAATGTTCATTATAAGTACTCAATGCCTGTGCGAATTAGGGTACTTCTTCAACAAATGAATACCTAAATATAGATTTAAGAAGGTACGCTTGAAAAGCTCACCAGTTTACATTTATGTCAAACCTAATTCTGCCAGTCTTAATGAGGAGAGGTAGTAGCTGAATACATGAGTGATCTTATTAAATATATTTTGCTTTCAGTAGGAGTTACGCTCTTAGGATCAGGTCCAAAGATATTACAAAAGAAATATCAAAAAATATTTATTAAAGCAGGAGAGCATACAGAGGAGCATCCAAAGCTTGTATATTTGTAAACTGACATGCAAGGCAAATGAAAATAAATCTAATCCAACCCCAAAGGCAAAACTGGCTTTCTTATTGATACAACAAAAGCAATGACTAAGGAGCTGCTACTCTGGTCTTGCATTTCTAGAACATATATTTCTGAAAGCTTGACATTACTGAATTGCTCAGAAAATACTGAAAAACAGATCCTGCCAAGCAACAGTTTGCTGGAGTGGGTTTGGGTTTGATTTGGGGTTAGTTTTACTTATTTTTTTAATGTATTACTGATGAAATAAGCCCACATCAATGACCCTGCTATCTTGTAATCCTAGATGTGTTACCAGGCAACCATTACTTGCAACAGCACCTAGCTTGCCCCCCTCTAAAAATAACCCAAACCTCTTAAATCCTTCCACTCCATGCACTAATGGAAGTGGCATCTTTCTACTGCTAAATGCTTGTTCAGGTATTTCCTTAAAAATTTCAGAGTGACAAAATGTGGGTTATCCTTTCCTGAATGTGCTGCTCTTCAGTTCACTATGCGCTCAGTTAACGGCCTCTAACTGCATATACTTCTATTTTCATTCAGCTATATACTTCAAATAAGGCTGTATTTGGAAACTTCAGTCAATTATTTAGAATCTAGTAATAATGTCAACAAATGTAGTATGAGTCAAAAATTTATGATGATGACTATAGAAAAAAATTTATCACAAGACAAATATACTTTTGTGTCTTCAATGCTGTACAGCTCTGAAACAGTAAATTAGAATCATAGAATCACAGAATGGTTTGGGTAGGAAGGGACCCTTAAAGCCCATCCAGTTCCAACCCCCCTGCCATGGGCAGGGACACCTTCCACTAGGCCAGAGTGCTCAAAGCCCCGTCCAACCTGGCCTTAAATGCTTCCAGGGATGGGGCACCTACAACTTCTCTGGGCAACCTGTTCCAGTGCCTTACCACCCCTCACAGTAAATAACTTCTTCCTAATACCTAATCTAAATCTATCTTCTTTCAGTTTAAATGATTACCCCTTGTCCTATCAATATCCCTGGTAAAATGTCTGTCTCCATCTTTCTTGTCAGCCCCTTCAGGTACAGGAAGGCTGCTATAATGTCTTTCCAGAGTCTTCCTTTCTCCAGGCTGAGCAACCCCAACTCTCTCAGCCTTTCTTCATGGGAGAGGTGCTCCAGCCCTCTGATCATTATTGTGGCTGAAATGCGTATGTATTGTTTATGAGGGATCACCAAAAGACACATATTTAGCATTTACATAGCGAAAAAATGACAGAGTAATGTTTTCTGTACATTTTCTTAAGGCAGATGTCATGTACTGATGAACTCCTGAATTTGATGAATTAAGACCAAGCATAAATTGAAAAAACTGCAGAAGTGTTAACTACTGATGCTAGAAGAAATAGTAAGTGGTAGTAAGCATATTCTTGCTAATACAGGGAAAGAAGAACTTTACAACAGAATGAAAGCCCTGCAGTTAATCACCTGTCATCTTAAATTTCTACAGATAAGCACTGAAATTAAATGCAGAGGACACAAAACCTATTCCAACTGGTCTTGACTGCGAGACTTTAGTCAGACTAGAAGGTGAGGTGTAAAAGACACTATCCATCAAAACCTGACAACCTGAAGCCACTGTGCAATTAGCAGCCACCAGCACAGTCTTTCTGATGGATTCCCAGCTAGTGATAAATCCAGCATAAGCAGAGAAAGTGCCACCTATGCTGGGCAAAAAAAAAAAAATCATAAGAGGAGAGTAACACCGCCATACATCATGTCTTTTGCACCCTGAGTTGAGCTTTTTCCAGGGAAGCATCCTTGGTTCTGTACCACTAGGAACTCTTTACCAGCATAATACAGGATTAACAACCAAAAGTTTTAAAATTAAGTATGAATATGGATCTTCATGCACTTGTGCAAGCCTGAACAGGGTATCCTATCACACTACATAATACTCTCAATGCTTGAGTCTCCCCTTGAATGATGCCTGAAAGGGTCAGTGGTATCTTACAAAGCCAGAGACATTCCAAGCAACAAAGGTCCAGCAGCAGCAGCAGCTAGGGCATAAAAATGCACTCTGAAGCAAGGAATAGCAATGCAATAAGCAGAGTACTTGTACAAGCTTAAAAAATCTTCAAGAGAGCAAACCTTCAGAGGCAGGTACACATGTCAGTGGAATAGCAAACGGGAGATAAATGAATAATACTGTGCACTTGGAAGCCAATCTGCTTTATGGTATGTTTAAACTTCAAGGTAGATTTACCAACAAAGAACAAAGCTTTTGTTCTCTGAAGAAATTACACAGAAAAAACAAGAGAAATCACTAAGTACTCAAACCTGCAATTTTTAAACTGGTCTCAGTTAGTTTCACTCTTTTTTCCTCATTTAGAACATCTGTTAAGTGGAAGGGCTCCTCACATGGGCATAGACATGAGCAAAACGGAATGTTCAAAGGCTGGATTCAGCTTGGGAGGGTAAAAAAAAATGCTGTGAGAAGCAGAACTCTGCTGTGACTCTGTGATACCATGAGAGATTACAGCTGGCTAGAAAAAAATACTTTTGACTGGAACAGCCTGGCATCTGGAAAAAATCCACTAGCCCAGGAAGTGGAAAAATGAACAATGAGAAAAGATGTGCTTCTGTAGAATAAAAAAACCCCTTAAAAATATATTTAAAATGAGTAATTTTTTCAACAGCAGGGAGTATATTTCCTGAAATGTGATTTGGTGTCACTGAACTCAGTGACAGCTCCTGGTTCTGTTTACATTACTAAATGACCCCATGAAAGACTTCTGCTCTGATTTTCAATGAACCTGTGATAATATTGGCAGTGACTAGCAAGACCAGTTCTAAGCATTTTGAAATTGGTTAGACTTGCTATCAGCTTAGAATGTCTTCATCCCTTTTGTCCTGAATTCTGAAATAAATCATCATTGACATTATAGAATCATGAAGACAACATCAGGGAGATATGTTCCTGATGGGTTTTATTCACGGTAATACCTTCCTAAAAATGTGAATTAGGGTATGCCAATTGTTATTAATGCAATTTCTGATGAAACAGAATTATTTAATTTGCCAACAGGAATACATTTATAAAATCTAATTGAGACAATGGTAGAACTATTCATAGTTACATTTTATGATAAAACACAGAAACTTGATTTTAAGTGTATTTCTGGCTGACTTGGACTCATAGAATTTTATAAACCAGGGGTATGAAATCTAATATGCAATTATCCATTCAATTTGTTCATGGTAACACACAGAAAAACAAGGCATTTACAATACTGTCACAGATTATGTCAACCACACTAGCAGTTATACTGCAAATTAAGTAGTATAGATGAGAGAATAGCTGGAGAATGAAGACAGTGTTGCATCATGTTGAACTAAACTTTCTTAGCCTGTTACATGTATACTTTACAGTAAACCCAGGAAGCACAATTTGATGTTAGTCCCACATGCCAAAATATAATCTAGCTATATTCAAGATCAAGCTGTGTCCTGTTTAGTAAAGGTATGACCCTGCCAGTTCTAAAACCAAGTGCAAATTATATGGTTTCTTGTACAATTGTGTACTACAGTTTGTATTTCCCTCTGGGAGAGAAGGGAGTATAAATTTCTGTAATGGAAATCTTCTTGTATCCTTCATCAGACAATGTGATATACCACCTCTAAGAACAGTAACTAATTTACAGTTTGAAGAAATTAAGTGCATGGTATGTACAAGTGTGCGTCCACACATGCACACACAAAATGTGCCGTGGAAACTTCTTTGCTAATCTAGTGTCTACCCAATTATCAGATTGAAGATCAACAGGATTCTTGCAAGAATATACATTCCCTGGGTTAGTAAATCCACCATGTAAATGAAACAATGTGTCTAATTTGGAAATTTTATAACACTATTTAAACAAACTCAAACATTATATTGCATATATGACACAGCAAAATGGTTAGTTTACTGAAATGTAATGCTACTTTGTCTCTCCCCAAGGTATTAAAACAGAAAAGTACTTGAGAATCTGCATGTTTTCTTGAAAAGTCTCACCTCTCCCTGACACTACAGCTCTATGGCTGGACTGCTACATTCAGATATTGAAGAGAAGGAATGATCTCTTTTTATTGGGCTTTGCATTACTTTTTCTTCTGTGACACGTTTTGTTTTTTCTTGTTTTCTCCTTGTGACTTTTTCTAATGCCAAAATTAATAGGGGTCTTCATATTTAACTATTAAAAAATTCCTTTCCAGGTGGGTGGAAATCCGGCTTCTTTCTTTCCTTCTCATGTATTACCACCACTTGTGTTCAGATTCAATTTTTTTTTGGATAAATCTCAGCCATCCTCTCTTATTATGCCTCAGTAGCTGCATCTCACACCATCGACTCTTCTGTTCATGGTCAACAACAGAAGAGTTCACTTCGCTCTCTTGTTTGAACTGACTCTGAATACTGCTTGAGGAGCTGCTGTGTATATAGATACCATAGCAACTCTATTCCTTTGTTCTGTCCTTCATTAATGCTAAAACACAGGGCAGATTTTCATCTCTACACAACTCTTCCAAAAGTTTTAGATATGTATGTGAGTTTCAAGACTTCTACACAAACCACTCTGATAAATAGGTGTGAATGATTTTCAGTCAATTTTCAGTGCTTACAGCAAAATGTGTAAATTGTAAAAAGCATATAAATGGAATCCTGTAAATCACTATGAACGCTGTGGAAGACTGTGGATAAATTTTAAATAAAAGCTATTAAATAGTAAACCTGCTGATGTTTCTCGCAAAGAATCTCTACTTTGTTGCTGTGATACATGTTCAAATGCAAAAGTTTCAACATTTATGCATCTGTATCTAGGACACGTACATAAACACATTCTTCTCTTGTCTTCTTCCAAATAAAATCTCAGTATTTATAACCCTATATAATATAAAATGTGAGTTCATTTTGCATCTTTTTGTCACTGTAAATCCAGTCTTTTTTATGAAAATCCAAAGCACGGTTTAACTAAGCCCATCTACTTGGCAAAGACAGGGGAGATGCTGCTGAAAGACCATGCCAGCTCAGTGGCAAAAGCCACACAGAAGTGTCACTACAATGTGTAGCCCTTGCTAATAGGTCTACATAGGTTTGGAGACTGACCTGCTATCTCTGCTAAATGTTCTTCATGCTAGGTTGTGTTTTGGTGTGGGAATACTCTAAGAAACTTGATTGTCCTTAGTAAAAAAGACAAAATAGCTCAGTTAAGCAGTCATGTGCTGTCTTTTGCCCTTCTCCCCCCCCCCAAGGAACAAAAGAATAAAACTCCTCAGATCCATCTCAAGTTTTGTATTTTTCACCACACAAGCCATCAGCTAGCCCAAACAGACTGATAGTCTGGTATTTGTTAGATGCCCTGTATTTTTCTGAAAGGAGAAATAATAAGAAAGGATGCAAAAATGTGCACTTCCAAAATATCACACAGACACTAGGTCTCATTTTGCCCTGGAGCAATCCTACTGATTTTGCTAGCAGGGAATTTGGTTCCCCAAGTAATTCTCTCAGTCTCTCTAAAAGAGACAACACTAAGCATACCTGTCCGCTTCCTGGAGATGAAGGAATCTCTGGCACTGACATAAAGAAGTACTCATAAAAATGGAAAGCCACATCTTCCTTGCTTCCAGGCACACAATCCTGTGAGGGCACACAGGTTGACAAAGTTTTAATTTATTAATGATAACTGTCCAAAAATAGACATATGACAAACTTCTTAATCTGTAAAAAGCACAATGGGCCATGAGCAGGAGAAGGAGGGAAACAAACAAAGAAAATGGAACTGGGCATAAGGAGTGGCCAGGTTCAGTGTTTCTAAAAAAAATCAGACTGTAAATTGAGAAAAAAGAAAGGATCCAATTAATGGATCAAAGAACAAAAAGTCTAGCAGTAAATTAAAGAAATGACAAAGAAGTAAAAAAAAAATGGCAGTGGTGTTAATCATGTGCAGCTATGTGAGACTGTATGAGTTTGAGTGAGTGAGAACAAATAGTGAAGTAGAACAAGCTGAGAAGTCCAGCAGGACCGGTAGGAGGAACCCAGGGCTGGTAAAACACACAAAAGAAGAGGTTTTGCTGTTGTTTTAATATCTTTTATTGCACAGGTGCTGGTTATAAATTAGTATTTTTGACTTCTCTGAAATCAAATTGATTAGAAGTGTTTTGCTGATCTTTTCCTCTCTAATCTCAGACCACTTAACCTTGTACTTAAAAATTATTAACTAGTGCTACATCCTGACTTTTTGCTCCTGGTCCAAGTTAGATCAGCTCATGCACTATGATTGGCTTCAGCGTTGCAGCATTCAAAGAACTGTAATCAGAAATGGGATCAATATTACAGTAGAACAAAAATAGCCATCCTAAGAGGGGCAAAATTTCAGGAGACCAGAGATCTGGCACTGGCTGTGGCTTCTGTTCTGAAACACAGTCAGATACAGAAGCGACTTATATGTTCTCCACTATGTTAATAGCAGTTATCACTCTTTTGCAGAGTTCTCAAACAGCTAAAATAAAGGAGTGTTCCACAGACTAGCATATCAAGAGCCCTTAGAAATGCAGAAGTAGTAGTTTAGGACAAACACACATCTATGAAATTGCTTTTCAATTTCAGAATTCAATAACTAAATACAATCATTCTAAACAGGCCCAGAATGCCTAACAACCATTCAATTTCAAAAGAAATGTTCCTAATTTCAAAACATCTCATTAACTGAATGTTGTCGCCATCAAGTTTCTGTTTACCTCATTTGACTGGCCTTATGAAACTATGAAATGGTTTCATAACTATTTTATTTTTATTTTTAGACTAATTTCGTTAGTCTAAAATTGAATTAAGTCCTAGCGCCAAATCATGCTTTGAAGCACACAGATGGATCATATTCCTTTGGATCCTCACTTTGGAAAGAAAGCTTTGCACTGAATGGAATTCACATCTAATTGTTCATTGTCAACATGGTTCATGACTCACCTGCACAGCTAGTTGAGGAATCTGTCGTGACTTTCTTCAAGATTCCCTGGTGTTCTGCTTCTCTTTCTCTAGGGGCTAGTTTCTTTCTAACTGTCCATGTACCACCCTATAAGAACTAAAAAAACCCAACCCAACCCAAAAGCAGCATGCAATAAGTCTTTTCTCTTGTCCATTTCTTTTGTCTTTTCCAGTGGAGTTTGAGCTTTCAGCAGATGTGAAGGAGATGACTCTGTACAGTACACCAGCTATAGGCACTGGTAAGGAACAAGACAAACTGTTTTACAAGGAGACACGAGCCAGAAAAACAGCAGTGAGAAAACTCCATGCAGCTGTTTTAGCTTTATTCCTAAACATATTAAATAATTCAGGCTTGTTTTGAGGCAGCTCAGCAAATTTGAGCAGAGGAAACATCAGAAAATGCTACTCAAAGCCTGGAGATCTGAAGGCATCATGTGAGCTATCAAGTGTACTAGAAAAAAGTCTCAGCACAATGAATTTGTTGAATACAGATGAGGTGTCTCTGTCTGGTGCTTTTCTCAAGAGGGCCCACAGAGGCCATGGTGTGGGTCCTCTGAGCCCCCCGGGGTACCGATAGCTTCATCAAGAAGCAGGGCCAGAAGAGCACCCTGTGGAGCAGTTTGGGAAGGTGTCATTCTGAGAAATGGTGAAAACGTTTTGATTGTGCCAAATGGCAAACTATGTGACAAGATCAGCTTTCTCTGTAGCATGTTGGAGAATTATTCCTACGGTCTGGCCTGCGGTTTCTTACTGCTCTACCTGAATAGGACAGGAGGAAGAAACATCAGGAAAAAAACCCAAACAACATGCAGAAATGCACCTACCTTTTCTTTTTTCTTGGTTTTTGTTTTTTGTTTTTTTTTCAGTGGATCTTGCCTTATGGATTGTGTTGTTTGCCTTGGCTTAAAGAGAATAGATTGCCCTCTCCAGGATGTCTGTGTTGTCCCCATACCCTTCCTTAACAAGGATATCACAATGCTGACATCTTTCCTCCTTCTCCAAGGTCTTCAGGATATTCCCTGTCCTTCACAATATAGCTTTGGCCAGCCTGGCATCCAGTCCCGAACAATAGCACCAATGTTGATAGACCTCAGGTCCTCTGAAACATTCCTATGGCTGTGGCAAAGCTGCCTTTAATTCTTTCCTTTCCTTTACCTCCTTTCAATGTTTACACCCAGAGGCAATTCTGTTGGGCTTTCTGAGAGAGACTTAAGACTTCAACAAGATGTTCCCATTTTTGTATTTGTATTCTCACAAAGCTGGAGGACGAATATCTTGGAACACAACAGGAGTGGAAGTAGTTCATGGGAACATGATAGGCCCTCTGTGAACAGACCAGTGGCCTCTCTACTCTTGTTTCTGTTTCTGATTGCGGCAATAGGAAAGGTTGTCTAAGAAAAGCAGATGATGCTGAGCCCTTTCTGTAGTCCATTCCTGTGTAAGCTTAGGGGCACCTTCACATACTCTTAATCCAAACTGAGGTCACTGTTACCTCAAGGGAACAAAATTCAAAATGGTGAGCAAAAGCATCAATGCACAGCTGTGTGTTCAAGGGTCTGGTGAGGTTCTCAGCATCTCTGACCTCAGAGCTGTACCATAAATTCCTGCCTGCCATGACAAAGACATGTTCTACCCTCAGCACCTTCTCCATAAATGTTTCTTTCAAATGACCATAACTAATTCTACAGAGGTGGAAAACACAGCATAAAACAGCTGTCATCTCGTTTCCAACCATACAGCCTGGGTGAGTGCCCTGAGGGATGCGCACTTTGGGCAGGCACATGCATCCCCTCTGCACTATTTGGCAGCAGACCTGTCCCAGGGAGTTTTAGAGGATAACCAGGTATCCACTACTCACCCTTCGTCTGCATGCAGCAGACATTTGTTTCTACCTCCATTTCCAGTACTGCACAATGTTTGTAAGCCATGGTTAACCTGCCGTCAGTGTGGCAAACATAATAACGCTGTATGACAGCATGGCCATGTTCCAGAGTTTTCCCAGAGCAGGTGACAGGAGAGCAGCGAGTGAAGAAGGAAACACGTTTCTCTAGACACAGCCCTGGCAGACCTATGGTATGCACACTGTCCGAGCTCCTCTCTGCTCTCAAGTCACGTGCATGTCTTTCACAGAGGCCACCACTCACAGATGTAGCTAACTAGCCACCCTGACTGAACAGGAGAGTGCTCAAGGGATGTAAATTTGGTTCAGGCTGTAAAGGGCCACGTAACTCTACTACAATGAAGAGCCTGTTTTTTCTAGCCAGAAATAAAGCTGATGCTACCTGCATCCAGAAATAAAGCTGATGCTACCTGCATCCAGAAATTGCTGACACACCTAAGAGGAATCACTGCTGAGAAGATAGCTGTAGCTTTCCAGTACTTCACATTTGATTTATGCTAATGGACATCACTGAAAGCCCTCTCACAACCTGCTCAGCTTTCGCATTCCTGGGAACATGAATACCTAGACTGTGATAACCCAGGAGTTTCCTTCTCATCTCTTGCATAGCAATCACCTCTCTGTTGGTATTGGGTATATTTGGCATACCTAGCCAGGTCTTTTCAGTCCTCTGAAAAGCAGTATCATGTTTCCCTTGGAAAACAGTGTCATGTTTCTGACCTCTTGATGCAGCCAAAGTAGTGTAAAGAAGCAAGGCTGCAGAAGGTGACTTTGGCTGCTGTTACATACATAAACACCTTTATGCCATGCACTTGGAAAGCTGACTGCAGCACCTTGACTTGTTAGATTGAAATAGAAATATTACTTTCCCAAAGGACAACCACAATCCCCAGGATATATAGGTTTTCTTATCCTTCATCTGAAAAAAAGGATCAAAATCTATCAGACAACTGCCTCTTATCATGTCTGTTTTGTTCTATACCTAAAGAATGTGCAGCCCTTAAGGCTAACAATGATAGCTATGAGTACAACTACCTCTGTTGGTTAAGAGACTGACCTTTGTTCTATTAATATTTATAGACTTAAATTTTTAATACACAACAATTCTGCATTATTGAATAGGTGACTTCCTGCATTTTAATGGTTATGGAGTAGGAGTGGGCTCTTTCTAGTTAATATTGCCATAATTTTTTCATGTTTAAATAAGAAGTTGTTACCTCTTAACTTCTTCAAATGACATATATGATATTTGTGGCAAATTTGCTTGGGGGATTTAGATTTACAGTTCATAAGCATTTTCCGTAGCTGGAAATATTTAGTAAGTTTCTTTTTAAAGTTACTGAATCATTGTAACATCAATTTGGGACTACTTAATCAGTTTTGGAGGCAACTATATTCGTATTTGCAAAATTGATCTTCACATTTTAGAAGGTGCACATTGAAAAAATGTTCACATTCAAAATGTTCACTTGAGTTGGCATCTTGGACTAGATGTAGATTCAGGCTTCCCTTCATTTATTTTGAAATCAAGACGTTTGCTAAAGGCTTTAATAGCTGTATTGCAGAGAATTTGTATTTTGGAGGATAATGTGGTATTTCAAGACCTCTTAGGTGTTACATAAAAATATGAACCATCTGGCATAAGATGAGGCCAGGTAATTTCTTAGGGAAAAAAAACAAACTGTCACTACAGTCACTGACACTTTTTTTTTCTTGATCAACTGGGTGTTGTTAAGGTCTGGTTTGTGTGTTTATGTGATAATAGCACATATAGTGGTGGCAGAGTGTGTGAACAGTGAAGAAGAGTTTCTCTGGAACAGCAGATCTGGACTGTTTCATCTTCAGGTGAGTCAGAATGTTCACAGTGTCACTCACATGGGTTGTTAGTGTGTTAAGAAGTACCTCGCTTTTCAAGTAATGGAGTGAATCCAGTGAATTTTCTTTGAAGAAGAAATGGATATTCCATATGAATACAGGAATCACAATATAGTCTAGTAACATCTAGTATAATTTTCTCAGATTGGCTTTTAATATAAAATTTGTACTGCATAAGACTTAGTCATGTCAAGGTTTTTGGTCTCAAAAATATGAATATGATTTGAATTAGGGTTATTTAGATTATTTTAATGGTGCAATACTCAACTTGAAAAAGTTGTACAAAACCAAACCCCATTTCCAATATCTGCTTTCTTTAACATCACTTTTTTGTTTGTAAATTTTGAGTAGAAATAAGTCCATCTCATCTTATTGTTGGAATATAGTTATGCCTGTGAGCCAAGGATTCAGCTGATAGATTTGCCACCATAATTCTTTATTTGCAGGATATAATGGCTCTATTTACCCACAATGAATGTAAAGAAAGATCTAATTCTTGTAATCTGTGTAGAAGAGTTGGTGTTGCTTTGACAGCATCTTACACTAATTGAAGCAAATTGGTCACATGTATGTTTATGAGGTATATTTCAATATTAAAAGTGGTCAAGAATGGCCAATAATTTATAACTGTATATTCTGTATTTGGATCATGGTACCATCTCAGAAGGGGCGTCACAAAAGATTTCTCCAGTTTTAGAGAAGAAATGTTTACTGAGGAATTTGGAAACAGGACAACTCAAACAGTTTCGTTACCTATCCTGTGATGTATCTACAATCTGTGACAGTCAGATGAATATACGTGCACACAGTGGCTGAAAGAGCTCATAAATGTTTTATGGCACTCAATGAAAGGGATTACATTATTTTAGATTCGTTCGTGTTGTTATTCTCGTGTTGCTTTCACTGAAAAAAATGTTTGGCAGTAGACAATTGGGCAATTAAATGTGTTCTTAAATCAAAATAACAAATATCACTAGCCCAGTCATGCTATACTTAAAGCAATTATGATTAGTAATAAAATATTTAGGATGCAATGTTTCCTTTTGAGCTCTGATTTCACAATTCCTCGAATCCATCCCATTCTGTAAGGCTCAATTTATTTTCATTTTTTATCTTCACTTGCAAATGAATATTCTGGTTTCCCTTTGAACGTGAATCAATTGAATAACCTAATCAAAGAGCAGAGATTTCTGTATATATAGAGTATAATAAATGTATGCCACCTGAAAAAGTGTACCAAAGCAGAGTAACACTCCAAGACAGGCACTGTTATATTTCATATCTGGACACTATACAAAATAGCAAGAAGCGCACTCTCATTGGACAGTGCTGTAAAACACATACTGGCCAATAATGTTATTTCCTTGCATCTTCAAAAATGCAAGCTGGCAAGCTCTCCTGGGATGTCATTAACAGCTTGTCAGCTGGGGGCATTTACAAATAAAAGTTTCTTTAGCTATTTACCTTTGCCAACATCGGTAATTCCCACATCTAGGACAAAAGAGGGTCTGGTAATGGACATGGAGGAGGAACATGCACTGATTCATGGTGCAAGCAGCCGCACCAAAACACAGACTTTTGGATGGGTTTAACTTCCATGTCAACAGCCAAGCAAAAGCCAAGTTTTCAGTAGCAGTCAGTATCTCATGGCTCCTGCAGTCATGCTATGGGGAGATTTTCAGAAATATTCAGGCACCGGCCTCTCTGAAAAATCCATTTACTGCTTTAGGTACTAGAAACAGCTGCAGTCATCTAATGAGCTGCCCCTTACAGACATTTCTCAGCCTTGGGGAACAGCTTCTTGGAGGCACTGCCTTATTCTGCCATTCCTGTGCCATTATTTTCACTTACCCCTTACCTCAAAAGCCTTTGCTGCCAGTGCTTTACTGCTGTCACAGCTCGTTCCTGTTTCAGCTGTAAGTGTGAACTATTTTATTTTATGCCTGCCCAGCAGAGTGGCATTTCCTTCCTGCTTGAATCCTCTGGGCACGACTCCAATGCAAGGAACGTCTGCTTGCAGATTGCCCTAGTGCTGGGAGACAATGATATATGACCTTTCACAATATTGGGTGAAGTATTGACGAAAGCCATTGATCCCATTTTTGAGTGACTGTCTCACCCAGCAAGACAAGAGAAATAAAAGATCTGGCAGTGTCTGCAAAAGCCTGTGCCTGTTTGCAGACATCAAAGCTTTTTTAGTGTTTTTTGTTGACCTTTGGCCTCGACAAGGTTAACGGGTACCGTAATATTGCTGATGTGTTATTTTTGTGTAGTTTGTTTATTCTGTATTTTTATTTTTTTTAAGAGCCTTCTTCTGTTGAAATAATTTGTTTGTTTGCTTATTTTGGTTTGGGATAGACAAGAGACAATTGGATATCATGTAACCTTTTACTTGTATGAGCAGCCCTTAATAAACGGGCTACTGCTCCCCAAGGTAGGAAAGATTTTTGCAGATGAGACAACCTGCAAGTATGTATTACATATACAATTTTCTGTTTCGGAAGAAGATCTTCTATTTTTTTAATGGGTAACCACCTATAGGAATCAGCTATTATTTCTTTCTGCTGTTTTATTTGTTTTCTTGTCATTAACACAAAACTAAGACTGTCTTCCAAAGAGGAAGTGGCAAAAAACATATCACCTTGTAAGTTAGCTTTTAATACTTTCAGACTTACAGCTGTAACATATGGTGTTAACTGAAAATAAATGTTCCATAAAATTGTTTTCATTTTTTTTTCAAGCTGTGCCGCATATATGTACCGGTAGCATCATAGTGGGTTACTGAGGTTACGTAATGGCAACCTATTTCTGAAGGAGCACGTGGATTTAGCATGCATGCATGCTAAGGTGGGGTGTGGAGATGATGGCCTTGACAGCTGAATCCATGTTAAAATGGAAAAATAACTGTATTTCATTCTTAGACCTGCAAAGCCAAACAGATCTCTGGTATCACTTGGGCAGGGAGATGCACATCAGAACAGGTTGCTGTGAGGATGCAACAAAGAGTTTAAACATATATTTTCAGTTAGAAAACATAGCAGCTGAGGAGATGGCTGAGAAATTTGAGCATCAGTTCTGCAAAAAACCTGAATGTTGTGAAAATGCTTTCATACTGAAGCCGAACAAACCAATCAACACTGATTCTGTGCAAGAGTTTTCCCATGCAGGAGATGCTCAAGTTACCCAATATACTCCATCTCCCAAAGGATAATTCTGCTTTCCTTCTTATCCATACTGCTTAGTAACGCTATACTGCTTAAGAGACATGCTGTACAGCATTTCTCCATTAACAAATCAAAACATACCACATTTCATTTCTTTTTTCCCTTTAAGATTTAATTTACATATTTAGGATGGTATGAGAAATCCTTCTTTGTTAAGGTCAGCACCTTCACAGTCAGCCTTCAAAAACCAGTTCCCTTAGCCTTCCTGGATAATGCTGTTCTCATTGTTCCCCTTGCCAATATGTCAGACTGCAAACCATTTCTTGGGTTACCTGAGGTAAATCAGTCCCCCCTTTGTGTCCAGTCAGCATTTCCCATTAGCCTCATCGTTAGGCTCCCTGCTCCTGATTATTGTTGATTAGGTGATAACAATGACAAATTAAAACGTTTTAAGGGCTGAAGCACATCTCACTGGAGTCCCACTTTTTCATAATTCTCCACTTTTAAAACAAATCCAAGCCAGTCTCCCACCGAAATCCCACCATTTGAACATTCACGTCTGGAAGTAAGCCATGAACAAGCACAGCCAGGTCCATATAGAAACGTTATAATCTATACTCTCCCCTCTCCTGCTATTGCCCCCTAATGCTTAACAAAACAAGCATGACAGAAATGAACAGCAAGTTAATCAAGTTTCTCTGGTTTAGTAAATGCACAGTTACTTATTTCCTAGTCACTGAAGTGTTAAACAGGAATTTGGGACTCCTCTGTCCCTGAAATCCCTGGGTTTTACCCTTGTTGATGAAAGAGAAACATGATACAAGCATAGTCGAAGCCAAGCCTCCCCAGCCAGGACACATCTCGGGTTTCTCACTACAGAGCTCTGGCTCCAGAGCAAAGCCTAGATTTACCCATTCTGTCACCTGCAATGCTTAAGCAGCACCAGCCCATGCAACCTGGGGACTTTATAAAAGCTGATCACACTGGCAACCTGTCCTCCTTGGGCTTCCAGGCTTCCACTCACCTCTGCAGAAGAAGAAGGAAAGAGATTCCCTGCGTAGGCACCTCCACGTTCAATGAACTTGTCACCTCTCACATCACTGTCAGGGAAATATGCTGGCATCAAATACACAGAAATGAAAGAAAAAGCCTTTCTCTGCTGGACAAATCAAGTCTGACAATTGTCTTGTGGTGGATGCCAGAGAGATTCTGAAAAATTTGGCAGAAACGCCAGCTTTTGCTAGGTGAGAATCTGCCTACATAGGATTTATGCAAACATTTCCTCACTTGGTCTGTAACCACCCCTTCGCAGCTAAGCCGTTCAGCATTATCGCCAATTCTTTACATAGTTCTGAGTTTAAAATACTACCACTGCCTAAAATAAGAGGAATTTCAATTACAGTGCTCTCTGAAATGAAAGAGGTGGAAGCCAGTTTGACAATTTAAGCTGATAGCTGAGATACTGCCACGCCAGCATTTTTGGCATCTGGCCTGGGGAGGAAGTAACTAGAGGAAGGGAAGGGACAAAGAGAAAGAAAGAATAAAGGATGGTGAGTGTGATCCAGTCCACCTAATATAATGACATATATTCCCTATAAAGAGAGCTTTATAGTCAGTGGAAAAAGAACTGCACTTTTCAAATGCTACTGAGGGCATTCTTATCCACTAAACAGAAGCACCTCTTCCTCTTTATTGACAGCATAGGGAACTTAGGTGTTTTTAGGTAGCAATGAAGCACTGAGTCTTCCTCAGAGAGTACAAAGAGACTGTGGAAAATATCAAGATACTTTTGTTCACTTGGAGTGTGTCCTCCTGGTGCTCTTCTGAGAACTGGCACCCACTGGAGAAGAGCATACTGTTGAGGGATCACAAAACTTGACTTGGGATGGTGTGGGAAGAAACCAGACTAGAGCTGCAAGAAAGCCCTGGAGGGGACACTGATTTACACCTACTCAGAACAAGTACTTCAGAGCTGGTGTTAATAACAGGCTAAATTATTCATAGCAACCAGTCTATGGGAGTCGTTGGCAGGTCAGAAATTGTGCATAATGGCAGTTGCAAATAGAACTGTGAGACCAAAATGATGATGCTCTACAAAAAACCAAACCAAACTAAACAAAATCTCAACAGATCAGAGTTGAGGAGCCCAAGGTTTCAGTCCCTAGCTTCCAGCTGAAGTAACATTGCCAGCCACATTGGGAGCAAGTTGTACCCAGCACTCAGTTGTACCACTGATACAGGTGCTCAGAGAATGTGATCAGAAGGATTATATTTACTATGATGAAAACAATCAAGCCTGCAGGTCAGAAATGTAATGAAGGATAGTACCTGCTGAGCCAGAAATGACTGCCTTGGCTGGCAGGTGATATAAAGGGCGGCTTCTAAGTCTACATGAAGGAAAGGTAAAACTCAGGTAGGAAATAGGTATTTCTGCGTACACGCACATACTGAAAGCACCAGTGTGTGAAAATTGATTCTTCATCCAAGCAGGGCCAGCACAAGATCAGGCATACAAGAGAACAATGTTAGCATCAGCAAACCCTCTTTCCTGGGTGCAGGTATGAATTGCTGAATTAGGCACTGGAGAGAACAGCTTTGAAGAGACCCAAAACATCATCTCAAATTGAAGCAAAAGCTGTGCTCTCAGACTGAAATAAGTATTCTGCTGCAGGGAGGGGTGTACAGGGGTATCAAACATTCTGAAAGTCACTAAGGCACAAAACTTGTAGTCATTGCTTGGCTGCCTAAGCACCACATGAATGTAGCTAAAGCAGGGACAGACAAAAGCTGAGGAACAAGGAAGTATATGAAAGCCAGCACACTCCAAATCAGTATTTACCTCACAGTTACACCAAATCTAGCAGAACATTATGGAAAATCTAGAATGCCAGGCAGCATTACTGTTCAAAACAAGGAGGTTTGTCTTATCATACTCGATATGACAAGCTCGCCACTCAGGGCAAATAGCCCTGTGGAAACAAATGGGAAAGCAGCAAAATATTCCCAGGCAAGACCATATTTGTAAATGCATCAAGCAACTTTTGTCTGAAGCTGAGGGAAACATTTTGCCACACAACTCAAACTGGCCAATGTAAAGAACTATTAATAACTGCAAAACATGCAATTTAGAAAGCTAAATAAGAATCACTTATGGATTGTACTGTCAAGACCAACTTATTCAGGGCCAAGACGACAAACAGGAATCATCTGCAACTGATCTGCAAGATGATGGGGAGGGGCAGAGTGCAGCAGTGGTTCCAGATTTATTATACTCTGTTGACATAGACTTCTCATTTCCAATATGCAAGAATTAGAGAGGGAACAGAAGGCACTGAAGCTTCTCTGGCCAAGCTGTAAAGATTGCCAAGCACCAGCTGTGGTCTGGTCTTCCAGTCCTTTAAACAAATGGCCACAGCTAATGCAGCAAGTTGTCGTAGTATTCAATGCTTTCTTTGTGGCTAAGAGGTGATGTGTCCCTTCTGGAATTAAAATGTCCCAAAAGAAACTGGCCTGAGGAAGAAAGGCTCATATGTAATGTCTAGAGAAAGAGGGTTTGCTTGTCAACTCATTTAAATGTCAAGTATTCAGACAAGGTATGTGATAACATAGACAGAGTATCTTTCAAACCATCAGTTTTCTCCAGTAATGCCCTGGTTTCCCTCTGTGATACCAAACATGCTGCAGTTCCTGTGCAGATGGTGTAATTGTGCTTGATTGATGGAAACACCATGGGTAAATGGTTGGTTCTTCTGGAATGGCCATGGCTCTCTCTCTCTGTTCTCCCTCACATTTCTTGGGCATTAAAATCCTGGGAAATGTCTGTTTACCTAGTGGGTGCTGGTTAAAAAAGAAACCTATATGCATGCTATATACCGTGGACATCAGTGCCATGACAAAAAAAACATCCAAACTTAAAATGTAAACTCAGTGAAGGCAGCTGCCCACAGAAACGTGCCATGCCTCTGCAAGCCTCGGCGCTTCTGTGGACTATAAAAAGCTATGCAGTTCACAGTGACTTCCCTGCTGCCTTCATCATTACTGTCTCCTCCTGTAATTTCTCTCTGACATTTTTTAAGAAGAATTAATCTCCCTGAGCACCTTCCCTTCTTTTTACAAATGTGGATCTTCAGATGCGGTTTTAGCAAGCCGTGCAGTGTGCAGAAGTTCTGTATCGTTACCATAATTTGAATCACTGGACTAGTGATTTAATACTTTAAAGTAAACCTCTACACACCTACAATCAGCAAATGCACGTTTAGGAATAAAAATTGTTTCAAAGTGCCACCAACTGTTGTTTTTGCAAACTGCAATTCAAATAATGTGTTTTTTAACTGCTTCTACTGGATATGTAACATTTTCTCGTGCAGCACACAGCTTACAAGAACAAGCCTACATTATCCTTTTCCCAAGCTAGACAAGCAGAAAATCCCATTATAGTATCTCCCCTATGGCAAGATTTCAAAGGCAACATAATACCATATACCAGGCACACATTTCTGTTGTTTGTAAAGTATATTTTTTTTCTCAGATTTGTCTGTTTTAATGACAATCTGGTTTACAAAGATTTCCAGAAGCCTCCAAAATTATCTGACACAACCAAGCAGTAAAAGTTTGGTTTGTTTTTCAAATGTCTCCTATTGATGCTGTGTGAGTTCCTAAGCATTAACTATGTGCTGACAATACCATGCTCCAGTGCTCAGCTTTTACCTCCTCCAGATTTTAATTTTCACTTTTCTCAAACTTTGCTTTCCTCAGTTCCCTCACCTATTTTGATTTCTCCTGAATCAGACAGGTCTCCCCACAAGAAGAAACTCTTCTGTGATCCACTGACAGTGAGCAAAGAAACAGGATCATAAAGTGTACCAGAAAGGCATAATGGTACAGATCTGTTGGTGCCACAGACAGGACAAATAATCACAGAAGTATGTCAGTCTGCATTGTGCATTAGTAATACAGTGGGAGACAGTCTTCCAGGAGACTGAATGGTTACAATTCCTGGTGATCTGATTTCCATAAATTGCAGCTCTAAATCAATTTTGTTTGCTTGCTGTGATCATATGACATGCATCAGCTGTTAAATAAATCAATGTGACCCCAAAGATTCCTTGGCTTAACACCTTATTATTTTGTGGCTATAGGCTGATTAGGCATTTAAATAATTTCCTGTGATAGCATCTGTATTATTTGAATATGCCAGATTGTGAACACAAACCTTTAGAATTCTCCAGTGCTTTATTTGCCAGCAATAACAATAATTAAAATAACAACAGTCCTCTCTTGCTTTTGCTGATACCATTTAACTGTCCAGAGGACAAAGTAGGCATTTTTGTGGTTCAAAATGAAAAGTGTTCGTCAAGGTCTGGGTTATTCAGCTATTGACTGGTGGAAGCATTCATTTTGAAGAACAGTAAGTTACTCCAGCGTTCTCAGTCCAAATTGATCCAACAGAATGAGGCCCCCTTTGATGTCTGAATTCCTCCACAATTATTCTTTCAAAACTACAGCTCTGAGCCCCCCTATAGATGTAGAGTGTAATCAGTGCTGATTGATTTCTGAGTGTGTGCATGGTAGAACAGAGAAATCATGCAGTGACAGGACAGGATGCAAAGTAGAGGAACATCGTAGGCATGTGTCAAGGAAACCTTTCATAAGAGGAATAGAGTGCAAAAAAGCCAGTGAGGAGAACGAATGAAAGGTAGAGCTGAAAGGTGAAACAAGGAGATTGTAGCTTAGAGGACACCGTCAGCCCGCTGACTGGGGGAGGGAGGAGTTTTCAGCAAAACAGCACGTGGCTAAATGGAGATGAAAGTGAAGAGGGTGCAGATTTACAGAAGTTCCTAATCACATGGCAAGAAATCTGCTAAGTTTTCTGTTCTGACAGATGAGGAACCCAAAGCAGCACATACTGACAAAACACTAGACATCTGAGCTGTGTGCCAGTTCCTTTTACTTAAAAAAGTTTCAAAAGAAAAAGATTAATAATTTGCTTAAGAAAAACACTGACTTATAATGCCCACGATTTTCCTTGTAAGAGGAATTCTGATTTTTAAGATTATCTCAAAGGTTTGAAATATCTTCTGACTGTTTCAAATGAATAGAAATATCTAGATCCTCAAAGCTGCCAGTGCCTTGTTGGTAAATGGCTTTATCACTGAACTTCCCGGTATAAGAAAAACAAAACAAACCAGTAAGAAATGCCTTTATTTCCATTTACTGTTTTACAAGTAACTATGTTATTATTAGCTAGATAAATCTCAAGTGCTGCACAACATGACTCCCCACTTTTGACTGGTCTTACAAGCGTAGTTTTGACTGCAAAACATCAATGATAGCCATCACCTCATGAAAGTATTACATTAAATAAAAATAAGGCTGGATTTTGCAACTGGCATTGAAAAAGCAATGGAGAGCGGAACAACAGTTGTCAAACAAAACAAAACCTTGCAAATTTGCAGTGTAAAATATCAGGTTTCTATGGCCCACACTGGTGAGGTTCTGCAGATTTGTTTTCCTTTCCAGTCTAGACCTAGGAAAACCTAATTAATTAAAGTACTCTTCTGGTGGCAATTTAGGTGACAACATATAAAGAGTATATCTTTTTCCATAATGAGGAATAAATCTGAGTGTTGTAGAGCTGTAGCCAAAGCTTACTGCCCATATTTAACATAGGCTTATAAAAAATACATATTTTCAATTTTCCTTGTCCCTAATCAATTGCTTCAGCATCCTTTTCTCACAGTGTTTTCAAGATGTATATGTCTCACCATTTCATTAATACATTGTTGAATAGCAGGGCTTCATTTTGTAACAAATTAGCATTCTGTAGTGTGCAATATGGAGTTGAATCTCATTTCCATTAAGATCCTTTATACCATTCTGACAAAAGAGAATGTTTTATAAGGAAAATTTTATATATGCTGCAAATATTTAGTTGCAGAGGGAACTAGGCTAAGGCAGCCTCCCTGTTTTTTGCTGCAGCAGAGAGACACATGTAGCATCAAATCCTCTATCCTGCGTTGGTACAGTCTATAATGCTTTTAACAGTACTCATCAGCATAGACCAGGCTGTCCGCATGTATTGATGGCTGAATGTTCACCCCCAAATTCCTCTTATCAAAGAGACACTGTGAGTCTTTTATTCTCATTAATGAGGGACCAGAGAGGGTGAACAGGTTTGGGATTTTGTTGAGACTCCCATACCACAAAAATGCATTTTGCGCCATAGAGTCATGTCAATCAATCATCAGAGAGGTGGTTATCAGAGAGAAGCTGAACTCAAATGTGCAGGCTAATTTCCAAGCCTAAAAAAAGACTCAAATTTCTGACTTGCCTGAAAAAACTGAAGTAATTCCCTGTTCTTTCCTTGGCTATGATTGTTACAAACCCACTCCTACTGAAGTGGTCTGGTGTCCTTTAAACCTCATATTAATTTCAAAGTACAAACCTCTTCATTTAACATTCCTTGTGACTATTTGAGGAGGGAATAAATATCCTTCTGCTTTTCAGAAAAATGCCTCTGCAATTGAACCTTTTATTAAATTCTTAAATTATTAAGAGCTGTCCTGTCATACAAATACTCTATTAGCATGAAAAAAAAAAAAAAAGTTAGAAAAGAAGCCACTCAGTGCTCCTGCTAAGTGAAAATTCTTATGAAGACCAGAGGATCCACAGGGTTTGCCCAGTACAGAAGCAATCTTTATCAAATTGTACTGGATAACTAAGAGGTACAGCAATAATAGTAGCAGAAATCCAACACTTCACTTTTATATGTGCGAAGGCAAAACTTTGCCTTGATCAATAAACAGATTTGCTTCAGTCCACCAATTTTGCTCTCGAGTACATTGTATGCCCCCTTTAACCACACACAGACTGGTGAAATGCTGCTGTTTCCTGACGGCCTTTTCCACATTCCTGTCAATCCCCCATATCTCTCACTTCATTAGTCTGATTCCTATTTTCTCTAATTCCTATCATTTTACAACAGTTCATTCTGAAAACCAAACAGCACACTGCCAGAATCAGGTCACACTTATTTTGCTAACACCTGGCGCTGGGCAGTGGCACGACAGGGCAGGGTCCAAATGCTGCTGGGATTTTAACCCAAATGGTGATTCTCCGCACTCCCACCCATATACAGTACTTAAAGTGACAAGTCTATATCAAGGCTGACAAAATGTTCATTGGCCTGATAGCTAAAGCTGCCTTTCCAAAATTCAGTCATTGCTATTTATTAATCCCTAGTGGCTATGTCCAGCGGTCCTGTTGCATTAGTGCATGGAAACACAATGCAAAGAAATGCCATCTGGAGAAGGATCCTCTGGAAGTTATCTAGCCTGACCTTCTCTGGAGAGCAGGCCTGTGCCAGCACTAGGTCAGGTGAGCCTGTGGCTTTGCCTTGCCAATGCAGCAGAGGTAGATGCAGCTTCTCTTTGAAATTCGCCTCCTACTTTGTTTCCACTTATTAGTTTATCAAATGGTAGAGTACATCTGCAATTTACTAGTGAAGAGCTATGTCACATATGTATATTTTAAAATCAAATGTGTAGCTCTGATTTTATACTAGTCCTCTTTTGTGTTTATCCTAGAAGCAAAGCAGCTTAAGAGCTTCACTGTTCTCAAGGTATACTGTTTTCCAAATGTATTGTAAGAAACCTCCTGACTGCAATTTCCCATTACTTCTTATACTAACCACAATAGATTCTTCTCTCACTTCTTGTGATTGCCTTTCATATATATCTGTATACATCACATATACACATATATCCATATATTGGGGTACATATTATATCATATATATAATTATATATGTATCAATATAGAAAATATACATATATAATACATGTGCAGATCATATAAATCTGATATCTATCTCTATATTTTTTTAGTTTTCTTACACTAACTTCAAGTAATGTAAGGGAAAAAAATTAGGAGAATGGTGTAGGAAAAACTAACAAGACTGAGAACTCAAATACCACAAAAATTAGGAAAGGGGATACAAAGATTTGAAGACAGCAAGTCTGGTTTACCTTCGGAAAGAGATTGAGAAGAAAGCTTGATTGCAGGCTATTCAACTGCAGGCTACAGAGAACTATATTGGCAGAAGTCATTTTATAGCAGATACTCTTTAACTGAACAGACAAAAGCATGGCAGGACCACCTGTTGAACACTGAAGGCATCCAAGTTCATGTTGAAAAGAAGATGGACATTTTTATCAGAGGAAGCAATTTACCAGTGGAGTACATTAAAAAGAGAGATTAAAAAGTGGGAGAATGAGTTGGGATAGGTCAGCACTTGAAAGTGTGACCCGCTGAAGACAGGTGCTGCTCTTGTGTCCCTGAGGATTTCTCTGCTTTTCTTCCAGCTATATCATCTAGGTAGATAAAATATATTTCCTTCCTCCCTCCTCCATGGCCTGATTTTCACTCCAGTCACAAATGCTTGAGTCAGAACAGTGCTGGTGGAACTGTGTGGTAGAAACTCTTAACACTCCTTGGGTCTTTAAAAATCTGTTACTTGACCAATGATTACAAGAAGCCTCAGATGGGTAGATGCATTTTGCCAAATTTTATGCATTTTCTGTATATAGGCTGTCCTGGGTTCAGCAGTAGCAGTCATGTTTCTCCTTCTTGGTAGCTGGTGCACGACAAGGCAGATGTTATTTCTTAGAACAGGTTGTAGATACACTCAGTCTGCCATTCTGTTCTATCCTCCTGCTATGTCAGCATTATATTGCTTTTCCCAGGACTCTTTGACACTATGATTGTTCAGTTTCAAAAAATTACATTTAATGCTTACTTTATTAATACTGTCTGCATTGATCTCTGAATATTTTATAATCACAAGAAAGATTCCCTCTTTGAAGAATCATGTTTACTCAGCTTTTGATTTCTGCTATGTAGTTATGACAACATTTAACTATGATGAACTTTGTATTATCAGAGTGATGGAACTTATGTCCTTTAGCAGCCCCTTTACTCTCTCACCTTTGGTCATGGATAAATAGAGAAGGATGGTATCACAGGAGTACCTAACAATTTTCTTTGTCCTGTGTATGAAATATGGTTTTGCATAAATGTTAGATGTGTTAGTCAAGGGCTTTGTCTTCATCCAAACATCTTCAAGCATAATTTTTACTAGCCTAGTTATGCCTGACCTCCAGTATTAGTCCTTTTTCTTTTTCACATTGTTTATATGAGTTCCTGATAAACTCATCCCACATTGTGCCAAGTTAAATTTGATTCCAACCTAAAAAAATTATTTGTCAAGATATTGCCATTATCTCAAACCTTTTTTCTGCATAAAATAGGTGATATCAAACTCTTTAACAACTTTCAAATATTCAAGAAATGCTATCCAGTACATAGGTGGAACTTAGCTGCAAATGTACATAGCTACATTTCTTAAATGATAGCGGGGTTTGGTCCTTATTTTGTCAAAATTGGGTTCTGGTCCCTGAGATAATTCGTTGTTCATCTTCTATAGTTTCACATTCCTTGCTTTCAGAGTAACCCCCACAAACTTTTCCTACAGAGATATATCCATTTGCAAATCACCTCCATCTTAATACTGTATAATTTAGTGAAGCTACCACTTGTATAATCTACTATTGTCAAGAAGCAAAGACTTAAATTATCTAAAACAGTTGCACAAATATCCTCAAATTCCCCTACTGCTTTGCTTCATCTGGCTGTACCCACCAAGTGTTCTTTAAATTACACAGAGTAAAATTGTGCCCTTTAGTTTCAAATATGTCAAAATGTAGAAACTTCACTAAAAGAACCCTAGAAACATTTCATCTAGTCCTCCCTGCTTATGGTTAGAGGTCCGAGCAATTAATTTCTTCATTTCTCTGGTCTTTGATAAATCTGATAGGCAATTCAATGGGAAGTGCTGATAAGTCAGTGAAAGTCAGAGGGGTTGAAAATGGTTAATGGTTTGACTCAATGATCTTAAGGGTCTTTTTCCAGAAAAAATGATTCTACGATTCTAAAAAAAAAAAAAAAAAAAAAAAAAAGCAGCAGTCTGACCCTTTTAAATGAAAGCAGGATTAGGTCCAGAAAAAGGAGCAAAGTACTGAGAAGACAGTAGATGGTTTTAAAGTACGCTTAAAATCTCTAAAAAAAGTGTAAAGTACTCCCTCCATGAAGGAATGGAGGATGTCTAAACATACTCCAATAATTTTCACATAACAAAACCAAAAAAGGGAAGGCACATAATCATTATCTCCCAGGAATATCTCTCATACTGTTTCAGCCAGATAATATTAGGCTGTCAACATCTGACTGACCCGTGTTTCACAGCTCCTCAGAGGACAATGTCTCAGAGGACTTTGTGTACTCAATGGCAATCAAAATGGCAAAGACTGAACAATGCTACCAAAACACTGTTTTTTTTAAAGGGAACTCCTGAAATCTTACAGGTCTCTCAGAACATGAAACTAAAAACTTTTTGCAAGAATTTATGAAGTGTCCTTGATGAAGGAAGTAAGAGCCCTGCAGAGATCTTACCAGATTAATATTGAATCAATTAGAAAAGCAACCTACATTACTGGTTTTGTCACCACTAGTCAGAAGGCCATTCACTGATAAGCCAGCACAGTGGAAGACAAGAGTAAATTAACATCTAATGTTACATATAGTGCTGAGCCAGTAAGAAAGCCTACCTCCCTGAGGCAAGAAAGATACCGCTAATGAAAGAGATTTCCTAGAATAAGTACCAATGGTTGTACTATAGCCAAAGGAAAAAAGAGGCCTAGAAAGCCACTGAGAATAGAGATACTGTCTGCCATGACCAGGTGCCTAAGGTTTTATTTTAAGTGAATATACTTTAGGCAGAGGTTAGGCAAGATCACTTAAGATTAAACCACTACTTCTTATAATAAAACTTTAAGTGATGAATTCTCATCTGGGGAAACTTTGGAGAACAGAAACTTAGGACAGATAAGGATCAGATGCAGAAGGGAAAGGGTAATCATGCTCTCTGTTTTGCAACCCCCCCAGTCTTTGGGAACTTCTTTTCCAGCAGGCTTTTGTTTTTTTTTCCTCCCTTTTCTCTCTACAGCTCAGAATTCAGAGCTGCAATAGAAGAGAACAACCAGAAGCATATCATATTTTAATAGTCTGCTCTTCTATTTTATTTCTGGTTAGTTGCATAAGGGAAATAAGGGACAGTTCTTCTCATCTTTTAAAATAGCAAAACATTACAGTTTTCCTCAAACAGCAAATGAGGATGTTTACATTTGTAGGTTCTGCCTGATTTTAGAGTTCTCTGCTGCACTGATCATGCCAGTTTATATGGATCAGTCATATGTTGCTGTATTGTGTTTGTGTGGCAAGGTTTGAGGGGGAAAAGGGGAGACTACAGGGGTGGCTTCTGTGAGAACCTGCTAGAAGCTTCCCTGGTGTCCAACAGAGCCAGTGACAGATGGCTCCAAGATGGACCCACTGCTGGCCAAGGCCAAGCCCACCAGCAACAGTGGGAGCACTTCTGGGATAACATTTAAGAAGAGGGGAAAAAAATCTGCACAACTGCAGATGAAAAGAGTAGTGAGAATATGTGAGAGCATCAACTCTGCAGACACCAAGGTCAGTGCAGAAGGAGGGCAGCAGCTGCTCCAGGCACCAGAGCAGATATTCCCCTGCAGCCTGTGTTGCAGACCATGGTGAGGCAGGCTGTCCCCCTGCAGCCCATGGAGGTCCACAGTGGAGCAAATATATCTACCTTGTCACCCTCTTCCTTCCCAGGGACAGGAGTGTAAGCAGGATGGGGGAACAAAAGGTTGGGCTCCTGTGGAGGGCCCCAAACCAGAGCAGAGGAATACCCAAAGGAGGCTGTAAGCCCTTGTTCATTGTGCTGGATCAAGGTCCCAGCAGGACCTGTGGCCCCATGGAGAGAGAAGCCCATGCTGCAGCAGGTTTGCTGCAGGACTTGTGGCCCCAGGGGGACCCACGCTGGAGCAGCCTGTTCCTGAAAGACTGCAACCCCATGGAAGGGACCCACACTGGAGCTGTTCATGCAGGACTGTAGCCAGTTTGGAAGGACTCAGTTTGGAGAAGTTTCTGGAGGTCTGTCTCCTGTGGGAGGGAACCCACTGGAGTAGGGGAAGAGTGTGAGGAGTCTTCCCCCTGAGGAGGAAGGACTGGCAGAGACAATGTGTGATGAGCTGAACACAACCCCCATTCCCTGTTCCCCTCTACTGCCGGGCAAAAGAAGGTAGAGAAATCAGGAGTGAAGTTGAGCCCGGGAAGAAGGAGGGGTGGGGGGAATGTGTTTTTAAGATTTGGGTTTTATTTTTCATTATCCTACTCTGATTTGATTGGCAATAAATTAAATTCCTTTTTTCCAGGTTGAATCTGTTTTGCCCATGATGCTAACTGATGAATGATCTCTCCCTGTCCTTATCTTGGCTCATGAGCTTTCTATTATATTTTCTCTCTCCTGTCCAGCTGAGGAGGAGAGTGATAGAGTGGCTTTGGTGGGCACCTGGCTTTCAGCCAGGATCAACCCATCACAGTTGATACCTTGTATTGATTTGGGATTATTGACAAAGAGATTTCTGAACTGTACAGATAAGAAACAGCACAAAAGAAGATGTTGTTAATAGTTACGATTGATATAAAACCAGTTCATAGCAAGCCACTTGAAGGACAGGATCAGGACCCTAAAAGCTATTTTCAAGGCTCTGCAACCACTTAGAGCAAATATGTAGTCTTTGTTCTAAAGAATCAAAGTCTGAGATTAGTGCTAGCAGAGGCACAGAGGTGGGAGAACATCAGCAGACAAAATACTACCAGAAAGAATAATAGGTAGTAGTCATAGCTTAATCAACAGCCTGACTTCTGTCAAGGGTGTTTTGTAGGCATTACAGCAAAGGAGGATTTTTAGGCAAGATAATGAGGATATCTGTGCCTGTTAAGGAAGCTTCTCTCAAGCCTGGGAAGGCATGAAGATGTCTGATTGAAATCAAATAAGACTCTGGGAGGGGCCAGCATCAGAGTCTAGTGGAAGGCAGTAATTGACCTGAATATGTGATGAGAAGCAGATAAACTACCAAAGGCTTTGAAAGTCATGTAAAGAAAATGTGCCTATTAGTGAGGTATTAGTGGAGGAATGGGATAACGGGAGGGATGCACAAAGAATGGATGAAGAGAGAAGGGGATCATGGCCACAGCAGCAGGCTCTGGAAATGTGTAGGCTAGGTATGGCGCAGATTCCAAGGCTAGGAAAAAGTAACTGAAACATGACAGAAACCAGGCTGGTAGTTTTAGCTACTAAAGCTCCCTAGCTCTACTCTTAAGCAGAGGCAGCTTGGGCAGTGAGGTAACTTCACCTGAGGTTTTTCCAGCATCTTACATGGGGCTTAGAGTTTTGAAATGCAGAAATCCCCTGTGATTTAGTGCTCTTATTTAAACATAAAACAGAGACTGGGAGTCTTGGAGGGATATGCAAGGAAGTCCTTCCTCCTCCCTCCCAAGGACAGGAGTGTGAGCAGGGTGGAGGAACAGAATGTCAGGCTCCTGTGCAGAGGGGTGCCCAGATGCAAGGAGCAAGACATGGAGAAGGCAGCTTGGAAGTGAGGAGAGAAAGTTCATTACTAGGATGAAGGGGATATGGGGACAGATCTGAGCAAAGTCCAAAGGAATTTGAGAATGCTGAGAAAGCCAAGGAAACACAAAGAGAGCTTAGGTTATCTTTTTTTTGTTTGTTTGTTTTAATAACAGATGCATATTTTTCTTGTACTTGGTAAGAAGAAAACTGCTAGGGTTTGGAAGCTTTGGCTTCCTCTCACAGAGGTGAACTGTACACTCAATGTGCCTTTGCAGACCACCTGGAATGTAGAGGCAGGATTATGAAGAGAGTAAGCATTGGGAAAAAGGCATAACAAGATTTTCCCAAGGAAGGAAAGGCATACCAATGAAATTCACAATTGAAATATAAAAGCTATAAGATAAAATTGTCTGATTCTGCTTCCACACAGACGTGAACCAAGGCCAGGTTGGACAGGGCTTTGAGCAACATGGTCTAGTGGAAGGTGTCCCTACCCATGGCAGAGAGGTGGAACTAGGTGATTGTTAAGGTCCATTGCAACCCAAACCATTCTGTGATTCTATGATCTTTCAAATGAGAAAAAGACCACATCTCTTTTTTTTTTTTTTAAATAAAATAAAATAAATCCATTCACATTTTAAAGGATACTACACCCAGCAGAACAGTATTTTAAGATCAGCTCAATATCTCTATCTGGGCATCCTTTAAGACTGACTTCTTCCTGTAATGAAAAATAAAAAGTACTTTTCTAAATAGAGATTACATCTATATATGCATCTTATACAGTTTAAAACTCCCTTCTCCAATAAGCACATATATACACTAGACGTGAAGAAGTTGAGTTTTACAGGTTTCTATGAGACCTGTCAGTTAGAGAATCTTTAGATAATTAAAATATTGATAAATAATAACAGGTCACATCCTTTCGTAGCATTGGCTACAGCTTCCTTAAATCACTGGGTTGATGCTGATCTGGGCTGTAGATCTGGCTCTCTAGATTTTCTTGGTTACTTTTCTGTCATATTACATACAGTTCTGCTTCCAGCCAGCAGGACGCACCAATGGCTCATATTTGGCGGAAGTGACACAGTTATATTTATCTACCTCTTCTGAGCTTTTTGCTTCTCAGAGTCTTTGTTTTCTTCCTCAAAGAAAGAGCTACTCATGAAGCAATGGTGATAGTGATGGCCTTTGCCGGCTCAATTATTCTTTAGGTAGAGTGGATTTCACACTTTGGAGCATCTAGACCAACAGTTTCATAACAGCCTTGCTCCAAGACCAGGTTATATTGAATTTAATTGGTTTACAGAAGCTCTCACTTGTCATCAAAATGAGATCTTTGGCTGTGCACTACCTTGCAAAGTGCTGCTGAGAGTAAACTGCACATAGGCTGAATCTCTCAAAGGGCCTCCGGGCCTTGCAAATCTCTGGCATTTGGACGATGTCATAGCCACTCACTACTGCTTTAGTCTTGCTGCCTTACTCTGCTGATGAAAGTAGGCCTACAAGACCTTTGTGGCCATCAAAGTTTCTTCCTTTTCTGAATTTCAGCATGTTGCAAACATCTCTGTAAGCCTCTTGCTAAGTAGAATACAGAACTAAATTTTGCAATTAAATGTCATACTGCAGAAGAAAACTGTCAACTAGTAAACACTGGCATCCTAAAAGGACTCAAATTAATGGATAATGCATTTTATTTAATTAGCAGCCCAAATCTGCATGCCAGCAAAAGCTCCTAGCTTCTGATTATCTCCGGGAACAAAGAACGACTAGAGCATGCTTATAAATAGTGGCAGTGGGCTTAGCATATGTTACCTTCTTTCCTAGATAAATATTAATTAACCACGGTGAAGAACCAGTTCTTTACTAGGAGGAAATCTTTGTACCTCCCCTTAAATCAGTGTTGACATGCTGATTTCACAAGGAAAAGATTTAATTCTTAATTTTAACCAATTTTACTTCTTTACTCTGATTCACTGCATTGCACAATTTTCCATCAAGCTTTCTGCATTAGTAGTTTGCTGCTTTAAAATGTGTGCAGACTTTTTTTAAACACCGAATTCAGTGTTTTGTTTCTGAAAACTTTATATTTGGGACCCATTTGAAATCAGATCTGGATCCTGAAAGTAGACCACTGCAGACTTCATCTCCAAAAGAAGGAAGATTTGAACATACTGAAGTGGGCCAATGCTTTAAAGCTGATATGGGTCCATATCTGAAAGTGGAGGATTTAGTCTGCCAGGTCTGAGCACAGAACATGACACTGAATCCCTGCAGAGTCTAAATGCAGCATCCTTTGCCTTCATGCTGAATGGGTGCTCTTCTCTTTTTTTTTTTTTCTTATGTGGTAGGCAGGAGTTAAAGGTTATGTCATTGACTTTCAGTCCTAGTAGACAGCTGTACTTTTATGTCGTACTGTCATGGCTGTTTCCCACAGTTCATTCCCCAGTGGATCTGCATCTATTTCATCACAGACAGATCCTGGAGGGTTGAAACCTCTTAAAGTGTACAACTGGAGACAACCTGAACTGCAGGGATGATTATTCAGGAAGACTCTCTGGCAGCAAAACATGTATTTGCACTGATTTTAGTGTGAATGAGAGGCCCCAGCAGCCTCAGATGGAAAACACAGTAACAAGGAGGCAATACAAGCAGTAATTTTTTCTGCTTTGTAATGAAGCAGGAGAATAATGGGCAATGTAGAAGGAGAGGAGATGGGTCAGGATTGAAGCAGTTACCTGTGGAGCATCTGTAGAAACATTAAAGAGCAATCCCTTGTAGATGAATTAGGAACAGTCACCAACCTCAACTGCAGCCTCCATGAACTGAAATGAGTCAGGATGGATGCAAAATGGTAGAGACAGTGTAAGGGAGGACTGGAGTTTCTTTTTGCTTGACCTCAATTGCCTACTTAAAGTAATCAAATACTCTTTGGAGGGTATCTGACTGCATTTTTCAGCAACTGTACCTGACCAGTATGAAGAATAAGGAAATAACTTCATCTGACTTTATTCCCTTGGGTCAGAAAAACTCAGCCTATACATGTGCCTACTGAGCCCACGTGCTTGTTTCTTTTTCTGGGTCCTTAGCGTCAAAATCAAAACCAGGCCCAGCTGTTCCTTATAATTAAATTTCAGTAACTCAAGCTGGGTGTTTTTATTTTGACTAGTGACTTAAAAGTGTTGGCATTTAAATGGCCTTAGCTATATTTCAAAGTTAACATTGAGAAACTTCACACATACATTAGTGTTATTTGTCTGTTGGCAAATTCAACAAAATACCACTGCATTGATTTACATAGTGAAGGTTATCTTTGCTAACAGAAGGACTCAGAATTTCATTATTTAAAATATGAGGAGGAATCTCATCACATTGCAGGAGGCTACAGATGGCATTACATACAACTTGCCACCTGAGTCAAGGGTAGAGGTGATGTTTATATTGTGCGCTGAGCCCTGTGTTCAAATATACCTAGAAGATCCAAAAGCCAAAACCCAGACAACATTATCTGTGGCCAGGACAGATCTGACTATAGGATGAGGACTTTTCCTTTCTGGTACTGAGGTTTGTTTCTATGTGTCTGTCTTCTCTCTCTGATTTATTTACTATGTCATTGATGACATTTATGCCATACATGGGCACTTTGTGATGCAATAAACCAGTAATAGGCTCAGTTTTTATTGCAGTTTCTATATTTGTATTTTAATACATCAAAATATGGATAAGAAGTATTAACAGTCTTATGTCAACAGAAAGAAATTAATTTTATGCCTGCCTCTGCACAGAAGCCAGAAGCTTTAGGAAATAGGATCTCTTCCCTTAAGCATTTTTTCAGATCCAGTTAGGAGAAGGGAAGGTACACAATACAATGCAAGCTTCAGGGTGACAGCACAACAATGAGATATCATTATTCATGTGATAATATATATGATTCACAATATGGTTTTGAGTGGTACTCCAATATGCCAGTACTTATTGATGATCTAGGTAGAAGCTGGTGCCTGTTTTCACCAAGCCTTATCTCATGGGAGCCCAGGTGTGGCACAGGGCTATGTAGTGAAGTCATCACAGTTAGACCCGCAATGGGTTGGATGCTTTCCTGACCACTGGCAGCAGGACTACATAACTGAATAAGAAACAAGTGAGCACAACAGAAGAAAACAAACATGGGAAGAGAAAAGCATCTTCTTGCCAAGTCAAAGAGGGAAGCAATGAATGATGATTGCTGATGAATAGTAACCCAGAATTAATGGATAAGGGCAACAGCAAAAGCTGTGCACAGAACACAAACATTTTATAATGAGGGTAAACAGTGACATTAGCAGGGTGGCCAGAACACATTGCCCATTCACATAGTACGTGTCTGCATTACATGACATGACTAATGGCAGTGGCTAGAGCTAGAACATTACCCTTGGAGACTCTATAATTTTATCAGAAGAGCCCTTCCACCAGAGGAAAGCTGCCCCAAAACTGAATGAAGAACTAGGTTTTCCTTTTGTTATTATTGGTGTTTTAAATTTAAATCAGTTTCAGATATGTAGCCCTATTTGGGAAGAATGTTGAGCTATGGATGCTCGAGGGCAGCTGCCAACTTAAGCACAACTAAATTAAGCCAGAAATGTCGAGCAGAAGTGGAAGCAATATCACACTGTGTTAAAAAGCAGGATTATAAAATCCCTGCCCATCAAAGAGACCAGAAGACTGTAGATAGCTCTGTATTATTATTTTTAACGCAATAGAGCCTAGAGACTCCAACCAATTACCAGGCTCTGCTGAGCACCAGGAGGCACCATAAAATAAAATCATGGAAACAGACCAAACCCTATCCCAAGCCCTTTTGGGAAAACAGAAAGGCTTTCTGACATTTTATCTTCCTATCAGTTTGGTGAATGTACGCAAACCTTCACTGACACACTTTGATTAATCTAAGGCAACCCTCTCCCTACCTCAGTTCTTGACAGAGCCTAATTAAAGAACTGATCTATGACTGATATTACAAAATCTCAAGCACCATCACTGCTTGTTGATCTCAGGGGACCTGTGGGTGCTTAGTGCCTCCCAAGATCAGGGCACCTTGCCCAGTACTGAAAAGAGGGAGCAAAAGGGTTGTCCCTGCAGGGCTCTGGCTTTCCCACACTCCTGTGCAGCCTTGGCTCTCCCGCAGTTCAATGCTTCCTTCCTAGAGTTTTCAGTCTCACCCAGTGGGTGACCTCTGGGCCACCATGGATTGTCTCCAGCCTCCTCGTGCTGTTCTTCCTTGATTTCCATCCTTTCAGGTGTGCCAGTTCCTTTTGCTCAAGGATGACCAGCACGGCACTCAGGTTTCTCACCCTGCCATCATCCCAATGTCCCAGGGAGATCCACACAGTGTTTATCCCTGTGTGGTGCTGAGCATGGCCCAGGAAGAATGAGGGCACTTTGCCTTCCTACCACAGAGGAAAACAGCCGGGAGGAGATTTGCAAGAGGGGAGCACTGAGAGTTTGCAGAGAGCTTGCTTAGGCAGGTAGCAGTATGCGCAGGTGTGCACAAACATGCCTGCAGACAGACATGCCCCTGCCTCCTCTTTACTGGGTATGTCGTGGCATCTTCGGGAAGATTTGCTCCATGGCTGGAGACTAGATATTTCACTGAGCTTGGAATTACCCTGACCCAGCAAAAAGCAAGCTCGCACTTCCCTTTGTGTGCAAAACTTCCCTGCGGCTGCGGAGAACAAACGCCAGCAGGAGCTGCGGGATATGGACAAATGTGTGCTCCCGGTACAGCTCCTGCCCCCGCCCCCGGAGCAGTAAAGGATCCTGCGGGGCACGTTAGGGCTGTTCGGTCACGGGTGCGCATTTCCAAGCACAACAGGGGGAAAAAAAAAAAAAAAAATTAGAAAGAAAGAAAAGGTGAATAAAAGGTAAAAAAGCCTGAGCCCCGGAGGCGCTGGATTGCTAAACGTTTAAGTGTAAAGTAGGCGATGTGAGCCGGTGAGATGTGCAGCACCTGCAGGAGCGAGACCTGCCGCACCGCACAGCCCCCTACCCGCCGGGCAGGGCGGGCGAACCTAGCTGTTAGTCCGTTCCGGTTGTGCTTCTGTCCTTGTCCAGCACCATCCTGCTTGCCCCTGCCCTTCCCCGTACGCACAGCTCCGTCACGGAGCGGCATCTGCGAGGCCGTCTTGGTACGGGGCAGCGGAGAACAGCCACCCCTGCGCGGCCAGAGGGCTCCGTGGGGGCCCCCCATCACTCAGCTCAGCATCGAGGCGCCGCGGACACGGTGCAACAAGGGATAGGGCCAGGCGAAGCACCAGGGCGACCCACATCCCCCAGCGCCGTCGCACCTCTCATGTCGGATCCGGAGGGTTGGGGAGGAGGGGGCCGCTCCCCCTCCGCGCTGCAGTGGGACTGGGGACAAACCCGGGCTCCTCCCGACGCCTGCGGGGAGAAGGGCGGGGGGATGGCGGGGGGGCGGTGCGCGGGGCCGGGCCGGCCGGGCCGGGTCGGACTCCCCGTCGGGCAGCGGGGGGGTGCGGGAGGGAGAGAGAAAGGAGGGCCGAAGCAGGCGGCGGCTCCTCCTCCGCGAGCAGGCGGGCAGCCCGCCCGGGAGCGGCACCGGTTGCTCAGTGCCGGCGGGACTGCGCCGCCCGCTATATAAGGGGCGGCGGCTGCTCGCCGCTCCCTCACACCGGCCTCTGCGCGCGGGTGCCGGCGGTGGGCTGAGGCAATTCCCCGACAGAATGGCTCGCGGCGGGCCGCCATGGGAGGTGGTCTCCCCTCCTGCCTCCTGCGGACCCTCCTCTTCCTTCTCCTCCCCCTGCTCCTCCCGCACCCGCGGCGGCGGCTGCAAACTTGCTGCGGCGGGCTGTGTGTGAAGGCAGAGCCCGGCGGGGCGGCTCCGCTGCCCTTGCAGCCGTCGCGCTCGCAGCCCGAGGGGCGAGGCCACCGCCCGCGAGCATGCAGCGCCGCCGCTGCGCCCGTCGAGACGCGGTGCGGAGCTGCGGGCGGAGGGGCCACACCTAAGGGCGACCGGGGCGAGAGCCCCATGCTCAGGGCTCGCCGCTGTCCGCAGGGAGGCGGCGGGGCAATGTGCTGGCGGGGCGAGCTGGCACGTCTGTCCCCCGATCTGGTCTGCTCCGTCGCCGGCGGGGAGTGATACTCCGCGGAGCCCCGCTCGGTGCTCCCGGAAGGGCGGGCGGGCGAGGGGTGGTGCCGGCGCGGGGATGCTGCAGCCCTCCCCCGGTGCCGACGGGGTCCTACAGGGGTAGCGGCCCCGTGTGCCGCGCCGAGCCCCGCCGTCTGCGGGGCGGGGGGCGGCAGCGGAGGGATGGAGCCGCCAGGTCCCTGCCGGGCGCAGCTGATCCCCGCCAACGATTCTTACCGAAACTGCAGCGCCGAGGAAGGGATCTACCAAGATTCCACCCCTCTCTCCTGGAAGATCGTGCTGGCCGTCGTCCTGGCTCTTGTCACCCTGGCCACAGTGCTCTCCAACGCCTTTGTCATCGCCACGGTCTACCAGACGAGGAAACTCCACACGCCGGCTAACTATCTCATCGCCTCGCTGGCTGTCACCGACCTTCTCGTCTCCATCCTCGTCATGCCCATCAGCACCATGTACACTGTGACCGGCAAGTGGACGCTGGGCCAGGTAGTCTGCGATATCTGGTTGTCCTCGGACATCACCTGTTGCACGGCGTCCATCCTGCACCTCTGTGTCATCGCCCTGGACCGCTACTGGGCGATCACCGACGCCGTCGAGTACTCCACAAAACGGACTCCCAAGCGGGCAGCGGGCATGATCGCTCTAGTGTGGGTTTTCTCCATCTGCATCTCCATGCCCCCTTTGTTTTGGAGGCAGGCGAAGGCTGAAGAAGTCTCTCACTGTGTGGTGAACACAGACCACGTCCTCTACACCGTGTACTCTACGGTGGGAGCCTTCTACTTCCCCACCCTGCTGCTGATAGCCCTCTACGGGAGGATCTACGTGGAAGCCAGGTCGCGGATTTTGAAGCAGACTCCAAAGAAAGCAGGTAAAAGACTAACGCGGGCTCAGTTAATCACAGATTCCCCGGGGTCGTCCTCCTCCGTCACGTCCATAAACTCCAAGACCCCCGAGGGATTCAGCGAAACGGGCTCTCCCGTGTACATGAACCAGGTGAAGGTGAAGGTCTCGGATGCCCTCCTGGAGAAAAAGAAGCTCACGGCCGCTAGAGAGCGGAAAGCTACAAAGACTTTAGGGATTATTTTAGGAGCCTTCATCGTCTGTTGGCTGCCCTTTTTCATCATCAGCCTGGTGTTGCCTATTTGCAAGGACGCTTGCTGGTTCCACATGGCCATCTTTGACTTTTTCACATGGCTCGGGTATCTCAACTCCCTCATCAACCCCGTCATCTATACTATGTCGAACGAAGACTTCAAACAAGCTTTCCACAAACTCATACGTTTCCGATGCACAGGCTGAACGTTTTGAATGCGATGTGTCCTCCGGGTCTGCCCCCACGCACGCCGGTGCCCGGCGCCACAGGTGGGTGCGCTCCGGGAGAGGACTGGGAGGGGTGTGGAGGTGATCGGGAATGGGGCGGGAAGGTTTCGGAAACGGGAAGAAGGGGGTACGACCCCACAAATAGCTGGTTTCAGCCCCTTTGCAAGTGGCGGCGAGCAGCGGCGATGCCGCACGCTCCTGACATTTCACAGCGTGTGCCGGGTTGTTCCCCCCCAGCTCGCAGGGAGTGACTCACGGCAATCTGCTTTTTATTCCACCTATTAAACCAGTCTGCCGCCATTTCGCATGATAATGTCCGTGTTTAGACCAGTTAGTGCTAAATTGCACTTGCTTTCCAACCCGGTTGCTGACTGGGGCAGGGCAACCCCCCGGTGCCGTCGTCGCCCCCGCCCAGTGCCGCCTCCGGTCCCACAGCCGTAGCTGGAGGCATCCCGACGCAGCCGCGATGCAACCCCCTCTGCAGGGAGTCGGGTGCAGTCCCGGTGCCAGCATAGGCTTGTTTTATTGTTTTGGAGTGGGTTTTTTTTTTTTTTTGAAAGGAAGGTAGGACAGGCCGCAGATTAAGGCTGCTGGTAAAGTTCAGCCTACTTTCTGTCCTCCTTACGGTTCCGACTGCTCCCGCTGAGAGCGGAGCCGGCCGGGAGCAGGCATCCTGAGAGGAAAGCTGCTTTTTAGCCACCATGAAAGACTCGACACCTTTGTGTTTCTCTTCACACACGGTAAAGCTGTGCCTTTTTGCGCGGCTGACAGAAGTGTCTGCCAGCTAATAGCTAAGCTCAGCTCCATGTTCTGCACACTTGCCTTTATTGTGATACTTTAATAATTCTGCCAATCTTTTGCTTTTTGTCTGCAGAATCAAGTTGCTATTGTAAAGACCCACTGCTTGAAACTTCCCCAAGCCCAGTTGCCAGACTCATGATGCTGCAAAAACGTCAATACATACTGCCACCAAACTGCTCAGCTCTGCATTTCAGTGTAATGACTCTGGCAGAGATGCTGTTCCAATAGTTACGCAGATCAGTTGCAAAAAAAAGAGGGCAGCCTCGTATCAAGGTCTATAATTCATCTGGACTGAAGAAAAAGTTTGAGAGTAAACTCCATTTATTTTGCAGGCTTAACTTCTTAATTTGTTCTCTGGCCGGTTGTAGGGGTGTGCACAAGAGCACAGTTGTCTCTGTCTGTGTTGGTAGCATAGTTGTACTTCTGCACACCTGTAATTTCTTTCTTTCAGTGGAAAGAGTTGCTCCCTTCACATATGAGGCCAAGAGGAGGGGAAAAAAAAAAGCAGCGTTTAAAATAGGAGTATCACAGTACATTCTGTAAATGACTCCTCCAGCTGAACATGTGTGAGAAGTGACAGTGTGCAAAAGTTATGTTTGTATTTCAACACAATAGCAAATGGTGTAGAAACCAGAGTTGTAGACCTATTCAACTGCACTGCATATCTATAGTCTGTCTTCATAGTTGCATTTACAAAGTAAATACTTCTTGCCTCTACTCCAGAAGAGCAGAAATCAGGAAGTCCAGTGACCTTTTCCATAAACCAGCTGGGAATAGAAGTAGCAGTTTGATGTTGTAACCATGTTTTCCATTTTGTGTCAGTTGCACACCCTTACTGCATGAACCACTGCGAAATTTAGAATTCCCTAAGTAATTACATTATTTAGTGTATTTTGTAAAGAAGTGAAGCAGTTTGTTCTCTCAGAAGAGCTGTGTCACCTGCAAAATAAATACCCATGAATCATGAGTAAACTGATGTTAGTGAAATTACTCTCCTCTCTACTTCCCTCCTATAGTTCTTTTTTTTTTTTCCTTTTTTTTTTTTCCCTCTGATTTGACCCTAAGACAGGTCTATGCATATTCAGCAGTCAAAGTTAAGAGTTTCAGGATATGGTCCACCTGCTGTGATAGAACTGCATTGATTGTTCCTTCTATGTGTAAATGAAAATGAGTATAAACAATAAAATGCTTTACTGTGTTCTCAAGAGTTGTGTGACTGAAAGGAGTGTTTGTTGGTTTACCTGTTTTTTCAGTATTGACTTTCTAGGTAATACTGATTTGATGAGTCACTCAAGGAAGCAATTGATGAAGGCTGAAATTGCAAGCTTCAATCAGTGGTCAAATTTTTAACAGACAGTTTTGCTTTCATCCTAACCAATACTGTTAGGTATGGTCTTACTAATTTCATATAATCCAATATTAAATTTTTAGTTTGTGTTTTTTTTATTTTTCTTCATTAAAAGCAAACAAAACTTATTTTAGCACTCGGTGGATGCTGTAATCAATGCTTTTTTAAAACTATGTATGTATTCCAGATGAGGGCTCTTATAAAGACTGGAAAAAACTTATAAATCGTATTTTATCTATCTGTTATTCTTCAGAGAGTCATTCAAGTAATAAAGATTTATTTGCCTAACTAAATAGTAAAGAAAAAACTTGACCCTCTGTGCCTCTAAAATTCCCATTAACTGTAACGAGTAAGATGTGGTCATGGGCAGGAAAGAAGTTTGCAAGATATTAATTACAATAGTGGGAAATACACATTTTCAGCAATTTGAAGAAATCCAGAGGACTTACTTCAAAATTGCATACCTCTAAAAAAGAGAACTACTCTACTATGCTTCTAGAAAGTGCCCTCTTAAATTCTTAAAACCAAATATGATTAGAGGAATTTTCTAAGCCACTCTTATTTGACTGTAGTGCTTATGTTGCTTTTAAATTTATTTATTTTTTCATCCATGGGGTGGAAAAAGCAAGGAAGGTAGCATCAAAGATAGCATCAAACAATGCTTAACTTGTCATTTTCCAGTCTTGTAGAGTGAATTTTGTTTACCTCAAATTCTCAGTGAAATCATTAGGCTTCTTGTGTGCCTGAAAAATTGAAAATGAGACTGTAATTTTCAGCATTTGAGGTCTGGCTTGAGTCTTCTGGCAGTTTTACAAAGTTCCATGCCTTGGCGAGTGTGAGGTTTAGGAGTTGGACTTTTCCAGTCCTCACACTGCTAGAGTATACCTTCATCTTCAGCAACTGGCAGCAAATACTCCCAGCTCCCTGTTAGAATTTTGCTGAGAAGCTAATTCATCGAGAAATTATCCTTCGAAGTTTATGCTGGGACTCCAAACTTCCTGCACAAGCAAACATTTCAGATAACTATGCTCACTGTTGGGAAGACAGTCAGTGTGAAAGCTGCGTTGAGTGACTTGGGGCCAGAGAAGAGGAAGCTAACTGGAGCCTTGCTGAGATACCTCCTAGTTAAAAGCCTTGTGCTACCTGAGCAGCATCATCTAGTTGAGAAAAACGTTCCTGGAGGGAGATAGAGTGAGGACACGCATCTGTTCACAGTGGGAGAGAAGAAATGTAGGGCAAACATCACTCAGTGCTGGAAAGCATAAATATTTAAAACACGTTCCAAGATTCACATAGTGTGTTTAGGACAGAGAGGGTGGCCCATGTGAGCTTCGCTTCTTTATGACTGGCAGAGTGAGTCCTGGTTGAACCTCGGGTTTAAAAGATGTTAGAGTACAGAGATGTGGCAGTGAAGTTTTGATTCTTGAGGTATTGCCCTCCTGCTTCTCAATTCCTTTGCTGTGCCTGGTCACTGTGCTCTACCTCTGGAAGGATGAAGCTTTTGGAATTTTCACTAGGAGAGGCTGTCCTCCTGTACTCCTGTGGAAGGGGCTCAGACGACCCTGTCTCTTGGCGTTAGTTTGTCATGGGAGGAACTTCTTCATGACTCTGCAGGTAAACCCCAAAGGTGCTTAAGCTCATGCTGTGTAGTTTCAGTCTTTAATTATAGAAGCAGCGTGCCTTCCTCTTACCTTATTGCACTGGGTTCAAACACTGTCAAATGCTGTTGCTGAGACAAATTTCTGGCACTGAGATTTGAAGTTGATCACACGTTTGCAAACCTCATGCTTCTCACGTTCCATGGTAAGAGATAATGCGCATGATAGTGTTGCTGACTGCACACACTGTGAGACATATGACACTTCAAGAGTAGCTGCAGTTGTGGGAGCAGCTGTTTGCAGCCTGGTAGCTGCACTATTTTTTCACTATTTCTCAGTTTTTCTTAAGAGTCATTTCTCACTATTCCAATTAATAAAACACGGGTGCAGAATATAGAAATTGAGAGAGGAAATCCTTTGCATACAGCCATGCAGCAACCTACAAAGTTCTACCTCTTCTGCAAGGTAAGAAAGCATGCTTGACTAATGGAGGCCAGGGTCCATGGGACAAAGGGGTTTTCAACTGATTCTTTGGACATTTATACCATATTCTCTGCTGCAGCATTTGAGGAAACTGACCTGGAATTCAACCTCCAGCAGGGCCATGTAGAGTAGGAATGACAGTTAATATTCCATTTGGAGCAGCCAGATTTCCACCCTCCTCTGCCCCTGCCTGCAAAAAGCCAATCTGCCTTCCATTAGGAGAGTACACCTGTGGCTTTCTGATCCACAGTTGCTGCTTTCTTGATCAGAAAGGACTGGGTATTGTCAGAAGTAAGCACTTTTAACTGAAAATCCAGGTCAGTCCAGAGCTGTTCTTTCAGGGAAAAAAAGGGAAAAAACCCTAAGTAGTAGTAATGTTGAAGAACAAGCATTTTGATCTGCAGCAGCAAATAAATCTGAGCAGTGTGGCTGAGAGCAATTTTATATGCACGTGGTGAAATCTCATTCAAATTGAAATGTAGCAGAGATTGAAGAACATGTTTCTCAAGAAAAGTGAGCCTGTAGGAAAGAAAGAGGGCAAGAAAGTAATCCAGAATCTCCAATCCTTGATCTGCATGTAAGGAAAGAACCCCAGGGTTACTCCTGGGTTTCAGCAAACAGTTTCAGAGAGAAGGACCATACCCAGAGAGACGTAAGAAAATTACAGGGATGCGTTTATTCAATAAAATGGATGCCAACTTCTTTTTGTGTGTTGGGAACCTTTTTGTCTTTAGGGGAACTGCACATATTTGAGACATATCCTTAAAAACCTGTCTACATCAGACAGAAAGATTTGTGGTTTGTATTAAGAAGTTTTTTACATATTCCAACAACTAGTACTTAGACAGAGTTTAAGTGAATTCTTCTACAGCAGTGAGTTTGGCTGATAATAGTAATGAGTATGAAAGATTTAAGCCCAGAATAATCACATAGAAAAGCAAGCAGAAAATGAAGCTTTTTAATCAATCACATATTAAGCTTGAAAGATGTAATATAACAGGCAACTCAATAGGTGAGGTGAAGAGGAGATCCACAGGATATCAAATTTACAATATGGAGATCAAAATCTCTTACTGAGTCATTTTCAGGAGGTGGAGAAGGAAAATCTTTGCTGTTCTTCTCAGAGAACAAACTCCTTGCACTCCTTGCAGTCATTCTTATAAAGGAACAAGACTTTTTTATTGTCTTTATAGAAACAATACTTTGAAGGCTACAAAACAGACAGAGTTCATGGGTGCAGAGCTTTCACTGGGTAATCACGTTCTGTCTTTTAGGCTGAATGTTCAGAGATGAAAAATAGGAAAGAAAGGAATAGGGGATGATTATGTAAAATAACCCATTTTCATAAGTTCTTTCCTTATATGGAACCAAGACAAAAACTAGAACAACAGGAAAAAACAAGATCTGGAAGATTTAGGCATCAGTGGATTTCAGGAACATGTTTAAGGTAGAACGAGACAAAAATAATAAATACATTTCCAGAATTCAGAGAAGTGGAAATTAGAAGTTTCCTTCCATCCAGATACCTCAGAGGTCCAACTATCCTAATATTAGTTTCATAATGCCATTTCTAAAAATCTTGATATTCCCAGATATGTTCAAATTGACATTTATTAATGCATTCGTACCCGATTTTATATTAAGGCATACACTTCCCAAGCTCATTTGCTTTTTTCCTGTAGATTTCAAATATCAATTACTTTCTGCTCTTTTCTTCCTGTGTGCTGAGTTCAAAACATGAATCTTGTTTGGACCCAGCCCTCTAAAATTCAGTCACTAAAAGGATAAGAAACATTGTTTTCAAAGGGAATATTCAAATTAGTACATGTGAGAGAATTAGTGCAAAAGCAAGCAAGGTCTCTATCTCCTATCTATAGGAGAAGGCTGTTGTTTCCTGAATTAATTTCCTAGAAAAATTTACTGTAGAGTTGAAGGACACAGATGTGACATAAGCCACACCATAAACCAGTGCTGACATACAAAGCAGCCAGGTGTTTGGGCAGCAGAAGGAAAGCATCAGTGCTAAGCCTGTACTGGGATGAGTCTGTTTGACCCACAAAGGACATATCAAATCTTTTCGTTTAGTTGAGTCTGGAAAAATTCAATGGATCTGTCAGGGAGTGAAGGGTGAGGAGATTCAGGACTACATAAGAGATGACTGAACTTGCATTCCCACGGGCTTCATGGGCTTTCTCTCCCCTGGGGCTGGGTGGCCCAGGGCAGCTCTGACACAGGATCCACATGACTGTGGATCTGGCTACTGGGAGGACTGTGCTAGGGGATCTGAGTCCAGTAGCCTGGTACAGGTGAGGCTGCACAGCTCCGTGCCCCAGCTTCAGTCAGTAGTGAGGCTGAGCATGTATTCCCAGGCACATGCATACATATGTGCAACATATATATACACATAGGCAGCCACACAGATCAACACAGGCAGACACTCAGTGCTCACACCAACCTAAGCAGTACCAATAGCCTCATAGTGCTCACCTCTCTGGCTAATTAGGATGGAGGTCCAATAGTGAAAAAACCCAAACATATATATGTACAAGGTGGATCCATCCAGCAGCTGGGCTCAGATACCACATTCCATCATCCACAGTTGTTTGCAGCCCCACTTCAGCTGCTAGTACAACCCATTGTTCACACACACATACATGCATATGCATATACACCCATTAAGGATGCTGTAATAGCTCACACACACACGCACACACAGATACACATGCTCAGCTCCCAGTGCACTGCGTCCACTCTCTGGCTACTCTGGCTTTACCTCTGTAAGTGATCACACATGCATGCATGCTGGTCTCTCCAGTTTTTGCACCACAGACATTCATCCCCTCCCACCCATGATCACATTGAAGTTACTGGCTCTTAGACCTTACTGGCTCCTCAGGGAGCAGCTAAACTTAAACCACGATAGACCTCAAGGTGTGTATGTGCACACAAAATAGAGACCCTACCCTGAAAAGAATTAGAAACAGAGTTTAATAAGACACAACAGGCTGCACTGATCAGGCACAGAGTATGGCCAAGCAGCCATATCAATCAGCCCTTGTTTACAGAGGGCCAGTTCTTTTATTCCTGTATCACTCCTTCATGTAATGCTTCCTACACTTGTTCCTCCCCAAATGACTTTGAGCTCTCCCTTTCTCCACCTTGGGTTCACCTCCCACTTTAAGTCTGTCCTGGTTTTGGCATGGTACTTCGTTGCTGACTGGGTTTAAACATGACAAAGTCTTGTGCTATGCTCTTCCCTTGCATCTCATTAAGTGTCTCATTCCCCTAGGTAGGAATCTCCCCGGTGGGAAAAGTGTTCCTGCTGACTAATTGTGGCAGGCTTCATGCCTGGACACAATGGGTGAGGCTCCCCGGGGACAACTCTGGGAAGGATCCAGGCGGGTTATGCCTTCTTCTTAATTTCTTAATTAAGTCTTAATTTCTTAATTAATTTCCACATCCTTAATTTCTGTCCCCCCAGAACTACCTGCCTTTGTGCTCTTCTGGGTCTGCAGAGTTAGGCCTTTGATGGCCATGTGGCCCCTCTGTGATGGGTCAGGGAGGACCTAAGAGGGGGTATAATTTAGCATCCCTGTCGTGGTTTAAACCCAGTCAGGTAACTCGTTTGCTCACTTCCCCCCCTTTTCTTGCCCTCCCCCTGCTCTCGGAGGGACGGAGAGGAGAATCGAAAAGAATGCAACTCCCACGGGTTGAGATAAGAACAGTTTAGTAACTAAGGTATAACACAGATCACTACTGCTACCACCAATGATAATAATGATAAAGGAAATAACAAGGGAAGAGAATACAACACCTCAGCACCAGCTGACCGATAACTCGCCCCCCAAGCCCGACCAAGCTCCGACCGATACCTCCTCCAACCCTGCAGTCTCCCAGCCCTTCCGGCTAACTCCCAGTTACATCCTGGGCATGACGTGCTGTGGTATGGAATACCTCTTTGGTCAGTTTGGGTCAGGTGTCCTGTCTCTGCTTCCTCCCGGCTTCCCCTCCTCCCTGGCAGAGCATGAGGCTCACAAAGTCCTTGGCCAAACCAAAACATCCTTGCTATCAGCTCTGTTCCTGAGCTGAAAGTCAAAACACTGCACTACACTAGCTACCAAGAAGGAGAAAAAATGACTGCTACTGCTGAACCCAGGACAATCCCCCACCTGCCATTGTTTCTGTGCTCCTTTGTAGGGGAACAGACGAGCTTTTTAACATGTAACCTGACATATTACCTCTTCTGGGAAAAAATGGGAAGGGTAATAGTTGGCAGTCAACATTCCAGATGTCAGAAGACTGAACGTCTAATATGGGTTGAATAAATTAGAATGCCAGAAACTGCCTAAAAAAATACAGCCAGAGCATAAAAAAAATCTGTTGTGAAGTCTTCATGTGGCGTGAATGTATGGACATCATAGGCAAAGTGTGATTATTTAGATGGCCACCAATCTTCAGCACCTCACAAAGAGCTACTCTCTGTTTTGGGACCTTAAAGAATAAAGGTCTTTATGGGGTCAGGGCTAGATCTTGCATAACCCAAGTTTAGATCATACATATCAGAGAGCTAGATCTGAAATGGCTTTGTTCAAGCTTTCTGCACTTTGATTAATTCCACGCTAATGGAAAAGATGATTGAAGGAGTCATCACGATAAGTTAATCAGTCTCTTTCATTTATATACTTGTGCTTTGGCTAAAATTTTAGCAGGAGCAGCTATTAGAATCTTACGAGATTACCAGTTAGGCACTGGACAAGTATTGCTGCCTGGGCAATGTAATTAATGTATTTATATATACTTCTGAGCAGTAAATACACTGTATGTAAATATGCATACAGTAAATGCCTTGTTTTCCAATAAGAATAAGAAGTGATCTCGAAAGTCTGTGATTCAGGGTCTCACAGGAACCTTGGGGAGAGGCACTGTCCTCCTCTTGGACAACAGCCAGGTCCCACAGATGTGTGTGAGACATAACGCCATTTGACATTTTCACTGGGGAGGCTGGAAAGTCAGTGAGGAAAAGCAAGAGGTGCTGAGAAGGGAAAAATAATGTAACATGGGAAAAATAATACCCCCTATGAATGCACAATCAAATAACAAAAATACCTCAGACACACTGGGGACACTGTTCTGTGAAAATAACTGCGTTCAAAAGAGCAGACAAAAAAATGCATATAGAAAACAAGGCAGAAGACAGCATTGTTTCACCTTGTAAATTCCTGTGTCCTTTATCCAGCATACTATGAGAAGGTCAAACTTGCCCCAGAAATTATATAGTAGAACTATAAAACATTCAGGAAAGCAGAGTATCATCGGGGTGTGTCTGAAACTTCTTTTGGATACAAGCAATCCTGCACTCCAGCTACCAAGATAGATGAGGTGGTCCTCTTTGTACCATGCAAGGACAAGTTAACAGCAAGGCAAGGAAAAGAAGGCACATCCAGACCACAACCATTATTATATGAAGCAACACATTTGTACATGCAGTTGTGCTTGGTCTGATTCCACTGTGCCTGAAAATCCCCAGGAAGCATTTCTGATGCTTTTCTTATCTAGTTGTGCAGAGGAATGCTGATTCCCCAGCCTGTCCTGCCCTGCTTCTGCATTAGGTAGACAGGAATTAAGACTTTTGGCTAGTCTGCAGTTTTCTGGCCATGATTCCTCTATTAGTTGTTAAGTTGCCGGTAAAAATGGACACTGAATGGTACAATAACAATTACATTCAAAGAAAGCATCACCTTAGGTCTTTCAGAGTGAGTATCCAACAAATGAGGTTTCTGAAGCTGCTAGAATGCTTTGAAAATCTAGGGCCCAGTTCCTGATGCTCCGTTTTATTAAGTGGGTCTCTACACATACAGAAGAACTGAATATTTGAAAAAAATAATCATCCTGCAATTTCCCAGATCTGGGCACTCCAGGGTTTTATAAAGAAAGAAGGCTTGCATATGCTTCTCTGTATTCTTCATCATCTATACACAATTAGAGGGCATTAGATTTCATTTATGAAGGATTTTATCTCTTCTGTCTTTAATTAAATCACAGACCTTCTCACTAGTTCATAAATTGGCACTGTTATAACTCAGCTTCCACAGAAAGCAGTTGGATGTCAACACCCTGTAGGATACTCTTGCCCAATTAGAATTTTAAACAGCAGTATTTATTTCAATTAAATAAGAGCTGGTAGTACTGGGAGTTTTACATTTTGCTATAGGAGCAGTGAATTTATTTCTGCCTGAATGACAGGTTTCAGTCACACTTCAGTTACACTACACAAACTATTCTGACAATTTCATCAGCAGATATAGTTGAATGCCTTTATTCAGGCTTAGGGTAAGATCCTAAAGGGATTCCACCAGGCTTTTTCCAAGCTGCATGGTTACCAGCTCAGTTACTAGAAGAAGGTTCTTCACATTCTTTCAACTTCCCTTACATGTGGGATTTTTGCCTGAATATTGTTTGTGGATTAAATCCTTGAATTGGCTAGAGGCAATATTTCTGCTTGAAGGAAAGAATTCAGACCCATCGTTAAAAAGAATGATGCAGTGCTTCCTATTGCATTTAATGAAGCAGTTGTTCTTCGGAAGAGGAGCAATGCTGGGGTTTGTATAGCTACAGATTAGTTTTCTAAGAAAAAAAAAGATTTTGAATGCTTTTAAAGTAATCCTAAGTGTTCTCTTCAGCTGTTTGAAAAGTTGAAGTTTCTGAATACAGCTTTTTCAAATGCAAGCTTTGTGCCCTTCCCTCTCAAAATGTCTTATGCATTTCTAAAAAAAAACCCAACCTTATAAAACTGAAAATTATGAGAAAGGAATATCAAAAAGGTGTGTCAATACTGGCAAAGAAAATTGTATCTTCTCTAAGAGACTGCCTCAATGTGGCAGTAGCTCTTTATCTGAGGGACCTGCATTTATCAGCATGAGGCTTCTAAGTCCCCAAAAAACCTTTCAGGGCTAAAAGACCCATTTAGCTTAAGACTTGACATTCTCTGATCCACTAGATTAGCAAAGAAGTACAGTTTTTCAGTACTGTTGCGGAGTTCATGTTGGCAAGTATTGATTTCTTTTTATATCTGAAATTACTGCAATTTTGCTTTCATGTAATGCATAGAAGGCTGCTGAAGACAGTGAAGGGGATATCACTCCCTTTAACTGAGGAGCATGGGGTCTGTCAGTGACCATTTGCAAATATTTTAGACCCCTGACTGCCAGAAAACAGCTATAAATCAGTCAGCTTTCTGGCCAAAAAGACGTGGACTTTCAGGAGTAGATATCAATCAGCTGTTCCTTGACTGTATTTTACACACCACGGAGGGGATGATGTGACTGCTTGGCCAGCCAGCTCACTTTGAGCAGGACTGCTGGAATTCAGGACGTGGTTCACAGAGCCAGGCAGCCCCACTCAAGGCTGGGAAGGTCCTATGAAATGCTGGTGAAGGCAGGACTGGGAATGGCTGCTCTTGTACCCTTACCATGGTAGTCCATCTTGGGTCAGCGGAGGTGTATGAGATGGCTCCCACTGCAGCTGAAGAAGAAGGATGACTACCTCCCATTTCCTGAGAGAGAGACACAGGTATTTTGGGAAGGACTTGGCTAGCAGCCCAGGAATAAGGAAGCTGGAGAAAAATGCTTTTTTCCTTCATTTAGTCAGCAGCTGGCAGAGGCAGGGCAGGGTGCCTGTCTGAAGGACAGCTGATGTTTAGCACCAACCATGTGTTTGACTGTCTGGACACTTATTTTGTGATGTTTGGTCAAAAGAAACAAAAAACAGGTAAATATATTTTTACTGCCTGACCTCTGTGAGCAGCTTAACGGGTTGTTTTCCCATCCTCACTGCGTATAAGATGTTCCATGAATTCTATTTTTCCTTGAAGAGCTGAATCCAGTGTGAGGCAATATCTCAACATAGCTGCTGAGACATTCTGCCCCAGGGAAAATAATTCCAGTTCTGCTCCCCATGCTTTACCACTTTACTTTTGAAAGGAGACCCAAGGCTTTGCAAGTCTCAGTGATTACCCAAGCAGCATTTCACGGTGCTTCTCCCCTCCACCAAGTCCACGTCACCCACCATAGCACCTGTCTCATGGGCACTGCCCATTGAATGCCCTGGGATCCTGCAGCAGTGTGCTGCCCAAGGAGGGCTATCAAGTGGATGCAGGAGCAGAAGAAATACTGAGTTGTTTTTGACCTGCTAAGTGTCCCTGAGAACTCTGTGCCTTACATCCCCTCTGTTAAGGAAGACAATGATACCAGTTTTCTTTCTTTGGGGAAATAAGCATTGTTTTAATTCTATACTTTTCAGAACATGTATCTGTCAGTACTAGGAAAGCCATTTCCAAGGGACTAGGAATTCATCAGAGTACTCACATGATTTGGCCCTTAGTGTTTCAGAAACAAAAATGATGATGGTTGTAGCCTCCCACCACATCCACAGTTGCAGATGTGCTATAGATGACAGACAGGATTTTTGATCTTTTTGGCTTTCAGATGATGTTACCGTTTCCTGACTTGTTGCATGCCAGACCTAAAAGTTCAGAACCCACACTGTTCTTTTCAATTCCTGTCACATCCTTCTTCTGTGTATCTGATTTCTCTGCTGTGAGCTGCCTTTTTCCATGTTTCAGGATACAGTGCAAAATGATGTTGAGAGCAGCTAGTGATTTACCTGCAATCTGACAGACAAATGGCAAAATTAAGGTGATATCAGAACTCAAACCTGTGCAGAAATCTGTATCTTTACTGCACAAAGTGATGGGAGGTTCAGGCTTGCTTCATTCCATGGCAGAGCAGTCCACTAGTCCTCTGCTTTGCAACTCCATTGCACTGTCACTGATCTTCAGCTGTGAGTACCATATGCTGTCTCAGGATTCCCGGCGTCTGTGCATACTCTTCTCTACCTTGCTATATGCTGCAAAGGTTCCTTAATTATGTTTTCTCTATTACCAGCTCTCAAATAATCCCTAAAGTGTCCCAGGATCCTGATTTTGAGGAGTGTCAAAGCTGGATAAAATACATTGCTGTTAAAGAGTTACCTTTAAAATCCTTGAAGTCTAGTTAAAATAAACAGAAGTATTTTTATACATATGTCAACATTAAACAGCAGAGTGGAAGAGGCTTTATAAAAATGCATGCATACTGAAGTGCAAGGAAATAGCTCCACACTTACTATTAAACTACCTTTAATACTCTTCCCTACCCTGTATATTTCAGCCAGGGAGCTCACAACCATCCTTGCTAAGGACGGGGATCCACTTGCCTTTTGTAAACCTCCAGAAGTGTCAGGTCCTGCTTTGTCTTTTTATTCCAGACATGAACCCGGACTTTGAAGTCAGGTCTAACTCTTCAGAGTGAGATAAATGTCTGTCATTCCCAGCAGTTGCTTCATCCCCAACTGAGCCAGGAGAGAGTTATGACGCCATTGTTACTTCCTTTCAAAACTGTTATCTGTTCCCTCTAGGTTTGGAAATGCTACTCGCCTTTGGGTGTTGAGATGGTGTAGTTCTTCTCTTGGTCTAGACAGTAAGTAAAGACAGTTCAGTGGGATTTCTGTGCTTGACTAAACTAGTAGTGAATCATGAATCCACTGAGAGTATTCCTATTCAATACAGTAGTCTAGAGAAGGAAGCCTTTTCATCCAGTGATCCTGGATACCTTAACCATCATACTATACGCAGCAATAGAAATCCAACTTGATATGGTAGAAGAAAATCCATGGAACCAAAAGGATGCAGCTGGATCAGCATTACTAAAATTGTTACCTATTTTATTCATTCAGAATAGGACTAATAGATCTAAAAATATATAGTACCTACAAAGTTTTCCTGTATTCATTGGTTAAATACGTGTTTCAGGATGGCTGTTAAACAGGCAGGCTGAATATGCTAATTGAGAGATACCGTGGTAATCTTCATCATGGAAGCTTTAGGAGGAGGAATGAGAGAGAGTAATTCCTTGTCCTCTGTATTGTATGGCATCACTCACAAGCAAAGGGCAGGAAAGTTTTCTTCCAGAGATGAGACATTCTGCTTTGAGATGAGTCAGAAAGGAGTTCTCAGCCTTTGTCCTGCGCTCTTCCGTGTCCAAGAGGATGTGAGTGTGGGGAAAGAAGGCATGTAGCAGATGCAAAAACCATATAGACAACATATATGTATATACAACAAAATCATTCCATCTTAACTCATTAATGGCAGTAAATTTCCAGCTAAAGCTAAGAGAAAGTGAGGTAGAGCATAGCTGCTGTTGAATTCGGCCAGGGAGAACGTGTATTGTTAAGTGTAATCATAATGATGCCATTGTCATTTTCTCTTTTGTGAATTTATTCCATGACTGAAAACCTATGTTTCTCAAGTAACTTTCATTTAATCTGTAATTTTGTCTAGCAATAAATCTGGCTAGTCATCTGACACATAGCAAAGCATTCCTTATCCCAGCTTGTTACATATCTTAGAGCTGTGGCGTTGGACATCTTGAAAAATTCCTAAGATATCCAGTACGTCCCCATAGATGTTCCGTGGCAGTTTATCACAAGATTAAGGAGAGGAAGGAATGTCTTTTTGGGATCAGTGATGGCTAGCGAAATTATCTGACCTGAAGTAAAAAGCAGTGAATACGACTGGTGGCCTCCTTAATGGCTTTTGACTGAAAACAGACATGACAGTAATCTGTAACTTTGGGGCAATGTTGCATTTGGAGTTAACTGTTCACCTGATTTCATCTTTGAGGAATACTGTAAAAGTCATCATGTTGCCTTTGATCTGCATATGTATTCTTTCTCTCCCACATCTTATTTACTAGGACTGCAGAATCTTTTGATGTGTCCAGTCCTCTTCTGTACATCATCAGAGATTAGCCCAGCTGGGAGCCAAATTTCAAGTAGAGATTTTAAGGGAACAGTAATATAAGGCCAAAGTCCTTCCATTGAAACACTGTTGATCTGGTGTGCCAGTTTTTTGCAGTCAGTAGTGACAAGAATGCTGTGCCACAATCATATTTAGATCTCCCTGACTATGCAACCTGCATGGCCGTATACCTGTTGTCAGCTGGGTGCACAGTGTGCATTCTTGAGAAGAGCCAAGCTCATAAATCAGGAGCCAAAGAAAGAAGCTAAAAGGGCTTTTGCTTCTCATTGATAGGAGAGCAGTGTTAGCTGAGTGTGAGGGTTGAAATTAAAAAAAAAGGAAGACTTCTTCTATCTTTTGGTAAAGATAAAAGAATAAATGACAGTTTAAAGAATCATTCTAGATGTTACCTGGAAATAATTACTTGGACAACAACATATTGCATCCAGACTGCAAACACACACCAAAACCAAAAGAGGAAGTATTTGATCAGCAAATAAAATGTCATGTTTGGAATAACTTGATAGCACTCAGATTCTGCTAGCTGCTACACCCTCCTCCCCACAAAAAAGTGGGATAGAAGATTTATGCACATAAAATATCTGAAGTGAAGAATTCTTCAATTTTAGAAGAGCATGAAATAGACAGGAAAGATTGACAACATTTGCCTGAGTGTACCTCTGCCCATGAATCAAACTCTGACTAGATGCAAGCAACAGATGGCTTACGCAATTTTATTTTTTATTTTTTTGCTTTCAATACTTATAGGTTGGGGTTTTTTCTTTTTTTTTTTTTTTAAATCTTTTTTGTTTTGTTTTATTTGGTTGTTTTGTGGGTTTTTCTTTTTGTTTGTTTTGGCTTTTGTCTTGTTTTGTTTTGTTTTCCCCCTGATCACTTTTTGATTGCATTTAGCCCTGGCTGGTCTATTTTTTTTAATCTTTACACAGTCCTTAAATTAAATCTTCCCTTTCCTCAACTTTATAAACTATGCCTATTAATAAAAAACCCTCTTTCAGTTGAGCTCTTGGTTTGGTTTTTTTTTCTCCCATCTAATATAAGTTTACTTACCTTTTGTCTAATGTTTGTATTCACCATTTGGCTTTGTAGTTATTAGCTAAACAGCTACTCTTATTGAGCCAATGGAAGGCTTGATTTGTATCACTGGAAAGACAGTGTGCTGGAAACTGGTAGCTGGTGGAGGGAAATGGAGTTCTGGTGATTGGCATGAGTTTATTCCCATGAAGAAAAATAATAAGAGAAGACTGAAAGTGTGGGACAATCTCATATTACTGGCCCTGGGAGAGGTCTGGGACAATATATCCCAAGGAGTTGAATATGATGGTTATTATGTCTCATACAATAGAAAATGTCAGTAAAGGTTTGATCCAGAGAAGACTTGCTGCTGTCAAGAGGTCACAATTCTAGCAGAAAGGCTGCTGCTTCTTACGCAGTATTCCAGATTTTAATCCCAAACTAAGCTTTAAATAGATGAATCCATAATAGTCCAATTGAGGTCAGTGGTGAAACTCTCACTGACTTTCACGGTAAAAATCAGGCTCCTCAGGTAATAATATGTCTGACTCCTCTTTGGGCAGCAACAAGAAAATATGTACCACAGCAGGAGATTTCAGGAATATGGTTGGTTGGTTTGGGTTTGTTTTATTTTGCCTTTTTTTTAATTGAATCAGCAAATTTATATACTGAAGCATTCACATAATTCATTAATAATCCTCATAACAGACTTTGGCTTGGCCAGTCTGATATCACATGCATTGCAGTTGAGGTGGAGATCATGATTCCACGCTTCTGCCTGCAGAAGAGATCAAGCAAACAAGATGGGTTTTGATGTTCAGTTGTTAGCAAGCTGTCTGCAGATGTTGATGGATAACTGAAATTGATATATTTAGGTGGGGTGTGGAAAGGGAAATCTGCCCTAAGGTCGTTTACATGAATGTGGCCTTTAAACATGAAAATACAGTAAATGAAAGGATAGATCAGTCGCAAAGCATTGAAAGCACTCTAAGCAGCTTATGTTTGTTGATATAGAATACAAGGAGAAGAATGGTATAGTCAAAACACGGAGCTAAGAAAACTAACTGGAACTGACAGGCTAGAAGCAATGCAAGATGGCATTTGTCAAAGCCAGAGAAAAGAATATTGAGGGAAGCAAGTAATGAGGTTGTGAGTGATGTGGTTCTAAGTTTCAGCTGTGAAGAAGTGTTAGTTAAAGAGAATTGCAAAATACACAATGATAAGGAGGTCAAATCTAAGGTGATTCCTGATCGTAGGAATCTTTGTGACGTTTCCCACAGTGGTAAAGCTAAAGGTAATTGGAAGAAACATAGCATTTTGCTTTGGACATGTTGCACTTAAGCTTAAAAGTCTTAAGTCAGAGCACTAAGAAGAAACATCAGTGCAACAGATTGTTATTTTAGTTCAACTTAAATGAGAGATGTCTATGGATGGGTAGTCAATCTGGTGGTAGCTGACCTAGAGAGGATAGATGATTCTCTATTTATCTATACGGCTTATTTAAAGGCAAACAGCATAGAAGGAGTAGTACTGCAAAGTTTCTGCTGAGTGCTGGGTCATGGAGAAGGTAAGTACCTTCAGACCTATGCTACAGGAGCAATTGTAGAGGAAGGAGGTTAACTGGGAGAAAATCAAGTTGCAGACACCAAGCAAGAATATTTTGCTGCTGATGAGAAGGCAGTAATAGGATGGGTTAAATATTAGTTTTGCCATTTGACCAAGAAAATTATTAAAGGCTGTCTTGAGAGGATTTCGAGGGCAGCACAAAAGGGTGTTGTAGGGAAGAGGAATCTCATCTAGATATTGTAGATGGCACTGGAAGATGGAGCACTAGTAATGAAAATATTGGAATAAAGAGTGAGTTTCCCTAAGATGAAAAAGATTAAAACATGGAGGCAGCAGCACTTTTCTTTTATCTGTCTTTGTTGCACATGTTCGTTTGGCAAAGGTTTATCTCCGTGAGCATGTATATCTCTTAAATGGTGATATTAATCCACTTAGTAGTAAGGCTACCAAAAATCTGTTTCATATAAGAAACTATATACCTTATATGTGCTGTCATCTGCATAAAGTAGCCCCAAAATTAAAAAATTACAAAGGCATTTTGCTGTTTTTTTTTGAAATAAATATTTAAGCTCTCAAGATCTGTTACATCATTTCACTAGTGACATCTTCAAGATGTGGCCTTAATGATGGGTAATGGACATAATGTTGTAGCACCGTGGTATCAAAGGCATGGAACTTCAAATGATACGAGGCAATGCTACTGTATTTTGCTATCTGCAATGACAGCCTTCTGCCCTGTACTGCACAGTCAGAACTTTTTCGTGGTTGTCACTCGCCTTCCCTGTCAGAGCCAGATCAGCAGTATCTGCAAGGCCTCTCTGCACCACAAGGCTTATGAGCTAGTGCCACAAACTGGCCATTTTTCCCTTTGCTCCCTGACAGAGCACCTACCTCTGCTCTTCAGAGCCAGAGGCACTGTAGAGGAGCAGTGAGCAGAAGGGGAGCAGCTTATGCTGCGACAGGAAATTCTATGGGGATGACAAAAGCAGACTCAATCCTGCTCATGACCAGGTGGTGTTCCTCTTTCACCTACAGATGAGGTGAACAAATAGTTATGCTTTCTCTTTGGGGATGACTTACATTGCCTTCCAAGTGCATATACTGGGGTGGGCAACACAAACCTACATGATCATTTGGAACACAGCATCAGGGAACTCAATAAAGGTGAAAAGGGCATCACATGGTGCCTATTCCTAGAAAGTCCCTTGGAGGACTACAACCTGGACTGCTGTTTTGTTTGACTGTTTGTGGAGGAGAGAGTGAGATTCCTCGTATGCCCTTTTTACCACTATTTCTGGCATCCTGTCTTGACATCCAAATCTTCTGCGAGCGTGTAAGGAAGAGCAATGAAGTGAATTGGAAACGTGATGTCAACTCCATTTGCTATGATAACTCTCACTTAACGTAAACTATGAAGAGCAACTGGCATCCTAAATCAATCTGTTCCCTTTTGCCTAGCTAATTCCATACACATCTCTATAGAATTATGTCGACAGAGATATAAATGGCCCAATTCTCTTTCTGATTTAAAGAAGCAGGAGCTTTTGTGTGTCAGTTTCCCTGGAACAAACCAAGTTTATAGCTTAAGTTGGTAGTATTTATAGCATCATTAACAAAGGCAGTGGAGCTATAAACCAGATTTAGAGAGATTAAAATACGGTTTTGAGGACCCCACTTTTCAGGCCAAATATTTTACAAGTAGGGATTTTCAATTACTGAATTATCTGATCCTGTGTGTTCTTCTGGTCCTCAGGTCCTTTGTTTCTGGATCTAGAGATCAGACTTTTCAGTGGTGTGGATTGGTTTTTGTTTCTTTGTTTGGGTTTTTTTTTTTAATTGTTTTGTTTCTTTTATTTTTTTTTCCTCCTTTTTTTTTTTTTAACAGCGGCTGACTGTGAAAAGGCCATGACTGGTGTCAGAGCACTCAGTGAAGCATTTACCTTGGTGATTTTTTTAAGCAATGTAGGATATACTGCCCTGTGGTAAAGTCGACTCCCCTAAAGTCAAGATGCCACTTATTTCAGCAGAAAGCCATCTGGGTCAGCTTAAATCACCAATGAAGTGAGGTTATTCTTAAACCAGTTCTGTAGGAGGACACCTGCCCAGGCCCCAGGGGCATGTGCTCAGGCTCATTTCTAAATTAAAATGTTTTGAAGGAAAGGTAATCAGAATCTGAAAATATTTGCCTGTGATTAAATTTGGAATTCATGGATAATTAACTGGGGAAAAAAAAAAGCTATCTGCAGATGCTGAATTCAGCATGTGTCAGTAGAGCTCCAAAGGCACATCCCTCCTAGAGTCTTCAAGGCTGCTCTTCTGGGGTCGTCATGCAATATTTTGGGAAGACACTACCTGAGCACAAAGTACAGAAAGTAAAGATAAGACATAACATCAGGGCTCTACTTAGAGTTATCTTTTATTCCTCTGACCTTGTGAAGCCACCTTTAGAGAGCTATTCAAGTTGTTAGAAATCTATTTGCAGATAGAAAAGAGCAGTTCCTGCTGGGAGTTTTGCTGTGCTCCAAGAAACTTCTGTTGAGTTCCTGAATAGTGGGGAAGATCCTAATTGCTTTTAACCATCTCTGTCCTCTCCCCTGCTTTGTTAACTTTTCTCTGCTTTCGACTCCTGAGATATTCTGAACAGCCTTTCACCTTTCAGAGGAAGCAGTGGAACTGATACCAAGATCTCCACAGGCAACACTTTGCGGTGTACCTGTTTTATTGATCTTAACCTGAAGAACAAATCTACGTATTCTCAAGATCTACGTCCTGGTATTCTTTCTCTTAGCTATTTAATTTCAAATAAAGAGGTTTCCTGTCACAGTTCTTGCTTTTGCCCCCACTATGTATGGTTGTATTTTTATTTAGGTGGGATGCAATTGTGACCATACTGCAGTCAGCAAGCAGCACTAGAGTGGCTGAGCTGCTGTTCTATTGGACTCTCTAACAATATCTGTAACAGATATAGGTGTTGTGGAACTAATCAGCCCCACTTTGAAGATGCTAAGCCTTTACACTGCTTTGGTCTTCCCTCTGCAAGCAGCTTCTCTGTCTTTCTGGTAGAAGGGATTTGCAGCATTAGCTTCCCCCAAAGAACAAAACAAATACAAAGGACTTCTTAAATAGGATACATCCTTATCCCAGATTAAGGTGAGATACATCCCTTGAGAAAGTGATGTATCAATAAATTAGCAAAATAAGCACGATTGCCGTCCAATACAAAAAAAATGGTGTTAATCCTCTTTTAAGATGAAGGCAAAATCTCTTTGGTTATATGGGCAGAGGACAGACAGAGGGGCAGTAATGACCCTGTCTGCAGAATTAGTGATGCTGCTACTGGAACACTGCTTGCGCTTCAAAAGCACGGTGAAGAACTGAAGGAAATTCAGACAAGCGCTGCATAAATGGTTTGAGATCTGCAAAAGCAAGCTTTTTAATGAGAAACTAAGGATGCTTGATACATTTTAAATCATCAACCCAAGGCTCATTAGTCGAGCAGGCAGATGTTAATTTTGACATCCCAAGGCTGAGCGAACAGAGCCTGGTTTCTTACTCTGTGGAAGTCAGGTATAGCCTGAGCAGCAACAAGACGACAGGTCTGGGGTTTGGGCATGCTGCTCCTCCTGCTCGTGGGGGACAGGAGGAATGGGGCTGATGACTGCTGTTCTGGAAGGAGGCTTTTTCTCACCCTGGCAGTATTTATTATCACACAAATGATTCATTTGCTCAGAAGAGGCTGATACCTGGTGATTTTACATGATCGTAGACATGTAAATTCTAATGTCTGTGATGCTATTGCCTTTTCTCTGGCCTGCCCCTAGAAGCTACTTAATCTGTCTGAGTCTAAGGGAACATCCCTACAGCTCCAAAGGGGAGCAGAATGGTACCTAAGTCTCCTAACACAGAACTGTAACATGGCCACAGCATACCCAGGAAATCAGGCCAGCAGCATACCCTGAGGACTGAGTTAGTCCTGTGGCATATACTTACTTTTTCCTCCCTTGGGACCAAGTTTTATCTCTTCTAAGAAATTTCTCCTTTGAAATATTCTAAGGAGCCCAGACAGATATAATCTTTCTTCCTGAAATTTATTCTTTTGCTTCATTATTTAAGAGACCATCTGATCATTCTTCTCAATTAAAATAAGTGTTTTTCATTCAGCTCCTTGGAGATGCAAATGTCTCTTGCTAGAGCAAAGTCCTTGACTAGCTAATTAATAACTCCTTGCTTCTATGAGTTGGGAAAAGTCTCCCTATTTCTTCTCTTTTTTTGACTCTGATGTGGTGAAATGTATCTTATAGTCTCTAACACTAGGTATATGTAAAACATGTCATTACAAATACCTAACCATGATAAATGGGCTCTTGACTGAATGCACACCCAATGGTGATTAATCGCTTTGGGGTGATGGGACCCCAGCAAGATTCTACTAAGCATGTGAGGCAGTCACCCCATTGCACAGTTACACCCAAGGAGGATAGAGAGCAGTGATGGATTCAAGAGATTTTGATATTTCAGTGACTGTGAAGGCTATTGTTATGGCACCATAAGCAGAGTGGGAAATTCAAAAATTAGGTTATATCATATGTAAACCACACCCAGTCTTAGCAAACAGCATTATAGCATTTTACCAAGGTTTGCTGCTGAGACAATTCCAGGCAAGCATAAAGGCAACTATTTTCTGTAAAAGCTTTGCTGTAAACTGTGTACTTTCTGTCATGTCTTTTATTCTTGTCTTATATGGAGGTGTTTTTCAGAATTAGCAGGCATACAATTCAGTAAATGTGTTACTGAAACTATCACACTGAATAGGGCTTATTGTTAATAAATTTGCTGGGTTTTATTTTGCACTGGATGTTTAGTGACATTGTTAAGAGTTTTTTACCATCATTGATGTGCTGTTTCTGTGTATTATTGTCATAGGGAAGTACAGATTATTAAAGGAATATTTAGATTCTCTTTGTTTTTTTGTTGTTGGGTTTTTGTCATTGTTGTTGTTTTTTTTTTTTTCCTCCAGATTTTTTCTAATGTCAGTGGGCAAAATAGATCTTGTCTTAAAAAACTGTGTACCTTAGCACACCAGTATTCACCAATGCTGGTTTTGGATAAAAAATTACCTCAGGTTGCTCTGGTTCTTTCCTGAGCTGAAGTTTCTTAGCTTATTTCTCTATAGTCTTAACAACTTCTGCAGCGTAAGCAGCACAACAATAAAAAACTTAAAGAAAGTGGAATACTTGTCTTTGTTTTTCACAAAGTACTGAGGTGATCTATGCATGAACTAGCAGAACCATGCAGCAAACTGTCTGGACTCCCCATTTAGTAGCATGGATGACTATAGGCAGATAGTCTCAGGGTAGCCAAAGAGCCATGGACCTTCTGCCTCTTTCACCTATCCTTAAGCTTTGCAAAACCAACTGGCTGTTGCCGTAAGGGAAGTGCTAGTGGTGATTTTACGGGACCTCCTTTCTGCAGCAGCAGTTGCTCTGCTGTGACAGCAAGCTCATCTCCTCACTCTCTACTTTTTGCAGCGAGGGGCAGCCTCATTCCCTAGCTTTAGAGGGACCAGGTTCTGGGTGAATAGAAAGTAGAGAAGACACACAGAAAAATCACACACACAAAGATCAACTTTAAATCCAATTGTGCATGTCAGACAACTTATAAAAGTATGATATCACTGACTAATTATTAAGCAAGATGCGTAATTTTAAAGGCTGAATCTTGTGGAGGTATAAAAAACCCACTGACATTTTTTGTCCTCTGTCTTTCTTTAAAGAGCAGCTAAATTCTGTTGACCTTTTTATGTGATTGAATTGAAAAGTTTTAAAGCCCCAGAATTTGTTTTTTTAAAGTCAATCAAAATTTTGGCATTTCAGTATCCTAATTTTCATCACCATAAAGATCAATACTACCATCCATCTCTGTTTGTGGTATTTTATTTCCTCCAGAGGCTGTCTGGAGTGTCAAAGAAGATCTCTGTCAATAAGATTTCAATAAGAAACAGCAGAAAAATATTTGTTGCAACTGATTATTAGACGTCCTTTCTCTCAAACCTTTCACAGAGAAATGTAGAGGAGCTCATGAGCCTAACAGCAAACATAAAGTCTGCAGCAGACAAGTTACCTGAGTTATTGGGTTTTTAGATGACATTATTCTGAGATGATTTTCTGAAATAAAATGCCATCTACTTCTATTTAGTTTTCCTTGTTTCCTTCTCCAAGAAAGCACTGAGAAAAACATGCTTGTTCAGAAAGGTAGTTCCTTTGAGGCCTGTTATTTTCCTCCATCTCTCTAAAAAGACAAGATCTGAATTTGTTAGTGAGTTATCAGACAATGCAATATACTGCTCATCCAAGGAGCCAAATAAATGCACTTTCATTTGATACCTCTTGACATAGCTGAACATTTGAATTCTGAAGGCTGATTTACCAGAAGGCTTCTGGGGCCACAGCCAGGAGCAGTGACCCCAGAAACGGTTACATTTGCAAATGATCTGCCCTGTTTTCTCCAAGGGAGGTGTATTCACATTTCATAACGCTACAGTGTATATTGCACTGTATTACCCCTCCTTATTAATGCAATAGGGGGTAAGATGCATCCTGGACAAAAAGAATCAGGATGAAACAAGGCTTTCAAACTTTTCCATTATCACATAAGAATGTGATCATTTCACAGCATTTCAACAATACTGGCTGGCAGTCAAAAGATACATACATCAAGTCAGTGTCAGAGATTTAATAGTTCATAATATTTTAATAATTTGAGTATATTACATTATTATAAGGGTACTATAACATACTAACATTGTTCTCAATTAACACATGAGAAAGATACTCCCTGCAATTTGCTTATATGGAATTTTTTTGGACTCAACCTTATTCTGAGTGGAAGCCTTGATTTTCAAAAGGCCTTTGCAATATGTCCTTTTGGTTTAAAGAGAGCTGTAGTATCTGCTCAGGGATCAATAGCTGTGGGGAAATATTATCACAAATACAGAGGGATCTGATTAGACAAGTGTTGCCTAACTTATGGCACAGTTCAAATTGCAACTAATATTTTAAAAAGTTGCAATTTAAAAGATCTTGATTCTGTGTTTGGTTTGAGTAACCATAGGTAACCGAGCAAATTCAGACTTGTTATTCTTCTCAACTGACCTCTTGATTACTAAAGTCTATTTAAAATAATAATATAACAATTTAAATTTGGAGTTTTTCCCAAGGACCGAAGGGCTTGCCGTTTAAAAATCTCATTGTAAAATCAAAATGAAATTCATTATGTTGTAATTCAAAGCCCAATGGCAGCAAATTTCTATATTCCATAAAGCTGTTAAGGTCCTTTGATAGTTGAATTAAAGCTTACTAAAATCAAAATTAAGGAGAAGACTGTGTGTAAAATGCTAGATAATCTCCTAAGTGTGAGTATGAATTTCATGTCCCTTACGAACGGGATGCATGAGATGCAGGCTTCAAATTATGGGAGAATATGACTGGGATACTCCACACTTCCTGTGATAAACTTGTTTTAGAGAAGAACTATACTCAGTGGGACATTACGAGGTACCCTGTGTGACACCAGACTTTGCAAGTCTTTGGTTGCAAAGATTTTGCCAAATGCTGGGTGTCCCTTTTGCCTGCAGCACTCTCACAGTCAGGAGCTGAAACCAGAGGTCACACTGGATATACTGGGTGAGAAACCAGTGGGGATGCCCAGGGCTTCTGGTGGTTGTGAGGTCAGTGTTTCCAGACCTAGCTTGGTAGAATCATCCATTTTATTAAGAACAACCAGCACCTACTTGTTGGGTCAAAGGACACTTTAGCCTAAGCATGCAGGCGCCATATGAAAACTAAAGATCCAAGCCCACAATACTAAATATTTAATACCCAGTCATATTTTGACACTCTTTCAAGCCCTTGTTGCTGTGCTCAGCAGAAAGGCTGACAGCTGAGTGGATGTGGAAAAGGAAGTGTACTCTCAAATCTACAAACAGTCTGACTAGTTCAAGGACAAACAACTTTAACGGGGTTGAAAAGTTTATGTTGTCTCTGTGTCAACTCCGGAAGTTTGCAGATAAATAAAGAGTTCAGAATCCAGTGGCTGTCAACAGATTTTTCTAAGTACTAAATCTACAGTGCTACACTTGGAAAAGTGCATTTATCACAGACAAAACTGCATTTCTGAAAAACATTTACTAAAGAAGACTGACTACAGCTTTCAGTGGGCTTGACAAGATTTCATATTTTGTTTTTCATCTTTACCAAGTGCATTAATAGCTTTTAAACCTAAATGACATGAGTGCTAGGTATCTCAGCAGTGTATTAGAGATGGAGAAAACAGAATTCTGTGGCTTTGTGTACATGCCTGCTTATCAGGTGAAAAGGCAAAGTGAATAGGACTGTTTAAAAATCAGGACTCTCCCCTCAGTCTAAACATATTAATAAAGAAGTTTGCAGTTAATCAGCTCAAATTCTAATTAATTTTGCATCACCCAGCTGATATTTCTCACTATATCTTAAATAGTTGAATGGTTGAGTGTTCCTGAAAATATCTTCAAATCAGAAAGAAAACACAAGAAATCGGTTCTCGGGTTGCATTAGTTAGTATGCTTTTGTCAGTGCCATTTTCACAAGTTCACCATTTTTGCTATGTAAGTTTTTTGTTTGCTTGATCAGACACCAGAAACATACCATGTGGGCAAATGTCCAGTAATGAGATGCAAAAGCGAACAATCTATGAATGACTCAAGCTATGAAAAATCATTTATTCTCACTATCTATCTTGTGAACATTTACAAACAGCAAAACTGAACTTGAAGGGCTAGACCCGAACCCCTCAAAAGCCCAAAACACTGAGACTACATCAAAACAGTGAACCAAGTGGAAAAAACACAATCTTTCCTAAAATCTTTTCCAAATGCAATCACTATTCAAAACTGATTAATGCTTTTATTAGTGAGTATACCTAATTCTAGGCAGCAACTCGTGTTTTGTTTTTTTTGTTTGCTGTGACAGTGTGATACAATATGGCTGGTTGCCTAACACAACTAAGAGAAACGAAAATAGCTTCAAGTAAAATATTTTTTCCCAGCTGAGCCCCACATGAGTGCTGGCTGATCTTTCTTTCTCTCAAGTTCAGACAGTCATTTTCATGCACATTACTTTTTTATTCAGACACCAGAGATTGTTTAATGAGGTGCCTGAGGTGCAATATCTTTACTTTGAAGAAAGTTAAACCACCTTCTACAACAAGATGTAGTGTTGGTTTGCTCTGTGTGTATGTGTTTACTTTATTGCCATCATCACACCATTTTGTATACTTATCCTACTCAGGCTACTATTCCAGGCCCTGCACCAACATAACTGTTGGTACAGGCCAGCAATTGTGACTCACTTGTTGTGGAGGCTAACAAATGGGAATATCTTTCTATATCATCCAGTCTAGGGCCAAGGAACAGGAATTCTGGACTGGGCATTGAGTCCCTGTACAGAGAAGATGGGGAATATCTGGAAGCTGGGCAGCAGAACTGGTCTTCCAAGCTGAATACAAGCAGGTAGTTTCTGAAAGGATGAGCTAGGTGTGTGAGTGAGACAGCTTCCAGGGAAGGAGGCAGCTGCTTTATGGAGCAGTTTACACCTGAGGTGAGTTATATCAGATTATTTTAGCAGTTTGATTGAACCAGAAGAGGTTGTTTCCAGCACAGTCTTTTGGTTCTAAACAACAACAGTTTGGTTGTATGTTTTTCAAACCAAGCATACTGTCCCTGCAGAGAGTCGGGACTTCTCACAGACTGGGACCAAAGTTTGCTTTTGTCTGCTCTCTACAGGAATAAGGAAAATTTGCATCTGATTTTGACAGTGAGCTCTGCCTAAAGGATATGCATTAAGATTACTGTGTTTTCATCAGCATGCTCAAAGGAGATAAATGAGTGTGTTCTGCTTTGTGGCAGGTCTCGTTTCAAACAGGGATAAAAGGAGTTTGGTGGACATACCCAGTAGGACACATGTTCAACTTTGCAGTGACATGATCATCAGTCTTAGTCCGCCAGTCACTACTCCCCACACCTGGTGAGTTGTTCAGAGAGAGAACGCAAAGGCATTTGCTGAACAGGACTAAAAACTCTTTATGCTGTAGGAGACTAAAGTGACAATAAGGTTGTATTGCATATTCCATATGCCACTTCCTTGCCAACCAGGGAGGATGTACTGTGTCCTTCCTTTGTTTGCAATAACACTCTGAACAGCAACTTTTGAGCAGGCAGGCACTTCTGGAAAGCTTTGCAGATATTTTTCTTTCCTTAAGTCTTGCTGAGAAAGATTAGGAATACTCTTACAAATGAGCAACTCCCTAAAATACAGGCCAAGACAGCAGATACTCTTATTAAATTAACCTTATTCCTCTCTGTGGAGCCCTTCACTCTGACCAGTTGAGTGCATTTTATTTTTATTATATTAGAATCCACTGTAAAGAGTTATGTTAGAGTGATTTGTTTTTTATTTTTTTTTCAACAAACCTACTCACCATCTGCATTTGGCAAAACTCGCTGACATCAGTCTTTGTTGCTTAGCAATAAATACTTGTGTTGACTCCAGCCACAAACAATGTTCATTACTTTGTCATTCAGACATTTCACACAGGCTTTATGGCCTCAGAAACCATTTATTTACACTGGCTTTCTTGAAAGAGGGGGAAGAGCTGAAAAACAAATGTGTAAAATGAGAGGAAAGGCACACTGATCTTTAAAGTCATTAGACACAAATAGCAAAGAACCTGTAGTAGATCCACAAGCTCAATAACAAGGAAAAAAGTACCTAGAAGAAATCAGTGCAATACTATTACTATAAAATATTAAAGCTGTTGTAGAGCTTGCCAGACATCAACAATCTTAAACAATATTAAAGTGTGTGCTTTGTAATGGTGTCAATGATCACATTCCATCAATATGTGCTAATCAAGATGCAATAATCAGCAAGAATATCGGATGTAAGAATGTCCTTTGGGCTTTTGTTCTGTGTCTGTATGTAATCAGAAAGTTTTCAAATTTGAGTGAAGAATCTAAAAAATTTACATTTCTATAGAGTTCTATGGTAATTGTCTTGCTACTCATAACTTCAGATTTATTTGAATTTGGGAATAACTTTTATAGTTAGTGTTAGCTCAGAATTAAACTGTTGAAACCTTTGAGGAAAGTTTTTATTTATGGAAAGTTAGTAGAAGAAATGCTAAAAGCTGCACAATTGTAATTGCTTTGCTTATTTAGCAGTCACTATGACCCAATTCTGTTGAGACATCTAATTTTAAGATATTAACCTTTGGTACTCAGACTAGAAAAAAAATGGATTAGGAGGCTCCAAAAAATCACAATTAGAATTGAAAATTAAATGGGTCACTTGTTGTAGAGCATGTTACATTTAATAGATGAACAAGCTAACAAATGAATATGACAATGAGTCATCTGAAGTCAGTAAACAGCACACTGTTGGAATGTCAGATGATTTATAAAATGTTTAGTTTTTGCTTTTATTTGTGGGCATATTATGCAAAATAAATTGATCATTTTACATGGGTAGCTGCAAAAATGCAGAAAAGTACTTCAGAATATGCGATAACAAATCTGTAGGAACAGTGTCCACTAAAAAACATACAAAATACTTGCCATACTTTTCAAGGAATGACAAAGAAAACTCCCCAAAGCTGAGCTTAATTCAGGCATTGAATTTGGGACCCAAAATCTCTTTCTGTTTTAAAGGTGATGATTTGATCCTGATCTGGCAATAGAAAGTTTTGTTTTCAGTCTTAAGCAAAATAATAATTAAAGTGGTCAAGAACTATGAATGGGGCATTAAGAGTTAGGCTGCTGGTGAAGTACAGTGACCTTAACAGATGCTACAGTCATATATAAGAGAGATTGTGCCTGAACTGCTGATCAGGCATGTTTAAAGACAAAGCTGCTGTGCAACTTCCAAGACCAGAATGAGAGACTGGAAAGTGAATGTTGTTACAAAAGTCACATTGTCTCAAAATGAGCATCAAGCTGAGAAGGAAAAGCGCCTCTTCCTTGTCAGCCTTAAATCGAGACATAATTCAAGTTCCCCACTTGGAAGGGACAATGTCACTGAGCCAGTGCAATACTAACCTGAATTGCTCTGGGAAGGGCAAGATCATGTTGCCCAGACACTGCCGCAGAGATCCCGATTTTCAGCTTTTAATGACTGGTCCTGCTCACCAGGATGTTCTTTGGGATTCTGTAAGTCAGCAATGCATTGTGTTGCATGGCGATGCTTAGTCTGCTTAAATGATGTGAAACAGGCAACCTTTATAGCTGTCTGGATGGATGTTCAGTTCAAACATATGCAGCTGTTAAGTGCTGCAAACTTGAAAGTCTGACCTTCAGCCCTTTTGGAAATATCCCCTATTAAATACAACACAATGCTGAAATAGAAAGTGAAATATAAAGGAAGCTGCACTGAAACAAGAGGAAACTTTTTGTTACAATAAGGAGAAAAATGTAAAAGCGAATGTACAGAAGGGGAAAAAACTTAATCAAAAAGTCACATTCTGACAAAAAAACCCACAACAATTTGAAAGATGACAGATGTCGCTCTGAGGAGTCAGAGGCTGGGAATAACAAGAAACCTAAGGCTCCTCTTTTGGCAAGGCTCGTATTCTTCAATACCCAAGAGCGTCTGTAAAAGTTTTCTCAAGGAAAATGCTGACTTTTCTAAAAATGCAATCAATGGAGAAGGAATAGTATATTCTCTGTGAACAATGGGTTATGTTCTATGCTCCTGACAGATCCAAGATCAAGCTGAATGACCAATTGCCCTGATACAGGCTTGGAACAGCTCCATCTTTGCAGCACTGATTATATTGACATTTCCCTCTCCTCCTCTGCTCCTTCCCAATCTCTCTCTCCAGGGTATGTTTTTCTTTGCCTGTTTCGAGTTACTTTCCCACTATTTTTTCCGTACTAAGGAAGGCTCAAGCAGAAACATACACTTTTTTAAGGAAGAAACAACTCCCATGCCAAATTCTGAATCCTGCATTGCTTGGACAGCTGTGAAATCACATAGAAAAATACCAAGACTACAAATAAGATTAATGAGATGCTAGTGGGACCCCAGGTTGTGGTGACAGAACTAGCACAGCCCCTTCTCAGCTACCTGGAGGAAGGGGTACCATTCAGGTCCAAGAGGAGGTGAGGGAGAGTCAGTGGTGCAGTTTGGTATTCACCTTTCCCTGGTTCTCAGGGAAGCATAAAGCGCAGTGGTCTCTCTCCCTCAGTAGAGTCCTTGTGCAATCTCACTTCACTAGGGAGCAGGTTGGGTCTTGATATCCCCTCTTTTGGACATAAACTTGTCATTAGCTGGCCCACAGTTGAGCTCCTTGAGTAGGAGACACTTCTTCAGGAGAGTAGTGTTCTGTAGGGGATTCAAGTAATGGCAAGAAAAACACATAAAGAGAGATATTTAGATGCAAGTTATGGCATCAGGAAACCATGCCTATAGCTTTTTTAATGTTTTCAAAGGATGAAGTATTCAGCAAATACTTGCAGCATTCATTTTAATGAGTCTGTGCAATCAGAAGACCATATACTGTCTTCAGTAATAACACGAATTCAGGCACCACAAAGATAAAGTAAAAGGGGCTATTTGGAAAATGGAGTTGATTAGCTGTCATGCCTTGACTATTGCTTTTCCATTACATTTTTAAATTTGTAATTTTTGCAGTAGTTCACATGGTCAGGTGCAACAACAGAGCTTTTGCCCCAGCTAATAGTAAAGCTTTGCATTCAACAATTTATTCACTCCCTAAGGGATACTTCTTCCATACTTTTATGAAGAAAATGGATCAATGACTCACTGCTTGCCAATACAACTCACTTTGCGCTTGCTCATTTCCCTAGAACTGAGACATTCAGAATAAGAATAAATGTCTGTTCTCACCACTTCCTGTCCTGCTCTCAAAGAGAAGTGTTTCAGGGATTTAATTTCTCATCCCTGGCTTTCCCAGTCTCTCTTTCTCTATTGATGGGAGTGTCCTTGTCGTGGTTTAAACGCTAGCCAGACAGCTTGTTCACTCACTCCCAGTGAGTGGTGCCCTGCTGAGAGCAATCGAACCCCCCTTCCCCCCCGGGGCTCTCCCCTTCCCCAGTCCCGGAGGAACGGGAGGAGTATTGAACGAGTGCAGATCCCACGGGTTGAGACAAGAACAGTCCAGCAACCAATGTACAACACAAATCACCACCGCTACTACCAACGACAGCAGTGATAAGAGAAAATAACAAGGGAAGAGAATACAATACCAGCTGCTGAGTCCCACCCGGAAGCCTGTGCCAAAGAAGCCCCACCCAGAAGCCCGTGCCCTTCCGAGTAACTCCCAGTTACCCCCCCTCCCCTGGCATGATGTGCTGTGGTATGGAATACCTCTTTGGCTAGCCTGGGTCAGGCACCCCGTCTCTGCTTCCTCATGGCTTCCCCTCCTCCCTGGCACAGCATGAGGCTCACAAAGTCCTTGGTCAGGGTAAACATCACTTAGCAACAACCGAAAACATCGGTATCACCAGCACTGTTCCCAGGCTGGAAGTCAAAACGCAGCACTGCACCAGCTACCATGAAGGAGAAACATGACTGCTACTGCTGAACCCAGGACAGTCCTGCAACAGGAAATGGCCATGTCATGAAAACTGCAATGTGTTTAAGGACTTCTTCCAGCTAAAAATAGATACCAGACCTATCTTCTAGGTTTTTTTCTGTTGTTTTGTATTAAATTCCACAATTTCAAACGTAATATAGAGCTTAGAATAAACTCAACCTTATATGCCATTTAAATGCAACAAACTACTTCTAACAGCCTGCTTTGCAAATGTATTTGAAGCTCTATTAAGTACTTGCCATGTTGCTCATGATGTGTCCATATTTCAGAAAAAAATTTGCTATGTGATGCATCTGCTGACTTGTTTCAGAGATTAATATTTGCATTACGGAAGCACTTGGGTGACTGTCAAGAATGAGGCCACACTAGGATCAGTCTGTGTATTCATTGTCTTAGTTCTTCAGAAGGGAAATACCTCTGAGTTAATGGTTTACTGCCCCAGAACCTCGCTGGGTTAATGGAAAACATTGTACATCATTAGTCTTGTTACCAGTGAAGTTCAAACCCAAAATGCGTAATTGTACATTGAACCACTGTTAATCACCGTAACATTCAACACCATGTATCTGGGATCAGATATTCATCCTGTATATGAAAAATATGGTCTAATTAGCAGCTTCTAAGAGAAATGTAAGATATGCCAACAAAGCACAATGCTTGCATTTACTGTGTAAAATATGATGTAATTAGAAAAACCCTGAATGGTTTGGGAGTAAATGGCTGGAGAAGAAGACAGCTAAGAAAGCCGTAAATTCTGATTTTAGCAGTGTCTAATTTTATTTGGACATAGTTGTTACTTGACCTCTCTTCTCTGTACATTAGTCAATATAACTGGAAAACCCATTAAAAACAGGGCTCTTCAGAATTTTTTGTTCAACTCAAAGATAAAAATTTCTGGTTAAACACATCCAAGTATGACACTGTGAGATCAGTTTCTCCTTTCTGGTGTTTTCTTAGTAATCAGAATTAAATCTGTGAAGAAAAAAAAAAAAATCATGACACCAGTGCCTTTAAAAAAAGCCTATTAATAATTATAACTTTAATGAATGGTGTGCTAAACATTTCAAATACAAAGTTAGTGGAGCAGCACTAACAGTTTACTCCTCCTACCACTAGCAGGTCAAGGCTACAAAGAAGGAAAAGGTTAATTTTTGGATTCGGGGAGCAGAGGTTCTGATTGCATGATCCTGCATGCCTGATACTCAAGTTTTCACTACAAGTGCAACTGAGGAAAAAGACCTGTTTCTGAGGATGCCCGTGACAAGCAAAAGGAGCACTTAAGGGGGAAGGGAAGGTAAATTTGACAGGCAGAGTGGGACGCCTTTGCCAATTTCAACAGCACCTGCCACAGCCAATGAACATCAGCTGGCCAATACAGCAGAAACTTCTACAGCAGCATCTCAGTTCAAGCCATTCATTACCAGCGCAGCTGCTGGGATTGGCATTGTAAACAACAGCATGTTGAGCATGTCAGTTTTGACGGGATTTTACTTGAAGATTTCCTTAACTTTTGATCTACTGTGGTTGAGCCCTGTGAATTTTTTATGACAATGTCTAAATCTGCCCTTCCCTGTGTTGACAGGCCTCCCAGTGTGTCCTCCAAATCATCCCTTTGTGTCCTGCTTGCATTCTTGCATTTTTCTCATCTGCCCAGCTTTTATATTTGGAACTGCTTATTCAACTTTGCATGTCAGATGTCCATTTATTTCATTCAACTTTTTCTTACAGTTTGCTTCTGTCAAAAAACAATAAATCTAACAAAGACATGAAATTATTATCTAGCTTTTACTTCTAACATTTACTTGCAGTTTTTGCCTTGGTGTGATTTTGATAATCCTACATGCAAGCTGAAAAAATCAAAATGGAAATAAATAAATAAATAAATAAAAAGAAAAGATTTGTTAAATTATAATGAGCACATTTTGATTTACAAAATTAGGCAAGTGATCTGAATCTATATTACAGTTTCAGCCGATGCTAGACAAACTGCTTAAAACTTGCTTCTAGGAATATACAAATGTTATTGCGTTAATGGAGGATTTTCACCTTCTTGACTTTGTGAATAAGCTGCTATAGACACAAGTAATTCTCAGTCTGAAGATAATCAAATGTGTGGCAAAATGAAATTTGCTTACCTTCTGCTATGCTATACCTAGAGATGTCAAATTCAGAATTAGTATGCATGTCTGCACAGTTCGTTTGCAGGTAAAAATGTTTCTTTCCTTGAATGCTAAAATGGTGCCATGGCATGAGGTAGAAAATTTGTGGTACAAAAGATCTCAAGAAAATAATTGACTTGGTGAATAATTTATTGAATTTACTGAAAATATTGACCTAGATTTAATGTTTCCACATTCAGAACACGGAAAATGAGTTAAATTAGTATGTTGAGTTAGCCTAGAGTGAGACTAGACTGTTGCAGCATGATTAATTTACAAGTATGAGTTGTTACTCAAGAAAAGCCATTTAGCTGTTAAATGCTCTGCTTGTGTAATGCTGACATTTTCTTCACATTAAGTTGATGACCTGTGGTCTGATCTTTCTAACCACTAATGAAGACAAGAGCTGTGGAAAAAAGGAAATCGGGAGTGATTAGCAGGCTTAGGGATAGGTAAGGATTGCAGTTCTGGATCTTCTAACCTCACTTTTTCTCCATCACCTTTGAACAGATTTTATACCGGGTCCCAGGAGCCTGGTATCTTGTCTTAACTGCTTCTGTATTCAAACTGTGAAGCCATTAGAGAGTCTGGTGCACTGAAGTTTAAAGGACTTTAATTGAGTGCTAGCTTACTTCTCAGAAGAGCGGTTGCTAGACCTCCTTATGTTTTTGACAAAAAAACACCATCCAAAAGCGGAGAAATTTCAGAACGGAAAATCTTACTGAATGCCCAGCAAGGAAAGCAAGAGCTGGAGATGAACAATATGACAGCTGGGTGATACAGAAAGAATCTGAAATAAAACTGATACTAATATGAATGCATTTTTTTATTCATTGTGTAGACTGATGTAGTTTATTTTGCTGAAACCCCTTCCTTTAGCAGACATCAGGTAGCCAAGCTGATACAATGTCTGGCTTTTCTAAGCAGAAGAACTTATCAGACAAACTACAAAGCTTTCAGACCACAATAAAAAAGGCACCTGTAGGCATTTGCCTCTGTGGACTTACCCTTCCTCTCCAAAAAGCTTTTAGCCCTGCCTGATTTATATGAATTGGGCAGTTCTTGTGTATGTACTGCAGTCATTGAGCCAGCCTTGCCCAGCCGCAGGCACTTGAGCATGACTGTCTGTAAAAATCTCCAGAGAAAGAAGATACGTGCTGCAATCTGTCAGCTGGTTGAAGCTTTTAACAAATATTATTTTACAGAAATGTTCTCTGCAGGAAGAAGTTCACGAAGGGGTCACACTGAAGAAAAAGAAGAATTGTGTCAGCAAATGCTGGCTACAGGGGAAGGATTTTAAGGGGTAGGGGATTCAAAAGGTTGGGGTATTCATAAAGGGAAGTGTGGAAGTGTGGGAGATGAAGGAAGAAGTTAAAAAGAGATAGATAACACAAAAATAGTGGAGGAAGCAGTGAGGCCCTCCAGGAATGTAGAGGGACAGGGGGCCAGGCTTGGATGCTTGACAAAAAGGGGCCTGCTTGGTGTTCAGGCTAGAATATCATTGTGTTTTCAGCTGACCTTTAAACTGCTACTTGCAACACACAAGTCTGAAAGCAGACAAGGAAAACCAACTCTTTATGTGCTAGTAACTTTGAAATTATAATGATTTAAACAGAAAAGAAGGATGGTAGAAAGGATTATGTGCTGTAACAGAATCATGGCAAAGAGAAAGGAAAAGACGTTTTCACCCTCTTTGCTTCATAAATAAGTGTCCAGGAATGGGAAGAATTTAGAAATCAGAAATTAGAAATCGGAAGGATTTAGAAATTCTACAGTGTCCCCTACTTCGCAAAATAGTACCCCAAGAACTCGTGTAGAGCACCATTAATTAACTCCTACAAAAGCAGGAGCAATAAGAGGAGAGTCAGGGAGTTGTTCAATTTGCAATTGTGGATGACCAGTCCTAGTTATCAGCTTATAGGTGTTATTATTTCAGAGACAACTGTCTGAGCTCTCTTCAGAGTCCGTGGAGAGAGCCCAAGGAGTAAGTCTCAATTTCAGAGTGAGCTGAGACACTTACTAGACTCATTGGTTTTGTAGGAGGCTTGGTTTGTACAGGACACTGGACACCTAATTTGCTTGTAGACATAAACATCTTGATAATTTTCAGTGTAAAAAATGCATTATCAAGTGTCATGGTTTAAACCCAGCCACACAGCTCCTTCACTCACTCCCCCCCCTTCTTGCCCTCCCCCTACTCCCGGAGGGACGGAGAGGAGAATCAAAAAGAATGCAACTCCCACGGGTTGAGATAAGAACAGTTTAGTAACTAAGGTATAACACAAATCACTACTGCTACCACCAATAATAATAATGATAAAGGAAATAACAAGGGAAGAGAATACATCACCTTACCATCCGCTGATCGATAACGCACACCCCCCCCCCAGCCCGACCAAACACCGATCGATACCTCATCCATCCCCGCAGTCCCAGCCCTTCCAGGTAACTCTCAGTTACATCCTGGGCATGACGTGCTGTGGTACGGAATACCTCTTTGGTCAGTTTGGGTCAGGGGTCCTGTCTCTGCTTCCTCCCAGCTTCCCCTCCTCCCTGGCAGAGCATGAGCCTCACAAAGTCCTTGGCCATACCAAACATTTGAGCAGTAACTAAACCCATCAGTGTTATCAGCACCATTCCCAGGCCAAAAGTCAAAAACACAGCACTGCACCAACTACCAAGAAGGAGAAAAAATGACTGCTACTGCTGAACCCAGGACATCAAGTCAGACTCAAGATATCTATTTCTTGGAGGATGTTGGAAGCTGATAGAAAATCTGCAAAACTTATCAAAATCAGGAAAGCAAGAGTTAAGTTAGTCTCCAAGTTCCTTTAACTCTGTTCAGTGCTGCCATGAACCAGCAACCTGCATATTTTGTGTCTGAGCTCCTCCGGATAGAAACTACCATCTATAGGCAAATACAGTCTTCTCCACAGATAGAATACCCTCTGCCGCATAACTACAGACCCCATTTCACTCTTACTTGTGACACTCAAAGCTGTCACAAGTTGAATATACTCATGAAGATAGTCCCCACTGTCAGACTCTTTGCCTTTGTAACCTGCAAGAGCTGCAAAACGAAGTGCTGAGAATAAGCCTGCTGGGTCCTTTCAAGGTATAGGAATCTCTTGTCTTTGACTGTATGTAGGGCAGTCAGCCTGAGAGGATCCTCACAAAACGAAGCAAACGGCAAGCCCAGACTGGTCGTTTCCGTGACTAGACCTCTGACACTCAGTGTCTTTTGTACCACAGAACTGCTGCTGGTATATCAGCCAAGTTACAACACTTAAAAAATTTCAGGAATGGATGAGGAACCTATCACTGAGCACCAGCCACTGAGTCTCTTTTGGAAAGCACATATTTTTTAGTTCACAGGTGGCATGCAGTGAAAGAACTGACTTGAAAATTACAGCAGTTCTGCATTTTTTTCAAGTTGACACAAATCAAGGCATGACTACTTAAAATAACCAACTCCTTATTCCAGTACATGATCAGAGCTATAAAATTATGTTGAAACTGGGAAGATGAAGAGATGTTTGTATATGCTGTGATCACAGTTTTCAGCTATAAGCATGGGAGTGCACATTCCAAGAATGGAGCAGATGCTTCCAGTTATCTTCAATAAAGAGAAGGGACACTTGAAAACGTAGCTGGTATTAGGCGGCTGTCGCAGGACTCTTGGATAAAGAAGAAGAGCATGCAAAGTGTAACAGAGTAATTTTACTTTCATGGCACATTAATTTTAAGACACTGCTCTACAAGTTGAAAAACTTGTGCATTCTGACTATTGAAAGCAAAACAATCAAACTGGAAATCTTATTGTAGAGGTTTTTTTCCTATTTTAAACCATGAAAAACTTTACTCAGTAAACATTATTTGCTTTGATGTTCTAAAATGTTACTGAAATATGAATAGATTTACATGCTTAACTGCAGCTACTGCTTGCTCAAATAGTGCTTGCATATGAACTGAAAATGGATTGCCATAGAAAGGGACAGCTTGTAAAATACAGAACTGTACAACATAGAAGAGAAGACATGTATATGTAGCCCTTTTATTCACCCTTTTGTAATTCCTGCATGCCACATCCTGGGCATGTTTGTGATTTGCTATGTGCTTAGCAGGGTGATATTCAGGAAGTCTGTGTGGCCTGCTAAACCATGGGTGTCACTTGTTACTTAATCTACATTAGTTCAGGCTGCCTGCACTGTCTGCTCATGGCATGCCTGGGTTTTTTTTTCTCCTGAGCCTTGTGGAGAAGCCAAGAGCCATAGATAATCTTTCTCTCCAGTGGCCTAACTTGTCTTAAGCCCAAGCTTCATAATTTATTACCACTCTGCTAGTTTGGCTATTGTGAGCTTTGTCCATGTGATACACAGATCTATGAGGTGCTAGCAGAAGACATGGTGGTAAATGCAGACACACAGGTTTTCATATAAGGGTGTCCCAGACAAGCCAGCTCTGAGCTCAGGATCTGTCCACATCTACCCATGTAGATAAGCGCTTTGACTATGTCAACAACATGTGACAAATGAGCCAACGATGAAGCCACATTTGTGAGTTTGTTCTCCATTTTCATCTGTTTAGTTCCAGCACTCTGCTTCTTTTTTTGTCTAGGGAAATACAAAACGCACAAACAACTAGCGAAATGTGAAAGCAGAAAGCTGCATCTTATTTCCTGGGAGTAGCTCACCATTACCTGGCAATAATCACGCTGCAGCTTAGCTGTCTTCATACTTATTTTGCTACATCTGGGACATTTTGGAATGCACAGTGGTCAATAAAATAGAAAGAAGATTTAGTAGAAGTTTGATGCTCTTGGTTTTGTATTTATTTAAAATAGATCCATCATGGCTGTATGGAAGGAATTCATATTTCAATTTGCCTTTGCATAAAAGTATGAGAAAAACATAGCAAAATTATTAGTTAAAATATGAACTTATTAATAATTGATAACACTTTCATGGTAAAACAAATATCACTTTTTAAAAAGTCCCATTTCATTCAACTGCTTTTAGATGTGATTGCTAATTTATATGCACTTAAATGCATACACTAGACCTTATCCACACTTCAGAGGCAACTTAAAATCCTGTAGGAAAATGCTCTTTTCTTGGCAGTTTGTGAAAAACTTCAGATACTAATGACTGAAATTAATTTGAAAATTACTGTTTTGTGACTATATGCACTCAGTAGTATTACCTAAAATTCTGTCCATGGACAGGAATGTTGAAATTGATTTAAGGTAATATATTCTTCATTCAGCAAGCTCTTACTGATTACTCTCTGAGTCAGATAATTGTTCCAACTTTGGTGTTCCCTTAAGTTCTCCAGATGATTTGACATTGTTCTTTACTGGCTAATTTATGATAGACTGTAGAAAGAGATTTCTACATTGCAATTAGATGTCTAATGTCGTTCTTCCTCAAGGATCATAGGAACACAGGAAGCTGCTCAACAAAGAGAATTAAAGGAATTCTGAGCAGCTGGGTATCACCTCTTCCTCCAAATACTGATCCGCTATGAGCAAGTCAAGGAAAGGTAACTGCTTGCTGATTTGGATGAATGAACAGAAGTCTTGGGGCATGTTGTTCAGACTTCACTACTTTGTATCAACTTCATTTTGTAAAGAAAGTGAGTCCAAGTCAGTAAATTGGGTACACCATAAGCAAATAAAATCCTATGTTATATCGTCTACCTGCTTGGAAAAAACACAAGGAGTTCAGCTTAAGGAAGCAAATCTGAAAAGGTATGATTAAAAATGTTTTAAGCTTCTTGAAAAACTTCGCAATAGGCCTTTTAAAATATATCCTGCTGTCTTAAATTTGTTGAACAGAAAGTTCAACTATGGTTGCTGCAAGAAGCTAGGAATTCAAATGCATGGTCTGCTGAAAGTACTGCCAGTGTTAGCTCCTAGCTTTGTGGGCTTCATACACCAGTCTCTTTGACCTTGCCAGTGTATGCGATGTACACATTAACCTTTTCTTTTTTTTCTCAAAAATACAAGATCTCAAGAAGTTTAAAACAATAAAATATGGGAAAATCAAGACAAAAAATAAAATATAAGCAATAGCATTATTTTAACTTTAATTAAAACTTCATTGTGTTGTAGTGTGATATCAAGTGTACAAGGGGCACCTGGAGTTGAATTCATAGGCCTTTAGTGGCATTTTAGACATACTAGAGTATCTGAGACACCTGCACATGGTTTACCAGATAATATAGGACCTATGGGAAACTTCTGTCCTTCTGGATCAAGGTGTTAGGGAGGATGATCTGGATGTCTTTATGTTAAACATAATGTCAGATAGTAAATCTCACCCTTTTTGTCTATGATTACCTTTGAAAGGCAACTACAAACAAAATGGTTCTGTATATCTCTTCAGGTCTGATTTCTACCATACATAGCTGCTAAGTAGCTTTACTGGTATAGACTAGTAAAACAGTGGGAGCAGAAGAATCAAATTTTCATTTTTAGAATTTGCAGGAGGTACATTATCTTCTGGACTTCTGTGTAGGGATATTGCATGGTTAATATTCTTTAATGACAATTCTGCATGTTGGATAGAGATACTAAGTAAGTGATTCGCTATACAAGTAAAGGTAATTTTAATCTTAGCGGGCATCATCCACAACTAGTGATATGTGACAGAAAAAAAGAAAGGTCTAGGGAGGATCCAGATGCGACTCCTCAGCCAAAATTCCAATTATGTGAAGACTGTAACCTTCTTGTTCTTTCAGGTCGGGGCTAAAATAAATGAGGAAAAAATAACATTAGTGCTGTCATATATATTTGGCATACAGATAAAGGGAGTTCTCTGCTATCATGCATGTGGTTTCTTTAAACTGACATTATGAGTATGTCCCTGGTAAAAAGATATGGGAAAGGGCACCCTACTGTATATTTGCATATTTTGAAGAACGTCAGCATTTCAAAGGTTATTTCAATATACTGCAGGTATTTCACTGTGGTTTGTTAATATATTGGCATCAAATATGTATCAACCAATTTGTTAAGAGAAGAATTATACTCTTATGAAGTTAGCCATGATGAAGATATCATAAAACTATATCCAAGCTAAGAAGTAAATATCTGAATTTGGACAGGATTATCAAAGGCAAGAAATAAAAGCAAATTAAAGGTTAACAACTGACCACATTTGCTCTGACTGAAGTGCAAGTGGAATGGAGTACAAGTTAACAAGCAACCAATTTTTTGACTGATACCTCGTTGCTCTATTTAGTCACTCAAGCAAAGGAAGTGTTGAGACCCATTTTCCCACTTTCTGATTGAATAATGACTACTGTCAGTTTCGGAATCAGATGCTCACATTCGGATGGGTACACCATTTCTATCATAGAATCATAGAATAGTTAGCGTTGGAAAAGACCTTAAGATCGTCTATTTCCAACGCCCCATGCCTTGGGCAGGGACACCTCACACTAAACCATCTCACCCAAGGCTCTGTCCAACCTGGCCTTGAACACTGCCAGGGATGGAGCATTCACAACCTCCCTGGGCAACCCATTCCAGTGCCTCACCACCCTCACAGGAAAGAATTTCCTTCTTATATCCAATCAAAACTTCCCCTGTTTAAGTTTTAACCCATTACCCCTTGTCCTACCACTACAGTCCCTAATGAAGAGTCCCTCCCCAGCACCCTTATAGGCCCCCTTCAGATACTGGAAGGCTGCTATGAGGTCCCCACGCAGCCTTCTCTTCTCCAGGATGAACAGCGCCAATTTCCTCAGCCTGTCTTCATACGGGAGGTGCTCCAGTCCCCTGATCATCCTCATGGCCCTCCTCTGGACTTGTTCCAACAGTTCCATGTCCTTTTTATGTTGAGGACACCAGAAGTGCACACAATACTCCAGGTGAGGTCTCACAAGAGCAGAGTAGAGGGGCAGGATCACCTCCTTCGACCTGCTGGTCACGCTCCTTTTGATGCAGCCCAGGATACGGTTGGCTTTCTGGGCTGCAAGTGCACACTGAAGCCAGCTCATGTTCATTTTCTCATCAACCAACACCCCCAAGTCCTTCTCCACAGGGCTGCTCTGAATCTCTTCTCTGCCCAACCTGTAGCTGTACCTGGGATTGTTCCGACCCAGGTGTAGGACCTTGCACTTGGCATGGTTAAACTTCATGAGGTTGGCATGTGCCCACCTCACAAGTGTGTCGAGGTCCCTCTGGATGGCATTCCTTCCCTCCAGGGTATCAACCGAACCACACAGCTTGGTGTCATCGGCAAACTTGCTGAGGGCGCACTCAATCCCACTGTCCATGTCAGTGACAAAGATGTTAAACAAGACCAGTCCCAACACTGATCCCTGATGGACACCACTCGTTACTGGTCTCCAGCCGGACATTGAGCCATTGACCACAACTCTTTGCGTGCGGCCATCCAGCCAGTTCTTTATCCACTGAGTGGTCCATCCATCAAATTGATGTCTCTCCAATTTAGAGACAAGGATGTCATGTGGGACAGTGCCGAACGCTTTACACAAGTCCAGGTAGATGACATCAACTGCTCTACCCCTGTCCATCAGTTCCGTAGCCCCATCATAGAAGGCCACCAAATTGGTCAGGCAGGATTTCCCCTTAGTGAAGCCATGCTGGCTGTCACCGAGCACCTTGTTGTTTTTCATGTGCCTCAGCATGCCTTCCAGGAGAATCTGCTCCAAGATTTTGCCAGGCACAGAGGTGAGACTGAGTGGTCTGTAATTCCCCAGGTCATCCATTTTCCCCTTCTTGAAAATGGGGGTTATATTTCCCTTTTTCCAGTCATCGGGAACTTCACCTGACTGTCATGATTTCTCAAATATGATGGACGGTGTCTTAGCAACTTCATTCACCAGTTCCTTCAGGACCCACGGATGGATCTCATCAGGTCCCATGGACTTGTGTAAGTTCAGGTTCTTAAGATGGTCTCGAACCAGATCATCTCCTACAGTGGGCTTAGGGTCTTCATTCTCACAGTCCCTGCGTCTGCCTTCCAAGACTTGGGTGGTGGGGTCAGAGCATCTGCCAGTGAAGACCGAGGCAAAGAAGTCATTAAGAACCTCAGCCTTCTCCAAATCCAGGGAAAACTTCAGCCTTCTCCAAATCCAGAGTTATTGTCTACCAGGATAAAGAAAAAAGTTCAGAAGTCATTAAAAAGACATTCTTTTGTGACACCTTCCAGCTTACAGCATGCAAAACCCAACCTGTGTGAGCCCTCCTCCCCCAGGCAGATAAAGTTCCTGCTCTTCTCTGTACAGAATTGGCATTCTTTATGCAAACCCCTTCACAGAGTTTAACTTCATAGTAATAAAATAATAACTCAGATAATAAAATTCCTATTGCCAAAGACAGCAGTGTCAAACCAGTACCTCTCAAGCAGATCATGAGGGTCTCCTGTGTCTCTCATGAGCAGCACAAGGCCTGGGATGAGATGTGACATCTGTAAAATCTAAACCCTCCACTGTGAGAAATTAAGGGCCCTTAAGCTATGATGATGCTAGTCTTTGGGGTTTCAGCTTCATCCACTCCCATCCCATGCAATCCAGGAACCTCTGAAGACCAGGCATCTGCTGCACGTTATTTACTTACAGTGCACCCCATGCCCTCATCTTTCAGAAGTATGAGGTATGCTGCTAACAGTTTTTGTCCATGTGAAGATTTTAATATGTGTTTTGCAGAGCGAGAAGATGGGAAAAAACACAGGCTGAAATTTCCCTACCTTGTTCATTCAGATGATCATAAATATTTGTTGCGTGGAGGACTTCCATAGATCTGGAATTTGTATTTTGACACCTCCTGTGAAACACACTGACACACTGAAAAGTAAGTGTCTGAAAAAGGTGACATAACTGGCACTTGACTAATGATATTTTTCATTCCTCTGGAAATCTTTAGGAAATGGCTCCATTTAATTTTAAACTGAGTTGACTAGACACAGCTGTCTTTTGACTTTCAAGAAATTCAGCTCTGAAGTGATGACTTTGCCAGAAATATATATATTGCTTTTTCATGTAAATATAAAATCATAGGCTAATTCATGTTGGAAGGGACCTTTGGAGGTCATCTATTCCAATGTTCTGCTCACAGTAAAACCAGTTCTGTGCTCAGACAGGCTTAATGCTTTTGGGTCTTGTAAACACTGAGAATAGAGACTACACAACCTAACTGGGCAAGCTTCTTCCCTGCTTGGCTAGCCTCAAGGAGAAAACATATCTTTTATGTTACCTGAACCTCTCTTCTTTCAACTTACGCATGTAGTTGTTAATCTTCCTACTCTACCATGCATCACTGTGAAAATCCTGACTTTGTCTCTTTGATGTCCTCCTTGTAGGCAGCAGAAGATGCTGTTAGATAAGTCATGTCTTCCCCAGGCTGACCAAGCCCAAATCTTTCAAGCTCTCATCAAAGGGCAAGAGATCCATCCATAACCATGTCCTTTTTATGTTGAGGACATCCGAACAGGGGTGAGGGTAGGGAACAGTAAATCCTGTTAAACAGAAGCCTAGGCTTTGTTGTCATAGACAATTTCAACCATAACACAGCTTGCTACATGAAATTGTCAAACTCAATGGAAATTAAGGGCATGCATATAGTACTATCCAAATTCAAGATTTAAAACCAGTATTAAAACCCTTCCCCCTTTTATATTCTCTCCCCTTGTTGTTTCCATCATTATTATTCTTCATTAATAGTATTATTATATCATATCTTACTTTAGTTATTAAACTATTCTTATCTTAAACCATGAGGTTTACATTCTTTTCATTCTACTCCCCATCCCACTTGGAGGGGAGAAATTTAGGGGGGTGAGCGAATGGCAGCATGATGCTGAGTTACCAGCTGTCCATAAGCCATGGCAATCAACTAGATGTGAGAAGGCTACTCAGGCACCGGAGAATTACAATTGTATTAATAGTGTGCTTTCTCTGGGCTAATGATACTCCTCGGCTAGGTGAACAGACATAGGGGAGTACCATGCTACCACAATTAGAGCACTTACAGCATTCTGTGCTGGCTGCTTAGAGGTAGCTTGAGATTTTTTTCAATACAGATATTCTCTCTGAGACACTGGAAAATATGGGCTATATTTTCTTCCTTTGCAGATATTTTTTCTTTTCTTTTGTGTGTAGATTTTTGTTGCTCTGGCTTCAAAGAAGCAGGACTACAAGAACAAAAGATGACAGGAGCTTTAGTCTATCTAAGTTAACGTTAATACTGTTCCTTCCTAAAAAAGTAATTATTATATTCGTAACACCAAATAATTTCTCATTATAAAACTATCTTTGTATAAAGACATAAAGGCAGAAGGAATCAACAGTATTAGCAGGTGAAATGGAAGACTTACATTTCAAATATTTTGATTAATATGTTTTTTCTGATTCTATACCTTGAACCATGTGTTACTTCTAATGGTAGCTTGTGAAAGGAAGAAGCAGGCCAAGATCTCTGTGTTTACAGCAAGGAATCTTCACTAGTCTAGTTTAATGATAGCTTGTAAAAGGACTGTTTGTTGTTGAGAGCCATCTACCACAATTAAGACTGCAGTGTGCCATGGTAGGGCTTGGTTTTAAGAACCACTGTGAACACCTCTCTTTACGTTATCAGTGCTGTGTTTAACTACCATATAAATTTGCAATTAATGAGAAAGGAATCTTTTTTTAGTATAAAAAGTGATGAAAACCTAACCTTGCTTGGAACCTTCAGATGCTATTGTAATAGTTATAAAAACAAATAGGGAAAATAAAACTGCAACAACCATTGGGTCAAGTCAATATACCATACTTTATGTCCCCAAGGAAATCTCAGAGCCCTGCCTGTTACAGCATCTGTTTTCAGTTATTTTGCCTACCTTATGCTATTTATCAAAACCCCTTTTTAAAAAGGGGGAAACCCCCCCACATGAAACAACTATATTCTAAGTTATTTCCAGTTCTACTCCAGTGCTTTCTCATGTAAAAAATTAATTTTTGGTCTGAAATCATGCAAAAAGATCAAAACAGCCTGCCCATTTCCTATCTTTAGGCAGATTTACAAAAATTAGCCTCAAATTAGGTAGGCCAGAGACCCTACTCTGCCTTTCTCATTAAACAAAAGGGAATGACAAAAGAACTCTGGCCTTATTGAAGAAAAAGCGATTTTGCTATTAGATAGCAAAGGTGCTCCATCCAATTTGAAAGATGTGACCCAAAAGGAGAATTGGAATTGGGATGAAAGATATTGGAAAGTGAGTCATTGCCCTCGAGGAGCTGATCTATATGGAAAAGTCTGACAGTGGGGGATTTTTTCTTAAAAAATTTAGGCTTATACATCTTTATGCAAAATACCAAAAGGTTTCCCATAAAATGACAGCACAAACCAGAAGAAGCCAACAAGTTCATGAATCAGAAATTTTATACTGAAATAAGTTTCATTCAGAGAAGATGGGTGGTGAGGAGCACCATTTATCCGTGGCTCTGGGGACCCTCCAGCAACTTGTAAGATCATGGGTACAATCTGGAAGGGTGGTGTGAAACACAATTTGTCCAGGGTTGTAAGGACTTTCCAGGCTCCTGTAGGACCATGATAATGTATAGACTGGGGCTGTGTGTGTTTTCTTGTCCTTAAGTCAATGTCCTTGCAGCAATTTGCAACATTCTCCATCTGAGTGGCGGAGGAAGGAGAGGATGTAGACAGTGGGATTGAGTGCACCATCAACAAGTTTGCGGATGACACCAAGCTGAGCAGAGCAGCTGACATGCCTAAGGGAAGGGATGGCATCCAGAGGGACTTGGACAAGCTTGAGAATTGGACCAATGTGAAACTCATGAATTTCAACCGAGGACAAGTGCAAGGTCCTGCACCTGGGTCAGGGCAACCCCTGGCATCAATACAGGCTGGAGGATGAAGGAATTGAGAGCACCCCTGAAGACAACGACTTTGGGGTACTGGTGGATGAAAAACACCATTCGTGGGCATGAGCTGGCAGTGTGTGCTTGCAGCCTGGAAGGCCAATTGTATCTTGGGCTGCATCAAAAGGTGTGTGACCAGCAGGACAAGGGGGGTGATTCTGCCTCTCTACTCCACTCTGGTGAGACCCCACCTGCAGTACTGCATTCAGCTCTAGAATCTTCAGTATAGGAAAAATATGGACCTGTGGGTGAGAGTCCAGGGGAGGGCCACAGAAATGACTGGAGAGTTTGAGCACCTCTCTTATGAAGACAGGCTGAGAGATTTGGGCTTGTTCAGTCTGGAGAAGACTCCAGAGAGACTTTATGATGGTCTTTTAGTTCTTAAAAGGAGCCTGTAAGAAAGATGGGGAGAGACTTTTTATCAGGGCCTGTTTCGATAAGAAAAGGGGGAATGGTTTTAAAATAAAAGAGAAGAGATTCAGGCTGGACATGAGGAAAAAAAATTTACAATGAAGTTGGTAAAACACTGGCACAGGTTGCCCAGAAATGTGGTTGCACCACCCTTGGAGACATTCCAGACCAGGCTGGATGTGGCTCTGGAAGACCAGACCTAGTTAAAGATGTCCCTGCTCATTGTAAGGGGGTTGGACTAGATATCTCTGAAGGTTCCTTCTAAGCCAAACTATTCTATGATTCTATGATTGACAGGAGCATGCCGTGTTCTGCTCACATCCCTATCTGAGGGATCCAGCTGTAATAGACAGGAGAAACAACAAAGGAGGACCAGTCGTTCCCTATTGCCATGGGCAGCAACTCCTGCCTTCTCCTCTCAGCCTTTGCTCATGCGGATGTTTGCCTCCCAGCCCAGGTTGTTGCAGCTTGTTTTTACGCCCATCCTGTGATGTGGCCACCACAGCATTCTTCCTAGTGACACAGCCATGACATCACAAGTGTTAGTACAGAGTTAGTGTTGCATCACTGTGACATGGATATTATCTTCCACCATTCAGGTGAGAAGAAAAAATAAGTGATTAGTAATTATAATAAAGCATGAACAACTGGTAATGTTGGGGAAGAAAACTAAGTAGGTGTACCAACAATTTAAAGGACAGCAGCTCAGCAAAGGTTGGAGGAGAATTAAAAGCAGCAGATTTTACCTGCTGCTCAGTTTTAAAGATTTATGTGGCACTTATAACTGAGATTTGTGGGTTTGAAGAAAAATGCTTGTCGAGTTGTCTGAAGGTAATATTTCACATCTTCCAAATTGAAGACATATCCAGTGCCAAACCCTGCATCCATGAGTGGTTGACAGTGCTGAGGAGGTTTCATCATGCAATTTGATTTCTTTCCCAGAAATGAACCAATGATTTTGCCAGACACTCTCATGTGTTACACACTTCAGTTGGGCACTACAATGAACTGCATGAATTAGCTTCCATCTACTCGGTTCGCTGCAGGCTGTTTACATCCCCTTTAACTAATAGGACGAGAGGCAATAGGCACAAACTGAAACACAGGAGATTTCATCTAAATATCTGGAAACACTTTTTCGCTGTGAGGGTGACTGAGCACTGGCAAAGATTGCCTAGAGAAGCTGTGGAGTCTCCATCCTTGGAAGTATTTAGAAAAACACTAGTCATGGTCCTGGGCAACCTGCCTTACGTGAGCCTGCTCTCACAGAGAGCTGGACTGGACGATCTTCAGAGGTCTCTTCTCACCTCAACCATTCAGTGATTCTGTGATCTTTGGTGCATGAAAGTCATTGTTTTCCCCATAATTAATTTCTCATTAATAACTTTAGTTTGGCAGATGTTAAAGTAAAAATGAAAGCAAGGAAAACTGAGTATGTTCAGAAGAGAGGTGACCTTTAAATTATTAAGCACAACTACAAATGACAATAAATTTCTTCCAGTGAATTCTTGGTGATCCTTTAAATGCTTCAACTGCTGTATGTGTCTACTTTACCTACTGTTGACATTCAGAGACAGACAAGCAGGGGAGTGGTTGGAAATTACAGGATCCTGTTGGTTAGAGGTAGGGTAGAGGAGTATTTAAAACATGCCCCTGTACTCCCTCTGTGACACAGTATCCAGCTCACTCAGCTGGCGTGCAGAATATTGTTAGGTGGCCTCTATTCCATTCCCTTCCCTGCTGTGTTTAACATTAACTTGAGAGGAGACACTGGGTGGCAAGGTCACCCAGCTTCCCCTTTCATCACATTCATCCTTTGCTTCTAGAATGCTTTGTCTAATGGTATACAAAGAATTGCTGGGTTTCAAGAAACTCCAAGTATTTTGCCTGCTATTGACTGTGCTGTACTTTGTACACACTACATGAGACAAGGCAAAAAATTGCATTAAGAAAATCGCTTGTTCCTGTTGACTACAATGTAATGGTTTCACAGTAGATCCTGAGAGCTCATGTGATCAGATGATGAAGTGTGGTGCTTCACTTCCAACAGCTGTGATGATCTTTTGATGACCACTGCCCCTTCAGCCCATTGTCAGAAGCAGCATATAGTAATCAGGTGTTTTATCTCCCAGCAAGTATCACACACTTTCATCTTCTGGTTCAGTTGGATAGGACAACTTTTTTAAAAGCAAGGAAAAATAGAAATGAAAGCACAAGCACTATCCAGTGCATTACCCCCATTTCTCTGCTACTTTAGCTGCTTAATATGTTAACTTTATCTGCTGCTGTCATACGCAACAGTCTCTGGAAATGTGGTTGCTGTTCAGGAAGCAAGGGTTGTGCAAAAATAGTCACTGTAGCAATAAAGTATGGTAGTTGTCTTCCAAGATGGAGAGAAATGTGCTATCTGCTACCCAGAGAAACTTACTGTTCTACACAATTGATTGCTGCAGAGTTTTATTGATTTGAGAGAATTTTAAACTTCCTTACCAGTCTACAAATGAGAGAGAGAAATAATAATGAAGTTTCCAGAAGGGCAAGGGTTGGGGTGGAATGGGATATAAAAATGAACAAACCAAAACGGTAACCACAGAAGCCTACTGAAAAACTATTGGTCTGTTTTGTTTCTGTTGACTTTAATCAGATTCTCATTTTCCTCCCCATTTATGGGTGACTTTGGTCTTGGGCTAGTTTGAGAGGACTGACACAGTGATGTCCCCAAAGGCTGTGACCTTCTCCAATCTGAACTCCTGCCTTTTTTTTTTGTTTTTCTTCAGAAACTGATATTCTTTCTAAAGAAAACAGGAGAGAAATGGACCTATCAAGATTTAATGATGCAAAAATCAATGAGAAAAACATGTTTGAGTGTGATACTCTTTGTATTTTACAAAAAGACAAAAAGGGATTTAAAAGATCACCTTTAAGGCATCCAATTCAAAGGTTTCAATAAACAAGTACACTGATCACAAGCTCTTTGATTATTTTTCTAGCCCCCAGAGAAGCAGCAGTAAAATCATGAGGACCGTTATAAGATGAGAGTAAGAAGCAGCATCCAAGGAAATGAAAAAAATATTAGAATTGTTATTATCTATGCTTACAATAGAAGTATCGCATAGTAGATAAGAACATTGGAAGGATGCCTTTTTCCTATCTTGCATTATATCTTTCTGAACAAAACCCCTGTGTAGACAGCAGAAGCTTGTTCTAATAACAAAATGTTGCCTGAAATGAAATTCTTGACATACCAATCATTCTCAGTAGCAAAGCCATTTTTCATATAAAACATGCTTTGGAGCAGGCTTTAATGAATGTCCCAGACCAGCTCATTGAGCCTATTTTCTCAAGAATGGGAGTAGTTAAATAAATTTAATAGAAAATCTACCACAGAGACACCACAAATTTCCCTGCCAAATCAGATTATATACTTTTAAAGGACAAAGGCGTACACATTTGCTTCAAAATTACCTGAGCATATGTATTTCATAGCTAAAATGGGTGATGGCTTTGATTAAAATTAATTGCCCACCTTGAAAACTCCTCCCATTGCACCACAATCAAGGGGAGAGTTTCTAAAGTGAACACACTTCAGACTAAATCCTGTGAAGGAAAAACTTTTTTCTGCTATAACTACAGCTTTCCTCTCACTAAGAAGGAACTCTTAAAGACTAATATAACACAGTTGAATAACTCCTTATATAATCTGTTATCTCAGTCTGTGAATTCATTTGCTATTATAACTTAATGGGAAATTTAAAGTGATAACTTAGGAGTGAATTTAGCATTGCTAAAAGTGAATTTGGTGCATGTTCTGAGATACATCATTAGGGTATTGCTTTGCAAGTGCATAGCTGCTTATCCATGTTGTAGCTAAATCAAATCTTGTAAACTAGCAGTGGACAGTAAGTGTAAAAGACCATGATAAGGATCTTGTCTTAGGGTAAAATATCATCAGTCGATGACAATGATTGAGTTTCCACTTCTATAAGTGCACACGCATATACACCCATATATTTATTTATTTGTTGGTCAACGGCTTTTACTCACACCACCCCAAAATGGCACATTCTGTGTTACCAGTATTGTATATAACAATACTTTTTCCATAACTGTTCTGAAAGAAAGGAAAAAAAAACCCTGAACATATAAAAAAACTTCTTCAATTTTGACATGTATAAAAAGAATTCCAGATTATGTGTCACCTAGCTCCTAAAAAGTCACAAAATATATGTGTATTTAGTCTCACCAGAAAACTTATATATACTAACCAGCCCGGAAAGAACATGTGGTAAAGACTGACAGTTAAGTTCAGCTTCATTTTTTGTCAGTGGGTGCCTCATGAAACATTTGAAAACAGGAAAAGGAAACTAGAATTGGACAGCTTTTTGAATTTTTAGCTCTCTCAGTGGTTTTAAGAAGAATAGAAGTGAATTCCATTCATCCCATATTAATAATAAAATCACATTTCCTATATGCCTTAAGAAAAAAAAGAATTTTAGCTTGTGGGCTATAGCTTTGTAGTACTGTGTGTACCTCAGAGGAATGAATGCCTCTGCGTTGTCTTTCTTGACACTTCAGCATTCCTCAGGAGGGTGAGAAATCAGCAAAGATATAAAGAACACTGCCTTATCCGTGGAGTCTAGGAGAGGGCACCAGGAGACAACATCGACAAGCAGTGCAATATATGCAACACTGGCTACAGTCATCTGACTCCACAGCATTCAGGTGGTTATATTTGGCACATAAAGCAACATTTAACATGATCATTCCCTGACCCGTGCTAAATAATAAAAGTACCATTAAGACAAAGTAGTGGGCCTTTTAAAGGCAGGGAATCTATGCCAAATATAGTGATCAAACCAGCCTGACTAATAAGCTAGTTACAAATGTGAAGGGTAGCAGAAAAGGGTGGCAGAAGAAGCAGAGGTTTCTGCAGTAGAGATCAAAAAAGAAAAAAAACAAAGAGGAATCTACAAATTTAAAAAGGGAAATTGCTTTGTGTCACATTGCACTTACATTTTATGCAGGAAAATAAAACAGGTCCCTGAAACACAACAGTTGGCTGCAGCAGCAAGTTCTTTCTGAGCTGAGGAAAAATCCAGATGTCTTATAGATAACCAGCAGCTGCTTTCCAGACATTTAATTTCTATTCTATATCCAGTCTGTAGTTCATATGTGCCACACAGCTGTGATATGGCTTGTACTTACAGGCGGGAGCTCTGACTTCTAAGTTATTTTAATGTATGTTACAATATATTTGCGTTCAAGCCTCCTTCATCTGCCCTGTTTTACATTCTGTTTGTCCTCCTAAACCAGAGAACAAAACAATTATGTTTCTTTATTTAATAAAATGCATAAGTCAAGTTCTTATTAATTTTTATATAAGGGACAAAAATAATCAGACCTCTCTTGACAAATGTGATTGTTATTGTAACATTCATCATCACTGGAATAACAACATATTACTTTTAATTGGTTTTGGCTATGGGTAACCTGTCTCAAAAATGTAAAATAATCCCACTGTAGTTTTTCCCTTGAGCAAGTATGTTCAGTCTCATATGCTATATTCAGCTGTTAATTATCCTTCTAGTTGGAGATATGCATAGAAACACACTGGGATGCAAGCCTGTTGCACGAATCTTTGCTGGCCCTAGGTGTCAGGTTCATTACAAGGACTCTACCTTAGAGTGACCAGCCTCTCATGTTGCAGATTGTTGGAGGACAGGAAAGTTTTGATAGGTGTGCTGTTTCCAAGCACCTGCTGAAACAATGTGAATTTTCACAGTCATGAAAAATTGATAAATTTTCTCAGACTTTCATACAGTTACTGAACGCTTCCAATTCTCCTTTTTAAACCGAGCACAAAAATCAAGAAGGAGATGGTGTTACATCATCTTCTTCCTTTAGAAATACTGGTTTATAAATGTCTTTTGGATATACTGACTACATGATTTGACATTGCCTTAAATTTCAAGGTCACATGACAACAATTTATGATAGCACTTGATCTCATCTGCCCACTAATCTGTCATCTCTGATTAATCTAAAATTCCAACCTGTTACGCAGTTTCCAAATGCTTACAGATTTAAAATTATAATAATGAGACAAACATAGATGAGTAGTTTGCCAGAAATGTATTTCTCATTTTCTTATCAAATATACATTTTTTCCCAAAGATATGACATCATCTTGAAACCTTGAAATGGAGGATTTAATATGATTTATTCATGCAAAATCCATTTGTAAGATCTTAGTTCTTCAGTATTAGAAGCCAGACCCATTTCTGTAGTAGGCCTTACCACTGACTTTCAAGTTTGGGGATGGGTAAGTTAACATATTATACAGTGACTTGGTCGCACGTCAGAAGCCTTCTATCATTACAACACTTTCATATTCCCCCTCCAGCGACCAACTTTGTGTGCTCCCACAAAACCATCCTTTTGAGAGAAACAAAGGAAATCCAAAATAGTTCCAATGTAATTAATAAATATATCTAAAATTTTCCTGAAAACATTTACGGCACATTGTATTTCACAAACAGAACATGTGCCAGTCTGGTGTGGTAGAAAAAGCCTCCAGATATCAGCAGTACTGTGAAAGCTTATCTCTCTCCTGTTCCTGTGATATGGTTGGGAAATGACAGTGGCAGAATCCTTCAAAATCTCTCATATTTTTTAAGTGTGCCTACCTGGTGAAAGTTTTTTACTGGAGTTTGGAGAAGTCTCCCCTAGTGACAGCCTGGCTATCTGTTATTGAATTGCTCTGTAACACTCCCTATTGTCATTTCTTCCACCTTCTCCCTGAAAATAACATTCAGCCACAGTGATGTTTTGAGGGCTGAAATACCTGGGAATAGTCTTCAAGCTGGGAACTGCTTCCAGAAACTACCTAATGGGCAGTTCTGGATAATGAATATGGCTAAGGGGAGTGAGAGTAATCAACTGCTCAAGGACAAGTCTTACACAGAAAAACAGTAAAATCCCTATGAAATATTTTAGCTAGTTCTAAAAGTGAAAGTATACACTTTTACAAAGATGCTATGTATGCTTTCCAGCAAATCTCAGTCCAGTTCTAAAGCCCTGTTTGTCATACAGATGTTTTGTCACACATGGTAATGGTGTTGCTACTCAGTAGGACAGTCACAGATGCTACAGCTCCTACTCAGGAGTAAGCTACTGCATAAATATAGGATGGCATATTTGCCATTGACTTAAGAGTTCTAAAGTAAAAAAAAAAAACAACCACAAGCAAACAGGACTTTAGTAGATCAGAAGCAAAAGGAAATAAACATACAGGTCACTCATGAGGATACCTGTAGTTTGAGGTGTCATAGGAGGAGCTCACCACTGCCCAATACCAAGCTGCAAGGGACAGCAGGAAGTTGGGTCATACCAGAGCAGGCAGGGAGCCCAGGGAGGTAGAAACTGATTGCTTTTCCTCCAGGATTATCACCATAATGCAGGATGGCACATGCTTTCTCACAGCTGCATGGCCTTACCTCATCTCATGATCTATAAGATTCTTACTCCTTTATGAAAAACAAATAAAAACCTTCCCAAATACCCAACACAAACAGCTACGTGGGCACTCTTGTGCCTGTGCATGGGTAGATGGTTATTGCTGTCTGAGTACAGAGCCATGCATTTTTTTTCTTACTGAATTACATCCTGGTTTGTCTCAGATCTTTAAATTCTCAGGGGTAGTTTTAATCCTCTACCTGCATTTTCTCTGAAAGAGGTATGATTTGCAAATATAAGCATTCTCATTTTTCCATTAGTCAAGTCACTGAAGAAAATATCAACTAATTCTGGAATAGGGACATATTCCTGGAAAAAAAACCCCACTCAGTGTATTGCTGTGATTCCTTTCCCTTGCAGCATTTTAATCTAGACCATATGTTCCTAGCTTACTTGGGAGATTGTTCTAGGAGGCTGTGTCCAGAGACTCACTAAAATCAAGATGTGATATTAACTGTTTTTCTGTAGCCACATGAAGTGATATCCCATGACAAAATGGAAATATTTTGGCTCAATATAATTTTTATTGACCACTCTTTTCTCTTTATGTACTATTTTCTAAGTATACAACTGGTGTGTATTTTCCCACTGTTTTCATAGAAATTGAAATGAACTATCTGGCTTACAATTTTAACCTCTCTCTCCTATTTCTTTTTAAAGATGGGCTCTCTTCCTACCCTTTCGTAGATATTCAGAATGTTAATTTGGGCTGGCTGATCACAAAATAACTAATTTATTCACAAAACTTCGACTGTTTTCTTTCCCCTTTCAAGTTCTTGCCCTTTTTGTCTTCATTTCATGATACCACCAGCTCATGACTGAACTTTTGAGTGAGAAGAAAAGGGAACTAAATCTACTAACTTTCTAGGAATTGTTTGCCAATAACCTTCACTCTGCAGAGAAATGGATCATTTTTCCTTAGCTTTCTCTACCTGTCAGTGCACTAACATGCTGGGAAGGAAACATCAACTATGCATCACATGGTTTCATTCTCTGCTTTTGACTTTCTCTGGCCTCAAATGTTCATCTATCTGTTCACCTTTCTTAAAAGTCTTTTCCTTGGTGAGTGATCTACAGCTCCTATCCTTCCTCCGCACTGTCATAACTTGCAATTTTGCATCGTTTCTTTTGCATAGGTTTGCATAAACTTGCATTTAACATAGTTCCCTTAAAGAACTGTCTACTGTGCTTAACTTTCTCAAAATTGTCTCCCACGGGATATCACTTACTAGTTCTCCGAATTTCTATAATCTGCTCTGCTGAAGCAAATTGCAGCTCTTCCTGTTTGTCAGGAATTCTGCTGCTTCATGATCACTCATGAAATGCAAGTTGGTTTTAACTGTTACTTTTTCCTCTAGGCTCTACAAAATTACGAGGATCAAATCTGGAAAATGTCATCTTTCTTTACTTTCTCCAATTTCTAAACAAAATTTCCACTAAGACTTTTCAGAAATCAGTCAGATTGCTTGAGGACATCTTTATTCCTTTCCCAAAATGGACATTTTTGTAAGCGAGTATGTTGTTGTCACTGAATACTGGGTTTTGGATAATTCTCCTTACAAAACACTCATCATATGATTTTTTTTTTTGATAGATGGCCCACTACTGACTCCTGTCAGCACTTTTTATTCTTTAAGAATTACTCAGGAGCTAGGAAGCAGCCTATGTCCCTCTTTGGTAACAAGTGATGCCTGCATGTAAGATAACACATATGGTAACACCTTCATCCTTTTCTGTGTCTACATATCCTGAACAAGTTATACTGCTTATATTAATGTCCCTGGTAAATAAATCATTCCATCAGGTCTTCATTAGGTCTGTTAAGTAGTAACTTTGAAATGCGTTTCTACAGCTACTTCCACTTGCTTGTTCCCCTTGCAACTTACATTCAGACATCCCAGAAACATAAAAATGAGCCTGATTACAGAAGACAGACTGAGACTTCTCTGGAATAGCAAACACGTAGTTCTAAAAGACACACAGAAGAGCAAGAATATCTGGTAGAACTCAGCTGTATTTAACACATGTGGAAAAAAACAACATTCAGGTTGCTGGACAGTCTTCACCCATTCAACCTAAGCAGAACCCAGCCCGTCTGCAGCCAATATGCAGCGCCTGAACAGAACTCCTTACAACCAGCTTCACAAACAGATTCAATTCTCATGCCAAATTTTGACACCTTTGTTCAGGTTCTCAGAGGTGACATGCATTAGATTCTCCTTCACACTGAGACTGATGGAATATTTTCTGGCAAGAAAAATGTGAAACATCTTCTGGATGTAAACATTATAAAACCAGCCCCAAATCCTTGAAAGTGTTGGACCATCTGGTAACCTGAAAAGGTCTCTGATGTTAATTTATAATAAATCGAAGAGTATCAGATAAATCTCAAAGATTCAAAGAGTATTAATTTTGTACAAAAGTGATTAACCAATTGACAACAATATCTGCAGGTCAACAATCTTCAACTGGTGAAAATAATAATAGAAAATAAGCAGGATAGAAAGTCAACTACAACACTGTTAAATGTCTCTCCTATGTACATGTATGAAATAGACACATTAACGACCAGAACACTTGTAAATCTAAAGAGGGTTATACTAGATAAATCCTAGATTCACAACACTATCACGGTGAACAGAAGATGACCAAGCATTTGATTTCACTTACTGGCATAATCTGGAGTAATCTGGGACTCATTCCAGTAACATCAAGAGTGAAGAGATCCTACAGCACAAAATCACACTGAGACTGAAATCAGATCTAGACTGTGCAAATCAGACTTGCAGATCAGTATCACAGTTAGAGCACTTAATGTCACATGATGATCCTTAGCACTGATGGAAAGGGAGGTTATTGACTTGACAAACAGCCAGTGACTCAGGGAGACAGAGATTTCATTTCCCTTCAAGTATTTTTGGAGAGGAGCCACTCTGCAAAGCTCAGTCTCCAAAAGCTGAGAAGGGAATCACCTTCCATTTTGGAATACTGGAATATCACCAATCTATGTCCCAGAAGAATTACGTGTTATAGCTGCTTCCAAATATCACGTTTGTTGGATTTTACATACTTTTTAAGAAGTAACATTATTTTCAATATTGTGCATGATAAACTGCTACCAATCACTTTCTGTGAAATGTAAATTTGAGAAATTTTTAATTCCTAAAGAAATAAAGATAAGTACATAAAAAAGCCTTCCAGGCACAGTTTTTTAAACTTTAGTGTTTTGGAAAGCAAATAAGTGTTCTGTGTTCTTTAACAATACTGATTTTAAAACAATATATTAAAAAAAAATGTAATTCTGTAATGTTGATAATATTTCAAAACTTATGTCTGGCAAAATTTAAATATGGTCTTCTCTAAACCAGTGATTTTTCATAGTTTGAAACTGCTGCTTACAAATCTTAATGTATCTTTCCAAACTATCAGAAAAAAACCCCAAAACCTAGCATACTGGATTGAATTATTTTCTTTGGAGATAAATCTGAAATATAAATATTGCTAAAATAGACTCAGAAGATTCAGTCAACATTTTATTCACCTTGATACTAGCAATTACAATAAAAATATAGTAAGCAGAAGAAAATCAAATGTTCTAGAAGTAAATTGTATCTTTCCACACTCAAGACATTTAAAGTATGTGATTAGTTGTAAGAGGCTCCTGGTGAAGCCGGGTTTCAGAGTGTGTTATGGCTGCTTGTTGCAACTTATTAATTCCAATGCATCACTTTCCTTGTACTCTCTTACTTGTGTTGGGCAGCTAGCGAGGAGAGCAAACATACTAAAGATATGTGCTGCTGACATGCCTCACAGAAATTTGATCTCAGCTTGTGGAAGCGACCTCACTGGATGCTTCGGAATGCATTGTTGCTGGATGCTTCTATAGCAAAGGTACCAAAAAATATGCCAGCTTCCACCTTAGGCAAAACAGAAGAGTGCTTTGTCCTATCAGACCTGGCCACAGATGTTATGTTTTCGTGATTTTTAGACATATAGTTTTAGTATATGTATCTTTTAATTTAGCATGTCTTCAGTAACTTGTTCACACACAAAAAAATTCACACAGGCAGAATGATACAAATCAACATCAAAAACACCACCACTTCATGAAACAGCACTCCTCATGTTTTTATATGCAAATAAAATCAACATTTTGCAGGCAGCTCTATGACAAAAATAAAAGTATGTAGGGTTTTGCACAACCCGACAGATGCTATGTCAATTTCAGTAGTGTTGTCCTCCTAAATAGCTGAAGCATAGCAATACAAAAACCTTTGTTCGATAAACAACTTGTAACACATGCTCATAAGGAGATGAATGTACTGGAAGATGTATTTTTATCTATCAATCACATAGAGAATTTATGTAGACACCAGAATAATCTCCTTTTTGAAAGCTATATAATATTCATTAATGATCTCCATTCTTAGTACATGTAAATTAAAGCCATTAAGGTATTCAGCACCAGAAGGCATCTGAACTTGTCTAATAAGGCAGTAATTCAGTGAAAGCAATGAAAGGAAATTTATCTCTGGGGCACACTGCAAAGAAGTCTGAATGGCCATCTTCCAGATATAGCTTTTCTTTGGATAGTCAAACATATCAGTCTGGATTTCATTCTGACATTATGCATGAGCACCCACTTCACTGAGTTCCAAGATTTGGTCTGTTACAGAAACTCATGCTATTCTGAGACTAAATTTTGATCAGCAGCAAACTTTTAAATATATAAAGACATAGATAAACATATAAACTCTTTAAAATGATCTGGTCTGTCTTTTCTGAACACAATAATCTTTTTCAGCATTACAGATTCATTTCTTATAGTGTGACAGCAGAGGCCTTTTGGCTTTCACCGAATGTCTGGTTTTGAACTCTATCCCTGTAACAACGTTATAATGTAGGATCTGTAGGACTGTAAATGCAAGTTAACATTGGCTACTGTAAAAATAAGCTGTTTAACGTTTCTTAGGTTTTCTCTCAAGTATTCTGTGCAGAATATGCATAATTTATTGCAGAGACTGGTCAAATTCTTGAGGAACGTCATATGAGCTGGTCATCTCTGACTCGCCACCACTAAACCCTCTAAGTGTTAGTTGGAGTAAAGATTTCAGGATTCCATTTATAGACTGGTCTTTCCACAGACTTTACTGTAATATACAGGACAGGACATCTTTCTCCCTATTACATCTTTACTAGGAGTCTAGCTCTTCAATGTCTAGGGGAGTAGAGCTCCAAAACATCTTCTCTCTGGGACGACTGGTTAAGAAGGTCTTAGAAAACGACACAATTCTTAAAAAGGGTTAACTTCTCCTTGTTAACTCCTAATCTGTGCTTTTCAAGGCTCTCCCTATTATCAGTGAGCTACAATCACTTTCAAAGAAGTATCCCACAAACTTAGCACTTTAGAAAAAGGGACGTACCTGGCTACCTAGCTTAAGGTTTTCACTGTCTCAAGTGCTGATTGCCTTAACATTTAAAGTATTTAAATACATTTAAAGTATTCCTCACTGATCATTGCCAAAACTGGTGGCATGAATTGAACCTCATAGCACCAAACTAGTTAATGCCTCTAAATACTCTGAACTATTAGGCCCAAATGTAGGGTGCTGGTGCCTGCTGCCTCTTTATTATTGAGAATATACCAGATTGTCAGAAGCTATTTGACAATATTTACCAGTCCTGAGGAGTCCTTGCACAATTACAAGAGACCTACTTTACTTCTGTGTTTGCTATGAAAAGTAATTTTAAAATGAGCAGAAAAAAAAATGCCTAATGTGCTATTTCACTACTCATCAAAACCTCCATCCTCTAGTTTAAGCAAAGAAAACTAACCAACTCCAACCTACTCAGGGTGACAAAATGTGTCAAAGCGACTCAGCCCAGAAGGGGATGTAATTTACATAAAGCAGACACTTAGAAATAATTTCTCAAAAAGTTATATCCTGGACTGTTAAACTCCTGTAATGTACAGACCAGAAGGTCATAATTTCAGAAAGAGGTTTTAAGATGTTGTAGTTGCAATTCATTTCTAATATAATTTTGTTTCTTTCTTAATTTCCTGAATGGCATTTACCACACAGAAAGTGATTGTGCGATGTATGGTTTTAATTGTATCTACTGGTTAAGTGAACACAGTTAGACTCACAGACCTGTTTACCCAAAAGAAGCGTCTGTTTTATAAAGGATTATTTTAAGCATTATTCACAAAATTCTTCTTTCCAAGGGACAGTGAATCTGATAATGGTTTCCTGGCTTTTTCAATAGATGTTTTAAAAAGATCTTGTGCCTTGCTCATACTAATTTCACTACTAAAATTCGTGTCATCTTTATCCTCTGGATGAAATACAAGCCTGTATTTTGTAAATAATTCTTAAGCAAATGAAGAAATAGCTAAAATTGAATGCCAGACCCATTCATTATATGATTAACAGAAAATGTACTTCTGTGTGAAATGCACTGATGCTAATTATCCATACACAAGAAACTATCCAATTTCTGCTGACACTATCTGTATCTGGAATCCTCAAGGCATCTCTTTCAACTGCTACTTTTTCATCCTATTTTCTAGATGGGTATGTAATTTATCTGTCCCATAAATATTGTGTACACTGATGTACCCTATTTTCTGGCAATGATATAATATTTCATTAGCATCTCCTTTACTCACTCTTTAGAGCGCCATTTTGTTTCATTTGCTGGCAAACTAGGTCTTAACTAACCTCTATTACACCCTTTTCCCCATAAAGATTTTTCTGCAGACTGTCCTGCTCTACTGCTCCCTCAGCCCCTGGCTAATTTTCCTTCCAAACAGTTCAATTACACCTTGAGCTGTAGCTTAATAAGTATTTCTTTCAGCAGCAGTCTCATTTAGGCAGCTATTTTTCTGTTGCCTTCCTTCAGTTATTTCTACTCCAGATTTTGTGCAGCTACAGAGTGAAACAGCTCAGCACACACATTCACATTTTGTCATGTTTTTTCAAATCCTGCTCAGCCCTCTGCTTGACTCACTGTGCAGACTCCTAAAAGCAAGACCAGTGTAAACAGAAGCAGGATGTGAAAAAGAGTTAGTGACCAGGAACCAAGGTTTTGAAGAGAAACTTACAGGGAATAAAGTTTTTTTCTTAAATATTTAAAAATCAAGGTCAGGAAAAAGTCTTATGTTAAGAACATGTTATCAAGTCGCGATGATAGCCATATCCTTGAGGTGATGCCTGAGATGCTACCCAGCATGGTGCTGGGTTGGAGTAATGGAAAATACATATGATCTGTGATGGGGACAGGAATATCTTCAGTCTTTGCCAGCAGTCTCCTAATTTGCTAAATTAATCTGATCTTGTTTCACAATATCTCTGTGTGGGCATTCACACTAGCAGCTACAGCTCAAGTTGGCCCTCACTGGATCCCATGGTTGAGTTGCACAGGCTGGTAGCCTTATTTTGCTGAAATGAAGAGCCTCAGGTAGGATGCCTTTAAACTTGACATGACACAGAGAGAACCCCAAGGAAAGATACAGGCACATATGCAGAAAGGGTTTTTTTATACACCCTCAGATAGTTACTGATCTCAGTAGTCTCTTTTAAGGGCTGTAGAAGACTGTGTGCACACTTTTGAATTGCATGTTGAAATCATGGCAGTGAGGGAAGATGAGGTTGGGACATAGGCTGTAGATGCTGTTACATGATATTGCTCCATCCTGATGGCTTTGTCAGACATCCAGAGCAAAACTGGTGATAAGTATTTAAGGCACTAGTTTGTTGCTTCTGCTTGTCAGGAAGCTTACAGTATTTAAGGCCATGAAAAGCCAAAAGACAAGACAAGAATCATAAGAGGTTTAGTACCACATAAGGTCTGGAGCCAAATTTTCTTCCTATCCCCTGTCAATAATTCTGGTAAGCTAACTAACTGCTTACTGTTGCCAGTGCATAAAGCCAGCTCTGCAGGCAACCTCATTGCCTAATCCCTTTTATAAACTGATCGAACTCTACTCTAAAATTGGTTAGGCTTTTTGCCCAGCTTCTCCAAGTGAAAGGTTGTTCCTGCATTGCAGTACTCTGATAATTAAGAATGCCAATTGAACTTCCTACCTAAATTTAGTCATGGCTCATTTAAACATATATGTTTGTACCTGTGCCAAAGCTATCCTTAAGTATCCTTAAGTAACTGTTTTCCTTTCCTGGTATCTATCTCTCTTCCTCAGTGTGTTTATGGTCAGCAAGCATATGTTTTCAGTCTTTCTTTTCCTTGGGTGTATAATTCAAGCTCTTCTGTTCTTTTCCCTTAGACACCTTGTATACCCAATCATCATAATAACCTGTCTCTCTACCTGCCTTGGTCTGAATTCAGCTTTCCTGAACACTGGCAACTGGAGGTGAACAGATTCTGACAAGTTAGGTATTATCTGTCAGTCTGGCTATAACCCAGCAACTTAAACACAGTCACAAAGACTGAGCCTAAAATTTCTCCCCTACTTCACTTGGCTGCTTCTAAAGTAAATATCACCCCTCTGAATCGTCTGAAAAAATCCCAGAAATCTAGCATTTTGTTTTTACACGAGAGCTGCTAAGGATTTGGCCTTTCTTCAGGACACTTATCCTCAATCTTCCCTCTAGCAATGTAAACTATACTTCTTTACTAGAGCGATTGGTCCAGATCACTTTTAAAGACTCAGGCAGTATGATGTAGGAAAATCTACCAGTCTCCTGCTTAGGTTGGCTTTTAATGAATATTAAATTTAGCAACAGCTTGTACAAGAAAAATAAGTTGAAAGGAAATTAAAAACTGTAGCATTCTTATCCTCTTTTTCTTATCTCCTATTCCCTTACTCTTATCTGAACTCACCCCCTTATGCAACAACAGAAGTCTGGGGTGTGATTTTACTGTAGGTGATCTGACCGCTTGCCAGAGCTCTAAGCAGAGGAGGAACATCTGCCAAGTTCAGTATTTGGACAGCGCTGCTGAGACTCAGCAGTCCGAGCTTTCCACTCGAGTATTCCTGAAACTGCAGGGTGAGCAGATACATCTCTTTGCAAGAAAAGAATCTAACATTTACACACAGTAATGAGGTGATCGCAGTTATAATTACCCAATTTCCAGTGCAAGGACTGATTTATTTGTAGGAAGGTACAGTCTGACGTAGCATTCCAAGGGCAGAGCTTCATGCCCAGGAGTGTCAGAATATAACCATAACTATTTTACTAAAAAGGCAGTCCACTCATTTTGAAGACATGACTAAAAGAGATACAAATTTGATCCTTTGTGTTTCAAAATGAAGCTGTCATTGTAAACATAAACCATGAAATTTCTTCAATACTTTCTTCTGTGAGTTTCAAATAAGCTGATCATCATGATGAAGCAATTTCGCTTAGCTAGGTGTGCCAGCTAAATGCTTATTTTTCTTTTCCTTTTCATTTAAATCAGTCTTGGTTGACAACTAATTTTTTTCTTTTTCATCAAAGTAAATACATCAGATGACATTTCAAATGTTATAAAGGAAATGAAAATAGCTTGCAAAAAATCAGAAGCAAAGCTTGTCCATCAAACAATCAAGAACTAAAACCCAGAGAAAACAAGTTGAAAGGAAAATCTATAAAGTAAGATGTGTGGACATGGTTTCAAGTTTAGGCCTAAAGTTAATCTATAAACTCAGCAGAGCAATTTAAAGAGGAAAATCAAATTCAGCTAAAATACAGAGTACTGTCAGTACCCTTTAAATTAGAAATAGCTTGAGTTACTAATTTTGGGGTTCTGGTTTTGTGTTTTGTTTGTTTTGTTTTTTTTTGATATTTTATTCAGACGTAATTACTTTTCTGTGATTTCTCTATGTTGATATGTATACTCTGTTATAAAACCTGTGCTGATAAATTATAACAAAAAAAAAAAGTAATTGCAACAGCAGTCAACATCATACTCTACCTGGACCCCTTGAGTGCAGCTAGAAACCAACCTAAGACTGTTTCAGTTTCCAGTTTGAATGGGAAATCAATCTGAAGCTCATAAGAGTTACATGTCATTCCCAAATCTGAAGGGTCTTTAAGAAGCAGCAGGAAAAGTCTCTAGTCCCTTTTAATACAGGAGACCACTGAAGAACCACTTTTAAAAAAAATTCCTCTCCTGATACTATGGTACAAGCTCCGTTTTTTGAGATCACTTTTATGCTGACAGTAAAAATAAAATGAGAGAGCAAGTTTAGACTCCACATTTCTGATTTTCCAGAAGGCTTGCTCTCCTGCATGGTGGCAGTTTTGGTCCAGGCCAAAAAGCAATCTCTGGGCAATACTGGGAATAGTTTGGGGGCCACAAAGGATCAGAAATTGTTTCCAATACGCACCAGAAACTGCACTGGGTTTGGCTTCTTTCACTATACACTGTCCTCCAGCAGTACCAAACATCCATGTGCACTTCAGACATGGCCTGGGGAAATACAATACCCAACTTTATTCCAAAGGTCTGCAACAGAATTCTAACAACATTTCAGTGACTGTGAGATTAAAACAAACTAAACCAAAATAACTCTCTTCACACCTGGGAGGGTCAGATCTTACATCATAGGTCTGGAAGGGCCCAAGAAGAGTCCTGGAGACAAATGTGACACATCTAGCCTATAATTTGGCATTAGGGTTAGAGACCATTGACAGTGTGTTCATCAAGCAGAATTCAAAAGGAGTGCTATGCAATAAATTATATATATAAATCTCTGAAAGATGGAAAGGATATCAGGGAATTTATGAGGACAGAGACACAATGATTATATTCTGTGTAAAAAAGCATTTTCGTGCTGGAAGAAGACAGCTTCTAATCCTAGGGAAGTGAATGGGAGATCATGTGGATTTTAGATACAATACTCAAGAAAGGAGACGGAGCATCCCTGTTAAAATACTTCTTCACCCACACTCATTAGTTTTTGTTGCTTCACTGAATATGACCCTATTTGTGGGAAGATCAGAAGGGTGAAAAGAAAGGAGGGGAGACGTGTGAAATGAAGAGTCGGTGTAAGGGCACAATCCCTTATTGCACCCAAAAAGATCCATTCTCTATTAACTGAGAGAGTCACAGTGTCACAGAAGTTGAACACTTCCAGCACTCTCAGCTTCCTCCAGCTCCAAATCCTTCATCATTTTAGCAGTCCTTCACTTGGACTTGCTCTTATAATGTCAAGTATGTCCCTACTGGAGAGGCCAGACCTGGACCCAGCACACCAGATGTGTCTCACCAGTGCTGAGTGGAGGGAAAGGATCACCTCCATTAACCTGCTGGCAATGCTTCTCTCCTCATGAAGCCCAGGATGCTGTTGACCTTCTTTGCTGCAAGGGCACATTCTTGGCATATAGTCAGCTTGTTACAAAGAAGTATCCCTAGCTTTTTTCTGCACAACTTTAGCAGACTTAGAGTAAGATGGGGAAAGGGTAGTTTGGCAAGTGAGTTAAGAATCAAAGACTATTTACATCTTTGGCTTAGTCTTAAAATAGTAAGCCTGCCACTAAGTCAAATGTTAGAGCAAATAAGACACTCTCCCTTCTGGATGCTTTCAGCAAGTCTCTGATGTGGCCATGTAATGCATCTTGATGCAAATACAAGTGATATAGCTCAGGATCCAATCAGAAAGGAACTTTTCCTTGAATAAGCAAAACTAATTGCACATAGTTGCTCCTATCTCATGAAGAATATTTCCAAAAATATTATTCCATTAATTATATACTTATTCTGTGAATAATATTTATGATAATAACTAGAAACCTGAAAATCAGATAGAAAAGATCTTGCTGTATCTTAAGAGAAATCACATTTTTTATATTCTTGATAGTTAAACTTATGTAATTCTTCAGATAAATATGGGGATCTCGAAAAATATTCTTCCCCATTCCATAATCAAAACAATTTTAAAACCCCACATAATGCTGAATCTTCTACCCAATAAAGACAGACTTTTCTTTTTTTCTCTAAGTCTTTCATGATTGTAATACAAATAAATCAAGTTCCAGATCTCATAATTCTTTGCAAGCCACTAAAACTTTAGTGTATTGTAAAAGCTTCAGAAAAAGTCACTTTGTGAGGCTTCAGTAGGACAGTATCTAGTTTCTGGTGGTGATGCTGTAGTTAGGGGCCTGTAATTTTCACGAGTATGATATGAAGATTTGGAGAAGAATTTAGGGAAATAAAATCTAGCTGTTATGGGGGAAAAAATGAACCTAAGGGATAATACAATGTTGCTTGAAATATGAAAGTGCTTGTTTGTCTTTAAATTATGAAATTAAAGTAAAATCAATGTGCAGCTCAGGATGTTAACTTGAATAAGGTAAAGAAGATTGTGACTTTAAAAAGCAACAGCAGCATCTCCCATGTCCCTGCAGACTGAAGGCTGATAAGGCTGCTGGCTAGATATGCCTAAAAGCCTGTGGTCACATTCCCAAGTCTGCTTTGCAGAAGTGGGAGACATAGCTATTCTTACAGCATCAAGAGCACTAATGGTTGAGTAAATTGACAAACTGACAAGAAACCTATAAAAGAAGACACAGCAAATAACATTTTAAAGAAGATATGCTAAGCATGTGTATGGATAATAACATGGTAAAATATTCATTTGAATACCAAGTTGCTCTCAAGTCATACCAAGTGATTGTGGAAACTGGAATAGCTGGGGTGAAATTCATGTTTCAGACATGGATTGTTGCTTTGTTTTTTAACTGAATTGGTGTTCCAGACTTACATTTGCTATGTGTCAATCTATCTAGAAGACAACTGCTTATTTCTCCCTCATGTTTTAAAAAGCTTTTAAGGTTTTACTCTGCTTTCTGTTTGCAGAATGCCTCTGCAAACTAAGCACTGCCACAGTCTGAATGGTGAAATCTAGCAGCAATAGAAGAAACATGACAAGTGGGTGTGGTAATTGTACTGAATATGCGCAACTACCTCCCAGACTAGCTCACATATATTCATACAGTCTTCAGGGATCTGATGCTTTGTTGTCAAAACTTATTCTCTATAGGAACAGAACTTTTTTTCTTTACTCCATTTCATTGATGTTGCAGGTCTCACCTGGTACTTCGTAACATCATGTAGTGCATGAAGAGAATTGTAACACAAGCATCAGAATAAAAATGGAAAGAAAACAAACCTGTATTAGATGCTATATAGAAAGATCTGTGCTCACAGCAACATTTGACATTCTCAGCTTCCCTAGTTAGGAAAGTTCTGGAAAGCATTTACAGGGTGTGGGGGGTGGGGCTGAACAAAATAGAAGAAAAAGGAAGAAAGGAGCTAATTGTTCAGAAGTTCATTGTATAATGATGAACAAAATAATTATCAGTGTTTCACTGATAAAGCCCATTCCCAGAAAATGAAAGTTAACTTTTTATTCTTTTTCTTTAACTAATTTAGCAATCCGTTAGCACCAGACTTGTGATTCCAGTGAACTGTCTGTCTTCACATGAAAAGCAACACTTATAGAAAATCTAGTAATTCTGAAGCCCTTTACACGTATACAAAGGAGACAATCTTTTACATCTCATAACTGTGTTAAAACAGCGACTGCCAGAAACAAGAAAGGGATGGTTCACACAGATTCCTATGCCCTTCACTAAACTCCGCTTAGTGGCTGGACACAGGGGTGGATGAATCATTGCATTAACCCAGTATGTCAGTTCTTAGATATTCCAATGTTCACAGAAATAATTAGGACAAAGACAACATTGCTGCCTTCACAAATATGTTATTTCCTTTACCATTCGTGCATCTTAGGCATGTCTCCAAATTGAAACATTAGCCTTTAACCTTTGCATGTCTTCTTCCAGTGTGGTGACAAAAAAATGTGATCCCGTTTTCTTATCTTCTTCCTCTGATGTCCATAACTGCCAATTTGAAGAAGTACCTTAAATTTGAAGAATTTACATAATAAATAAACATGCTTTGCCCCATAATGTAGATGTTAGGATAGTATCTTGGCTTTGTTTTAAAGCATGAAAAAGTTATCTGTCATTACAATGTCCTTAGTGTGCTTTCAAATGTTATAATCTGTTTCTATGACAATATACCCTCAGACTTTTAAAAATATACGTTCTTTTCATAGCTAAGTCAGTTGTTTCTGATGACAAAAAGCGACTCTATAATTCTCTGTGGCAAAAATTAAAAGGTTTCTTAGATTTTAAGTTGCAACACAAATGTTATCAATACTTATCAGACATCTAAAACTTCATTTGCAAAGTAATTTAATCATCTTCAGAACAGTTATTTAGTGCATATAAGAGGGGCAAAATACCTTCTCTGCTGAAGTAAATAAAAAAAAATCAAATTAACAGGAAAATCTTCTAGGGGCCCTTATAGACTTGACAGTAGGCTTGATTTTCCCCAAGGGATTTCTACAAAGCTATGTCCTGGTAAGACACAAATTTACATGGGATGAGATTTCAGAGCCTAGAGAAAGCAGAGGGCTAGTGGGGCAAAGCTTTATGTTATGTAATTCTTTGGAAGGATCAATAGTTTTCAAGAGGATATAATGTTTACAAAATCTCCAGTGGTATTTCTGTTCAACTAAATCTGCAACACAGCATTGTTACAATGTGAAGGTAAGAGTCAGCTTAGCTCTGTCTTCAGCAGAGCTTGTTTCAGCTTGAACACTCAAACAGAAGATGAATAGCTTTGGCAATTGCATTTTAAAAGATCTTAAGCAATTTAAAGCTCCTAGAAGAAGTTGTACTGACAGTCCCTGAGCATGCAGCACCCCTCAATTGAGGCACAGCACAATAAAGGAGAGCGCCAGCTTCTGCCAGGTGTCTACCTGCATACCATTTCTCCACTCCTCAGGAACATGAGGCTTTATTTCTGTTATGGGAAATGATCTTTGCAAGATTTACTCAAAGGAGACAGCTAACATATTGCCAGAAGATTAGAAAGAGAGCCTCAAAAGATAGGCTGAACAGAAAAATTGCTCTCGTCCCTGGGATGTGCCCATCCATACTTAGCAAAGACCCTGTCAAATCTTAACTTGGTTTCATTGCCTTAAAATGGTCCCCAAAGACAGCTAATGTTAAAACACTTTTTGAAGAATAAAAGCCTTACTTTGAGAGCAGTGCCACCTACACAGGCTTGAAATAAAGGGGCTAATGGCTCTTCAGGGCTCAGGAATTTTTTAAACACTTTTCCTTCATGTAAGAAAAGTCATAACTTTTTTTCAAAACCCTTCTTAAACAATTTCTGGAAAAGGGAAAGGTGAAATAACAATGTCAGTGATGCTACAGGTGAATTTCAAGGGACAAGTGAGTTGTGAAGTTAAATGCCTGGTGCAAATAGTTTGTTAATTTATTTGATACATGTTCAGGCTACATTTTACAGTCTTTTGGAGAAAGCTGTAGATCCCAAGAAAAAACATATATCAAAAAGTCCCAGAAGTGAGACAAAAAAAAGTTCTCAAATGATTTATCATATTGATCTCAACTACATAAAGAAATATTTGAAGTAACCACATGCAAAAATAAGAACAAATTTATCTTCCATCAGTGAGAATATTTTCATTTTTACCACAAACAGGGCATAAAGGTTATAAAATCTGCTATGTCAATAAAGGAAACAAAATGAATGTTTGTGAACATAGAAACATAAATGTTTCGATCACAAAATTAAGGTCATAAATTTTAGTCCTTGTTAGTCATTATTTCCCAGCTGTCAACAGAAGTGCATTTCCATTCATTCAAACTTTACAAAGAAATAAACTGTAAGAAAATGCTTTTTGATACTCTGAACCACAACAAGCATTCAGGATTGCCATATGGAACATAAACCACACTGAAACCATGTGTGAAATCATGTTTTGACTTTATTTTAACCCCATTTTTAGGTTTTGTTCCAAACAACATATTTTCTTTTCTTTTTTTTTTTCTTTTTCTTTTTTTTTTTTTTTTTCTACTTACTAGCCTGATAAATATCTCCCTGAAATTTCCCAGCATTGTTCCTACATGTGCTGGGTCTGTCTGGGATGGAGATAATTTTCTTTGTAGCAGTCCATACAGTGCTGAGGTTTAGATCTGTGACCAAAGCTGCACAGATAACACATCAGTGTTTTAGCTATTGTAGCCTGGGGGTGCACAAGTGGTCCAGAGGAGACGCACTAACCTGAACTGACCAAAGAGACTTTCCATCCCAGATAACGTTGTGGTCAGCAATAACAGCCCAGGAGAAGTAGCTATGCTCCAATGCTGGCAGGCATTTGGTCTGTTTTGTTGGTGGGAGCTGGTGAGCCTTTGCATCACCTTCCCCCCCCCCCCCCTTTCTTCACTTAACAAACTGTTTTATCTCAATCCATGAGTTTTTTCTCACTTCAGCCCTATGATTCTCTTCCTTATCTCACTGTGTGGGATTGAGTGAGCAACTGGGTGGAGGCCTAGCAGCAGCTGGGGTAAACTCAGCCGCTATTTTTGTCTCTAATAAAAATGCTAGTCTTTATCAGAGCTGCCTATGGCTTCTCAGGAGAGCACAGAAGGTTGAATTCATTTGCCCTAAAACACAGAGCTGTGATGCTCCTCCTCCTGGCACAGGAAATATTGGGGAGCCAAAGGGAATGGGACATCTCTAAGAGATCCAGCTTGCTGCTCCTATTCTTTCCAGACAGCTGCAGGGAGGTAGGCATAGCAATTGCTGCTGCTATTGGAAGAGTGTGTTTCCTTCCTCTGTTCCCATCGTCCTCGAAGGATAATGTATTTTGCACACACTCTCACCCACGCGTTTGCAGGGGCTATGATAGTAGCCAGCCTGGTTTTCCAGGGTTCAGAAATGAGCGAAGTAGTCTGCAGTGCCTCTGCTAAGCTGCCACCCCAAGAGCCTGTTCTCCTGGGGAGCAGTGTGTTTTGCCTGGGCTTGGAGCCAGCCTCAGACTTCAGAATGCTTTTAGTAGATGGAGTAATCTTCCATTGCCTTCAAGGTGCCATTGCCCTGAGAACAAGGATGATGCATCAGCGTTTCCTTTATGTAAACACTGTAACAGAGATGACACCACTCCTTCTTGCCATTCAGGGATTCCCCTCTTCAGAGAGCATATTCTGTTGCGAAAAATGAGCAGTCTAATCTTCATAACCACATGGGTCCCTATTGACATGTAGCTTATTAGCAACAGACAATCTGGCAATTTTATGAGCTCTTAAGGTTTTGAAATTGCTTTGTATTTCACGCTGGAACAACACCCGTATTTTTTTTTATTTAAAAAATGGCAGGCTATCAAAACCATCTTTTTCAGATCAATAATATTAGGTTTTCATTTCAGATCTCTATTCCTGTCTGACATCAGAAGTGACTGGAGAACCCTGGATCTCATAAAAGTTTCTACTGCAAAAACTTCCTCAAAATCAATATCTCATTGCAAAATGTCTTTCCAGACAATCCTATATTCTCCTGGATATTCTGAAAGTAATAGAAAAAGGTTAAGAACTTCTTTCATTTGAACTGAGAGATGATTATTTCAGGACTGGTAACATGCTTTAATAGAGTTGTTCTGATACTTACCTGAGGTACTAGTGAAACGCTGCTTGGAGGGTTGAGTTTGTACTTCTGACTAACTTATTCCTGAAAATGGGATGTCACTGAAGGGTCTCCAAGCTGGTGAGGCAAAAGAGAAAGAAGCAGGACAATAATTCCTGAGAATGAGAAACAGGATGTGGAAATTTCACAGTGGTCTGAAAAGCCAGGGAGAAGAACAAGATGAAAACCATCCAGGTGGCTGCATTTGAAACAAACAACAGCTTGCAATTCAAACTGACATACAACTGACATGCAGAGAGAAATGTGAAAGTACAGATAAAATAACTCAGACAACAAATTTCCAATGCAATTTTAGCTGGCATGAGCAAGTGATTGCAAAAGCTAGCGATTGATAAATTAATTCCTGAGGCAGCCAAAAAGAATCAGAAAGGCTGGAAGAATTCAGAGTCAGAATTACTAATGAGACTATTGGAGCAAGCAAGATAATGACGTTCAGCAATGTGGTTATATTCCTGGCGTTGGTAGTGGCAGACTTTGACCAACCAGGCATATCTATATACAGTAACACAGAGGAACATTTCTTGTGATTTTTATATCACCACCTACAGATGATGTTCTGTGTATTTATAACAAGATTTTCCAACCCTTGCTGTTCTCTTTTTCATCCTCCCACTTCTTTTATTCCAGTAAGAAGAGAGTGATGGGCTAAAAGATATATGAAAAGAATCACAAGTGTTTCAAGAATGCAAGAATTTAAAAATGCCTCCTGTGCATTTTTTAAATGTCACTGCCAGGCTACTCACCAATTAAACCACTGGATTTTTAATGCCAAGTTGCTGATGTAGAAGCTGCAGACAGGTGACCACAAATTCCTTACCCACATTCACTTTCCGTCTCAGATGTCATCAGTGGTTGTGTCTGGTAAGTGGTTAGGTAGTGCTCTGTGTCCTACTATCCAGGTCCCCAGGAATGTGCCCTCAGCCAGCACCTAACTGCAAAACACCATGTGATATAGGTCATTCCCTGAGCTGTCTAAGGAAGAAAGCCCAGGCGAGCCCTGGTCTTGTGGGCCATAGGTCTGTGGGAAGCACTGGGAAAAATGTTTACTCTACAGCACAGCCACTCTTCACTGCATGCTTTCTATGCACATCACTGTTGACTCACTCCTTTCCTTGCCTCAGCTATGCCAGCAGAAAGAGTATAGCAGCCTGGTGGAGTGGATTGAAGGAACACAAAAGGACTTATGTTGGCATACAGGAACTTCGCCGGTCATCCTCTCCAGGCTCTCAGCCTTCCACCAGCCAGAGCAGACAATCAAACAAACACTTCTCGCTTTCCTCAGATTTGATGCAAAGCTTATTTTTTTTTTCACCTGCCCCTCTCATTTCATAGTTTTGCCATGGCAGACTGTATTCAGTTTATACACTTCATGTGGCTCAACCCTGCGTCTCTTGTCACATTTTCTCTCCCTGTCCTGCTGAGGAATGGGAGTGATAGAATGGCTTGATGCATGCATGGCTGCCAGCCAAGGTCAACACACAGATGTAGTTTTGTATTGCTGCAGATCAGTTCTTTGGAATCGTATGTTATATGAAGTCTAACACAGGCAAGGTGGGTGTTTCCACTCTTCTTGAATTCTCATGGAGGGGCAATTGCTTAAGAAAAATAGCATTTTGAACACTTTAACATTAGAGAAAGAAAGATGGGACATTTCAGATAGCTACCCATGTCTTGAAAAACTGCATGCCTTCAGAAGTGTGTCTCCCCCAGCATCTTTAGTGACTTAAGCACCTCTTTGGCACCCCTAGCTCCTAGTGTTAAGTACATGGAAAACATGGGTGCTTGTGCCAGTGGTGCAAATGCCAGTCTTGAAGCTGATCTACACCTAGGGCTGGCACCAAGCCATCAACAGCTGTAGCACTGAGCTTTGCAACATAGAAATTTCCCTTTTGAACTTGCTCCTGGTCTCTTTGGGTGATTATTCACGTCTGAAATTGACCTCTGAAAATGGATTTTCTTACTGCAGATTCTGAAGAACCTCTTGCTCTAAACTGGTGCATTTCCACAAAAGGTTTTAGACTTGAAGAAACTACATTTTATGAGATGAAACAGTTTTGCTGGAAAAATTACAATCCACGCAGGATGACGCTGTATTTTTTCCTCCTACTTGCCTTATTCACTAGAAAAAAATAGAAACCAGTTGGTAAGGGTTGGATGTCTTTTTGTGAGAAAACCGCTTGGGAGCTTCCTGCGAGCAGGAAGAGAAAGCGTGAGATTGAGAAAAGTGTGCTGCCTTTCTCACCTCCTCTGTAATACGTAAAACTAGACTCCTGTTGCCACCTACCAGTGCAATTTGGCACTGATGTAGTTTATAGATTTCCATTTTGTTAATTTTATTTGTCTCTTGTCCCTTATGGGTTGTTAAAATAGAGTGAAAGTAGTGTTAATGCAAATATCATTAAAATGGTCATCAAAATCAAAAACGTTGTTCTGTTTGCAAGTGAGGAGCCATATTACTTTTCCATTCTCTCAAGGACCCTTTTGTTCTGTTTTCTTCCTGCTATGGAATCCATGCATATGCACATCTATGACTTCTCATGATATATTTGAACAGGTCTTCTTTCTTGCATGGGACATTCGCTTAAGCTGCTTGAATTCAGAAATTGAACATTCTACCAACAGTAACTTTACTTGAGTTAAGTAGTATTTATTAACATCCACACACTCATCAGGGAAGTCCTTCTCTGTCACCAAGATGAATAGCACTAGAGAATTATTCCAAAATTTCAAGATGCACGTCAATTCTTACTCATTTCAATCAATTAGCTCAGATCCCTGTTAACATTAGTTCCAGTTGATAAATTACTGCAGCTTTGGGACTACAGAAAAAGCTGTACCTATCTTTTCTATTTAAATTATTTGAATTAATTAGTCTTCTACAGGTTATACCACCACACTCCAAGAAATGCTCCAGTTGGGCACTTAGATGGTACATTTGACCTCAAGAGCTGCTAAAATAATTCACATTATTCATACCAGTATTTAGCTAGTCATCATAGTCAGTTGAGATATAAAAAAATCAAAACATGACATATCACAAAAAGGAGAGAGAATAAAGAAAGCAGCTGAAAATATTAGCTGTCTATTGTCCATATGTTAATGCATGATTGATATGAAGATTATTATGAACAATACTATTCATTCTTATTATCCCCACTAAGTATAGAATCATTATTTCCTGAACTTTCTTTAAAATAAATGTGAGGAAAAACTTAATGAATTCTCCTTAGAAGTCAGTTTTGGTGGCAGCAACTGTTCAAAAATTGTATTTTTTTTTTTTTCCCAACTTAAAGAAAAGGAATCCAATGATTTATAAGAGCAGAAGTCATGAATTTTCCTGTATTTCATAGAGACACTCTTTACAGATTCTAGAGCTGTCGTAGAACACAGTCAGCTCTTAAAATGCACATGGTTTAGAATATTTATTCCTGCATTTTATGAAACAAATACACACTGCTCTCTCTCTGGATCTTCTTTAAAAGTTTGCATCATTCTGTTGGGTGAGCTTTGATCTTAAACTGGGATGCCTGAGTATTTTATGGACAAATCAACTAATTGAAATGGAAACTAATTTGCCAAAATCCTTTAACATGTTTTCTGAGATATAGAAAATAAAAATCCACATTTTGAATTTGCAGCTAGAACATGCTTAAAATGCCTAAATAAATTACATCTGCAAGACATATGATTGGATTTTGAAGATGAAAACAAACAGCATCAGTTTGTTTTCATGGAAAACATGAAATATGCAACATGGATATGCAACATCCCATATCCCTGCTTAAGTATTTTCATCCTTGTTACAGTTTTACTTTTTCTGACAGATCTTATGCTTTTTCCATGATTAAAAAAACAGGCAACACAAGAAGGGGGACGTGGAGATACCTGCACAATTTCTATTTGGTGGTTAGCTAGAGGCCCCACTAAGAGGAATCATTCTGCTCTGTCTTAAATTTGCTGTTGTATCTCTACATAAATCTTCTAGATAATCACATATGGCACTATCCTGCAAGATGGCAGGTGCTTTGTGTAAGATGCTCTGTTTTCTGAATGTTGAGTGGGAGTTGAGAAGTGCTTTGGGCTCTGTTACACTATGATGAGAAGCTGAGCAAGAATTGTTTATTTTCATGTTTACAATTCTGTCTTACTTGAAAAGGGGAAAAAAAATAGGCAGGAAGGGATAATTAATGTCACATTTCTGCAATTCTTTGACCCCTTTGGGAGAAGACACTTGGTGTATTCCTCATAACAATTCACAGTGCTTAAAAACAGAAGAAATAGGTAAGCACAGACTTTTTTCAGAAATCTCATTCCAGAGGCTCTTACAAAAGACCAAGGATATTTAATAAGAGAAGTTCAGAACAGTTTGTCCAGCTGAAAAGATGAACTACTCTGGGGAGGATTAGCTCCCGCATGAAACAGAGGAGGAAAAAATAATGCTGGCTAGGATACATTTCCTCTTCTGTACTTTCCTAGTCTTTGATATCAAAGCAAGAATTACACTTTGAGTAAGATGAAAACATGTTCTTGATGTTCTGGTATCCCTGGCAAGATTTGGCCCCAGCTTAAAAACACCAGTCCAGGAGTCTGACTAAATAAATTCCATGATACTGAAGCAAGGAGCAGGTGCCAGCAGGTTGGAAAGCTTCATAGGGGAATAATGCTTTCTTGTTCAGTCACGAAAAGGGAAATTATTGCTAACAAGGTAACAGTTGTTGTTCTATTTAAATTACCCTGGTAAAATCATCTTTTCTGACACCTATTCCCTATACTACGTCTAAACAATACATGAGCAGGCAACGCACCATCCAATAAGTTAAGCAAGACAGCTGTAAGTGGAGGCAGCTTGCAGATGATTCATTTTTACAATATGTGGTAATGAGCAGTGCTCTTTCTAGAAGAGCAATGATTTCTGTTGACCTTGTTCAGTAGGCATTAATATAAGTCTGAAAATAAAAATCCTTATTAAAAGTGTGTTCCATAAGCTATGACGCTGTGGCTGGTGAAAGACTTACATGGGATTTTACTGGGACTTCAACACACAGTCTGCCATAATGCAGGCTCTGACCATCAATGGGTGATGTCAGATATGCTCTGACTCACTGGGAAAGTGGAAGTGAAAGAGGCAACTTCCGCATACTTTGGATGATGAATAGATGACAGCTTGAATTCAACAGCTGGTCTTAATTAAGGCAGTTGTAGCCTAGTTGTAGCCTAGCCTTAGAGCAAGCAGCATTGCTGACCGTGATCTCTTTCCCACTTTTGCTCTAGAGGTGCTGGGACAGAGACAGTGACCATCTTTCAGACAGGTACAGGGAGAAGGCATATCTCTTTATGCACTCATGCTAACCTAATTACAATCTGTATAATAGAGTCTGCACTTGATTTTGCTTATCCTCAAGCCTCTGACTCAAAAATCCCTAAAAATCAAAAATCCTAGCTTTATCAATTCTCAGATCTCTTTTTACTGGCTTTACATTGCCTTTACCATGAAAATAAGAAGAAAGATGCCCACTAAAAATGAAAAACTATTTGCCTCTTGTTTACTGAAAGTAAACCTCCTAGCAGACTACCTTCATCCTTTAAAATCTGCCTGATTTACTAATATTTTCAATTGTTTAAGACAAGGACAATTCTTACTAATTTCTCCATTATGTGGTGACTATATATTTGCCTAATTATTGCAGTTATCAATACAGTTATAAAACAGACTTATTTTAGAAGCTCACCTTGAAAAAGTAATGAACACAACTAATGTAATATAAAACAAAATCCCTGCCAAAAGGAACAAGAAACTGCAGTAACTAACAAGAACATACACAAAGATATAATACTTAGACCATGAAGATTTAATGATAAATAATTATTTTAGCTGTGAATAAATTCAAAGTGCTCTCTGAGCTTAAAATACAGAACAAGAGATTGAGACCCTGTTAAAATATTCCTAAATTATATGAAATTTTAAAGTATTTTATCACATCCTTTTTGATCTTAATTTTACACAAATCCAGATTTAATAGAAAACCTGTTCTTAAACCTCAACTGGTAATTTACAAAGATGCTCTAAATCAATCAAAATTAAACTCTAATATTCTTTTAAATCATGTGTGATGAAGAGTTTGCCTTTTCAGCTTTGATGATAAGGTGGTATGAGTTCTACGTACATGTTTTTAATTGAAATTTGGAACATAGGAGCAAGACCGAAGTGTAATGTTTGCACTGCATGGAGCCATTCAAAATTTTAAAGTCAGTGCAAGACGCAGTGAGTATGAAAATGCCAAGCCTCTGCTGGTATCTTAAAACTGATGTGTTCTCAGAGGGGGGAATTCCCTCTGTTTCTCTCTCTCTTTTCTTTGAGAGCCGAGGATAAAAATCTCAATAGCTATTACAAAATGAAAATGCTAATAACAGAAGCTGGGGTGCTCTTAGTTTTTGGATGTCATGCTAACTCAGAGATGCATTCTAAGGGTGCAGATCTTGCAAATGCTCATGTTTGAGTAATACAGATTTCGCAAACACTCCTACGGAAGTCAGATGCCATAAAAGAAAACTTGTCAGCAGAACCTGTTGAGAGTATCCAGCAATCCTCATGGAGCCAGGAGACCCAATCACAATGCAATACTTTTTGAATAAGTATGAATCAGGAATGTGTCACCTCTTCATTAACATAAAATGTTGTAAATCTTTTTGTTTAACTTGATCAAAGTTTTGAAAGGCAAAGGAATTTATACAGCCTTCAGCTGAATGTATGTCTTACTCTAAAATGTGTTATGCTCAGAACAAATTGGTATTCACAGGAAATGTGAGGTATGTAATTTTTTAAAGAATAATTGGTATGATGTAAAAAAATCAGAAGCATGCAGACAAGAGAGGAAGAGGGGCACAGGGAGCAAACTCCTCTTAGGAAGATGAAGAGTGAGAGTGAATAAAACTCTATACATATCTGCTGGAGAGCACAGGAGCTGACTTAAGCTAAGGGATTATGACATGGTAGAGTCATGAGAATGTAGGTTTTATAATATTCTGATACATTTCTATTAACCACTATATTTAAAGATAGAATTACAATTGAATTGAGACAAACAAGAAGGGGATGTTTAGACATTAAACAAATGTTTGAATATACCTTACTAGGATGACCATACTCTGGGGGGACAGGATTTTTGAGAAGAAGGCAATAGCAAAATATACCTTTTTAATACATTTTTTTATATGTGGATTTTGTGTAGACTGCTTGTATCATCAAACTGGGTTAACAACAACCCAAAGCAGCTGCAGAACATCAGCAAGCCAATGGTAAACAGAGTGGTACACACTGTCAGCAGGAATTGGGTAACCACAGACATAAGCAGTTTAGCATAGGGACCTCAGTATAAACTCTGCAGAAAAGCTCATGCTGGTGATGTTAAGATAGGTGTGTGTGGCTCTGGAGCAGACTGCACTAAGGGGGCAACAACTCAACAGTTAGACTTCTGTGACTACGTTTATGAAGCTAAATAAAACAGGGTTTGAAAGAAGCTTGAACACAACATCATTAATCATCCCTAGTGCTTAACTGAGTGCACATCATTCCCTTAGTGTTGGATGGCAAACATTGAAAGGCATAGCTTAGACTAAGCAACTCACACATTTTGAGGCAATCCCTGAACCCAGCTTGAGGGCCAGTGTATGCCAAGGACCACTGTTGACGCAGTATAGACAAAACAGATTTGGGTCCCTCCAACAGTCCTCCAGTGCAATCCAAATATCACCAGTTTCATGCTGTGAAAAAAAACAACCAGCATAAAACAGTTTGATGGGCTGCATATGGCTCCAGCATTGTTTCAGAGACTTTGAATTGAAAAAAATCCAAAATACATATGCATACAACAAGTGTTTGTGTCTGTGGACTAGAGGAGTATCTTTCAGGGACATCAATACTGAGACTCGGGCAACTACTGTGGAGTATTAGTGCAGTCAGCCTATGCCATTTCATTGAAGGCCACCTCTGGCACTGCTTTACTTACCCTTAGTAACATAGCCTTTGAGAGAGAAAGGGCTATAGTGAACTCTCTCTGGTAGCCACTCACAGCATGAGAAAGAGGACTATCTTACCGCTGAGGTGGTTTGGAAAAGTGGAAGGTCTCTGTTCTACTCTCTAACATCTCCACAGAAGGATGGGTTACTCTTTTCCACAACTATTCCAAAGCTATTAAAGCCATTTGTTTAACTCATTGCTTGAGGCTGAAAAAGGCTTGTTTACTAAGTCACTCAATTTTCTGTGGGGACACTTAAGCCAAAGAACCCTTAAGATTGAATGTAGACTTTGTTCCTGTCATATTTCTGGCTTACAGAAGTGATCAGCTGGCCCTTGGAGGAGGGTTAGTAGGAAATTTGAGGTGACTTAGCAAAAGACTTATTTTAGCAGACATATTTATTTTGTATTAGACTTTAGGATTTATCAGAGATAGTGGGTAAATTATGAATAGAAAAATATACAAAGAATATATGGGAAAACAGGTATCAGTCAAGAACTCATAGTAACCAACAGAGAGGAAGTTGTAGTTTAATGCAATTGCATGTCATTTCTGGCTGTAAGTTGAACTAGGGAAATTAGTTTGTTGGCCATATGCTCTTTTTCCAGTCATGCACACCAAAAATGTATCAAACCTTCTGCATGCTCTGTGTTATTAACAGCCTCTACTCAGTAGACACCCAAGACTGAAGTAATAGAGACTATTAGGGGTTAGGCTACAAATATGTTAGCAGTTGTGAATCAAATTTATTGCACTGGGGTCAGCTCACTTCTGCAGTAAGACCACTTCCACAAGTTATAGGAAAGAAAAGGGTAGAGTATGCCAAGCATTTCACAACTTCCTAGCTGGAGAATACCAAAAATGAAGAACATAAACATGGAGTAGATATTTATAAAAGGTTCTTTCCTTTACATTGCATCTCTCCCCTCTGGCAACAGGAATGTGAACTTAGTGGACAAATAGCATAACATACATCAAGTAAATTCTATATTGTCATAACAATATATTAGTAATTCATTAAACAGTAGATCTGACTACAGGTTTAGAAATCCCACTTATATCAAAACCTGAGAAAGAAACGGGATTCAATATGAGACAAAATTTGCTCTAAACCAACACATTTAGAACGGATCTTAGACCAGCATACCTCAAGAGAATCTGAAAAATACCATACCCATCCACGCTTTAAAGATGAAAGAAACCATAAAGATTATTTCAGATTTGTGATGTGCTGGGATAGTCTCCATAGGCTCTTCAATTTGTTTCAGATGCAGTGTTTCAGCATGGGATAAAAAAAGATTAATACAGTGAAAGTAAGCTAATCAATACCTCTTCCTCTTCACCTTATCCCACAAAAAAAAAAGGTTAGCTATCTTTGTTGTGCTACAAAACTGTGATCTCAAATTTGTAACATCCTACAGCTACACTAGGACATCCCAGAAAGGGACTAAAAGCATGAAGAGGCAGACATTTTTTCCTGGTTCCATTCTCTGATGACTTTAAGGATATCAGTATGGAATATTTCCTGGGTGAGAAATAAATATATTTGTCACAGTCTACCTGACAGACCATGCTACTCTAGTAACTCAGTGTCCATTCGTGAAGCTGGAAGAGCATAAAGGAAGGGATGGTCCCTCCTCAACATGCCTCAGTATTGTGAAATGAGGCTGGAGTACACATGGGCTCAGACACTGCACTGTGGCTTTAGCCTACCATGATGTGACATAGTTCACATGGTACAGGCAGCTATCTGCACGTAGATGAATGTGATTTAAAAATGCAGTTAAGAAGTGTGACATCTCAGTTTCTAGAAATCTAAGGTGAAATGTTTTCTGAGGGTCCTGTTTCAGCCAGTGGAGATCCAAAATCTTCTAGATTTTGTGTTCCACTGAGGGTTTTCAAAATTATGATGCTAGATTATTTCATAAGGTATATCTCCCATAAACTTATAGAGAGAGAAACACTCATTGGTTATTCTTGGATTATAATGCTCTAAAAGAATGTAGAAAATAATGCAAACTGATTAAAAATAATTATTTAGCTCCATCCCAGTGATTTCCTGTTTAAAAAAAAAATATATATTTAAGTTCCTGGAAATTTCATGTAGCTAAGTGATATTTGTTTCCATTCATTGAGGAGTAATAATTCTGTGAATTAGCAATATAAAATCAGTTGAAAACCAGCAAAAATTTCAATCTTCATAAGGTGTCCTTAGTGCATATTAAAATCGAACTGGTGTAAGTAATGTCTAGCTGGTGTAACATTAAGCCATGGTATGAACCTTACCATTATTCTATCTAAAAGTTGTCTAATTGTCAAAGACACAGGACATGGTCTACAGGTTGTAGGTAACCAGAAGAGAAATATCAGCACTGCTATTGTTTTTGTCTATATATATCTGTGCTGGTTATAGTACACTACCTTGAAATTGCCAGAAGAGCTTTTGGATGCACAGCTCACAGAGTAGAATCATAGAATCATGGAATCACAGAATCATTTAAGTTGGAAAAGACCTCCAAGATCAAGTCTAACTGTTAACCTAGCACTGCCAAGTCCGCCACTAAACCTGCAACACATTCCCACTGGAACTCTGTCTGGGGAGCTGCTTGGTGGGTGCAGAGCTTAGAGAGGCCATGCCTTTCTGCCGGGAGGATACCACTGCTTCCTGTTGGAGCTGTCAGGGTTTCAGCACCCTTCCTGCATGTTCTTCCATGTGAACTTCTATGCGAACTGCCACACCACGGCCTTGCATCTGTGTCACGCCCTGTTTGCCTGCTGCGGTCACTAGCGCTCCCTAAGGGAAACTGTGGGCTCCTGGCAGCAGCCCGCATATTTAGGTTTAGACACACTGCATGGCAGATGTTATTTGACTAACGTATGTGTTTTCTCACAGTGCGAGTTTGAACTAATTACACTGTAGCTGTTTTAAACTGCAGTAAAAATAATACTTAAAACTTTAGTTTCTACTTCTTCCTCTCCTGGGGGAGGCAGGAGAGAAGTATTACAGTCAGCAGCAGCAGTTACATTTCTTCATTTCCAAGACAAACTGTGTTCCTTTGAAACATAAAAAAGTGAGAAGAGATTCTTTCAAGACACTGCTTTGTTCTCCTTCTGTGATCTTTCACAGCTTACAAAGGAGGTGACAATGTGCTGTTGCATGAGACTAGTGAATAACAAGATGAAGGGCTTTCTTTCGGAGTGCTGCTGTACAGTCTGTGAGTGGAGCATCACAATCAGGGATCACATCTCCTGCAGCAACATTAAACCTTTAGGTATGTGCAAGTGGAGAGATAGCTATGCTATTGGTGGCAATTGATGTCTTTCTTACTTAATGTGCTTCCCTCTTAGAAAATAATTGTTTCTTCTCATCACATAATTTTTTCCCTCTTCTTCTGAGAATTATTAAGAAGAAACTAGAGATGGAGATAAGCTGAAAGAATCAATCTGAATAATACTTTGGTGTAGAGAAATCGATGAAAGGTACAAATACTGAATTAAGGCCTTTTTGAAGCGCAGTGGCAACACCTGTGTCCTGTTCTGGACTCCTCAGTGCAAGAAAGACAAGGAGGTACTGGAGAGAGTCCAGTGGAGGGGTTGATCAGGGGTTTGAAGCATCTGTCTTATGAGGAGAGACTGTGGGAGCTGGGCCTTTCTTGTCTAGAGAAGATAACGCTGAAAGGGGATACTATTCATGTATCAAATATCTCAAAGGCGGGTGATAGGAGGATGGTTTCAAAGTCTTTCAGTGGTGCCCAGTGACAGGATGAGGAGCAGTGGCCATAAACTAAAACACAAGAAGTTTCACCTTAACATGAGAAAACTTCTTTATGTTGAGGGTGACGGAGCACTGGAACAGGCTGCCCAGGGGGGTGTGAGTCTCTCTCTCTGCAGACATTCAAAACCAGCCTGGACATTCCTGTGTCTCCTGGGCTCGGTGACCCTGCCGTTGCAGGGGGTTGGACTGGATGATCTCCAGAGGTCCCTTCCAACCCTGACGGTTCTGTGATTTTCATGTTATTTGTGTCCGTCAACTGAATACATGACTGGTTTCATCTACTATGCTCCAGCCCCAGGCAAAAATGGGGGCTCCAAAAACTGGTTAACTGGGACATGTGCTAATAATAGTTTTACCACTGCATCAGTTTAAGACCACTCACACTCAATGATTACAGCAACTTAGCTCTCATCTTAAAAAGGTGCTATCAAAAGCTGAATGCACTGTACTGTGTGCCAGTAGTTACATACTCTGGAAGGATACTACAGTTGAGTAATTTTGAGACAGGTTATGTTTTAAATTTAGATCCTGAAGTTAGCTGAGTCTCAGAAATCCACAAAAATATTCTTAATAGAAATCCCCTTTCTCACCTGATCAGAGCTGCTAGGAATAGCCTCATTTAGGAAGTATTTAGTCCTTAAGGCTCAACTCCTTTGCTGACAGGCAACAGAATTAAAGCTAAGACAATTGCTTTTAAGGTCTGTAGCTCTTGAAATAGTGTGACAACAGCATCTCTGTTCTGGGCTGCTTTGGGAACCCCACTGATATACCAGCATGGGAGGGAAAGTCTAGACCTCCTCTTACTAGAGGAGAAATCCAGATCCCTGATGCATGCACTGCAGTATTTTCATATGCTTTCATTTTCACAGTAGTAGAGATCTGAGTTTCAAATCCTGATTAGTCTAAAAGGTAACAATGAACACAGCAGTACAACCATGTTCTCCAGCTGAGTAGCTCACACTGTTTATTATCATTTAACTACACGACAAATGAACAGGCCATATTTGTAATTTCTTTTACAGATGAAACAATATAGTAAAACCTCTGAGGCTGTGTGATGAAAAGACCTCTCCTATAAAATACCAAGCTTTGATGTTGGTTACTGCTACAACCCATTATACATACATGCAATCTCTATTTTAATATACAAAATATTTCATGTAATTGCTAATGTTTAACAAACCCATTTACTTTCTCTTAGGCTATCCAATTTAGGAAACATACATACTTCAGTGGCAATATCCACATGCTTTTAATTTTGAAGTTATTGTGATCAGATGTCAAAAGGCAGCATCAAAATCAAAAATGTTAAGTGCCTCTCAAGATCATAAAAGCTTATCAAGCAACACAAAGTAAATTCTTTGCATTACTATTGTTACCATTTAAGTGGCCTGGGATGAAAATAGTTCTGTAGGTGTAATAAAGACCTCTATGTACAGATTATTATAGCTGCAAATAGATGGTGGAGCAAATAGAGAAGAATTATTCCTTTAATTGTAGGCCCCTGGTCCCCTGTGATTCAGGAAACATAATTGTTCTACATGGTCTGGAAGATAAATGTAAAAGTACTAATGTATTATTCTCATTTAATTATTCTGCTATTCTTGTATTACTGTAATTCAACACACATTTCTCCTGAAAGCTAATAGCTCAGTACAGGTAGGGAATTAAATCTGTGTACTTTTTGCCCTAAAAACTGTATTTTAACAAAAGAAAGATCAAGATAAGCCTGAGCTTATCTGGAGGAACATATCAAAAAACCCCAATGACCCTAAAAACCAAAAACAAACAAGAACAAGGAAGTATATTAGTGTAGTCCCCAAATTAAATTTTGCATTCTTTCTTTGTGTTAATTACAATTTGAAAAAATGGAAAAAGATTCAAATTCAAAGAGGAAAGATAAAGTGTGAAGATCTGGAAGGAAAAAAGAGTGATAAAAGATACCATCCAAGTGATTCAGACTAATCTGTAAAGGCAGTTTTTAAAAGTATGTTATTTTGTGGGCAAATAAATTCAGCTGCATTTTTTCACACATTATTAAGTATAGACATTAACAGTAGTAGAGAGACATTATCCTGATTGGGCAGCACAGTCAAGCAGTCAGCAAGCTAAGTGATATTAACGTCTGTGTTTAAATGGAACAAAATGGTGTTACCACTACTGGTGAGAACAAAAAGAAAGGCAAATTTAGAAGTCAAGTTCCAATAACTAAATTTCGTCTCGAAATCAGTGGAAGTGTGACCTATGCGTCAAAGTCAGATTTTGGTTCCAAGTTAAATTAAGGGTTTGATGAGCTTTACTGGGTAATGTGTTTCAGGAAACTGTGTCCCTGTGAAGATAAAACGGTTATAAACTGGGAGAACAGTGCACGTGTAATGCCTTAGTCATCTGGAGCCTTGCTTAGATATTTTTAATAACACTCTTAGTAAGTATCCAATATATGTATGAATAACCAAAAGGACTACAGATTAACTTCTCATATCCACAAGGAAGGCAGTTCGCATTCACTGAAACCTCCAAGTGTGAAGTAAGAGATTGAAGGTGAGAACATAAACATCCTAATCCCTGTTCTCAAATATTTTTGCTGCACAGTATCACTGATGTTCTAAAATGTGTGCATCTAAAGTTAAATACCCAAACCTCTATTTAGGTATTTACAGATTTTTAGGCATGCTTTGAATACCATGGCATACAGTTATTTAGAGACAGGAGGCAAACATCCAAATAAATATTTAAGTAACAAACATAATTTATTATGTTTCTCCTCAGTGATTAAAAATACAGGGTTTAGGATTAGAAATGTCATTAAATTTGTTCTATTTCTCTTTGTGTTTGGAACAAATGTTGTGGGGTTTTTATGTTTGTTTGTTTGTTTTGAATATTTATTTTTTTTTAATCAGAGTTCCATAATTAAGCAAAAACTCATACAGAATTGTGAAGTTTTTGTTCTGTAATTATTTCAGGACTCACTAAAAGTTCCCACCTGTTAAAATATTACTATTGTTGATAACTCAGGAATCAGCTCCACGCACATCTTTTTTAAGCACAAAGCCATTCCCTGATTTAAAGGAATTAAGATATATGTATGAGATTAAGGTTCTTCATAGGCCTTTTCTGCTAAAGGCACTCAACTAAGATGTACAACACAACCTCACAACACTCTTACACTCAATGGTGGACTTCTGGTGTACTGTAAGTGAAATAAATCTAAATATTCTCTCCACACATTTCTTCCCTCCTTATTTAAATAAATTTATTGCTCTCTGCTTTGCAGAAAAATACATCTTGCACTGGAAGCATTTGTATAATCCAGATATAAAATTTGCCATATGCAAAACACAATTACAGCTTGCACTCACTACCTAATTCTGCGTACTGCCGTTCTTGTCCACACTGAGCAAGGAAGAACTGTGTCTTTGTTACTGCGGAGGTGGGTGAACAGGGTCTATTCAGCGAGCAGACTAGTTTCTTTTCCACTGCTTTAGCTTAAAGAGGCCCCTGGGGTTGCCAAGGCCATTGGAGAAAAATAAACAGTAAGTATTTTAAAAAAGGAATCTGTGGCCTCACAGTCTGAGTCAGACACAGATACTTAAAGCTCTGGAAACTGTTTTATTAACTATCTCCTTTTGGCTCTTTCAGGCAATATGCTCTACTTAGCTTCTTGATGTTTCATGAAGCTAAATGGTTGCTGATTAGTGCAGCATGACTTTTACCTCTCATTTAATTTCTATGTCTAGCTTTGGCATTGCTCACACTCCCCTCTTGCAATCCACACCCCCTCAAAAAATGTTCTGACTGAAGCCATAAGGCAGCAATCTCATTTTCAGGCAAGTTTCAGCATCTCCTTATGGTTCTTGGAGAACTTCACATTTCTTGCCAGGCCTAAGTATGGATGGGAGTGCAAGAGTAGGTGTACAGGACTTTTCAGCCAACCCTGCCTGCAGGAAAAGCTGAGTTAGTCAGAGGTGCAGAGGAAACTCACGTGGTAGGGAGAGCTGAGGGAACAAGTATGTGTGCAGAGCTTGGATGTACTATTGAGAACCCAGCAAAGCAAGCTAGGAGATTATTTTTATACACATTGTTCAAAGCCTGCAAAAATATAAAAGGCTTGATCAGAGTACATGAACAAAGTTGTTATGAATTTGCTTCTAAAAATTCCCATTTCAGCTCTTTTTCACAAAGAACATTAACTAAATTTGCAGGTTGTTTTTGTGGTAGCTTAATTTGGTATCTGTTGATTAATTTCAGAATATTCACTGTTCTAGGAAAGAGAAAAAAAAGAAAATAAACACGTTGAATATTAAATTAATGAATTATGGTAGCACAGAATAATTGTTCCACCTTGAACAGTGGGGACTTGTCTCACTTTAGAAGGGACACTGTCCCAACCCCGAATTCCCCAAAGAGACTTTACCTATGCTACAGTTCTTAAGAGAAGCTCTACAAGTCTAGAAGACTACAGTCTATAGTGTTTCTTCTCAGGTCCTCTCTTGTCACAAAGGAGAGTATAAGCTGGGCATGGTTTACGTTGACAATATAAGATTTATGATCTGTGTGCATTGTGACAAGTAATTACACTGTATACTGTCATTTTGAATTGGGTACATGTTGACCCTTATTTACATTTTTTATTTCTGCTAGGTTCCTTCCTCATCTGTCACACTAAATCTGTTACAGAAAAATCCTTTTTTAAGTGGAAGTCAAGCAGGAATATTAACATTGTTTATTAAATGATGTAAAAAAAGAGCTCTAACAGAGCAAGAACTTGCTAGCAGTTTGCTGTCCCTTTCATGCTTATATTGTTGGCTTGAAAAATTGTGATGGCCAAGGTGGTTAGAGGTGTCAGCTTTCAGAAAGCAAGTAGTCACTTCTTTCTGTAATCCAAGCTATTTAATTTAAATATTCACTCGCAGTTCAACTGAGTCATAAATTCTTCTTACATATGGGGTACTTTATCCAATTCATTAAAGAGTCATTTATTTGCATATTTTATGGTATCTATATTTATGGCACCATCAAGACCACAGGGAATTTATAAATCACTGAAATACCTGCTGTAAGAACCAAACCTTGCAAATCTCTTTTTAAAACAGTTTTGAAGGGTGATGTCTTATAACTTTTATGTATTTCAAAGAAATATGAAACAAACCTTTAGTATTTTCATATCCATTTAACAAAGAAAGCAGTCTTCTGGGTCCAAATAGTCTTTGCACCATGGGGCTTTGAGCAACTGGTATAGTGGAAGGTACCTGTGCCCATGGCTAGGGAGTTGGAACTAAACGATATATAAGGTTCCTTCCAACCCAAACCATTCTATGATTCTATGATTCCATTTCTCATATGCAGAGCACTCCTTTCTCTAGTTGTATAGTCTCAGTATTCTCTATTTAGAATCATAGAATATTTTGGGTTGGAGGAGACCTTTAAAGGTCATCTAAAGGTCCAAACATCTACAATGAGCAGGGACATCTTCAACTAGATTTGGTTGCCCAGAACCACATCCAGCCTGGCCTTGAATGTCTCCAGGGATGGCTCATCTACCATCTCTCTGGGCAACCTGTGCCAGTATTTTACCACCCTCACTATAAAAAATCTTTTCCTCACATCCAGCCTGAATCTCCTCTCTTTTAGTTTAAAGCCATTCCCCCTTGTCTGGTTCCAACAGGCCCTGCTAAAAAGTCTCTCCTCATCTTTCTTATAGACCTCTTAAGAACTGAAAAGCCACAATAAGGTCTTCCTGGAGTCTTCTTTTATCCAGGCAGAGCTGCAGCTTTGGAAGTGGAGTTTGCACCAGCATTCCTCATCTTCCCCAGCAGTAAGATGGACAAGAGGTCAACCCGACACTGGCGAGACAGCTCTTCAAAACCCAGAACTCAAATGGTACAAAGGCACCACGAAAGCCATTTTTGGCCTTCCGACAGCCTGCTGCATTTTTGAAGAAAATTCCCTTAGTCCGTAACCACATGCAGTAATTTGGAAGTTGTCTTACAAACACTCATTTTCCACTCTTTTCAAATACATGTAGAAGTGCTTTTAAGTAGAGGTGTACATATTTTCACTATATTAAATATCATAAAGGAATGGAGACACTAAAACATGGTAACATAGCAAGTAGCGCATTATATTCAATGTATCTGTTTCCTTTGTTCAGAACAAGTTTCTGGAAAGCAAGAACTCTTGTCTGGCATTGTCTGAAGGTGAAAGCATTTTCAAACATTAAGTCCTATTTTCTTCCTGGAAATCAAACTGGAGCGGTAGGTTTCTATTAATGAAAAAAGTAAAAAAAAGGAACTGTCAGAATACAGAGAAATGACTTAAACACTTAAGAGATTTACCATTTGTTCAGAATTTAGCATAGGGGGTGGGGATATTGTATTTGGTTTGGTTTTGTAAGGTTTCTTTTCACTATTTATTTGGTAGGTTGGTTGTTAGGTTTATTTAATTTAGTTGTTAAGTTTTTTGCTTGTTTGAGAGGGAAAAAAGGGACGAAGACACAGTAAGGTAGTGATAGAATCATACAATCATAGAATAGTTAGGGTTGGAAAGGACCTTAAGATCATCTAGTTCCCACCTCCCTGCCATGGGCAGGGGCAATTCACACTAAACCATCTCACCCAAGGCTCTGTCCAACCTGGCCTTGAAAACCGCCAGTGATGGAGATTTCACAACCTCCCACGGCAACCCATCCCAGTGCCTCACCACCCTAACAGGAAAGAACTTCCCCCTCATATCCAATCTAAACTCCCCCTGTTTAAGTTTCAACCCATTACCCCTTGTCCTATCACTACAGTCCCTAATGAAGAGTCCATCCCCAGCATCCCTATAACCCCCCATCAGATACTGGAAGGCTGCTATCAGGTCTCCATGCAGCCTTCTCTTCTCCAGGCTGAACAGCCCCAACTTTCTCAGCCTGTCTTCATACAGGAGGTGCTCCAGTCCCCTGATCATCCTCGTGGCCCTCCTCTGGACTTGTTCCAACAGTTCCATGTCCTTTTTATGTTGAGGACACCAGAACTGCACACAATATTCCAGGTGAGGTCTCACAAGAGCAGAGTAGAGGGGCAGGATCACCTCCTTCGACCTGCTGGTCACGCTCCTTTTGATGCAGCCCAGGATACGGTTGGTGTTCTGGGCTGCAAGTGCACACTGAAGCCGGCTCATGTTCATTTTCTCATCGACCAACACCCCAAGTCCTTCTCCACAGGGCTGCTCTGAATCTCTTCTCTGCCCAACCTGTAGCTGTGCCTGGGATTGCTCTGACCCAGGTGTAGGACCTTGCACTTGGCATGGTTAAACTTCATGAAGTTGGCATCAGCCCACCTCACAAGCATGTCGAGGTCCCTCTGGATGGCATTCCTTCCCTCCAGCGTATCAACCGAACCACATAGCTTGGTGTCATCAGCAAACTTGCTGAGGGCGCACTCAATCCCAGTGTCCATGTCACAGACAAAGATGTTGAACAAGACCAGTCCCAACACCGATCCCTGAGGGACACCAATCGTTACTGGTCTCCAGCCGGACATTGAGCCATTGACCACAACTCTTTGCGTGCGGCCATCCAGCCAGTTCTTTATCCACTGAGTCGTCCATCCATCAAATTGATGTCTCTTCAATTTAGAGACAAGGATGTCGTATGGGACAGTGTCAAATGGTTTGCACAAGTCCAGGTAGATGACATCAGCTGCTCTACCCTTGTCTATCAGTTCTGTAGCCCCATCAGAGAAGGCCACCAAATTGGTCAGGCAGGATTTCCCCTTAGTGAAGCCATGCTGGCTGTCACCAAGCACCTTGTTGATTTTCATGTGCCTCATCATGCCTTCCAGGAGAATCTGCTCCAAGATTTTGCCAGGCACAGAGGTGAGACTGACTGCTCTGTAATTCCCTGGGTCATCCATTTTCCCCTTCTTGAAAATGGGGGTTATATTTCCCTTTCTCCAGTCATCGGGAACTTCACCTGACTGACATGATTTCTCAAATAGGATGGCCAGCGGGTTAACAACTTCTTTCGCCAGCTCCTTCAGGACCCGCGGATGGATTTCATCAAGACCCATGGACTTGTGCATGTTCAGGCTCTTAAAATGGTCTCGAACCAGATCTTCTCCTGCAGTGGGCCCAAGGTCTTCATTCTCACAGTCCCTGCGTCTGCCTTCCAAGACTTAGGTGGAGGGGTCAGAGCATTTGCCAGTGAAGACCGAGGGAAATAAGTCATTAAGGACCTCAGCCTTCTCCAAATCCAGAGTTATTTACTACCAGGATTAAAAAAAAAGTTCAGAAGTCATTAAAAAGACATTCTTTTGTGACACCTTCCAGCTTACAGCATGCAAAACCCAACCTGTGTGAGCCCTCCTCCCCCAGGCAGATAAAGTTCCTGCTCTTCTCTGTACAGAATTGGCATTCTTTATGCAAACCCCTTCACAGAGTTTAACTTCATAGTAATAAAATAATAACTCAGATAATAAAATTCCTATTGCCAAAGACAGCAGTGTCAAACCAGTACCTCTCAAGCAGATCATGAGGGTCTCCTGTGTCTCTCATGAGCAGCACGAGGCCTGGGATGAGATGTGACATCTGTAAAATCTAAACCCTCCACTGTGAGAAATTAAGGGCCCTTAAGCTATGATGATGCTAGTCTTTGGGGTTTCAGCTTCATTCACTCCCATCCCATGCAATCCAGGAACCTCTGAAGACCAGGCATCTGCTGCACGTTATTTACTTACAGTGCACCCCATGCCCTCATCTTTCAGAAGTATGAGGTATGCTGCTAACAGTTTTTGTCCATGTGAAGATTTTAATATGTGTTTTGCAGAGCGAGAAGATGGGAAAAAACACAGGCTGAAATTTCCCTACCTTGTTCATTCAGATGATCATAAATATTTGTTGCGTGGAGGACTTCCATAGATCTGGAATTTGTATTTTGACACCTCCTGTGAAACACACTGACACACTGAAAAGTAAGTGTCTGAAAAAGGTGACATAGCTGGCACTTGACTAATGATATTTTTCATTCCTCTGGAAATCTTTAGGAAATGGCTCCATTTAATTTTAAACTGAGTTGACTAGACACAGCTGTCTTTTGACTTTCAAGAAATTCAGCTCTGAAGTGATGACTTTGCCAGAAATATATATATTGCTTTTTCATGTAAATATAAAATCATAGGCTAATTCATGTTGGAAGGGACCTTTGGAGGTCATCTATTCCAATGTTCTGCTCACAGTAAAACCAGTTCTGTGCTCAGACAGGCTTAATGCTTTTGGGTCTTGTAAACACTGAGAATAGAGACTACACAACCTAACTGGGCAAGCTTCTTCCCTGCTTGGCTAGCCTCAAGGGGAAAAGATATCTTTTATGTTGCCTGAACCTCTCTTCCTTCAACTTACGCATATGGTTGTTAATCTTCCTACTCTACCATGCATCACTGTGAAAATCCTGACTTTGTCCCTTTGATGTCCTCCTTGTAGGCAGCAGAAGATGCTGTTAGATAAGTCATGTCTTCCCCAGGCTGACCAAGCCCAAATCCTTCAAGCTCTCATCAAAGGGCAAGAGATCCATCCATAAGCATCTAATTGCTCTGTACTGAACTTGCTCCAGTTTATGTTTTGCTTTGTTTTGCTTTCCCTATACTGGGGAGCCCCAAACAAGCCTGCAGTAGCCTAGACGTGACCGGTATGAGTGGAGGTTAGTATTCGTCTTTGTCTATTCTTTTTTGTCCATCAATAGTCCATGCTCCTGCTGATATAGTCCAGGATGCTATTTGCCCTCAGTGCTGCCAGCTGCTACACCCCAGTGACCTGAGGGTCTTTCCTGCAGAGCTGCTCCCAAGCCAGGCACTCCCAGCCTGTCACTGCAAGGGAGTCTTCCTTTCCAGAGGCAGGACTTGGCGTTGGTCCTTGCTGAATTTTGTAAAGTTGCTGTTGGCCCATTCCTCCAGGTTGTCTAAGTTCCTCTGAATGGCAGGCCAACCTATCTAGTTGTCCATCCATCCAGACTATAATTACATAACTTGGATATAAGTGTGTTCTGGGATACAGTGTCAAAAGCCTTCTCAATGGTGAGGAAAATGACAACCTCTGCCCTCCCCTGTCTTTCTCCAGTCATTTTATCATACATAGAAGGCAATCAGGTTTGTTGGGTATGGTTTACTCTTAGTAGATTAATTCTGTCTGTTCCAAATCAACTTTTCTCCTACATGTGCTCACAACTGTGTCCCAAGAGAGCTCAGTCTGAGGTTTTCCTAAGAACAAAAGAAAAGCTGGCCAACCTGTAATCCAGGCAAGTTCACAGAAAGAAAAGAAGTCAAGATGAGTAGCTCAGAAACATGTGGTAAAGTGAGTAGTTTAATCTGAAGATCCCATGTCTTCCAAGCAAAGAACTGAAAAAATATTTTCAATAAAAAAATCAGAAGTAGATACAATTAGTGAAAAATAACACCTCGTAAAAACGCCAGGTTTACAATCAAAAAAGAAAATCAGTACAGACAATCTGTCAAGGTGCAATAGCACTTCTATTTACATTTCAAACGGAAAGTTTAAATTTAGAGTTACAATGCTAGAAAAATATTTCAGAAAAAGCATCAAGGCCTTTTATCAGCTGATTTCATATAATTTCACCTCCCTGCCTTCTTGATATACCTTTCCATCTTTCTTTTGCCAGTTTGCTGCCACCTGAAATACATAACACAATACTAATTTTAATGAGCTTCATTTAGAGTATAATGATTTCATTGGAATAGCTAACGCCTACAGATAAGGCTTGAGTCAGTAATGTAGTCAATTCTGAATATAAAATAGACAAAGGAGGTTTCATGTGAGCTGGGAAATACTAATCAAGCCCTGTGAATCAAGTATTAAACACCACCATTACTTTTAAACATATCCACACAAAGCATAAAATTACTGGTTTACAGGACTCAAGCAATGAATGCATGACTTTGGAGGAGGTTTGGTTATGCGAGATTAGGAGGGGAAAATGCAGGTGTTGAAACTAAACTACACCATGAAGACAACTTAAAAAAAAAACAACAACCCAAAACACTAGCTTGTATTTTTCAGAGTGGGTCTCAAGTCAAACGTTGACTTGAGAGCTTTACAATCAATCAGAAGCAGATCTTGATTTTATCAAGAAAAAAAAAAAAGCCCATGGTTTGCTTCAGATATGTTGCACTTCCTTTTTTACTAAAATGTCACACATTTCCTTAGGGGAGAATTCAAATTTTTCTCTGATGTTGTTGGGCTGAGAAGAAAAATGAATATTGAGACACCAAGTTCCTAAGTTCTGGAAATGCCATGTGGACTTGAAATACATGGTTTGCATTTGTAAGTGGTCACATGGACGATGCCTCTCATCTGAACACCAGAAGAACAGAACAGCTTATGCCACCAAGGACTGCTGTTTGAAGACAGAATGTAATTTGACACAAGGTATGAAATCTGGAAACACAGAGGATTCCATTTCCTGTATTATTTTGGCTTTAATGATTTACATAATCAAAAGTTTCAGCAACTGAGGGAGACATTAATTGGGAGCTGGGTTTCAGACTCACCAAGTGCATTTTGACATAAGGTTTGGTTTGCAGTTAAATATATGGGAAATATTTCCCACCCCCAATTTCTCACAAATACCACTCTTAACAGCTGTGTTATTAGAACCTGCATCTGCTTACTGAAATTAAATTCTTGGCAATAACATTGTTATCATGATTAAGAAATCAACCACAATTCAAAAGTATTGCAACCCGCTGCAGAGCATTTCAAGGCTCTCATGTCTGAGACAAACTCAGAGACAAACTAAATTGTAGGTTAAAATGATTGCAGTATGGAAGCTGACTAATGACAGTAAAAGTAGAAAACAAAGGAGCGCCAGTTTTGTGAAGTTAAATGTGAAGTTAAAGGAGGGAAGGAACGAAGAAAGGAAGGAAAGAAGGAAGAAAGGGAGGAACGAAGAATGGAAGGAGAGAAGGAAGAAAGGGAGGAAAGAAGAAAGGAAGGAAGGAAAGAAGAAAGAATTTTATCATTGTGAACTCACAGCATACCTATGTCTTGCAAGAAAAAGATACATAGAAAATTCACAAGGAAAAGCAAATCTGTGGAGCAGTATGAGAGAAGGCCAGGGACCTGTAGCCTGTGCAGTAGCTGATGATGGTTGTCTACATAATCCTGGAGAAGTCAAACCAGGGGATTGTTCATACTCAATAGGAAGCAGGAGTGAATTACAGGGTGAAAGATTTCAATGAACAGGGGGAGGTAGTGCTTCACACCATGTACTCTTAAACCATAAGATTCATTGCTTGAACATACTGTGAATGCAGAGTTTGTGCAGATTCAAAGAGCAATTACACGAAAGTCATAGAGTAAAAAGCCATGAGGTACAGCCTCTTGCTACAATGTATGAGAAAAAGTGTTGTTACATGCTTGCATCTGTCTTATATTTTCTTTATATCTGGTGCCAATTACTTTGGGAAACGTGACACTGGTATAGAGTGCCATTTTTTTGACCCTATTATAGCTATTTTGTGTAATTCATGGAAAATGAGAGTGTACTTGTCTAAACTGACATTGAAAAACACCTTGTTAGCAGCTTCCAAACCAACTCATATAGTAAGTTAGTCTCACTAATCAAGATCAATGTGATAGTGGCATAGATCTCTTTCAGAGTGGTCCAAACACTTTAATAATCAAGACCACAGCAGTTTTGGATGTGGAATACTTTGTTACTAGTCATTTGGAAAGTATTAATAACTTGAGCTTGGAGAAGTTAGAAGAAAGTAAAGATATTTCTTTACAAACTCCAAAATCATAGAATCTTAGAATAGTTTGGGCTCAAAGGGACCTTTGTCAAGAACTGTATCCTTGAGCTTTCTGTAAAGACTTTCACTTTCCTTATAGCACTGAATATAGAATTTTGCAATTGCATTTCCTTCTTGTTTGTTTTTTTTTTTAATGTTTAATTAAAATGTGAAAGAGTTGCTAATCTAGTGTAAAGGAAAAGCCCTTTTTCTTCTAAGTTCAGCATTTTTAGCATGCTGTATCTTAGATTTCATTGGAATCTTAAATTTCATTTGAAGCATATAACTTGCTGCTGAAATTTCTTTTGAAAACTTTAGTAATATTTAATAGTCTGTCATTTTCATGTAAATTCTTTCAACAGTTCGGTTTTAAACTGGATTTATGTTAATTTAGTTCTCTAAAATTCAGTGAAATTATGTGCATTAATGATATCTAAGGATGTTGACCTTTGATTTAGAAGGCAAACCTGAGGATTTACAGTATGTAATGAAAGGTGTCTCAACTGCGAGAATATAAAGTGTCTGTTGTATGTAAATTATTGACTATCATACCAAATTGTTTGTACCGTATTAAAATCATACCTTGGAAAATCTGTCACTGAAATCGAACAGTACTGCTCAAATTTTGTTGTTCCAAAAGCCAGAGTGCCTTCAATCTGCAACATAAATCAGCAGTAGATTGGATCTCTTTCTGAAAAAGGTTGTTTTTCTATCAATCAATCAAGTCGGTTCAATAAGAACAAAACCAAGCTGCAGTAACATTATCAGTAAAATGATGTGAGACATTAATTCACTGAAAGCAGCAAATGCTGATTAAGAAACTGGTAATTATACAGCTGACAAAAAAGCAATAAAGAGAGCTCAAAAGGGTCTCAAATCAAGCTTTTCTATTGTACCACAAGAGGTTTACAGTAATTTGCAGCTGTTATTTTTCATCATAAAATATTTAATGTTTAGTGGCTATCTATCCCTTTTATTTTACTGATGATACTGTGCTTTAAATGCTACCTCTTGGAAGTAAAGTGGGATCCAGGCAACGAATGTAGAATTTGAGGGACACAATTACTGATATATCCATGTCTATTTTAGCCTCTGCTGCTCACTAAGATCCTCTAGTATTTCCAGTTAAAGGCGTTTCCAATATTTGTACTAAGTAAGTCAACATAAGACATGTACACTGTGTATACTGCAAAGACCTATGTCTGTGTTCATGGCTGTTCTTTGCCTGCGTGGTATAGGGGGAAATCACATCTCTAATTGCACATAAAACCCATAGAAAGACATATATAAAACAAATTCATATGAAAGAGAGAGCTCTTCTCTGGTAGTTAGAAAATTAACTTTCTGGACATGTCATTGAGAGTCTAGATGAAGTTTGTTTAAAGCAAGCTAATATCCTGAAATGTCACACTGCAGCCAGCAAAAGTGCATCCTGCACTTCAGAAATATGGAGTGATTATTATTCATTACCCAGTTTGTGTCTGGCTTGGACTGATAGTGTGCTCTTCTAGTATTTAGGAAAGAAGGAAGTTGCCAGAGATGCAGAATGTCTTCGTGGCATGAATTGCTGCCTCAGATAGTATTTGTGTAGACCAGATTTTGGTCTTTGATAACCTGATCTAATTTCAAGTCGGATCTAACCTGCATTGATCTGAGAGGTAGACCAGATACTTCCAACAAAATTGTTATCCAACCTAGTTATTCTGTGACTTTATGATTTAAAAATTAATGTGGTAAATACTGCTTACTGTGATTTACTGGATTATGACTTGGGACTCAGTAAAAGGATTTCTGTTATAAAGGTTAACTATCTTGCAGTAAGCATAGGAGCATAGCATATTTGAGGGTCAGATATCTTCTAGTTGTAATGTTAAACCAGCTGAAAGTTATCTGTGCACATAAGAAATAGACTTTGATAGCTAAAAGTAGAAGAAATGTGACTCCCAAGATACGTTACCCAAAGGTAATGTCAGGTTCAGTTAGGAACTCTGTTGCTTTCTCTTTGGTTCTCAGAATTTTCGTCTTGCAAGAAGAAAGCTAGTTAAATCACAACACAAGCCTAAGATTTCCAGACAAAAGTTGGTATTTGTGTTCATTTATTCTCAAATCTCTGAACACATCTCTGAAAAATACCTTTACAGTGAAGGCAGCTGGGGATATTCTTATCTGACATCCTGAGACTTAAGTGAAAACAGGCTCCTTTGGAACTCTAACAGTTTTTTTGTGGTACCTAAACTACTTATTTATGTCAAGCTACAATGGAAGGAGAGACCACTGCTCGTTTCACATAAGCCATTGAACTGGTTCTATATGGCTATGACTTGATCTGGGATTGAAACTGGAACTGTAATTCTAAAAAAAACAAAAATAATATGCAAAATTTTGATATTTAAGTAGATGTAGTATGCTCAATTATTTTCTGAATAAAATTAATTGCTATAAGAGAATAAGAGTATTATTTCAGTAGTGAAGGGAGCTTGGAAGAAAGAGCAACCCAAAATTACCACCAGAATGATAATTAAAATGACCAGTGGTAGGGGGGGGTATTATTATTTTGGGAGTTTTTAATGGGTATTGATACCAGTTATGAAAATAATCATGAAGCTGGATCACACTGCCAAATCTCAGACTTTGACCTCCACAGAATTTGAACTTCTGGTTTATTTCACAGCAGTTCATCCTCTTCGGGTTGAAACTTAAACGGGGGAAGTTTAGATTGGGTATAAGGAGGAAGTTCTTTACTGTAAGGGTGGTGAGTCACTGGAACGGGTTGCCCAGGGAGGTTGTGAATGCTCCATCCCTGGCAGTGTTCAAGACCAGGTTGAACGAGGCCTTGGGTGATATGGTTTAGTGTGAGGTGTCCCTGGCCACGGCAGGGAGGTTGGAACTAGATGATCTTAAGGTCCTTTCCAACCCTAACTATTCTATGATTCTATGATTCTATGTTCCAGTTATAGATCTCAAACCCTTGCTACTGTACCTTTTTCACCTTGAATAAGATATGTTTTTTATTTCCTGCTTTCAGAATACCCCTTCACATAACAAACCACCATGCACCCTTTCTTGTTTCTTTGCACTGCAGTAATAGCCTTCTCTTTTTTTTTTAATTTCCACTTTTCTCTCTTGATATCTTTCATATTTATAGATAATCATTATTCCATTATTTGTCTCCTGATGTAAAAGCTTGGCACTAGAACACTTTCAATTTACTAGTTTGATTAATATTACTGTCAATAAAATCTGAATTTAAGACAAATATCCTTAAATACTTTCCTTCAATCTGATTCGCATGCATTGCATCTCTACAAACTGCCACTCAGTACTTTACACCAGAACTGTCATTTGACTTTATGTGATATGTTTATTTCTTTAGACATCACTCAGATAGATGGAAGATCTTCTGAGGTTAACATAATGCTTGTCTATGTTTTTTCATTATTTTTCTGATTAACAGAGCCATTAAGAATCTTGACTACATAATGATGAAATATCGGAGTGCAGAATTCAGAATTGTTACATCTCAGGAAATGTTTAATCCAGCAATGACTATGTATTTTCTACACAAATGCCTTCTTGTTATTCTCTTCTATTAACCACAAAGGACTGAAGAAAACAAATTACTTTATACAGTACTTTCCACTGGAGCTCCTTAGGAAATCAGTAATTAAAATCAAGGGGGCTTTTGAAGGTGTAATGAGCTACTCAGGAGGAGGATTTCACAAGTTAGACTTTAGCTTCTCTGAAATAATTCTGTTTGTTGGTAGCCCGTCTGAATCACTTCTTTGCTGCAAGTCTTCCTGCTTATGAAAATGTGAAGTCTATCTTGTTTTCTCTTCATGTCCTTAGTTACTGCCTTTTCAATTCCTACTGCTCTTGTAGCTTGAATCCACACCTCTTACTCTTCTTAACGTTGGGATTTTTTCAATTTACAGGAGTCAGATTCTGTTTCCTGAAGCTCCCTTTCTAACCACTTGAAAATCATCCTTTATTTTTATTTTTAATTTTTTTAGTTTTAGTTTTATTATTTTTATTTTTTTTCATTTTAATTTTTATTTTCCTTTAAGTTTCCACCTTCCTATTTAATTTCTTTCTGTCTCTGTCATTTGCATTAAGTTTTCATATCATTCCTCAAGACAGTTGTGTTCATTGGTCAGTAGTATAGTAGCCCTCAAATCTATTCCTGTTTGCTGGTTAGGACAAATATTAAAAAGTAACTGCTTCATGAAACACTTGAACTGAATGTTTGCACCTTGAGCAGGAGAGGTATGTTTTTTTATGCAAAAAAACTGACCTATTTTATTCTATTTTGCATTGTCAGTAAGTGCAGCAGCAGTCATTGCACTGGCTTCAGAGGCCCTTCTTGTTTCAAATTTATACTTAGTTCTTCCACCACACACATTTCTTATGTGATTAATATGCAAGAGAACAGGATTGGTTGAGTATCCTTAGTATAACAAAGAGTATGTCACATGAATATTCATGACACAGCATTTAGAGCTGGATCTTGAGTCTGAAAATTGAGAACTCCAGGAGCCTGAGATCTGAGTTTTTAATCCTGTCCTCATTTGTGACAGGAGCTGAAGGGCCAGGGTGGCAGTGAGAGAGGAATTTTTAGTTGTGGAAGGGTCTCAGTTTCTCTGATGAGAAGGCTGGGACGAGAGCTATAGATGTGACTGCACAACTAAAGAAGTAATATTCCACTGCCATGAAAAAACACACGGACAGTAATGTTATAATATTGCAAAAAGAGGCAAGCAACCACAGAGCTTGTGTGAAATGTGTGGAGTCCTAAAGGCCTTATTTTTCCTCCTGGAGAAGCTGAGTGCCCTGTGCCCTGAGAGACACTTATGCCTTGTGCTAGAGAACAGTGTGTCAAGAGCCATAATTTGACTTAAGCTATGAAGATGAATAGGTGTGTGATGAAAGAGGTTATTTAGTATTGCTCTTATTAGCATGCTAATTTTGGCAGGAAACATCTGCCAGTTTTTGCACAGCTGTCATAAATGGTACAAAAGTCTCCAGTTTTGGTATGTTGATGACAAAAATGCTCTGCTAGGTTCAGTCTTCTCATGGCTTCCCTAAACCACCTGGGAAAGGCATTATCAACAGTTTAACCATTTTATGTTTCGGCATATAATTTTTCAAAGATGAGTTCCATCCCTCTTTTCAAGATACTATAAAAACAGAAGTTTTAACAAACTAACTCTTTCAAACTGAAAACGAATGCAGCAAGAGCACTTTCTGAAGAGGAAGCAACTGTTTCTCAGATAGCTCGTAGGGTTTGGCACTCCATGCACTAAAATATCCCAAAAGAATAAGCTATCTCAGGGTAAAAAATATTGCTCAATCAAAGATTTTCATTTTATGTTTATTTTTATTTATATTTATTTTCCATCATATTGTTCATTATTTCCACATTCAGACTACTTTTTTCTTGTCCTTGGTGGCTAATTCTTTTTCTAAATGATCTCATTTATTTGGCATATTTTCTTGCTCAAATTCTCTTTCTTTAAAGAAAATGTTTATTCAGATGATGCCCAGACACCAGCTTATCTGCCTCTGCCTTCTTTGGGCTGTGATTTGTCAGCACCAGCAGAGTCACTAGAAGTGCACCTGATCATAGGAGAACACTTGGTTTTATTGTGATAATGCCTTTCTAATTGCCCTTATCAGGACAGGGCATACAGAATTCCCACTCCACTTGTAACTCACAGGTCTTATTATCCTCTGCTCAGACAAACGTAATCTTGTTTTCACTGCCTTTCTCAGGTCACATAAATAAGACAGCAGAATCTCCTTTTCATTACATTTGATGTTTTAACTTCTCCTGCTTGAGGCAAATCATAGTTAAAAACAATTAAACCATTATTAGGCTCATTGAGAAACTGCAGAAGAGCATAAAGGATCCTTTTGGCTTTTCATTACTTAAAGAAGGCTTATAAGAAACATGGGGACAGACTTTTAAGTAGACTTTGTAGCAATAAGACAAGGGGTAATGGTTTTAAACTAAACGAGGGGAGATTCAGGGTAGATATATGCAAGACATTTTTTACCATAAGAGTAGTGATAAGTGCCCCATCCCTGGAAACATTCAGGTTCAGGTTGGATGGGACTTTGCACAACTCGATCTAATTATGGATGATCCTGCTTATTGCAGGGGAGTTGAAAGGATCTTTAAATGTTCTTTCCAATTCAAACCATTCTATGATTCTATGATCCTTTTTATTTTAACCTACATGGAGAGTGGCTTGCCCTGCTTCCTGCCCACACAGCTGCCATGAACACCTCCATCGTAAAACTGCTCAACCCAGTTTATTTTTCTGAAAAGGGAAGCAGCAAGCCTGTGAGGCTGGTTGCTGTAGTGTAGGATGGGATGTTCACTGGTGGTTGGACAGAGGCCAGCAGCCAAGATCAGGGTACATAACATTTTCTGCCAGTTGCTGGAGGTGTCATTGATTATTCACAAACAAACAGCACCTTAACCTTTTAAGTCAGTGCTGACAATATTTCCAGCATGAAGTGAAAGCACATGGGGAGGCCCTTTGAAAGAGAAAACAAGCTGAAGCCTAACTTAGTGAAAGCATTAAACAGATAGAGTTTATTAAATTGATAGAGTTTATAGCAGTGTTGACAAAAAGCAATTTTGAAGGGACTGGGGACAAAGGGAAAAGGGGTACCTGCAAAAAAAGTATGTTTTTCTTAATTTTCATATAGCATAAACTTCTTATTTCATACATTTGAAGTCCCTAAAATTCTGTGACATTTTAAAGAAAAGTTGAAGGTTCTTTAGAACAAAAGGAAATAACATGGGATTAATATGGAGAAAATTAATTTACATCTTTTATTGTTCTTGTGGAGGAAAAAATTTTGTCTTCTGCCTTTTGAGACTTAGTTCTATCCTACCATATCAAACTTCCTTGTATGAGGTGAAAATTTGATTCAACAGTAGCAACTGAAAATTATTGTGTGAATTTGGGAAATATCTTGGAATGTTACTCTGAAACTTTCAAATACCAGCAATTTAACAGTCATCAAGTGTTGTTCCTTTGGCTTCATCTACCCTATGTTGTGCCTCTAACATTTTAAAAGATAAAAGGTTCACTCAGCATGAATGAACTTGGAAATGTATGAAAACTAATGTGACACAGATTTCTAAATGTCAGAAGAGTGCAGAGAGTAAATTTCTTCCCTCTTCTTTATGAAATTATGTCAGAGAGAGTAAAACAGACTAAGGAATGGTGACCCATTGCTCTGCACTGAACATTTCAGAGGCACACTATGCTGTATTACAATCCAGAAAATGGAATGAAACCTTTATAGCTTTGCAGCAAATGCAGTTTGTAAAAATGTACAGCAGAGGTGGGATGTGTCTTCAATGTAATGTGCTAATTTAGACAGCATTTCATAAAACATGTTTTAAAAATTGCTAACTGAAAAATTTAGTCCCCAAAGTAAACATTATCTAAAACCCATTGGCTCAAATAGCTGTGTAGGATTTTGTCTTTTGTGATGACTATTAGGGAAAAGGTCTTCACCTAACTGACAAGTAAGTGTATGTATTGTGAAAATTTCGTGGAAGAGGTTAAGATGACTTCAGCATGTCAAAAAATGATTGTTTTTAGAGATCTTTTGGTAATTTTTTACCTAGTCAAGTCACTGCATGTAATACTTCCACCACCTTCTTTTCAGCCCTTTCTCCTCAAGCACCTGCTATTCAACCCCACAATGCCATACAGTGTTAGAACTTGTTCCAACAATTACAGGACTCTATGCACCATATTTTCTCCCTTGAAACCAGCATTTCCATCCTCAGATCCTTTCAGCCTGACACTATACTGAGGTTCTCTGTGGGTTTACTGACTTATTTTCTTTCCTTCACATTGATGCTCCCTGTTCTCTGCTGGAGCAGAACTTGTACCTGGGAGATGGTTCATTAGTATCTTTCTTCCGTTATTGAGGACTTGCTGTATGATATAGCGGCATCCAGCAAGGCATTAATAGCTGTCATCAGCTGTATTCACGAAGGTGCTCAGACAGTGCTACTTTGTGGTTAGGAGGCATGGAGTTTAGGCTGACCAAGAGCTGTGCATCTGTTCCATGTAAATTAAAAACTATGTACTCTTACCCTCCGTTGGAAGGCCAACTGTGATCTAAGGGTCAGAAAAGGTGTGAGACACTGTTGTGATCTCTTTTTTTTTTTAAAATACTAATTAATGCCCACCAACACCTTCCTAAATCAGTACAGTTCTAGTAATCTAAGACTGTGAAATGTGTAGTTCTCAAAAGTTATGGACAAACAGAAGAGCATATATAGCCTCATAGAGTCAAACAGAAACAGACTTGGATTAAAGATATTTTTTACTAGAAAAAAAAAAATAAATAAAAATGAAGTATTAAATCACTGCAAATTTAATTAGTCTCATTTTAGCTAGCTATTTTGCAGGGAGATGCCAGGGAGGATGAACAAGAGCCGTACATGCCTCTGTGATTGCACTGGTGGTATTCTGCTTGAAATATTTTAGTCTGGTACTGGAGCCTATAGAAATCCCAGTTTTAAAGGATATTGATAAAATGGGGAAAAGAGTTAAGAGAAGAGCCACTAAACTAGAATATATGAGTTTTTTTTAAGAATAAGGAGGTTGGTTCCCTTTAGGGAGAAAGTTGAGAAACCTTATATGTAGGTAGGAGTGGAAAAGCTGCTTCAGAAATTTCTTCAGTTTAGCAGACAGACAGAAGTCCAACAAAAGGCAGCTGCTGAAGGCTGAGGATGGAGAATTTGGCCATCTTCTTTGTCCAAGAGGGCTTCTGTTTACCTAGGAGACATAATGACCTTCTATACTTAGTCCAGCGTCACTGACACCCCAAAATGGAGCAATACAAGTAAAGTGAAGCTTGTTTTGTGATAATGCATGGGAAAGACCTCAATCTTACACTGGAATACATAAACTGTACATAGACTTTTCAAACAGTCATGTCTTTGTAGCAGTCACAGTTATCTTAATTATTTGGAATTAATTATTTCAAATAAACTAGAATTGATCATTTGGGATGGGAAAAAAATATGAAGTACAACAGCATCGAACTTTTCTATAGACAGTGTTTTTCAAAGTTATGTTTATTATTCCAAAAAATCAAAGACATAAGAGAGGATCAAAGTAGCTGTACTTCAGAATGACACAGAAGGAGGGCAGTGGGAAGAGAATCAAGTATTCTGACCTACTTAAAGGCCCCTGGGCTTTCTTTATATTTTATTTGAATGTATCAGCAAAGCAGTAGCACATGCCTAAAACCTAACATCTTTTTGGGTATCTTATATCAATGCTCATGCTTGTTGAGACTCAATTTCTGAAAATACATACATATGTAGGGCAGTTAGTATCACAGAAACACAGAATAATTTAGGATATCAGCAAGTTGTCTCTCTAGCCTCCTGCGCAAAGCATAGGTTGTTTTATGGGGTTGTTGCTATCCTGGGTACCTGTAATGGAGGATTTTAACTCCAAAAGACAAAATTCTGTCCTGTTAATGCAAAAATCTTATCTATATCAATTTGCCTCTGTTGTGAATATGTGTATACGAACTGATCATGAAAATACTTTCTTTTGCATTGATCTCTTTATTGTAAAGATTATGGCTGATTAATTACTGTCAGTATCGGACAATATTCAGGACCTGGTAAATAAATGCATGCTTAATGCTGTGATGTCTTGTAAATAATACTGATGTTACCATTTTCTAATTGTGACATTTGTGAACTTTAACCGCATTATAGCTATAAGTGTAGTGTTATTTTTTCATATTTATGTGCAACAAAACTGTCGTGGTTTAAACCCTAGCTAGACAGCTTTTTCACTCACTCCCAGTGAGTGGTGCCAGGCTGAGAGCAATCGAGGTTCCCCCCCCCCGGGGCTCTCCCCTTCCCCGCTCCCGGAGGAATGGGGAGGAGGATCGAAAGGGTGCAACTCCCACGGGTTGAGACAAGAGCAGTCCAGCAACCAATGTACAACACAAATCACCACCGCTACCACCAACGACAACAATGATAAGGGAAAATAACAAGAGAAGAGAATACAATACCACTGGCCAAGAAACGAGTCCCACCCGGAAGCCCGTGTCCTTCCGGGTAACTCCCAGTTACATCCTGGGCATGATGTGTTGTGGTACGGAATACCTCTTTGGTCAGTTTGGGTCAGGTGTCCTGTCTCTGCTTCCTCACAGCTTCCCTTCCTCTCTGGCAGAGCATGAGACTCACAAAGTCCTTGGCCAAACCAAAACATCACTGTTATCAGCTCTGCTCCCAGGCCGAAAGTCAAAACACTGCACCGCACCAGCTACCAAGAAGGAGAAAAATGACTGCTACTGCTGAACCCAGGACACAAAACAAACAAAGATCATACCAAATAAAGCAGGAATTATTATAGCTCTTCAGAAAAAAACAGACCTATGGAAATTACACTAAAACCTTCAGAACTTATAAAAAAAAACATGCTTTTCTACAAGTTTGGAATTCCTCAAGCTTTTATGAGAAGGATACCCTTCACCATTCATTCCACAGTTGTTCTTGAGAATTATAAACAAAACTGTCCTTTTTTTACTTAGTTTTCCTCTATGAAGCGAGTACAAGTCATTCATTATTCTGTTTGGGCCCTATTGATCCTACAGAAATTAGTTTTTGCTTTAAGTCTTGGTTAGAGTTTTTTGGTAGCTGAATGAAAGATTATGAAATTGTTTAGGGTGAGAAAAGTCAAAAAGCAGGTAAATATTTTACAATGGTGGCATTTGTTAAGACTGTGTCTTCTCTGTGCTAATGTACATATAATTCCCAACTATTCAAATTGCAGCTACCAATATTCTCTTGATCTGACAATAATATTTTTAGACCTTGAATTCTTCATTGATCCTCTTGTTCTGTTGCTGACTGCAGGATCTTATTAAGTTATAGCAAAAGCCTTACTGGCAATCAGAATTTTTCACAGCTATCTGAAGTCCCCAGTCTTTGGTGGTTTTCTGCAAATGGAAAACTCCTGTTTATGCAAAGTACTGGTCTGGCTGAACCATCTGCTCTTCTGTTTCCCTGAAAATTGTACTTCTCATAGGATGTTACAGCAGGAAAACTAACCATAAAGAGGAGCAGATGAGAGACTCAATTCTTACTTTGCTTTTACCACTTCTTGCAAAATGGAAGCTCTTTGTGAAGAGATTTGGGCCTGTAATTTGTCACATTTTAAGAACTGTTCAGATTTTTATGCAATAAAAAAAGTGGTTATTTACTTAAAGGTTTAAACTGGGCAAAAGTTACTTGAGTGTTATTTGGTTTAATATATGGGTTTGTGTTAAAAAATCTTCTCAAAATGGAATATAGAGCTTCAGACAGCTCAACTGAGCTATTACAGGAGTAGGATTTTTTTTCTTTTTTTAATGATGGAAAAACAGCTTCTCATTAAATCAAGCATCTGGGACTTTGACCTTTACAAGTAAGAAATATCAGAGTTGGAAATACTGCCTATCATTTTTATGTGCTATTTTATTTTGTTTATCCAAAAACACAGTTCTTCATTTTTAGTCATGCCATTGAATGTTGCAACCAGCAATCACATAGTTTAATCCCTGTCCTTTTTCATCTTTAGGTAAGAGAACAAGGTACCAAGGCACAAAGTAGACAAGATACCAATAAAACTGCCTGGTCTAAGTTTTGCTAGAATACCAGTCACTGCTTAACCAGTTGGCCATGTTTAATGAAGTTTCCAGGGAGCTGACTCTGGAAGGTATTCTTGACCATATTACTTAGATCAGGCCATTTACAAAACCAACATACCAGTATGACATTCAACAGTGCAATAAAAACTAAAAACTGGGGCATGAACTATGTAAGTTTGTTTTCAGCTGTTGAAATTACTCCTTTTTCTTTTACCTTCCCAGCTCAGTAATAATTAGTGAATTAGTGTGTAGCAAACATTTGTGATACACAATTTCTCCAGCTGTTGCCAAATTAAAAATGAATGCAATGGCCAGAAGGATTGCAACTCTTTAATTAATTTTGCCAGAATGGCTAACTTGATTTTTGCATCCGTAATCTCCGCGACGGCCGAGAGCATTCCCCGGCAGCCGCCCGCCGAGCCCCAGGGGGACGCAGGAGACCACGCAGCACTTCCCAGCAAGGCAGAGGAGGAAGAGCTGGACTCAGGAAAAGAGAAGCTGGTGGTGGGAGAGCCGGCAAGCACAGCAGCTACACCAGCCCCAGTGACAAGTACAGCAGCATCAACTGAGAGTTCTGAAGGCTTTGAATGGCCTTTGGGTATTCTTGGGACCTGCCTGCTGATTGTGATGGGGATCAGCATGTTGGCACACACACAGACTGTGTTCTACCCACAACCATTTTGTCTGATCTCAAAAGTTAAGCAGAGTCAGGTTTGGGTCTTGTCTGGGGTTAGACGACGATGCAGGGGTCCAAGAGATTTTCCCCAAGGCTGGACAGTCATGAGTGGCAGGGTGTGTGGGACAGTATGGGCAAGTATCTAGTCCACTGGGCCCCTCCAGTGCTTTGGAAGCATCGGAGATGGAAGGCAGCTGTATGGAGTCCCCAGCAACAAGCTGCAGAAACTGCTGAAGGGGAGAGTGAATTATTTTGAGCCTGGTGGGCCCATGGCACTTCAGGCCATCAGAGCAGAGATGCAACATAGAGATGGACTCATGATCGAGGGGTGGACTTAGCAATGGACACTATTGGCCAGGTTGTTCAGGAGCGTGAACACTGCACACAGTCTCTCCTGCTCTGGAAGACTGTTACAAGAGATGGAGCCTGACATCATGGACCAGATGGACTCAGCAGCTTTATAGGACTGGTCCATGCACTAAGATAAGAGTGCACTGAGATAAGAACAGTTTAGTAACTAAGGTATAACACAAATCACTACTGCTACCACCAATAATAATAATGACAAAGGAAATAACAAGGGAAGAGAATACAACACCTCAGCACCAGCCGACCGATAACTTGCCCCCCCTCAGCTCGACCAAACACCAACCGATACCTCCTCCAACCCTGCAGACTCCCCAGCCCTTCCGGCTAACTCCCAGTTACATCCCGGGCATGACGTGCTGTGGTATGGAATAGCTCTTTGGTCAGTTTGGGTCAGGTGTCCTGTCTCTGCTTCCTCCTGGCTTCCCCTCCTCCCTGGCAGAGCATGAGGCTCACAAAGTCCTTGGCCAAACCAAAACATCGCTATCAGCTCTGTTCCCGAGCTGAAAGTCAAAACACTGCACTACACCAGCTACCAAGGAGGACAAAAATGACTGCTACTGCTGAACCCAGGACATAGAAAAGTCTGGATTTGAAGGCAGAGTTGGAACTATTTCTTTTATTTTTTTTTCTTATAACAAAGTGTTTCGGTGGTCTATGTCCCAGGTTTTTTCAATTTGCCTGATGTGTAAACAGTTAGAGTAAATTTTGAAATGTATCATTTAGAACACTGGAACAGACCATTAATACTGTTTGTTCCAGTTTCTTGACCAAGTGAACAATGTTGCATTTTCTTCTGATGTTGTGCAACTCTGTGCTCTGTGGAGGGAAACATAAAAGCAAACTTGATGGGGAAGCCGTAAGTAGTTCCGGGTGGAGAAACTCTAACATTATTAATCACTCAGATTTTAGGCAGATGCCAAAACCATAATTCTGGAGCTGTACAACTAAGAGTGAGATCTTACATCTCTGACTAATTCAGCTGTCTTGAAAGAAGGTGTGATGCTTTTGCCAAAACTCATGTTTGCTTAAATATGCTGTAGGTATCATTTTGCTTGCAGGCTATGAAAAGGAGCAAAAGCTGACATAATTCTCCTACAAAAGTTTTGCAGCATTTTGCTTCTATATCTTTCCTTATGTGAAATTAAAGGCAAAAAGTGTTATTGGTGTGAATACAGCCCAGTGTAGGAGTTATGCATTTAATGAACTTCTGTATTGTATGTTATGCTTTTCTTTATGACATATAAGAAAATGCAATGCAATCTGCATGTTAAAAATATAACATTAAGCCTTAAGGCACTTGGAGAGGCATTAAATTACCTTGGAGTATGTATGTAGGCACTGCATCTCAGACCAAGTGACGATAAAATCACCATGTATTTTATACAGTCACTCATAAGACCTACATAAGTGTTTATTTTATGTCCTTATTGTACCTTTTTTTGGAGTCATGTGAGGATTTTCATGTAATGCAAAGAGCACTGATATAACTCATCACCATTTTTGTTGTAATTGTGGAGAAATTTCATTAAATGGAAAAAAATCATATGCCAGTAATATCAATAATGTGCTGTGGATCAAGGACATTTTATTAAGTGCTACAAACCACGACACTCTCAATTTCTTTGTTCCTTGCCATATGATTAAAAAAATTAAAGTCTTAGGTATTTTTACTAGGTTCTTTTTATTCATCATCTGGTACATTTTTCAAGCTTCAAGAAACTTGGTTTTTACTAAATAAAAGCAGAGATTCTTAAGGAATCATGTGACCAGAACACTTTTTTTCTTTTTCCTCCAAAACTCACTAGAAATCTGTGAAAGCCAGAATTTTTTTTTCCTTGTAAGAGCCTTCCTGTTATAGAAAAGGACAGAAAGTTGACCAAAATTGAAATTTCTTAGTTCACATTCAGATTCTTGCATAAACAGATAATCATAGTAGCTGGTAAGAAGATCAGTGGTGTAAGAGTAACTATGGTTGAGCAACCCATAATTTTTTGTTATCTTCAAAGCAATTCCTATAATTTCACTTAACAGATATTCATGATGTCTGTGCTAGTGAAATACCGAACAGGTTCCATCATCAGTTTGCTGTATGACTGTGCAAAGAAATCAAGGCACTTGCTGAGACCCTGGACATAATTCAGTGGGCAACCTGATTGAATAAGAGAGAACTCAAGAGAAAAATAGATTTACTGAATGAGGCAGAAGTCTAATTTAATCCAGTACCCAGGCACAGTCTTTTGATTTCTATCAGTCTGAAGCCCCAGCAGTTCCTGAATTTCGTACATCATGTGGCATTCTTATCTCTAAGACATTTTTCTTCCACAAGTTCTTTAAAGGCTCTTTGAAGCCATGTCAACTAGCAGCATCTCTAGCACATATAACTGTGCATTATCAATTAGCATCAGATAGATGTTCTTTTGTTGCTTTTTAACTTGTCAAATACACTTTAGTTCTGATTGTGAAGGCAATAACTAACTGTACTTTATTGCCTGCCTTTGTGTCACTAGTGACATTTATCCTCCTTCACTGTCTCTCTTTTCATGCTGAAAAGTCCATTCTTGAGCAGCAACAGTTTGTGCAGTCTGTCTTTATGTATGCAAAATCAAGATTGTTTCTTCCCACTGCAAATTGTTTATCCATACAGACAGAAACAGTTTCACTTCCCAAGTTATTTTTATTAAAGGTGTCATAGTTTAAGCCCAGCCAGTAACTCAGAACCCCACAGCTGCATGCTCACTCCTTCCCTTTTTCTCCCTACTGTTCTAGGAGGGATGGGTAGAAGAATCAAAAGAACGCAACTTCCACAGGTTGAGATAAGAACAGTCCAGTAACTAAGGTATAACACAAATCACTACTGCTACCACCAATAATAGTGACAAGGGAAATAACAAGGGGAGAGAATATAAAACTGAAAGCGGAAAAGGAGAAGAAAAAACTAAACACAAGTGATGCACAATACAATTCCTCACCACCCACCAACCGACATCCAGCCTGACCTGAGCAGCAACCTGGCCTTCTGGGTAACTCCTCCCAGTTTATATACTGGGCATAATGTGCTGTAGTATGGAATACCCCTTTGGCTAATTTGGGTCCTCCTGGCTTCCTGTGCTCCTCCTCACTGGCAAAATATGGGATGGAAAAAGTCTTTGATTGAGTAAACTTTACTTAGCAACAACTGAAAACATTGGTGTTATCAGCATTGTTCTTTCTTAGGTTAAATTTGAAAGCACTACTAAGAAGGAGAAAAACAACTGTTAGAGCTGAACTCAGAACAAAAGGATATCTCTTTTTCTCTTTTTTTTAAGTTCCCATATATCCTGTTGTATTCCCATATTTTCTCCTCACAGGCTACTTAGGGAGGAAAAGAAAGTGCTTTATGAAATCTTGCAGGTGACAGGTACGTTGTCATTGTCCCCAGCTGCAGTATTGCTTGTAACAGAAGGACCAAACTCCTACAGATGGATCTAACACACACTTGCCATAACACAATGCACTCTAGCAAACTACTGAATGCTCTTGTGAGTGAAAAAAATTGATGTTATTGCCATCCATCAGAATTAAGTCTTACAAGCAGCTCATAAAGCATACAAACAGGGAATTATCTGTTTTTTATTAAATAATCACTCCTCCTGATTTTCAAGGGAGAGCACAAAAACACCTCAAAAAAAACCCAACAAACAAGCGCAAGAAAGCTTCAGCTGTACAAGGTACTAAAAACCCCAGACTGGAGAGGAATATTATTCTTAAAAACACACTGTAATCTTGCACACTGCTCCTGATAGCCCTTCCATTTACAGCTGGTGATAAATAACCTGTTCTTACTCTCTTATCTACACAAGATAATCTCTCACCTTTTCCTGCTATTATTCTCCCTCCATGTTCTATCCCCTGCTTTTCACAGCTGCCTTTTCCCTTTGGTGGCTGAACTAACATTGTCTAGTTAAATTCAAAGCCCTTTTTTCAGTTTCTATTTGTCTTTCAAACTTGTAGTTTCTGGGCATTTGTAACCCAAAATTTGCCTATTATTTTCTAAATAGACCAGTACTTTCAGACCTTTTCCCACAAATCTTTACCATAACACAGTCTTGAGGGCAACCTTCCAAATGGGTGTCTGCCTCACACTCAAATTGAGTGTCCTTCCAAATGGGTGACTGCCTCACAAGGCATTAACCTCCTGACTGCCCCACCTCGGTTCTCCTGCTAAGATTCAAAGTAAGAAGCACTGATCACTAAAAATACAAAGATCATTAAGCAACTCAGTTACTGACTCATTGCACAGTACAGTTTCAAGGGGAGGTTATTCCTCATGTATGTTTATGAAAAAGAATTGAAAAGGAAACACCTAACCATTTTATTATTTTGTGTGTGCGTGTGTTTTAATACAATGCTGTTCATTTTTCTGCTTTTTGAAGAATTCCTCTTGGCATTTATTTCTATATGAAGGGAACCTTGCTACATGGATGGTCCCTGCAGACAATGTGATAGAAAGGTTCCTTTACTTCAGGGATGATTATTTCTACTTCTTCCTTTGCTTGACATATTTACATCTTAATGAAACACAGTGTTCAAAACAAATTAACCTTATCACAAGTACACCTCTCCCTGCTACTATTACTATAGACTAATTTTAGCATACAGTATTACATTATATGCATGGAGTACTTGTGCTCCTTAGGATCAATGCCAAAAGGCAAGAAATGTGCCTCTGAGACATGTTTAACTTCACAGAATTCAGAATTTCACCAGGTATGAAGGCCTTTTGTTTACATAATTTCACAAAGAAATCCAACTTGGAGTGACATCTTCTGGCTGGGAACATTGAAATGTTTCCTGTGTCAACTGACATTTTGAAAGCTGAGGAATGGCTCATAACTATCAGAAGAAATCAGACAAGATAGCAAGCTCAGGGAGGGATTTTCCAATGCAATCTGTAGATTAAAAAAAATACTAATTTTTAGCCTTCACATCAAGCTTCAGGTCACTATTAGTGATCTATGAAAAAGCTAGTATTCTGCTCCCTTTTCAGTGTTAATGTTGGCTGCGTAAAACAAAACCAGACACTGTCAAGAAGATAGCAGAAGGGATGGAAAAGCAAACTGAAGCCCTATCGAGCCTGGCCTTGAACACTGTCAGGGATGCACTTTTCTGTGCAACCGGTTCCAGTGCCTCACCACCCTCACAGTAAAGAACTTCTTCCTTATATCTAACCTGAACTTCCCCTGTTGAAGTTTGAACCCATTGCCTCTTGTCCTATCACTACAGTCTCTGTTGCATAGTACCTCTCTGGCATCCTTGTAGTCCCCTTTCAGATACTAGAAGGCTGCTACAAGATCTCCACACAGCCTTCTCTTCTCTAGGCTGAACAGCCCAAATTTTCTTAGCCTTCATTATCATTAGTTATTCACAGCAGGCCTCAAAAGTTATATCCTAAATTAGCTGTGAGTTTACAACACCAGGGAGCTAAGTTAGCCTTGATGGCTATCTTAGTGCTCTTAGTAGTTCCTTGGTGGTCTTAGCTGGTAAAACATATTGCTGTGAGAGATGTCTCCAAGTGCTGTGTTGAACCACACATGTACTGTCGCAGTTGTTTTCTCAATATGCAAGAAAATGTTTAGCTTAGGAGTGCAAAACAGCTAACTGGCTCCTGGCTGTTCACTGCTGTAAATAAACAATGGTTTATTAGAGGCTCACAAAAGCTTTTTGATCTCCTATTAGAATGAGCATTTAAGAGAGGGAACATTTAAAAAAAGAGCTGCTCCCTGAGATACGACAAACTACAGCTGAACTGGGATTTGTGAATGAGAAGATCATCTAAGTCTTGTTAGCTTTCCTGTTCCACAAATGTTGTAGGTATAAATGTAAAACAAGGCACATACAGAATGTGCCGCAATGGAATCACCAATAGAATTTCTCTCAGGCCAGTAACCTGAAAATCCCAGGGCAGCTTTCCCTGGATTATCAAGGGCTGAAGAGAATGGAGAACGAGGGTCACTTATTCTGTCAAGGAAAAGGATAGGTGAAGCATGATAATATATATATATAGTTCCTTACTCCGTCTCTTTCTCCTTCCTTTTCTCCCTTGCTTTTTTCTTTCCTTCTTTCCTTCCTTCCTTGACCACTTGAGCAGTCTTTTGTCCTAGTTCATAGACTTTCTGATTCTTTAAATGCACCCTTATTATTTTTAATATCTTCTTTTAATATCTCTATTGCTCTGGAGCTCTCTCCTGCAAACTCCTCCTTTGACTGAGATAAAGTTGTTACTAGTATAAGCACCTTCGACTTTGGGGAATTTCTGGACTTATTTTTTTTTAAATTTCCTCTGAAAAAATAAATGTGGACAGAACTAGAACCTTGCTGTCAATTGATCCAAACTTTTCTTATGGTTAGAATATTGTACATGAATCATTTATCTAAAAGAAGTCCAAGACAGTGTCACCTGTTCTTAGCTCATGGCTCAATTAATGAAAAATGAAAAAATCTTGTTACAAGCAAAAATTTTAGACTTTAGTCTCAGCGATAACTTTTATTGCTTAACAAGCGCTTTGGAAGTTAATATTTCATATAAGAATAAACTGCAGAAAGAAAAAAACTGCAGAAAAATTAGTCTATACTATAGCCAGATGTGTCACTGGGGTTCAGCAGCAGGCTCCTGTTGCTCATTACTGCAAGAGAATTTTTCTTTATTCTTCCGCCAATTATTACAGTTCAGAAGGTTCATATTTTAACTGTGGAAATGCTTCTGGTTTTACACTACCAATTAAAGACAATAAAATAGAATACTTAACACACCATTTCATTTTTCATGAGCAACACAGTTCTTAGTTCAGTTTCACTTACTGCTTTCCAGTCCTATTTCTGTAAGGCCACCCTGCATTGAATGTCACCAGTTACACCCCTGCTGTTAGTTCTTCCATTCTGTTGCCCATAGTCTTGCCATTATTTTACAAATACTTTATAGATTGGTGTGTTTAACTGACCACTGCTTGTCCAGTCTTTGATTAGACACTAATTGCATTGCATCCCAATTATTGCTGTTACCAATATTAGCACTATCTTCCTTATTGATCTCTCATTTTCTGCTTAATGATATTACTTCATCCACTGTCACATTTAAATTACTCTTCATTTTGGTGGTGTTTTATATCCCTTTTAAATTGTCCATCATGTTGTCTGGCTCTGCCATGCACCAGTCTCCCTCAGTACTACTTTGGCTGCAATCAGAGGTAACTGATGCAAAGAAGTTTAATGTAAATTTTAATGATCTAAGAAGCCTGAATGAAGTGCTTTTGAAATCCAGGCACTGACTAAGCTAAATACACCACAAAAAGATGATGGGGTGGTTTAGAAAAGTAAAGGGTCAATTTTAACAGTTATTTAAATTTGTGAAATTGCTTGATTGTTCACTGGTTAGAAAGAGACTGCTCCAGAAAAAGAATACTTAAGTTTTGTTCATCTGTTATTTATTATATGGTATAGAAAGGCTGGGCAACAAAGGTTAACATGGGAAACATTATTCCATGTTAGCTGTGCAAATGATAATCTGTAATACGCAGGTACTTGAATTAGGGACTAAGCCATTCACCAATAAATTTAAGACAATTTTTTCTATTGATTTTAAAAAATATTTAAGTTGGTCTGTAGGAGCCAGTCTGTAGAGTGTGATGCAGCTCTTGGTGAAAGTGCTGGTATGAATGCTTATTAAGGACAATAGGGGCTAGCTGAGTCGAGCTAACCTTCTGTACATCTTAGTGTTCTGTGGTCTTGTCTTGGTTTTAGTTGGGATAAAGTCAATTTTCTTCCTAGTAGCTGATGCAGTGCTGTGTTTTGGATTTAGTCTGAGAGTAATGTTGATGACACACCAATGTTTTAGTTATTGTTAAGCAGTGCTTACTCTAAATCAAGGACTTTTTAGTCTCACATGTTCTGCCAGTGAGGAGGGATACAAGAAGCTGTGAGGGAGCACAGCCAGGGCAGGTGACCCAGACTAGCCAAAGGGCTATTCCATACTGCAGCACATCATGCCCAGTATATAAACTGGTGGGTAGTGTGGCTGGAAGGGGCCGATCACTGTTCAGAGGTGAGCTGGGAATCAGTGAGTGAGTGGTGAGCAATTGTACTGTGCATCACTTGTCTTTCTGGGGTTTTATTCTTCTCTCTCCTTCTCCTTTTCATTACAATTTATTGAGGGGAAGGGGGAGGGGTGTTGGTGTTTTTGTTTGTTTTGTTTGGTTGGGTTTTTTTTCTGATTTTGTTTCAGTTATTAAACTGTTTTATCTCAGTCCATTGGTTTTACATTTTTTTTATTCTCTTCCCCATCCCATGGGAAGGAGAGGCTGCTTGGTACTTAGTTGCTGACTGGATCTAAACCAAAACAGGTCTCAAACATATGCATGCCTGAATAGGGTTTTGCACAATATTAAGGACAGAGGGTTGTCTTTCTCATTGGTTTCCTTACAAATTACACCAATCTTCTACAAGTTTTGACAATTGAGAAATGCATTACTTCAACAGTAGAGGTCTAAATCTGAATTTTTCCTTTAAATTTTTTTTAATTTTATTTTGAAAAATAGTTTTCAGGGTTTACTGTTTTTCTGAGTGATCAGACTGAATAAAGATATGTAATATGAATTATGAGAGTCTTATAGGAGCAAAGAGAGAGAAAGGTAAAAACCTATTTGAGAAATGATCTCTTCTCAGATTCCCCAAGAATATTACTTAAAGTATAAGATATGCTCTTGAATTCTTGAAGTACAAGAGTTACTCATGCAGCAATTCTGCCAGAAGTCCAGTTCTCAGTTCCCATGTTTAACTTGTTTTTTTTCTTACATATACCAGATGATGCTGTGAAGTGCCCTCTTCACACAGAAGGGAAGTCCCTCAGTAAAGAAACTTTTTTTTATGCTTCAGATTCTTGGTTATTTTTCCAATATCAGTTTTATGCAGTGGAGAGAGCTTTAGGAAGAAACCTCTGCTTTGAATTGGAAGTAAAATAAGATCATTGTAAGTTTCTGTCAGGAACTCAGCAAACACCTACTTATACCCAAAACAACTTTTGGGTTAACCTGTTACTGAAAACAACAAGAAGCTGTGAGTATTCCCGGCAGTAAATGGCACAATTGGCCACATTTTAGTTGTGAAGGGAAATTATGGCCTATAAAATAAGACTGACACAAGAGAAATGATATTTAAAACAAAAGGTAAAACAATAAGAGAGCAAGAAACCTTATTTTTTGATTTGTGAAGCTGTGTCTTGGGCCTAAAAGTTTCTGAAGATGACAGCACAAAGCTAATGATATCTTTCTGCCACAAAATCAGGATTAAAGCTGAGAAAATTGTTTTCAAAGAATGCATTCCAACAATGCTGCATACCAAGTGGGCATCAGAAATTTATCTTGTAATTATAAGCTACAGACACCTTTTAGAGCAAGAAGCTGCATAATATAATGAAAAGACTCTTTACTGAAATAATGCTGAATATACTGTGGAACTTGTTGACATATTCAGAGCTAGAATCCTGACTTTTTACAGAAATATCTTGTTGTGACAATCTGAGTCGAAAACTAAAGAAAAATGGTTTCCTCCTGGAAGTCTTCTGTGACCCTTTAATCCCTTTCAACCTCCGCCAGTTCAGAAATCCCAGCATTTACTGTTGTGATTCCTGCTTCCTGCAGTACCTCTTCCCACCATGCCCTGATCACTCTTTCTCTTCCTTACTGTTTAAATTGCTCCCATAGCTCCTAGATGCTGAATGGCGAAGAAGCATTTAATATGGCCAGTTCTGAACTACTCAGATACTGGTGGGCTTTTTGGCACCAGCTCAAATTAAATAGGCTACCTCAGATGTTCCTCTGGTGGGTAAGGGAAGGGGAGAGAGGAGCAAACTGAACAGAGGTCTTTCCCCTCCCTCTGTCTTCTATAAGAAACTGAAAAAGCAAAAACCTTTGTGATCTCTACTGAACTATCACATATGTCTGGAATTACCCAGTGCGTTCTCAAGTTCTCTGTGAAGTGAGGGGAGAAAGGGGCAGAAAAATAGTATTATTTAGAAAGCCTCATTTCCTTACAAAAGTTGGCTAAAAACATCAATACTTATGTTCTCAGTGATGATGCTTCTAACTAGATGCCGAACAGTACATCCAAAATGTCTGTTTTAAGCAGACTTTGCAGAATCTGGATTGTAAAGAGAGCATCCAAATATTAATGCCTATTTCTTCTCTATGTCTAAGTCTTCTCAAATGTGACATCTTTTGAGGCTTGCTGTATTATTCTGGAATAGACTGACTTAAAACTGCATGGTTTATGAAGAACTGAGTGAAATGTTGGACACCAATGGGCTCATTCATCTAGTCAAGAAAGGCATAACAAGAATCAATGGCTGGAGCTTGCAGCTAGACATACTCAAACTTGTAATGAGGCAATTTTTTAATTGCAGTGTAGATTAACTATCAAAGCCATCAAGCAAAGTGATGATATTTCTCCAGTTTTTGAAATCCTGAAATCAAGACTGACAGCTGTTTTGGGACATAAGCTTGAGCCTATTACAAGTTATTTGGCTTACTACAGAGCTTAACCTGTGAAATTGGACTGTTAACAAACATCATGGGGACACTTGCTAGGGCTCAGAACACTCCTGATAACTTTAGAGAAGTTTAGCTTTATCTTATTCAAGAATTCAACCTTGAGCTTTATCTTTCTAGTTCCAAGTTCAGCCCTGATATTGACTTTCTTCTGAGTATTTCAAGATGCTGCTGTCACAGATCCCTTGAGACTGCCCCTTCACTCTTCAGGTCATCATCAAAACAATTGTAAAGGAAAAAGTTGTTTCCTTTTCCCCAATTCTAAGAAAAAAAAACCACAAGCAATGGTGACATTGCACTAAACGTAACCTTGAGTAGAATTTCTCTTGGAAACACTCATAGAAAGCTTTCATTTATTATTTGAGCTAGTTATTGGCATCTCTTTTTCACCAGTGAGATCTGTCTAATCATACTTAAAACTTTGTCTAAAGGGGAAGGGAGGCATTTCAATGGCTAAAGAGCTGAAATTTTTTGAGGAGAAAAATGCAGTCTTCCATGAAAACACTCAGGGAAAGACAACACATTGAAAATCTTCACTTAATTAATGCCAATGAGTTTAACCTGACACACTGCAGAAATAAATCAAATTATTCTTACAGAAGAAACCTGGTAAATAAAGATTTGAGATGCATGACCCACTTTTGGAAGATGGTATTTAGTACTGCAAAGACAGAAATCGGCCTGTAATGAATCACATCACCAAATGAACTGCGAGTCTAACTAGCAGCTGATCTTAAGAAACTTTGAAACCACAACTTTTCCTTGGAAAATGCACCACCAGCTTGTCTGATTAAGCAGTTCTCCTAAGCACAACTGTGTACTCAGATCATTTAAATACCACATCTGCAGCAACAGGATTGACTTGCTTTAAGCCACTTACTTCGGGAGATACTGCAAGCATGGTTTTGGCAGTGTCTTCTCCAATGCATGCCCTGACCTTGAAGCAGCTCAGTGCACATGAAAACTGATGGAGCCAAAATTTCATTTCATTTATCCTTCACCTCTCTTAAACAAATATCAGCCAGTATACTGAATACAGAACAGATACAGTACAGGTGAGAGACTCTGATCTTTCCCCAATTCACCCTCTTGAGTACTATGAAAATCATCCCACAATATAAAGAAAATCACTGGTTTGCAACTGTGCTCCATGTGCTAATTCACTCTGCTTCTGTAGTCCCATGCAGATCCTTTTCATATTCACATAGTATGTCTGCAACTTGATACAGCTCCATAAGAAGAACAGCTGACATTTATGTGCATCACTAATCACTTTTGGCTCTTCAGCTCCTGTATGTCTTTTCTTCCTAAGGTGATATTCCTGTTACACACAGCACAGGTGTTACCATACAGCACAAGAGAGCCCAAGGATCAGTGTGAAGACCACATAGGTGGATCCTCTGCTAAGCATCTGAGATAATGAAGCGAAGCATTTTGTCTAGGAAGCTAAATCAAAAAACTTCACCTTTCCACCCAGCATGAAATGAGTTTCCAATGAACAGTGGAGCTGGTCATGCTCTGCTGTACTCCACAAGGGCTGACAGGGATGTGCCTGTATTTATGCTCCTTCTAGCCTTTGCGGAGCAAAACATGGTGCCAAGCTGTGCTATGCTGATGTGCCACTGGCACTGAGGGCCTTGTCCCTCTGCCAGAAAGGCAGGAGTCACCTTCTATTGTCCAGCTGAGGTACAGCAGGCTCTTTGGCAGCCCCTGCTTTGCAGGATCCTGCTTCCTGCTCCAAGGTAAGGCAAGCTGAGGATGTGTCGAGGGTTTCCCATTCACTGGCCTTGTGTATATAGGTCAGCCCAGTAGCATCAATTGCCTCTGAAAGGTGGGTCCCTGACAGGGAAGAAGAGTTCTCCACCACCCCATGTCCCACCAGCCACCCCTGTAGTATGAACTCCTCACATACAAACCATCATGGCTTTTCCTCATGTCTGAATATGATGGCTTGACATCCAACACCATGTACTTGACCAGTCACCAGGTCAAGATTGAATCAAACTGGGCAAGAAAGATACTTTGTGCCATAACCTCATGGGATATGCCATCTTTGCAGGGTGCTCTGTGTGTGATCAGCAAATTTATGCACCCATTGGGATCAGAGTATCATAGAATCATTGAATAGTGATTCTATCCCCCCCCATCCAGTCTAACCCCCCCATCCAGTCCAACCCCCCCATCCAGTCCAACCCCCCCATCCAGTCCAACCCCCTAATAAAGTGGGCAAAAAGTATGTGTCATGGGAATTTTTTCAAGAAGTACAGTTAGGACAAATATCTTACTACAGAACAATTTGGTAGTGATTTCACACAAGTAGAAAAAATACCCTGAATTTCTGTACCTAATGTAAAGTCAGACTGCATTTGATGCTGCTGTACAATCACTTTATTTGGGTGGTAGGCTTCATAAAGTAATCTAAGTTTCATAGGGGCTTATAACACAGATGTATTTGATATTTCTTCAATGGACTTCTATTGCTCAACTATTCTTCTCATAAGGCCAAAATAATTACATGCTGTTTCAAATGTGGCCCCATCTGTGCATTATGAAACACACAAATTACTGCTTTAATTTTATACTTAATTTTGAACAGGCATAACACCAAATAAATATGATTGGCTGGCAAAAGTATGGGTTTAATCTATTTTCCACAACCATTTGATGTTTCACTAGTCTCAATCAGATCTTTATGCAACATGCTGTTCAGTTGACAATGTCTCTCTGGCAACTTTCTTGCATTATTTTGAAATTTGAATCTCTTTTCCAGATTACACTTTTTTCTTTTGGTTTGGTTTTGGTTTTTGTTTGTGTGTGTGTGTGTCTAAGTTTAGAAGGTGATATTATGTATAAGTGTAGAATATAAATTCTGTGGCTGCATTCTGTTCTTGAATATTGTATTCTTGTTCTGTTTATGGATTGCCTGTCTTACCCTTTGTAAGTCCCAGCCTTATACATGTCAGTATCGTTTATTTTAGTATTTTAACAATGGAGTATCCCTGCAATCAATATAGGGGATACATTTTTCACAAAACTGCATCTCCTTACCCTTCTGAGAACACTCTATGACCACTTTGTGCACAGTAACAAACAAAATAAAGTAATTCCACATACATCAAAATATTCTAAAACTAGAAGATAGGCAGTAGCAAATTACAAGGGCATAAGAGAGGAAGGAGCACAGTCTTTGCAAGAAGGGGAATGCAGTTATTTTGCTAGACATTTTTTCACTGGCAGATTCAGAAGCCGTTTGAGTAGCCTGAAGCAACAGAGATCTGTAGATATACTAAAGTAACTGAACGTCCTTTAATGAAAGCAAACAGTGATGATACACTCTCCCTTAAGTACCAGGATTTTCCAATTTACAGACATGATTACTGACACCAAACACAAAATTTCTGTTCAGTGAAAAGAGTTCACATCTCTTACTCCACACTTGCAATAGTCATTTTTTCTGTATTCAGAAAGAGAGGAAGAGAAGATACATATTGATTAAGGAAGAAGACTAGAAAGAACATCAACATGAAAGCTTCCAAACATGCTGTAACAACTGCTACTCCAAAGGCTCAGGCATCCAGTCTACCACTTTTGAATGTGTCTAGCTGCAGAGAGATAGAGATGAAACAAGCAGAAGTATAGAGTTATCCACCTCATGGTTAATACTTCCATTAGCACAGATATTTCCTTAACCAGAGGGTGTATTCGGAAATATCTTAGATAGTAATTGGTGACTATATTATCAAAAATTTGTATAATACTAAATGGGAATCGCTTCATATTTTGGCTGTCTGCAACATTCTGTGATACTGCAATTACCCGTGTGTCATGTTTGAGTTTATAAATGTTGCCAGATACCTTTAGGCAATTTGTCACTCTCGTAGTGGGAGAAACACATTAGCTCCATCTTTACTGTGACATCCATTGCAGAAGGCCCCATTTACCTTCTCTAAGGTGAGCTTTAAACACAGAAGCAAAGGCAAAATGACAGAGCCTGGAAAGACAAACTGAAAAGACAGTGTAAGGGCTGGTTGCAATTCCTTTCCATTTCTGACACCAAATCCCAGTATTTCAGATCAGTGTTTTCAGGCACTTGGACTAAAATTACTGGTTTCCAAGAGCAAAGACAGTAAACAAAAACTCATCCCATTAATGGCTGTTTTGAAGCAATTCTGAGAAAGATGAAAACATAAGAAAAAGTATCTATTAGGAAAAGACAGGTGTCTTCTGTTCTTTGTGTGTGTGAAAGTAGAGGCTTGAATAACCCACAGGTGCTATATAGACATTCTATGTGTTACCGTAAAACTGTAGTTTATTAACCATAATAAGCTTACAGGAACATTGCGTAGTAACAAGTGCTATTACTGTTGTCAATGAAAGGATGCTGCATGAGAACAACATTATGGAAAGAGTTTGTATCGTTATTTTGGGAAAAAAAATTAAGCATGTTCAGTTTCATTTCTCCTTTGTTAAATCCTGTCAAGACTAACAATTGAATAACAATTGTTGAGTAAATGTTTAAGACATTTTGAAAAAGTAGACTTAGGATTAGAAAAAAGATTTTAGCAAATGATAAAACAAGGGAAAGAAGTGACAGCAATTTCACATATCATATGTGAGAATAACATGAATATATTTCAAAAGAGGTTCAACACAGGGTTGAGAGAAATTAATGAAGGAAAATTGGGGGATGAGAACAGAAAAGCAGAAGAAAATCACAAATTTTCATAATAGAACCTGTTGAGAGAGGGGTGAAAATCTAGCTGCAATGCTTATGACTTTATGCTTATTGAAATGACTTGCAAATGATGAATCACTTTTTTTAAACTTGGCCAGTGCTAGGTGCTTGACAGGAAGTCACAAGAATTCCTAAAGTAAAGAGCTGCAGAATAGCCTGAGTTTTTTTTTTTACTGTTCCCTATAAATTTGGTTATTTATTTGAGCTTATTCTCTGAACATGAGTTTACAGTCCTGAGCCGTTTCAACTGATTTAACTAGAAGATCAAATATCACATTCCTAATTAAAAAAAAAAAAAAATCTTCTTATTCCTGTTTAATGGGAATAGGGATGTTCTCTCCATCCACATAAATGCTTCATCATTCTTGATACCTAGTAAATTTTTGGTGTCAGTGATACTTTGTGACAAAGGATTAAAGGATTAAAAGTTCCTGAAAGGAAACACTGTTTTTCAAAACACATAATTTAACTTTAAGCTATATTAACTGAATGGTAGTTGTCAACTATATACTTTGCCTCATCAGTCAGTATGATTAGTTCTCCAAAGCTTCAGTGCTGTGGTGCATCTCTAATAGGCTATTGCTTAGCAAAAAGAAAAAAAAAAAAAAAAAGAAGAAATTTTTCAGTGGTTTGGAAAACAAATCACTATCTAGTTTGTTTTAAACCTTCGGGACCATACAGTCTGCATCTTCCGAATTTCAGTCGATCACTTTCTGAAGCCTTCTGTCAATACCTATTTTGATGAGGATTTACTATTTTCAAAATATTTATAGCTTCTTTTCAAAATGAAATCAATAACAAACATCGAACAAGAGAAAGAAACAGCATTAAATCTACCCTGCATTTCCCTTCCTAATGGAAACCCATTTTATATTGGATGGTGTCAGCTAGGAAGATCTTATAACAAACACCTGCTTTCAGATTTATCAGCAACCTCTTAGTTGCCAAGTACTCTGGATGGGTAATCAGTAAAGGATGTATCTTTTGGTTTGGGGTTGTTTTTTTCCAAATCATGACTTGTCCAGGAGCACTGCAGCATAACACACATGGCTGGAAGACTGCAGCCCTGAAAAACCCTTAAAAAGCATGCACTTTTAATCTCTCAAGAAGCAAATGATCTGCTTAATAAATGAAAAATATATCTTATCGTTGGTGTGCTTTTAAGTTACTTTAATAATACAGAAGAAAATTACATATTAATTGCTTGCAGGGATTTTGTTTTGTTATTTTTTTTTGTACAAATATTCAGTACAGGTGGGAATGCATATGGTATTTCTCCAGACAGATGATGCTACCTCAAAAGAAGGTTTCAGACTTCCACATAATGCAACTTGTAACTAATGGGGTTTTTAACCTATGTGAATCTTCTAGATTGGGTTCTCAGGGTTTGTCATGAATGGCATTTTGTTAATTGGTTCATCATCTCCTATGTCCTATACTATCTCTTCTGCAATGATGCAGCTGGACAGCTGGGAGGAAAACTTGTCCTGGCAGCTGTGCTTTTAATCAAGTTGATCCCCCTGAACAGAGTACAAGAGTTTTCCTATTGTGAAAATAACAAAGCATTCCAAGAGCAAGCAGGTTCCCAGGGACAGAGACAGGCAGAAGAGAGAGAGGTGTCAAGCAAACATGGAGGTGGAGGCTGCTGGCAAGGAGGAAACCTAGAGCCAGCCCTCCAGAAACAGTGGAAAGAAAAGCTTGTCCTTAGGATGCACAGGCAACTATGCAGAGTTTACTGCGTGTGCAAGTCCTTGGGAGTTGTTAAGAGAAACCCTAAGGACAAAGAAGACATCTAACAATGAACTGATGTACAAACTCTTGTCTTTGCTCTAGTCATTGCCCTGAGCACTGGTTTAATTAGTTCTTCATTCATCTAGTTCATATCTACTAAAACCTAGCTTCTGAGATTCAAAGTTAATTTTCCATTTTTTGTGTGATTTCCTCAAGGTAAAAACATAGACAAAATTACCCATGTCAACTCAGGATCCCCATAGGCCTTGACTATTTTTAGTTAACTTGTTAGCCCTTGGCCGAAGGCAGTTTTGACAGTAAAAGTGTAAGTGTATGGTAGGCATACACACAGAGAATCACCTTTCCTATATACTAATGGTCTAAGGTAAAGCTGATTTCTTATTGAGACAGAACAGCTTGATTTCATCAGTTAAGAACAATCAAAATGTAGAAGATAAAGAATGAATCCCCCAAAGGGCAAACAATTTTAAATATAATTTCCTATGAGTACTACAGCACTGGATTATCAATTAGCCAAGACACTTTCAGTACAGGAAGCTGATAAGGCAGCAGTGTAGCAGCTGGTGAAGGGGGTTTTGCAAAAAGCACACACAAGACCTTGCAACAATCTTCCAGACAGACTGAACAGGGCAGCAGTCATATTGGACTTATGACTGTTCTCAACCTTTTGTTAAAGGTAGATGTTCTGTGCCTTTTTCCTTTCCATTGAGATAAAAGACTGCAGTGGAGTCCTATGCACCATGGTAAGATCTTTGTTAGAGTATCTGATGAAGGTACATGGCATGCACTCAAAAAGTGGACATATTTCATTTCCTCCCATCAGCCCCTCAGCTGTTAAGACTAGAGCACATGTGTTGGGAGAAGAGGGTGGGTTCTCACTAATGCTGAGCCATAAAAAACTATTTCAAATTGTTGCCTGACAGACCATAGTTGGCATTGAAGCTGAGGGTGGGCTTCTGTCTCAACCTGGTCAAAAGACATATGTGACTCAGACCTGGTCAGAGTCCATACATTTGTAGCCTGGTTGGAATTAAGGCACAAACAAGTCCAGATGTGGAAACTCTTTAACAAACTCAGGTGTTTATTCCTGGAGAGATCAAAGCAGAGAGAGAGAAGGAGCAGGAGACAGACATGAGTTGCAAGCATAGTCACCACCCATGGAGATCCTCTAGGAGAGGATATGGTTCGAGACCATCTTAAAAATCTGAACGTGCACAAGTCCATGGGTCCTGATGAAATCCATCCGTGGGTCCTGAAGGAGCTGGCGAATGAAGTTGCCAGACACCGTCCATCATATTTGAGAAATCACGGCAGTTAGGTTATGTTAACAATGACTGGAGAAAGGGAAATATAACCCCCATTTTCAAGAAGACGAAAATGGATGACCCAGGGAATTACAGACCAGTCAGTCTCACCTCTGTGCCTGACAAAATCTTGGAGCAGATTCACCTGGAAGGCATGCTAAGGCACATGAAAATCAACAAGGTGCTTGGTGACAGCCAGCATGGCTTCACTAAGGGGAAATCCTGCCTGACCAATTTGGTGGCCTTCTATGACAGGGCTACAGAAGTGATGGACAGGGGTAGAGCAGTTGATGGTATCTACCTGGACTTATGCAAAGCGTTCGACACTGTCCCACACGACATCCTTGTCTCTAAATTGGAGAGACATCAATTTGATGGATGGACCACTCAGTGGATAAAGAACTGGCTGGATGGCCGCACACAAAGAGTTGGGGTCAATGGCTCGATGTCCAGCTGGAGACCAGTAACGAGTGGTGTCCCTCAGGCATTGGTGTTGGGACCAGTGTTGTTCAACATCTTTGTCAATGACATGAACAGAGGCATTGAGTGCACCCTCCGCAAGTTTGCCGATGACACCAAGCTGTGTGGTTTGGCTGATACGCTGGAGGGAAGGAATTCCATCCAGAGGGATCTCAACACGCTTGTGAGGTGGACTGATGCCAACTTCATGAAGTTTAACCATGTCAAGTGCAAGGTCCTACACCTGGGTCGGAGCAATCCCAGGCACAGCTACAGGTTGGGAGGAGAAAAAATTCAGAGCAGCCCTGCAGAGAAGGACATGGGGGTGTTGGTTGATGTGAAAATGAACATGAGCCGGCTTCAGTGTGCACTTGCAGCCCAGAAAGCCAACCGTATCCTGGGCTGCATCAAAAGGAGTGTGACCAGCAGGTCAAAGGAAGTGATCCTGCCCCTCTACTCTGCTCTTGTGAGACCTCACCTGGAGAACTGTGTGCAGTTCTGGTGTCCTCAGCATAAAAAGGACATGAAACTGTTGGTACAAGTCCAGAGAAGGGCCACGAGGATGATTACGGGACTGGAGCACCTCCCGTATGAAGACAGGCTGAGGAAGTTGGGGCTGTTCAGCCTGGAGAAGAGAAGGCTGCGTGGAGACCTCATAGCAGCCTTCCAGTATCTGAAGGGGGTCCTTAGGGATGCTGGGGAGGGACTCTTCATTAGGGACTGTAGTGATAGCACAGGGGGTAACGGGTTGAAACTTAAACAGGGGAAGTTTTGATTGTATATAAGAAGGAAATTCTTTCCTGTTACGGTGGTGAGGCACTGGAATGGGTTGCCCAGGGAGGTTGTGAATGCTCCATCCCTGGCAGTGTTCAAGGCCAGGTTGGACACAGCCTTGGGTGAGATGGTTTAGTGTGAGGTGTCCCTGCCCATGCAGGGGGGTTGGAACCTGATGATCTTAATGTCCTTTCCAACCCTAACTATTCTATGTTTCTATGATTCTATGGATCCAGCGGCTTCTTGCTGGTCCTCTTCATCCAAGGTGTTGCAGGTGGTGGGAGCTCACCTTTTAAACTGATTTAAACTTTTAAACTGATTTAAACTTTAAACTTTTAAACTGTTTTAGAACCCTCTTATTTTCACATTCTTTGGGGTGTTGTACATAATCTGCATGTTTTAGTGAACATATGCAGAGTTCCAAAGTTGGGTTACCATAAGGGTCCTCTGGGTGGTCCCACATATTGTGCCTATCCTTTGAGTCAGCATATTTTCGCTGTCCTGTGCAGGCTTATCAGGTTTGAACAAGGGGTTCAGAATGAACCTGCCTATACAGTATTGAGAGCTAACATCCTTGTTGTTTGCTTTGTTTGTGGTGTTTGTTTGTGGTGTTTGAGACAAGCTCAGTTTTCAGGCTCTCACAGCTTCCTGCCTGTATTAGCTGACCTGCCACTGTTGCCACAGAAAGTATCAAGGAAACACAGAACTGGACTTTGATAGACAAAGAGAATTGAGGATGGCAGAGTTGTTCATGAGGAAGAAAGAATAGATAACAGCAGACAAACCTAATGTGTCAGACCTCTGGCTCCTTTGGAAGTTGTATACTATTAGCCTTTCACTTCCAAATTTTTAGGTTACCAAGAGTTTATAGAAATTATTTGATAAGATATGCATTGTAACTAGGCAGAAAAAGACATTATCTTAGTAGAATGGGAAAACAATCTTTAAGTGGTTAATCATATTGCTGAGCAAGTCCTCACTCTTGCCTTTCTAAAAAAAACAAAACAAAACAAAACAGAACCCCAAACCTCCAACAAATACTCCAGTAGTTATCTCTATAGGAAATACTAGATTTACCATGCAAAAAGTAGAACTTTGGAAGCTCAACAGAGGCTGAAAATCCTTTTTCGTTATTATTTTTTAGGAGTACAAAATGAATTTGGAAAGCTACAGAGCAAAACAGAGATGATTCTAGGAGAAATTTATGTGTGTTTCCTTTTTCTTGGTAATAGACCCACCATAAAGCTACATAAATTGAAGATGTGTAATATAGGTGACAATATAAGTAACACAATGGTAAATAAACATGAGTTTTGGATGATATCTTTCACAGCATGAAAATCAACAAAGTTGAAGTTATTCCACTTATGTTTAGACTAAGCAAACATGTTAACGGTTTTACTTTAGATTTTATAAGGTTTAGATTTTACATGGTACGAGAAAATCCAAGTTGTCCTTGACTGTCCTAGCTTTTGAAGCAGAGATGGCTGCCTGATAAGGAGTAGTGCCAGAGGGCATGTGCAGTGAGCACCACTGCTGAAACTGATGACACTGTAGGAGGCATCTTACTTACAATAAACTCTGTCAGGAAATACAAGACACCAAAGTTAGATACTGATGCAGCCATTTTCTGCCAACATGAAAAGAAGCTGAAGGAAGTGATTGGAAAGGTGACAACAAGGTCAGAATGCTGAAGGTCTAACACTTCTGGGGAAACATCCAACATAGAAATGAAACAAGAAAGCAGTTCCTTTTAGGTACCACAAGATCTTGAGCTAATCAGATTGAGCACCTTCAAGAGAGGAGATTTGTCTGAGAGAAATAATTATAGGCTCCACTAGGAACAGGACAAGAAGTCTCCCACAGAGCAGTATCTGGCACTTCATTCAGCCTTGAGATCACACTCAACTTCTGTGATTCCTCCTTTCCCACTTTCAGATCAGGAATCACTGCAATAAGGATCCTCAAGAAAAGCATATTTTCCCTTTGAAATTCAGGTGTTTCCCCCTTTAATTTCAGCAGTACAAGAAATGCGGCATAGGGGTAGGTAAAAGTCTTCCAGTATGCCAACTGCCCATTGTAAGCTGAGGAGACCTACAGAGATCATGAAATTTCAAGAAAGTATTAACTCTTGTAATATAATGTTGGTAGGGGATACAGTTTCATTCAACCAGAGTTGCACAAAGACCTGACCTTTTTATCTTTGGTGTAGAGGGTCTAGCTCTCAATGGAGATAAGCTTAACTGAGGTCTTTTATTGATTCAAAACTCTTTCCTTCATGTGGTTTCTTCTTAGCAAAGAAAAAAAGTTCAGTAGAGAAAAGTAAAGTACAAAGTTAAAGGCTGGTAGCTGAAGGCACTAAAAATATCAAGGTTTCATGGCTGTGGATGTCATGGTTGCTCTCAGCTGCTGAAAACAAATGTCAAGAACTGACCACTGATAATTTTTAGTGGCCTTTGGTTTCATCCTGAGGTATGATCTCTGTTTACTTTAAGAAAGTAGGATAGGGCTTGCCAAGTAAAACAGAAATGGAGAGATTCACAGTCGAGTAGAGTTGGCAGCATGTGTCCCTAGAAACAAGCATTTTAATGAACACTTCAATACCATTCCTATAGTCAAAGCTCTCTGAAAAGCACAGCTAACTGTGTGTCACAAAAGTGGTAATAAAATGCAGCCAAATAGAAACAGAGTCAAATAATAGTTATGTAAAGAGTAAAACAAAGATAATATTTTTAGTCCTTTTTCTGAACCGCAAAACAGACTGGCGATTCAGTTGATAAAAAGAACTAATTACTCCGATTCAAGGAATCCAAGGAATCCTCAGGAAATGCACATTATGAAAAAGACCGTCTGTTCATACATGTTCTGGCAAGGTCTCAGGTTTTTGGCTTACTTGTCTGAAGGAACTAGCATAATTAGAATACCTGACTAAAGTTAAGTAGTGTCATGAGTATCATGTCATTCTTCTAGATAAAGAACTAGATTGTGCTGCAAGGATAAGGCAGCAAGCAAATGAGGAGACTGAGAAATGTGACTGTGGGGCAACCAGAAATTATTTAAACTCCAGGAGCAGATCCTGTGATTCCAGCTATCTTGGATTCAAAAAGGATTTATAAATAAAGTAGAGAAGCTTGCCTGCTGCAGACTTCTGGGATATCAAAATGCAAGAGCACTGCTACTCTAGCACAGAAAGACATAACCATTGTGCAGAGGCACAAAACCTTCAATTCCTTTCAGACACATTTAGCTATTATTCATACTGAAGTACTAACCTTTCTCACCTTTGTGCTTCCTTGCAAAGCATCACAGGAAGGTAGTGAAAGGATGTCTTTAATGATACAAGAGTCTATTGCAAAACTCAAAGACTTTAGAGATTGCAGGAGTCATAACTAGTTCCACACACGACATGTCCCAGAGGAGTATGGAAAGTGGAGACAATAAAGGACAAATGCAACACAAACAGTGCTCAGGAAATGTCACAGTGAAAAGATGGGAGTTTGAAGATATAAAAATTTCCCCTCAGAGCAACATATTATCCTCAGTACAGTATTCAGAGTGCAGGATATAGCCCTCATAACCCTCCAAAATAACCACAATGAATCACACTGAGCTTTACATATACGCCTGTACTTAAGCTGTCTATCAGCTCTGGTTTACATCCCTGCTATGTGCCAAATACAACATCCTAGAAACAATCCCACCTGGTACTATGTAGAGAGATCATGAGATCTCTTGTACAACATAGTGACCCAGTAACTGGATTTACAATGACAGGCATAGGTCACACCCAGGTTTTCCTTTCTTTGTCCTTTCTCAGACTATAATTAGTGTCATTCTCTGAAACACCTGTTACAATGGATGCTGGAATGGACTATTACAGTATAAGCTACCTACAGGAGAACCTTCTTCCTCATCCATCACTGTAGCAGAGGCGATGTGTGCTGCAAGAAAGCAGGAGGCTACATTTTACAGCTAGAGTTCACAAGAAAGGGATCAGATCTGCAGGGAACAGCTTTCCTTGAATCAGAAAATGCCCTTTTACACATGCCAGCAGGAAAATTATCTCACAGTGCTCCTTTCTGAACTATGTAAGGTTATCAGCCTGTTCTGTAACACCTAAGGGATGTCCCAGCTTTTCTCCTGTAACTGTTACAAGGTGCTATTCATCACTAAAGGTTCATAGCTGGAGTTTAAAAACATCTATAAGAACACAAAAATCATGCAAAAAATCCACCTCACATTTCTAAAAAAAGGCATTCTCTGGTTTTGGTCCTTGCTCTCTGAAAGAGGTTAGTCACAGTCAGACTTTTTCATAACACAAGCCAAAATTTTCTACAGGTGTGAGTGAGTCAACCTTATGCTTTTAATCACCTTTCTCATCAATGGACTAATTCTGATTGTTATACATCTGGAGCACTTATGATGCTAACCCTCACTGCTGGCATTTTCTGTGAAGGTTCAATGCCACAACATAGTCTTTGTCTTCCTAATAGTACCCACACTGTTACGCTGCAGGATATTCAAGTCAAGCACTTGACAAAAAGCTCCTCCAGAGGTGCCATGTGTGGGATGCCATAGTAATTCCAGAGACAGCCAAGAGACACAGATATTTTCTCCTCCACTACTCTGTCAGTGTAATCTAAATGAACCGATGACTGTGGGGAAGAAGGGTAACAAAATATTGCACCAGGGAATCTGTGGGTTTTAGTGACAGTACTGTGATGCTTAATTACACTTCCTGCTAATCTCCAGAGGCTGCAAGTACTGAAAATGCACACTCAAGCACACATACATGCAGAGGAAAATCTTGCAAGTTTAATAGAGGTTTGTTATGGAGTTTATCCACAAGGTCTCATGTCTGCTATGCTGAAAAGTGAAGTTGCCATGAACTAAATATTAACTCCTCTGTGCTCATGGTGATCACTTAGGTCTTGAGAAGGTGTCCTGGGTGTCTTCACCACTTCCAGCTGCTTGTCCTTTCCGCCAACACTGGCCGACTCCACTATGTCCTCCTTCTAGCCCTGTCTTGTCTGTTGGCCCTCAAATCTCTGAGCCAGCACAGGATTTAATATAGAGGGACATAATGTCATGTACTCACAGGCTGACTGGCTTCCTTCCTGCAGCTATAGGCTATTACCATTGTGACCACCCCATCCCTCTCCCTGCTAGCCCCAGAGCCAGCAGTGTTGCATGAAGGATTCCACATGTGGTGCTCTCTTCTCTTGCTGATTTTCCAGCCTGCTCTCCACAGCAGCTCCCATCCCTTGTCCTGCTGTAAGATGCAATAAACACCCACTGGCTCTGTCCCCAGAATCTGCTGCTCAGTTTGGACTTGGGCAGGGATGGGGAGATCACAAGAGACCACTCCCTGTTCCTGCTTTTCTTTGATGCTCACTGACACCCCACCTCACCCCCACTCCCGCATTCCCAGTACCTACCTGTTGTCCTCTAACACTTCTGTAAAACAGTCATAAGTCAAGAAAAAGCAACTGGCTGGTCAATACGTAAACACTTATCTTTATCTATCTCACCCATTTTCCTTCCCATTTCAAACAAAAAGCCTCAAGGATCTATCATGTCATAGCTATTCTATGAAAATAATTTATAAATAAAATGGAAGTGTTTGCCTGCGGCAGGCTCCTGTGGCAGATCAGGATGCAAGATCCATGTGTAGACTTCTCAAGAGTGGATTAAGCCACCTTTCAAACTAGATTCTGCCCTTGTGCTGTCATTTGACAACCACAAGTATCTCATTTACATACTTTGTTAGATGGCTTTTCAGTTTTCACAAATCTTCTAAGTTTTAACCAAAAGTTCAATAACCTAACCCTGAATTTGTTATAAAATAGTATTTAAGCTTTGTTCTCCAGCTGTGCTTATAATTCTCATCTGATATCTGTATCTTACTGTGATAGGTGATATGCAGAAACAGTGTAGGAATGTCACAACCCAAAAAAGGATGTACTAGTAACACTTCCGCAGCTGGAGAGCTAAACCAGCAAGATAGGCCAAGAGTGGCTGCAGAGGATGACTGTGCAATAAAAACAGTGTTGACCCTCACTCGTCTACTTGCAGCCCTGCACCTGCATGTCCACAGTTATCAAGGCTTAGAAAGAAAGTCTAAGCCTGCAGTTCGCAAGCCTGTTCATCTAAATATAACTTTTAGACGTTAGGAATTTGGACAATGTCTCATGTGAAAAAGCCCTAGCCAAAGTTTTACAATTCAATTTCCAGCATCAGCCACGCAGGTCCCTTGCGACTCTTAACAGAAACCTGCATCAGGTTCAGCCTTGGCACTTCTGAAGTTCAGTAGGCCCATTTATTTAAGATCTTAAATATTGACTCAGAGCTGAGCAAATGCTGAGTCTATCAGTAAAGCAATGACAATTATTGTACTGAAATGAAGGGATTTTTTTACAGCTTGTCATACAGATTTTAACAGGGGGGCACATCTTAGATGTTTATTTTGATATTGCTTCTTCCGATAAGCAATATATCGGAAAATATATTCCTAGTAATCAAAGGCACAGGCTCCTTTAAATGTGAAAGCAGGAAAGAAATGTGTGTTTAAATTAAAGCCCCACAAGTGGTGTTAGAAAACATGAAAAGACCATGGCTGACTCTAATATGATTTATACTACAGACAATGTTGCTTCATGCCATCCATATTCCTGCTGCTTCAGGGTTTTTCACCTATGGCAATGCAATGAACAGTGCTTTCCAGGGACTGCATCACTGGCATTCCTGCAGATGTTATAAGACAACCACTCTCATAATTGAGTTTTGCAAAAATAACAAACTGCTGCTAACCTGCTGCTGAATACTAATACAATAACATACAAAACCTGTTGTTCCATTTAAAAAGAGATACTCCTCAAAACTCTCTAAAAGGTTGTGCCCTTGTTTCAAGTCAAAAAAAGAAGTGTAAACCACAAAAAATTTGGACTTTATATATCTGTAGCATCACAAAATACGTACTGCTTCAGGATTTTAATTATGTGTCTATATGATATTCATATCTATATATGTATCTATATCTTTAGATATATCTATATATGTATATATACATATCTATCTATGATATACATATCTATAATATACATATATAAAAATATATAATATATAGTATAAATTATATATATGTATATACACACATATGTAAAATTTAAATCCTAAAGCACTAGGAATTTATTTTTTTTTTTCATTTTCAAATGTTGATTTACCATTACATTTGACTAAAATTAGTCTTAAGACCCCATTCCTGTAAACACAAAAAGCTGTCATTTCAGCTAAAACTTTAATAATTTTTCTTAGCAAAATGGAAACTGAAACCAGAATTCATCCTCTCCTCAACATCATGCTGGTTATGAGGCTCAGGATAAGCTTTGTTTTGCTATTCTGAGTATTCATCTTTTCTCTGGATTCTCACAAAATCCACCTGATAACTCATCTGAAGAGCTCTAATTAATAAGCCAAAGTGGCTTGACTGCTTGGAAACAAGCATATACGACATCATATGTGCAAAGTAGAATGTTCAGTGATATGATCAGTCCAGAAGTTCTTTTTTAAATCTGTCCTAGTCTGAGTTATTTTCCTTGAATATGTCACTGCAAAATTGCACAGGCTTTCCAAAGCTTGAAATTAAAAAAATCTGAGAAGACTGAAAAGCCATCCTACAAAGAAAGTAGTGTAAATGAATTCTTTAGTAGAAATGTTGACTACAACCATGACAAAATATTTTTCGAAAACTGTGCTGAATTCTAATATAAAAGAAAGAGATCAGTTTTAAATATTTAATTTTCTGAAAGGCATTTTCTTAGCCAAACGAAAGGTCACAATTTTGAACTTCCCTAGAAATCAGTCAGTCATGCAACCTTCCACCCATACTAAATCTAGGTCAGAGCATTGGCATAAGTTCCTATCCAATCAGCTATAAACCTAAACTGCTAATATAAGGATATAAACACTAAAATGCCAATAAAATGCATTTTCAAGAAAACTAATATTTAATATTTCACCATTTTGCAATGAATCAGTCACAGTTTCGCTTGATGACCGAGTTCTGTACATATCTTCATAGAAGAAAAATTACCATGGAGAAAAAAGTATTAGAAAAAAGTTTTGCTGGACTTCTGGGAGAGGAGTTCCCATATTGGACAGTTGGTTTTGGTCATAAAAGGCAGACTATCTCTATTTTCTTATGTATCATTCTGTTTTGTTGGTGTAATATATTTTTCCTGAAAGATTAAAAATAAGGTCTGTCACCCATGCTCATTATCTAGCTCTTTGAACCTGAGATCACCCCCCCAGAAAATTTTCATTACAAAACATTCAAACTTCTTTTGAATGAGGTGTTTTGGAATTTTCACCCTCATGGGGCATCTCAAACCTCTCCTTAAGGTATTTTTTTTTCCTAGAAATACCTTAATTTCTAGAATGAGAAATCTCTTTTTACTAATTCACGGACAAAACTTAGCAACAGTTGAGTGCTGTACTGAGCTTCAGGGTAAGGCACAAAATTTCATTGCATCTGTTTATAGTTTTCTCTGGCTCCAACAGGACAGAGAGCCCTTCTGTATATCTTCACTTTCTACCTATTTCTTACAGTGTTGGTTATAACATGCATTTAGTTTCTGAAAGTTATTTTGTACTGTTGGAGAGCTTATAAACCTTGGTGGGCCACTGTGCTTTCATATCCTCTAAATTAGATTACTAGAACAGATGCAGCTTGACACTCTAATATGTCCCAGAAGCCATAGCAAATGTTTGGTGGTGCACCTGATGAAACGACTTTTATCATGTGCAACTGTGTTGTGACACATCAGAACTTTAATATGCTTTTAAATCCAGTTTGAAGTACATTCGCTCTCCTTTAGAGAATCCCATGTGACTACTATCTCAAAGAAAATTGCTCTCTTTGGGCTCTAACACAACAGCAGAGATCAACTAAAGCACTTTCAAGCGTGGCCTACAACTCATCACCTAGCCTGTGGACACCACAGACTAATTCCCTTTGAAATTAAAGTAAGTTAGGAGTGTAAAGGGAAGCATCCTTCAGAAGCTAAAGGTAAGGCATTTCAGAAAAGTATATTACATGTTCCACCATACTTTCCAAGAATGCAAGCTTGTGGGCTTAAAGTGGATAGGGCACAAGCCACCAGATGGTAAGAACCCTGTGCTCGGTTAATGACAGCGCTCTTTGGTTATAGTCTCTGTAGTCAGTAAGTGGAAGTTTTTTGCTGAGACAGGCACAGTGATGGGGTCACTCTGAAGAGGAGGCTAGGCTCCAACAGTCTGCCAACATTGTTCGCTATGAACACATGCAAAATATCTCTACAATAGAAGCACTAGAAAGAAATCTCTGAGATTTCCACAAGACCAAAATAATATTGTTTAATTCTTAAAATAAAGGGAGATATAACTCTGAAAACACAGTCAGCTCCCTGTTATATGTGGGTAATGTTTATGGTGTGTGGGTAAACTATGTGTAGATGACCAACTCAGCTGCATCCAGGTCAGCAAGGCATAAGTGTGTTAAACTCACTTAGCTTAAACTAGTCGTCCTGGGTTCAGCAGTAGCTGTCATTTTTTCTCCTTCTTCGTAGCTGGTGCAGCACTGTTCCCAGGCCAAAAGTCAAAACCAAAAAAACCTGCTCCATCTCCGACCTGGGCTGGTTCACCCCTCCTTAGTCAACCTGGTGTATCCCAGCTCCCCGGAGCACCCCAGCTGAACCCAGGTCAACAGTGAATGCGATTATGCTGCTTCTGGATCTGTCATAGGCCCAGCAACAACGTTGTCGATGAGAGGTTAATTCCAAGGTAAAAGATCAGCATTTTTTTATTTCTAGCTGTGATTTGAGCTACTAGTTTTTCTGAGTGATGTAAATTAAGTGTAGGAAACCTAGTAATTTCCACTACAGTGCAACTGGATTTTCCAATAGCATTTTACTCCTGTGTACACTAAAGCCATGCTATTCCTTAAAAATTGTTTTTTAAATAGTACAGCGCAGGTACCCTAGGCTTTACACATTAATTCAAAAGCTCTTCTACAAAGCAGCAGTGCATTAAACTGTGCTAGAGTTTATTGCTAGTAAGAAAAAAACTATCAAGCTATGGTCATAACAGCCTTTACTTAAACTGCTGTTTACAGTCTAAGTCACCTGGAACAATGGGTAAAATCAGAGAACACGGCATGAAGAATGTGGGTTTTTCATCAGCTGCTCTTTTCTTTTAATCTCAAAAAACTGCTTAAATCCTATTCATGGAGGGCGTGCTTTTAGCCTCAAGAGAGTTACAGGTTTTCTGGTCTAGTTGTGCAGTTTTTAAAATAATTTCTGCAATTTGTCCAGCATAAAATGTGTTTTAAAATGAGTACCTGATCACAGGTTATTTTATGAAGTAATCTGGCCATTTACTTACCATTTGGAAGCAGATTTGGATGAATATTTTTTAAAATTTCATTGGTTAAGGCACACCACAAGCAGAACACAATTGCAGTTGTTGCTGCTTCAGGTGAAAGACGTGGGTAATTGATATGACTCGAATTGACCTGTTACTTAGTTTTCAATCCATTTACAATTTTAAAGTACTAAAGGTCAGCAATGTTTTCCCCCCATAGCAAGCAACTGTTATGTTTCATTACAGCCATACAAATCCTCCCCTTTGTCAGTATCAGTGGGTTTACGGAGAATTAAGTGTTGAGAGGAAGAATTTCTCAATACCAGGATTAGTTCTGCAAAGCTTCCAGGAGCCCACTGACAATGAACAGCACACTCAATATGAAAAGTTCTCAGATTAGGTGCTAGGACTTAACCAAAATTTGTTTCTTGAGTTGACATATTTTTTCACAGTTTTTTCTGAGCATATTTTACTTTATTATTTGTTGTGAATGGTTGTTAAGATTAGCAAAACTGCTGAGTGACACTTAATTTCAAGACCATAAAATTTTAGTGGTCTCTACTGTATGTAGCTCTGACAACTCTAATTCATGTAAAGAAGCTTAACTTCTCTTCCAGAAATAAAACACAGCAATGAAGATCCTATCCTTTTAAGCCTCTGGACTGTCAGGTAAAGGATATAGATCTTACAGTGCTTACCCAATGGCAGGCTTCTCAGAAATAAAGCTGGCAATTAAGTGAGCTTGAAAATTAGATAAGAGAAAATTCCAGAGTCACCATCAATACACTGATTACAGTCAAATGACTGAAAGTTGTTTGTTGTGTTAAAATGAGAATACTCATATCAAGGCTGGGGGTGTTGGCAGAATGTAACAAGTAAGTATTTTATGCTAATTAGAGGATGAAGAGTTCATCTCTCCATCTGTCAAGACCTTTCATTGCACGCGACCTGGAACTCGCTCTAGTACAAGGTCAGCAGAGCCAGCTGACCAGTTTGGCAAGAGCCAGGATTCGAAGCCAGTGCTTTCGCATCACAGCAAATTTCACCCATATGAAGCCATTTCTGAGTGTCCAGATCCCACTTCTGATAAGATCCCAGTCTTAGTATAACAAAGGATTAGGAACGGTGAATTTATGAACTCACAGGCATACAGGTTTTATAATCTGCAACGGTGGCATTAGTACAAAGGTACCTAAGGCAGCATAGCAGCGTTTCACAGAATCACAGAATGGTTTGTGTCGAAAAAGGTCTTAGAGATCATCTAGTCCAACCCATTTGTGACAAGTACAGCTGGCATTCTCTGACACTTACCTCTCCCATCCAGTTTCCCATCTCTTATAATTTTTCCAAACCTGAACCAACTATACCAGGTGTCTGCCAGTGTTTGAACACTAAACCAAAGCTCTCAGCATGTGTTTTGCTTTGTCTTCTCCATCCTACACCTAGTGATTCAGAGACCTTAATTATTTCAATTTGACAGCATTCCCAATTACCTGCTCTTATCTTTTCTTTACCCATTAGGAAGTAAGGCCCAAAGAAGTAAAATCCAAAGCTGTCAAAAGCATTCACTGATGAGAGCACTTAATTTAACAGCATTAGAGCATCATCCTCCTGAACACTTAACATTTCATATGACCTTGCATGTTCAAAGCACAACTTGAAGTGATTTCAGCCACAGCTGTGTGCTCAAGGCTTCCACAGATCTGCTCCTGGATATATCATGCTGAGCACACAGAAATATAAAACTAACAGTTAGTGGCCAACTGTGAAAGAGCCGAGATTTTGCTCTTGGCTCTGTTTGAGTTTGCTTTGCTTTTAAAAAGGACTAAACCAGAGCATAATGTACTACACAAACCTGATTAACTTCTAAAGCACAGTTAATTTTGTGGGCTAATTAACCATGGAAAGGACTGGGGGAGGCCAAAAAGTATTATTGAGGTTTGGTCTTGCTTGTCTATTTGTTTTAGAGGGAGAAGGAGCTCTGCGAAAAAGCAAAGGGCTGAAATATATCAGCAGAGTTTTGGCAGTGAGATGAAGAAAAGAGTATGAAAAGGAAAGAGCACGGGGTAACTTTGGGTGAGCTGTGAATGAGGGCATTCATTTTCCTTTCTAAGATCTCTCATAAACTTCCAATCTACCATTCCAGCTGATCTGACCTTTGATGTTCTCCTGTCCCCACAGACTGACTGACTTGCCTGCCTTCCCCAGGCTCCTTTTGCAGCAGAAAGTACTGACTCTGTAGGGAACAGGACAAACCCTCCTAAGGATGTGAAACAGGATGGTGGGAAGAAATGGCAAATGCCACTGCGGGAGCAATCTCCCCTCTCCCAGAAACACATAGCACTACTTTATGATCCCTTAGCAGCAGTATCAGCAAGCCTGGCTCTGTGAGGCTGTGAAGACAAGAGGCAGAGAATGGCTGCTCAGCAGCATTCCAGCTTTCTTGGGGAAGAGCGACAAAACTGAAGACCCTTCACAGTGTCCCAGTATAGCCTTTCCAAGGGATATTTCATTGCAATTTTTCTACCGTAGGTAACGACGTACTATTCCCATGCCCAGTGCTGACTGTACCTTCACATGCATATCCAGAAGGGATGGTAGGTGGTGGAAGAGTAGAAAAGATTTGGATTGTGCAGAAAACATCTTTTCCTGAATGAGGCACTTCCTCATTCCCAACCACTTGATTTTACAGCTGAATGTATTTTTAAATATAAATTATTTTGGATGCATAGACACCAAACACATTTAGCAAATATTAGAAATCTCAAAAAACTCTTGAAAAATGCCATATCCCAAAGCCTGAAAAAATTAAACTGGCAGTCAGTCTTCTTTGTAGGATCTCTCCATCCATCTCTGACTAAAATTCAACAGAATCTATAATACCCATCATCCCACATTCCAGACAATAACACTTGCATACTAAAGACTCTCATTAAAGTTAACAGATGGCTTAATCATGTAAAGTGCAGAGGAAAGGAGCATCACAGAAGAAGGATTATTCTCTCCTTTCTTGTGTTCTTCATAGTGAAGGTAACACCATGTGTCACAAATACTCAATAAACCTGATAGGTAATGTTCCCTGCCTTCAAAGAAACATGCAAGAAGACACCTTACATCTATTGGTAGAACTATGTTTTCACTTTTGTGGTTTGAGAAAAACAGGACTATCCAAACCAGGAAGAGACCATTAAGGAGATGGTACCACATGAATCCATGTTCCCAATTCCTTCATCAATTTTCTATTGCTACTGTACAACTGCAGTTATTGGTTTTTTTCTTTAGAATTACCCACTCTGTTGTGTATTTCTGATTTCATATGCAGCAGAGCTGGGTAGCTTTGTGGACACCGTGCTGTCAGAAGACATTTGGGACTGGAAAATGCTATGGAGCTTAAGCTTGTTAAACTGCCTATGACATGAATGAGAGCTGCTTGCAGAGATGAGACACAGAGGGTGACCTCAATGAATACAAAATAAAACAACTTTAAAAGAAGGTTTGTCTATAAGAAACTGGATCGTTAACTGACTGTGTAACTTGAAATTGTCTGCGGGGACATATGTATGCATATATGAAAAGAGAAGAATGCTTAATGCTTCTAGCCTTGAAGCATCAGTAAAAGCTCAGGAAATGCCAGAATTTTGTTTTTGTATTTATTTCCTTTGAGAAAATTCTAGATATCTTTTAAAAGTTGATTTTTCAATAGAACAGAAACGTTATTCACCCGTGACAAATTGTGAAAACTAGTTTTTTTTGGAAAATGTTTGTTCTACAACCAATCTCTTTTCTCTGTACTACTTTAATGCATGCTTCTACAGCCCTATTTGAATGTCTTCGTATTGCCTGTGTTTTTTTCTTTATCTGTTTTGGCTCCCCTCTCCTTTCCTCTGAATAAATCAGAATTGGTTGCCTAAATATATAGGGTATGATCACATATCTCTTCACAAAGACTGAATAGAATGCAATTTTTAGAGGCACAGTTCTATCAATTAGAATCAATTTTTTATTTCTCCAGCTAGACCCCAGTGTGTAATTGTTCCATTATTTCTTTTTACAGGTTGAACAAACTTATTTTACTAAGAATTGCAGTCACTTCATGTGTCTCAATTCTTACTCTTACTCTCCTTCTGGTTATCTGTATTTTGCTATTACTTGTAAGCCCTTGAATCAGAGTCCCTTCTGTCTTGGCATTATTTTAATGCTTAATACCCTGCTCTTTCTGACAAACTTTGAAAGTAATGTGGCAGGATTTTATAGCATTTGTATTCATTTTGACCCCTATTCCAAAACCTTATTTTCAGCCAGTTTGAATTGGGTTAGAATTTCACCTATTATTTATAGGTAGTTTAAGATGATTTTAGAAATGTTTCAGGGGATTGTCCAAGTTACAGACTCAGTTCACATCTCACTTTTACTTCCCATAATTGCCAGCTGCCAGTGAAGGTTCTACATAAATTTGGCACTCTGCAAACCAGGATTCCTTGGGAGCTTCTCTACCATTGCAACTCTGGGATGCTGTTGGCTCCTGCAGGCTTTGCTGGAACAGAAGTTTGGGGACACTGAAGAGAAGTAATTTGTTTCCTTGTATCTCCAGTCTAAGTTTAACCTACTGCACCCTCTTTCTTAAACTGGCATATGAAATGATAGCAACTAATGGAAATGCAGGAGGAGAGTAAAATTGAAAGGAGGGAAGGAAACTCTTCCAGAAAGCTTAGGAAGAATAAGCAAGACTGAAAACAGATGATGGTGGAACCAAAAAGGAAATGGCATTTGCCCTGAATGTGGGGGGGAAGTAGGGGATATGGGCTGATGAGGAGAGAGGAAGAGCAAGACCTCTTGGTAAGAATGAGACTGAGTGAAACAGAAATCAGGAGCAGCGATAGTCTATTACAAAAGAATAAAACAGATTAGTAAAGTAGAAATCTGTAAATGACTGACTAAAAAATTGGGACTGGCACCCTGGAGAAGTAAACAAGAGCTTAGATATTTTTTTTTCAGTCAAAGAAATTTAGAGATGAATGTGACAGATGTATACTAAACACTGAATAGCATAAACAGAAAACATCCATGAGCAACACTATTTAAATCAAATTGCAATTCATTAGTCACTGCTGAAGTAGTAAATGAATACAGGTGGTAAAATATTGATATACAAATTCTAGAACTTATGTAGGAAACCACAGACACACAGCTTCATGAATACACATTCCTTTGAAGCTTTTGTTTCACACTTAAGTTTTCATATTTAAAAAGTACAAAGGACACACTTTAAATAAAGTAGGAACTGCTGTAAGAAATCTGGACTTTCCTGTATCATACATTAGATAGTTTTAGTTGTATTCAAAGATGCCATCTGCACAACTCAGCAGAAGTGTTGATTTCAGATCTTCCTGTGTACCTATAACATACTTTCCTTTGCACACAGTCAAGAAAGATTTCATAAACCTTGCTGCAGCAGTGATTTTCCACTACGTACGTAAGTGACATCTGGAAAATGTGACAAAATCCATTTACACAAATGCAAGATTATAAATTGAAGTAAACATACCTTTGTTCAGTCTAAATTTGGATTATTTTCATAACTAGCTTTTCACAACAGAAAGGAAAAGATTCTGAAGGGATTTTTTTTCAGTATATCACATTATACTGAATATTACTAAAATAAAGCTAGAATAAAAGACCTAGGGTAGCATAGTTTAGCGAGGACAGTTACAAGTGTTGTAAGAGTATATTAGATTATTTGACCTCTCTTTTCCCCTGTGCATCGTATTATCTGAAAGATAATAATCTGATTACAAACATGACCATGTACATAATTCTATCACTCTGACCTTGTAAAACCATTACAGTAATTTGCAGAATATGTAGTGTATTCAAATACAACCCCACATGACATTATCAAGGCTTAAAATGAAATAAATAGAAACCTAAGATTTTGGCATCAGGTTACCTAATATACATGCCATAACTAAACAAAATAAAATCAGTAAATACTTGCAGTGAAGCTGAATTAGCGCTACTGCTACAATCTTCCATCTTTGAACTGCCAATTTTTGTGATTTACTCTGGAAAAAGTCTTGAATCCATAGAATGTAAGGTTTTGCATATAAGTACCTACCGATATTTCTTTAGGAGAAAATGTTTACAATATCAAAGCTTAAGTACTTTCAGATAATGAAATCATAATAAATGCTTTCAAAATAGCTATTTAAACCTATGGATAGGCTTTGCAAATAGGCTATGGTCTTAAGGTCTGCAAGTCCTCAGATGTCTGTATATCATAGATGGATCTATGGACATAGGTGTCCATAGATGTCCAGTGAAAATCAGAATTTAACTTTGTTGAGCAAGTTAAATAGTTTGAATGTAATGAATGTGACAAAATTAGCCTCTTGCCACACAGTTTTACACTGACAGTTGTGTAACAATTTAAAATCATATTACAAGGTCAGCCAATACACATTAGTATACATTGAATTCAGTATACAGAAAAAGGGAATACCAGCATAATTGCAGGTCTATAAATCGGTGAAATCACCAATTCAAGGAAAGTTATTTTTGCAGCTCTACCCATTTCTACCCATTAATTTTTGAAAGACAATTCTTTTTCATTCCTAAAATTTTGTTCATAAAGACATACTTACATTGTAGTTACTGAAATATGTATGTCCACATGCTGGTTTTACCATGGATTAATTTCAGCACTTAAGACTTTGTTTTGGTAGGAAAAATATCTGAAATTCACAAATTATAGGGTGGCAGCATTTTCATTGTAGAATATTCTGTCTCCTTCAAAATTTACATAAGACTGATGCGTTGTTGAACATCAGCTTTTGAATTCTTTGGCCAAATAGAGATTCTGCCCCAGAAGTGATTTTTGGCATTTCTCTTCAGCTAATGAAGCAGCAATTATGGATGCTTTCAAGCAACAAAAATGAGAGCAGTCAGTTTAGCCAATTGCTAAACATCTAGATGAGAGTACTTATCACGCCACCCTCTATGCTACCAAAACTACACAAGAAGTGGGAAAAAAAGCCAGCTTAATAAAAATTTACATTTCTGTAAATGTTAAGGAACAGCATAGGCAAGTTATACTAAGGTAAGGCAAGTCTGAGTGCAAAATGTAGCCAGAGTAATTTCCATAGCATGAGAGAAAGAGACATAAATAAATAGATAAATAAATAAAAAGACATATAATCTGTTACATTATTCTTATACCCTCTTTTCCTTTTATTCCTTTCTACATTAAGGTATAATGTACATTAAAAAAAAAAACAAAAACAAAAAAAAACAAAACAAGCAAAACAAACAAACAAAAAAAACCAAACAAAAATGAAAAAGAAAACCAACCAAATAAAAAATACCCCCCAAACAAAAACCGAAACCACAAACATTTCCAGCAAAAATTATATTACAAAAATTATTCCAGTGAAAGACTATGCTGAAGGATTTTTTGTTTCTTTTTCCATCATTGTCATGAGGAAGAAGCTTCTAGCCTTTAAAAGCCAGTTTGTTCCAGGTTGGTTTGAAAAGCAATTAAGGGAACAATCCATATTAAAATGGCCATCATTATTTTTAATTTAACTAAAAATATGCATAATTTAATAAATCTACTACAGCATAATTGCTTCCACTATAAATGTTTCAGTTCCCTACATTCCCTGCAAGTGTAACAATGCAGTCAGTGATTAAATGCAAAATAAAATCCAGACTTCTGATTTAAATACTGCCATAAGAAAAACAATTGTGAAAATCACATATCAAGGCAATGAATTAATTCTGCTTACTGAGAGTGAGAATGAGCATAAGATGTATCAAATTAATAATACTTTAGACCATAGACTCATGGGAATTCATGATTGGGTCATAATTCTGAAATTCCAAACTCCTTATTTATACAAGTTTTCCTGTAAAAATTCATAGTAATCAGAGTTCCTAAATATTTATTTAAGGAAACACTAACAGTGTTGGCACTAACAGGCATGCTGATAGTGTCATAGATCACTAATAATAACTTCCTAGTGGGTAAACTAGAAATATATAAATAAGCTATTTTTTCCTGATCAGTGGAAAAAATTTAAAAAAAGAAAGAAAAAGTTTGTTTAGGATTGAATACTTAGCATGAATCCAATGTACTTCTTTTGCTGTTGTTGCTAGTGAAGCTGAAAAAAAACCTTTCTGGTCACTGTGAACTGGGAAAAAAAGAGAAAACTAATGCTTAAAATGACAAATTCAGGAGACATTGTGGTAAAAGTCAACGGTTACTAAATCCAGCCAGGCTGCTGCAGAAATTAAAAAAAGAATTATTGCAACCCACAACTCAAGGAGAGCTTTTAGTCTAGTGGAGTACTAAGGCAAGGAGTCTATCAACTTTACTGTTGGCAAAGTTTGTCGTACTGAAAATACTCCCACATTGTTTCATTCCACATATATTTTTAACTCACAACTCTCTGTCCTGACTAGAAGCTTTTGCAAATGCTCTAAGCCTCAACAAACTACTGAAATACTTTGTGCTTTATTATGCTTAATGTGCCATGTGTTGCATGCTGTAAAAAAATCAGGTGACATTGCTTCAGTTGGAAAGATTATATCAGGCCCATACAAAAATAAGGGTCATCTAAAAATTTTGTTGATCTAGGACAGAGATGATACAGGTTTAGAGACCTACATCCAAAGCTGGCCTTTCCTAGTAGACTCTCTGAGAAGAGGAAAAGAAGACACAAGACCATCACCAACATTCAGAAAACCTGGCCTGATACAGACGTTCAATTTCTCTAGTCTGTTCATGAAATTCCACTAAAATGTCATTAAACTATTAAAAAGAGAGGAAGAGGGGAAAATAAAGAAGACATGCATTCACCACTCAGTAGATGTTTTGTCTTGGTAGCCAGATTCCATTTTTTCCCTTGTCGTCACATTATGTGATAAACTTTTCAGTATACTTTCCATGCAATTGTCATCCCATGGGTCTGATGATTTAGGGACAATAGCTTTTGTTGTTTTTTTTTTCCTATAACAGGCAAAACTATTTGTTTCAACAGAAGACCTCCTCTAGTGAACATGTTTGTGTGAGAGCAGACTTAAAATTTTCCGTGTACTTTCTGAGAAGAACCTGGAACACTTAGATTGTGGAAATGACAAATGCCTCAAACACTTAAATTCTAAAAGTTATATATGGATTTTTTGTTGGTGGTGGTTTTTTGTTTTTTTTTTTTGTTTGTTTGTTCAACTGAAATTCAGTGCTAAGTTATTTCACCTGGGAAAAAGTTTAATTCAGGGTCAAACTGGACTCCTTCAAAAGTTCCATTCACCTGGCTGCTTTCAGCAAGAAGCTGCAAGGAAATGGGGAAGAAAATGAATACAAAATTCAAGTAGTTTATTTCCTGGAAATGATAATGTCTTTTAAGATAATGGAATTTTTGGGCTGCAGTGGAGCTGACAGCATAGCTCTGGCTGCACAATTTCTTCTACCCCAAAGGTCGTTTATTAACTTCAGTAACTCTAAAATGCCACCTAACTGACGGTGGATGGGTACAAGTGCCTCTGCGCTTGACTTTGGTATCTGAATTCTGAACTCTATAAATTGCAACCTGGCTATAAAATGAGGGAAGCTTTAAGTCACAAGTGCATAAAGGAGTTATTGAAAAAAAAACAAACCAAGTACTCCATCTTGCTTGTGCTAATTGCTTATGTGGGCTAAAGGACTGCTACAAGCTGAGATTATGTGCCTTTTGTTTCTTAACACAGGAAAGCCCAGAGGAAAGGGGAGATATTGTTCTATCTTGGTTTAGAAAACAAAAATATTTGTAAGACTAGAACAGAACATTTTTATACATCCTGTGAGTTGCCCCTGCGTGTGGGAAAATTATGTGTTTAGAGGTTGTGTACTAAGAAAACAACTACCTGTTTCAGCTAGCAGTTACTTGATCTATAGAGTCAGGCCCAAATTTTGAAATAGGTTTTGCAATACGTATATGCAAAGCCGTGGAAAATTCCTATAGATAAGTAAATAGTGAAAGTCATACTCCCCATTTCAGTCAAAACCCCTGTAGAGTAGAAATTAAATAAGTGGAGTTCTACAGAAGTGGTATGGGTTTCTGAATAAATCATAGGAGCATCTATACCATTTAAAGATAATTCAGGGTGTCTGGAATACATAAATTTATCCATGGTCTCTCAGCTCATTGGGCCTTTAGAGGAAATCATCTCACTTACTTCAGTTTTAGTTACTTTATTTTAATGTGAAACACCTCATGTTCAACACCAATAAATTAGTATTTTCTCAGGTTAAAATTATTATAATTCCATTCAACTGTGTAGACAAGGAACGAGTACAATTAGCTGAGTCCCAGGGGTCCTCAGAAGTAGCATATAAATCTCTGCACATTCTTAAACTGACAGTACTTTGGCAATCACTATTGAGAGGGCTTTAAGGAAAGCCAGAGCCTGCAAATCACTGTACTGCAGGAGCACTGACAAAAAGCTGAGTATGTTTGCTTGATCTGAATTGGATTGCTTATAAAAAAAATTGGATTGCACAAAAATGTGGCCCACATCTGTTGTTACAATGATTTCATAAGGAAATTGATTTGAAGTGTTGTTTTGTTAAGGAAAAGGAAACAGGGAGGACTCTTCAAGCCTAAGTTGCATTTCTGCAGCACATTTGTCTGTGCAAGTACTTTGTCACAAATATCCTCATAGGCAGTGAAATTACTATTTTCCAGTTATGCCTCAGCATCAGGACCCTGCCCATTCCATCACTATAGATACAGCACTTCATCCTGTACCTTGCAAGCAGCTGTCAACTAAGAACTTCTGAGAACTTTTGGATAGAGATATTGAGACTCATAGATGTAATCTCAACCAAGGGAAAAAAAGAAAAAGAAAAAAAAAAAGAAAATTAGCAATGTTAAGGCTTTTTGCAGGAAAGTATTATGTTTTTATTGCTTACGGTGTCCTAATGAAACAATGTGTTCTCAAGATATTCCCACAATTTCTGAGACTTACACCAGTAACCTGATTGAAAACACAGGAATAACCTATCGATTCCCAACTCATGCAAATACTTCTTCCCTGTTTTTCAATTGTTCAGTATTAGTCTGAGACTGTAATCTAGATCCAGAATCAAAGAAAATCAGTGACCAAAGAGGGTAACTCATTGCATGTCTGAGGTTTCCATCTCTTCTGCATGTTTCACTTTTTTTAATTATTTTTTTTATTTCATGGACAATTGAAGACTCCAATTTATTTAAATCAGGAGGAAAAAAGGCTTGGAACCATTAGATAGCTACAGAAAATCAGTTTAGAATTCACTATTGCAGCTCTTCTACAAAAAGTTAAAATGGCAACTGCAGTAACAATAGAACAGGGAGCTTACAGAGCAGCTTACTTCCAATGACCAAATACTTGAAAGACTACTGTGCTTCACACTCAGTGCATGGTTACTGTGATGTGTGTCCTGGGTTCAGCAGTAGCAGTCATTTTTCTCCTTCTTAGTCAGTGGTGCAGTGCTGTGTTTTTGACTTTCAGCCTGGGAACAGTGCTGATAACACTGATGTTTTTAATTGCTTCTTAGTAATGTTTACTCTGACCAAGGACTTTCTGAGTCTCATGCTCTGCCAGGGAGGAGGGGAAGCCAGGAGGAAGCAGAGACAGGACACCTGACCCAAACTAACCAAAGAGGTATTCCATACCACAGCACGTCATGCCCAGTATATAAACAGGGGGCAGTTACCCAGAAGGGCTAGATCACTGCTCGAGTTGAGCTGGGTATCGGTCGGCGGGTAGTGAGGGGTTGTATTGTCTTCCCTTGTTATTTCCCTTATCATTATTATTATTGGTGGTAGCAGTAGTGGTTTGTGTTATACCTTAGTTACTGGGCTGTTCTTATCGCAACCTGTGGGAGTTACATTCTTTCCATTCTTCTCTCATCCCTCTGGGAGCAGGGGGAGAAAGGCCAAGGCGGGGGGAGTGAGTGAGCGGCTGCATGGTCCTTGGTTGTCGGCTGGGCTTAAACCACGACAATGTGTTATGCTTGCTCATACCATCCTTTCCAGATAAGGCCCCTCAAATGACTTCTGTGGAGGGGTAGCTTGCTCTCCAAAGAGCAGACAACTGTTGAGTTAATAGATGCTCTTCTAATAGGGTGGCAATTTCACATGCATAGTTGTAGGATTTCATAAGTTTTCTAGGGAAAGCAGAGTTTCTTATAAATTAAGTATGTCTTGTGTTAGTCTGTCTGTTGATCTTATCTGAAGTGCCTGACATCTTAACAACTCCAGTAATCTTAGTAAATGCACCTATTTCTGAAAAGCATAGCATGTATCTATAGAACCCTGATCTTATAATAGCACAAAGTTAGCAACATAGAAATTCTCTATGTGATATTCAGCAACACATTATATTTTTCACCTGTATGTTGTTGCACTGGAACAAATAGTCCAGAAAAGTTGTGTAGTTTCCCTCCTAGGAGATTTTTCAAGACCTGACTATATAAAGCACCAAGTAACTCCAGAACTCAAAGCTGGCCCTTCTTTGAGCAGAAGGTTGAAAGGGTGATTTTCTAAGGTCTTTTACAGTCTCATTTTAACTATGATCCTATGTAAGGTTGCCCCCTTTAAATTTTGCAGCAAGTTTTGCTGGTGCTTGTGCAAAGGTTCTAAGTAGAAGATAAAATCTTCTAACGTTGAACTTACCAACAGGTCATCTGACTGTATGTGTAATTTTATTCTGACAGAAAATGCTAACATGGTCCTTTATTTATTTTTCCAGTTGACTGGTTTTGATCAGGTTGGATGGCATAAACTCAAAGCAAATTTTGCAATGGATATTTTTTTTGTACAAGCATACACAGTGTACCATGGGCATTCACTAGGTACTTCAAAATATCATTTGCATTTTGAGTTGTGCAAATGATTATCTGAGTTGCATGAAACAGCTCCATGGTTCTCTTATTAGGTAGCAGACACCTGAAAAAGAAAGGCTGCCAGATTGATTACAAGCTCCTTGTGCTTCTGCTAAGAGAGATGGAGAAATAAACTGGGAATTGTCATAATAAGAAATAAAAAAAACCTCAACAAACCTCCATCCCCCTTCCTTTCTGTTTGTCTGAGTAAAGTAGCCCATAAGAATTGTGCTGTCTGGAGGATCAATTCCTGCAATGCAGTAGACACATATATGTCAGAGCTCTTAGCTACTTACTATGCTTTATATGCTATATCCTTCTCTCTGTCTGTCTGAGTAAATTAGCCCAGCTGAAATGTGCTTTCTGGAGTATCTCTTCCTCCAGTGCAGAAAATACATACGTGCCAGAGCTCTTAGCTACTTACTATGCTCTATAGCCTATATCCTTCTGTCACAATGTGCTTTTCCACATAAACATGCTGTATGGTGCTTCAGCTGTGCAGTTACACTTGGATTCAGGAATTGCTATGCCTACCTTTTCACTTGATCAATTTGACATTTGGTCTTGAGACTTGTGAGCATGAGTCATGAGTTTTCTTAGTTTCAAAACCCTTTCTCATGTCTCGCAAGATCAAGCCATCAACTGGGACTGCTGCTGAGAAGGAAATTATTCTAATAGAAATGTTTTTAAACAGTTTAACATCAACTCCTAGCCTTCTGACAAGCATGCTGATGATGTGTCCCTTGTCAAAGTAATAGGATTTTATTCTGATATCAGTTATGCAGGATGGTGAGGACCCTTTATGGGAGAGAGAAGTGGGAATGATTGGATATTGGGAGGGGTGATGAGTCAGTTGATATGACATGGGTAAGGGCTAGAGATGGAAAGTTCTGCACCAAGGGGAATGAAGCAGGGTGTGTGTGAGAGAGAGTGAGGGTTCAGGGCTCTTTCTGGATCTCGATTAAAAAAAAGGCCCAACAACAAATGGCTTAATAAAAGAGGGTTTGATTATTTTTTTTACTAAGATAGAATACAAAAAGGATTACAGGTATTGCAAGTAATATCTCACGTTCCTTCAGATGCTGGAAACCCAATGCGTGTGCATTGATGGACGTAGTTTTCACAGTATGCTGTAGGAAAATCCATCTGGGGTTTGTCTCTCTCACCTACTCTCTGCCTGCCTTCCTACCCTGCCCAGAGCAGAACACTGGTGATGTTGGCCAGTGTTAAACATTTCTCAACAGTTCCTCTCAAAAGGACAGACAATAAGCACAAACTGACTTACAGGAAGTTTCATTTAAACACAGTAAAATATATTTTTAGTGTGAGTGCATTCAAACAGTTACAGCTTGTACAGAGGGGCTGTTGCATCTCCACTTTTGGAGATACTTGAAACATCTTTGATTCTATCCAACCTGCACTGGTTGAGCCTGCTTTGAGGAACGAGGTTGAATTGGATCATCTCCGGAGGTCCTGCTCCCATTCACTAATTCTCTGAACCAGAGTAATAGAAGATTTGTAGCTTTTGAAATTTAAGTCAATATTAAGACAAAGTTTCTAGATAGACCTTTTACTACTCCAGCTAGTTTGTTATGCAGAACATTAAAAATGAAAAAAAATGTAGGATGTGCCTGAACCAAATTATTCAGAAGCTGAGAAATGTAAATTATATGACTTCCCTAGCAAACTTTTTTTAACACATTCATGAAAAGTGATATCTAAAAGATTCCTTGATATCCTTACACAATCTTTTTAACTCTTTAATCAGCATTACTCATTAAATCAGGCAGCTATTCTAATCACACAGTGAACACAATATCACCTATCTCCCTGTGGTCACAGATTTTGATCCAAAAAAAGACATGGTTAAAGATTAAGTTTTATTATTTTCATCTTTACAACTAGTGAACAATTAAATTGTAGTTACTACTAACTTTGAAGTGGTAGGTTTGAAATACTTCAGTGACTTTAAGCTACAGAAAAAAACTTCATAGCAATTTCTATATTCAGAGCACATCTCCGAGCAACTGTGCCTGCAGCTGTGATTACTCAGCAGTTATTTAAAAGAGGCTTCAGGTATCACAAGCTGGATCCCTAGATAATGCACTTTCAATGTCCAATTCTGAAGATTTCTGCTTAAGTATTTTGCCCTTCCTCATATACCGACTGTGGCAGAAGCAGAGACAGAAACCAATTTCTCAAGCTTACATTTATCTTCCTTAACCTTCTAAGTCTTTTCTTTTTAGGCCGTCTTCCGTATTCTCTGCGTAACACTCAACTTCCTTATCAAATGAGGCAAGGACGCAGGTGTCTCTGATACAGAGCCTTATTTCACCCCAGTGTACTGGACAGATGTACCCTGTGTAGTAAGAAGTACATATTGTCTTTTGGAACTGTGCCACTGAATAAAGAGATCACCAAAAAGTGCACAGTCTGAGAGCTAAATTATATTTGTGCTAATAACCCTGTTTTCCTGAACTGTGATAACAACACTGGCCACATTTCCTTCCAGCACAGTGCATGTGTATGGACAAATCCCCTGTGCCTCTCCACATGTAAAACCAACATGAAAGGGAAAAATCATATAGCAACAAATGAAGTTCATTTCCCTGAAATCAGCAAGGGTTTTAATCTTCTGCTTTCACCTTTTAAGCTAACATATGACTGTAGCCTTTTCCGTATGAAGCAACCACTAGGTGGGGAGAAACTGTGCTCTTTGCTATGAAATTTCAGTGATTTGTTGATCACAGATAAATGGCAAGGCACCACCTCCTGAGCAGTGTTGCAGTAGTAGCTACATAAAACTTTTTTCATTACCTCAGCCCGACTTATACGTTTTGGTTCTCCTCTTCTCCTTGTCATTTTCTGTGGCTAGTGTTCTTAGACCTGAGCAAATTCCAGTACAGTTTAATGTTTGCCTCTGAGTGCTCTGAAACTGTCCTAATTTCCACTGTCTGGGAAAATTTGACATGGAGTTCAGGATGGTCAGAACTTCATCCAAATACATAGAATTCTTTTCCCCCTACTTTTAGACTGATAACAGTGGTCAATCACATTCTATAGGTCTAAATTAACACTCCTCTAGTGCCTCTCAAGGCTCTCAGGCTGGGCTTCAAGGAGCAATTTTTTGTAGGATATCAATTAAGTGCTCAATAGAGAAGGAGAAAAGAAAGACATAACAAATGTGGAGGAGCTGTGCTAACTCCCATGATGTATCTCTGTGTAAATTCCACTTACACTGAAAGAAAGATTGCTGAAAAAAAACATGCCAAAATAACCCCCACATAAGATGAGGTCCCTAGCAGGCAAAGTCCATGTATATTTATAAGAACAACTTGTGATGATAGTTAGATTTTCCAAGGTTTTCTGAGGGGGGAATAAAAGACTCATTGCACACAGAATGCAAGCAAAAAGAACTGCAGTGCTCAGTTGTTCTGTTCTCCTTGCTGTACAGGAGCAGTATTTATTTTAAATCCCACTTGATTTGATCACACTTCCAAACTGAAAATATCTTTATTACTTGGTGCATGTATGACACAATCACTATTTACAGTTTCAGCTTAAAAGTGTTCCTTTGACTTCATCAGTGAATTACCTATTCCTAACAGTGTTATCAAAATCTTCAGCCTAGATATATAAACTGGTAATGAATTTTTTTTTTTAAGAAGTTTATTTCATCTAAATTGTATTTCCAGCATTTCCTTATTCTGTCAAGAATTTTATGGGCCAGAATCACATCTGAGTAATGAAGTTCTATATTAATTTCTTTAGTTTTAAAATAAAATTACTCAGTTGTTCCTAAAGATTATAGAGAACTGGTGGGCATGTTTCTGACAGAATCAATCTCATAAGAATGAAGTGAGTCCTTGCTAAAACTAGCAACAAGACTAGCAGCAATAGGAAAGTACTGTCTGAAAACACCAAAGCTGAGTTCCTGTTTGCAGTCATCAGGAATAAGACTAGAATATTTTTCTGTTGCTGAGGAAGAACAAGACCCTTCAATAACCAAATAATTTTAACTAGAGGCAGAAAATACAGAATCACAGAACAGTTTGTGTTGGAAGTGACCTTAAAGATCATCTAATTCCAGCCCACATGCCATGGGCAGGGACACCTTCCACTAGACCAGGTTGCTCAAAGCCCAAACAATCTGGCCTTGAACTCTTCCCAGGGATGAGGCAGCCACAGCTTCTCTGGGCAACCCGTTCCAGGGTCTTACCACCCTCACAGTAAACAACTTATTCCTGATACCGAATTTAAATTTACCCTCTTCTATTTTAAAGCTAATGTTCCTTGTCCTGTCATGACATGACCTTGTAAAAAGCCCCTTTCCAGATTTCCTGTAATCCCCCTTTAGGTCTTGGAAGATTGCTTTAATGTCTCCTAGGAGCCTTCTTTTCTCCAGGCTGAACAAACCCACCTCTCTCAGCCTGTCATCATAAGAGATGCTCCAGCCCCCTGATCATCTTCATGGCTCTCCTCTGGACTCACTCCAACATGCCTATGTCCTTCTTTTGTTGAGGCCCCAGAGCTGAATGCAGTACTCCAGGTGGGGTCTCATGAGAGCAGAGTAGAGGGGGAGAATCACTTCCCTTGACCTGCTGACATGATTTGATATGCCCAAGTTCTACAGTACCTTTTATGATTAAAAGTTTGTTGTAAATGGTCTCCTATTTGCTAGTTCTGAGCTCACTACCAGTGACCTCCAGGAATGCACTCTAGTTTTTTTGCAATAAGAACATATTCCAATCAGCAATAATGATGCTCCAGATTGAAGCAATTGTAAGTAAAGGAAGTGTCACCACAAAAGTCTCACTGTTTTGAACTAACCTTGAGCTTTGATGTTCTTTTGCAAAGGCCATTCTCCTACACCCTCTTTTGCTTCAAGGCCCTTACTTATCTCTTTGCTGAAAGGTCTTTATAAAGGCAGGATCCTTCATTTATACATGGAAAAGATACAATGAGAGTGAAGAATAATTTCTGTGAAGGTGACGATTTTCAGAAGTGTTTAAATGACTCAGGAACCACAACCGTAACTAAAAATGACACAAGGGCCTTTGAAAATACCCACCTATTTTTTCTTTCTTTCTTTCTTTCCTTCCCCTGAAAATAGAGGAATTTCTGCCATAGGTTATATACAGCCAAGAACAGTAATAAGTGGTTCCATGTTTCTTGAAGATGAAGGACTCATCTGCTGAAATGTGAAATAATTGAAGTGCATTTCATATTTCATGCATATAAAAAATACTAAATTTCATTTAATAGGTTACATTTTCCTGCTGAAGTTCTAAATTTGCCTAAACAATCAGTATATAATTAAACAGAAACAGCTTGAAGTGAATATTTCATTATAAGGGATTTTTTCCTTAACTGTACTCAATAAACCGAAAATTACTCTGAGTTGCTTGTAAAACTAAAACAAATTTTGTCTTTTACACTCCTGTTGTCTTGCAGCTCTAGTACAAACATTTATTCCAGGCAACAGTTTCAACTAGCTACAGTTGTCAACTAGCTCATATCTCAAGTTTAAATGCATCACCTCACCAGCCTAAATAAATTTCAACCATATAAAAATTACTTTTGTTATGTTACTATTTTGTCTTATAACTGTTTATAAGTCTATCATACACATAAGAAAAAAAGCAACAGTACCCCCGAACAAGCACTTTGAGTGCTGTTGTTACACAGTAGTTATAAACAAACACATTTCTTTCCAGAAATTACTTAGAAGAGTAATGCTCTTTCCTGTTACTTTTGTTGTTGTTGTTGTTGTTTTTCTTAGAACAAAACACAAATCACCTAAATTGCATGGATTTTTAAAAATACCCATATAGAACCTCTGAGAAAAAAAAAGGTTTCACTTCCATCTCTGGTAACAAAATATGCATCATCACATTCCTATTATAAAATTCTGGATCACAGAAATCAACATGGAAGACAAATGTTATCATCTCTGCTACATTGTTGCACTTCTTGAATAGATATTTGAGAGCAGTGGAAGTAACAGCACAGGGGGACTGCTTATATTCCATATAAACAGGGATATTTTTATCATTTAATTCTCATATTAAATATTGAAATAGGTGGCAGAAAGTATTGACATAAATAGTCTTATGGGAAAAAGTTATTTCTCACTGTTATATAAAGTATGAAAAGAATAACACGTGTTTCAATAAGATTAATTTTGAATAAATTTTCAGTTTTGTTTAAGGAAAGCTATTTTCAGTCTTACATTAATTGCACTGTTAGTAGTATGAATCCCTTTTGATAATATTTAATTTTATACAAATCTTAATAATTTCAATTCCATATCTTGGCTTTTATCATTCCTTTTTTGTTTAAGGAAAGCTTTTTTCAGTCTTATATTAATTTTACTGTCAGTAGTATGAAGCCCTTTTGGTAATATTTAACAATATTTATGCAATTCTCAATAAATTCAGTTCCACATCTTAGCTTTTACCATTCCTTTTTCTTCAAACTACCAGTTAAGCTATATTAGTCAAATGTTTCAATTACTTCTGGGATCTGTTGCTTATGGTAAATCTATTGGCATAAAAGGGGATCTGTCTTCTGTTTCTAATCTCATTTACACATATTTGTTCTTCCCACCCTCTTCCTTTCCACTCTCTCCAATACAGATGATTTCCACTTTCATTTCAAAGGGAGTGGGAAAAGGGCAGATCTTGAAAGCAAGGTTGGAAATTAGTTAGCAGCTATTTTCACAGGATTTTTTTCCAGCTTTTTGTGAACACTCTTCTCTAGCTAACAGAAAACAAGGATTGTTTCATAAGACAGGTTTATGAAAGCAAACCAGACAAAAATTCATTAAGATCCTGTGAGGACATCTTGATAAAGGAAAATTTCATATAATTTGTCTTTCACAAGGGGATAAATTGTGTAAAAGGCTGCTAACAACTCAAGGAAATAAGGTGCCTCTTCACTGAGAACAGGACAAGTACTAATGGGTTATATTACTGAAGTGTGGGACATTTAGGATACCCCATAGGATACTGAATTTAAATTGCTGAAATTTTCTTCAGTGAAGGTTTTCTGTTTTTTTTTTTTTAGTTGTTTTTTATTTCAGAAGACATTTTCCAAGTCAGTTTGTCAGGAAAAGGAGAGCGGTCCTGCGTTCATGGAAGGAGTAGGTGACTGAGTGGATGGATGTCATCAGCTGTTTTTCAAGTGGTCATGTTGTAGATGTCAATATGAGGTTTTGCAAAAGAAATTCAAAAGTTTCTTACATGCAATGAACACAATTAGAAGTCTACTGAAGGGTAGTATATAGTTGTATTACACCTAAAAATCCCACTTATTACAATTCTAGCCTTTCTAATGTAAATGGAATCTTAAACACTACCAGTTTTGGCATCACAGCATTACTGTGGAAAAGTCCAGTGACAACAAGGGAGGTGGGGGAAATAACCTCATAAACCCACTTAAAATAATCGTGTTGAGACATAAAAAGATACTTGAAATGTATCTCAGAAGAAGAGACAACAGAAAATTTGAGATTAAATTTGATGCTCTGTGTGCTTCCAGAGTTTGTTGCAGCAGCATGAGATCAGTGCCAGCACAAGTGGGAGCACTGCAGCTCCTGCAGCGTGATACACCAACCAGGCTGCCACAGACCACCCCTCAGCACAGATTATCTGGCCAAGGAGCACATCAAATAGGTGCTTACCCATTACTGGGTATTCACCAACAAGCTAACTTAGATCTACTTTCATCACTGTGAATGTTGTGTTCTCATGTCCTCAGTTTCACAGTAAGTCAAAAGAAAACAGTGCTCTGTGCTCTGGCTCTGTGCAGGCAGCTGCTACAGGTTTAGAAGTCCGCATTAATTCATGAACCTCCTAATTAAATACAAAAGAGTAAAAAAACCCAGTCACCATTAGGTGTAGTACAAAGAGATCAAGTATGAAATGGAAAAACTATAAGATATGTAACTGTGTAGGCTGAACAGAATGAGACATAGAGTCTTTGACCTCTGCATTTCTGCTAAAAATCTACATGCAGTTTTATAGTCAGTCAGTTATAAAAAGTATCATGCCATTTGACACATTTCTCTATGCCAAACTTCTAAAGGAAATCTATTCATGGATATATTTAAAGCACCGTCTATATGCCTTGACACTTCAAATCAAAACACCAGACAAATCTAATGATTTTATTTCTAGTGATTTAAAAAAGTGTATGTCCTACCTGGCTCTTCTGTATCATCTTTCCACTGCCAAATCTCTCAGGAGTCATTCCAACCTTGATTCGTTGTTCTTCAGGCTCTGGGCTGTTTGTATTTCCCCTGAGGGTATGCACTTTTAAAAAGCAAAAATAAAGCCAATAACTAGCAGTCACAATATCCATACTACAACACAAAAGATGCACGTATCACTTCTGTAGACTCAAACAGCCTTAAATTGATTTGCTCTTTTGTCCATAACAGAACAGCTGTGTAGTTCTGCCCAGCTGAAATCCATCTAAAATTGTATGCAGAGCCAATTTTACAGGGCAGTCATCCAATGTGTGAGTGTGAGGCCTCCATAAATTAATTTTTCTTTTCCTCCTAGACGTAACATTGTTTTTGAGCCCATCTCTACATTTAGGTGGCTGCATCCAGGATGCAGTACTCAGTAGCAGTCACAGTCCAAAGTCAGCCCATGTACACATACAGGTTTTGCTTACAGTATCAACTAAACCAGCTGAATACTTCTTGATGAAAACTGAATTTCAAATATTAACCTCCTTTTTACACCAATGAATTATTATCATGCTCTCTACATTCAAAATTCGGAAAATCAAGACAAAGGGGAAAAAAAATTTGCTTGCTGCAGTCTGTGAACTGCAACAAACCACCTAAATTAGCATATTTACTAAAATGATTTTCTGCTGTAATTTTCATCCCGCACATCTAAATTCCTTTTCCTACATTTCTTCTGTTCCTACTAACACCATAGATACCACACTGAGAGGCACGCTCATTGTATATAAAAAGAAGCCTGAAGAAAGTAGAAAATGAAAGTGAACAGAAAAGTACAGAAGTTAAAATACTTGTATATTTAAATCTACTTGGAGATTTGGAAGTCAGAAATGCAGTACAAACTTCAAAACATCTAAGTCCTATCTTTAGTCTTGTACTTCATAGAAAAGTGGAAAAAAAAGAGTAGGTAGCTCCAAAGCATCCAACATTCACTGTGTCCCAGAAAAGCCTATAGCAAATATGAAGCCTATAACAAAGAATAGCAGCAGCCATGAGAATATCATGAAAAAAGATTATCATCTGCATCTTTTTTGCCTGCAATACTGGAAATTTGTCAGAAACCATTTTCAGATAGACTGTACTCTGCTCTACTGTAGAAAAGCACAAAACAAACATCCTCCCTCCAGAAGTATGTCTGCTAATCTTACCAAGACAAAATTTCTTCTAGAGTTAAACCATGACCATACATGGAGGACGGACCAGGTGAGCTTCCAAAAGCATTAGTACCCATAAATTGCAGAGGTATTCAAGCAATCCTTCCCAGCTGAAGCCATCCTTCAGTGTCTCTATCTGGCATTGCTCCAGAAACAAAACCAAAGACATGAGTTTAACCCATCAGCGGAATGTAGGAAACACACATAAGTGGATACTACTTCATCTGTACGCTCAGCATAGCAGACAACAAACTCAAATAAGAAGGGTGCTCCCATTCTCTAACGAGTTACAGTATTGATGTCTAGTAACAGACACTGTTGAACAGACATTCTGAAGTTACAGAGAAAAGCAGATACCTGGTATGGCTGGCCTCAAATCCAGTTTGCTTTGAAGTTGTGCTGCTAACCACCAAAGCCGTGCTGTGCTCATATATTTCTTCCATGCTCACAGACTAAACCCATTAAAACTAGTACTAGCTGTTTCCACACATTCCTGCAACACTCAAAACCTGTTCACGCCCAAATCACAAAGTTCCTACTTGTCTCACTTCAGTTCTGTCACAGCTTTTTTCCAAAAGGAAAAAAGGAACATATTACTCTGAAATGAACACCTGAAACTTTTACCAGATGAGGACAACAGAGCAGGATTAAATAAATGCTTAAGAAGCAGAAATATTTTTCTCTATTCATAAAAATATCCCTAGCGTTAATTACTGGAAAAACACATCTCATCAAATCATGCTCTAACTCCTGACAAAACACTAGTCAATCTGTTACCTTTATGCTAACTTTAGTGTGTTGCTCTTAGCAGCTGCCTCAACCCATTCCTTCTATTGCCACTGTGCCCTCCTAATTCTACATTCTTCACTGAAATCTTTTATCCATTTGAAATGGGGTTTCTCTTGTTACAGGTTATTTTGTGGTACAAGTACCGTTGTGACAGTAGCTGTGATAAAGGATGTTCTTTGGGTTTGAGAACCTATGGACCAGTGCAGAGCTGAGCAGTCAGGGCTCGGCTGTGCACTAGTGAGCTGCTGGTAAATTCCTAGCACATCTGGGCTGCAGAATTGCAGTGCTAGAAGGCATCTCCAGAAGTCATCTAGACCATGTCCAATCCACATCCTAACAGCTGTTCTACCAATTTTGTCTTGAAATCCCCCAGTGACAGGGTTTCTACAAGTGCTTACATGATGTTTCCCAGTGTTTTGCTGTCCTTTGAGGCAGGGTTGGTTCTTTCCTTCCTTTTCTAAATCTCTGCACTCATTTTTTTTTTTTTACTATAGCTCAGACACATTCATTTTTGCCTTTTCTACCACAAAAAGGGAAATATATTCCTTTTTTTTGCTGTAGCTCTTAACGTATCTAAAAATTGATCTATCTTCCTTCAACTTCCTTTCTTTATGTTAAGCTACTCCCTTTACCCAGTATTTAGTTTTCCCACAAAAGATTCTCATTGATGTCACCAGGCTTCAGTTCAGGTGAATTCTTGAGTTTCAAGGCAGAAGAGACTTATCCTTCCTGAAATACAGTCTCTTGGACTGAATTTAGGAACAGAGGAAGCTTTATCAATACTATGAAGTAATGATGTTTGATGGTGTAGAACCTACCCAAAGAGAAAATTTACACCCTCATCTGAAATCCTTTATATTACAAAACAAAATAAAAAAAAATTCTGGAGTTATTGTTCTCATAACGATATAATTACAATTAGAAATTAGAAAAAAAATAGAAATATTAGAAATTACAAAAATATAGGTAAATTAAAAACTAGAAATTTCTACACAAAATATTATCTGGTGTCTAAAGCTAAGGAGGATGAGGTTTTGTCCTTTTTTGTTCATTTGTTTTCTCCAGTTATTTTGCAATTGTATTCTGAGAAATCCTGCTAATTAATTTACTATAAATACTATCTTTAGACAAACTTCCAGTGTTACAAGTCGCTACTGTTAGCCAAAACACATTTCCTTTTATTCATACTTGGTTTTAATCAAAATTTCTATTCACATAAATGTCCATAGGCCAATTTATGAATAATTGAATAAAGAAGGGGACATAGAATTTTTTTTTAATGCAAACTATATTCATAATCCTTAGATAAAACCAACGAATTGTTAAAAGTCATGAGAATGAGTTTGACCTGAATATATTAGATTAGAGACCTCAGCAGTGAAATTATCAGACTAAAATTACATTTACACTCTTAAACAGACATCTGCTAATAAATACACAAAAAATAACAAATTAAAGCCAAGAGCAGCTGTCAAGTCTGCAACATTTCTTTGCTCATTCTATTTATTTGTTCTTCTCATCCTGAAGAAAAACAAAGAACAAGTCATATTTTACTGTGTGTTTCTGAACACAAATGTTAACAGGAAAACTCACTACAGAATAATGTGAAATGGAATACACAATGACAGGTACACAACTAGTTACTTTTGTTGAGTTTTTTCTTTTGTTTTATCAGAAACAACAAAAGCTGAAGAAAGTCTGATTCGGGCAAAGTGAATAAATCAAAGCTTTCACATAAACTGCAGTAAGTTTCTTACCTGTTTGATTATTTTCTTCTCCAAGGACATCTTAAAATTTTCTCTTAAATCTAGACTAAGACATTAAATGCAACTTGATTGAGGCAGTTTAAGTAGCTGCCACTACAAGATAGTGTCCGATATCTTATAAAGACAGGGACATCTGTTGCAGTATGTAGCAGGTGTAGCAGAGGGCATTCAACAGTACACATGTCTTTCACTCAGCTCTCACAAGTTAGGCCATCTTTATTGGTCACTGGCAGGGAGGATTTCCTACTGTTCACAAGTAAGTGTGCATAACCTGTATATAGCAGTAGACAAAAAGGTAAGTACTGTCTTTGAATAGCTGAATTTGGGTCTGTAGCCATAAAATACATCTCTGAGCCCTTATGCTTGCCAGAACATCTTTTTAGGAATTAGTTAAAATGGATTTTTTTTCCCCTTTATAACAGACATTGTCCTTCAATAACTAGAAATAGCTCACACTCTATTATTAGGAGTTTGTTACTAGATGTTATGGCACTCAGTCGCACTAGAGATCATTGCAAAAGTCAGAGGTTACATTGCTACTCTAAGTTTACTTCACAATGAACTGTTTTTTATTTCCTCCAAACACATTAAGCAAATTAAAACAAACAGAACAAAATCAAAACAAATAAGACATAAAACCAAGAAAACCCCCTTTTTGTTGAAGCAAAACGATACTGAATATTTGTTCAAAAAAGGCTAAGAGGTAACCTGACCATACTGTAAGCAGAAATAATTTGTCTAGATACTACCTGTATACCACACTGATAGATTGCACAGTGTTTTTTTGAACAGCATTATGTGCCTGCAAATAAGAAATAAGGAATGCAGCAACAGAGTTAGAGAACAGCTTTTTCCTCTAAGTAACAATAGCATTTGCTGTGATATAATGATCAGAAGTTTTTCTGTTATTTTTCTGTGTGAAATTACAAAAGGTTTATGTTAAGACCTAAGTAAAGTGCAGAACTGAGGGAGTAGATATACTGTGAAAGCACAGCTCTATATCTTACAGGTAGTGTTTTGGAGGAAATGTTTCAGGAAAGAAAGAAATTACCATGATGAGATGCAGCTCTGCTTGAATCTCCGAATGTGACTTGGTGTGTCCTTGGAAGAACATATCATACCTGAATGCATGTTAAGATGGCATGTTGCCTCAGTGCAGTTGCCTTGGACAAGTGCTAAGGGTAAAATTTTGCCCAGTTGAAGAAAGTCTCTTCCCACTGTCCCTGACATACTTTTAATATTCAGAAATCAGTGGATTGGCAGTGGATTGTGCAGTTTAAGTGGCTTTTAGCTCCTGAAATAATCAAATTTGTTAAGGAATAAGCAAGACATCTTGTTATAAATAGTAGGCAGGCTGAGTTTCAACTGAGATCCTTTGTAGCAACTTCTAAATTAGTGACTAATTTTATTACATAGCAGAAAGATTATGAAAATAACAAATATTTAACTTATGCAGAGATATATGTTTTAAAATATCAACAGCAGCGTAGAAGCCAGTACACAAAAATATTTTGCCATACTAAGAGACCTGTGACTCCTATGAAACATAAATCTAAATTTCACACTGTTTCTTAGACAAAGGGGTGTTTTGCTGCCTAAACTATAGATGTGTCACAGATAAGAGGACAAAAGTAAACGAGGACGCAAGTAAATGAATACTTTAAACAGGTTCTTGGATAGATCCTTTACTATTACTGCTAGAAACAATTCCCTTATGAGTATGTGACTTTTTGCTATCAGTCTCCTTTTACTTCCTTGGCTTTACCCACAATCGTTTCTAAATTATATGTAAGACAGGCTGGTTCCACAAACATTCATATCCAGTGCAAGCTCTGTTACACCCTGGCTTAAAGAAAAAGGGACAAGCTCTGGTAAAATATGTTACACTGAAGAGCTCTCTGTGCTAGTCATTTGTTTAATCTAGAGCCTTTTGTAATAACACAGCTTTCAGTTAGGGGTGGCACAAAGATATTTCTTACCAAAATGGAGACAGAAAGGATCACGATTTCACAGGTACCTATTTCCTGCACAAACTAGTTAGCAAGTGAAGCTGGAAAGGTACTTCTCAGAAGGGCATGTAGTGATAGGGCAAGGGGGCAATCACTTTTAAATAGAAAAAAGGAGATTTAGATTAGATAATAAGAAGGTATTGTTTCCTGTGTGAGTGGTGAGACACTGGAACGTGGTGGAACAGTGTTCAAAGCTAGGCTGGAAGGGGCTTTAAAAAACTTGGTCTAGTGGAACATGTCCCTTCCCATGGCAGGGGAGCTGTAACCAGATGATCTTTAATGTCCCTTCCAACCCATACCATTTTATGGTTCTGTACTTGGAAGATAAAATACCTTAAGACACTTCTGTATGCACCATGAAGAAGTAACTACTGAGGAAGATGAAGTCAAGAGAGTATCTTTCTGAATCAGTGAGAATGTCTAAATGGATATGGAGAAGCCTTCAGTTTAGAAAGAGATGACCTTAGACATACATAGAAAAAAAAGTGTATTTGCACTAAGAAAGCCCTGAATAATTTTAGTCTAGCTTTTAACTCCTTTCTTCATTTGTTTAAGGGTTTACCTAGCTCTACAGAAAGAGAAAGACATAGCACACCCACAGTTCTCTTTGCAAAAATGACACCAGCAAGGCTTTCATTCATAGTACTCTCTAAAAAGGAATGCCAACAGCATCCCTAAACTTGCCCAATAATCATATCTACTGGAATCCTTTATTGCTGTTCTGGCTCAAAGTACTATCTATATTGGTAAAAATAGAACCAAACATAACAATATTCTCATTCACTGGATGATAAATAGTCTACGAGATGAAGCAAAAAAAAAAACCCAAACCAACCAAATAAACAACAACCCACAACTGTTTTGAGCGAAATGCTACTACTGTCAGAAAAGTACTCATTACTGTATTGACCTTTGAAAAATGGTTTGCATCTATTACTTGCTAACAAAAAGACAAATTCCTGGCTTAGGTATCTCCCTCTGAAGTTAAAGGCAACTGTAGCACCTTGTAGTTTGAGTTTGTTTATTTGCTTAATATTAACAATCAACCAAGGAATTTTTAGTCTAAAATATTTTGTCAGTTGTTCAGCTATTGTTTTGAAATTTTTTCAGCATTAACTTCCTGCCCACGACAGTCCAGTTACACAACTTACTAATTGGTATGCTTGCTGTTATTTACTGAAATACTTTCCTATCACTACCAGTGAAGAAACTAAGGGAAATAAAGGTACACACATATGTGGATAATGTCAGCAGCAGAGTTTCATCTAGCACTTTATCCCAGTATCTCCTCTTCTGACATTGTACATTTAAAATCTCTTTACTGCACCTGAAAGATCTCGCTTTATTTAAGGAAACCTCATTGTCATGCTTGTTAAAAGAAAGAAATACTAATCCTTTTTATCTTAACTTTTAGGACATCCTTCCACAAATGCAATATTTATAATTTTAGCTCATATATTTTATTTGTGTGAGGATTTACCTCAAAAAAGTTGTTAACTATACTTCAATAGCCTCATAGAAGAACAAAGTTAGGTCCATTTCCTTGAACCGTTTGCTTCTAGAGATCAAAACTTCAGACAAGTTATAGAAAAATGATGGAGAAACTCAAGTGAAATTGAAGTTAGTAGTACAATACAGTAGTGTACTGACCTTCAGCATATAAAAGCCATGTGTCTTTCCATTCTCTTCTACGAATCAGTTATACCTGAAAAAGATGTCTGTTGCAGAATGACTCTAAGAGCAGAACCATAGAGTTCTGGAGGACTGCGCAAGCAAGGCAGGGGGTGGCCCCCACAGGTGGCCGGAGACCAGACCTGGGAGGAGAATGTGGAGGAAGCTGTGGGGGGCTAACCAATACTGTTGTGCCAAGAAGGAGTGGCTGAATACCACTCCTATATATGTGTGAACTGCGTCACAAATAAACTAGAAGTTGCTTATCACCCATATTGGGTTGGCCTGTCTGCTTCTCCTCGCCGCTTAAAGATGTCAACCCTGAAGTTTTCAAACTTGTGCCATTCAGCATCTTCTGATTCTGAAAAAAAGATGGGTGAAATAAATCTGGATTATTTTTAATGATCTGTTTGTACTGAAATTGATATTTTAGCACAGTGGATATGTTACTTCTTGTTAAAGTATCTTACCTCCCTATAACAGTGTTTAATGTGAAAAGCTGGGTTTTTTCCTGATGATTTCAAAAAAGGGGATTTTTCCTTCACTTTTTTTTTTTTCTTTTTTACCTTCACCATACACAAAATTTATTTTAAAAATTGCTGGTTTGTCTATCAATAACAGACAAGTACTCTGAAATCACTCAAATTTAGAAAGAAATTAAAAAAAAAAGCATTTCTGCTTCCTATACCTATGTCTCATGGTTCTACATTGTGTAGAATCCCTTTTCGCTTAAAGCAAAACAAGTACCACTCAAGATGTCTTCATTCTGTACAGCACCACGGCTTTTCTTCAATGGACACCTACTATGAATAAGCCAGAAATAACCAGAGCAGCAGTGAAGTAGACTTCCAACATTACCAAGGCCACAAGAGAAACTTCTCCATCAAGAAAGCTGGGACAAAGTAAGCCTTCATCATATTTATCAGGATAGAAGATACATTAAGAATGAACAGTTCATTTCCATTTCATGGATGCTGATGGGGCTCAAAAAAAGATTATCAGAGAAAAGGAGGACAACAAGAGGCGCTGCTTTTTTCTTCACCAGATGTGTTACAAAAGCTGCGTGTAAAAAACGACTTAAGGGGGAGTGATCTCTCTACCCACCCAGTCACTGAAAAGAATGGAATGAAAGAAGCAGCAGGAACAGAGATACAGATTGAATTAGTGAGACTGCTAAGTGTAATTACTGAGTATAATTACTTCTTCAGCCCTTTATTCTTTTATCAGTTGTAAAGGAAAAAAGGGAGACCTTTCAGACATGTGGAGAAACATTATCTCATAGCTGCTTAGCACATAGCAAAGCAAGCACTACATAAACTTTGTGTAACCTTCCCACAGCCCTTCTCCCTCCCCTCCTACCTTTCACTGGAACTGCCCTGATGACCCTTAACTACAACTCAAGATCAATGCTGCAGAATACACAATGCACTTATGTATTTCATGATTGAATGGAAATGGTATTGAATTGTTAGGAAGGGGTATTTTTACCCTGCTGCCAATATTTTTGCTCCTTCCCAAATGACTCTTGTAATGCTCCAAACACTTATAACAAAAATTCAGGATAGTTTGGATGATTTGGAAATTATGTCAGTGTTACTGTTCATTCCTTAGAAATATTAGGCAGCTGAAGTTAAGTTATGGAAAAGTGTGGTCCAGGTCTAGCAGTCTCCATGTAATTCCATGAGAGATTATAACCTCTTTTAAAATATAAAAGTATCTAGAAATCTGGAAGCAGAAATACATCCTGAAGCATGTTTCTTTTCACACTCCTACAGACTGTGACAACCCAGCTGCAAGGTTTTCCTTTTTCTGTTGAAGCTTTAAAGAAAATGAAATAAATGTGAAGGTCACCTTTTATTCCACTGTCCCCTCATTGTCAATGGGTTTATTTCTTTCTGCTTTTACTGCTAGGAAACTGCCGGTCTCAGCAGCAGAGACAGTAAAGCACTTGTATTTCCCCCACTATACTGTAAGATTTTTAACAGATGGGCAAGAAGGTAATGAAGGCTCTTGATTCATACCTAGGATAGATTTAGGAAGTGATACGAAAACACAACCTTCACTTCCTCGTTAATATCTCCTTAAGGACACACACCAATGGAAAACAACCAAGAGCTGAGAGACAAGAATGGCTGCAAAGAAAAAAAGATCTACTGCCCAGGAAAAGGAGACTCCTATCTGTCTTTGATCCAGTACCATCCACACATCCCCCAGCAAGCTCTGACTGCAAATCAGCTTTACCTTCCTATGTTTCCAGTAAGGTTAAATCCAGTTAGTAATACTGCCAACGCTTCTCCTTTCCGGAGCAATAAGTGGTGCTCACTTAACATAGGCACTCATTTCTGGGGAAGGTGTTTTCCTAGTGAAGTCTTCCCTTCTCTTTATGTTCCAGAAGGGCTATTCTCCATGTATGTGCATAGGTATGCTGAGAATCTATTCATGTTTGTGCCTCAGAGGTGTAAGCTAGACTTTATTAAAGAGCTGGACTTTTTAAATACCACTTTTTTGCTGTTCTTGGTGGCATTATGGAAAAATTTCTCTCTTGAAGATACATTAAATAATATGAGGAAAAACAAACAAACAAACAAACCCTTTCACCATTTTTGGTTCAATTGTGGTTTTCTTCTCACAACTACAATGAAGAATTGGGAAAAAAAAAAAAGTCAAAACTTGAAATATAACTCTAACAGTGAGAAGCCTACATGTAAGTAGGCTGAAACAGAAACAAAAATGGACACCTTCCTCTCTTCTGTCGCTGGTGCTGTAATAATCCAGGAAAAGGAAAGACAGTCTTGAAGGGGTAGCAGCAACATAAAGTTGTAGCAACAAAAAATACTGAAAGGCTAAAAAGGTGTTATGTGTATATTTGTATGTACGTGCCTCCAGGGCCCCAAATGCCTTGACATGGCGTACCTGATGGCAGTTGTTACAAGAGGTTAATATCTTGCCTAGATTTACATATTATTATGCATATGGTAATAGGTATTATAAATATTTAAAATAGCATTTGATTGAGTGCCCTTTCAGCCTTTGAATTCCTTAATACATAAAAATGTATACATGAACTGCTTAATATGAAAATCCCCAGGATGACTGCTAGTGATTCTCCATAGACAAAAATGGTTGAGTTTATAGCTCTGCCATTTAGAAATCCAGCTAAAATGTATAGAAGTAAAAGTAAGTACACAGAAAAGCACAGGACAGATCCTGTTGTGAATCTCCTAAGGACTTCAGATGCTTAAAAGTGCAGCAACACTGAGATAAAGAGAACCTAGAAGAGTTAGATTTAACAAAAAGTGATGGCAAATATCTAATAAGTATGCTTTCCATTTCCATAGCAACTTCCATTAAAGAAATGGAAAGCACTTTAAAACATCAGTCAATTTACCCTCAACAGTACTGTGCAGCAGGTAAAATACATATTAGAAAAAAATAAAGTTGCTTCATGGGGATTGCAGGGCTTTATTTTAGGAGCTCTTTTTTGCTATCTATGCACTTTTTCATTAACATTCAGACTTCCAATCTGTCTTTTTCATGCTCTCTCACATGAACTGTGACATAAGAGGAGTAATCAGAGGCATTCGGGCAAAGAAGGAAGACCTTAGAAAATAATGAATTTAGCTATTACTGAACACAAGATCAACTTAGCATAGTCTAAACAGTTTTACCTAGTGTAAGTCATTGCTGCAAAACACTTTACAATGGCAGATGTCAGAACACCAGCGGCTTTCAACAATGGGCCCTTTCATTAAGCATTTTGCCAGTGCACCTGTACAAAAAGCATACTTGGCTATCTATATTAGATGGGTACAACACGCATTCTACAATGCCTAGTGGGTAGGCCCCATGATGCAATGTGCTGCTTTTGGCTAAAATAGCATTAATTTTCTTCATAGTAGCTGGTATGGGGCTGTGTTTTGGCTTTGTGCTGAAAACAATGTTGTTTTCAAACAAAACACAGTGATGTTCCAGTTATTGCTGAGCAGAGCTTACACAGAGCCAAGGGCTTTTCTGCTCCTTACCCCACCCCACCAGTGAGCAGCCTGGGGATGTACAAGAAGCTGGGAGGGGACACAGCCAGGAGAGGTCACCCCAGCTGACCCAAGGGATATCCCACCCCATATGGTGTCATGCTCAGCATATAAAGCTAGGGAATAAGAAGGAATGGGGGGAGACGTTCAGAGTGATGGCATTTGCCATCCCAAGTAACCCTTACACATGACGGAGCCCTCCTTTCCTGGAGATGGCTGAACACCTGCCTGCCAGTGGGACGTAGCAAATTAATTCCTTGTTTTGCTTTGCTTGCATGTGTGTCTTTTGCTTTACTTACAATACAGGTTTTATTTTAACCCGTGAGTTTTCTCATTTTTACTCTTCTAATTCTCTGTCCCATCCCACTGCAGGTGTGTCATGGTTCAAACAAGGGGAAGTGAGCAAGTGGTTGTGTTGTGCTTAGTTGCTGGCTGGGGTTAAAAACCAACACCCAGTATAAGGTACTTTGTGCCTGCAAATTATGGATGGCTTTTTTATTTTAAAATAACTTCACATAGTAAATATGTCTGAAAATGAAACAGAAACCAAGCAGATTTTAAATTAGTATGAGTAATACACTTGTCCCCAACAAGAGAAAAGAGAGTCAGCCTAGTTCCTCTTGTTCTTTAATTTTAGGTGTTGGGGATCTAAACCCTAAAAATATCAGTTTTATGTTCTGTAGTCTACACAGACAGAAACTTAAATGCTCACCTCTTGACAGAGTTATGCTAACTCATTATATTTTGTTTTATTGTACAGATGGCTCTGCTGGCTTGAATTAAAATGAAGATGACAGACAGGATTTTGGCCTTTAGAGAGATCTTATTGTAAAGTTAGATGTTGCATGATTTCCACCAAGGACAAGATTAGAGTTGGTCATGACCAATAAGTTACCTCACACTGTCTGGATGTTTCTTGGCTATGGGGAAGGTGAAGGTTAGGATTAGCCTAAGGGAGTCTAAAGAATAAGAACTTTTCTTTCAAGTGTGTGGAGAGACTGAGTTTTTGAAGAACACCAAGGCGCTTTTGTCCAGTATATCTTATCCACTTTTCCAGAAGGGAGTCTTTTAGCTGCAATCAAACTGGCAGCTAAGGGTAGAGTCTGCGAACCAGTAATTGAAGGTTTTGGCTGAGTTCAAGGGAACTATGTCTCTTGTGAGCATTGTTTTGTCATTTTTACTACTCAGAATGGATCCCTGGGATACAATGAAGTTGAAAGTAAGAGTTAGGATTTGGATTTTTAAATGTAAATATTGAAGATTTCTTCTCCTTGCTGGGGGCTAAATGGCTCTAAGTGATGCCAAGAAGACAGATGTCACTTTCAGTATTCACTTTTCCAGAGGAGATGGATTCCCTTGCCTAGAATTGAAATGTTAAAGTTAGGAATGGTGTCAGGATTTGTTAATCCAGAGATAGAAAAATGTAAATGCTCAGACTTGGGCAGAGGTTTAGTGTCAACTATGGCTGGTATATAATGAGTTCTCACTCCTGGGAGAGCTTCCCTGCATCAAATTACACCAAGAATTAGGATGGAGTAGTATAAAATACAAAATACCCTTTTTGCTGTATGCTAATGTTCCTAAGAATAGAAAGAGACAAGGAATAATTTTAAGTTTCATGCTTTATATACATATTTCCTGAAGAGATGGAACCCTGGACTATAATCAAGGTTAGAGTTATGGCTGCTGGTTGTATGTCAAAAGCAGAGATCCCAGCTTAATGCTCAGTGCTTCATGTCCCATGGAGTAAAGAGCTGTGCTGCTGCTGTCATTTACGACTAATTGTTTATGCTTTCATTCACTGCTCAGGTAGTTCTGCTAGCTATAATGAAGGCAAAAGCTAGTTAAAGATTCAAAAAGCACAGGTTGAAGAACTCATTTCCTTGAACTCTGTGTGTTACAGGGGGCTTGTTATGTATTCTACAAAATTGCTATGCTAAACTGAAATCTTGTTTCAGCATCAAAGCTCATTAAACCAAGTTACGCCTGATGTATTAAATTTCATACGTAGGACTGGATACATGGATATAGCTCTACAATTAGTTGAGAGTTTAGATAATAGAGCAGAGGCCAGAAATTTCCATCAAATAAAGCAATGGAAGTCACCAGGCTTCTTTTTAGCTTTGTGATACCTCTGAACAAGGTTTGGAGAAAAAAGGTTTCTTAAGATACTCTTGGATGCCGTTGAATACTGTTGATCTCTTTGGGTTCCTTGCAGGTTTTTAGATCTTGTTCTTGTAGAGGCTTCTTAGCTAAGCATATATCGAGCTTCTGTTTTAATTTCGATTTCAGAGAAAGCAGAAAATGATGGGTTCAGGTTTTGTACCAGCTTTCATCCTGTGCTCAATACTAAGGAAACAAGATGAGTCATTCTCAAAGGCTGAGAGTATGCTGCAGGTTACAGGTCGAAAGGGATGCACTCTATGGTGTTGCAATTTGTAATAGCTTTTAGTCGAAGCTGGTAACATTCCCATGTTTATTTAGTTAGTTTATATAACACATGAAAATACATTAGCAAGGAATTAAGCTTTTATGGATGTTGATTTTTAACATCAACTTCAAATACACATTTCTGCAACAGGAATAAAAAAATGTTCTTTTTAGAATTAAGAATATCATGTTTGACTTGAGCGTGGTTGAGAGTAGCTGGAAATGAATATACTCAGAAGGAATAACCACATGGCTTCAAAAGCTACTAATCCCATCTATGCCATCTTCTCCACCCTTCAGCCTAGAGCACACCAAACAAATTACCAAGTAAAGGAGAACAAAAAAAAAAACAAAACAAAAAACCAACAAAAAACCGGGGGTGGGGAGGGGATGGGGATGGGTTTTATAAAATATTGTTCTGGTCTATCTATAGCTCCCCCCCACCCCAAAGACTTTGTGACCTTCCACTCGTAGAAGTATTGTCCCAATCAGAGAATTTCTGAGTGCAGATAATATACATTTTTACAAGAGAAATTTGAAGTGTTGAAGTCACAGAGACACTGCGTCTCCTTTCTGTTAGTGAGATACGCATCCAGCTTCTCTCCAACAGATGGATAAACTTTGGCATTTAAGTTTCTTCACATTTTTTAGCTGACTGTAATCTGATTTTGTCCATTTTATTTTCATTCATTTTCTTCTATTTCTTTACGACTAAGAGAAGTATGCCTAGGTCTCTAACTAAATTCAAGCATCAGAGAAAAGTAGTCTTGCATCATATAATCCCACTGGCTACTTCAGGTGCCCACAATGAAGGTGATTCAACCTGTTCAGAGTTTAATCACTGCTTACAAAGGCTTATATTCAGACTCCTGTATGATCTTCACTGAAGATAACAGTTGAGGAACTGATGTCAAAATTATTCTGGAGAAGTTCAATTCCAAGAAATAAAATAGTTCTAATGTTCTAATGTTAATAAAAATTATCATTACAATAATTATAACAATTACACAATTAGAAGAAAACTATTTTAATATCTAAATTAAAAACATTATAATTATTGTAATATATATAGAAATAAGATATAAAAATTAAAATTATAATAATAATGCCAATAATTCTTCTAACAGATTATTTGAAATTACCTTGTTTTGTTTTATTTACACAAAACTTGTGTGTCACTAGAAGATAGGACGCAACCTGCTTAAATGCAACCAAGATAATGCTCTACAGAATAAAATGTGCACAAATTTATAGATATATGCATATAAAAAAGATATTAGAACATCTTTTGGGGAAGAAGAGTCTGCCTAGTTCTATTGTATTTCTTGATCTTACCAATAAGAATTGAATCACGAACACAGAAGGACAAGAGAAACAGCTTCTGTCAGAATGACAGCTCTGGTTTCAAAACCAAAGTAAACCAGGAATGGAAAGCCTTCACAGTTCACATTAGACTTCATCACACTTCTACAGGCTTAGGATGACTGACTTCTGCATTCTCTAAACATACTGTTATATTAGTGAAGGCACACCACAGACAATAAGGAGGATCTGTGTAGCATTTGCAAGTGAAATGAAGAGTCACAAATCATGCTAGACTTTAATCTTTGTAATTCATTGTATTAGAACTAATCATGGCATGTTTAATTATGTAAGCACCACAAATAAATAAACAAATAAATAGCTCTCAAACTTTTCTGATCATTCTGCTTTTTCTAAGTATCATAAATCTGTGAGTTGGAGTGCAGGAGACAGAAGAAGACATTTTGAGAGAAAATGCTAGTTAGGGAAACTGCTAAGACTCTGTTATCTAAGAAAGAAAGAGAGGGGGGTACATAACATTATACTTAGCAGTTTCTCAGTGTGCAATCATTTTTGACAGAATAAGCCATACCTCTGTAGTATATTCCAAAATCAATTTTGTTCTTGGCAATTTGAGTCAACCCTATTCCAGCTGCCAACATTACGACAATAGCAAGTTATTTTCCAAACTGAAGCTGACTAATCCATGCTACAGTCAAGAACTGAGTAAAGTCTTCCAAACACCTCACTTAAATCCATGTCTGTTTACTACTGGCTTATACGCTGCATTTACACTGCGTATGAAATTAAACAGCAAATCTTCTTTGAATTATTGACGGACTTCGAGCAGCAGCTGCTTTGACAGAAGTTTGTTTTCCTTCAGAGGAAGGGAAACAGTATCTTTGAAGTGGAAATTTTGTTGCTGTTGCAACAGGTGAGTTATTGCAACACACGCATCAGATAGAAAAAAATTATACCTTTTAAATTAAATTTCATTTTATTTCACTTTAAGAATGTTAAGAGCTATGGATTTGAAAGAAAACACTAATGTTACTTCACAAGGAAAACAGTATTTCAGGCAACAGAGAGCCTGAGTGTTTTTTCTTTTAAACTGCTTGTTTCTAGCTATGAAGAACTTCCCTAGAGTGCATGCTAAAGAATGAGCAAGATTCTCTGCAAGCAGGGTGTCTACAAACTGGGGTATTTTATTGCTGCTCTGCTCTTTTTCTTTCCTCTCTGCTGGCTTTGCTAGAGCTCACTGAACTTTCACAAACACAATGAGTGAGAAGGCTGACACATGAATTACATGCTGTAAATTAGCAGCAAAAAGATGCATGGTAGATGTATTGATCACAGGTTTTCTAAAGAAAAAATATACAGGAGTTTGAAGGAGCTATTCTGGCAGTGGTATTGCTGAGCAAGGATGGTCCACGGATAAAACAATGTTATTTCAGGTCTGCATCGAGACTTCCACATACACATAGAAATTTAAACACTGCTCTCATCACAATAAAAGTCACAGGAAGAGAAAACGTTTCCTCTAACTACTTTTAGAAGAGGTCAAGTGTAGTCTGTAATCCCTGAATAGATTGCATATTGTGATCTAAGGTCAGCGGAGTGCAAAAGATCAACATTTTGCTGCTGTCTTATCCATGAGAGTCTCCCTTCCTCAGAGTAAAATGTTGCATAAAGAAATGTTACCTGAAGAATGCCTTTCTAGAATATATGATGTCTCTGAAAATATGGTACTGCATTTTTGGCATAATATTTAAAGCATTAATATTTAGTTTCAACAGGAGGACAGTCATAGCTCAAAGATTCAAGGACTTGTAAATATCACAGAAAAGGCTTTAGGATCTTTGAATATTGGTAGCTGTACACCTGAACTCACAATTTTCCTGGGATATATAAATAAAAACACATTCTTTAAATTAAGGACAGAAATTCTAGGATGATAGATGCTACAGACCCCAGTGATTGATCATAACTACAAAGTGTGAATGCATCCGAAAATCACAGCTACAGAACTCCGTATACCAGAAAACCCTTAAGCATATCTCTTCGCTTCACAGACAATATCAAGAAAATAATTCAAAATATCAAATATATTTAGGCTGGGATCTTCAAATTTCCGGAACCTGGTAGGCTTTTCACACATAGTAGTTAGCACCTATCACTGCAGCCAGTAAGTAAAAAGCTACAAAATACATTTTTCTATCAAATATGTGGATACCATAATTGAATTTCCTGTACCAGAGATGTTGCCTACAAATCTGCTTGGGGTCTCTTAGAATCTGTATTTCTACAGTTCTTTTGCAAGAAAAAGATGATAATCAAACTGAGCTTTTTTAAGTCTCAAAGAAACTCAGGAATGTTACTTCTCTTTCTGTCAGAACTAAAACGAGTTACTATAAAACCTGAGTTTGGGTACTGGTTTTCAAATAGCAAATATTCACTGATTGTTACTATATTTAGCTCTTTTGCAAAAGCAGAAAGTTTCACATGGAGATATAAATAATTAGAGCGTGTTTTCAGTTCAGACTTTGATAACTTCAATTGCTTGATTTGAATGTTAAATTTATAAAGCTAATGCTGATTCTTTGCTTTTGGATCTAACATTTCATTTCATATTGCGGATCATAGTAGTGAGTATTGCACGCTGGAGACCAGTTTAAAGTTGTGCCTGAATGTCTTCAGATGAAGGAATGTAGGAGAGAGATGCATGGCTTACTTACAGTACTAATGGATTAAAGCATTAATCATGGTATGCAAATTGAAGCATTATCTATCATTTGTATTAATTATTATGTCTGAGGTTGTCCAAAATGAAATCAATCTGTGGTATGTTGTGACATTTAGTGCTCATTGTCAGCTTATTTCCAAAGAGAACTATTATGATATACTTTTATCTCTCTTAGATAACCAGATAGTCCTGTCTGTTAACCCTCATTTTCTTAATTTTGCTCATTCTCTACTGGTGATATTACATTACTAAATAAGTAATGACTAAATTAGGACAAGTGAAGTCTGGATTTTTTATGAACTTTCTCATGCAGCATATATGTCTGTTTGGGGCAGAAGTATATCTTTTCTGTCTTTAATAATGCCCACAACATATTTTTTTAGATTATTAACTGATTTGATGACTGTATCTAACTGTTCTTATCACTATATTGCTTAAGTTCATTTTTAGAGATGCCCATACTAGAGTTTAGTTTGCATACATGAACTTAATTTTTATACAAATAACACAAAATATATGTTTTGAAGTTTATATAAATACAAAATATTTATGATTGTTACTTACACATTCCATTTTAAAGGCCTTGGACCAAAACTTCAAGATACGGCCTATCTGCTCATGATTAACTTTCTGCAGAATCTGCTGCATAGTAAAATAACCTCTATGCATAAATAAGTTTGTCATGCAAACTTATGTTTACAAATTGATCACAATGAACTTTTTTTGAGCACTACAAACACCTAAACCAAAAAAGTAACCACATGCGATTGCATTTCTATGTTTGAATGTTTTAAGTTCTACCAAAGCAGCTTACATGTGCCACCATTTGCTTAACTAGTTACTAATAATGAATATTAGGCAGCTTCCAGTTTAAATGAGATATCTGGTAGAATACTGCAAGACTGGACACACTGCAGTGATTTAATGATGTAAGCAGACAGCAACACAATAGCAGACAAAGAAAAATATTAATTTTTGAAAGATTATACCTTGTATTTGACAGCTCTGCAATATCCTTTATGGCCCTGTTTTCTCTTTTTATTTTTTTATATACACTACTACCCACCAGAAGAGTCCCCCATCTATCTGTTTATAGCTCCCTCCTCACCTGCTGAGGCCAAGATGTGTGCTGAGACTTAAAAAGCAGTAAATGTCTGTCCCTGCCATGGTCAATGCTGCTCTCAGATCTCCCTGGGAAAGGAGAAGGCTTTTTGGTAGGACTCCTGGTGGCCCCTGAGGTGTGAGGGAAACCTTAAATGACTGCAGGTGGCCCATAATTCCCACAGTCTGGTGCACTCACTCTCTCCTTCAGCTGCTGCTCCTCTATATTCCTCCTCTTAGCCCAGTGAGACTCTCATATGGCAACTGGTTGAGAAGCACCAAAGCTCCAGCCCTTAAGAGTTTTTTTGGCACGCGGGGGGAAGAGGCTGCCTGAGGAGCTGACTGCATTTATCTAAAGTCTTTCTCTCCATACTGACATAAAGGAAGACAGTCCCTAGGGACTGTCCTTTGTCCTTTCTATCTTTATCTTCTCATTTTTGTGTTACTGATGATGAGTAACACAGGGAAACGTGTAAAAAATGAAATGTTCCTATGCAGCAGTGTCGAATCAATGTCAGAAATGTGTCTGCTATGGTATACACAGCTGCTCAGAAAAATATAATTGAACATATAGAAACTTACGTGAAATCATCACAAGATATGCATAATCACAGTTATGTTTAAATTCCTCTATTGTATAAAATTATTAAAGGAATTAATCAGAACACCACAGATTTCAAGATGCAAGTGTCTAAGCTCCTTTCCCACATTGCACTGACTGGCTAACAGGATGAGTGTGAACTGGCAGGGAGCAAGGGCCACTAAGAAAGTTCAGAAAGAGGATTCCTGGAAAATATGGGCCAAAGCTTCAGGCTCAGAGGATCTCCACTGGAGCCTTTTTAGGCTCTGTTTTCTATGAATGGCATCCATGGGCTGTTACACTGGCATTTGGCCAGGGCCTGTGCCTTATGACTTGGATTGTAAAGGATATGAGCATAGTTAGTGCTACTTAAGTGAACAATAACTAATCAGATTTAGGGGTGAGATGATACTGCTTTCCATAATGGAACACATGCTTCACTTTCCTACCTAATCATGGCTCCCTTTTTTTTCTCAAGAACACAGGAACACTTCACTGGAAACTGAATGGAGATAAAAATATAAAGTGGAATGAGAGCTGAATTTAAAGCTCATGTATAATCAGGCTACGTGAATAAGATGAAGGCTCAACTCAGTCTCCTCCCCTCTCTTTGCCAAGCAGGTGCTGACAGAGAAGCAGAATTTATCTCACAGTAACTACACCACAATTGTCATTTGCAGTTTTTTGAGTTATCACATCAAGAAATAATCTTTCAGGGCCAGATGTGTTATTTAATCACTCCTCTCCTTTCAGTTCAGTGAAAGTTGTTTTTACAAAAATAGGTTGGTGAGTACAGAATTAACATAAGACCCTGACCTGGTTTTTGAAGAAGCAGTTGTTTTATTATCTATTCTTCTCCGCTGTGATATTCTCATCATTGATGCTTCAGAAAGCATGGGTTCAGGAAACTTTGATTTAAGAGCATTCGTGCTTGCAGCTAACATTCTGAACTTGCTTTATGAAATTCATTTCAGAGGACAATCTATAACAACCTTTGCAACACATACAGCAGGAGGAAGCTGTGTACTGGTTTTGACTTTGGTGGTCATCCATGGGACTGTCCATTCTTGAGTCTGTGTACATGAAGAAAGCTGTTTGAAGATCTGAGAAGGGAAAACGAGATATACCACTGCTTACTAGCTTATTTTAAATCCAGTTTTCTTTGTTTCAAGGGTTGAAAAGATATGATGGGTGGGTGCACAATTCTCATCAGCTTGAAAGTGCATTAAAAAATAGCTAGAACAGAGTCTGCATTTACAGTTTGGGATTATTTTATTTTTAAATGTAAATGAAACCTTCGCTCTTTCTTACTGCCAGCAAAGGAAGAATTCTTTCTCCAGTTCTTTGCATAAGGACTTTTCTCTGTAAATTAAGAGAGCTTTTGCCAAGTAAATCTAAAGCACTAGCTGCTATCCCAGCAGCTCCTAAACCCCCTCTTCATGAGCAGTGCTTATACCAAAGCACATACCAATCTTGAAGATTTCCTCACCAGTTGGGTTGTTGCAATTTTAGTTTGGGCAAAGATTTTAGTTCAGTTCTTTAATTCAGAAAAAATTCAAATTTTTGCCACTATAAAAGAAAGATAGGGAAACATTTAATTTAAAAAAAAAAAAAGCAAAGAAAAGAACAAGGTACCTTTTCTTTAACACTACACACAGAAGAAACTATACTTTGAAGTGTCCTGTAAAGTACTGCAAAGATATAAAACACCCAGCAGACATCAACAGGAAAAGAATGGGGTGTTTTCTTCTTATCTTCTTGTCAGGTAGTCTTTTTAATCAACTGCAGCTGATCTGACACAATATCATCTTCTGTGAGTTAAGGGCTTGATAAACAAGCCGGAGTGTTCGATAGCATCCTAACTGCTCTTACCACACAGTCACCACAGTAACAAGTACACTTCTGAAGGTTAGTGTGACATTTAGCTGACCACAGTAGGCACATGGGAGCCAAAGACGCTACACCAAGATGAGTATATGAAGAAATCCAGAAAAATACCCCACTAAAATAAATGTTTTCTCACTAATAATATCACATAAAAGTAGCAAACTTAACAAAAAGGTCTGCGGTTGGCACAGTGCAGTGAGCTACTTCAGAAAATCCTACTCTGATTATGTTCATTCCTGAAGCATGGCAGAGAAATCCTTTCTCCCATAGCAGTGTGTCCTCCTTCCTAATGCTTCAGGTATTTTTCTTCATCCTCAGAGTCCCAGAATGAAGGGAGGGGAGCAAAGGATTTCTTTGTTTGCAACCATGATAATTTGTTCTCAGACTCCAGCATTTCCTTGGAAAGGTTAACAGTTTCACAGAGATGATGACTCTGTTCACAAAATTAAATTACAAAAAAGGTTAAAATAAAGGTGAGTCAACACCATATGTTACTTAAGACTAATTCCACTGGCCGCTATTGTATTAAAAGACAGAGCTCTCATTTCTTTCAGTTGCTCTGATATGCTACATCATTCCCAGGACCTGATCACTCTGTTACATTGTGAAATATGTCTGAGAAGAGCATGAAGATCAGAAACTCCAGTATATATTCAGAATGCGTAACTCCAGCAACATCAAAACCATGCTAAACCACAGCACCTCGCTCTAGGGGTACCATTCAGTCTCGGAAACACAGACCATAATTCTGTTTTGCTGCTTCTCTGCAACCCTTGCTTTCTGAAAGTGGTCATAATGATTCTATTGTTGTGATTTTGAGCTCTATCTGAATAAAGATTACGATCATATTTCATCCCTGTTCATGAATGACTTTTACAGTGCAATAAAACATATATCTACATCCACCGAACAATGCATACAAGGCAATAAATCTCCTGGTTATAAAAGAAGCAAGGACAGCCCTACACACATTCAGGAGCAAGCCAGCAGAAGGTACTGATGGAACTGATCAAACACTGCGCAATGGAAAGTGACGTTCTGGGCAGAGAACCTAGGGATTATGTTGGGGTGCTTCAAAAGGCTCTCTCCTGCAGGCAGCCCAAATAAGCACACAGGAGCTATGCTCCAAATGGGCCACAAGTTAGAGAGCATCTCCAACATGCAGTGTTGCAGCATGTAGATGAAGCAACAGCTACATCCTTAGATAAGGTGAGTAGACATGATATTAGGGTAAAAAGTGAACGTAAGTTTCATTTTTCAAAATTACACAGAAAAGTATCCAAGCACATGTATGAAGATATTTACCATCTTTGCATAAATTGCCTTGATCAGCCCCACCTAAATGTTCACCCTCTTTCCTACACCATGCAAGAAATTAACTGTAGAAAAATAGTAGTGAAGAGCGTACTAATTCAGTAGTGTTTTCATTTGGAGTTTGTAATCTCAAGCAGACTGAAGATAAAAGAAATGAATAGCAAAATAGAAACTAATTTTCTGATTAGTTTCTGACGATTTTCCGATCATGCCAAACATTTCTCAAGGAGAAAGGAAATTAGGGTAAGTCTGACCAAGTGTTCCTTGCCACTGTCTTATGTAAAGACTACCCTGACTCACAGGAAAAAAACAGTGAGTTTTATCTTTGGTATGAGAACTGAACATTAAAAGAAACTTTTGGTCCTCTATGGTATGGCGCTGAGGCTGATTGATAACAGTCTAAAGAAGAAAGTTTCAAGGAACAAATTGTATTTATTCCTTTTGAGTCCAGACGTTTGAAGGTGCCAACCTGAGAGCAGAGGCAGCGTTACACAAAATGCAGTGACATAGGTATGTCAGGACATGGCCAGATGTATTGGCTGACTTTGTCCTCAGAAGTCCCAGTGAATACAAAACTGAAATTAGGAGCTGAAGTGTTGGAACTGCTAAGAGTGCTGCCTGGTTTTGTACTGCAGAAACCTGACAGCTGGACCCAAAGCTGCATATTGATAGCAGCCCTGAGGAGAAAGACCTGGGGGTGTTGGTTGATGAGAAGCTCAACATGACATGGCAATGTGCACTTGAAGCCCCAAAACCCAAACTTATCCTGGGCTGCATCAAAAGAAGTGTGACCAGCAGGTCAAAGCCATGTTGGACAGGGCTTTGGGCAACCTGGCAGCGTGGTCTAGTGGAAGGTGTCCTGCCTGTCCTAAGGAGGTTGAAACTAGGTGATACTTAAGGTTCCTTCTAACCAAAACCATGCAATGATTCTGTATGCTTGTTGCCCAGAAATGTTTCTTCAAATCCAGTGATACCAAAACCAAAATCTGGACAGTCACAAAAAACCTCTGCCAGGTGTGCCATGTTCAACTCCCATACACTGGGAGACACGGAGTACAAAAGGATACCAATAGAGTCATTAACACAAAATTGTCATTTTCCACCTCCCTTCCCTGTACAGGCTGTCTTGTGGACTATCACACGACAAACAGTCCAAAACCTAAAGGTTCAGCCTAGACTAAACATTTGTCCTTTTCCTAGCCAAAGGTTGTTGATATTACATGTTTCTCTGCAACCGCTACCTTGAAAGTAAACTCATAAAGCTTTCACATATACCTGTAGAAGTGAGTCCCACTCTAAAATGCCAGCATAAAACACTTCAGTGTTAACAGTAGCTTCACTTACCTATGCTTCAGATCGTGCTGGTTAAAAAAAGCCTACAAATAACACCTGTTTAGGAGTACCGGATCAGGCCTCAGATTTGTTACAAGCTATTGCAGGCAACATACCAAATAACTAACTTCATAAAAAAAAAACAAGTTTTATCTTTAGGGACTTAAAATCTTGTTTTGCACTACTGAGTGCTTTAATACTTCAATTGCCTCACTTCTCAAGGTCATACATTTCCTCCAGAATGCTAGCCCAGTTTTCTTCTGAAATGGCAATGCTTCTTAAGTTTGTGGCATCAGTAGCTGGTATGAGCTCATCTGGTATTCTGTATGAAAACCTTAGTCTGCAATTATTCTGTGAACCTCCAACTTCTCTTTCTTAAGAAAACCTGATATTTTTTTCTTACAGCAATTGGATCAAGCGTTCTACTGAGACTGAAGCAAATTAAAAATAACTCATTTTTTTTTTTACTAGAAAATTAATTTTTTCTAATGTCTTAACTATGACAGACTTGATGCTCTGGAGAGAAAAGAGGAAAATGTTCAGATACTCAAAATATTTTGGCATTTTCTTATGAAGTTATTTTTAAAAATTGTTTTATTTTGTATTGAATACTGTAACATAACACTTTGTCAAAAATCACAGTATATTTGTTAAAATAAAATATTTTTATCAACTAATTTTTTTTGACATTATGAAATTTGGAAATTTATTTCAGGCTCTCTTTTCAATATAGCAAGTGAAACAGTGCCTCTCTGTTCAACAGTGCTGAGCATACCCCTCTCTTCACAGGACAAGGTCAAGGAAGCAGTAAGCAAAGACAGCTGTAAGATCCATGTGATTCCTAGCCATCAGTTACAGTTGTGAGGAGTTGCATCTGACTGCTTATACACATTTTAAGAGAGAACAATCTGTCAAAATAGTGCGAGAACAACAAAGGGTGCAGAGATCAACAGAGAAGCTGATGCAGGTGAAAAGCAGCACAAAAGTGGTATAATTATTCGTGTAGAGAGATTTGGTCTGACATTGTGATATATCTGTGAAAACCTTATGCCACTGTTATTCATGCCAGAAGAGTTATGTAGCTTCCAGAACACAATAATTAAAGCAAGACAGGATTCCATAAAAATCAAAACAAAAAGCTGTATAGTGGTATAGGGAAGATTATGCCCCCAGCCGCCATTTCCCCTGCTTGCTTACATGCATTTTAAAACTAGTCTTTTTTTCTATATGTCTCCATCTGAACCATGCTGTGCTAAGCTTAAATGCCGTGACATGATAATTACCCTGAGAAGATAAAATATATGTGTATAAAAATACTCAATAATTTCATACAGAATAGAAACAAGATTTCTGCGTCTGCACTCAGCAGCTACAATCCCTTTAAGGATGAATGCAGAAATACCACTGGTGTCATGATTTTTTATAGACTTAAAGACATATGCATGTGTACTTGTTAGATGTTTCTAAAGGCTTTTTTCAGACTATGGCTGTCTGTCTTCCTGGCATTAGCAGTCTTGGCTGCCAGCTTTTTCCCACTGAGCAGTAATAAGAACGTCCTGCAGCCAAGGCCCACAGATTGCTGCCAAAAGACAAATGGCTATATGCTAAGCAATTCTTCAGGATTACGCTTCATTCATTACACTATAACTCATTAATAATTAAAAAAAATCCTTTTATAGCAGTTTCTCTGCAAATTCAAAGAAACATAAAATACACATTTATATAGTGAGCCAAATGAATTATTTGGGCCAGGATTCATCCCAACTTACTTCAACTAGAAGCCAAGTCACTCTGGTCTCCCTTTATATTAAAAGAATAGAAAAAACTGGAATAGAAAATAGCTGGGCCTCAGGTGGGCCCAAGAAAGTTCTAAGTCAGGACCGGGTGGTGTACCTTTCTCCATTAGCTGCATTTCAAACGGAAAGTGACTGTGCCTAAGACACAGTATGAATCCAGCCTTCAGTGTCAATTCTGCAGTCTGTTTAGAAGCAAAATTTCTCTGAAATTATTTAGGTGTCTTATCGGACTTATAACCAGTCATAAACTTCAGAAATACTCTTTGAATACTGAAAGTTAAACACATTTTTAAGTGGTTTGGTTAAGTAGCAAGCTCCTCTGGAAGTGGCTACTCTAAGCTATCAGGCTCCACAAACCCTGACTGCTTGGTTTGGTCCACTGTTGCCTGCCTCAACTTACCGTGCTAGGACCTCAGTTTAATTCTGGGGGGCAGAATTGAGTAACACTACCTGCTAATGATGACATTTTGCTTTTGCTCCCCTTCATTAGGGACTGTAGCAATAGGACAAGGGGTAATGAGTTCAAACTAAAGTAGGGGAAGTTCGGGTTAGATATAAGGAAGTTCTTTCCTGTGAGGGTGGCAAGGCACGGGAATGGGTTGCCCAAGGAAGTTGTGAATGCTCCATCCTTGGCAGTGTTTAAGGCCAGGTTGGACACAGCCTTGTGTGACATGGTCTAGTGTGAGGTGTCCCTGCTCATGGCAGGGGTTTTGGAACTTGATGATCTTAAGGTCCTTTTCCAACCCTAGCTATTCTATGATTCTATGATTCTAGAACACTTACAAGAAAGTTAAGTAACGGAACATTCTTAACCCATGTAAAAACCAGGATGTATAGGGCAGTTTAGCTTTCTGATCTATGGATTTCCCCTCTCTGCCTCTTCTGCTCTTCAGGTTTGTACTTAGCTTCGGTTGCTTCCCAGATAGCATCACAGTCTGAAAAGGGACACTCATTAGTACCTGACTTCTTTCACTTCTACTCTCGAGACGAGGCACAAACTTCTAAATTGCTCTCTCCTTCAAGTAGCAAAACCAGAGGCAAATAACTTCGAAAAAATCATAACACAACATATAAATTTTCTGTGTTAATGGGTAACAAACAAAAAGGACTTTCAATAGGTAATGAATACTCTGTATTATTTAATCAAAAGCAATGCATTTTTTAATTACGATAGTTATGTGATTCTTAAAAAGCAGAAAATTATTGTAGAAATAGGGCAAAAATGACGTGTGAAGTCCAAAATAAAACCCTTTTCTACTCTTGTATGGATCTTTAAAACAACCTATATAGACCTTCTGCATCATTTATGAGTGGGCTTTCACCAGGCTGAATATAAATCTACTACAGTATTGCTGCTTATATTTGTTTTGAATTTCAGCAAGATGCACAATTCTTCTGCTGTGCCTGAATTTATTCCTTCTTGGATCCTTGGCAATAAATGTCTCTTTGCACACCCTCAAAGCAGGAAAAAAAAAAAATCATTAATGGCAAAAGACAATCAGCTTCATTTTTGAAGGCTGCCATTTATGACACATCTCTAGATTTGGGGAACTATTAAAAAAAAAAATCTGAAAGATAGAATAAAAGACACTTCTCTCAAAATGAGAAGTTAGATGAATGACAAGTAACAAACTGAGTGTCAGGTATTCATATAATTTCAAGTAATGACATGTCCCAGGTTGTTTGGATTTATGCACCTGATTGCAAGGAAGTAAATTTTCAGGTGCTAGTTATGTAAGACATTTCATATTTAAATATAAAGACAACTTTCACATGTAAAGAAGTTCCATGAAAAGCTGAAATTCCATGAAAGTGAGGTTTTCATAGCCAAAATCCACTAGATTCAACTAGTGAACTCAACTACTTAGAGCTCTAAACATAAGAAAAGACAGCTAAGTATTGCATAATAGTAGTTAGACATGAGACTCATCTGATGAAATATCTACCATATTTATGACTGCAATGCCTGATGCTTCCTTTGCAAACAGGCACTTCCAAAGAATGATTGATTTTATTTCACCTAAAATACATCAAGTAAAATGGGTTTTAAAGCACATTTCTCTCTGCTGACTATAAACAGGCTTTATAACAACTAGCTCAAATGGAGATGTCTACAGTAGTGGGTAGGATGAATGCCATGGTAGGCTACTACAGCAACCAATTCTCTACCAACAGCAGGGAATAATGACAGATTATCCTTCTAGAAGCATTTGGGGATTATATGAACAAAGGTGTGGTTCACTGCTTTATTGAATTTCTTTTATAAGGCACATGATCTTTTTGCCTTACCAGGCTCAAAAAAAAAAGAGGTTAAAGTTTTTTTTGCACAGGTTAAAGATTTTTTTTTGTATGCTTCTGACATACTATATCTTATCTCTCAGGAATTTCCTACTCAGGAATTTTTCTACTGAGGGTACTTAATATTAAATATTAATAATGATTTTTCCTTTCATTTTTGTCTGAACTGCAGTGTAGATATGTAAAGGTATATAGAAATACTATAAAATTCTAAATATAAAAAGGATGCTGCAGATTTTTGGTAATACAATGAAAAAAATATGAAACTGTTATCTATGTCTTCATGGGCCTAGCCATAAGCCTGGATAAAAAAAACGCACTCTGTCCTGAATACTTTATCACTATGAAAGATGTAGCATTGATGTTGCAAGGAAAAAGCTTCTGATGCAAAACCAGTGACCTGACAAAATTGTTAATAGAAAGTATACCTTAATGATTCAATAGCAATAAGTATCCTTCATAAACAATTTAAAAAGAAGCCTCTAACAGCATTAAAACCCAAATGAGATTTCCATTCATGAGACCTTCCTTCTAAGGGCTCAGACGATGCAAGAAAAACTTGCTGAATCTCTAGGTTGGATAAAATTTGTTGCCTACCCTGCTACGACGCAAGAAAAAACACCCACCAGATTTCTGAATGGCTTGATTTTCTAGAATTAGTTTCCATAATACAAATGTTAGCATGAGCTACCTGTTCTGGCACAAAGAGGGACACCCCAAAATACTGGATGTTTTGGGCTTTTCTGCTCATTTTTCCCCAAGTAAAATTACTGGTCAGATCCCTTCCATCCCTGCATAGTCACCCTTTGAAACTATTGAAAAAAGCATTGAGTCCTAAACTCAAGACTGTTGTATTAAAGGTAGGTGAAAGATTGAGGACAATTACAATAAAGAAGAAATAGCGAGTTTAGCTAAAAGGTCAGTGTAAAATTTAGAAAAACATCATTTCAATTAAACGAATTGTCTGAATGCCAAGATGAACAGAAAGTTGGTGGAGATTTATTCAACAGCAGGAAAGTCAAAATAATTCAGTAAGCAAGAAAAGGGAACAGGTGAGCGCTGAGGAAATTTTCCACAGTAGCATGATAAAGATACTTTAAGAAGTGGTTATGTCTACAGTGTAAACTTAACTCAGGCATGACATTGGGTCTCTCCTTATCTCATCACCATTAACACAACTGTACTTTCAGCAAGTTTTCAGTCAATGCCAAGTTTGGAGGAGTTGTTTGGAGGCCAGGGCTGCTGTTCAGGGTACACCTGATGGGCTGTGGGCTGATGGGAACTTCTTGAAAGTCAAGAAAGGTAAATACAAAGCCCTGTGCCTGTCATGTCCTAACTCCATGCAACAGTACAGGTTGGGGGCCAAGTAACTAAAAAAGCAAATGGGCAGTAAAAGGCCCTGGTAGTGTTGAGGGTTAAGTTCAACATAAACCATCAATATGCGCATACAGGAAACGTCAAGAGCTGCCTGGGCTACATTAGCAAAAGCGCAGCCAGCAGCTGAGAGAGAAGAGTCTGCTTTTCTCTCTGCTCTGGTAAAGCATGCTAAGATGCTGAGTCCAGCTGTGGATTCCCCAGTGCTAGAGAGAAAGTGAGACACCAGACCTATGGAAGTGCCTGAGGAGAGGGGGCTATAGTACAGGACATAAGAGGAGAGGCTGAGCAATCTGGGTTTTTTTTTCAGCTGGGAGAAGAGAAGGCTCAGAAAGTTCTTACAACTGTCTGCAAGTACCTAAACAGAGGGTGTAGTGTGGCCAGAGCCAGACTCTTCTCAGAGGTGCGCAGTGGAGGTACAAAAGGCAATAAACACAAGCAGGAACATGGGAAATTCCAGTTTGATACAAACGGGGGGAAAACATTTCCATGAGAGTGACCAAATAGTGGCGCTGGTTGCTCAGAAAGGCTGTGGAGGTGCTCAGAGCTTGACTGGGCATAGCCCTGAGCACCTGCTCTAACTGAAACTCCTTTGAGCAGGGGGTTGGATCAGAAGATCTCTGGAGGCCCCTTCCAATCTAAATGATCTTCAAACCCTTAAGTATGGTTACAGCAATCTCTACTAGTGTCTCCAAACCCCTGGTATCCTTTGGATCAAGGTAAGGCTAGTGTGGGAGATCACGTTGGAGGTTAAATGAGGTTAAGCACAACATAAGACTTTGTCTTATAAGACCAGGGCCTTTCTTCTTCTATTCCTGCACAAAATCAAACACTTTATTTAAAGAATTTGTGTCTTTTTTTCTTTTTTTTTTTTAACAAAGTGGAATAGATGTTTTATATGGCACTGACATTGGTTCTGATGCCCCAGTTTCAACCTGAAAAATAAATCTAGATCCATATCAGAAAATTTACTGTGCCAGAGCATAAGGTTTACCACCTATCTCACATGTGTGGGTAGCCCAAAGCTACTGGTAAAACATGAAAGTGCTAAAATTAATAAAGCTGAACTGGAAGGAGACAAATTTAGAGCAGAAATACATAAGAAGTAGGAAAATCTCACTACGTGGTTGCACAAATCAATACAAGGCACATGGTGCCAAATAATAACCACTGAAAATGTTCTGTAATGCAATGCTGGTCTGTGTAATTCATCACTGTGTATAAATCTGCGATAAAAATCTTAACAAGATGAAATCTTAAAAAAAAAGAAATCCTGGAGTCCTGGATAACAATACCCAGAGTTTTGGTAAATATACTACAAATTTTGTACAATGTATGAATCCTCACACTGAGACTTCCAGCTAATTAACTTGCAATACGTAAAATACAATGCCTTTGGAAAGTTTCTTCCACTTTCAGATGTAGCTGACGTTTAGCTATACCCTGATCCTGTCTCCGTGACAGTTCCCATTTACCAAAGAAGACAAAACTGAGAGCAGAGCACACTGGGAAGCAGATGATTCCTATCATTTGGTTGCATATTTACATCCAAAATGAACCAACTAATTCTTGGGAAGGAAAAAATACCATGCAGCATGGTAGCTGTGGGAGAGATTTTTGGATGGAATTAGAAAGTTCACAGACACATAGCAGAAGCTGAAGCTTTGGGCATTGATGGTAAAGGAAAAACTTTCCGCCTAAACCAGTGGAAATGTATAGCCATTTACTAGATCTTCCTCTAGGCTGTGAGCATTGTCATCCAATACTACAGTGACCCCCAGATTCTTTTAGGAATTCTTGGTAGAGTGAGGAATGGTCACAGATTTGAAGTTATAATTAGAGCTTTATTGTCACATAAAAAATGAGATATCAGCATGGCTTGTTGTTATCTCTGATTTCTAGCAGCTAATATAGTTTATTGTTACACAGAATTTTTAGCAATTATCATAGCTTTCAGTTAAGCAAAATTTCTAGTAATCATCATAGCCTTTGTACTATCTAGAATCTTCAATTACCTAGTCACCACAGATTGGATCAAATTCTTAATAATCAGCTTACGATGCAAGAAAAAAATACTTCTTACTTGGAGCCCATTAAAATGCTGACACATGGAAGAAAAGCTTGTAAAAGTATCTCTTGAAGACATAAAAATGTCTAAGGTAAAAAGATTCTCTCAGTTTATCTAAGGGTATCTACAATATGTAGGTAAAGTGGCATACTTTTCTAAATCCGTTATCAGTGCTACATTTAGCATTAGGAAAAATGAACACCCCAAAGATATTGTTTAAAGTGTTTTGAAGCAAACAAAACTATGCTTTCCTCTACACCCTAATTTTACTTCCATTTCTGACAGCAGCAAACCACACATGGTGACGCAGTAATCTACTTGAACAAAATATTGCAAATCCATATTATGGGTAATGTTCTGCACACCTGTTAAGCCCTGAAGTTTGGTCACCATACACTCTTGATAAATACTGTATTTGAAATGTCTGGATAAGATTCATTCCATCTCTATTTGTTCACAGAACTAGAATAAACCAGGGGTTTATAAGGTTAGGAAGAGGAGGAAAGAAAGTAATTTTTATGTTATTTAATTGGTGAGTTACATAAAAGTGGGAGATTGACAGTTCTAAATACATTCTGAGTGAGTTCACAATGATGTACGCAACGTATCTAATCATTTCAACAAACGCTGCTGATGCCACATCAGTACCTCCTAAGAAAAATTATTTTTAATCCTCTGAATATTCATATAGATCACATATAGGTAAGCCAACACAATCATAGGAAATTCATGCATCTGTTGTTTGTTAAAAGCAGGCAACTGTTTACAATATCAAAAGTCATTGCAAGCCTAATTCAAGGTATTGATAATACAGATGTGAAATATGATGTCCTGCAACTATAGAATGCTAGTCTGCCATTTTTCTGCCAGGAAAGAAATAGCTTACCATCTGCTATCTTATTTCTGAATTTAATTTGCATTGTGATTTGTATTATTGCGTTATTAATCAAATGCTTATCCAGCATGTGATTTTCAGAAGGTGAAGGTTGCTATAAATACCCACAAATCAAAGATTTCACTAGGTGAATATTTCCATTTTTCTGGGGAAAAAAAAAAAAGCCCTAAATTAAACCCAGGAGGTTTTCTAAGTATTTTCAGGTATATTCTTGTCCCATGTATTTTACCATTCCATAATTTTTTATTATGAATTCGTGTTTTTATTCTGAAACAATGCAAGATTTAAACACAGAAGATTATCTTTAAAAAATAACACTCCTCTAATAATTCCGGATGGTTTATTTAGAGAGACAAATTCTCTATGACACACAGAATATCAAAGAAGATTACACACTCCTGACTGCATTTAAGTTCTCCTATTGCTGCATAATGGTGATTAAATATATATTGAATTGTAGTCATCTGCTTCAAAAGCCTGATAAAAGCACATTGCTTCAATACCAAAGTCATTAAGTTGAGAATATTTAACTTTCCCCACTTTTCATTTAAACACTGTAAAAAAGTCAAAGAAAATAAAGTTATATTGGTCTTTAATTAACCTAAGGAGCCTAAATATTAGGAAAAAAAACCCTCAAATAAATTCTGAATTAATTTCTATATCTAACCTTTCAGATTGGATATAAGGAAGAAGTTCTTTACTGTGAGGGTGGTGAGGCACTAGAATGGGTTGCCCAAAGACATTTTAAATGCTGCATCCCTGGCAGTGTTCAAGGCCAGATTGGACAGAGCCTTGGGCAACATGGTCTAGTGTGAGGCATCCCTGCCCATGGCAGGGGGTTGGAACTAAATGATCTTAAAGTCTTTTCCAGTCCTAACTATTCTATAATTCTATAAATTTATGATTCTATGAAGTAGAAACAATTAGACTTACAATATGAGATTTACATATCTCTGTATGAAAACATTCAAGACTGTGCTCGGTTTTGGGCCCTTACTACTAGAAAGACGCTCAGGTGCAGGAGCACATCCAAAGATGGACAGCAAAGCTGGCAAAAGTTCTAGAGCGCAGGTCTTATGAGGAACAGCTGAGGCAACTGGGGTTGTTTAGTCTGAAAAAAAGGAGGTTCAGGTGAGGACGTATCACTCTTTACAACTATCTGAAAGGAGCTTATAGCAAGGTGGGTCTTGGTCTCTCCTCGCAAGTAACAAGCAATAGAACGAGAGAAAACGGCCTTAAGTTGCACGAGGGGAGATTTAGCTTGGATATTAGGAACAATTTCTTCACCAAAAGGGCTGTCAAACATTAAAACAAACTACCAAGGGAAGTGGTGGAGTCACCATCCCTGGAGGTATTTAAAAGTCATGTAGATGTGATGCTTAGGGACATGGTTTAGTGGTGGACTTGGCAGTGCTAGGTTCATGGTTGGATTTGATCCTAAAGGTCTTTTCTAACCTAACCAATTCTATGATACTATCTCTTCCTAATGCAGCTGTGCAACTGTGCCAAAATGATTTCTGGGCCCAGAGATCCAGCATGGGATAGCAAGACAGATGGTGGCATCTCTCACTATGCAATCAGGGCACTCTGGAGCACAGGGGAGCCTTATCTTCACAGTTCTACTCAGATCCATTTTATATTCAGCAATAAGCTGATAAAATACAGCAGAAGTAGAAATGAAGGTTCTAAGCAAGTGTTGATGCCATAGAACCGTTTTATAAGAGGGGGTGACCCCATCATTTCCTCCCTAACACACATACAGCCTCTAAGTACTCCAGAATCTTTACAATTAAAAGGTAAGCACCAAGGGTGCAGCTTCTGAGTTAAGCAATAACATGCATTTTGTACCACAACTTTCGACTTGAATTCAAGCACATAAACCCTTTCTTGTGTTTAGTCCCTTTCTTTCTCCTCTGCATCCCCAGGGGTGAGAATACAGCCAGCTGTGGCAGTGTATACCCTATCTTGAAGAAAGAAGATCAAGAAGAGTTCCTCTCTGCAGTAAAGTCGTACTCCTGGAAGTACTGCCCCATACCTCAGCTGTATTCAGTCATATGTTTGCAAAATTACATTCAGCACTATTCGTATTCTCAGTAGCTGAGAAGTTACATGGGACACAAATATTTATAACGCAAGTTTTATAAGGCCTCTATCTTTTGCCTTAAAAGCTCCCCTCTTTCTGACATAACAACAACAGAATGAACACAAACACATCATTAGAGTAATGGTTGCTGACCTGATTTCAGGTGGGATAGAGCTAATTTTCTTCTTACCAGCTGGTGCAGTGCTGTGTTTCTGCTTTAGTCTGAGAACAATGCTTATAACACACCAATGTTTTAGTTGTTGCTAAGTAGCTCTTACCCTGATCGAGGTCTTTTCAGTCTCTCATGCTCTGCCACTGAGGAAAGGCACAAGAAGCCTGGAGGAAGCAGAGACAGGACACCTGACCCAAACTAGCTAGAGGTGTCTTCCATACCATAGAATGTTTATGCTCAGTATATAAACTGGGGTGACCGCTGCTTGGGGATGAGATGGGTATTGGTCAGCAGGTGGTGAGCAATTGTACTGTGCATCACTTGGTTTCAGGTTGGTAGCTTTTTTCTATATTCCTTGGACTTATTCCTCTATCTATATATCTCCTTTTCATGATGATGATTATTATATTTTACTTCATTTCAAGTATTAAACTGTTCTTACCTCAATCCATGGGTTTTACCTTTTTCCGATTCTTCTCCCCATCTCTCTGGGAGAGGGGGATGGAGTGAGCAAACAGCTGCATGGTACTTACCTGCTCACTGGGATTAAACCACAACACTGCTGAGAGTAAAAAAATGTTAGTTGGTTAGTTGCTCAGAAAATAAAGCTATTAATAATCCCTTGCTAGAACTTATTCTGTCAAAGAGGAGATCACAGTCATGGTGAATGGAAGCAGATGGTCAGGATTACAAACCTGTGGGAAGGAAAGGGAAGTAATCTATTTGTAAGTTAAGTGAAGGACAGAGAGAGAGAGGAAAAGATTTAGTTGTATGCACAAAGAATTCAGTGACAGGTGTGTAACTCAAGTTCATCCCTGTAGGGGATTTCTGACACAAACCGAGAGAGGAATTGCATTGATGGTGTCACTTCACAGTGTTTATCACTTGGTTAATTTCTATAACTGCATGCTATGTTTTGTTAGTAGTGCAGTACATTTGCTGTAAGCATTCTTTGTTTCAGTGTTACAGGTGTAGAAAATACCAAGTTAAGTAAGTGTAACTTCTTATTTATCCTGGTATATGTGAGAGTTAAATACAGCCTAAGAAAAACGTACCATTATTCAAATCAGAAGACAAAGTCATTGGCTACATTTCAAGCACTGAAGCATTGAGGATCACAGTAAGTCAGCAGCAGCAATCAAGTTATATTTTCCAATTAATTACTTCAGTAAACATGGTGTAAGTTAGTGACTGGAGACGTAAGGCTTCAGTGAACAAGTTTCTATAAAAAAAATTAAGTTATTAAAATTAAATAGAATGGTCTTAGCTGGGAATGAGCCTTGAGGCGGCATTAAGGCTAAGATAAACAGTTCTTAAAGTCTTAAGGAGATATTTTAAATTTAGCTGTAGTGCAATCAGGACTGTAAAAATCACTTAAATAAACCATCACTTCATAACTTATGTAGGACATGAAAAGCCTGATTCAAACAGGGCTATGAGGCTCTGGCTGTACCAGTATTTCAGTCACAGCTGAGACTGAGTCCTGGACCCTGCAATGTGATCCCTTCTGCTATTCAAATTAATGGAATAGTCTCTGGTCATTTTGAGGCCAAACCAAATTATTTTCTATTGCAAACAATCCCTATGCTTAGTTGAAAGGTTAACACAGGCTGGGGCTGGGGGCCACTCAAAACATTGTCTTTTCTGAGAGGCTTCTAATCGTTGCTGACTTAGACACCAGCTATTCTGTTCCAGCTGGACTCAGTGCTGTAGGAAAGGTCTTGCCACAGCTCAGTGTGAATACAGATGCAGCCTTTATGCACTGGCAATCACGTATTTCAGTGCCTCACATGAAAACAGTCTTGATGACTCACTGGTTCATCAGTCTTTAAGTCAGTTTTTATAATCTGCATAGTTCACTGGCTAGAAGGATTAAAACCAAACAAACAGAAACCTCCTCAGATAAAATATTAATACCTGAAAAACTAACAGGCCACACAGAGTGCCTTAGGATTTGCTCTATCAATGGCATTCTCCTTTCAATGGTTTTGCAGAAGATTTTTCAATACATCTTAGTACCTACAGTGAGTGCAGAGGAAAAAAGAATTTCAACAGAGAGAAACCATAACATTTAAAGAATAGTCAATTTTCCAATTCTTTTCCACAGTCAAAAATAATGTACTGATTTATTTTTTTATACACTGTGGCTTTATTTTTCTTTCACTCATGTGAGACCACAATCAAAACTTACATTCAGAATGAGTATGTCAAGTATGCAAATAAAATATTACACCAGTTTCTGACATCTGCTTACTGCAACACCATTAAATTGGTGTTCATTTATTAAAGACACAATAAGATTTTACTGTGTGCTTAAATTATACTAACTATAATGTTAAAGGATAGGAGTTTATATATGATAGACACTTTAAGTCTCATTCCCTATTATAGCATGCATCATATGTACAGTATGTATTGTATGATCACACACAAATATATATATATATATATATATATAAAATAAACATATTATAATAATTTCCAGAATCTTATGCAGCACTGTTGTTGGTTATTTTGCTTCTACCTTTTTAAATTTTGGAAAAAATTTCTCAAGCCACATTTTTCACATAATTTGAAATATTGATATAAACTTTAGTCTAAAATTGGGTGAAACTGTTTAGTGTGAGGTGTCCCTGCCCATGGCAGGGGGGTTGGAACTAGATGATCTTAAGGTCCTTTCCAACCCTAACTATTCTATGATTCTATGACTCTAATTATGTATAGTTTATATCAGGTGTTTTGCTGGTAACAATGCTTTCAGTTTAAATAGTTTTCTTTTTTTGTGTGTGTGTTTATGTTGCACTGTATTCACAAAGAGTAGTATGATAACTACTGTATTCACAAAGATCAATGATACAAACTTTTGGACAGCTTTTTGCAAAGTGAAACAGGAGAAGGCTTTTTTAAACTCCTCATGCTAGATAGATAGGATCTTTGTTCCTTGCTCTCTTGTAGCCATTTTCTTTATCCAGACTTTCTCTTGTTTATAGCATTATACATGAGATCTTACAAAGCTGAATGAAGTGATTGATACTGTTATTGTTCAGAAATTTTGTCTTACAATTGCTTTGGCTTTTCTATAGTTTTGTTTTGTATCTTAACCAGTCATCAATATCCAATAACACTATTGTACTTTTCATTAGTTCCTTAATTTTAACACAAATTTTTATTAAGCCCTGTCATGATCATCATGCAACTTTTTTTCCCTTCTATTCCTACAACTAATATGCCTATGAAGATTGAGTTCCCTACTGTAAAAACAGTAATCATCAGCATATTATTATTTTTTGCACTGGGATGTTGAGAAAAACTTTTGATAAGATGTGTAGAAAGATGAGTCCTTGAAAAATGCCAAGCAATAAGCTCTGCCCTAGTCAGTAATCTCTTTATTCAATAAGGAGTATTCTTGCAATTGCCATTTCCCATATAGAAAAATTCCTCAATGTCTTAAACTTCTTTCCCGAGTTGGGATAAAAAGAAAATATGTATAGGACTGCATAAAATTTGCCACTGAAGTACCAAGAAATTAGACCTATTGAATTCTCTTTGCCTAGCAATCAGCTTTCCGGGAAATTTTTAAAAACTGCATAACAAGGACAAAATATTATTGACCAGTAAATAGGCCAGAAAACTTGAGAAACAACTTCTACACAAAATTTCTATAGCAGCTAATTCTGACTACAACAATAGCACCTTGGGGACATAGAGGCTAGTAAGGTTTCATATGGCCCTGGAGCACCTAAAATGAGTTCTATTTATATACATGATGCCTTACTGCCCAGATTTAGTAGTATTAAGCTGGAAAGAAGAACACTTCTTGCTAACAGTGCAATTATACCACACAAAAAAGAATTTCTCTTTTAAATGAAATAATTTTAAATAAAAAGAGAGGAAAGAAGGAAGGAAGGAAGGGACAAAACATATATCTGAGCAAGCCAGTCTTTTATTCTAATGGATCATTTCAGTTTCTGTGCAAATGGTAATAATACTCCATGGTGATTTGGCCTTGAGAAATCTTCATTACAATCATTGTCAGCTTCATTACAATCAAATCATAAAAAGACTTATTTGAAAACTGTCAAGGTTGATCTCAAAAGCTTTTCTGGTCATCAAGAAAGATAATAAGATGTTGCATGCCGACACTTTTTATCACACTACTCAAAGTACTTTACAAAGCAGATCATGAGCTCACTTCCTTTATATCGTTCAAGAAATGTGAATAGGAAGTGACTAAGCGGATGTCTGTGGCAGTCAAAGTTCTAGAGTGCAGCCTGAAAGACAAGACTGCAAGTCTTTCCTTCATCCACTGTTCTTCAGTTAACTACTGTAGGCATTCATCTGCTGCATTCATAAACCTAGTAACCTGAATCATGTGATTTACTGGAAATGAGAAACCCATTTTCAACTGAAAGCTACCTATAGTCTGTATGTAAAAACTCTCAGAAATAGAGTAACAGGCTTCTCCCCCTTTCATAATAGAAAATATTAAAATGGACAGTTTCTAGAACTGAAACTCAAACAGATTTCTGGGTTTCAGCAATTAATTTTCCTTACAATCATCACCTCAGCTGTCGCAAGTCTCAGTAAGGAGTTCACTAATTGAATTTTCTTGGATATACTAGATAACTCATGGCTGAATGAGTTTTGCAAGAAGGGCCTTTCATTGCATCACCACAAAGCTGAATTTGGAGACAAGTACCTACCCAGTATGGTGGCTTCTTCAGCGGTTTTGAGTTCAGAGGTTTACATTAAGGCTATGTTCCAAGAGCAATCCCTTACACTGGCTTCACTTATAAAGTGACACATAATGATCCCTGGCACAGTCAAATTCATTGAGGTAGATGTAGGTTGACTCCTTCCATGTTTGACTGCTCTTCAGTTTCCCAAACCATAGGCACAGAAGCCAGGACTGTGACTGTGAAAACCAAGGCAGAAGAAGCTCTGAATACTTTGACCTTTTCCATACCATACATCATTATGTTGTCTCTCCTTTCAAAAGGCACATATTCTCTCTAAAACTCCTTTTGCATTAGGAAACTTGTAAAATCCCTTCTTTTTACCCTTTATACCTAGGTAGCTTTACCTCCAGGTGGGCTTTGGTCTTTCTCCTTTGTCCCATAAAGTTTGAAAAATGCTTTTAGACACTTCTTTTGTTGTCTATTCTTGTTTCAACTTTTTATGTCCTCTTCTTACATTTCATCCTCTGATATGACCTTTTTCATATTGATGCATGATAATACTTTGATTGTATGCTAAATGCATCAACGGAAATAAGCAGAAGAACGACATACTAGACAATAAAAAACTTCAGACTTGACCAGCACTCATTTTAATGAGACTAGAATTCACATTATTATTATTTATAGCAACTCTTTAAACATCAGGTGAAATCAAAATGCCCAAGTGACAAATGTCTACCTCAGTCACTGTCTGTTAGATGTAAGGCAAGTGGTTGGAATAAGAATGAGCCAGTAGACCTGAGGAGCTTTGATGGATTTTTAAAGTATAACAAAGAGTACACAAATTCAGTTGAATCGACCTACAAGATCATTCTTCAACAAAGGCTGAAGCAGTAACAAATGCAAACATTAACATGCAAGCATGTTTGCACAACAATTTCCCAATATGCAGACAGTTACGGTGCCAGATTTTTCATCTGACTACATTGATAAGCTGAATCATAGGGCTCAAGATTGTAGTAGTCATAGGATTTAGCAGTATTCTCTGTGCTCATAATCTTTCTGATGTTTATTTATAGTGTTGTTTTCAAATAATAAGGTAACACACTCCAAGTCAGATGTGGTCATTCAGATAATGTCTCACTAGATGGCTCCCCTTGTCAGCTGGAAAAAACAGACTTCCTGGGGTGTTCACATTTAGATGAAAAACTGAAGAGTTGGTCCTCTGTCCTAGGAAGGAAACATTCATAACAAATTATGTCCACAAGAATCATCATTGCAATAGACTGCTTTTGGATGTGATGGCTCAGCACTGCAAGTATTAGCTATGTTGGGCAAAACGGTCATTGACAAACAGCAGGAAAACACTGAGATCTGATGAAAAGATTTTTGAAAATCAACAGTGTATCATCTGCCTTTTATTTCAAAGATATTGAATAATGCTAGTGCATGTTTCAAGAGGTACTGGAGAAGCAATCTTCTCACAAAAAATAACACTAAAACTGACTTGAATAGATGTCACTGCACCTGTGCTAAAGATGGGGAGTTTTGCACACTTCCACAATTGTTTAATTTTAGTTTGTTTCAGCTATGGTTTTGATTAAATTGAGTTGCATTTCTCTCCCACAAATATAAAACCAGACACCTTTTACTCAGTATGTTTACTTAGGTACACCACTTCCTTAGTTTTCCTTGGATGTAGTGGCACTTCAGTACTTCTTGTATGCCAGATCTCCAGATCCAGGAATAAGTTTATGTACTGAGAGGCTCACATAACTTGTGATTCATGTGATCCTGTGAGATGGTGCATGGCAAGCATGTTGGAAGTGGTCCTGTACTGTCCATTGGGCAGATCAGGAAGCCAGCACCAGTAGACAGGAGATGAAAACCTGCCTGGTCCAGACCACAAGAGGAATTTGCAGTGTGCCATGGTAGCCTCTGTCCTCTGGATCTGGGACTCAAAGTCAGTTATAGAATATAATGAATTTGTGTTCACTCAACCAGGCAATGCTTCAGCCTTGAAGGGAAGCAATAAAGGCTGAATTTCTAGTAATCTTCTTGTTTCTTTCTGTGTCAGCTGTTATCCACTTCTGTAGCTGTTAGCCCCACTCTCTATATTCCCTGTCTTCCTATTCATGTCTAAACCCCTGGCATGGTGCTCATACAGGCCAGCTACATATGACAGCTGTTTCCTAAACCTGACTATCAGATGGGGCCTTTGGATAGGATAAGTTGTGGAAAAAACAGTTTTTAATATTTTTTTTTATATATTAATGTAATAATTTTTAATTACTTTAAATTAATTTAAATTTATTTCAAACTAAATTAATTTTAAATAATTAAATCATTAAAATTAATTTAAACATTTAAGTTAATATTTAAAAAATATTAATTTGGTCCCTGGTAGGACAGGCTGTATGCAAGCACAGAAACACTATCTGGATGAGTAACAGTTCCAAATTATTAGTCTATTCTTTTCCTAGGCTGACTAGAGTGCTGTCAGATCCTTTCATGAGAAGAAAAATATGTTTCTTAATACAGCATTTACTGTTTAGAGTGGCAGCTTCATGCACCAGTAGTTTCCTGAGTGAAGCAGCAAATCTTTCATTTAAAAAGTCTTGCCTGCAGAAAGGTCAGAAGTTTGTCACTTGTCTTTAAACTGTTTTTTGTTGGTTTTTCTTTTTTGTGCGTTTTTTTTTTTTAATTTTTAAACATTTAATTCAGTTTAATTTTATTTCAAAAAGGAATGTAACTTCTATGGGAAGCAACTGTAAAAGCTCAGATATTAGAAAACCTCACACAGAACTGCAGCACACCCACAGTCCTTATCAGCATCAACTTGTGTCACACTGAGCAATTGTAACGTGTAATTACTTAAGACTTTGAAAAATAAATCAAAATTGGCATAAATCTATGTAAAAGAGTCAAGAAATGATGACTGAAAAATGTGTCCTGAAATGGTTTTAGCCTAGATCCTTTATATGACTCAGCAGGCCTTGCTAAAGGAAAGAAAAGAGGTAGCAGGTGGATGTGAGCAAAATGGATAGCTCATCAAAACTGGAAACGGAGCAGGTTTCACTCCAGGATGCATCAGCAGTCTGCTTAATTGCACTCAGGTTGTGTCTTTCTTTTAGAAAATTTTAGAAATATCAAACCTCATTGGTGGCAGCACTGGGCTTCTTCACAGTAGTAAGAAATGGGCAAATATAACAACCTAAAGTGATTTCAGCTCATGCTGGCACAACATATTACACAGTTAGGAAAATTGGTCTGGACATCAGACAAGTAATACCACATCAACATGACTAGAAATTGACTTTCACAGCACTAACAGCATGGCATTTGGTTCCTGCCTATTGTTTTTAGTGCAGATTGTCATCACTTCTTTGTCATTGTTGCAAAACTTAGCATAGTCCCCTCATTTTTACAGTTAGAAAATGAAACTATTTGACTAGTGAAATATAGAACAGGTTTAAGAGAATGTGAGAAAAACTGGTGTCATTAAAGGGACGTTAATAAGTCACCTTACTACCCTGCTAATTACTTGCTTAAATCCAGTCATCACCCATCTCTCTACTCTTTCACATGAAATAAAGGTAACCCTTTTCTACCTTTGTTGCCATACATCAAATGGTGGTCCACCAGGATACAATCAGAAGTCCTCACCACCCCGAAGAAACAACCACTCAACACTTAATAAAATGGTGTTATCTTTGGCTGTACATTTATTAGACAACCATTTGGAGTTTATAAACTGCAAGATACGAGCCTTTCAAAGCTTTAAGTGAGGCAGTAATGGAAAAGAAAATAGCAAAGGGAATAAACATAATCTAGGTTTTTTGCATACCTTCTGACACAGCTTCTGCTGCCTGGGAGGAAGTCAAACATGGAAGTCAAGCATGCTTTATGTTTCAAATCACTTGTTATAGTTTTTTTCTCTATGGGCCATATCAGATTTGTCCTTAAAATCTTTCAAATGGTGAAAACTTCTCTTAGCTTCTGTCGGTGCTCTTTCCTGGATGTAATGCACTCTACTTTCAGCAACGTTTAACTAGAAAGAATCCAGTTTTGACTTTAAAGGGTTCCTACATCCTAGATTGCTCTTCATTCCAGAACTAGTATCAGCAGATGAGGTCAAATAATGTATTTTACTTTAAGATTTTTTTCGTGGTTTTCCCCTGATTCACCATCCTTACCTGATGACTTCTCCCAGTGCTGTTTAACAGAGGAATTTCTGGCAGCTCTCTGGTGCGGTGGAAATATGAAAAGGACTGCCTTTTCATCATTCAGCTGCCATGCTGCTGAAGTGCTAAAGCTTATGTTCCATCTCTCACTAGTTGAAGGGTACTTTTCATGGCAGAATGTACTTTATGCGACCACTCCAAAGCTTTTCCTTGTGTGGTAAATGTAAGATTCTTTACATTTGACTCCAACAACATCTTTGCACCACTACTGGAGAAGCTTTACCATAGCAGCTGGTAAAAGGATCCAGGTCCTCTGATATGATTCAGCTTTCTCAGAATATCTGAGAGACCCTGGCAAGGAGGTCCACTTGAGTGTCTGCTGTAGGTAGCCTCCTTTTCTAAAGAAAGAGCTGCTCCCTTTTGAGACAATCACCAGCAAAGCAGGATTTCCTCTTCACTTGAAGACCTGGTATGATTTCCATATGTAGGACTGCTTGAATCTTAACTAGGCTTCCTGCCTTTCTGGGATATGTACTTCCATAGGGAATTCAAAGGGATTTCTTGTAGCGATACTATTTACATAGGTCAGTACAATCCTATGCAATAAATTCTTCTGCTTTTTACTGCCCCAAGTGATAATGCTGCTGTATTTTCAGGCAGTTTACGAGCCATAGGAACGATTTACAACAAATACCATTTAGTTTTGAAGAATACATAACCTGGAGGAGGTGTAGCAAGAGAAAAGCCTCAGGGCCAGGAAAATGCTTAGTAGTTTTATTTAGCATTCCATTATTATCAAACCTGCAACACAACAGAGTGCCATATTAAAAAAAAAAAAATATATCTAAAAGCTTTCACTAGGCTTCAGCTGAACCATTTCCCAGTTGCACTCCAGGAGCAAATATGCTGTCAAGGTCAATTAGTCTCATTTAAAAAAGTTATGAGAGCTAATCAGAAAGTTCTAAAACACGTTATAGGAAACATACACATAAGATAGGGATGAAGACTGGAACTGCATTCATTAAAAAGCCATAAAAGCAAAAAACATACTCACTTCTAAGTGAATTCAATCAAAATGAGCATCAGTAAAGAAGAAAAATCAAATCCCCATAATGCTCATAAAATGGATCTTGTGAAGATACAAAGGAAAGTGATAATGCAATATTTCAGGCAATTCACCTAGATCCTTTTACAAAGAAACAGAGGCTGAGATCATGCTATAGAAAAATCAAATTAGCAGTGTAGAAAATATTTATGTTTCCCAGTGTAGAGGTGTATTCATATGCATGTCTATTTTAGTTTGCAGTGTTACTCTTTTACCATTTATTTTCCCTCATTTTTTTCTATTCTTTCTTTAATCAGTTCTATTTTGAATTTTAAAACTTTTGTAAAAAAAAAAGATGTTTAGTATTTGTGTTAGTCTGTTAGCACTCATGCCAGCATATGAGATTATGAACTTACCCTTATTGCCTTCAATAATTTTTACATCATTCAGTACAAAAAAAGAATATAAAGACAAGATTAACAGAAATTGCAATCACATACATACGCCCCCAAAGAAAAGCAGGAATTTTACTTATGAACTTCTCAGGTTTATGGGCTATAGAAATTATTTGTTAGGGATTTATATAAGATTTAGATTGTAGCAATACATTTCTATCAAACATGAGAGAGGCAGAAGATAACATGTATGTCATGTAACAATATTCCCCACATTGAGGAAAAAAACAGTGCTGCTAAGAACTGCAGGTTCTCTCTTTTCCCGTACTGGCAATCTTAGTATGCAGTTTCCAATGAGGAAAAGCACAAGGCTTATCTTTTTATGTCTTTATTACTCAAAGTCTTCTCCAAAATATACATTTTGGAAGTGTTCGTATCTTGAACCTCTTTGTGTCTTCTCAGCTTTCTCTGTACTGTTTGTTATATTTCAGATACAGATAACATTTCTAACTATATATGCATACACAAGAATGTATTTAGTAATTCAATCATTTTCTTTTTCTGCTGAATATCTTCTGAACTTATTTTTTTATTAATTGTTCCCTCTTCTTCAGGGTTGAGTAATGTTCCCTTTGTCTACTCTACTGATGTTCTTTCCTTCAAAACAGAAAGTGAATTTACTGAAAATATAAAAATCCTACTATTTTTAAGCTTAAAGAGTAAAACACTGGCCCAAATGAAATCAACTGAACTTGACTCTTGCTGGCTTTGCTAGTACTGGGAGCATGAGAAGTTAGCTATCACATACTTAGTGCCAGAAACATCTGAGATCAAACAAAATGAATTTGACTGACTTGATGTTTCTTTTCTTATATAGCATAAATGCAGCTGCAATTCTTATTCATGTCTTCGATGAATATACTTCTAGTATAAATATTTTATCAGATCCAAAATTATACTTGTAAGAAGGTTTAGATATGCACTGATATGCAAGGTCTATAAACAAATTTATTTTTTAAATATGCATTTGTAAACAAATCAAAACAACTCATTTATTACAGTACCTACATTATCTTTTGCTGATATATAAAAATCTTCATCAGATAGGTTTTTTCCTTTCCTGACATACTGATTGTACTGCCAAGTAGCTCTGGACTCTAGTTAAAACAGAGAGGAAGGCCCAAAACATCACCAATGTGCTGCCAGTTCCTCAGTGTCACTAAATTCTTGAAAGCATTTTCTGTTCTGGAAGACCTTGACAGCTGATCCACAGAAGTGGACTAGAAAGGCTAAGTAGTCTTGAGGAAAAAAAAAAACAACAAAAAAAATTCATCAGTCAATGACTTAGTAGGAATTGCTAGTGAAATCAGAGGATTCAACAACATTGTATTCATTCCGCCATTTAAACTTTAAGATGATGTGTCTTTACCTTCTGTACCAGTTTTAGTGTTCTTTAATATAAACGTTAAGTGATTTAAAATGTGACAAGGGAGAATATCAAGGCAGCTGAGTTTGTGATGAGATAAAATACCTCAGTTTGAATCAGGAAACAAAGTGAAAAGCCTTCAAAAGACCTGAACAGGTGAAGTGAATCATAATGACAAATGACTGTCCATACCAATGAAAAGCAAATGTTAGGGGTGAAATAAAGAAATATTTTAACCACATTTTGGGTTTTAAAGTAATGATTGCAGGTTAGAAAGTAGACATTGAACATTAGTTAATTAAGATTTCCATCCAGTGTGTAGCAGAAATCAGACAAAAAGGAAATATTTAATAATATAAATAGAAGAATGGGATAAAAAAATAATTCCAAAATTGTTATAATAGCAAAGCGTGGCTCACCCTCAATTGGATTGTCACCACCTAGCCTCAAAGTTAATGGAGCAGAACAGAGTATTTTGCACACAGGGCAAAAACAAACAGGGGTACATGACTGAATATTTAAATGAAAATTCTAACTCTTTTCACTAATGAGAGAAAATACAAAATTGCAAAACCATGATTCCTACACAGAAGATCTATCAAAAATTTCTATTTTCCCTGTTTAGAATGCAAGAACAACAGCTACTGATAGGAATGAAAAGGTGGCTAGGAAATATAAAATCAATACAAAAATCATTTTCCATACAATGTACAATCATGCTCTGAAATTCATTGTCAGTTGATATTACTGAAAACATAAATTTAGCAAGGCTAACATAGTATTGGAAAGTTGTATGAATAACACCAATATCAGATGTGTAGTAGTAAATCCATCTTTACAAGAAATGTTTTAGAGGGAGCATAAACTCTATACCTCCATGACTTAAGGCATAAAAATTACTTCCTACTAGTATTTAATAGGAAACACTGATTGATGGTAGGTTCTTGCAGAATCCCTTTTTCTATTGAAAAAGCTCTTCAAAGTAGAACATTGGGCTAGAAAGACCTCTGCTTTAAGCAATTTTTAAGTTAACATCACATTTCTTACTATAGGTAAAGGGTTTTCTTCCGGTAGACTAGAAATGGCAAACATAGCCTGTACAATGAGGTAGGCTATTTTCCTGCAACGACAGTAAATATGCATTTGAGGGGCCTGCTATTATCTCATGTCGTCCTACTGTTTCATGACATAGATGAAGAGCTGATTGAAGTCCCGATAATCCAGGAAGAAATAGTTAGTGACCTCCTGTTCCACTTAGACATACATGGGGCCAGATGGGTTCCACCCAAGAGTGCTAAGGAGCTGACAGATGAGCTCACCAAGCCATTTTCCATCATTTATCAATAGTCCTGTTCTAGTAGGCAGGTCCTACCAACTGTTGGTTGGCCATTGTGATACCTATCTGCAAAAAGGGCAGGAAGGAAGATGAAGACCCTGGAAACTATAGGCCTGTCAGCCTTGGGAAGGTGACAGAGCAGATCATCCTGATGTGATCACACAACAGGTGAAGGAAAACAGAGGGATCAGGCCCAGTCAGTGTGGGTTCATGAAGAGTACGTCCTGCTTGACCAACCTTATCTCCTTCTATGACAAGGTGACCCATCTGGTTGATGAGGAAAAGCCTGTGGACATTGTCTATTTGGACTTTAGTATTCAACACTGTCTCCCATAGAATTCTTCTGGAAAAATGACTGTTCATGGCCTGGATAGGTGTATTCTTCGCTCCTTTAGAAACTGGCTGGATGGTAGAGCCTGAAGAGCAGTGGTAAACGGTTCCACTAATGGTGTTCCCCAGGGCTTAGTAGCGGGGCCAGTCTTGTTTAGTATCTTCCAACCTAGCTGATTCCATGGTTCTATGGTGCAAATACGTAATCCCAATCACTTTCATTTGCAGTCTCCCTCAGTGCTGCATACCATACCTCTTGTAAAAGAAGGTCTGTTGATATCAGAATAAGTATAGTTCTGCAAATTCTGTGACTCCTACTAGCCTAGCAAGGTAAGTAACAACTAAAAATAGTGCTGGCCAGCTGGTCACCTAGGACATTTTTATTTATGCTTTGCATACTAAAGGTAACAAATAGTAAATAGTTGAGTTTTATGAATCCAAGTCTCCTGGTCTGTCCTAGAGGTGAAGTAGCTGGAAAGACACTGGTGTGTCATCAAGGCAGACATATTCCCTCAACTGCATTTTCAGGCGGAAGCACTCCCTCAGAGAAGAGTCGAGTGAAGCTGGGATCCAGAACTAAAGCTACCACTATGTGTAAGTCAACATTGTATCTTTAGAGTTTTAAAGGCACTACAAAAGCGTTATTCTGCCAGAATTAACATTTCTAAGGGGAAAGATGAAGATCAACCATTGACCAAAAAGAGTTAGAAAATAATTTCTGTACCTAAGCATATGTCACTTCTAAGCAGTGTGCATCTGTGCACATATATATTATTTACACTGTAAAATATAATGTCATTCTTAAAAAAGGTCCAAGAAAATTAATTTTCTCCTATCTGTTTTATATTTTTATAAACGTGTATATCCGCTCTTACGCAATAAAGTCTTTGACATGCTATACTGTTGCTACTACCATGAGTTGGTTCTTTTGTCTGTCTAAATCTGCAAATTTTTTGATCTAGTTACACTGTAAATAATATACAGAACAAAGTTTGAACTCAAGAGGAGCAGTAGGCCATCTTCTCATTACTTGTCATATAGGATTCATAAATCTAGAAAAGAAATAATCTCCACTGTCAGCCTGCCATTCAATGCTGGTTTCATGAGGAAAAAAGTGAAAAAAAAAATTATGCTTGTTTTGAATAAAAGCTAAATTCTAAAAATAAATTCCTATTACACTTGTATTCTGCAGCAAACAAGATGATAAAAAGAAGCAATCCAGAAAACCAAACAAGGAAAGCATTGTCAACTTTTCTGATTTTAGTTCCATATACTTAATGATTTTGTATTAAACTGATTAAATAAGCAATTTCAATAGAAACTCAGCTTTCACTTTCAATATCCTTTTTAAGTGCCTTTCTCACTCTTTTGGCCATGGTGAAAAGCTAAAAGACTAAGTCAAAAGATACATAAACAAACATCCTCTTCAAATTAACTACTACTGTTTAGAAACATCTTTAAAGATAATCTGCTATTTTTTTTTAATCAGTTACGTAGGTTTTGTACGCTCAAAGGAGATACCCTTTGAAAAAGTGTGCAGTCCTTAACTTCAAAGTACAAGTAGGTAGTTCATAAAAACAAAACAGACTAATTTTTTCATAAATTTCATAGGACAAAAATTTTCATAAAGTAATTCTATTACTCCTACTCTCAGAGGGCAAAGCAAGCTGAATTGGAGCTGTCCCTCGGCTTTCCCCCTAATGTATTACAGAGCTTTGGACTATACCTAAGATGTGCAGAGTTAGTCTTCAAATCTCTATGGCTAGACTATAAACATGAAAAGCATAATGAGAGCTTGTGAGGATGAAGAGGTTATTTCAAGGTATGGTACTGCAGCAAGAAGTGCCATCTGCTGTCCTAAGGATACAAATTCCTTCTCCCCTGTCCTCTACAGCAGTCAGTGCAGCACACCCAACTGCAAACCCATGGCAGCACATTGACCATGGACACTCTCAGCATCAGCAAGGCAGCTGCCCTCCTACGTAATATGCTTAGTCAAAAGGCTGATTCCCAGTCAAGTCTGCAAGCAGTTAAAAAGCACATCTAATTGTAAACCTGTAAAGTTTTTATTTAAACTTAGAAGTTTGCAAGCAACTCATCTGAATGAACTCACTTCCATAAAAAGGTTAAAAACTAATCTGGCAAGTGGAACAAGTTAGAAGTTTATGCTTTGAACAATAATGAAAGCAATCACACAGATAGAATTGAGCATCCGTTATGTATTTACAGTAACACAACGGAGTTCTTTTGGCAGTGAAATAATGTGAGCATGAAGCCTCCTAAGGAAAAACAAGTTTTGTACTGTCAAAAAACCTAAGCATGCAGTAAGAATTTCAGCTTGTCTGCATCGTTTACCCTTCCCGTACAACAGATAACACCAAGAACATTAAAACTTCAGACCTAAAGAATAATTCACAAACAGGCTTATGCTGTACTCTAATTTTCTGAGTATACAGTACATCTCTCTTGATCAAAACCAGCTCCACGAAGCTCACCAGCAAAAACAAGACAAGGAGTAATAGCTATCTTCATTAATTGCCACATTGTGGTACTTCAAGTAAGAAGGAAGAAAAACTAATAATTCAGAAAATTATTCAAAGTTACGTTACATTCAAAGTACAGTCCAAATATGCACAATTAATGATGTTTTTCCCATGGTACATTATAAGTTTATGTTGTAGATGAATCCTTTCCTACTCCTAGATGACTTTCTAGCGTGGCCTTAAATCATATACCCTCTCTGCCACACCATTTACTTAAACAATCAGCAGCATGTTTAGATGCGATTTATCTGGCAAACAAATAGTGTTTGCTTTACATAAACATTATGAACACATAAGCAGTTTTCAATGATCCAGCCCCATATCATCAATGCACACCACTGGCCACTGCAGCACAGCCTGAAAAGTGCAGAACAGCCAAATTTAATTCATTGTGACTATTAAATGCCTTAAAGCAATTCTTAGAGAAAGGAACCATTTCTAATATGAAGATATATTCAGTTGGAAGTGTTATACACATGAAAGGAACTAATCTGTACTGTATGAATATATAGACTGTTTTCAAAAATTTGGTTCTAAATATTCTCTTAGAATTACTTTTTCTAAATTTATTAATTCCTAGATCTAGTTTTAGAAATCAATGTATCAGATGCACTTTGACACTAAGATGGTCATCTTCACTCAATGGGCTGTCTTTTACTATACACCACAGATCTGTATTTTGCATTTTATTTGTGACTTTTCATAAGAGCAATGAAACCTCAAATGCATATAGATGGCAGAATACAAATTGGTCTAAAACCAAAGTTTAGAAAATAATTACATTAAGATTTAAATCTGGATTATTTAGTTTGCCATATGTATTAAAGACTGAAGAAATCATGTTAAATTCAAATGCCTAATAGACGATTGGTGCTACCAGAAGAAACAGAAACATCATTCTCTCTTTTGAACAAGTCAAACAGTGTCTAAAACATAGGAAGTTTTCTGCACTGACCTTTACATACTGATCACAATATTTTTTAAGGTAACTTAGATTAATGCCTGCTGATTTTTTCATTGTAACCTATTTGCTTTACCAGTTACTACACACTTAGGAAGAGAGAACACAGTTTAAAATACTTGCACCAGAAAATAACAATAAAAACACGGTATGAACCTAAGTACGTCAATTCTAGGAAAATACTATTATTAAAATTATATTAATTCTGTTCCTTACCTTCCTCTCGACTGTTTCCTAAAGGAATTTTTCAGACGCATTTAAGCAAACAATAACAGTAGTAAGTCTAAAACTGTTGATAAAATTCAAAAAGACTTTAGAAGAAAAATTGTTGAGGGATGCGTAGCTCCCATTCTATGTTACTTGACAATTTCCAGTAAAGTTCTTTGGAAAGAAAAAAATATCACAAAGATCTAACAGATTCCTATGAAACGTATATAGCAATAAACAAGGTTCACACATAATATACATAATGTTCTCAATATTCATAATACAAACAACATTGCTTTACATTCCATAATATGTAGAACTCGCAGAGACAACCTCAGAGGCTGTCCTAAAGAAAAACCAACTTCTAACATCCACCTGTGGCATTCATTTTATGCTATTCTTTCTCCCACAGAAATAAATCAATTTGCTCTGATTTGGTCACAAATGACATCGGGGACTGCACAATGCCATGACAAACAGATCCCACACACAAGTAAGCAGGGAAGTTGGCTTATTGCCTCTTGTCCCTTCATGTGGTCCCACAGAGACTGGCTCTGGCTTCTTTGCTGTCTCTCAACAGGAATTTATTCACAATGATAACAGTACCCCTCCACACACTCCTCAAACCTTCTTTACAGTATATTGCTGGATCATGGTCAACTTGCTGTCCACCAGGACTCCCAGGGACTTTTCTATGAAGCTACTTTCCAGCTGGGTGGTCCCCAGGATACATTGGTGTTCCCACCCAAGTGCAGGACTTTGCATTTTCCTTTGTTGAACTATATGAGGCTCTTTCTAGTCAGTTTCTCCAGCCTTTTGAGGTTCCTCTGAACTCACTCTGCTAATCCTCCCAGTATTGTACCATCTGCAAACTTGCTGAGGGTTTCATCATCCAGGTAATTAAGATGTTAATTTGGTGGCCAATTTGGTGGCCTTCTATGATGGGGCTACAGAACTGATGGACAGGGGTAGAGCAGTTGATGTCATCTACCTGGACTTGTGCAAAGCTTTCGACACTGTCCCACACAACATCTTTGTTTGTCACTTACCTTGCTACAGTTACTAGGAGCTTTTCAGCATTATATGTGTTTTGTCCACATAAATTTGATTACCATTATGAAGTTAAATATACCATTTTTCAGGACACAAATACTGATTGCTTTATGCTGTCAATTAAGTCACTGTTGGACTAGAAGGGTTTTTTGATAGCATTTTGTTAAAAGTCACTGGTGTACACACTTTAGTATTTTCATTATTTTCTGTGCTGATAACCAACCTCATTGCTACCTCATCATTTTTGTCTATCACTATGGATTTTTTTGCCATCTATTCAAAACATTTTAACACTGAGGATCCTCTTTAATACCGACTACTAATTTTCCTCTCACTTACTTTACTTACCCATGAATATACATTCATTTAAATGAACTAATTCATGTATTGCTCTATTGTAAGAGTGAAACTGATTCCTTTTATACAGGTTCATACCTAATGGTCAATACTTTGATTCTATTTTTATTGCTTATTAGAGACATCATGTTAAAGATCACCTTTCGGGCTGTAGCTTATAAATATTCATTAGGATATTACTAATCACATGGTATTTTTAACAGTTATTTTAAAACAATGTCATTCTTTCTGAAGATCTAGATTTTAAATTCAAAGAAGTTTATGAATTATTGGCTACATAAGGAACACAAATTTCCACATGCTAACAGTATTTAAGGCAGTGCTTGATACACTACAGTAATTCAATGAAAGTTAACAATAAATTCCACTGTATTCACAGATAATTAACTATTTTATTACAGAAGAAATATTGACAAAGCCTAGTACTATTGGTTTCCACAAAAAATATTCAATATTTTTAGACACAAATACATTTTTTTCTTCTGAGTTACCAAAGTTATCTTGAACTAACGTTAATTATTGTTCTCACTTTCAGTCAGAAAGAATGTAAATTTTCCACTCCTTTTCCAAGTTGTGGTGATTTTCTGGATAACAGCCAGGATCTAAAATAAGTTATATTGCAGTGGAAGAGTATTTCGCATTGCTGCATTCTCAGTTACTCAATCTCTTTCACCATATTAGTTTCACTGCCAGAGGTATACTAGTTTCACAACATAAGGTAGATAAAGGAAAAATATGTCTAAACACATAAGCCAAGTGGCCACAGTCTATAGGGCTTCTTATAAAAAAAAAAATACATTTTTTTTTTTTTAAATTGCCCACGTCTTAAATCCCTCCTTTTCATGTTTTATAGTTCAATACCAAACTAGAATTGTGTCAATGTTACCGGTCAAACAATTTCTTCTGTGAACAACAGTTCCAAGAATTGTAAGTCACATGGAACCAGTTCTGTTTATAAATGCTTTTCTCAGGGAGAATCACAAGGATGGGGAAATGTGTGTGAGAGCAAGAGGATGGGGCAGGGTGTAGGTGTGTGTGACAAGGAGTTTCATAGGGTTTCTTTCATTTTTTTAGCAGTGGCCTTCGGTTCACATTTCACAGTTCCTGTCAGACAATTGTCTATTTCAGAAATGGGGAAAAGGTGGCAACGTTTCTGTTTTCCAGTTCAGTGGGTCTTGAGGTTCAGAGGAAGCAGTCAGGAAAGAATAAGGTTGCAGGTCTAGAGCTTAGCTGTAAAGCTGCACTTTTACCATCACTTCCCATTCCAAATTCCATTTGTTTTTTGTTAACGGTCAGTAGAACTAATGCCAGGGCTCTGAATTGTTTTTTACTGATCTGCAAGCATAAAAAGCCCTGCAGTTTTCACTGTTGTCCATTCAGTTGCAAGAAATGGGAAGCGGTAGCTGTGCCAGAGTGTTTTATTAAGAAATCTACATAAAACAATTTAAAGGCTCACCTCAAGTCCTCAAGGCAGCAAACACAGGGGAGTTACATTTAAATTTATGTTTTATTTGGCAAAGAAATCAGCCACTGTGCAGTGTATTCTATAAAATTAGTCAAGCTTAATATGTACTGGTTAGCAATCTGCTCCCAACTCAGTACAAAGATACACTGAGCCTTAATGCATAAGTGCAACATGTTCTCTGTGAACATTTTTCTATTTACATAGGGACCAACAGTTTTCATCTGATTTCCTGCATAAAACTCACATTTTATATTTGGGATGAAAACACAATTATCACATCCACCTTGCTCATCTTGCATGCTTTGTCTGCATCCATTGCACCCAGAATCTTACTGGCTATGGAATTTTACTGCCAGCTGCAAGCATCATAGATGGTAGATTTACATTAAGGAGGCACTATTAAAAAAGAAAAAAAAAAAAAGAGAAAGGAAAAGAAAAGAAAATGTAATTTGACTTGTAGCAACCTCAAAGCCAGAGCTATGGAAAACAACAGATCAGAATCAGAAAGAGAAGGCAAATCATCTTGCAGTGTCTGGATTTGAATGACTGTGCATTATCATAGAAAGTCTGTGCAAATGCTAGTGTGATATATGAATAGTTACTATGCCCAGAATAAATGAAATAGGCAGAGTATGACACACATAAGTAAAGCAGTAAAGCAGTGCCTAATGTGACAGGCAAGAAATGGTGCATTTGGACTGAGATAATTGTTTTGGAGTGTAGCTTTTTCACAGCAAGATCATACTCTTAGTGTCTATGGCTTGGGTAGATTTCACCCAATTTATGGTATTGAACATTTGGGTGGCAGTTCTAAACTAAGCATCTAGGACAAAATTCAGATTAAGATTAACATCTCAACATTTAAGCATCCACATGTAGGTGTCTACAGGTGCTCTAGGAGTTTATATGTACCTTGTGTAGGACTTGATTCATTTGCCACTAGCCTGGCATCTAAAGCCATGGCTGTCTGGCCTTCTGCTTCTACTCCAGAGGGTGCAGTTCCTCATAGGATGGTTGTTATGTGTGACCACCTTTTGTGGACATGCTGGGTCAACTCGGTGTTTTCTTCCTCCTACCTATTTCTTCAGCTGTCTGCCTACCTGCTCCTCGGATCTAATTTGAACACAGCCTCACAGAATAAGATCAGCTCAGATTTCTGAATATATTGCTAAATTGTAAGTAAAAACTGTGAGAGTGTGCATAGACCACAACTGAAGACAAGAACATAAACAGGAAAATATAAAGAAGCTTTAGTGAAACAGCTGGAAGTCAGAAGATGACAACTCAGAACCAACCAGGATCAGCCCATTCAGAGAAAAAGAGAAGCTTACTCTTCCCTTCTTGACTTATGATTCCTGGTCAGCAAAGACTCTTTGTTATCTTAATAGGGATGAAGAGCATAGTAATACTTACCTTAGGAATTAATCAGTCTCAACTATCTGTTTCACAAATTCAACAATAAAAAACCTGCTTTACATTTTCAAGTGGTGATACCTTGCTAACATGCATTAAACTTACTTGAAGAACTTGACACACTGTGGGAGATATACAAAGCCTACAAAACAGCTCTAGAACCCTGTGTGTTCAGGCTAATGTATGGACATACAGGGAAACCTCAGTGCAGCCAATGAAGATACTCTGCAGCTGATATTCTGCTGAATGTTGGGTGGATCTCCACTGACTACAGAAGGAGCTTAGACACACAGCAGCATGTAGATGCTTAATTTCAAGTGTCTTTGTCTCACGTGGCTATCATGTCCCAGGCAGATTTAGAGAGTCAGGGCCTTTATTTACCTCTCCTTTTTCAACTCTAACTTCTGGTCTCTAGTTGTATTCCCGGTGCTATCCTGTTAGCGCAAGTGCTACAAGGCAAAGGGAAAGGAAGTGAAGCCCATTGCATGGGCTAAAGCTACAAACTTTGGCTACAGCAAGGTGGGGCAACATCATTGTCTTTACACTGGTTCATGTTTGGGGGCAGTCCATCCCCACCACATGGCTTCAGACTACTCTAGCCAGGACCTTTGCCACACCTTCACCCATTCCAGGCTCAACCCCATCCTCATCTCTGTCCAGAAGACTTACTGACTTTTCATGTGTATCTGCTTGCAGGTATTGTAAAAAAAGAAGAAGAAACAAAAAAAAACCACCAAAAAACGCCACTAAATCACTAAATTCTGGTAATTTAAGGCATCTTGACAGAAATAAAAGAAAAATTATAATCCTTAGCTTTGTGGATGACTAATATATTTTGGCTTTTTTACTTTGCAGTAGGATTTTCCATAAGTCTTCATGCAAGCTCTTTGTTATCTAGCCATTATTTAATTCTTACCCCAGAAAATCTGATAATTTTCTTAAGAGATGGGTTTTATTCCCTGCAGGCAATAAAAATAGTGACTTTTTAAAAAGTGTTTTTCTATATACTATTGTGGTTTTCTTACTGAATAATTTTCTCTTACCTGCTATCTCATCTGAGCATATTGGCAATTATCTTCCTATATTACTGCTTTCTATAATTTATTTTTCAATTTGATTTCTGGACAAAAGCCACTCTTTATGCCTGAGAAATGCATTTTTTTTATGATCAGTATTACCCATCTTTTTAACAGCCTCTATCTGCAAACCTTTTTTTTTATCAACTAAAGCCTATACTGAGAGAGAAACTAACATCTAATAATAATAGTTTCCTTCTTTTTTTTTTTTTACTTTAACTTGTCTCTAAATCTCCTCCACTTTCTCTGTCAGAAATGTTCCAGTTTCTTCAGAGATCAAATATCATAACTCTTTTTTTCTTTTCCATCTTCCCTCCTTCCCACTTATAACTTGTAATTTGATCTGTAATAGTTTTGAAAAAACCTTCAACAGTCTGATTTTAGCAATTTTCTGTCATCCGGTGTTTCACTAAGTAGTTATGCACAAGTGAGATCCAAATACTAACAAACTTGTAAAAAATCAGATTCAGATAGTTCTGCATTATGTTATACAGAAATCTCCAAAAATCCACTGCAACATAGAACTCAAGTCAACACACCTTCAGGAAGAGCAGCATTCTTTCCTAAGCTGGAAAAAAGTAGTTACAGGAAGAATTGTACAGGAAGAATTAACATTTCTGGGCACAGAAAATACTTATCAGAAACAAAGCCAGGTTTCATAATCATTGTCAAATCTACAGCTGACACCGATGTTATCATCTGCTTTGTATATATTATTCACTCTGCTGTCCTGCTGAGAACCAAGATACTCTCTCAATACCATCAGCTTATCTGGCCCTTGCTGCCAGCCCTGTGAGGCTTAGAGGACTTGCTGCTGAAAATGTTCAAATGATTCTGTATAGGAGATGACTCCAGCCCTTACTTGGAGTCATTTTAACCTGCGTTCTGAATGTCTTTTTCCTGAATATAATTCCCTGCTACTTGGCTTATTATCTACTTGGTTGCTGACTTGTTCTTCAGGGACACTTTTGTTCTCTGTGTTGGCACAGCACACCCCGTGGCAGGGGTGAGACTCACTGGGATTGTGGTGTTAACATCTCAGAGTCAGAGGCATCTCATCATTTGCACTAAGCAAAGCTAAGGTGCTTGTTTCAAGATTTTGACCCTAAAGGCAACAAATGCACTGGGTGCAGACCTCCCCCAACACACTGTGGCTGAGATGATCAGCTAACAGAGAGTCCATTGCAAGGCACTGAGCGTTCAAAATAAAAGGGTATTTGGTTTGTCTAGGAAAGCGTATCTCTCAACACAAATATCAGTGAAATATCAAAGAAATATCAATGCTTGATAGGCATTAAGATGGAACAAAAGGATGAGAGGACAAAACTCTTCTGTGCTGTTCAGAGAGCAGCTTGAGGGCATGAACACTGCAAGACACATTGTTACTGAAAGGGACATGCATCTACAGTGGGCTCAGCATCAGCTCCTACTTGAAGGTCTACTACATGTCTCACATATCTCTTCACTACATGAATTCCAGACTATCTAAAAAGACAGCACAGGGTAATCATATACCTTTTTAATTGCTATGACATTTACAGTAAATTTGATGGGAATCTGTCTTCTGCTATGATCAACCATTCTTCCTTCTTTGAGACTATTAGAGACTTTTATTGGTGCAACTATTACAATTTTCCGGAGAAGATCCCCAAGGTTCCTAAACTGGTAATTTAAAAAATATTCTTAAAGATACACTTTATGATCAGTCATCTGAATGACACTTCAAGGACCATAAACTATCCCTTTTTAGAGATGAAAAAAGCATACAGCATATGCTAGGAATTTTTGAAAAAAAAAATGAAAATTGTCATTATTTTTTTATGAATTATCTATTTCCACAACATAATTTCTATAGTGTGAATATATTTCCCATAGAAGAAGCATTTTCAAATATTTGTCTTTGTTGATGGAGAAGTCTAGACAAGAGGAGATATTTTTCCCCTCTGTGTATTAAAAAAGAAAAAGAAAAATATCAGCGCTGACTTGTAAGTCTTTGTTTGCTATTCAGACTGCAAAAACAATAAGAAAGGCACACCATTATGAAAATCAAGTTACAATAGTGAAAAAATAAATTAAATATAGACTAAAAGAACAAATACAATGCCTTGGACAGAGCCTTTGACTTTTGGGAAACAGAAAGTTTGTATTCAGAAGAAAATCACAAGACGACTGTGGTTAATTCCTGAAACAGAGATGAATTGAGCACAAATTATAATGTCAAAGAAAGAGAGAATAAAGAGACCATTAGTCAACTTGAAGAAACAAAGGTCCTGTCCAACTAAATGTGCAGATGCAAATATGAGTTGAGTGGCATGAGAATCCAGTAGTGGGGATTTTTGTTATAATGGTGCAATATAAATGACCATGTAGAGAGGATCTGGAAATATAGCAAGGAAATTGCTGTATTTTCATGTATTAAAGATATTAGTTTTATGTGTTCAGGAATTTTTTATGGAGTGAAGAAATAATTTCAGACATGATGCTGCAGACATATTACTAGATTAATCCAGAAAAAAAAGACTAATTTTCTTTTTAATATTTATTTTGCCAACAGGGATAATTAAAAAAATGTACTTACAGGAAAATAATCTTGGCCAGACCCTGAACTGGTATCGAAGAGTAAATCTGGAGTAAGCTGGTTGCCCTTGAGAATATAACTCCAGATTTATGCTGCTATGCCTAACAGTTCAATATGGCCCCCTGCTTTAGTAACTAGTAAACCCCTTCTGTTCTGTTTTTTTTCCATTTGCCCTTATAATCTGGTGTATGACGTCCAGAAACTTGCTAGTTATTTTAATGGTTTAGATGATGATCTATGTTATAACTGAATGCATTGAAAAAGGGACACTTTTCATACTAAGAAAACAAAAACTTTTCTAAGTCAAAGATTTAATTGTTACACTTTTCTGCAAAATGAACTCTCCAAGAAAAGTGCAAGAAAAGCTAGTGAAAACTGGTAATAATTTTTTCTCAAGGTTAACATTGTGAAATATTTTTATCACCTTCTGTTTCAAAGAACACTTTGCTAGATTGATATTTTAAATCAAAACCTTGACTTCAAAACGACTCTCCAAATACTTGAAATTCTCTATACTGGAGAGGTAGGGGTTTAATTGTGAGCTCTGCAGCTTTACAGACAGACTCATCCTGAATGTGTAGCCAGCATCCAGCTTGTTGTACCTGCCACCAGAATACAAATAACAAATAAACATAGCAGAAAGTGTATAGGAATTGATTCCTTATTACTGAGTAATTCCTCCAAAACTCAATATTTTAATACTGAACACAGCCCATCCATGACATCAAGAAGAGTGAATTTTTATGCAAACATATTCATTAGTTCTGGAACTACTCTAGCCCTAAAAATCAAATTAATAATATCCATCAAGAGGCATGATATAATTGCACATATCAATAAAAATGGAGGAGGTGATTTCTCCTTACTATCTGAGAGGGTTAAAAATATAGGTTATGGTTGACGATGTCCTCCTAAAAGCAAGAACAACACCATAGCAACAGTTGCTGTTGTTTAGTTATAATGTTAAATTTTCAGTACAAAAAATACTGAAATATTAGGAAAAATAATACTATGAAGGCTTTAAAAAACAGCAGTATTACATATCTAACATGGTTCATCATTGATTAAGCTCTACAAATCTGCGGAAAGAGATGCTAAAACATTACATTTATATTTCTAAAGATACACCAACTGCAAAACCTACAAATCCTAATAGATACATTGTAGTGAATCACATTAACTATGTAAGGTTATAAAGGAAGTTTGACTCTTTTATAGGCTTCCCTGCAGGACCTACCCCTGAAGGAAGACAAAGTCTGAATGACTCCACTATGCTGAATAGGGATGTGAAAAGCAAACTTGCTTTTTGCCAACTTATTCCAGAGTTTTGGAGTATGTATTTCCACGTTTTTTTAATAAGAGGCACTCAGGCAGGACTGCAGCACTTAAATACCCTGTCTTATAGCTAGGAACAGATAATAATATCTATTTTTAGCTAGACCTGAGATTTATACAAACACAACAATAGTTATGACACAAACAGTGGGATGCTCTACCTTTTTGGAAACCTTCACAGAGGGATGCACAGGGGAAACAGGTAGCTGTGTCCCTTCCTCACTGTGCAAGTCTACCAGCATCAACTATCCATTCATAGCATCCATTCATTTCCCAAAAAGGACTTTTTCTTTTATCCTTCTGCTTCTAGTTTCTGTCTGACAAAAGCCAGTCTAAGACAGGAAATCTGCCAAAATCCTCTAGGAATTATGCAACTTTGGAATGGACAAGACTGGTAAACCAACATGGAACTAGCTCAGAGAAAAGAGAAAATTAAAAAAACCTACTTGTTTTTCTCTCAGACTAGTGAGTCAGTCATATTCAAACTACTTTTGTGGGATGACTAATGTCAGAGTAAGTAGCCCGTACTAGAAGAGAATGAGATTGTTCAGCCTCTGTGCAGACTTCTGTCAATTTAATCTGCCCAGGAAGCCTAAACGTCTTCATCCTTGCAGACCTTTGGGGAAAAATGAGCTCAACTGCCATGTCCAAGTGTTATAAAAAAGTAACCTTTCTGTAATCTAAGTAATCTAATACTTCATGAACTGACATGTCTCCGTAGGAAACTACATCAGCCGTTGCCCTGCTCGTTCTTGTCCTTCAGGTGGATGAAGGTGTCCTTTGGAACAGTGGCAAGAGAACACACACTGTATTTTTCTGTGAGATCTGAGCAGCTTTTTTGGTGAGAGAACATAATTTTCTTCAAAGCAGGTTATTATACAGATTATTATATCTATATATAGATATAAAAGTAAAGCAACAATCCAACATCTTCAGAATACCTAAACTGTTTGCAAATTTGGGTTGAATTTCACATTAGATTTTTTAAATGTCCAAATAATTAACTTTACTATAACTAAAGTTACTTGTTTCTCTGTATTCAAAATATTTTCTTTAGTAACATCGAAGAAAAAAAAAAAAAAGCAAAAACCCACTAAGGAATCAGAAACGTATTAACCCAAATTATAGGAGGCAGATGCATTATTTTTCTTTTTCCTGAGAGCACCTGAAGCCACATCTCCTCAAAAAATGACCTAGCTACAACACTGTAAGGTATTCTAGAAAGATTTGCTCATAGTCTCTCCCACTGATTCCGTTTCATTTTACATGGACTACTTAAATATTCATTAAGCCAGTGAGAAGGAAAATGACTCAATATTAAAGCACTTTCCTGGAAGGTGACAAATCTTGGCTCTAATCCATGTTTTGCTTCAGAGCAGAAGTTGGAATTAAGGTCTCTTTTTTTTCAGAAATGTATCATAAGAAATTTATATTTATTCTTTTTTTTTTAGTTGTCTTAGAGAACATTTAGCCTCTCTTCTGAGAGTCAGTGGAAGGTATTGCACACACAATACAGAATAAAGTGGTATTTATCCTGGAAAGTTAAAACTTAAATCTCCGCAGGAAGGGCCTGGTGTGAACAGGAGATGAAGTGGACAAATTCATCAGCTAGAGGGCATGCTACCACAGTGCAGCTGTGTGTTTTTGCCTGTCCCATTTCCAACTTCACAATTATACCTACATACTCTGCCTTGGGCCTTATGTCAGAGCTCAGCCCTACAGAAGAAAACAATAAGCATTGTTCTGGTGGCAGGTAGGAGAAAAAGAGGACAGATTTTAACACTGTAGCTTCAATCTCCAGTGCCACCAAAAAAAAAAAAAAAAATCAAAAAATCCCAGACTTAAATTTTATCTCACAGAGTCTGGATTTCTGGGGAATCGAGTGGTAGGAGCAGACCACAGGAAAAAAGCCCCCTGTAGGTCCAAGCCCTATCAAGTGGTGAAATTGTTAATAATCTATGTTTATGTTGATCTGTGGTAAATGTTAATATAGTAGTGCTGTTAAAAACCGTCTGCCTGCCTCAGCAACTGTGATGGCAAAACCAAGACACCACTCTGGTATGCATATGTCAGTCAGAGGCTACTGAAGAATAAAGAGGAGATTACTTGCCATGGCTACCATGCCCCTGAAAGCAAAATAAACACTTCAGAAAAAGAGATACCAGTATTTCTGCACACATAGAAAATGAGATCTTCTGCTTTTCCTTCAAGATCTTTTTTCAGGAGAAGGATAAAACTACAGTATCTTACACATGAATGCATTATCATAGATGTTAATATTCTAAAACATCACCTATTTCATTTGTTTAAGCTGAAAATTTTGGTTACTATTTTAAATGTCCCACATACTCCTGGCTGAAAATTAAGGATCCCTTAGAAACTTTTAAAACAAGCAAACAAACAAACAAACAGACAGACAAACCCCAGGGCATTATTCTTTGAAACACTATTATTTATCTGGAGCAACAGTGAGCATGTAAGAGCATTCAGCCTGAAATACCAAGTTACAGCATGAGACCTGGGAGTAAGAAGTCTCATGTTCTCTCCCTTGCCTCGGGGCATAAATGTGAAAGGCAAGAAGTCACCTGATGTCGCCAGAGGGCACTCTGCAAGCCAGGCCTCCCCGCAGAGAAGATGGGAAAGTGAGATCAGTCGTGCAGAAAACAGGAAACACCATCAGACCCGCAGCGCCCGGAGGGAACTGCCCTGCACAAACTCAGAGGCACCCATCCCAGCCAGGCGGTGCAGTCTCCCTGCTGGCTTGTCATTCCCAACTCTCAACCTCCATCCTCCAGCACCATAACATTTTCTGCCCTTTAAAAACGTGTACGAGATCTCCAGCTTGAGATCTCTGCCTGTGTACTGAGTACTATAGAGTCCTTACAATGAGAACCAACAGGAGAAAGGACAACGATTAGACTGTTTTCTGAATCTGTGTATATGTAGAAGAAAATGTTTGCCTTTCACTAGTATAGAATTTTTTCCTTTCTTTGTTAACATTTTCCACTTGCTGTTTGTAACCTGGGAGTAGTTTTTATTTCTTTGGTTTGTTTTTTGAAGGGAAAAAAAAAGGAAGGATTTTTGTATTATGCATTTCAACATCTTTTTTTATATGCTCAAGTATAGCCCCTCTGGAACGTAAGACTTGAATTCCTCCTCTCATGTATCTTTTGAAGTATACTCAGACTTCTCTGTAAATTGGCGTTTTAATTACCATATTATTGACATATGATAAAAGGATTCCTTATAAAAAATAACTGCTGACTCAGTTGTAAGTTCAGAAACAGCAGATCTCATGAAATTTTCCTTCTATCTGTTTACTGCATGTGAGCAACATGGACAGATTGATTCTATGTTGTCTGCGCAATAAGCCCAAAGACCCTGGAATGCAGATCTAAATAAGCACAAAGCCCCTGGAATGCAATTGCACAGCAGAGCGCCTCTCCCTACATTAAGTGTAAAATGTATGCCTTAAATGGCTATGCTCATCCTCATGGGTTACTTAGAGTTTATTATTTTTTTAAGCTTAAAAAAATAATTTTGTCCTCATCCAACAGATCCCGTGGAAAAGGAGTGTTACAGCAATTTCAGACTTTCTGGTGCTAACAGGAACTCTCAGCTGAAACCTTCTGACCTCTATTAATGAGTTGGAAAAGGATGAGTTGCATTTCCACTGCTCTGATGTTATACCACTGAGGTTCCATTGACGCTGAATCTTGCTGAGGGTTCAAAAGTGTCCAGCTGCCAGTTGGAACTCTCCTAAGTGTATATCGTAAGAGCAAAGTTGCACAAAAGTTGCCTTAGAACCTGAATGTGTTGCAGTGAGTTCCAAATATAAATTAAATTCAAGGAAATTTTAAATAATTTATCTAAATAGGAAAATAACATCTGGTTTTACAATTCATCTTTAGAAAAAAGGTTGAGGGGAAAAGGACATGCCAAATTATAATTACAGATACAGAAATTGATATCAATTAAATATAATCCTAGTATCCTCCTGGTACTACATAAAGCAAACTTTAGGTATTCATAAAGTTCATAAAGTGTTCACAAAGTAAGCCGAAGATTGGTGAATTAATATAGGCAGAGTATTAGTTCAAAAAACAGGACCGTTGACAACCATGTGTACAGTGGCAGATTGGGAAGACCCACTGCCTATCATACTTATGGGTCTTTTCCAACTTGGTTGATTTTATGATTCTATGATTCTATATTCAAAAGCAGACTGCTGTTTCTGAGTTATAAGCCACCTGAGAAGCTAGTCACCAGACAGAAAACTCATAAAAAATAATAATTTTGTCAAAGAGCAGTGAAACATAACAATTTATTTTGTTCTCTAGCTTGTGCAGTTCACAGTTCTGAAGTTATCTACAAGGTTTTGAAGTCCATCACCTCCACAAAATAGATGTCTGCAATCATTTGAATATTTTTCTCACCATTTATATGTCCAAATATAAGCATAATCTCATACATTAATCTATATGTATCCACACAAATAAAAAGAGATTTGGGCTTAGTTTTGTCAAAGCCAGTAATTCACTGCTAACTAAACAGCATGTGGATATGCAGAGATGAATAGGGTTTTATTTATTTATTTGTTGCTTGCTTATAACACGGAGGGTAGTAAACAAAGCACGTAACTATTTGTTAAAAACACTCTCCAAATATGGACTTCTCAATTTTATTTTCTGTTGGGGTGCGCAAACAAAAGAGGGAAGATGTCTTGGCCAGCTCCATTAGCCAATGAGAATGCCACACGCTATTAAGTCTACCATCCTGAGATTAGGAAGAAGCAGCAACCCTAACAGCAGCAGCTTCAAACAGCAGTGCCCATGGCATTCTTAAGCACAACCTCAGCTGCAGCATCTCCAACCAGGATGTCTGTGGGGAGACCTGGTCTGGGTAACACCTGAAGGTGTGATTGGAGCTGGTAAAAGGGAGGCTCTGTGACTTCCTTTATCCTTCAAAGGTCAAAAATACTATCAACAAAGCAGAGAAAGCTGCAAGGTTCAGAAGAATAGCATCTGTATTAATACTTTTTTAATATTAAACACTTACAAGGTTTAGAAGTAAACACTTCATCACATTTTGACTCAGTTTTTTTACTGTCGCTGTAACTGAGATACTAAAGCTAAGGTTGCCTGGTTGCTAACGTCAGTAGTAGTCATGGTAGCAGTGAGCTTCCATTCAGGAAGTGAGCCCACGTCAGAGTTCAAGTTCCTAAACAGAACAGTGCAGAGATGCTTGAATTACTAATGCTTCATTATCAAGTAATCACAACCAATGAATAGATATTCAACTGTGCCTAAACCCTAAATTTGTTTCTGAAATGGCAATTCCAAGGTTATATTTTTATTTTTTTTTTATATCTAGTTACTAAGATCTGTCCTAGCTTCTAGGTAGCTCCTGATACTACAAAAATGAGACCACTTTTTTGCATGCTTCAGTTTCATCAGCATTATAGTCTTCAAATTTTCAACATTTATATACAGGCTTATGGCATTAAACTGGAATATATAAAGTAAATTCAGTGTGCAAAACATTTGAAGTGACTCATTCTCCCTGATTAACACTAATAAGGATTCATCTCTCTCTAAGTTTCAGGCATTGTCCTTCATAAAGATGTGGACCAACTAAGCAGAATCCTTAGGAGAGCATGAAGAAGTCAGGAAATCATGATATATAAAGGTTGAAGGATCATTTAAATTAAAGTGTACTGAAGAGGCATACAGCATTGTTCAAATATATAGAAGGCTGCTGAAAGGAGAAATAAAGTAACTGACTGTGCCAGTGGTTTATAATGCAAGAAATAACTGGTTTGAATTATCAGGAAGATTTAGATTAGATAAGTTTTTCTGATGTTAAGTGTAGTGTAGCACTGGAATATATCAGCCTGGGGAAGATGTTGAGATTCTGGCACAGAAGATGCTTGGGAACTGCTTAGACAAACATCTGACAAGAATGATCAAGACCTAGTTACCCTTGCTATAGAGCAAGAGAATGCTTGTTCTCTTGAACAAGAGAACACTGGGGTTCTCTTGAAGTCCTTGCTGATCCTATGCTGTGGCGTCCATACAGATTAAAGTGTTCCTCTGCACAGCAAGTCTGGGAGGAAACTCAGCCTTAGCTGCCATGATTAAATTCAGTTGTGATTATTATATGTAATTTATGGGTTACTGGCTCTGCTCAAAGACATAGCTTAAAAACAAATGTGCAGCTTTTCTGTATTGATCAAGTTGTGTGATCATGATCAATAGGAAAAAAGCGTAGTATTTCATCTGCCAATCTATTTTGTATTTTAGAGTTTGTGTTTCATATCATCTCATTTTTGACATCTGAAAGTTAGATATCTGGCGTAAGGCTCCTCCTTTAAGGTGCAAGACATCTCTTCAGGCAAATTCACCCTATTCTTACTGCCTCAATTAAACGTGGTTTCTTTACGATGTGTGTGTCTCTCACCAATACAGGAAGCCTCAACAACTAGACAACAGTTTCTGTAGATTGCCAAAATAAGCCCTGAAGTAACTGAATTTTGAAAGGAATAATCCTGGTGTGGAAAGGGCAATCTGCATTTCAATTCTTATTGCAGTACTGATTAAATAGCACCAGTGTAAATGCTCAAATCTATTTCAGAGGTCATGTTGAGAAGGTACTGCTTCTTCTATATATCTAGGTATATTTACAATATTTTGCAATTTGACATGGACTGTTTGAAATGAGTGATGAAGTGATGAGCCAGTACGTTCATATCAGCCAGACTGATGAAACAGCGGCTTTGAGAGGGCAGACATGCAAACCAGTTTCTCCCCAAAACAAATATTCAAATCCTTCTTCTACTGTGGGGCTGGATTAGAAAGACTGACCATTCTGCTGTGACACTCCATTGCCTGCTGCAGTATGTAATACTTCAGTGTGCTTTCTACTAAAGCACAAACATCTGATTTCAGCAAGGTTTACAAAGTTCTTTTAAATTGCTGCCAGTATTTCATAACAACATTTTTTAATCCAACTATTTGTTTAAAAAAAAAAAAAAGAAAAACTCCATATGGTAGCCCTTATGAATTATCTGGGATATTTTGAGCTCAATACCACTAAGGCGGTTTCTAATTAATCTGTACGAATAAGGAAGACATATCCTTATATTTGTTAGGTTTTTATTACAGAGCTGTAATATTTTTAACCTTACTTTATTAGTAATCTTACTTTGAAGCAGAACACATAATTTTCAAAATTAAATTGGTACAAGCTATGTTTTGTGGTGTGGTTATTATGTAAATCAAATTTCATTGTGTGAGAATGAGCACACACACATGCACAAATCATTCTTTCCTAAGTTATAACTGATATACATGCAATATGCAATTAACATAATTGCTTTCCCTAGTGCATGGATAAATAAGATGCATTTCTTAATTTTTCATGCAGCTTTGGAAAGTTATCATAAATGTTGTTAAATAAAATTTAGGTTTGGCTTGCATGCTCTAATATCCTTCATGACATAAGCTCTAACACAACACAGCAGGAAGCTGCAGCTGATAGGCAAAGATTTGCCCAGTGCCTGATGTATTAATTAACAACATTTTAAGTGTGCCCTTGTCATTAAATACAATGTTAAATGAAGGTCCTGCCCAACATAAAGTTAGCATGGAGGAAAACAGATAATTTTACTGTGCCAAAAGGGTCAGTGGGAACAGTTTGTTCTCAACTCAGATGGCATTCCAGTAATGTATATATCTCTGAATAATTTATTTTCTTCATAGAGACTGAAGATATTCAAAACCTGACTGGACAAGTGCTAAGCAACCTGCTCTTTTTAACCCTGCTTTGAGCTGGAGGGACAGCTATCTCCAGAGGTGATTTCCTACCCCCGGCATACTGTGGTTCTGCCATTCTGTGAATGGGCAGGTGAACCAAGAAAACACAGAAAGTGACTTCAATGTAGTAATGTGTGTAAACCTGGAAAGTTGTTTCCTTTGGAACAAGTTCATTAGTTTGGTTAAACACTCAGCAGTATCACCCCAAATCACATTTTTGCAGATAGACTAGCTGTTCCAGAAGGGACTAAATCACAGATTAAAAAACCCAACAGCCCTGAGACAATGCTGCATAACTCAATAAAATGAATGCATATAACTGAGCAAAATGGAAGTAGCATTCTTTTCCAGTTTTACTATCTGAAAATTTGGCATCTATTATAGCCCAGCCCTTCAAGCTACCTTTAGAGGATGATATCTTTACTGATTTAAAAAGGACCTTAAGACACTGATGATTTACTTAAAATGGGCACTTAACATTTAGATACCAAAGATTATGGAAAAGGAACCTCATAATAAAAAAATAAGTGAGACATTGAGTGAACAAGAATCTCAAGTGAATGCTAGGATTGTGGTGTTAGTTGCAGAGAAGCTGATAAAACATGTATCTTAAAATATATTTTATATTATTACTATAATAATAGCCATTTTACTATATAATATCATCATATAATAATATCATATAATAATTATGTAATTATAATTATATAATATTATATATATAATAATTTTTATATTAAAATATATTTTCATGTGTTCAAATCCACACAGATTTATCACGTCTTTATATATACCTGTCTAAATTTGAATAATCCTACTTCACCAGGCATTATTTTAAACTCAGACCAAGGCCCTGCTTTGAGAATACATGGTAATAGTTGCCCAGGATAGTATTTCTGCAGTGTTGGATATGAGTTTTCACCATCTTGTTGTTTGTACATTTCTATTTATGTTTACATTTGTTCAGAACAGCAACACAGTCTGCATGCTCTCAGGCAGAAAAAAGCAGACATAGATGAGCATGTGCCAGTTGCTGGGAAGGCTTTGGAGTTATCAGCTAGAATTTGCTGTGAGAGCATCCCTCCAGCACACACCACTCTATAACATTTCTCAAGACACAGCAAAGTGTATCCTGCCTTGTGTGTTCAGCCATTTCTGTTGAACAGAAGAAATGCATCACACTCCTTATCCCTTTCCTCCCTCATCTAGCATTTCTTTTAAATGATGGTGCCTTTTCTCCCTCCTGTCATTCTTTCCAACTGGCAGGTCCTTCGTCTATTGCCAGCCTGGAGAACATTATCCTATGAAACCCAAAAACCTTTTCTGAGGAGAGACAGCAACACTGGTAGGCCTGAATCATTCAGAACCTGGGGAACAGGGAAGAATTTACATGTATTTGGATATGCTGTTTCAAAAAATTACTACCTTGTTAGTAAGCAGAGCATAAGTAGCAAAATCAAAAATGTATTTTGTTTCCTTCATTTCCATGCGCTGTTCACAGCAACAGTGACTTCTAGCTCCAGAGGAAGCAATGCCATGCAGTTTGAGAAGAGTACTTGTAAAAAGGGATGTAACACCTCTGTGGCCATGGTGCACAGAGGACCTCAGGGAGAGCATGCTAAAAAATCTTGAATCAGTTTTAACACTGAAAAAGACACAGAGACATCAGAGCTTCCATAACTCCCCTGGATAAGGCTTGAGAAGTTTTAAGAGCAGTGGTTAGAAGCAATTATTTGGACCTCCAGTTCCTTCCTCTACTTCCCTTGAGCATTACATTGATTGTAAGGGGAGTCCTCAGGGATCAAGTTCTGTGTGTCAAGAGTACAACATAACCCTGCTGCACTGCAGCAGCCAGCAAGTAGAGAACACAACATAATCGATGGACAAACAAACAAAATGTAAAAGAAAGTTTTGTTTGGGTGATAAAATACAACATTTGGGTAATCCTCCAGGGAGCTCTGTGGGTCACAGTCTAACAAAAGGGGGAAAGTCAGTTTCACTTTTTTTATTTTTTTGCCTAATGCTCTGTAGTAGCCTCACAGCAGGAACAGAAAGCAGACTCCAGTTCTTCTAGAAACCAGTCCTAAAAGCAGTCCTTTAGCTGGCACCCAGTAGTTACTGGGCTGCAGAATGTCAGCTGCAGCAGCTGGGCACTAACTGGAGAATAAGGTAATAAAGGATTTGTGGTGGTTTGCCATCTTTCACCACTATAAGCGACACAACATTTTTTTTTTGTTGGAAGCCATCATAACTTAACAAATTTTTCCTCAAACCGCAGACTTTGCCCATAGGGTGTGCAGGCAAAGAATCTAGTCGTACACCCAGTTTGACACCTAATACACTAGAAGCGAATTTCATGCACAGTAAGTTTCGATCATGGTTTCAGAAGACATGCACAGAGTACTACCATTTAGAATGCAAAGTTAGTGCTGATTTTTCTCCTGTCTCCAGAATGCAATCTGTGCACAGGTTGTCACAAACAGAAACCCCTCAAGGGAGATTGTGAGCTTACACTATCTATGCAAAAATGGATGCCCTCAGTGGTGGGAGAGAGAGTAGAGAAGGGACAGAATCAAACTAGTAATATGCTGTAGATTCCTTCATTCACTGTGACACAGTAAAAATTGTTCCAGGGAAAAAAATGATGAGGACATAAAAATGAAAGTCATTCTGTGCAGGATTTCTGAGCTTGTAAATCTCCTAACATTAATTCTACTTCATTCTCAAAGTAAAATGAATAACCATGGCAAAAAAGGAATTAAATCTTACTATTGTCCTGCCTTGTACAGTGAATCAATGTCCATTACATGTGGCATTCCTTCCTTCTGGTAGGGAATGGCTGCAATAGTACTGACTGTCTCACAGAATGGCAGAGCTTCCCACCACCTGGTAAACTCACCACTATATCACTGCAGACACAGTGTGCTCACCAGAGATTTGAACTACTCCTCATTGCTGCATGGAAACATAGTTAACTGCTCATGCCATTGAAAACTTCCCCCCGCCACTTCCAGCTCAGGATTTCCACTTTCTTAGAAATGGCATGTTTTCCTTCAGTGAAAAAAATGTATTTCAATTTCTTAGCAAATGCATCTACAAAAATCAGGACAAGTGGGAGAATGTTTTCAAGTGGAAGATGCTATTAAAATGAATGTGCTGATGAAAAACCTTTTTTTTTGTAAAATTAACCTGTTCAAGACAAAACATCCCAGTTAGTTTTCCCTCTAGCCTGACCGCTGTTCCAGGGCTCAGCAAATTCACCTGCCCTGGGGCTTTTCTCTTGCAATGTTGCTGGACTGCACAATATTGACATCTACAATTTCTAGTAGGTCAATAGGTCAGCAGTTGTGGGGTTTTTTAATTCATTTACATAAAGTTTTTGCCACCACAATTTTTTTTTTTTTTTTGCATGCAAACAAACAGAGCAAATCCACTAATGAGCTCCAGTTCTGGACTACATGCTTAAAATATAATGAGCCCCATTCACAATTTTTCCATCCTGCATTTTCTTTATATAAATATTCAAATTATGAGCACACAGTTCACAATTACTTAATTACTTGTAACAAAATTTAAGTGTATATTTTGCAATTAGTGCTACATAGTAAGAATATAATCAAAGGCATAGTTGATTATCATTTGAAATTTCAAGTGAGGGAAAAAACGATAGTGTGGTGTTTGTATTGCAATTTGATTCCATTTCAGAAAGGAACAGTGTAACGTGTTATTTCTAAACAATAGAGTGCATATTGAAACTATCTTTGAATGTAAGCTGTGTGCATTTACCATTGGCCACTCTTCTATCCAAAACTGACACATTTTGAGGATAGCTTTTGTTTTCCTCAAGTAACAAAACTGTTGTATATTGCATCAACCTTTAATTTTTTAAATGTATAAAAACTGATTTTAGAATATTATGCACTTTGCATTTGCACAACCTTCCTCTCTACTTCATATTTGCTGTATTTGTTTGTTAGCTTTGCCAAAATACCTGGGTATATTTAAGCGGTTTGAAGTGTTTGGTGATTTGGAGGTCATTGTAATTTTCAGCATCTACCTGGAGGCATTTGAAAAAGGCTTGACTTTTAGGAGTTCTGAAACTCAATCATCTGAAGAATACTTATGGTTATAAATACAAAGTCACAAGTCACTTAGCAAATTTAGAAAAAATTACCATATCTGGCTATTTTGTGTTCATACAAAACACAATTTGGTGAACAACATAGACTGAAAATAAAAATAATTTGGAAGGCAAAGGGTTGGACCTATGTTACAATGGAAATCTAAGGTATATCACTAGGATTTCAGCTTGGTGTCCGTCCACTATTTAGTGTTTTATTCTATTTATGTAACGATGGTTTGGCTTCAGATGGGAAGGGTTGTTACTCTCACTGGAGCTTTTAAGCAGATTGAAACTCAGATCTCAAAAGTGAGTCTCAAAACAGCCAGATTCCATCTGCTTTAGCACAGAAGTCCTTTGTGGACTTCTGGCTTGAACATTTATAATGCAAAATCTGCATTATCTGTTCATTCCAACTGTAGACCAGCTTACACGGGAACAGTAAACTCACACAACATGTTTCAATCTGAAAGACAGTATGACAAGAAGCCGATTCCATATGGTGTTGAGCCAAATTGCAGATGTTCCCCAAATGCTATGTAGAATGAGTGAAAATGGCAGGTTATTATAAAACCCCTGAAGCCAAGTTGGAGAGGGGGAGAAAAAAACAGGTCTTTGTGACATTTGTAACTTATGGCCAAAATTGAAGTGTGTGCTGGGTAATGCACGATGTGATCACATTAATTTTTTGTTAATTTTCTGAAGATCATAACCTTTATACATCTCAATGATTTTTTAGGCAGATGAGCTAGTATGACTAGTTCTCAGAAAATGATAATATTTCATTTAAAGTTCTATGGGTAGGCATATTAGTCTGTTAGTTAAGAAAGGTGAAATAATAATCCTACCTTTTTTGTAAAGTACAAACTTCAAAGAAGGTTTAAGCATGGGAAAAACAACACCAGATTTCAAGTAAGAAAAAACAGATGCCTAATAAGTTGCTAAGTATTTTAAAGCAATTAATTAGTTCTGAGCAATGAATATTTTTAAAGTGTTGAAATCCATTCAAAATCTATTTGCAAACATGAATAAGCAAAACTCTAATATGCTCTTCAATAGAAACAGTTCAGAGTTCTCACAGAAACCATTTCAATATATAATAGGCAATCAGTTTTTCTCATAAAGTGTGTTGCTAATCATGTTTCTATCCTGCTGAGCTTATGGTGAGCATAAGATTATAATGCTCTTTTCATGTGTCCTGCAAATGGGACCTTGCCTGATTTTCATGACTGAGGTAAAGCCTATACATTCTCAGAAAAGCAAAAGGATTTTGCCTCCCTCATTCAAAAACAATCTTAAGAAAGAGGTTCTTTAGGTCTATACACAAAGTAAGGTAAAATCCAGGACAGTTAAATATACTATAATCCACTTTCAAATTCAAATTATTATTTTAGAAAAATATAAGTAAAGTTACATTTTCACAACTTCTGCTGTTGAATTGCAATGACTAAAGGGTTTTAGATATGAATATAAATTCAATTTTATCCAATGATAATATAATGATTGTGACAATGGAGAATGTGCTAGACAATTCATTAATAAATTTGGAAATATTGCTTAAATTAATATTGAAAAATTGTTGTTAAGTTCAAACTTATTTCAGCCTCCTCTGTTCAAATTTTCTGAAAGCTCATGTATTTCACCAGAACAAACTTTCCTCTCTACAGAGAAATTTCTAAAACACCTACCAGTAACACAGATCCTCAGGGTTCATCTTGCCTTTAGTCCATGTTTGTGTCTTTGGTGTTCATATAAGGAAAATATCAAAAAGATTCTGAGATCTTACATTTAATAAAAGATAGAAGTCTTTTTCTTCAGTTTTTAAAGTCTCTCAACATAAAACATAGCCGAGCTATTTCACTAAATTGTTCTAATAGTTGTTGGATTTTACATATGTCAGTAAATGTTCACTAAACATGGTGAAGTGCATTTGTTTAGAGGGTTGGAGAGATAATTGCACACTTTAAACACAAACTGCAAACACAGTGGTAATTATTTACCTTCATGGGTTTCCAGTCAGTGATGGTGAGAGTATGTATTTTGCTGGTAATTGTATGTTACCTGGAGTTTTCTTTGGTTAATGTAAGGCTTGGGGACATTGCTGGGAGCTTTTTTGTCCCCAGTTCATATCCTAAGATTCTTAATAATAATCTATGGCAATCCTTTCCAAATATGTATATGCTTTTTTCAGACTGGGGGAGGATGTTAGATGCCAAAGGACAAAGGATTCTCCATGGCATTTGTGTTAAAAATAAGATTTGCAGTTTCTTCTAATTATACAGTTTATAAAAAGCTCTAGTTGCAGTACTTAATATTTGGCTTCATTTGCACATAGATGTCCCTCATCCCTGCTGCTGAATACAGAGTATTCATACTTTCTTCTTTCACAAATGTAAATTCCAAATTAGGGTGTATGTTATTATCTGCACATAGGAAATTAATATTCAGCACGGTTTTCCAGATTTTGGGGAGCTAGCAAGATCCCTACTGAGTTGTGTGGGCTGAAGTGGCATATTTAGCCAATTGGAGGGAAATATAAAAGGCCGAACACACCAACGCGCTCTGATTCTTTCCGGCACAAGAGACTATTATATGCAACACGTATTTGTGAATGCCCAAAGCATATTTAAAAGAAAAAGCTTTTCCTCTGCTATTGTAAAAGCTGAGCTGAATTTTGTGTCCTTAAAAGCATACCAAGTCTGAATTTGTTCAGTGAGTTTCTGAGAGTACAGAATTTTACACTTGAGTAAGTGGGGTGAAGAACAAGGTTCGGTTGTGCAAATCTTATCTAGAGACATTTTATTTACAATACCATGAAGCTTCTGACACAACCCAAGGACTTAAGGACTTTTGTATGTGTCTGAAATTGTAGCTGTGAAAGTCCATACAGTTATATTCAGGCAATGGACTTCAGCCCAAGGTGTCCCAGGAGCTTAAAGTACAGTGTATGAAAAGACTGATTTTGAAGACAAGAGTTGATAAACTCTCATGTAAAAAAAGCCACATTAAATATCTTTGGTCATGTATTTATTGTCATGTTAGCCTTGATCCATGTTTACAATGTCCACCTGTTGCTTCTCATTCAGGATCGCCTGTCACAAACCAATACTTTCGGTGTATATCTGAATATTTCCTATTTGTTCCAGCTTCGTGTTTGCCCAAAATGATCCTCCTTGGACATAAAGTCTACAAATACTAAAACTGGTTGTTTCCCCCAAACTATTCTTCACCAGGAAAGCTAAGGAACAATCAGGTTCCTAAAGCCAGGTGGCCTAGCATTAAAACCAGCTAAATTACTGTGTTCTCAGATGAAAAACTGAATTATCTTATTAACTCTTCAGTCACTTATTAACTCAGTGATCACTGCGTTGCTCACAAAAGAGTTAAGTCCCAATTTCTTTATGTGAGAATTTTAGACCATTTCAGAAAAACAACTCACTGAATGTGTAAGAAGAGTGACACTGGCAGTCACATAAGTCTACAGAAAATTGGAAGTCCATAGGAAGAGAAAGTGCTAAAACAAAACCAAATTCTCAGTAATTCATGAGGTCAAATTCCTTGACATGATTAGGTTTGGTATTTAATAACTTCTAGATCAGTGAAAAAGAAATCCTGATGTTTTCAGAAACTAGCACCAACTATTTTTACGTAAGTATTCAGCTGTAATGCCTCCATCTGAAACAAGTACAGAAAAGTGACATTCTCTAGGAAAAAAAGGCACAATATGCTGCAACTGGAAACATCCCCAAAAAGCTGAATGTTCCAAATAAAAGAGGAAATATTCTGTGACAACCTTTCAGAAGTGTCATTACATCAATTCAATCTGCCTGAAGGCAACTGCAAGCAATGATGTTTCTATATCACAGTATCACAGTATGTTAGAGATTGGAAGGGACCTCGAAAGATCATCTAGTCCAATCCCCCTGCCGGAGCAGGAACACCTAGATAATGTTACACAGGAATGCGTCCAGGCGGGTTTTGAATGTCTCCAGGGAAGGAGACTCCACAACCTCCCTGGGCAGCCTGGTCCAGTGTTCCGTCACCCTCACTGAGAAGAAGTTTCTTCTCAAGTTTAAGTGGAACCTCTTGTGTTCCAGTTTGTACCCATTACCCCTTGTCCTATCATTGTTTGCCACTGAGTAGAGCCTGGCTCCGTCCTCGTGACACTCCCCCTTTATATATTTATAGACACTGATAAGGTCACCCCTCAGTCTCCTCTTCTCCAAACTATAGAGACCCAGCTCCCTCAGTCTTTCCTCATAAGGGAGATGTTCCACTCCCTTAATCATCTTTGTTGCCCTGCGCTGGACTCTCTCCAGCAGCTCCCTGTCCTTCTTGAACTGAGGGGCCCAGAACTGGACACAATACTCCAGATGGGGTCTCACCAGGGCAGAGTAGAGGGGAAGGAGGACCTCTCTCGACCTACTAACCACCCCCTTCTAATACACCCCAGGATGCCATTGGCCTTCTTAGCCACAAGGGCACAGTGTTGGCTCATGGTCATCCTGTTGTCCACTAGTACCCCCAGGTCCCTCTCCCCTACACTGCTCTCTAACAGGTCATTCCCCAACCTATACTGGAACCTGGGGTTGTTCGTATGCTTTATTTCCCTGCTTTAATACAGTTAAACACAGGAGGTTCCTACAGCAGCTGGCAAGGCAGCCTTGATAACAAACCAACCTTTAATAAAAATAGATATATCTAAGTACAGCAGGAACTTTTAGAGTTCCTAGAATGATTTGGTGATAGGAAATTTCTCTTTCCCTTGAAGATAGTTGGATGATATTAGAAGATATGCATAAACTGGAACTGGGATTAAAGTAAATTTAATAGATGAGGAATGGGTCCTATTATATTTCCTGTTAATTTTTAAGGAAGGGAAATTTAACTAAATTACTACGTTTTATTTTTCATTGCAGCCCTCAAACTGAGGAAAATAAATATTTTCCTCAAACTGCAGAAAGACTCTTATATAATAGGAGGGGGAAATATTAACATAGAGATAAAAAACCTAAAGGACTTACTTGTTTGGGTTTTGTTTTGTTTACTTATTGTGTGCTATTTATTCAGCCATTTCTAGCACTATTTTGTTGGGGAAATGTAGTGATGTTTTAGAATCGTAAAATTATAGAATTTTTTAGGTTGTAAAAGACCTTTAAGATCATCAGGTACAACCATGAACCTAAGGCTGCCAAATCCGCCACTAAACCAGGTTCTAAAGCATCACATCGACATGTCTTTTAAATTCCTCCAGGGATAGTGACTCTACCACTTGGCTGGGCAGACTGTTCTAATGCCTGGCAACCCTTTAGGTGAAGAAATTTTTCCTTATACTCAAGCTAAACCTCCCTTGGTGAAACTTAAGACCATTTCCTCTTGTCCTATCACTTGTTACTTGGAAGAAGAGACCGACACTTACTTGGCTACAACCTCCTTACAGGCAGTTGCAGATGACTACAACTGTCTGTAGTATATCTTTTTTCCCTTTTCTCCCTCAGCCTTTTCTTCAGGCTAAACAACCCCAGTTCCATCAGCCTTTCACTGAACTAGCACAAGCAAGTGCTTAAGGAAATCTTCTTGAGGTTCCTTGTGCTAGCCTAACAAACAGGTGATGGGCAGACAGGAAAAAGAAAAGTGGAATATGAGATCTCTCTGTATCCATGACTTCTGTCATTTTCAATCAGGTGTTCTTCTCTATCAGAAATACAGACACAAGAGACTCATTCTCCCTTTCCAATTGATCTGAAATAATGGTAAACATTGAACAGTGACTGTTCCTGGCTGAAGTCTTACTGATAAATTCAAGCATATGGTAGAAGAATGAGGTTGGTAGCCGTGGTCTTGCTTGAAAAATATCAGGACAGGCTTTTCTCTGCAAGATATTTTTGTGTTGTGAAACACTC